>NC_080557.1:44971250-46337500 GCF_030253575.1 Rhododendron vialii | reverse complement strand
GATCTCTCTCTCTCTCTCTCTCTCTCTCTCTCTCTCTCTGCCGTTTTCTTATCTTTCTACGTTCTTGTGCTAATTAAGGAAACCCTTTGAACATTGACGTACAACAATGACTTATCACCTATATATATTCAGGCTTCAGAATCAACTCATATCAAATTCATATATAAACTACGTAACTTTTGATTACCACTTGTTGAAAACTAACACTTTTACAAAAATCTACTTCCAAATCTATCAGGTAACCATCCCGTGCTTTTAGAGCAATGCTTCATTCTCTGGCATAACATAGTTTCATAAATCCTAGCTACTCCCTCCGTCCCTAAATAAATGTCCATGTTACTATTCCGGACATTTTTAAAAATCATTTATATATTCCAAAGTATATTATTTTTTATATGCAATATAAATCTTATTTGATAGATCTTAATTTGTTCTATTAGACAAAATTTTGAAAATTATAAAAAATGGTATAAATTAAAAGATATAACTAATTTTTAAAAGTTTGGGAAAAGTGAAATTGGACATTAAAATTAAGGGATGGAGGGAGTAAGATTTACGGTAAAACTGCACATCTACTTCCATGAGCTACAAAAAGGTGTCGGGGCTCAGCTTCGTATCGCTGGTCTTGCGAAGCCGCGATTTATTATAGTCACAAGAGACCCAGAACCGGTACAAGGATTTACTCGATCCTCTGCTTCAGAAAAACCATTGCTCTCTTGTATTAATTCTAATTACACTGATAAAAACCATTGATATCATTTGTACTATATATATCTCTGTGCGTGTGTGTCCTCCTAAAGCAAGTTAAATGAAGAATCTGATCCATCCCAAAAGGGTTGATAGAGTGGGTCGCCGGTGGTTTGCACGGAGGGGTGGCTGTAGTGGTTTGGGTTTTGGGGGATGGATTGGGCAGGCCGGTCCAGGCTTGGACCGGATCGGGTGTTTCTGGAGCTTATTGTTTTATTTGGGTTTTGGATCGGGCTTTAATGTTTTATTTATTTTGGATCCTTGTAGACCCTTGGGTTGTTTGGACTTTGCTCTTGCGGTGTATCATTCAATTTTTTGTTGGATCTCTTTCCCTATTTCCCGTTTTTTAATAAAATTCATCTTTTGCCAATAAAAAAAAAAAAAAAATCAAGTTTAACTCTAATGCGGAAAAACTCTTCGGGTTACGATAGGGTTGAGGGAGTTGGCTAAGGCAGTTTTGGTTTTTTAGTCCTGGCTGGACATTGATCGATGTATCGTGTTTGTGGTTTTCAATGAAAGTGTACATTTACCGGGAAAAAAAAAAAAACTTCCATACATGGCGAAAATCAAAATCAGCAAAGGCCACAAGCAGTAGTTCTTTCAAGTATCATTGTAAGACAAAGCTAGGTAACTGGCTACAACACACAGAGAGAGAGAGAGAGAGAGAGAGAGAGAGAGAGAGAGAGAGAGAGAGAGAGAGAGAGAGAGAGAGAGAGAGAGAGAGAGAGATGTTAACAAATATGTGAAAAGATAGTTCCCCTGCCAACATGAGGAAAATATAAACCTCCCTAATTTGGATTTTCATATATGCAAGGATTTTTCATCTATGTATCAATATTTTGAAATTTAATCAGGCGACCAACAAGGACCATAATGTAGAGGAAAAGGAGCAATGCATGTCGGAGAATGTCACGACTAAACTTTAAACTCCAATGGCCTAACAAATGGAGACGCAATACTTTAATCCAAGCAAAATACTTATGATACTAGAAAATGGGGCACACAATTTTCTCATGTTTATGCTGCAATTCTGGAACACCGTACCGGCCAGATGCTCTTTCTATTATTATTGAAATCTCCTTCGTTTTTTTTTTTTTTTGAACGCCAGAAAAGCGAATAAATCAGTCGTACTAGAACACCAGATTTACGAGATCTATCCAATGTTGAGTTGTGATTGAAGCAGCAGTTTTCGATTTAAGGAAGAAAGATGATGGATTTATATATGAGAACTTGATCACTGTGATATTACAAACGCTCGAGATAGACAAGGAAAAACTAAAGGACTCGACAACATAGCTCGATGTATAACGCTAACAGGCTTTACACTCTACGACACATGTCTCTCTAGTTTATTTGAATCATATTGGACTTGTTCGTTTGGGGGCTTTAAAGCCCCTACACAGAGTCCCCAATACATTTTCTTTATCTTTCTCCACTCAAATCTCTTTCAAAATCTCAAAACGAACAAGCTGATTATGCTTAAGAAAATTATAGCGCTTAATGTAACAATCATACTACCTTATAACTGGAACTAACAAAGACCATGGGAGTTAGATCACAAAGCTACATTACAAAGAAGGAGATCTTCTACAATATATTGCAATGAAGCATTCTCCAGAACAACATTCACAACCTAGTTTAATGTCTTCACATGAGGAAACACCAAACTCCATATATAGTTCACTATCTTCTTCTTTTTTTTTTAAGGAAATAAAATTTTATTAAAAACTCTACAAAGGGTAAATCGAGTAGGAGAAAGGGGGAGGGGAATCCAATCAAGGGTTGGATGGAAAAGGAAAAATTGTTGGGACTAAGCCCAAACACTCCCTTAAGGGCCAGACCCCAAATCCATAGTTCACTATCTTTAAGCTTATTGAGGGCAAAAAGACTTCAAATTACCTCACAAATAATGCCCATCCGAACATTTTCTCAAAATTGTTACAAATTTTGTGGCAGGAAGTTCTTTTCCATAGTCTTAATTTAAAACCTGCAAAACCCTGCAAAGATAATCCCTCCAACAAACTTACACCTAGATTTTGAAAACTAATAAGAAATAAAGTTTGTTAGATTCTTGCTTAATTTCCACTGAGTGTGTGAAATTTTGCAAGATCATTTCTCCCCAAGAAACATACTAGGTTGTGAAAATTAAGAAGAAGAAGCAAAATAATATGTTTGACTTGCTAATAGATTCTTAACTTTAATTCATAGGTCTTGATGATTCTTGACTAGGGATAAATAAACAAAGGCATTATCTTGAAGCAAAACCTAATATGTCAGAGAATCTGACACCAGATCCCAGATTACACAAGATCTAAGAAAAACAATCATAGTAATAGGGTAGATTTTAAATAGCTAGCTAGGGTTTCTTTGATTCTATAGACATTTTCTAGGGCTTATATAGTTTATTTATGGCAGCCAAAAGTGCATAACATTCCAAAATTGACAGAGCAGATCATCTTCACCCATGCCATTTTCCTTTTTCTCTGGATTTCTAGCCTCATTTTGCACATGACCATTGCTGAACATACCCGAACGCGATCGACTGAAGCTCGTCGTCGTCTTGTAGCGGCCATTGCCTATAGTTTGCTTGCACATCAAGGGAATCCATGGAGTGATGGGAAGAACCCTCTTCAAAGCTGGAAAATGACACATTTTCTTCTACTTTCATTTGGTTCTCATAATTCCCCATGGGGTTCTGATTCGCAATCCCGTTTTCGTAAAACGGGACATTGTTCCCGAAATTACTAGCTGTATTGGGATCCAATTGGGGGATCATGTCGGGATTTTGTGATTGAAACCAGCTTTGAACATCTTGTGGGTAAGAAGGAAACTTCCCACAAAATCTTTCACTAGAGTTTGCATTGGTGGAGCAATTGGTAAAGCTCCTGGCTGCTTGTTCCTTGAGAGAAGCTAGTTGTGCTTGTAGATTCACAACCTACAAAAATTTTATAAAAAAAGTCAGAACATGGATTTAACAAGTGAAGCTAAAAAAAGTAGCAAAAAGGAAATTAGGGTTTTATCGGTATGCGCCGATATATACCTGTTGTTGGAGAGCAAAAATATGGGAGACACATCCATAAATGGGGTCTTGAAGCCTGGCTTGAGCTTCGTACGAGATTGTAACGGCGGCCTCGCAGCGTTCGCTCACCGGGAGTTGAGCAAGGAGTTTGGAGACATTGCTAGCACCAAAAACCTTGTGAATGGCTGCAAAATGGGAAGCTCCTTGTTCATGGCAGAAGTAAGGAGCAAAAACACAACCCCTCACACACTTCCTCCTCAAGAATTTGCAAGCACCACAAGGAGAGCCAGAGCCTGTCATCTCTTCCTGATTGATTTTATGTCTTTTGTGGGAATGAGTTAATTTGCTCTGTGCTTAGTGCAAAGAAAGCATTAGAATTCACCATGTTTATAAGCTCCAGAGGGAGGAGAGAGGTGGATAATATTATAATGAATTGTTAATTGGGCATGGTTTCCTTAATGGCCTACAGATTGTAATATTTTTTTGGTTATATTAATCTTGGAATTTTATACTGGCATTTGAGATTCCATTCAACATCCTTAAAGGACAAAAGAGCTAGCATAAACCAAACCCATTTCTTCTTGCTTGGGTTCTTTTCAGCTCATTTTGGGAGCGTCTCTCTTGGGTTAATGAAATTTGATAAATACAACTACATTTAATTAGCTGTTGATGGTACAAATATTTTAGGTATAAGGTTGGGGAAAAAATGGGTTCGTTTTAGTCTTAGCTAATCTTTGCATGCTTGAAGACGTACGGATAGATGCAAACAAACAAACAATTTATGTGCGAAATTCGTATACATAAAAATGTGTTGCGGCATCCATTTCATATCAAAACATAATAGACGGGCTGATAAGTTTTTAATGTCACTGTCACATTATTTCGAAGCAGTTTTCTCTGTATATTCTTATGTAAAATTTCCCTATCATTTAGTGCTCATCTCTAATTGATTTTCGAAAGAAGAGATTAATTTGTGACTCAAAAGGTCGAATCTAGCGTTAGTGATGAGGGGCAACGAAATGTCTCACAGATCTACGCTGACCCACGAAACAGGCTTTGTGGCCCGCATGGATTCGTGAGAGATTTCGTTCCCCCTAGCCATAGCTAGAACTAGGATGCAGAATTAGTGATTTAAGAGACGCATTTGATAATATGTGTAATGTAATGTAATGTTGCTTTGCCTGCACTTACTTGGAGATTTCCTTATCGCATACTATATACACATAATATATAACTGGATGCTAATATATAAGGCAGGGAGGCTAGTTGTAAGTCAAATTAACAGAGGCAGAACTAGTGCAGAGAGAGGGCAAATGGAGAGGTACAGGAGGGCTGGCTTCCACCGTCACAAGGCAAAGTCAAGATCAATGTTTTTTGTTAATTGGATGTCCGGGTCAATTTGCGCGTACCTCGACTAATTTCGAGACTTTGAAAATAACGACTGGACATAACCTCCGTGAGAATGGAACATGTGACCTCGATGAGACTTATGATTCATGAACCAGAAAAGGAGGAGTAGGTTTTGTAATATGGGGTCATAGAGGTAATATTCTGGGGGCGGAGGCACTTCCAGTAGCTGTGAGTACATCGGCAGAAGTGGCGGACGCCCTGGGTTTTCGATCGCCTGGGGTTGGTTGCGGTAGCAAGTGATGAAGCACGGGATCAGATTATTCTAGAGGGAGATGCACAAGCTATCATTCGAATATTGCTACAAGGCAAAGCAAGTGTCAAAGCCAGTTCAGATGTACGTAGTCACCTGCGGGGACTCTTTTCACTTAGCTAGTTGCTTTATCTCCTGTTCCGGCTAACGCTTTAGCCAAGTATGCCCTTTCGTTGTCTTCGCATACATCCTGGCTAAGATATTTTCCCAGCTGGGTATGTGGTGAAGCTTCTTTGGATGTTCCTATTCTGTAATGATCAATAAAGTCTTTTACCGATTGGAAAAAAAAAGAAGGCTAGTTGTAAGTCAATGATTGATCTGATGAACTGGTGGTACGGAAAAAAGAAAGAAAGAAGCAGCAATGCTTTGGTGGAGTAATTATTCCATGCCCCTGAGACACTGCCACGTGGTGCGCAAACTCTTCTATAATACATATGTATGTAGGCTTCACACATTTTGTGATGGAGACCACACAAATGTGTGGCGTGGTGGAGAATGATTTTGGGGCCGACACCATGTGGCGGTGCCCTGAAAGTATTATATTGAATAAATTTTCGCTTTGGTGACCATATGATATGTCATCGCGTACAGAACTAGTGAATTATACTTTATCAATACAGTTGTGACACATCATAAGGTACCCAAAATATGATCACCAAAAAGCATTAGTGAATAACAAGTTCTCATTCGATGACTCAGGAGTATTGTTATATTTTGACGTGTACAGTACACTGCAGATTGGATTTGTACGATATGTATCAGTACCTTTTAGTATAGCCATGAATCTTCAATATTGGTATGGCAAATGTGATCATAACATGTGCATACGAACTCATATATGTATGATGCATAAAAATCCTCAGCGTCAAGACAGTAAGGTTAACGCACCACATTAATTAAGGTTGATTATGAATTTAAGGTTGATCATCTAATAACTTCGTATGCAAATATTATGAATTCAAAATTGATAATTAATGGGTGCATACTGCACACATCTAATATAGAGTGCGTAGACAACTAGAAATTTTCATGTTCTAGCTGATGGAGTCTGCAACATTACGTACGACCATGGTTTAGTACTATCAATTTTGGCCTTAAGATACAAATGATCTTTTAAATTTATTGTCTGACACGAGTATCTTTACCTAAATGTGCAAAACTGAGACACTTTTATAATCCAAGTTGATACATTATACGGTACCAATAGTAGTTGTAATGGTACCCATTGTGGTTTACAACTACATTTTTATACAATATCGGGTACAATGAAGTTTCTTTGTTTTTGTTTTCGTTTTCGTTTTTGTTTTTGTTTTTGTTTTTTTTCATTTTTTGTTAACTCGGAGTGGAAACTTTAAATTCATCTCGATCAAAATCAATTGACAATGAGTAGAGAAGTCTCAAATGTTATTAAGTGATCACCAATTCATGTCCCCAACAAAGATTTAAAGTTTCCATTTGGTATGAGAGTGGGGCCCGTTCCACCTCACATTTTATAAAATTCAAAAAAAAAAATTAAAATTCACACCCCACGATGACAGACCAACTAGTAAAAAGATTGTGCGATGATAGACCCAAAAAGAGGCTATACGTGACAGATCTTAAACGCGGCTGCACGTGAGAGAGGATGTTAAGGAAACATAGTCTCACATTGCTTGGGACTTGAATGAGTGATAAATTAATAACATTTGAGATCTCTCCATTTATTGCCGATTGATTTTGGGATGAATTTAAAATTTTCACACTCGGTATCTAACATAATGAATTGGCCCAACTTACAAATTAACAGCACAAGTGGAAGTTGAAACCCATACTAAAATTTCTCGAGACGCTTGATTTTCAAGTGACCATTACTGTATTACTGGGAAGTTTTTCAACTTCCATTTATTGCTTTGTAAGCCTCACTCGGTTCTCTTATTGTAATTTGGTTGGGTTGATTTCTTATATATCAATCTTCGGCTTGAATAGCATATGATTGTTACGGGGTAGGGTGCCAACCTCGTTAGGATATTATTCTCACATTGTGATGCTATCTTTTTCCGTCCTTTTTATCGATGTACTTCATTCTGTTTTAATGAAATATATCTTTTTCGCCGTTCAAAAAAAGTGACTATTACTGTGCCATGATTCCTCGGGCAATAATACTATGTTGACTACATTTTGATGATCACGTTTTGGATATCATGTGAGTTGTGTCTAATGGATTGATGGAACGGCCCCCACCTGTCATGTTTCTCACCAATTCAGAAATGACAAACTATCACCGAATGCGATTACCATATCATTGTTCTTCCTTGGGATGGTTTTAATGATTATAATAATTGCTTTAATAATTGCTTGGATTAATAAAGTCCCTTTTGCTAAGGAAAACTATCATGAAGAACTAATAATCTTTAGTTCTTCATGGTAGTTTTTGGCTGATAAAAAAAGAACTAAGATTAAGCTAAGATTTGGATTCAACTTCTCTCCAATTGGACTACAGAAAAGTATTTGTAGGATCATCTCATTCATTCATCTCAAAAATTAATGGTTCAAAATCTACCCATTAAAAAGACTTTTAGACAGTTAGAATTGCACAGATTGCTCTCTGCAGATCAAACTCAAATGGCAGAGAAGCCATTCCCCTTGGATTTCCCCCCTCTAAAGAGAAAACAAAAAACAAGTGAATAAACTAGAAAAGGAGTATACGTCAAAAATTAAATGAACAAAACAAAAGATGGTGACACTGGAATACAACACCTGACCTTGGGGGGAAGCACAACTTAGAGAAATTATTATAGATAAAAGGTTTTGCCGTCTACTTTCATAAGTATTTGATTTATTTAAGCCTCACCTGTCACAGCTTGTCGAGCAATACCGTATTAATACGATTAACTAATCGTATTTATAATCATTTATCAATCCTAATCACTTTCTTGTGTTACATGTAAGCACCAACATGTAGACCTTAATCGTGCCCAAATGTGCATTTTGGTCCCACACATCCCAACCCTAATCAATAATGACCCTCCAAACTTAACCCTCTTTCTCCATTTAATTATAACTTATAATAATAGCTAGCTTTTTTCGATTACAATTGTGTTGTTTAGGCTCTGTTTGGCGTTTCTTGTGGTAATTAAGTTTAATTTTGGGTGCTTAGTATACATGCTGTAAGCAACTTATATATGTATGACTTGTAGAAAGAGACTAATTGATATTAGTTCGATTATAATCATTCATTGAAAAAAGTCACATCATTACGGACAGACTCTGGCTATAACCCGAGCCTAGATAATACAATATTATTCGTTTTGTTTTGTTTTAGCTACACCGGCATAACTTTAATCTACAATATGGTAGACGTACATTGTTGATTATAACTTCACGCTTATGTCTTGTCTTCATTGCCTAGCTTGCAATGTTCACCTCACCTCACCTCACCTCACCTGTCTTGTTCTTAATCCTATGACAAAGTCTCCGCTCCTAGAGTTGCTTGTGGTAAGTATGCTGTAAGCAACTTACGATTCGTAGAAAGATCCATACGGATAACAGCTCATCGACAACCTGCACGCGCTTCTCCGAAAACTTACCGTTAGGTCCATTTATCTCTGGTTGTATATATCCTTCATTTGATTTGAATGTGTTATTTGTCGTTCACCTGTGCAATTAGTCTTTTTCAGTTGTATTAGATGCGCTCGGTAAATTGTAATCTATGAAGTTAATTCGACTATAAGTATTCATTGAAAAAAAGTTACTCCTACATTATTTTGGAAAGACTACGACTATAATCCGAGCCAATATAACACAATATTAATTAGTCGATTTGTTTTAGCTACACCGGCACGACTTTAATCTACAATATATCACATACATTGTTGATTCTAACTTCACGCTTATTATGTCTCTTATCTTCATTGACTTGCAATATTAATTATTCGATTTGTTTTAGCTACACTAGCTTGCACAAATTTCTTTCCTAATTTAGTCCCCTCCAACTTTGATTCCTGGCTCTTACAGTACCGCTGAAAAAAAATTACGACGAGGCCGGCTAACCTACGGAGGGCTACAAGACACGTGGGCGTATTAAGACATGGGTTATTCGTGCATGGCATTAATTAGCCTCCCTGGCAGCCATTACCATATATATATCTTCAATTCAATTTAATTTAATTACACCATGGGATTGGTGATCGAGGTAAAAGGTTTTTGAGTCATGTGTACTTGTTGGCCACTTGAACAAGAAAAAGAGAGGAGGATTTTGGGGACAAGAAGGCATGTTTTTAACTAATGGGATTCATTAAACTAATCCAACTTTTCCCCACCTCAATAATGTATAAAGGATGGCTCCAACTATTCCTTTGAAAGGGAACACCCTTTAACTTTATCTATTTGCTCTTTAGTTCAATTATCTCTCACAAATTAAAACACTCTGTAGTTGGGAAAGCCTTGTCATTCCAAAGGCACTTTTTTACGTGAATTTTGTTCTCTTCTATCGATTGGAATATCTAATTAACATGCATGCACCATCTCGATATATCTCTTTTTCATCGGATTTTTTAAATAAATTTCGGGGACTACTGTTTCTGTTTTCTTAGGTTTGTAACTTAGCAAAAGTCTCTAGAACAGGAGCCCATCATCTGATCGGAACCGCCGATTTCGTAGATGGAATGGAAACTAGTAAAATTTTAATTAACTTAATTGAGTGCCTGCAGTGAAAGGGCGACACTGACAAGTGTCCTTATCATGCAGTACTACTCCATTAGTAAACATGCAGTTGAGAAATATTTTAGAAAACATGATGGCGTGGCCGTTCTCATAATTTATTGTGAATCTTGATGACGCGCTATATACAACCTTTTGTACGTACGTATTTATTAAAATGGAGATCGATCTCTATTCCATATATAAAAATGGAGACTGTGACAGGAACAAGGAAGTTTTATGTTTATTAGTTGATGGTAAAACCAAAAAAAAACAAAAAAACTTTTGACCCGAGTGAATCTGGACCTTCCACCAATTTGCTTTAAAGGCATCTCCAACCGACACTCTTATCTCTACTTTAAAGCTATTGGATGAAAGTTTCACTCCCAACTCACTCTCCATTTTGAGACGATCGATAATGGAGGATATATGGTACTCCAAATACGTGGGGGTATTAAAAAGAATTATGGAGGATCTTCTCCATTTTACTATTCTCATTTTTTAATTCTAATTTCATTCATCAAACGATTATTTTTTGCATTTATTTTCCATAAATTTATTACTTTTGAAAATACATTAACTTGCAATACATTTAACATAAGATCTGTATTGAATATAATAGAGGTACAAATGTAGTATTGGATTGGACATGCTCTAAGAGAAGTTTTCCAAAACAAACACTTCAAGGGATCAACGGATTCCCGCGCATAAAGTAAAAAGTAGAAGTGAAACGGAGAGGTTTGGCCGAGTGGGTATGATCATGAGAGAAAGCTAATAAGTGTTTGTCCTTTATGAAATTGCATTTTGAAACCTAGAGTAGCTAAACATTCAAATCTCGGGGCCATCTAGCCGGAGGGTTTCTCGACCGCTAACTACTTCAGGACATCTCGAAATTAATAAAGGTTCGTGCAAGCTAGTTGGGCCGGACATTCGCTTTGTAAAAAAAATAAAAAAGTAATGTGAAAGTTACTCTCACCTAAACTCAACTACCTGCTTTAGATGTTTAAACTTTGTACTTGTCACACATTATTCTATATGGGTATGGTTGATTTTAATGATTGATTGCAGATTTACTTAAGCTGTGATAATTAGGACCAGAATCAACTTCATCCTAACCTCCAAGTGATCAAATAATTAACCTACTTCCTTGGAATTTCTGATGAATTGATTAGTAATTAAGGATCAGATCACTACTGCACCTTCCATGTGAACAGTGCTTTGCCTGGTTGGTTTTGCCTAATTGCCTTTAATTAGTTGTTAATTACTACTTTGCACGGCCCACAACGAGACCACCTGATCATGAGCTCAATCATATGTTTGTTGATGATCAAGTGCTAGCCATGTGTTTCGTATTTCTGAACCGTACAATTAATATCGCCAACTCATATACACCTAATTGAATTCCCATGCCAACTAGTAGGGTTTTTGTCCTGTAATAAAAGTTAACATGTATTTATTGGCAATACAGTTTTCCTATAACTGGATGTTCGAGTCAGTACCTGGATTAACCCCAGATTCTTGAAGTAGTTAACAATCGGGAATACATTTGGAAGCATTAAGATTTGGAATGTTAATTAATTTGGCTTCGTGGAATTCGAACTTGCGACTTGTTCATGAAGGGACAAGCCCCTTTAGTTATTTTCTCTCATGCCCACTTTAGTTACTTTCTAATGCCCATTTTGCCAACCGGCCGTCAGGGTTCAAAATTTCAAATTAATACTACCATACAATATTAAATCATTCTTCTCTTTTCTTTTTTCTTTTTTTGTATGAAAAATCATTTTTCTATTTTGGGTAAATCGTATTGTACTCTAAAGCCTGCCGAGGAATCTTCTTATACTGTCGAGATGTCTCAACTGCTTAATTGTCATTTTTTAACAAAAGAAAACTTCTCTCTTCTATTATGATTTTGTTTAAGTATAATTAAACATTTTGAGGTATGTGCTTTTAATGGAAACAAGGAACAAGAAAGGAAAGCGGGGGAAACACATTTGGACGTGTCTTCTTTCAGTTTGTTGATCAGATAAGATAAATCATTGATGGAATATTTCAAAAGCATGCATTTAATTAATTAGTATGCGTCAAAAACCTTTTCCCTCAGCTGATTAATTTGTTGAATACTTGCCCAACAATATTTATATAAGGTAGTAACAAAAAATAACTGTGGATATAAATTAGAGCAATGCAATATTTAGAACCGACATGGAATATCTTTGTGTTGGATATATATATCATATATATGTCCAAAAAAGAATGATTTATGTTGCACATACGTAGCTGGTCAACTCGACAACACTGTTAGGCTCTGTTGGATGTGTCTTCAGATTCATTACGGTACACGTTCTGAACATCTCGATCACTTTTGTCATTAATTCAGTGTTACGTAAGATCATGTAATGTCAAACAGTGTGCAATAATAGGATTATTTTAGTTACATACAGGCAATTTTTTTTTTTTTTCCTTCAACATTATTTAAGACGTACGACTATTTTTCTAATTAGAAAACTCTAAATGCAATCCCATTCTAACATTATACTGTATATGTTTAGTGGATCGTTTTGAAGTTTTTTTTTTTTTTTTTTGAAAAATTACTTTTACACTCCACCTTATTATAAGTGTACCCCAAATTTGTCTTATAGCGCTTGAATTGTGCAGAATTTTTAAAAATATGTAAAGAATAAAATATTTGTGCTTGGTCTTCCCTCCTCTCAAAACTGCTTTGCCATTGTGTCTTTTCATTTTTAATGATTTTTATCTAATTTTTTATTTTGAATGTATAGCGTACCTCCATTTAAAAAGTAAAATTTTTTTTCTTAAAAATGTTACAAAATTGACAAAAGATACAAACCTATACCTCTATCGTATATGTTATCTACTCCCTCCGTCTCTTATTTATAGTCCGGTATTCCATTTTGGGTTGTCCCTTAATAAGTGCCCATTTTGTAAAGTTAATGGGTAAAAGTTTGTGAATTGTCTATTTTGTCCATAAAAGTAGATTCCATTTTAAAAAGTGAGTAAAAGTGTAATGACGATGGGTAAGTAGGGAAAGTGAAGGAAAAAATTGATGTGAAAGGTATAATGATGATGTCTTTTTAATAAGTTGGAATTACGAAGCAGGACACTTAAAAATGGACGGAGAGAGTATTTTTTTATTTATTTTTCTTGTTTTGAGATGAGAATAAGCCCTCTTTCAACATGGTTTTTTAAAAAAAATAATAAAAACTAATTTTACGGGGAAAAATATTTAATAGGGATTGCGGTGCACGTGGAAGGTGTATATACACATACGCAAAGGGCGTCAGTCACTAGTGTCTCTCTCTCTAACTTTAAAGTTCCAACGATTCGATACGGACACACCGCACGAGTGGCCTGTTAACTTACACGTGCGGGCCCAACAGTACCCATCTCCACGTCACCACCAGCTATAAAACGACAAAATAAGGGTCTTCTTTCAAGTTCTCTTCTTATGGAGTAGTATTTTGAACTAACCGACACGGTGGACGTACATATACGGTATTTTATGTACATGTATACTATATTATATATACATATACATACGTATATAGGCACCGCGTCACCGCATTTCTTTCTGATATTGTCGTGTTGTCGGTGCAACTCTCGTTTATGTGCTGTAATTCTTTATTATTCTCATTGTAAGAAGTGGACAATTGAATTGTAACGATGTTATTATCATTAAAATAGATTTTCCCTTTTCCGCCAGCGGAAAAAAAAAAAAACACTAACACAAATTAATTTGCGATGCAAAAGGTCTTCTTATTACCATATGGAGTATAAGATAAGGGATATTATTTTGATTGGGCTAGAACAATTTTATTGCGTCTACAACATAGTAGAGTAACATTCTGTACATAAATTTATATGAGTACTTTTCTAGAAAGTATAAAGTTTAGACAAATCGACCGAGTGATTAATGATCGGATCGACCGCTTGACACCCACTTGACAGGGGTGGTTGACAACATTTCTATCCTCGTGATTTTTACAGTTGTTTGTTTGGAAATCAAGCCACGCGAGAATGTGATCAGAAAAGTGGACTAACCAGAATAAAAAGGATAGAGAATGGCTTAACTCGTTTTTATCAAAGTTTTTGAATTACGAAATAATTCATTCATTATAAAGTTACAAGACTTAATATAAATTGTAGTAACATGTTTGGTGCAATATTTTGAACTAACCGACACAGTGGACGTACATAAACGGCATTTTATGTACATGTATATATAATCCTATTTTTATTATATATATATATATATATATATATATATATATACATATGTATATAAACACTGCCTCACCGCATTTCTTTCTGATATTGTCGTGTTGTCGGTGCTCTCGTTTATGTGCTATAGTTCTTTATTATTCTCGTTGTAATAAGCGGACAAGTGAATTGTAACATTGTTTTTATTAAAATATTTCTTGCCATTTCCACCGGAATGGCTTCATTTTTATCAATTGTAAGCTAAAGTTTTAAATTACGAAATAATTCATTAATTATTAATTTACAAGACTTAATATCCCTAAATTGTAACATGTTTAATTTGGTGCAAATTTTTGTATGTGCAAATAAATTGAAACTATTAGAGGATTAATCAATAATTGAATAGCTTAGTACTAACAACTACGTATATATCTAGATTTCCCTTCATCGTTCCATAATATTGGTACTCTTTAAAATTAAGTGATTTTAGTCCATTCCTATCGTAATTAATTATAGTACCACCTGAAAAAAAAAAGAAGCAAAAGAGGTAGGTACCAATCTCAATTTTTCGGAACAAGTACGTTGAAAATAAATCAAATTAAGTAGCGATCATACATAATTGCCGACATTAATCAATTGATTTGTTTAAAACAGCTCCAAAAGATGAGCGACTCTGCGACGGGGGTATGATTTCCTGTTACTACAATATTGAATTAAATTGGACTCCACTTTTACTTCTCAAACATTTTAACCATGCACTCCATATATAATCGATCTCCATTGTTAGAGATATATATATGCTCTTATTACGTACTAGTAATTAACATGGTTAGTTATGTCCTTAGCTTAGTTGATACAGTATAAATAATTAACCTCGCTCAAATGGTTGATCTTATGGTACTTAATAATATTGCCTACACCACCCCTTGGGAATAATTCTTGTTCCCAACGATTCCACGTGATATCAACTCCTTCGGGGCTAGTTCTTACAGAGCTCTACTACGTACGATTGAATAGTCGAAAAGCACGTAAATTGACCCAAGCAACCGAGTTATCAAAATATTGGATCGGTGTAGATAATTGCAGCTTAACATCATTAAATTGAGTCTTTAGCTAGCATTAGTACCACATATATATATACATATATATATATATATATATATATATATGTATATATATGTATATGGCATGGCAAAGATAATCCTAGTATAATATATGGTAGCTAGCGATCCAAATTTGAACCAAGTTATGAAGTAACATTAAAAAAGGTTGTACCAAGTACCCCCACATGTTTCCACAGCCAATTAACTAAACCATATGGTACTACTTAAAAAATAATTGGGTTAGGAAGAGAAGGGCGTGTTTGGTTGAAGGGACAAAAAACAGTGTTGGAGAAAGAATGAGGCAGACATGTGTCTCTGATTTTAGTATAAAAACTGGTCAAGCCGACACGCCGTTTGCACGTGGGGCCGTTGCACGTGTATGGATCATTTCATTGCCCCCCCCTCCACCTCTGTCTAGGGTTTCATCTTCTTTATTGAATCACATCATCATCATCTATATATATCTTATCTTACACCATTACAAAAACTAAATTCAAAGTTTCAAAATATTGAATTAAGTACCACAATCATATATACTATGTGACAAAACTGCACAAGTCCTCACTACACTGGGGTCCGATCTTCTTTGTTCCGAAAACCCTGTGTCTATCTATGTGCTAAGGGGTTTGTCGACTGCTGGATTGTGTGATTATTAGTATTTTTTATGTTTTAAATTTCAACGGCCAACCCCTTGGCATAGAGGTATTTGGATTTTCGGCACAGAGAATCCTGCCTCCACCACACTACTTTTAGAGCCCGAATTAAACCACCAAATTACAAACTTTCGGTGAATATCTCAAGGGTTGTAAAAGGAGGCTGCGTTGCGCATGCATCGGGTTTTTCTCAAAATATATATGTTAACAGAATGCATTTTTTTGAATCTGTGGCCAAACAACTACTCCTACAATGCAATTCTTCACTGCAGAAACAACCAACCTCTAAGCCACTAATTACTTGTTGTTATGCTTAATTAACTCCACCCAATCAATAACCCCTTGAGATTCAATTAATATAGTCATTGTTAACTCAAAAATATAATTAAGTTGGTTCGAAGTCTTAATCTAAGGGGATCGAGTCTTTGTCGAAGTTGCATTTGAATAACAACCGAAGGACTAGATCTGATGAATAAGCCAAGCTTAATTCGAAACCGACGACAAAGAAAATACTATTGCTTAATGATTGAGGAACATTATTAATTTTTTTTTAAATTTTTTTTTGAGGAACATTATTTAGAAAGCTTCATTTTCAAGAGTTACTTGTGGAATTAGTCTTATAAATATGCTGCTACTTGTAAATGTAGTTTGAACAGGAAGCACTTGTTCAAAGTCCAAACCAGAATATAGGGACTGATATGATGTTTTAGTTTAATCACTTACGACAATATTGGAGTCTTTTTGATAACCGGATGTCCGGTTCAGATCGATTACGCGCAGCTCAACTAATTATTCTGAGGCCCGGCCCAACGTAAACAACCGAGGAAACCTCCAAAGGCCAGAGTTGTTGATAGGGATGGATCTAGGAATGTACCCAAGTGGGGCACCTGTTAATCATAATGACGAAAGTTTATTTTTTGGTCAACCATAGTAAGATCATTCAAAATTAAAGCATGCATTACTAATTACAAAAGTTTATAAAGCGTACTTTAAGTTAAATTAGGTAAAAATGAGCACAAAATCTCAGACAAAATTTTTAAAGTATGTTTTAAATGAATATCAACAAATTTTAGAATGATCGAGCTAGTTTTATTGATGCATTTATTTTAAATTATTTCTCTTAGATGGTTAAAAATAAATAGAATCAAGAAAGAATAGCTCCAAATACATAAACAACCTTTTAAAGTATAACAAGTATAAATACATCATATGATGAAATTCAGGCATAAAACTAAATTTATATGTGTATTTTCGGGATATATACAAGTGTGTATTATGTTTATAAATTAGCACATTTTTATAATTATGCTAATTTATACATAAATATTTTTTAAAAATATTTTTATTTCGAATGGGGACACGTGTCCCCACATGCCCCCATATACCCACATGCCCCCATGTACATCCATCTCTGGCTGTTGGAGAGCATCCCTTGCTTTCTCATGCCCACTTAGCGAAATCCTTGCGATTATTGGAGTTGTCATTTCGAAGGGAGGGTTAAGAGATGACAGTGAGTGAGACACAGGGAGGGGGCCGGTGGACAAATTGTTAATTTCTGTTTTGTTTTTTTTGGGTGATGAAGGAACTGGTGAAGGAGAATTTAGGACTTTGGACCAATACTAACTTTGAAAGCTAACTAGAAATCTAGTCACGAAATTAAACAGTTGGAATCCAATGACGAAAATTAAACTGTGCTACGTTTTTGGTTGCAAGTTTCAGCATTTGTTTTTTTTTTTTTTTTTCTGGATCCATTTTTTGAGGGAATTTCAAATTGACAAATCTTCCTTCCCTTGAAGAGTTGTTTGTTTGTATGTAAACCAACAACATTTTTTTTTCTTTCTCAAAAGGAAAATGTAGTTTTTCGCAATTAAAATCTTCTAAAAAAATGCATCAAGAATTTGCAACCAAATGTAGTGAATCTAAAGGCACAGTTAACTTCATATGCAGGAGTACTATTTGACCCCAGGGGAACAGCTAGCAATGTGAGCAAAGAATTGTCCTGTAACTTTTTCATGATGTGTATAAATGGGTTGGACTCGAGACTTGGCTCGGCTCAACTCGTTAAGTAATCGAGCCAGTTCAGATCTCGAGTTTTAGACTCGTGTAACGGTGTAAGCGAGCCGAGCTCAGAAACTCGCAAGCTTTGCTCGTTTGTATAGGCTTGGATCGTTTAGTAAATGAACTGGGTTCAACTCGGCTCATTTACAAACGAGCCGAGCTAGCTCGGCTCGGGTTTTAGCTCGTTTAGTAAGCAAGACTAAATGAACCAAGCTCGAATACAGTAAAGCTCGGCTCATTTGCACCCTTAATTTAATATGGTTTAAAAGCTAATCTGGTCTTGAATTCAAACTTGTTTTCTTCTTCGCCATTCCTTTTGATCTTTGGACGGTGTTTTTTTGTGGAACTTAGACCCACCACGAATGAATATCTCTCTCTCTCTCTCCCCTCTCTCTCCTATGTAAGTACGTAGTGAAAGTCGCACATTGTATGTCTATAACGTGGGAGGGCACATATTGTGTGGATAGTCCAGGGCTTTCCCAAGAATTACACTTTTGAGGTACAATACACTTTTGTGGAACCAAAAGGGGAAACCAAACCACACATCTTTATTCGTAATGAGGCTGGCGCTGTGTTTAAAAGCCCAGCCTGTCTAAGACCACTTCCATCCACTATATTATGACACGATATCTATAGTTTTATACGCATATATAATCACTTATATATACTAGTATATACTCTCTTTTTGTATTACGAAACTTGCATAATATACCAAGACTATGCTATCAACTAGCTCTTTCGGGGCCAATCCATATGGTACATATATTCCGGCTTTAATTGGGACCCCCACGAATGGACGGTGGATTGGACTCGAGGATTAGTCGCGTGTAAGCTGGCCCAAACACATGAAACATGTCACTCTTAAATTTATTCATCTATGTGGTTTCTTTGTGCTTAGGTAGCATTAGAGATTAATCAGGTCGATCAAATTGGGCTGGGCCTGGTCCTCAATTTGGTCAAAGATTCTGCGAGATGGGAAATAACCCAACTGGGAAACATTTTGGGCCTGATTGTATGTATTGAGCTGCATACACTCCCACTAGCGTCCCAAAAAATAGTAGTAATCATAAAGCAACTTCATTTATGTATTACCAATAGGGAGTTCGGGTCAACTTTCGAGTGCATCGACTAATTCTGGGGCCTTCAATTTAAAAGATCAGAAAACCCTCAAGGAGTCCCAATGGTCTTTATTGCCAGCGGTAAGAGTCAAGCTTGCGCTTAGAATGAAAATCCCCTTACTCGCTGTCATGTTCTTGTTCGACCAACTTCATGATTCGCAATGATAAAGTCATAAGGCAACTTTATCATTGATAAGACACCGTCTATTCGCTTTCTAATGCATTTTTTTGTAATCATTTCTTTTGAAAGTGCATATTTCTACTTTTTCTTGGATGCTATAAAATCCCTAGGGGCTAGCTAATACTGTCATTATCCTTTTATAAGGTGGGTATTAACTAATGGGGGGCACCAATCATTACTCGCATGGTTTTAACTACCTAGTCTTGTCACAATTATCATCCCAAAAGTACATTGATGGATAGCAATTCGCGGTCGCAATGTCAGCAATAGACTAAACCTAAGAAAGGTATAAAGAAAAACATGAACATCGTCACCATAAATACAAAGAAAAGAAAAATGGCAAAACCATTAAGGACAAGTCACAACAGCATCGACGTTTGAAAGGAGGTTGCTTGAGGGTACTTCTCTTTAGAACTAAGCAATCTGGACTCCTGTATCTGTGGACATAAGGCGAAAGTCGATTTATGAACTGGGGCAGCTGTGAGCTGACAGCACAACAAAGTCCATCCCAGTGCCTTCAACTCGCGGCAAGGTCCCAGTTCGGTCCTAAGGGGACGATATCTCAAGACAATGATTTTAGGATAGGGGATCTCGGGGATCCCATGCTGTCCTTGGTCAAAATTTGAATACCATGCGGAACCGGACAAACGAGATATATTCTCATTCAAAAGTACATTTACGGGGAAAAGAAGATATGAACTAAACCACAGTAACAGTTACTGTGAATGAACATTGAACAACATCAGCATAATTACATCTGGTGACAAAGTTGGATAAAACTTCAAAGAGCTGAAAACTGCCTAACTTTTTCTCAAGATCTCTCACGAACTGAAAACATGGCTCTCCAGATCAAGAAACAAATGCACAGACAACTAACATAGTTTTACAGGGATACACGAGCGTTGATAGTTATTTGTAAATGGTTTCCTCAATGGGGCCAGGATTACCTTTGATCACATCCCTCAGAGCATAATAGTGGCTGTCACATTTGTGGTCCGAAATCAAGTTATTCGAAAGCATTATCCGCTGAAAATGCTCACCCGGATCCCTCTTCCACAAAGTAAAATACTGCCTTCTCGTGTGATCGCTGCTGCTGCTGTTATTTTCAACATTCCTCTTTAGATAATAGAGAGTCCCTGGTACAAACAACTCCTCAACTTCCTCCTTCTTAACAAGAATAGCACTGCCTCCCATTGCACTGGAGGTCGAAGAGACTCCCGGAACTACGGTGGAATTCTTTATCACGTGCACATCTGTTGTTCACAGAGATAATAGAAGCAATTAGTGCAGTAGAGATGTAAAAGTTTGGGTTAAGTTCGTAGAAAGTAAGTGTAAAATACAAACTTATGGGATTATGATGCAAATGTTCAACTTATTAAGGATACTGACGTAGCGACCATGGATATCAAAGACCAAGATTGTAGAGAGATTATGAAATCAGCTAATTCTCGTAGAGGCATTACTATGCTGACGTCATAGGAAGGGTGTGTGCATCATAACACATCTTCATAGTGGTATGGCAGGTAAAGTCTAGAACTTTGATCATGGTCACACAAAACAAAAAACGCAACTCTTATTTAAAGCATCCACATGACATTATACTGTTACAGCAGATTGTCAACAGTATCATTTTGCACCGCCTCAGACACAATATAAATCCCATTGTGTAGAAGTTAAGGGCCAATAAACAATGTGAGCAGGAAAGTCCAGGACATAATACTTCTGTTTTTAATACTGCAATACTAGAGTATCTCCGCAGATTTTCCCATCAAGTTTTGTTACAATGGCGTGGTTTTGAATAGTCATCAAATAGATTAACATCTTAAAAGCTGCAGGCAAGCAAGGCCTTACCAGAGACATTTGGCTGGCCCCTGAACTGGGCATAATCAGCAAGCTTCCGAGCTACATCTTGTACTGAAGAAACAACTTGCTTGGCATTTGTTACCAAACCTACGACATTTTTCCAGTCTTCCTTCTCTAAGACACTCTTCCTGGCAAAAAGCAGAGGAAGGAAGTTGACAAAACCACAAGAACACCTTAATGTTGATAAGCTATCTCCAATGGATGCAAAATTAGCATCCGTAAGCCAACATATGCATAGTGAAAAAGAAAAACGAGGGAGAGTGTAGTTCTTAATAAGTGTCATCGTATTGTAAAAAAATGACAAATTGATTTGAACCAATAAGTGGGACCCTCATCCTGTGGTGATACCTAATCTAGACTACTCTTTTGCTATTCAGCCCACTATGTATGCATACCTAGTTATTACAGCACGCAAGCAAAACCCACTGCAGTACACTCTAAACCTAATCTAAACTACCCTTGTGCTAATCAGCCAACTGTGCATGCATATCTAGTTATTAGAGCACACAACCAAACAGACCAGTAGTACACTCTAAATAAGTACAACCAAGATTACCCTGCCACCAAACCCATGCACAAAAAGAAACAGCAAAAAGTCTGATGAAAATACCCTTGTAGGAAGGGTTTGACAGGACACCCAATAGAGTAACCCATTGTGCGAGATTCATAGTGAACCCTCTGTGTAAATCCAAAGAGACACTTTCAAGAAACCATGTAAATCTTTTCCAAGAGGATAGAGGACTAAAATAGCCGATCCATCCTGAAAGGTGATTTGCAATTCAGTTGTACTCAGTTAGGAAGAAAATCTTCCCTCTTAGACCATCTTTCATAAAACGACTCATGTTGAGAAGCATTTGAGTTAAAGGAGTAGGTGCACTTTTTATCGATGCTGAGAACAAACAGAGAAATCAGATCTTCTGCATAGGAAAAGTATGCACATTGATGGATGTCCAGATAACATGCGCTCGTGACACCAAGAGGCACAGATGTCTTTTTGGGATTTCCAACCCTATTTAAAGGTAAGGTAGCAACATTCATCAGCAGAGTGTAAAGCTTATTTAATTACCAATCTGTTTGCAGAATTTCGTTCCTCAATCTTGTTAAAGAAGCTACACTTAACCGTGGAACGATATCATCCTGTAGATAAAAAAGAAAGGAAGAACCTATGAGAGGGGAGATACAACCAACCATACTAAATTGCACTTCCAGAACAAACATGATCAAACCACCAACAAACCTGCATTACAACAGTGCTGACATAATCAGAGCAGCATTCAGCAATATCTCTAGACACGCATGGAGGGGGTGCATATCCAATCGCGGTAACAATATCGGGGCTAAACCCTAGCTCCTTAGATGACTTTTTGCGAAGCATTATTGCTAGCAAAGAAGCTATCGCACCTCCAAGAGAATGACCTACTAGCCTTAACCTAAATCCCTGTAGATGAATTAGTCTCAACAATGACAAAAAGCTTCAGAAGGATGTGAGAAACAAATCCTGACAAAAAATCAATTTTAACCACCTCGTGTTTGTCCAAATACTTCTTTATGGTTCCCATCTCATGCCTAAGAAACCAACGAGCAGCCTCAGCAGTACCGAAGTGAGTTGAGTAGCCTTCAAATGTGACTTCTTCGTTACTAGAAGAAACAACATCAGTGATAAGGTCGTAGACAGTCTGAGTTCCACGGATTCCAAGAATTACAAGTTTCTTGCGATGATCAACTCCTATATAATATCCAGGCCTCATAATGCTGGAATCTTTGACAAATTTCAGAACGTTGCTTTCACGAAGCATGCTATTTCTTGCAAGACCTGCAGCGTTATCCCTATATGCCCCTTTTGCTAATTCTATGTGGTAGATAAGATCCTGGACCTAAATTAGAAAACCATAGTCTGATAAGAAGTTAAGGGAGAAAACAAATAAGAATAGATGAACAGAAATTTGCAGAATACATAGTACTATGTAAACTCAGAGTGAACAGGTGATAAACTAAATATAAAAACTCAGAGGGAACAGAAATATGTCTGAGTTTCTGGCTTTCTGCAATCAAGTTTTCAAAATACAAGGTTCCAGTGCTTACTATGGAATCAGAGAAAATTTGAACACCCTTAACCTCCTCAGATGAATTTTTGGATGCTTGCTGAAGGTATATAAGAAACAAGCCTATTGTAAGATCACTTAGGCTCCAATCATGGAGTCCAAACTTACTCCGCTGAATGCTTGCAACAATTTCCATAAGTGATCTGGGGTTATTTGGGGATTTGTTTCCAAATCCATTTCCTGCAAATTTGTAAACGAAATCAGTCTGCCAACATCCAATGGACTAACAATCTCTACAAGGCCAACTCCCCAATAGTTGTCCAAGAGAAAATATAGTAGTTTAGGACGTGGAAATTTAGTGAGACAATGAGAGGTTACTTACGATGCAACATGAAATGAGCCTTCAAAATAAACAATGCTACACACGAGTTAGGGACTATGACAAGCTGCTATTATTCAGACATGCCTCTTGCAGGATTTATTTGTGTGGCTATATATATATATGCATCCCATTAATTTTAGTAAGCAACATAATGCATAAACAACACATTACAGATAAAACAGCTATTGAAAAAAACTGACCTGTTGCCAGAGCCCGCCTACACAATTGCAAGGCTGGTTCAAGAGCTTTGGTAACCCAAGCAAGTTCTAAACTCCATTTGTGATCACTCGAATCATCATCAGCGGAACCATATTTCTTAATCGGCCGATAATGGCTCCTATTATTGTCCACTTTAGGCATAACAGGTACTTGAGACGTATCATTTTCCTCCTTGGACACACCAACTTCCCCTTTTTCTGCCTTTGGCCACTGTGATTGATACCTAATTAGAATATTGTGCACTAACCTTTGATAGGACACTTCTTTATTCCACAATTTCATAGTGAAATCTGCACCCAAAAGAAAAACCAAAAATCACAATCCAAACCAGAAGCTCTTTGTGCTGGGCACAAGCATACAAGTGTTGACAGTCTAATATTCTGAGTGACAAGCTCAAATCAAACTCAAGTCAGTGTTCTCCCTCTCACTAACATCCTTCAGTAGGTTACACAGGGGGTCTCCTTTCTCACTTTTTCTTTTTCCATATAAATAACTACCCAGTCTAATACACAATAACTATTCTTCTGCATTACAGGAGTCAGCTTATACTCCTTCAGTTACTCAAAACCTTATATGGCGCATGCTAATCCCTCTAGGATTATTGCATATGGATTTCAATAGTGAAGAGAAATACAAGTTCTCACTCAACGTGAAATGGCATTGAAAGTCTTAATGACGTGCTTTGAGGAGGACCTTTCTATAGGGAGTGATCACAACGTTTGCATAAGAAGCTTGAAAATAAGGAAAGGCATTTATTTATATAGCATAAGAGTGCTCATTCTCTTGCCTATGGAGAACAGGAACAAAGCTGCCGGGTGATAGAATGGAACAATATGCAGTAGCCACCCATATAGTTGGAGAAAATCATTTCTCGAGCTCACAGACTGATCGTATCTTAACTGTGGGGATGAATTGTTATGCCTAGTTTCATATCATGTGCTTCTTGCATGCTTGCAGCTTAACGTGCTGTAAAGTTGATTATTGAAATTTGAAAAGCACAAGTCAAAAGACATTAAAAATTTAATCTTCTAAAAACTCAGGGTTTTTTTTTTTTTTTTCATGACCCATAAAACAAAGGCCCAAAACAAGAAGAAACAAGCTTTAGCCATCATAAGCTTCGCCGGTTCGAAATTTAAGCAGGCAGCAAACACCCCATCATATCATTCAACTTCAGCGGACTTTCCCTTACACTTTAATTCCCTCTTTTTGTTCTTGGGTCTGGACTGAATAGGATTTATCTCCTATTCAAAATACAACCTTTTTCTCTTTCCATGGTACAACAACACTTCACCAAATAAACACTCCTAAAGCCAACAACATATGAATCATATTGGATGCTACATCAAATTCCAAAAAAAATCACCTTCAAGATAGAACAACCAAATAAAAGCAGGAAACCTAAAAACTGCTCACGTCCACTTCCAGACCAAGAAATCACCAACAAGATCGATAGTTTATTTCAACGAAAATCCAAGAAAGATCAAGAAACAAGCTTACCCATGTCGTAAAAGAGACTCTTGGCTAATTTCTTGGCCATTTATAGTAGCAGCAGAGAAGAGTCAGAATCGATTGATACGAGATACTAAATGATGTAGAGATGAAAAGAGAGCTGGTTTCTACGTGGGGGTCAATCGGGAAGCGCCGCGGCGGAGCGAAAGCTGAAATGGGAAGCTTTTCTGGTTTCCGGTAAAGACGGTGAGGTTTAGTCGACATTATGGATTCGTTGCGAGGGTTTTGTAGTCATTTGACCGCTACAGAGAGCTGCTATATGCACACCCTTTTGTCTTAAGTTTCGTACATGCACCTCTTGCAAAAGAGTAATTTATTCAATAATTCAGGAGTGTCGTCGCATTAAACTTCAGATATTCAGAATCGCACAATTGTTTAGATTTCATGTATCTAGTCATGGACTCCAAGAAAATGTATGATTATGAAGTGATTTGGAGTACCACGTAACGCTAGTCCCGAATTATTGAATAATTTCACCTTGCGAAAGTAGAACTTTTTTAATCCTAAAATAATTAAATATTTATCTTACAAAAATTTGACACAAAATTAATAAATGCGAAAAAAATTGATTTAAGATCAAAATAATCCAAATAGCTTATTTTAAAAGTGAATATAAAAAAAATATTCCATAGTTTTATTTGAAAATTGATTTCTACACTCCCATAATTGATGCAAGCACTCATTTTTCGTCTTTTAGTAGGTGAGTAGTTTCTGCATGCATACACTTTTTATAAATTTCATGGACTGTTCAGTAAATTCACCCGCTAAAAGACGAAAAAATGGTATTTGCATCAACATTAAAGATAGGAGTACAACAAAGGCAGTACAATAGTCGCGTACAGATCTCTTTTGCACCCGTCTCGGGTCTTATAGAGATGATCGGAGCCGCTCATTTTGTTTAGGATCCCTATAAAAAATCATCTCAATCCGATATCGGTAACAGAAACAGTGATTACGAATCATCAAACTTTGGTTCAAAATTTAGCTAAATTCTGAAGTAAAATTGGATGATTCGTAAGCCCCCTTTCCGATATCGGATTAAGATGATTTCTTACAAAGACCCTAAGCAAAATATTTTGAACAAAATGAGCAGCTCCAATCATCTTTGCGGAACCCAAAACAGACCCAAAGCAATCTGTACGCGATTGCCATACTGCCTTTGCTGTACCTGTGCACTGTTGCATCAATTAGGGAGTATGAAAATCTATTTCCTTTTATTTTATAAAATATAATAAAAATACTCCAGTTGATAAGAGGGGTGAATAATGTCGGCGTGAATTTTCTATTTTACCCTCAACACAGGAGCGACTCAAGCGAGACTCCCTTTTTCTTTGTTCGGTCGAATTATTTTCTACTACTATCAATGGTAGTAATCCAGTTTTTTTCTAGAGAATGAGATGATGATCGAGATTTTACTTCCCTATTGGTTTGATCGCCGCTATGATGGCATCCCATAACGTATTAGCTCTATCTGATCATTCTCTTTTATCTCCCACCAATCTTTATCCTTTCACCGATTTTACGCAGCCCTTGGTGTTGGGTTTTCTTTAGTTTATACTTAGCAGGCCCGAACCGCACGTATTTCTACATTATAACAACAATTATACTATAAACATGTGTATTATCACTTGTTGGGTTTGAAAAAAAAAGACGAAATTGTGTGTATCTATGTAATCATCTTTTAATTTTACGCATGTGACAAAAAATGATTGATATCTCGGACCTTTAGGGTGGTTTTTTTCATACCTATATGGGAAATTTGAGGCAATTTTATGTATTCAAGGGATTTGCATGTGCCAATCCCTTATAAATTTTTTTTTTTTAAATTAACGTGAAAAAGTAGTCTGACTTGTGCAAGGCTTGTGCAAGGGCCCGGGCACCCCGTGTGTCTGCCCCTGTAATAATGATTTTGTTCAATTTAGAAAGGAAGCACAAATCGAAGGCTTGCAGGTTTATTGTAATCAAAGCCTGTTGAGCTCAAATTTTGTGCAAGATGTTCTGTTGTCAACCTTGGTAGGCTTCTCTTGCAGTTCTTAGCTAGACGAATCTTCAAAGTTGACATAAATTTCCCTTTGGTTTCATTTAATATCCTGATTTTAAATGCTAATCTTGTCCTGTCTCCTATAAAACTTTCTTTCGGTTTGATATTTGAGGAAGGGAGGGGCCAGAAATTTTCCGGTACATATGTTACTTATCTTACTCGCCTTATAGTGTCAACACTACTGAATTATTTGCTTTCTGTGTAAGCTTTGCCAGATGATGGAACAAACGTATAACGAACTGGCGGAATTATATGAACTTTTGACTTTTACATACAGTGCTGGTGGAAGTTTCCTGTTGTAGGCTTGGGGAACAGTATTGGAAGCTGTGGTAGAGTAGTTGGCTGTCACTGAATAAGTGATTTGTTCAAGTTCTAATATTTGTAGACTTGCAGGAAAACAATATTTTGGAGCAGGTTGTAGCTCTTCAAAAGATATATTGCTTTGACTATTAATGGCATGATTACTTCCCTCAAAAGGATTCTATTTACTAGACAATTAGACAAATATGACCATAGGAAATTGCTGCAAGCTGGTTATTTCTAGGTTTCCCCTCTATTCATTATCAATTTCACATGAAATATTTCAGCCACTGGAAGCGATTGTCGTGCTGATTTTTTTTTCCTTGACTTCTGCCAAGGGCCGTATTGATGAAGATATATGATTTTGTTGTAAGCTGTCATTACTACTATCTATGCAGTTCTTTCCTTTCTCTGGAGAATAAGAAGAGAAGTTATACTACTGTAGTTGTACTGCTTAATTTGCTTCTGCATGTAATCCATGTTTATGTTATTTTATTTGTTTTTGCAGACTGTAGATAAGTAAAAAAACACTTTAAAAATTCAACACAATGGAACAGACAAGTGCACGAACAAATAAGAGGAGGAGGATCGTTGAGCCTCCATCCAAAATCCCTCTAATTAAGGTGAGTCAGTTTCTCTTAGCCTTGCATACCTTGTTTGTTAAATAACTTAAATTTACGAATTTTATTTATATTATTTAATCAATTTCGAATTGCTCGAAATCTTGTTCAATTTCAGGTTTGTTTTTAGAATATATGCATCATGTTGCATGTTAAAGCTTTTCAGAAAATAATGAAAAATAATTTTTTTATTTTCTGGAGGAAAAGCAAGAAGTGTTCATTTGTTAGTGGGGCTTAGACTTAGAAGACTTGAACCTCAAGACTAGATGCACTTGGAATGAGCACCAAGTCGATCTCTCTCCCTACTTCTGTGTGCGTGCGCATGTGCGAGAGCTCATGCAACACATTCCGATAAGTCATATGCACTTATGCAGTATTAAAAATTGTCAAAAATAATTTGAGTGATCCGAAAACAGTTGGTCTAAGGAAAGAATATTCACCTTAATCTTAAGTCTACTCAATAATGGAGACGCCCTTAGTAGGCAACCACAAAGGATGAGTCTAGAGACTATGAGAGTTAGCACCAATTGCAATTCCCTGAGATTCCTTAACTTGGGAAAGTTGGGGAAGTTTCTCAACTTCTGAGCAATATAAATAAAAGCCGAGTCAATACGAGATATTTAGAGACAGTAAGATAATAAGAAGGCTTCATCTCTAGTTGCTGGAGATAGCCTGATTCGTGGATGAAGTTCTTAACTATAGTGCAAGCATAACCCAGACCAAAAGAAGCTTCTGTCCACTGTATTTGAATGACACCAGATTTGAGTCACAAACATCAAGTTTTTCTAGATTTCCCTTGTCTTGTATCTCCAAGTGCCTTAGCTTGAGTGACGGACCAGAAACGGAAAAATTCACCAAACGCTTGTTATCTATTACAGATAACTCTTCAAGAGATGGGCAAATGGATAGGAAGTAATGGTGAACTTCTTCTGTCACATCGACATGGCACAGGAAGAGGGACGTTAGGGAATCAAGTTTGTAACCATGAAGAATCTCGACAGTGAGAGGGTAATTCCAATTCCCAGACAACAACAACAACAACAACATAACATAACCCATCTAGTCCCCAATCATTGGGGGCATGGGCGGGGGATGATTGGAGACGGACTTAACCTTTGGCAATATATGCACAAAGTGGCTGCTCTCAGAATACCACTAAAACAGTGGCCCCCCTAAACCTCCAAGAACCGAGGAGCTACAAGGACGTTTTGTTGTAAAACCATGTCCCCAAATCAAAGCCAAATGACATCAGAGAGAGCAGGCCTAGAGACCCAAATCAATTTATGTGCACATTACCATGCTTCCAATTCCCAGACACACACAGAATTAGAGACTAGCAGGAGTTTGGTATCTCTTACTCTTAAGTCTTTATGCCCTTTCATGCTCACCTTGTTCTCTGGACTCTAGAAATGCTCAGAGCCTCAGACCTGAACCTGAGACATCAGTTCTCTCATCTAAATAAGAAACCCTTTTAGATAGAGAACCATAGAGAGCTGCCAGGGAGCACAAGACTTCTGCATTATGATTAGGTTAGCTGATTCACGTTTAGATGAATATAGGATAATGTATTGAGTAATCGTTGAGTTGCAAAACCTATAGCCAATCGTGCACACCCATGCTGGTTGTATATGTAATGACTACAAATCTGGTTGTCTGAAGGTGTTGTGCTTGTCTCACGCGTATTGATCTGTTCGATCTTAATTTAGTTGGCTCATATTTTTCCTCATACAGTTTCGGTACTTCAAAGACTCCACAATAGAAGAAAGGAAGGTGCAATGGCCTAAATGACAACATAAATGCCTCAAGATGGTTGAATTGATTACAATTGTTGGATGCAAAGCTGAGCTGCAGATCGCCTTATATTTACTCTGCAGTACTCTGTCACATAGGATTTTCGATAACGAGTACTGCTAGGTGTACCGACCATTTTTGGACCGAAACCGTACCGACGGCCGCGCGCGGCCGTCTCCGGCCACCGGACGGCCGATCCGAGCCGTCCAAAAATTTTAAAAAAAAAAACCGAGGGGCCCCACGCGGGAATTAACGTCATCCGATGTGTGTAGGGTGCTTGATCTAAACACCCTATTTTTCGTGTATACATATATACACGAAAAATAGGGTGTTTAGATCAAGCACCCTACACACATCGGATGACGTTAATTCCCGCGTGGGGCCCCTCGGTTTTTTTTTTTAAAATTTTTGGACGGCTCGGATCGGCCGTCCGGTGGCCGGAGACGGCCGCGCGCGGCCGTCGGTACGGTTTCGGTCCAAAAATGGTCGGTACACATAGGATTTTCGATAACCATTGATCCACATGAGCCAGATAAATGGATACCTGAAGATCCTAATAAGCTACGAGCGGCTAGAAACCGTATGAGGCAGCACTTGTAAACAAGATTACCGGTAGGGACAGAATTAGTGGTGCTCTAAAACATTTGTTAACTTTCCTGGCCCTGGTATGGTTGAATAATTGGTTCTCAAACCACACAATTCTCCTGTTTGTTATTTTTGTGGTTCTCCCTTTGTTGGCGTTAACCCAAATACTGAACTTGGGATGAAGGTTATCTATGATCCATTCCTTTTTTGACTTGTAATATAAGATGAATGCCAACTCTACAATGAACTAATGTAATTCAACTAATTGGCTGGTGGAATCATCTTATATATTGTACATATGAAGAGGTGGGGTGTTCTTCGATTGGATTGGTATTCGGTCCTCTTCTTTTGGACACCCTGAAATTATTTTATGCCCCTTGGATCTGTTTTATATTTCCTTGGCTTATGTGTGCTTTTTGTAGGTTTTATTGTCTTGGCTATGTGAGTTTTTGGTAAAATTGGAGAGCTTCGTTATGTCTTGCGTCTTCAGCTTATCCCAGAAGGCTCGAGTTCTTCATGGCTTTCCTAATTTATCAGAGCTTCTTCTGTCTTGTGCTTTGTAACTGAGCGAGTAAGACAAATCAGCTGAGGGAGCATGGCCATCATTGACTGTCCACACCGCAAGTACAATAGCAAAGTGAATTGATATGAATGGAAGTTCTTGATGCTCGGTTGTCATGGTGGACCTGGCAATTTTATTACAACCACGCGGTACTTAGTCCTTCACTCCTCCATTCTCTTCCTTTGCACTCTCTTTTTAATTGAATAAGAGGGGTGTATCGCGTGTGGACCGCAAAAGCAAGGCTGCGGATCCCCAACCTTTGTATCCCTCATGATGTACATCCTATTCCTATCTACTTCCTTTCCAGAGAAAATGTGGGTGCATGCACACAATTACTACATGTTAAACGTGTAATGTAATCAGTATATTGTGCATAATGTTATGGTTGGACCTACTCTTCTCATACTCTCTAAGCTCCAGGTGAAAAATGCCAGCGAAAATGATGCACAATAAACTAATTACATTACACATTCAGCTCATGTAGTAATTGTGTGTAGTATTTGGAGATCAAGACCATGGTACTGTTATATCTTTCTCTTTGGTGTTGCTTTAAAGGATTTTAACATGTGTGTCACACATTCGGACCTAGATGTCATGATGGTGTTGTGCTTTTAACGACGTGTCACCACAGAAATTATTTGAATCAATAGAAGAAAACAGGTCATGTCACCCAACCGTTGAAATCAATCTGGACAACATTGTTTGGGGAAAATGATTCAGGACAGTTAGAAGCCCTCTCTGGATGTTGCCACATACAATTTCAAGGTGGGCACCTTGAAAACCTGTTTCTCTTCACACATTAACTAAATAGCTCAACCGCTTGTTGTCTTGACTCTCAATTGTTGTTCCATCTCTGTAAGAAAAGGTGCCACTTAACCCTTACCAATCTCCGAACAGTTTTTTCCCAGCAACCATGTCTGAATTTGCTCCTACTATATATTCTCAAAAACTGGGGACACGGCCCACGGGCACGGCAGGGGCACATATATCGGTTTTATCAAGTCTCTGAGTTATGCAAACCTATGTTGTAAGTACTAAATATTTAGGCTAGGACTCCTACCGTATGCATTACTGATAGAAGGTGTATCCTATGCACAAATACATGCTTTATATTACCCTTTTGGCACAATTTTTTTGAAATTATAACTATTTTACCATAAAAAAACTTTTAAAATTTTAAAAACTCACTGACATGTCCCAATGCGTGTCTCCAGGGCTTTTAGCATAAGAAAATATTGAACTTTTATGGACACACCTCCGATGAGTGCTATTTTAAAGGAGGGGGAACATTACTCTCCTTTCTGTTGGTTGAAATGGTGTGGATTCCACCACAAAGTGTTGTCATGTTTACCATGCAATACACTTTTTGATAAACATGACATCAGTTTGTGGTGGGATCCACATCATTTCAACCAATAGGAATGAGGGTAATGTTCACTCTCTTAAGTGGAGGGTGAACAAAACTCAACTCCACCTGCGATTGTCCGACATGGATACGGCGATCTCCAGGGTTGTCAGAACTCTATATAGGCTCCAAGTAAATTTCAATTTTTTGTTGATTATCCAGGAGAACCTCGTAAGGTACAATACTGGTGGACTGGAAAATACGCCGGTGAGGAAGGCGTATCACAACCGCACCAATTGGGCAAGTGTGTTCAAGGAGAAAAGATTATCAACTTTATCCACTGACATTTTATCAATGCTCATGGTTGATGTCTGATGACACCTACCCTGCTGATACTAATCATCTTATCATTCCTTACTCGAAGGCAATTTTGCTGGAGCCTTCTTTAGCAATTGCTCAAGGTACCGACTAGTATTTGAACCGGAATGAAGTTAGAAGGGTCGGGTACCAGTTAGGCAAATATGGTATATACTGGTGCGGTATGTGATTCAAAACTTTGAATTTCAAGCTTCAGAGCACTGAGAGGCAGCCTGCTGCGACCTATCACGATCAAATCTTGGAGTAGAATAGCGTTTGTTGATTCCACTATGTTCTTTTATTGTCATCGTATTGTATACTTTCCACGTAGTTTATGTGGTAGGTACGGAGCAAAATAGGGACGGACGGAGGAGTATTTGAAGAATTTTATTTATTTGGAAAAATCATTTTTGTTGTAATTTTGAGGGGGTTTTTTTTATAGGCAAAAAGGAACTTGAGGTTGTAGTTTTTGAGGTTGTAGAACAGACCTTGTAATTGTTGTAATTTTTGAGGCTTATGCGAGATAATGGAGTTTGAAAGTGAATAAAATACAGTGTATTTTGGAGTTTTATCTAGTAAAAGGCGGGTCGTTACAAAAGTTCTATTGGACTAAGTAGGATTAGTTCAAAGTGAACGTAAGCTGGTACAGAACATCCTGTAATGGGTTGGTATGCTAGTCGTGGCTTGCGATTTAAGGGTTCACTTGATTTCACCTAAGATCTCAAAGTACTATTCCTCTTGCCAGCGACGAGCCACATCACTTCTATGCATAAATGTATGAAAATATTATTAGAGGGGGGCTTAAGGATTAGTTCAACATTTACGCAAGTTGGGATTTAAAAAAGAAAGAAAGGTGTAATAATAAGATGATTACTAGTCCCAGTGGACCCAGCCCCATCCCTTCTTTGGACATAGTATATGGATATGATTATTACGCACTGCACGTTTGCTTCCACCGCTCTCTCTCTCTCTCTCTCAAAACACCATAGCACCCATTGCAACAATGGACGCCACAACGATCACAACCCATAAACACCCAGTACGACTGGGCCAAACAAGTGAAAGAATTTGACGAGACTAAGGCCGGCGTCAAAGGACTCGTTGATGCCGGCATTAAGAAACTCCCCGAATTCTTCGTCTACCCTCCGGAGAGCCTAGAAAACCTGCCGCCCAAGTTCCCCCTCGAGCTCCCCACAGTGGACTTCGAGGGGTGGAGGGCGGTAGAAGGCGGGAGGTGGTCGAGGGGATACGGGCGGCCGCGTCCGAGTGGGGTTTTTTCCGGATGGTGAACCATGGGGTGCCGAGTGGGGTCATGGAGGGGATGTTGGAGGCTGCGAGGAGGTTTCATGAGCAGAGGAGAGAGGACAAGATGGAGTACAATTCTGGGGATAGTAAACGGAGGGTGAGGTTCAATACAGGCGGCCGCGTCCGAGTGGGGTTTTTTTTTGGAGGGATATTTTGACTTGTGTTTTCCAAAATGATTATCTCGACCCTCAAGCTATTCCTCTTGTTTGCAGGTGTGTGTGTATATATATATATAGAGTTAGGTTCCGGTGAGGGATTCTTCATTTTATTAAAATGCGGGACTCCCCTTTCCGATTGAATTTCGATGATCCGAGTCGCTCAAAGTGATCAGAACGTGATTTTAAGGGTCCCCGGGAGAAATCAGCAAAAAAAATGACCGGAAAGGGCTTCCTCCGAGCAGTTTTCATTGAACGGTTCAAAAAAAACTGCTCGAATGACGCCCTTCCCGGTCATTTTTTTTGCTGATTTCTCGCGGGGACCCTTAAAATTATGTTCTGCACACATTGAACGGTTCGGATTTTCAAATTTTGATCGGGAAATGAAAGTCCCTCATTTTAACAAAATGAGGGATCCCTCACTTGAAAATTCCTCTATATATATATAGGTATACCAAACATACATGTATCATATATGCATGAAAATATGAGTAAGTAATTCATGCTTAGTTTGAAGTCAAAAAATAAAAATTTAAAATTTAGAAGCAAAAGTTGACTTGGATAGGGATAACATTGTATGGCTATATGTATGACTGGTTGAATATTAAGTAAATTCAAGAAAATAAGATAAAATTTTTCTCTCTCTCAGCTTAAATTTCAAGTCGTGCATATTAGAATATGTTCTAGTACTAACCTTCGTGAATTTTTTGAAACCCTTCAACCGAGTTTTTTTTGAGAAGTAGAACATCTTCTCCTTGAACTCACCGATGGTGTGAAATGATTCGAAACTGTTATTCGCTCTGCATAATCCCTAACACATCCGCTTAATTCTTTGCAGAAAAGAAGTGCAAGAGTATGTGAAATGCATGATAAAGCTGAGGGAGACAATGGCCGAGTTACTCTCTGAGGCTTTAGGGCTATGCAGCGACTACCTTTCACGTATCGAATGTATGAAAAGTGAGGCATTGGCTTCTCTGTATTACCCGATTTGCCCCAAGCCGCACCTGACCTTGGGCACTCCAGAGCATACTGACACAATTTTTCTAACATTGTTGCTGCAAGACCACATTGGTGGCCTCCAAATTCTTCACAAAAACCAGTGGGTGGATGTCCCTTCAGTTCCCAGCGCCCTCATCGCAAACATTGGGGATCTCATGCAGGTATGTATATAAACACAAACATTCATTCTAGTAGATCAAATTTTCTATGCGCCAATCAGAAAACCCAAAATAGTATTGAGAAGTCAATGGTGGTTTCCTCCATCTGTTCAAGACCACTTGTTTTAGCTTCGATTTTCCCTTTTGTTTGACCCTGTTTTGTACAAATCATTTCAAATGACAAGTTCATAAGCGTGGAGCACAGAGTTTTGGCTCAACCAATTGGACCAAGGGTATCAGTTGCATGCTTCTTCAGTCCTAGCAGTAAGGCTGTAGCTAAACACTTCGGACCCATAAAGGAGCTTCTATCGGAGGAAAGTCCTCAAATATACAGGGAGTTCCTATGCAATGAATCTTTTACCTATTACACGACCAAAGGACAAGATGTCGAATCTGCCCTTCCCCATTTTGAGCTATGAAGTGCCGGGTGCTGGTGCCGGTGTGGGCCGTTGAGATTACTAAAAGTTATGCTGCTGCTGCTTTTTTAACTTATTGGTCATTGTTTTTCTAGGGATGATGTTTACATACGTAATTGCTTATGTCTTATGCTGTTGTGTAGCACTTATCAAACGAATCCCTATTTGATCGGTCGATGTGAATGAACTATATATAAGGGGCTATTTCCACTATTTTGATTTTGTTGAACCACTAAATACGAATTTTGCAGTTCATATCAGTAGTCTGGTAATCTGTTCAGCCGAAACTTCAATTGTGAATTCAATAGATATCATGCTACATATATAACTTGCAGGTCAATGCAAGTCAGCGCAGGGAATGTCTCTATAGCCGAAATCTGCAAATATACTCCATTCTGGATGTAGGGCATCAAACAAGCCAAACTAAGTCGTGCTTTGGAGGTTTTAAGATCAATATCATTAGTCATAACTCATGCTTAAATAACCAAAATTGAGATCGGAAAAACAGACACCTTTGATAGAGATCAGAATGTTTTTCCTTGGAGATGGAAGATGGAAAATTCGACTTAGTTCATGTAGATAGATGCCTTTATTTATTTGCCACATTGGAATTAACAATCAAATGTGTCTTAGCTTCAATCACCATGAAAGCATCATACAAAGGATAGACTGGTTTACTTGAAGAGAATTTTTTCTATGATCAAATCCAAATCACCAAATCATCTAGTAAATTGAGAATGATGTATCTTGTTATCCGTTGGACAGGGATCCAATTATGCAATTTTTTGGATACTTTAAATTTGTGTAGAGAAAATGCCCCGAGCCTATGTTCGAGTACCATGCGCTACAATGCTAAACATTAGCCATAGTCAAAGTCCTTGATGAAGCAATCTGGACATTTATGTACGCAAACAACAAAAAGAATAGGATAAATATCAATAAGAAAAGTTGCATCAGTGAATTTACACGCATGATTTAATTGCTTGTAAAAAATGATTTTCAATTACCAAGCCTTTCAAAAACTGATCCAAGAGGACAAACAAGGTCAAAATAATCTGAGGTACACAAAAGTAAACAGATAAAAAAGAAAAAGAACAAGAACAAGAGCAAGATGCCCCATCTCTACACACAACAACATAAAAGAGAAGCAAATCTTTACAGCGCTATAGACTTGTATAGGTGCGACTAAAACTCCAAATATCTTCAGGATCCACATGGAAGCCTCTACCTCCTGCGCTTGATTTGATTTTCTGTTCAGTACTAGTCATAGCTGCTAAACTGGTTGTCTTGGGTTGCAATATCTGTACAAGCGCCCCTGCAATTATCATACAATTGGAAACCTTGTTTACACATATTAGTTGAAGGAATTTGCAATAAATTCTTTACTGGAAAGCATGAAGTGCGGCATTATACTGCTCAAATGATGTCCAACAAACATCAAGAATTTTGCTTGCAGATTCTGTTATATAAGAAAACATTCAAAAAACTGAAACAGCTGAATATTCTGGTCTTTTCAACCTTTAGCCCCGTCTTGCATCCAAAGCGAGCTTCTCCATTTTGATCTCAGGGATATGCTCCAATTGGAATAAGTTCATATGTCATATGATTACAACATGTTGAAGCAAACATCAATGCATTACGTGCATTACAAAGAAAAAACCAACCAAATTCGTTAATTCATCATTCAGTTATCTATGTTTAGACTTTAGACCCTAAAAGTGCAAACTTTGTTTCTTTGGTAGGCTACAGATTCCCATCCAAAACTAGGATTGTACCTCAACCACAAAACTCATTTGGGTTGTTTTCCTAAAAGCTTCCGCTACACCCCTCATTCAGGTTGGCCACTTTCCTCACACGACATCTGCATGGATCCAGTAGAAATATTACTCCACATCTAGAATCAGAAATACTACACAGGATTTGCTCTGAGATGCTGCTCACTTGAAAGCCACATCTCTTATAGGCATTTTACTTCTCTCATATTTAATCCAAGAACTTAATGTATATCTGATGTGACTATACGTCAATTAGCATTTGCGCATTCATGTTAATGTTCTCTACCATCATGGGCAAACTTTCAAGTGACTTCCCACTGCCATTGCCCAGCTTGAACCCTGATCATATCCGAGTAATCCTCCTAAATTTTTTCCTTTGTCGCGCAACTGCAGAGTCAACAATACAAGGCAATTTATCAGGAAAATCATGACTGAAGATAGTAGGTGGAATTAGAGTTTCTTGCTTGGGGAGACAAGTCAAGTTCAATGTCTGAATATCAAATTCTCTGGTCTGAACATGTTCTAGTGAAAACAAGGCTCAAAAAGGAAGAAACATTATATGTGTCCATGAATGACACTGCCTTGCCTTCGACTACTAAAAGCTGAATTCAACAACTTGCAAAAAGCATGTTCAAAATTAAAAGCCTCGGAGGAAGCACACAAAATAATTCGGGTTCCTAGCAACAATTCTTATATTCCAACATATTTGTCCTGACGAATTTCTATCAATTACCAACTGCGGGCGTGCTAGGCATGGGTACTCTTAAAAAAATGCAATTGGTGTTCAACTGAAAACATAGGTTGCCAACAAAAGGAATGCTGACCTTACCTTTGACTCTAGGCATTTACTTAGTTTGTCAGCATGCTTAGTGATGCTTTGCATAAAGAGCATATGCTTGATTGTGTGCTCCAGAAGTAAATCGATACCCCACTGTAAATATCCAAAGAGCCAGCACAGTAAATGTTTAAGACACGGAGATAATAAACACGACACACAAATCAAGATGTGTAAAAGAACGATGGAAAGTACCTTTGATCCATTGGGCACAAGCTCTCTCAGCCCCTTAATACGATCTTGGATCAATTGTCTGTCCCCCATCAATTGTCTGTCCCCCCTTGGCCTCGGCCTACCATTTTCACCAGGTCTAGTCCTCTTCTTATTGACCTTTGTTGGTTCTTGTTACTGTCCAGGCAGTCCAGCAGCTCACTAATGCACTATGACTCCTTTATGAAAAGCCCATCGAAGAGCTCACACAACATGACTCAGAGCCCAAGCAGTGCAACGTGTCCTTTTCTACAAAAGATTGGTCATATGAATACCCAACTGCACTAGCAGTAACCTTATCACATAGGTTGGCTGTGGCATTTTTTCAGAAGTCAAACAGGGCTTTTGGCGAACTATATAATGGATTTTCAGTTCTACCATCACTTGCACTACGGACAACATTAGCCACCACTGCTTCTAAAAGATGCTCTAATCCAGTTTCTGCTGTCAACAGGCTACTACAATCCCTTCCCTCTGTTTGCTATGGCCTATGGGTATAGTAATAGAAATACCCGTGAATGATAACTAGTTAACATGTCCACGTAGCAGAACCATGTGTACGCACAGAGTGTAACTACAAGGATTGCATAACAACAATATCTTGAGATCATAACTCAATTAGAGAAATAAGGAGCTCTTTCCTAACATGCACGCACACACACACACACACACAATTGTAGGATACCTCATCCTATCATAGGATCTCTACACAAAAAGGATACGGGTCAAATACTTATAGTTTTTGAAGGAGACAATATGAATGGTAGGATAGTAGGTTTTTCACAACTATGCTCATATCACTATTGAGCACTGTCGTGAGAGAACCGACCACAATCATAGATCCTACAGGTAATCAATACAGGGCAATAAGACTCCCAAATTCACGTAAGGACACTTATCCAAACACCTAGAGATATTCCATAGAGGTACATCTAGAGAAAGAAAAAATTATAGTTTTGGTGGCAATAACAAGAATTGCAAAAAAGAAATAAAAATCCAAGAACTGAAAGAGAAGATAGACTAGAATTAAACTGGGTAATTCAAGGTAACATGAAGCGATAAAATCGATAGCCTCAATCCTACACAATCTGGACAAAAATTGAGCTTTTGCAAACCCGAAAATGTGAGGTTAGAATCAAATTGACACCCGTTTGTGAATGAAGATTCAATGAAATAAATATGTATACATAGCCAGAGAGAGAGAGAGAGTAGAGAAATCTTGGGGGAAATGGGGATGACAACGCAAAAAAATTACTCATGGTCGCAAAGAAAAATTACTTCTGGACGCAAAGAATTACCCTTGAAAGTGAAAAATTACTCCAGGCCATAAAGAATTACTCATGGCCACCAAGAATAACATCTTGGCAGAGAAAATTACAAGTGGCCGCAAATAATTACTCCTGGCCGCCGCCGATTGGTGTTCTGTAAGAAACTCGCATATAACAGACGCGAGCTTTGTCTAAACTGTGTCGACGTGGTTCTATTAAAAGCTCGCATCTAGAACACCTGAGGTATCTCAAAAACGATGTCGTCCGTACTCGTTGGTACTTCTCCTGTTCAACCTAAGAAGTTGTTTGAAAAAAATAATTTGTCAAATTGTGAGCGCATTTCGGTTTCTCTCTATGATCGAAGTTGTTCATGTTGAAGAGCTTGCTTCTACAATAAACCTTGTTAAGTATCATTTGAATTTAATACTGATTCATACATAATCGAAGACGATATGGGCGAATTTTGTTTTTGTGAAAATAGATTTGTTACACCGTATCAAATCCGTTGCGTCAAACGACTTTGGAAGCTTACAGTATTGGATCTGCAACGTAAATTTGTCAAATTGTGATCTCATTTCGATTGATCTCCATGATCGCAATCGTTCAAGTTTTAGAGCTTGTAAAGAAGATTAACAGCGTCAAATATCATTTGAATCGATTACTGAATGATATATGATCGGAGATGTTCAAAGTAATTTTTTTTTTTTAAGAATATAGATTTGGCTACATAGTTTCAAACCCATTATAGATTCACTCCGAGGAATGGACGTCCCAGACGAGAGAGAGAGAATGTGGTTTTGGGGTAAGTTAGAGAATATGTGGTTGTTCAGCAGAGAAGCACCTACTTGGCTGCTCACTACTCCGTTGTAAGTTTGTAACAGGTCCGTTAATTTCGATTTTGTATAGCTTTCATTGTTCTTGGAAAAAACAAAAACTGCTCACCACTCCATTGCTAGTTTGGAAGCTATTTTGTTTATATGGGATTTCATTGTCTCACTTGAATTTTACCTTAATATATTGATGATCTTTTGTACACCTATTAATCTGCGACAACAAGAAATTTAATTCTTGCTCCATTGCATGTTCAAATTGAGGTGATTGTCAACTCCTTTGCGTGTATTACTTTACGAGTTGTTGCGAGCACTGGTTTTTGCTCGGGATTTGGGTTCGCGCTCCATTGCCAAGTACTCTGTGTGTATTACTGTACGAGCTCTTGCAAGCACTGGTTTTTTTTTTTCGAGATTTTGGTTCTTAGAATGTAAGAGATTGCTTTCAGTTCGGACTTCATCCCTTAAAGATAACTTAATTGATATGGACAATAAAATACAGAAGAGCAGAGGGAGAGTAAAGCCTTCACTTTTTGAAGCTTGTTAAAGTTCAAACCAAGCTGGATTTAGCTACTATTGGGTCGTCTGGCTAATGATATATGTAAAATTCAAACTACTCGAGATTAGCTCGTGTTTGGCTGAATCGGCTCAATTAAAGCTCTTTTGAGATTGGCTTGTCGCATAAACAAGTTACGCTTGAACATATTTTTGGAGTTTGTTATGCTCTCAAACCTAAACCAGACTAACTAGGAAACATGAATGATAAACAAATTAAAAAACATGAATAATAGGATAGAAAACATGGTAACATAATATTATCCCAATACTATTCTAACAGTAGCCGGCAGAATGATATGAACTTTTGTTACATGTAGTGTCGGTAGAAGTTTCCTGTTCAAGGCGTGGGGAACTATGGTGGAAGCGGTGGTAGAGTAGTCGGTTGTCACTGAATACAATAGAGGACTGGGTTGGGCCAACCTATGGTGTACCGGTTGTTATGCCAATGGCAGCACCAGGCAGCTAAGTTGGTATGGAGAAACTGCTGTGCCGCAGGAAATTCTTCTCTATACAAGTTCTCAGACGAGGTTTTTGAACAGAACTTCGATAGGCGAGAGGTGTATTTGGTCAAGTTCTAACATTTGAAGACTTGCAAGAAAACAATTTTTTGGAGCAGGCTATTGCTCTTTAAAGATATATTGTTATGTTGATTAATGGCATGATTACTTCCCTCAAAAGGATTCTATTTACAAGACAATTAGACAAATATGATAATAGGAATTTGCCGCATGCTGGTTATTGCTAGGTTACCTCTCTATTCATTATCTATTTCACATGTAATATTACAGCTACTGGAAGCGATTGTCATGCTGGGTTTTTTCCCTTGACTTCTGCCTAGGGCCGTATTGATGAAGATATATGCTTTGCTGTATGCTGTTATTTCTATTATCTATGCACTTCTTTCCTTTCTCTGGGAAAAAAAGGAAGAAAGAAGAGAAGTTATACTGCTGCTGCCATGTTTATGTTATTTGATATGTTTAAGAATTCAACATGATGGAGAATACAATTCACTAGCAAATAAGAGGAGGAGGATCATTCTGCCTCCATCTAAAATCCCTCTAATTAAGGTGAGTCACTTTCTCTTCGCCTTACATACGTTGTTTGTTCAATTTACGAATTTTAGTTGGTATTTCATCTGAGAAATTTTAAATTGCTCGCAATTTTGTTCAATTTCAGGTTTCAAAAGGTTTCTAACTTTTGAATTTAGTTTGCTGATAAAGATCTTATTCTATTTATTTGAAACTGTCAGTGTGGAAAGGCACAGAGTTGCATGGAGGACCGAATTGCCAGATGAAGTTCTTGTTTCCATTGTGTCTCAACTTGAACAAGAAGCAAGCACTAGTGTCCTGTCCTGTCGACGGAGAGATTTGTGAAGATTCAGTCGTAGTTTGAAGTTGAAATTTCGTGATGGGTTGTAGTTGGACTTTGGAGAGGAGTCATTTGGTCTTAGATGCAGGGAGTTCGTTGAGTGGGTTAATTGCATCTTGAAGTTGCATCGTGGTGAAATGACAGATATATTGAGCTTTGGATTTTGTTTGAACAACAAAAGCTTCAGAGTGATATCGACGGTTGGATCGCCTTTGCTTTTCGAAAGAGGGTTAAAAAGCTCAAGTTGAACTTTGCCTGTAATTGGACGAATGCGAATTGGAATTACCCTCTCACTGCCGAGATTCTTCATGGTTACAGTCTTGATTCCCCAACTTCCCTCTACCTGTGCCATGTAGATGCGACGGAAGAAGTTCCCTATTACTATCTGTCCATTTGCCCATCTCTTGAAGAGTTATCTGTATTACCTAACAAATGTTTGGTGAATTTTTCGGTTTCTGGTCCATCACTCAAGCTAAGGCACTTGGAGATACAAGACACGCGGAATCTGGAAAAACTTGATATTTGTGACTCAAATCTGGTGTCATTCAAATACACTGGACAGAAGACTAGCATTTCCTTAAAAGATACACTGCTTCTTGTTAAGGCTTCTTTTGGTCTGGGTTATGCTTGCACTATAGTTAAGAACTTCATCCACGGATCAAGCTATCTCCAGCAACTAGAGACGCTTGTATTGGGCCTCGGTTGCCAGTGTAAAGTTAGCTTGTTGATCCAAGTTGTGTTTGTTGGCATTTTGTTAGTAGTTTTTTTTTTCTTCTGCTCTTCTTCTTATTATCTCACTGTCTATATCTCTTATTGACTTTGCTTTTGGTTATACTGTCTCTAGACTCCTCCTTTGTGGTTGCCTACTATAAGGGCGTCTCTTTTATTGAGTCAACTTAAGATTGAGGTGAATATTCTTTCCTAAGGCCAATTGTTTTCGGATCAGATGAATTTTTATTGACGATTTTTAACCACGCATATGACACATCATGAATGCATTGCGGCGCAGGCACACATACAGTCTCTGTGTGTGTGTGTGTGCGCGCGCACGTGTGAGACTAGTAGGAGTTTGGTATCTCTTACTCAGAGTCTTTATGCCTTGGACTCTTGCAATGCTCATACCTGAATCTGAGACATCAGTCCTCTCATCTAAAAAGGAAATAGGAAAACCTTCATCTAAATAGGAATTTTGAAAACCTTTTAAAATCTCAATTGGCAGATGTGACTCTGTGTATAGGAGAGAGCTGATTCATGTTTAGATGTACATAGGTGAATGTATTGAGTAATCGTTGAGTTGCAAAACTTATAGCCAATCGTGCACACCCATGCTAGTAGTATATTTAATGACTACAAATCTGGTTGTGCGAAGGTGTTGTGCTTGTCTCACGCATATCGATCTGTTGGATCTTAATTTAGTTGGATCATATTTTTCCTATTGCAGTTTCGGAGCTTCTCCACAAGAGAAGAAAGGAAGGAGCGATGGCCTAAACGACCACATAAATGCCTCAAGATGGTTGAATTGATTACAATTGTTGGATGCAAAGCTGAGCTGCAGATCGCCTCATATTTACTATCTGTCATTTGGGAAGATAATCATTGATCCACACGAGCTAGAGAAACGGTTTCGTGAAGATCCTGATAAGCTACAAGCGGCTGGAAACTGTGTGAGGCAGCACTTGGAAACAAGATTACCTATAGGGAGAGAACTAGTGGTGCTCTAAAACATTTGTGAACTTTCCTGGCCCTGGTTTGGTTGAATAATTGGTCCTCAACCACACTGTTCTCCCGTTTGTTATTTGATCGGGAAAAGGGAGAAAAGGGGACGTCCGCATTTTTAAATAAAATGCAGACGCCCTTATCAGAAGGGGACTCACTCTTTGAGTTTTGCAAACCTAGTAAATATTTACATTAGGATTCCTATTGAATGCATTACTGACCGAAGGTGTATGGTAATGCTCAAATACATGCTTTATATTACACTTTTGGCACAGTTCTTTTGAAATCATAACTATTTCATCGTGAAAAAACTTTTAAAATTTAGAAAAATCAACCTACTGTGTCCAATATGTGTGCCCGGTCCACCATAAGAAAATATTAAGATTTCATGAACCGGCCAAACAGCTTGTCCGCAGATTGTACGACACAGATACGGCGATCTCAAGAGTGTCCAAGTAAATTTCAGTTTTTTGTTTTGGTTTTCTGGGAGAACCTCACAAAGTAAATACTGGTGAGTAGCGATGGTGGACTGGAAAATACGCTGATGAGGAAGGCGCATCATGACCACACCAACTGAGCAATTGCGTTCGAGGAGAAAAGATTATCAACTTTAACCAATGATACTTAATCAACTATGAGGATCGATGTCTGAAGACAACTACCGAACTGATACTAATCATCTTATCATTATTTACTTGAAGGCGCGCAATTTTGCTCGAGCCTTCTTTTGCAATTGCCTAATGTACCAACTGGAAATTGAACCGGAACAAAATTATAAGGGTTGGGTACCGGTTATAGGCAAATCCGGTGTGTACCTACTGGTACGATATGTGATTCAAAACCTCTAATTTCATGCTTCAGAGTGTACTGAGAGCAGCCTGTTGCGACCTATCACGATCAAATCTTGGTGGTACAACGTTGAACAACCTCATTAAACACGTTGAGGCAATATGTAGACCACACAACCTCATCAAATCTTGGTTGTACATTGGTTGATGAAATTGAATTTAGTGCAATTAAACACGTTGAGGCCGGCTTGTTTGTCTTTTTTTTTACTACACATATAGGTAGACAAACTCATTGATTTTGCAATTGCAATGCTTGAAATTTTCTTCAAATTATCGCTATGTCCCTTCAAATCATACGCATCCCGCTACGTAGTTTCAATGCGGTGTAACAAATACAGTATTGTAGGCTTAAGTTTGCAGGTAATCGCCCTAATGTATAAATAGAAGTAATCCCGGTGTCCCTTGAGGCTTATGCGGTGGTTGTTTTTCGCGGAAAAAGGGATAAAATTCCTGTTTTTTCACCGTTGCGCATGGTCCCTCTGCTCTTCATTTCATTTTCCTAACACGTTTCATCCGATGCCTTCGCCATTCGAACGGCGCGGGGAGGCAGGGGGACATTGACACTCAACTCGAATATCATCAAAGTGCAAGGATTAGAATGTTCAAATCATCGACTGCTCAATTGTGAATTGTTATAGAAAGAATCTAATATTGTTATGGTTCTATTCCATCAATTTATAGTACTTTGAATACCTTTTTTATCGAGATAAAAATAGATTTTGATTCCGGTTTAAAATTAGTGTGATGTGAGTATATTTTCAACGTAATTTGTTTTTCAACGCGTCAAGGATCAATACAATTGTCATATCTTTCGATGTCTAAGCAATTTTGAGATCCAAACTACTTGGATTAAAAAGTAGTCAAGACAAAATTTTAGAAGATTCAAACCACATCCAAATTGGAGATTGGGAATGTCTGTAGCAAGACCGCAAAAGTTGGCCATTTGTGAGTTGTACAAGATGCGCCCGGGGCGCATAGAATTGCGCCTGAGGAGCATTAAAAGTACACAATATGTCAAACTTCACGGGCTTGTCTCGAACACTCCCAAACTCCGAATTGTGCGTGGTTTGAAACGTTAAAAAGCATGTTGAATCTACTTTCTAACTAAAGTAGTTCCGAACCTAATTTATTTGTACATAAAATGATATGACCATTTACCCTCCATTGGCCGAAAAACAAAATATTTCGGTAAAGGTCTCACATTTTCCTCATTTCAAGACCTATTATATATCGATAAAGAGGATTTCAAAATACTAGAAAAAAGGTGGAATCTAACCATAAAAATAATAAACCTTGTTTTATGAAAAAGGGAGAGATAGCAGGCCATTACAAAGATCATTGGAGTACTAGCTACCACTCCTCCACTACCAAAACCATCACCCTAAAACCATCTGTCCGCCACCGTCACTTCACCATCTACACCACCATCACTTCACTACCACTGGCCACTTTACCATGACCAATACAAAGATCATTGGAGTATTGCACAAATTGGATATCGGGCGCATCCTCTAAAGTTCAAAAATACCAAAACTTTGCGATTCAACATGTTAAATTGTCATGTAAGTTTCCAAAAAAAATTGACATTGGAGATGCTTTTAGAATCAATTTCTTGGACATAAAATTGGATTTCGCTATCATAGATATTGACCAAAGATAAAACCAAATATCATTACATATCATTTTCAGCTTAATATTGACCAAAGATAAAATTGTATTTCACGCTTTTATACTTCATATTACTCTGGTCTGGCATCCAAGCGATGTGTGATGTGGGACTTCGCTTCACACCGAGCCCTGTTGGCTGGCTGGCGATGTGGCTGGTGTAGCTTTTGCCAGGGGTTCATCCGAATCATCCACCTAGTTATTCGCTGTTTTAATGATTGCTTTGTTGAAAAAGCTGATGGTCGGTTTCTGCTTTCTAGAAACAGTTCGTGAAAGTCCACGAAGTGTCAATTTAGACGGGGAGAAAGAAGGTGCTTCTTTGATGCCCCAGACAAAGACAACAAATTGAAATTCTAGAGGTGAAGGTGAAGATGAAGATCAAAATACAAATGAGCTTGGGCTTAATTAGGTTGAATATTTCTTATTTTATTGTACTCATTCAATATTTGTGGGTGGAAATTGTCCTGCCCCCCTATGAAGTTGGTATTGTTGAGGGCGAATCACGTGTGTGTATATATTGTATTTATTTTTGTGCGTGTTTTTTTTGGCACGCTTCCGTCATGGGTGGGATCGAAATAATCCCATTTGTTCATCCTAGGGGTGCTCACCAGCCCGCCCAACCCAGCCCCTTTTTAGGGTTTTGGATATGCATTTAGGCCAATCGGGTTGGTTTGGATTGAGTTTTTAAGCTCGTTTAGTTAATGGGACGGGTTTGAAAATATCTCTTAAAATCAAACCCGACCTATATAAAATTATCACAATCATGTGGGTTACATATTTAGATTATGAAAAACAAATATAAAATAAATTAAAATACTACCAGTCATATATACACAATACCTTTTTTTAATGCATACATATACATATATTTCGGTATTCGTATAATCATAATTATACTTGGGTACTATACTTCGAAAAATAAATGAACCAGTTGGTCGAGCTTGGGAAATGAAATTTAAGGGGTCGGATTTGAAAATATTAAATGAAGCCCGATTATTAATAGGCTGGGCTTGGGTGTGCCCAAGTTTCTTTATTATCTAGTATAAATCCGACCTGATATATGTGCAGCCCTAGTTTATCCCACATTGCTCATATAAGCCGACAAAATATCTCTTAAAATCAACCTGGCCTGTATAAAATTTTCATAATGATGTGCATTGCATATTTATATTATGAAAAAATACTGAGCAAAAAAGATACTACCATACCTATATACACATTACCTTTTTTTTTTTTGCTCAGCTACAGAATACCTTTTTTTTTTTAATGCATAAGTATACATATATTCTTTGGTATTCGTATAATCATAATTAAGGTTGCAAACTATAAATTATAATAGCGAGCATGATTAATTTATACTTGGGTACTTTAGAAAAATAAATGGACTAGCGACGAGCTTGGAAAATGAACATTTAAGGGGGATGTACGGACTTGATATATATTAAATGAAGCCCGCATTGGTCATCTAAACCACATCAAAAATTGGCTAATACATTGCAGAAGTTACTCCGCCTATTTTCAATTAGTTTTAGGTTGGAATCCTTCCCTAAAAAAAAAAAACCAATTTAGGCAGGGAGAAGGATGGTCCGTCTCTGATGTCCTAGACAGACAAAGACAACAAAACGATCGAATTGTTGGAATTCCAGGCCGGGGTGGTTGTTGTTTTGAATTCTTGGTTGCAACATCGTACTATCAAATTTTAATATCTGTTGGTTGTGTGATGTTACAGCTAGAAACAGCATTAATTTGGCACGATTACCATCTGGTCCTAATTTATTTCTTCAATTTAGAAAAATTATATGGTGTCTTGAGCTAGGCTATGCCTCATGATGCCCCAACACCCCGCTTACCATTGTTCATTTTTGTAGGGCCCAGTACTAATCGTATATAGCTAACATATGTGTAATCACTCGTTCAAAAAAATTATTAATTTGTTGGTTTTGAGACACTGCCACGTGGTGCCTAGGGCTGTAAATGTACCGAGCAGGTCACGAGTTCGAGTTTTTGGCTTGTTTAGTAAAAGAGACTAGTGGAAGCTGAGCTCGAGCTCGAGTTTTAGGTTTGTTTAGTAAATGAGCCGAGCTCCACTCAGTTCGGCTAGTTTGACAAAAGTTTGGCTTGTTAAGGGATACTTGGCTCGATTAAAGATGCTAATTTAGTAAATGATTACGCTTAGCTCGTTAAGGGCTCGGCTCATTAAGGCTCGAGCCAAGCTCGAACTCGACTCGTTGATAGCCCTGGTGGTGCCCCAACACTATCAAATACGCTAATTGTTGAGGACAGCACGTGACAGTGCCCCAACACCCCAACTACTCCAATTGTTATTAGCCTAACATATTAGACTTCTATAAATAGTAATTTGCACGTTTAATTTCAACCTCCAATTGTTATTAGCCTAACATATTAGACTTCGATAAATAGTAATTTGTACGTTTAATTTCAACGTAATCAGATCATTCATGTTGAAATTACTATATAGTTAATTTGAAAATATTATATTCTGCGCAGAAATCTGGGTTGTTGCATATATAGTCAATCAGATTTTAATTAATTAAGGACCGCAACACTCTAGAAGTATAGGCCGGTGAAGTCTCAGGTTCTTTAAAAAGTCTCAGGTTCTTTAAAAAATAACTGCGGGGAGAGAATGGGCTTACGGATTAGTGCGCGCAAATTACTCCGGAACATCCTGCATAATGTTATTTTTATCGAGACCCTGTAACGCAAGGTCATAATCCGAGTCATTCAAAAGTGTTTTTATCAATGGTCTAAAATTTCAAAAACTACTCCAGAATATGAACGATTGATTGAAGAGATATTGAACGACTCGGATTGCGCAATATTGCACAACCGTAGTGCAACCCTGCTGCACTGTAGTTAGGGCTGCAAACGAGCCGAGTCGAGCCGAGTTTTGCCTTGCTCGAGCTCGGCTCGCCTTAGTTTTCCTCAGCTCGAACTCGGCTCGAGCTCGAATCGAGCTGAAATATGTGAGCTCGAACTCGGCTCGAACATATATTCAAAAGCTCGAGCTCGGCTCGACTTGGCTCGAATGGTTCGTTCGGTACATGTATGGATATTGGTGTATGTATGTGTGTGTGTGTGTGTATATATATATATGTATATATGTATATATATATATGTATATGTAAGCTCGAGCTCGGCTCGAATGGCTCGTTTGGTATATGTATGTACTGTATATAGCAGCTCGCGAGCTCAACGAGCCGAGCATCAAGTGGCTCGAGCTCGGCTCGTTTATGAAACGAGCTGAAAATGTTGGCTCGAACTCGTTCATTTGCTTGATGAACTGAGCTCGAACGAGCCGTTAGCGAGCCGAGTCATGAGCCACTCGAGAGCGGCTCGATTCGTTTGCAGCCCTAACTGTAGTATATGGTCCCTGTGTGTCCCCTGGCTGTTATTTCTTCTGTATTGACAGTAAATTCGTACTAGTTGTCTATTCTTACTCGTTGGAATACGGCAAATTGCTTTGAGTTGTGCTACCTCCACACCCATGTCCACACCTATATACACACCCATACATATAAGTGTGTAGGCTCTACATACACTGCAGTATTTGTGGGGTCCACACACTTGTGTGTGTGGATGTGTGTATAGGTGTGCATGTGGGTGTGGTCCTAGAATTTCTCACTCCCTGGCACCACAACCCCCGCCCCACGTCCCTTTTCCCGGACTACCCCTTCCTTTACGGTTTTTAATTTCTTTCTTTATTTAATTGTTTTTATCTTATTTATTTAATTTCTATAAATACACCCTTTCTATATTAAAAAATATAATTCAAGAATTAAGTGCTCCAATTTTCAATACAATTTAGTCGGGGCGAAGATCGTATTTTTTTGATCATTTTATTCTAAATAGTCATAATGAATTTTTTGTTCTAAGGTTTTTCAACGAGCACCCTATGACTCATTATTTAGTTTCAGGGTTCTCTTAGGGTGTCTATTGAAAGGTTTTGGAGCCAAAAATTTATTACGACCATTTAGGATAAAATGATCAGAAAAATAATATCTTTGCACCGGTTCAAATGGATTGAAAATTGAAACACTTTTTTTAAAACTATTTTTTAAATATATAAACGGTGAAAAAAATAAGTGTTTCAATTTTCAATCCGTTTGAACCGGTACAAAGATGTTAATTCTCTGATCATTTTATCCTAAATGGTCATAGTAAATTTTTGGTTTTAAAGTCTTTCAATGAGCACTCTAAGACTACTTATTTAGTTTAGAGCTCTTAGAGTGCCTATTGAAAGGCCTTAGAGCCAAAAATTTATTACAACCATTTAGGATGAAATAATTAGAAAAATAACATCTTTGAACCGATTCAAACGGATTGAAAATTGAAACACTTATTTTTTTAACTATATTTTTTAATATATATATATATATATACACACACACACACACACATGAAAAAAAACAGTTGGATTAATTTTAAATTATATTTTTTTAATATATAAACGCTTTAAAAAAAATAAGTGTATCAATTTTCAATCCGTTTGAATCGGTGCAAATATGTTATTTTTCTAATCATTTCATCCTTAGGGTGTTCATTGAAAGACCTTAGGGCAAAAAATTTACTTAGCACAGTCAGGATCCAATCCAAGCATGGACTCAAATTATTTTGGCATTATCAATTTCCTATTTTAAAAGTAAAGAAAATATGTTAAGACTAGTTAATGTTGTACTTATACATATTCGTTTTTTTTAATATAGATTTTTGAAAGCATAGAAGATATGTTAGCTTGGGCGCGGAGCTTTGGTCTTAAATATGGTATTCTGGTGGTTAATTGAAAATAGAATTTGAGTTAACTTAAAAAGTAAAATTGGATTTGTCAATCTTATGATGATGATTACTTAATGATATATATAAACAAAACATATACTACTACATGTGATAAAACTCTGAATAGTATATATATTATTAATATATACAAGACGGTGATTTTCTCTTCTAGAAGAAGTAAATTGGTTTTCTGAGTATTGCAAGGTCAAACAATAGGAGGAAGCTATGGTACACATGGTATACCGTATGCTTAAATTATGACAATTTGTGATTTTCATTATGCTAATTTTTGATTTTCTAATGCATATTTATGATTTTAGTTACGACTTGTACATTAAAATTTACCAATTGAACAGGTCATTAGCAGGTTACCCATAATTAAAAAATATTATTATTATGTAACCATAATTATTCGTACCGAAATCCATAATACTTGTACCCTAACCAAATATATGCGTACAATATCAAAAATTAAATAATGTTACCCACAAATGTTATAACAACACCATAAATTGGCATTATCTTACCACAATGAATCGTACCAAATTTTTTTGACTCGTATGATATTCCGTAACAAAATCAAAATATGTCGTATCAGAATCAACAATTGTTATACCCAAGCCAAAAATATTTGTAAAATGCCACAAATTTTAGAAAATAACCACAATTATTATGACAACACTTAAAATTGTCATTTTCTTAACACAACGTGTCATATCAAAAGAAAACATATTTAAATACCACAAATTTTATAACAAACCATAATTGTTATGACAATATCATAAATTGACGTTTTCTTACCACAATGTGTCGTACCAAAGGAAATTAATTAAAATATTCCGTAATAACACATGTCTAAAATACCACAAATTTAGTAATATAACCAAGTTTGTTATGACAAAACCATAAATTGACGTTTTCATATCCACAACGTGTCGTATAAAAAAAATTCAATCAGAATGTTCAATTAACGGTAGTTATAATCAACAAAATATCATACCTCAAATTCAGTAATATAACCAAATTTGTTATAACAACACCATAAATTAACATTTTCATACCCATAACGTATCGTATAAAAAAATTCAATTGAAATGCTCAGTTAACGATAGTTATTATTAGCAAAATACCATACCGCAAATTCAGTAATATAACCAAATTTGTTATGACAACACCATAAATTAGCGTTTTCATACCCACAACGTGTCATATAAAAAAATTCAATCGGAATGTTTAGTAAACGATAGTTATAATTGACAAAATACAATACCACTAATTATTTTCAAATCCCGCCACATTATTTTTTCAAATTTTAAAATTTCCACCATATTGTCTTAATTTTCGATTCCCTCTACACTAATTTTTCAAATTCTTATTTGTCCCTACACAATACCTCAATAATTTAAACTAAAAATGAAGTTTTCGCACAAAATTTTCATCCAAAAAATTCACCAAAAAGTAAGTATTATACCCAAATTTTCAAATACAACTATAATTTCCTCTCAAAATATTAGTCTAAATCAAATTCTTTTTCTACAAAATTTAATTCAAAAAATCAAAATTCCTTTGTGGAAAAATGAGAGGTCACGAAAAAAATAATTATCCAACTGTCTCAAATGCATACACTTTCAACACTAAATGGAGTACAAAAAAATAAGTGTGAATATTAAAAAATATAGTGTGAAAATTACTCTTCTTTTTGTAATTGGTGAAATTAATTATATTAATACCCAATCTTATCAATATTTAGGGCGGTGCACTTAACAATTGGCACTATATATTTAACACATGAATCGGGGTCAAACCTTCACCCTATGAGTACCAATCCAAATTTAATGGTGGTCCTTGGAACTAGGTCGTGGAAGTAAAATCTAAATAATTTTGTAAATTTATTGTCATTGTACTGTCTTTCAAAAAAAATTTTATAGTCGACATTTTGATTTACACCAATGACATAGCTATAATATGATCTACAAGTGCAGGCCCATCACTAGGACGGAGGCATTTGAGGCCTCTGTCTTTTCAAATTTTTAGCCTGAAAATAAAGCCTTTACATACAAGAAAATATTATATAATTAATAGCCTTTAGAATTACAAATTCTCAATTGTGTACCATAGTGATAAGGTGTTGGAGTTTGGACATTTATCTAAAAGATCTGGGGTTCAAGTCTTAAACCCTTCGTTCCTTTTTTTTTTTTAAAAGAATGTTATTATTTTTTAGAATAAATCACATAGTTAATCCTTAAAGTTTCATACTTCAACAAATCTTATCGTTCAATTTCAATACAATATTAAAATATAATAATGCACCATCTGAGCCCCACGTAAGGTGTTTATTTTATTTTATTTTTTATTTTATCAAAATCGTCTATCTTTTACATAATATTAATTAGGTCATTCGTATCAAGAATGAAGTTGATGGCTTATAGTTAGACACTTAATTGGATGGAAAATATCATTTTATTATTCAATTTGCGTGCCGATGATGGAGCTTCCTAAACTTGATTGAGACAAAAAATTACGTAGGTGACTTAATAGACAAACATAAAAAATTCAACGGATTTGATAGTCATTATTGTGTCACAGTCGCATGGCTACATTACATTCAACTACAATAGAGGACTAGGTTTCATACCAAATATAAATTGACTGTACAATCTAAATGTCGTTAGTGAGTGTATTTTTAAAATGATCGATCAGGACTGTTAGGATGTTAAGTTATACAATATTTAATTTGTGATATTTTAGACATGTATTTTGTTTGGGTATAATAATTATTGATTGTGCAACGATATATTTTGGTCTTGTATCTAGTATTTTTTGATCGATTTCTTTTGGTATGACACATTGTGGTAAGAAAATGTCAATTTTTTGTGTTGTCATAACAATTGTGGTTATGTTATATAATTTGTAGTATTTTACACATGAGGGAAATGGAGAGAAAGTCAATGAAGAGAAAACAACCTGTTACCTGCTACGCCAATTTTTTATTTTATTAATTGGTTTAATAAATGGGTGGTCCGGATTATTTACTTTGAAATCCAAGGGTTTAAAATCATGATGCGTACGATACACCCCTTAATAAGGGGTGTATACCATAGGACTACCCAATGTTCTTTGTTTTTGGTAAAATTGTACTACTACTTTAGAGGAAGAATCGAATATCGCAACTCCAAGCGGTGATCAGAGCATATATATCTAGGCCAGCTGGCTACATGTGAAATATAGATGGTATGTGATTATTTCGTCCTGTGATGAGCTAATAAGTCAAATAATTTGCACGCGAGAGTAAAAACGTCTTTGAAACACATTCTAAACTAGTAAAATTCGTGAGAGCAATGATATTGAGAGCGCGAGCGTAATACGAGAATTGAGAATGGAGTAAAGACTATGTTGATATGCTCATGCAGGAATGTATGGATCGTTAAAATTAGCTTGAGATGAGAGATGATAGTGGTAATAATAAATCTATTGGAATGGACTAATTAGAAAGAGGAATGGAATGCACATCTCGTTGTTCAGTTTCCTAACTACTTTAGAGAATGTAAAGTGAAATAGAATTGAAAATCCATTGTTTGGTTGCTAGCTAGTAATATGAAAACGAGGGAACGAAATTGACTAATATATACACCCATTCCCATGCATGCTGTTCTTTAACCGACTAGTAATTATTTTGAATGAAATGAACTTGATTGTGTAGTACAACTTGTAGGAATGGCAACGGGGCGGGGCGGGGCGGGTTTTTGCATACCCCGACCCGAAAATCATTACCCGCCCCCGGCTCTGCCCCGACCCCGACCGGGTTTTTTTGGGGTACCCCCATCCCCGCCCCAATCGGGGAACGGGTTTACCCGCCCCGCCCCGCCCCGTAAAAATTTTAAAAAATGCAAAATAAGAATAAAAATTATCTAAAAAATAAAAGTTTTGAAATTATTTTTGTGTCTTTTGGTATCGTGGTTTTATCTAAACTTTTAATTACAATCAATATTTTGGATACTTCATTCCATTTCTTTATGTGTAGGATTTATTATAAATTTTTGAAGAAAACATTTTAGAAAATCCACTAAACACCAATAAATGTCAATTTTTATTTCTTTTTAAAATTTGATTAGACTACTTGACGGTAAAGAGACATTGTTTTTTGGATTAATGCTAAAAAAAATTAAAGGACATATATATATATATACACACACGCCGGGTCGGGGTCGGGTAATTTCGGGGCGGGGTACTTTCGCCCCGAACCCGGGCGGGTTTTGGAAATTTTACCCCGACCCAACCCCCGAAAATAGAGTGAAAAACCCACCTCGTTTGGGGCGGGGCGGGGCGGGTACACTTGCCATCCCTAAGTACAAGTGGTGGGGGAGGTGGATGGTGGTCCGTCCGGATCCTATGAAAATCCTCACGCCATTTTCACTGATTGAATTCTCATAGAGGATCGGGTGATTGTAGCGGTAATGATGGTGCCTGACGGTGGTTATATAATTAATCCATAATAAGCTAAAGAGTGTGTCATTTAATAATACGATATTACTACTATGTACGTTTTGTTGAATGGGCTGGGCCGACTGGAATATTGAAGACCGTAAAATTGGGAATGGGAGGGGTTGTAGTGCACTTGCCGCACTACAGTCTACACCGTGTAATGCTGCCGATTCAACTGTCCATCTCGGTGCGGACCGTTTGAATTTAATCCGAACTCTTATAAATCCGAGCAGACTATTATCGCGATGGACGGCCGGATTACACTATAGCACCCCCGGTCCCGTAAAATTGTAATGGAGTACACGTCAAATAATTCTGAAATTAACATCGTACTAAAAAATTAATCATATAAAATGATATAATAAGTGTTTCAGTACTACGCGGTATAGTATATTAATGTAGTCTGGATAAGATATAGTATGGATTAAATTATATTTTACCCGTTGATTTTGAAACATGCATGGGTAACATATATTAGTCAACTGTAAACTTAACTAATCTTTTTTATTTTGTTAACGCATGGAGTTCCTCGGGTCAAATTGCACGCACCACAGGATTAAATTTCTACGGTCTCCACCGGCCTTTGCTAACCCAAAGAGTTTTTACGTATGGATGGCCACAAAGATTTTTGGGGTGTCGAACCTGAGACCTCGAGGTGGTAGGCTCCTCTGATGTTTGGGCCGATAACCAAATGCACTGCTGATAGGTGCTGAAAAGTACCCATTTACTCCTTCTAATTTACGCATTGTTTATCCGTTTACTTTGTTACTTGATGCGTTTTAGTGTTTTATGGTGTTTGCAGGCCTCAAAGATTGATGGGTGCGAAAATGTGCAAATTGGGTTGATTAATAAGAAGATTAAAAGAAGCTTGGGGTCATAGTGCAGAATGTCTAAAAGTTGCATGATTAATTTATTATTACCCAGAGTCCAAAGGGCCTTAATGTAATTCATGGCCTAAAACCCTACACTATAAAATATAATGCTACTGACATGGAGGCGGGACTTTTTGACGATCAGGCGGGACTTTTTGACGATCAGGCGTGACGAATTCTTGCACGGGGGCTGCGGCAGTTCTTGAACGCAGGGTTCTCGACCGGATCAGTGGATTTTCTAGCATTCCGACCATGATTTCATCAATCCATACATCTACGGTTCCCATTCCCATGGCTGGCTAAACCCCTTGTCTAGGGGGAAGATGAAACTTCGCGCCAAGTAACCTCTTTTATGCATGGGTTTTAGTTTGTTTTTCGGATCGATTGTAAAACTCAGAATCCTTTTCGTTTCAATTGAATGAATTGATTTTAATTCTTTATATCGATTAAGTATTTGTACTCTAGATTTCAAATAAATAGTTTTGCAATGGTTTTCACTGATTGTGGTTGGAGTTCTGAGATAAATTATGCTCGTAAGACGGATCGTGCCGTTAGGTTGCTAGACCGTACTTCTGAGACGGTCCGTGCTATGGGATAGTTTATACCTTTTAACAACCCGATTATTTTCTTGATGATTATCGTTAGGGTTTGCAAGCCCTAGCGATAATCTCTTTTGATTCGAATAAATAAACCTAGCCTATGCATATTGTTGTTACGCGGTCGGGGTGAATTCGAAACCCTAGATATTTTCCTCCATCGTTTCTAAATCTTTTAATTAAATTGTTCTTTAGTTTAATTAGCTCTTCAAAACAATTCAACCAATCAATCTTTACTTTTCCGAATTAATCTAGAAGTTGATCGAATTATAGTAACTTAGCCAATTTGTCCCTGCGGATCGACACTCGGTCTTGACCACTATTCTACGGAGTAGTAGTTAACTCCAAGTTTTTATAAATTTATTTTTGACACGGAACGACGCGGTCAACTGCCCTAGGAGTTAACTAATCTTATACTCCGTAGTACATAAAAAAGAAAAGAAAAGTGAATGAAAAGGCAGTCGAAACTTTAATTTAAAAGCTAGCACGGGAAACTTTGCCTTTTTAACGGCGGAAAGTCTACCCTTACCGACCCAAAATCCCAATCGGAATCCCGACACCCCGCCGAGCACATTCCGGCCACCGGACGGTCGATACGAGTCGTAAATCTACAATAATGTGGGATCGAAGGGGTTGGTCATCTTAGAACCTAGTTATGGTTCTTATATTTTCTCTTGTTAAGATGGTGTGTACGTACGTAATATGGTTCTTTGCCTTATGACTTGAATTCGCTAGTTATATACTATTTCTGTTTTACCAAAAAAAAAAAAAAAAAGAACAACACGGGATAGAAGTAAAGAAACAACGTTAGACATTAATAGTCAAATACATTAGTCAAATGTGTGATAGACAATAGTCATCAAATGCGTCACACAATAGATATTTACGTGCATTTTAACTAATTCTAGGGATCAATTTTACCGTCCATTAGAGGACAACCCAATTAAAACTGGAGCAAAGTCCGGTATGGACTTACTGCAAAGGAGTTGAAAAACACTTTTTGAAAGTTTCAAATCTGAACCTTTAAAGTGAACAAACTCTTAAGTATAAGGTCTTGACCACCACACAGACTCTCGGAGTTCTCGCCGCATCAGATAACACTTCTAGATAGCATGCCATGCATAATATTGGCCGGGGACCATGTTGGGATTTTGGGTCCCTCGCCGCATGCAACTGAAGCACACCACAAAATTAAACAAGCACAAGAAAAATAAAAAATACAAGATTTCCGTGGTTCGGTTTCAATACCTACTCCACAAACAAAAGAGAAATTCCACTATATTGATCGAGTACAGTGAGATAGAAAAATATTAATCCTCAAGCCCACGCTGATTAATATTTTTTATCTCTCCCTCACTCTCACAATATATTTTTCTCTCTTTGTCTCACCAATTGTGTATATCTCACACACACATGTAAATCCCAAATACGCCTTGGTATTTATAGAGTATCAAGCCCTGACCTCCAAGGCTTCCTACTGTCTTGTAATTCCTTTTCCTACTCGGACCAAGAAATACACCAAGAAAGAAACTCTTCCAAAGTAATACTGCCAAGTATAGAACTCTTCTAACTTGTTATAGGATTTGATTTTCTAACTAAAACTGAATATTACATAACTACACGCGAATAATTACCAAACACCCCCTCGATAAATTATCACACGTGGGTGAAGCCTAACAGACCATGCATGTCATTTAATCTGTCATGCATCGTCAGAGAACACTATTGATTTTAACGCTATAAAAGGGATACTTGGCCCCTAGCTAACTACAACCCGCATTCACCAAATACATAACGCACGTTTAATCTCTCTCTCTCAAAACACCATAGCCACCATTGCAACAATGGTCGCCACAACGATCCCAGCACAACCCGTAAACACCCAGTACGACTGGGCCAAGCAAGTGAAAGAATTCGACGAGACTAAAGCCGGCGTCAAGGGACTAGTTGACGCTGGCGTTAAGAAGCTCCCCGAATTCTTCGTCCACCCTCCGGAGAGCCTAGAAAACCCACCGCCCGAATCCCCCCTCGAGCTCCCCACGGTGGACTTCACCGGGGTGGAATTCGACGGGGCAAGGCGGAGGGAGGCGGTGGAGGGGATACGGGCAGCCGCTTCCGAGTGGGGTTTTTTCCGGATGGTGAACCATGGGGTGCCGAGCGGGGTCATGGAGGCGATGCTGGAGGCAGTCAGGAGGTTTCATGAGCAGAGGAGAGAGGACAAGATGGAGTACTATTCCGGGGATAGTAGACGGAGGGTCAGGTTCAATAGCAATGTGCCGCCTAGGGAGTTTGATGCGGCTAGTTGGAGGGATATTTTGACTTGTGTTTTCAATGATGATTATTTGGATCCTCAAGCTATTCCTCTTGTTTGCAGGTACGTATAATCACACACACACACAAATGTGTGTGTATATATATGCATCAAACATTTGAGCTATTAGCTACTCTGATGATATTTTAGTATAATTTGATATGGTAATTCATGTAGCGTGATAAAACGGGTTATGTAAATCAAGCTATAATGTTATGGTGATAACTAAAACACAATTGGCCCGTTGGCCGTATCATGTGAGTGATCATCATAACATTGTTGTATGTAGAGATTACAAGTCGTGATAAGTGTCTAGTAGTTCCACATGAGATGATATAAAAATGTGATCACCAATATATAGTGTTACTTCCTTCCAAGGGCGGAACCAGGAATTTATTTTGCCTTGGGCTAACCAAAATTTATATATGTGAACCAAAAAGAAGGCAAACTCGTATATAAATATATAAATGTTTAAAAATAAACAAAACAAAACTACAAAAGAGTTTTTCCTCCCTTTTATTTTGTTGTTCCATTAGAGTATGTACACCAGAGTAGCAAAAATAAAATATTAGCTTTATAGCAACCTAAAACCGAGAAAACCCACACGCAACAATTAGATAAAAGCTTAGGTAAAATACATTTCGCTACAATACTTCGGTATATATACTGAAAGACTGTTCATCAACAATTTCTTTTATATTATTTTTCACTTCTCTCTCATGATTTCTCTTATATTATTAAACAATTTCAAAAAAATTAAGTGCTCCATTTTTCATTCGTTTGAATTAGTTCAAGATCTTATTTTTCTGATTATATTATTTTAAATAGTTATAATTAATTTTAACCATATTTTTAAATATATAAACTATCTAAAAAAATCAAGTACTCTATTTTTTTAATCCGTTTGAATCAGTGCGAAGATCTTATTTTTCTGATCATATTGTTCTAAAAGGTCATAATTAATATTTGCATCTAGAACTCTCATAATCAAGTATCTACCCTATAGGATCTCAAATAAGGAGCAGATACTTGATTACAAGAGTTTTAGAGAAAAAAATTAATTATGACCATTTATGATAAAATGATCAAACAAATAAGATCTTCAAGCCGTTCAAACAGATGGTGGATTGAGCTAGACTGAATCGGAGGATGGTGGGTTGGGCTAAATTTATTTGGGCAAAATTTTACACTTTTTTTTTTTTTTAATTCTTTGGGATTGCACCTGGCCGGGCTATAGCCTAGTGGAGCCTAAGTGTAGTTCCGCCCTTGCTCCCTTCGTCCCATAAAGTTTGGCACTTTCACTATTCCAACCCTATGAAAAAATTAACTATATTTTTTAATCCATAATGTTTTTTATAAGTAATATGAATCTTGTTTGATTGATTTTAATTTGCTCTAAACAAAGTTCAAAAAATTGCCTAAAACATTATGAATTGAAAGATATATACAATTTTAAAATGACACGCATTCTTGAAAATGCCAAACTTTATGGGACGGAGGGAGTTTTTCACTAGTCGTATGTATGGGATTTTTGAAGAAAAAAAATCTTATGGAAAAAAGTCTATTTTTAACACACAAAAAAAAGGGGGGTGTTACCAATGATACTCGATTGACCATATTTTGATAATGTAATGATTTGTATCAGTTGACCTATTTAATCTTTAGCTTAACTACATAGCTCAAAGCTTTAACCTTGAGTTAGTAGCAGTTGGTGGACATTATTATGTAAACAACTTGTTTTTTTCATAAATTTCCGATATGAGATCTCACAGATAAAATACGATATGATGTGATCAATGTATTAGATGAACAAATCATGCGCGGGTGTGTACTACACGGGGCTTATTTACGTGCCATATGAAGTGCACTTTCGCCCCATGAAGATGTCAAAATTTTTGACAATCTATTTCGATTTCGTAAACTTCATGTGAAGTTTACATATCATATGAAGTGTCACCCCATGAAGATATCAAAAAAGTTTATAATCAATTTCAATTTCATAACGTCTTGTGAAGTTTAGCCTTTTTTTCTTTTTTTGCAAATATTGTATATAGGGGGGGGGGGGGGGGGGGGGGGTGTTAGAAAAAAAGTTAGTGAGTTAATCCAAAAAAATTCAAAGGTAATTCATAGCCTTGAATCCATAAATCGCCACAGCGGGACTCAAATCCTGATCTCTCAGGAGAGAGCCAGGAGTTACCAAATTTGTAGCCCATTAGCCTTTTTCTTTGATTGTCAAACATTTTGGCAACCTAGTACGATGTGTTGTTAACCGTGGCTTCTTTTATGTTTCTGTGCTAATTTAAACAAACGAGAAAAACGGACCTAATACCCTTTATTGAAAGCATGACATTGGACACACCTTTATTGAAAGCACCTTTGCATTTTGACATTGGACCCACCTTTATTGAAAGCATCTTTTCATTTTTATATTTCAAAAAACAAAACAAAAAAATACTCTCCGTCTCATTTTGGTTCTCCATTTTCATTATTCGTGTCGATTTATAAACGTTTATATTTTTCAATCTACAATGTTTTTTAAAATTTTGAAAATTTTGTATTATAGACTTAATCGAGAACTATCAAACAAGATCTATATTGCATATTTTTGGAGATTCACATTAGAAGATCAATCTTTCTACCACCACACTCATTTACACACTCACACTCACAACAAGGGTGGAGCCAGCACACACTACACACTCAACGTGTGTGGGCCATTTTGACTAACTTTTTTCAATTCCTTGGAGAAATTTGATTGAAATTACTGATTAAAAAGGAATCAACTCCATTACAAATTAACTAACCAATTGGATTCATTTTTCTTGCACTAAATTACATAGTATTTTCTAGTCCAATTATGTAACTACGTGTTAGTAGTTGGCATTAACATATTCCGCTAACATACTCCATAGTTCAAGAAAATAAGATAAAACTTTTCTCTCTCTCTCGGTGTAAATTTCAAATCGTGTGTATAAGAATATGTTCTGGTATTATACTTTGTGAATTTTTTGAATCCCGTCAACCGTGTTTAATTTTTTGACAAGTAGAACATCTTCTCATTTGACTCACCGATGTTGCTGCCACGAAGTAATTCGTAACTAATATTCTGCGCTCTCCATAATCCCTTTAACACATCCGCTTAAATAATTTGCAGAAAAGAAGTGCAAGAGTACGTGGAATGCATGATTAAGCTGAGGGAGACAATGGCTGAGTTACTCTCCGAGGCTTTAGGACTAAGCAGCGACTACCTTTCTCGTATCGAATGCATGAAGAGCGAAGCATTGGCTTCCCTCTACTACCCGATTTGCCCCGAGCCGCACCTGACCTTGGGCACTCCCAAGCATTCAGACACCACTTTTCTAACTTTGTTGCTACAAGACCACATCGGCGGCCTCCAAATTCTTCACAAAAACCAGTGGGTCGATGTCCCTCCAGTTCCTGGCGCTCTCATTGCAAACATCGGGGATCTCATGCAGGTATGAATCATACTTACAAATGTATAAACATGAACATGCATTCTAGTAGTACTCCAGATTTTCTATTTACGAACAAACGAAATCCCAAAATAGTACTGAGAAATCATATAGAATCCAAATTTGCTGAGCATGGTTTCCTCCATTTGTTCAAGGGTTTTTCTAACTTCAAATTTCCCTTTTGTTCAACCCTGTTTCGTATAGATCATATCAAATGACAAGTTCGTAAGCGTGGAGCACAGAGTTTTGGCTCAACCAATTGGACCAAGAGTATCAGTTGCATGCTTCTTCTCTCCCAGCAGTAAGGCTGTTGCTAAACCCTTCGGACCCATAAAGGAGCTTCTGTCGGAGGAAAGTCCGGCGATATACAAGGAATTCCTATGCTATGAGTATTTTACCTATTACAAGACCAAAGGACAAGATGTCAACTCTGCCCTTCCTCACTACAAGCTATGAGTGTCGGGTGTCGGTGCCAGCTGGAGAGGTTACTGAAAGTTATGCTGTTCCGTAGCAAGGTTTCTGGCGATGTTGTTTGTACAAGTAATTGCTCATGTCTTAAGCTGTTGAAACACTTATCGAGTGAATCCCTATCTGATACATCATACTGAATAAATATATATAAGGGGCTATTTTCCAGTATTTTCATTTTATTGAACAACTAATATGAATTTCGCAGCTCATATCAGTAGTTTGGTAATCTGTTCAGCAGAAGCATTCAACTGTTAATTCTATAGATTTCATGCTGCAAATATACTTCAATTTTGGATCTAGGACCGCAAACAATCCGAACTGAGGCACGCTTTCCAAGTTTTGAGATAAACATCATAACTCATGCTTAAATAACCAAAATTGAGCTCGGCCCAACTCCACTTGACTGGAGATAGTCAAACATTAACAAGAACAACAAAAAGATTAGGACAAACATCAATAAGAAAAGTTGCATAGACTACTTGCACGCATGATTAAATTGCTGATAAAAAACGATATGCAATTACCATGCCTCTCAAAAATTGATCCAAGAGGACAAACAAGGTCAAAAAAAATCCGTGGTACACAAAACAACAAAGTCAAAAAAACACAACCAAAAAAGAACAAGATACCATCTCCACACACAAAAGCAGAAAAGAAAAGGCAAATCTTTACAGGGTTATCAACTTGTATAAGGGCAACAAACTCCAAATATCTTCAGAATCCACATGGAAGCCTCTACCTTCTGTGCTTGATTTGATTTTCAGTTCAGTATTTGTCATAGCTGCCAAACCATTGTCTTGGGTTGCAATATCTGCACGAGTGACCACAACACATCCATCCGATGCATGCTTCTGTTGTTCTGCCCCTGCAATTTTCACAAAATTGGAAACCTTGTTTACACATATTGGCAAAAGGAACTTGCAGTAATATTGGCTCAAATGATGTCCACTCATGCACGAACATCAAGAAGTTTGCTAGCAGACTCTGTTATGGAGGTCGTATCAAGCCTATAAGATATTGAAAATATTCCAAAATCTGAAACAGCTGAAGATTTTGCTCTTTAAAACCTTTTAGCCTATCTTGCATCCAAATGGGGCTTCCCCATCTTGGTCTTGGCGACATGCTCCAATTGGAACAAGTTCATATGCTATATGATTAGCACAGGTTGAAGCAGACATCAATGTATGATGTGCCATCAGAAAGAAAAGACCAAGTAAATTCGTTCATTCATAATTAAGTGATCTCACATTTAGAACCTAAAATGCAAACTTTGTTTCTTTAGTGGGCTACAGATACGAGTGCAATTTTGTTCACCCTCCTTAAAAATGGTGAACATTACTCTCCTTCTTATTGGTTGAAATGGTGTAGATCCCACCCCTACAATACACTTTTTGGTAAGCATGACATCACTTTGTGGTGGAATCCACATCATTTCAACCAATAGGAGGGAGGGTAATGTTCACCCTCTTAAGTGGAGGGTGAACAAAAATCAACTCACAGATAACCAGCCAAAACTAGGACTGTACCTCAACCACAAAACTCATTCGTGTTGTTTTCCCAAAAGCTTCCACTACACCTTTCAAAATCGCTAGACCAATGCTCCTGACGGCTTCTGCAATCTCAAGAAAATGGCCGCTTTCCTCGCACAACATCTGCATGGATCCAGCAGAACTATTACTCCACATCTAGAATCAGAAATACTACACGGGATTTGCTCTGAGATGCTAATCACTTGAAAGCCACATCTCTTATAAGAATTTTCCTTCTCTCCTATTTAATCCAAGAAGAACTTAATGTATATCTGACGAGGCTATACCTCAATCAGCATTTGCCCATTCACGTTAATGTTCTCTACCATTATAGGGCAAACTTTCAGGTGACTTCCCACTTCCATTGCCCAGCTTGAACCTTGATCATATCCTGGTAAGCCTCCTAAACTTGTTCTTTTGTAGTGCAACTGCAGAATCAACAACACAAGGCAACTTATCAGGAAAATTGTGACTGAAGATAGTAGGTTGAATCAGAGTTTCTTGCTTCGAGAGACTAGTCAAGTTCAACACAAGGCAACTTATATGTTGTCCATGAATGACACTTTCTTGCTTTCAACTACTAAAAGCTGAATTCAACAACTAGCAAAAAGCATGTTCAAAATTAAAAGCCCCAGAGAAAGCACACAAAATAATTTAGGTTCCTAGCAACAATTCTTATCTTTGAATTTATTTGTCCTAAAAATTTCTATCTATTACCAATTATGGCGTGCAAGGCATGGATACTATCAAACAAATGCGATTGGTGTTCAATTGATGAAAAAGGACGCCGAACCTTACCTTTGACTCTACGCATTTACTTAGTGTGTCAGCATGCTTAATGATGCTTTGCATAAAGAGCATATGCTTGATTGTGCGCTCTAAATGTAAATCAATACTGCACTGTAAATATCCAAAGAGTCAGCACAGAAAATGTTAAAGAGAAAAGTAGAGAGACAGAAAAACAAGACGCACAAATCTAAGAGGTGAAAAAGAATGATGGAAAGTACCGTTGATCCACTGGGCACAATCTCTCTCAACTCCTTAATACGATCTTGGATCAATTGTCTGTCCCTTGGCTTCGGCCCACCATTTTCACCTGGTCTAGCCCTCTTCTTATTGCCCTTAGCTGGTTCTTGTGCACTGTTCAGCTGCTCACTAAATGCACTATGACTTCTTGATGAAAAGCCCATTGAAGAGCTCACACCACATGACTTAGAGCCCAAGGAGTGCAATGTGTCCTTTTCTACAAAAGATTGGTCATATGACTTATCACACGTTGGCTGTGCCATTTTTTCAGAAGTCAACAGGGACTTTGGCGAACTATATAATGATTTTTCACTTCTATCATCACTTGTACTATGAACACTGCCTTGCCTTCAACTTCTAAAAGCTGAATTCAACAACTCGCAAAAAGCTTGTTTAAAATTAAAAACCTCGGAGGAAGCACACAAAATAATTCGGGTTCCTAGCAACAATTCTTATATTCCAACATTTATGTCCTGACGAATTTCTATCAATTACCAACTGCGGGCATGCTAGGTATGGGTACTCTTAAACAAATGCAATACGTGTTCAACTGAAAACACAGGTTGCCAACAAAAGGAATGCTGAACCTTACCTTTAAATCTAGGAATTTACTTAGTTTGTCAGCATGCTTAGTGATGCTTTGCATAAAGAGCATAATATGCTTGATTTTGCGCTCCAAAAGTAAATCGATACTCCACTGTAAATATCCAAAGGGTTAGCACAGTAAATGTTGAAGACACGGAGATAATAAACACGACACACTAATCAAGAGGTGAAAAAGAATGACGGAAAATACCTTCGATCCATTGGGCACAAGCTCTCTCAGCTCCTTAATACGGTCTTGGATGTCTGTCCCCCCTTGGCCTCGGCCTACCATTTTCCCCAGGTCTAGTCCTCTTCTTATTGACCTTTGCTGGTTCTTGTGACTGTCCAGGCAATCCAGCAGCTCACTAAATGCACTATGACTCCTTTTATGAAAAGCACATCGAAGAGCTCACACAACATGAATCAGAGCCCAAGCAGTGTAACGTGTCCTTTTCTACAACAGATTGGTCATATGAATACCCAACTGCACTAGTAGTAACCTTATCATAGGTTGGCTGTGACATTTTTTCAGAAGTCAAACAGGGACTTTGGTGAACTATATAATGGATTTTCAGTTCTATCATCACTTGCACTACAGACAACATTAGCCACCACTGCTTCTACAAGATGCTCTGAGCCAGTTTCTGCTGTCAACAGGCTACTACAATCTCTTTCCTCTGTGCACTATGGGTATAGTATTAGAAATACTCGTGAATGCGAACTAGTTAACATGTCCATGTAGTAGAATCATGTGTATGCACATAGTGTAACTACAAAGATTGCATAACAACAGTATCTTGAGATCATAACTCAGTTAGAGAAATAAGGAGCTCTGTCCTAACACACGCGCGCGCACGCACGCACATAATTGTAGGATACCTCATCGTATCATAGGATTTCTACACAAAAAGGATACGGGTCAAATACTTATAGTTTTTGAAGGAGACAATATAAATTGTAGGATTGTAGGTTTTTAATAACTATTCTCATATCACTATCGAGCTCTGTCATGAGAGAACCGACCACAACCATAGATCCTATAGCTAATCAATATAGGGCAATAAGACTTCCAAATTCACGTATGGACACTTATCCAAACACCCAGAGATATTCCATAGAGGTACATCTAGAGAAAGGAAAAATTATAGTTTTGGTGGCAATAACAAGAATTGCAAAAAAGAAATAAAAATCCAAGTACCGAAAGAGAAGATAGACCTGAATTAAATTGGGTTACACTAAGTGATAAAATCGATAGCCTCAATCGTACACAATCCAGACAAAAATTGAGCTTTTGCATACCCAAAAATGTGAGATCAGAATCAATTGACACCCGTTTGTGAATGAAGATTCAGTGAAATAAATATGTATACATAGAGAGAGAGAGAGAGAGAGAGAGAGAGAGTAGAGAAATCTTGGGGGAAATGGGGATGACGACTGGGGTTCGGTAAGAATTACTTCTCACCGCAAAAAATTACTCATGGTCACAAAGAATTACTTTTTGCCGTGAAAAATTATTCCAGGCCGCAAACAATTACTCATGGCCACGAAGAATTATATCTTGGCAAAGAAAATTACAAATGGCCGTGAATAATTACACTCGGCTGCAAAAAATTACTCCTAGCCGCTGAGAATTACATATGGCCGCTGAGAATTACAGACGTGAGCTTTGTCTAAACGGCGTCGACGTGGTTCCATTAAAAGCTGGCATCTTGAACACCTGAGGTATCTCAAAACCACGTCGTCCGTACACGTTGGTACTTCGCAAGTTCACCCTGAGAAGTCGTTTGAAAACAAGAATTTGTCAAATTGTGAGTGCATTTCGGTTTCTCTCTATGATCAAAGTTGTTCATTTTGAAGAGCTTGCTTCTACAATAAACCTTGTTAAATATCATTTGAATCGAATACGAATTCATACATAATCGAAGACGATATGGAGAATTTTAAGTTTGTAACAGGTCCGTTAATTTCGATTTTGTATAGCTTTCATTGTTCTTGGCAAAAACAAAAACTGCTCACTACTCCATTGCTAGTTTGGAAGCTATTTTGTTTACATGGGATTTCATTGTCTCACTTGAATTTTACCTTAATATATTGATGATCTTTTGTACACCTATTAATCTGCGACAAGAAGAAATTTAATTCTTGCTCCATTGCATGTTCAAATTGAGGCGATTGTCAACTACTTTGCGTGTATTACTTTACGAGTTGATGCGAGCACTGGTTTTTGCTGGGGATTTAGTTCTTGCTCCATTGCCAAGTACTCTGTGTGTATTACTGTACGAGCTCTTGCAAGCACTGGTTTGTTTTCGAGATTTTGCTTCTTAGAATGTAAGAGATTGCTATCAGGAGTTTGGTATCTCTGAGTAAGAGTCTTTATGCCTTGGACTCTTGCAATGCTCATACCTGAATCTGAGACATCAGTCCTCTCATCTAAAAAGGAAATAGGAAAACCTTCATCTAAATAGGAATTTTGAAAACCTTTTAAAATCTCAATTGGCAGATGTGACTCTGTGTATAGGAGAAAGCTGATTCATGTGTAGATGTACATAGGTGAATGTATTGAGTAATCGTTGAGTTGCAAAACTTATAGCCAATCGTGCACACCCATGCCAGTAGTATATGTAATGACTACAAATCTGGTTGCGCGAAGGTGTTGTGCTTGTCTCACGCATATCGATCTGTTGGATCTTAATTTAGTTGGATCATATTTTTCCTCTTGCAGTTTCGGAGCTTCTCCACAAGAGAAGAAAGGAAGGAGCGATGGCCTAAACGACCACATAAATGCCTCAAGATGGTTGAATTGATTACAATTGTTGGATGCAAAGCTGAGCAGCAGATCGCCTCATATTTACAATCTGTCATTTGGGAAGATAATCATTGATCCACATGAGCTAGAGAAACGGTTTCGTGAAGATCCTGATAAGCTACAAGCGGCTGGAAACTGTGTGAGGCAGCACTTGCAAACAAGATTACCTCTAAAACATTTGTGAACTTTCCTGGCCCTGGTTTGGTTGAATAATTATATTGGTCCTCAACCACACTGTTCTCCCGTTTGTTATTCGATGGGGAAAAGGGAGAAAAGGGGACGTCCGCATTTTAAATAAAATGCAGACGCCCTTATAAGAAGGGGACTCACTCTTTGAGTTCTGCAAACCTAGTAAATATTTACATTAGGATTCCTATTGAATGCATTACTGACCGAAGGTGTAAGGTATGCACATATACACACTTTATATTACACTTTTGGCACAGTTCTTTTGAAATCATAACTATTTCATCATGAAAAAACTTTTAAAATTTAGAAAAATCAACCTACTGTGTCCAATGTGTGTCCCCGGTCCACCATAAGAAAATATTAAGATTTCATGGACAAGCCAAGCAACGTGTCCTCAGATTGTATGACACAGATACAGCGGTCTCAGGAGTGTCCAAGTAAATTTCAGTTTTTTGTTTTGGTTTTCTGGGAGAACCTCACAAAGCACATACTAGCGAGTAGCGATGGTGGACTGGAAAATACGCTGATGAGGAAGGCGCATCACGACCACACCAACTGAGCAATTGCGTTCGAGGAGAAAAGATTATCAACTTTAACCAATGATACTTCATCAACTACGAGGATCGATGTCTGAAGACAACTACCTAGCTAATACTAATCATCTTATCATAATTTACTTGAAGGCATGCAATTTTGCTCGAGCCTTCTTTTGCAATTGCCTAATGTACCAACCGGAAATTGAACCGGAACAAAATTAGAAGGGTTGGATACCGGTTATAGGCAAATCCGGCGTGCACCTACTGGTGCGGTATGTGATTCAAAACCTCTAATTTCATACTTCAGAGTGCATTGAGAGCAGCCTCTTGCGACCTATCACGATCAAATCTTGGTGGTATCATAACATTGAACAACCTCATTAAACACGTTGAGGCAATATGTAGACCACACAACCTCATCAAATCTTGGTTGTAAATTGGTTGATGAAATTGAATTTAGTGCAATTAAACACGTTGAGGCCGGCTTGTTTGTCTTTTTTTTACACATATAGGTAGACAAACTCATTGATTTTGCAATTGCAATTCTTGGAATTTTCTTCAAATTATCACTACGTCCCTTTGAATCGTATGCGTCCCGCTACGTAGTTTCAACGCAGAGCAACAAATACAGCATTGTAGGCTTAAGTTTGCAGGTAATCGCCCTAACGTATAAATAGAAGTAATCCCGGTGTCACTTGAGGCTTACGCGGTGGTTGTTTTTCGCCGAAAAAGGGGTAAAATTCCTGGTTTTTCACCATTGCGTATGGTCCCTGTGCTCTTCATTTCAATTTCCAGGCATCGCTCTAACACGTTTCATCCGATGCCTTCGCCAATCGAACAGCGCGGGGAGGCACGGGGACATTGACACTCAACTCGAATATCATCAAAGTGCTAGGATTAGAATGTTCAAATCATCGACTGCTCAATTGTGAATTGGTATAGAACGAATCTAATAATAATATTGTTATGGTTCTATTCCACCAATTTATAGTACTTTGAATACTTTCTTTATTGATATAAAATAGATTTCGATCCGGTTTAAAATTAGTTTGATGCGAGTATATTTTCAACGTAATTTATTTTTCAACGCGTCAAGGATCGATACAATTGTCATATCTTTCGATGTATAAACAATTTTGGGAACCAAACTACTTGGGTTATAAAGTAGTCTAGACAATTTTCAATGATTCAAACCACGACCAAATCGGAGATTGGGAATGTCTGTGGCAAGACCGCAAAAGTTGGCCATTTGTGAGCTGTACAGGATGCGCACGAGGCGCATAGAATTGCGCCTGAGGAGCATTAAAAGTACACAATATGTCAAATTTCGCAGGCTTGTCTCGAACACTCCCAAACTCCGAATTGTGTGTGGTTTGAAACATTAAAAAGCTTGTTGAATCTACTTTCTAACTAAAGTAGTTCCGAACCTAATTTATTTGTACATAAAATGATATGACCATTTACCCTCGGTTGGTCGAAAAACAAAATATTTCGGTAAAAGTTTCACATTTCCCTCATTTCAAATTAGATAAAGACATATTATATATCGATAAAGAGGATTTTCAAAATACTAGAAAAAGGTGGAATCCAACCATAAAAATAATTAACTTTGTCTTATCGAGATGGCAGAGATAGCAGGCCATTACAAAGATCATTGGAGTACTAGCTACCACTCCTCCACTACCAAAACTATCGCCCTAAAACCATCTATCCACCACCGTCACTTCACCATCTACACCACCACTAGTCACTTTACCACGACCATTACAAAGATCATTGGAGTATTGCACAAAATTGGATTTCGGACTCATCCTCTAAAGTTCAAAAACGACAAAACTTTGCGATTCAACATGTCAATTAAGTGTCAAATTTTAAGCCAAACATGGGAGGTGTCCATAAGTTTCAAGACTTACATAGCGTAAACTTTTTTGAATACGTGCTAGTTATGAATTCAACATTTGGTTAGAGAGGGAGGGATTCGAGGATCCTGCGGGGCACAATCATAGCGGTTTAAAAGTGCTTTCATTGGTCCGGAAGAGTTTATTTTTAAACCCGTGGACGTTTGGATGTGCCCTTCAGGATTGGAGCTTCACATTTACCATAATTGGAGCTTTTTTAGACATGGTTAATGGCAGAGATAAGAAAAAAACTTCTGCTGCTTCTTGAATTTGTTCTCATTTTTCTTTCCTACCTTTGTGTTGTTAATCCTTTTTCTATTTCCTTAGAGAAGTTTTTTTTCTCGTCTACGTTCTCTAAAACACATTTGCAAAATGAGGAACCAAACAATCAAAATGTGAAAATGTAATAATGAAAATATGAAAATAAGCTAACCAAACACCCCATATATATAAGAACTTTTCCAACTTACTGTATTTTGCAACTTGAAAACACATCTAACTTCCTTCATAAATTTTTGTCGCCCAATAATTCGAAGTTTTATTTTGATCGCCCCAATAATGCAAAGTTGACAATCTATTTTCACTCCTCCATATCCTCTTCCAATACTTAGTTAGACACATCCATCTCGGTGCGGACGGCTTGGATTTAATCCGAACTCCTATAAATCCTAGCTGTTCATTAATTGTTCGGATGAAAATCCGAGCCGTCCATTGCCGAAAAGGATGGCCAGATTAGTCGCACTACACGTGCGGGGGTGCACTACAGCATCCCTGGTCCCGTAAAATTGTAATGGAGTAGACGTCAAATAATTCTTCAACTTTGCGATTCAACATGTCAAATCGTCATGTAAGTTTTCGAAAAAATATTTGACATCTTCAAATTTAAAGCCAGGGTTGGATATGCTTTTAAAATCAATTTTTTGGACATAAAATTGGAGTTCGCTATCATAGTGACCAAAGATAAAGCCAAATATCATTATGTATCATTTTCAGCTTAATATTGACCAAAGATAAAATTGTATTTCACGCTTGTATATTTCATATTACTCTGGTACCCAAGCGATGTGTGATATGGGACTTCGCTTCACACCGAGCCCTGTTGGCTGGAGATGTGGCTGGTGTAGCTTTTGCCAGGGGTTCATCCGAATCATCCCCCTAGTTATTCGCTGTTTTGTCCCTTTCTTTGTTGAAAAAGCTGATGGTCGGTTTCTGCTTTCTAGAACGGGAATGCTACGTACACTACAAGATTCACAACACCATCCACTACACGCCCCAAAACGACGTCGTTTTGGGGCGTCCCTTTCAAAAAAAAAAAAAAGGCAAAAATCCAAAATCCCGTCCTAAACCAGTCGACCTAGAGAAAGAGAGAGAGAGAAGAAGAAGAAGAGGGGGACGACACCACAGCCCACCCAACCCACTGCCGACGACACCAACGGAGAAGATGCCTCGCCTCCAGATCGTAGACCACCGCCGCCGCCCACCACTGCCGACAACACCAACGAAGAAGATGCCTCGCCTCCAGATCGCAGACCACCGCCGCCGCCCACCACCGCAGACCACCGCCGCCGCCCGCCACTGCCGTACGCCAACGAAGGTATCTCTTTCGATCTTGAACGCTGGTATCGATTGAACTAGGGTTTCAATTTCAATTCATAAATATTAGGGATTTTTGCACGAAAAATTAGGGCTCCAAATTTACTAAAAGACTGACGTTAAATGGACACACTTCAAGAATCCTACCCACAACTTTAGGGATTTCCAAATCTGCAATAGCATATTCAATCTGTTGTTACTAAATGGTAGCCGCAGTTGAGTGTCTGAGAAGGTTATGATCAAAGCCTTGAATTTGATTTTATCATAATTGATGTCTTAACTCTTAAACAATGAAATAAGTGGATAAATAATTCGATAGATCATTTTGCCTTTGAAAACTAGTCAATTGAGGGCACATGACCATTTCATACTTTGATTGCAATTTTGAGGGGAAATGTGATGCAATTCAACTTTCAACTGTTCTTTATTCTTCTCTTTGTGTTTGTCAAGTCACTAAAATGTATGACTCAGTGTAGAAAGCCCGCGGCTGCAATGTTCAATTTCTAGCAATTGCTTCAATTCAAGAAATCATTGGGTACTCTCTTGTCCAAAATCGTCCCAGGTTACTAAAACAAGTACCCTTTTCTTTCGAAGTTGTTAGAGGTGGTAGATTGGAGGAGTCGCTAAATATGTAAATTTGTCTTTCTCGCTAACGTCTTACGTTCATTTATGGGGTGAAAATTTAACGTGGGTATATATGTTAAGAAATTGAATCCCACATTGCTTGGGAGTGGAATGGGTGATCACTTAATAACATCTGGGACCTCTCCACTCATTGCCAATTGGTCTTGAGTTGGATATAAAGTTTCAACATGGTATCAAAGCGGGGCCCGTTCCACCCCACTTTTTATAAAATTCACAATCCACACCCCACGATGACAAACCAGCAAAAAGGCTGCACGATGATAGGACCCAAAAGTGGCCACACGTGACAGACCTCAAACGCGGCTGCACGTGAGGGAGCATGTTAAGAAATTGAATCCCACATTGCTTGGGAGTGGAATGGGTGAACACTTAATAACATCTGGGACCTCTCCACTCATTGCCAATTGATCTTGAGTTGGATATAAAGTTTCTACAATATAATCATTTCACTGATATTCTATTTGAACCTCACTGGCTCACTGCCCACCCATTTGTGTTTCACCCACTTATGGAGAAGCGTTAGGCTATAGGTCGAGTGTCGTATATGTAGCTCAAGAATTGTACTCTGCCTTGAACGCCATGCTGATAATAATACAGAAAGTTCATTACTGTTTATATTTGATTGGTTCCAGCATATACATGATTTATGTTAGCCTTGCTATTCTCAACCCTTGCTAGTAAAAGAAAAGAAAGGTTTAATACATGGTTAATTACAGATTTGATTGTATGGTCAGAGGCCAATAGCGTTTTGCTATGCACTTTTGTATGTATTATCCATCCTTCTCTTGTTCAAAAGATGAGTGAAAGGATGGTAATCATTGATTGACTGAGTGAGCATTCATGAGCTTCTATGTATGATCTATCATCACCATGTTTGGTATTTGGTCTGAATTACTGTTTTATTTTGCTGCCATCACATGCCCACTATCATAGTTAAAATGGGAAAACAGTGGCAGCAGGGGTAGACAAAGGAATAGCTGGCTGAGCTGAATAGTATTCCCTGTTTGCTTACTGAACTTTTTCACTTTGTATCTCTGTCGTATGAAGGGAAATCCCAATCACAGATTTGTCATCTATATATGCATGCAAAATGAAACTTTATAGAACTAGCCGCTGGCTGCATCATCTAATAGGGAAAGAGCGGAGACTCATACTAGAAAGCTGTCGAGTTTTCTTGAAAAGATAATTACACATGGTTATCATAACCGATTGTTTTCTTGTCTGATTGTTTGCAAGTCCTTGTTCTATGTGTCTTGAGCATGCTAATGTGAGGGTTTACCCTTTTTTTAGGTAGGATGATACATTGTTGGCAATCAATTGGCTAGATGTTGAACGGTTTGCATATTCTTGGTGTGTTGATAACTTGTTGATCTACTTTCAGATTTTTTAGAAGAATCCTACCATGTAAGATTAAGAACAAGGAGTACCGTGACACCACTTTAAATGGTGCTATGCAAGAGGGAGAGCACAAACCTATGCAAGAGGGAGAGCACAAAGCAATTCCACAACTTCAAAATCAAGTTCCGCTTGGTGTATGGAGTGTCCAGCCAAGAAGAGATATTAGCGACACTTTAGGATTTTTCTTTTTCATTTTGCTTGTAATATAGCTTAGGGTAGACGACGACAACGACAATGTTCGGCTCATGGCCTTTGCTCCAATTTGACAATGTTTCATGGCTTGTTTAAAAAGATACAAGTTTGTACTCCATTTTTTTTGCTGTATTGATTTCAAAGTGGTATATTTTGAGATAATGAATGGTATATTATGAAATTCAAATATCATTATGGTGTCAACTTCTTGGAACTTCTCTACATAAGTTTTCTTGATGATTTATTGTCCGGAAGCTCTTAAGGCAAGCCTGAATTTTGTTTTCCTTCAGAGGTTCTATCTACCTTGAACATTTCTGAAACAATGGAAATGCTGTTTTGCCACGAACTGCTGTTTTTACCCTTTTTCTGTTGCTACTGCTGCTGACTGAGACGCTATGACGTCGGGCTAGACTAAAAACAAGGGAAACTCTGTCGAATTTTTCAGAAAATACGAATACAGATACGACACAATATATCTTTCATGATACGATACGGATATGGATACGATACGGATACGATACGGATACCGATACGATACAATACATCTTTCAAGATACAATACGGATACTGATACGGTACAATACATCTTTCAAGATACGATACGGATACGGATACAATACAATACATCTTTCAAGATACAATATGGATACGGACGCGATACGGATACGATACATTGCATTCATCCAATATAATCCAACACATTGCATTCATCCAATATAATCCAACACATTGCAACCTTGCAACATTCACAGGTTCAACAAAGCTGTCGTAATGCTAATACTATTACAGATTCATCAATGTCGTGACCAATCAAAATAACAATACATATTCATCATTTCCATAGAACAACCAAGTGAACTATTCTTCATCATTATTCGCTGCATTCATCATATCAATGAAACTTGGTTGTCCTTCACATCTATGCCCTTGAGTTTGTAGTAGATTTGGTTGTAGTCCCCCCCAATATTGACCTTGGTCTTCCATAAAACTTGATTGTCCTCCCCAAGATTGGCTGCCCGCAAGAATTGGTTGACCTCTCCAAACTTGACCATTGAAGAAGCTTTGTGAACTTGGAAAAGAAGGCCTAAATTGGTTCAAGCTTGTTCCGGTTGGGCAAAGAGTTGGAGAAAATGGGAAGATGGTTCCGCCTTGTGCCATATTTGCTTGTATGCTATGGGGCATCATGTTTGGCCACATTGAATGCCCCATGTAGTTTGGGTGACCCTGCTCAACAATAAAGAACGATTATCAATAACTTTTACATGAAACAGGAGATTGTGCAATTAAAAATAAAGTTCCTTATATGTACATTTACAACACTCTCTTGTGTCCCGAACCCATGTCCAACTGCAATCTTCTCAACCTCCTGAAATTAGCAACAAATATAACTATTACACATGCATTGAATAGATAAGTCAATATTAACTAGTAAGTTGTTCAAATAAAAAAATTAACTAGTAAGCAACAAATAATAAAGAACTTATACCGAGACTTTTTCATTGGACAATGTCTTTTTTTTTGTTTCTCTTTTCTTCTTAACGGCTATTTCCACAACACCTTTCTTCCTTTTGCACGGCGGTCTCCCTTTTCGTCGAAGACCTTCCGGGTCAAGAATGTTCGTGCTCTGTTTGGACGTTATAACCCCATCTCCAAGTGAAGTAGGATCAATATGAGTACCCACGTCATCACCAAGTGAAACCACATTACTTTCACAAATGACCGAAGCTTCCACAAATCACGGTTGGCATAAGCTCAATAATGGATCATTTAACACTTTGTCTGCTTTAATGAATCTTTGCTGGGACATGGGCACCAACCAGCTGTAGAACTTACAACTACCAAACATTCATTTTTTTTCTTCCAAAAAAGGTAGGACTAGTGGTGCCCCAATACATGATCATCTAAGTTGTACAATGAAAATACAATTATTACAAAAACTAAAAGCACAATAGCACAAGAACACCATATTTACGTGCTTTCGTTCGAGATCGGCAACATCCATGATTGCTGAAATTAACAGGAATGCTAAAATAGCCTAGGCATATCCTTTACTTAATCTGTTTGGAACCCTAATGTTTTTCAAAAAATCTCCAATCCGGCAAGAGAAAGATAGAGAGTGAGCACCGTGTATGTGTGAAAGAGAGAAAGAGAAAGAGACTGACTGACCTTAGTACACACTGGTGGTCGTGAAAACCCAACGATTTTGAATTTTTCTGGGCCTCTCTCTTGCCGGGAATGGTGTCGCCAAAGGTGGACAAGGAGGGTCCGGTGGTGGTTGGCGGTGGCGGGGTGGGTTGTGGTGATTCTCAATTCTCTCTCCCTCTTCCTCTCTCTCCCCTCTGTAGAACAATAGGTTTGGGAATTGGGGGGAAACGGGGGAACGAAATCTGATTTTGAGATTTCAGATTTTTTTTTTTTTTTTTTTTTTTAAGGAATGCCCCAAAACGACGTCGTTTTGGGGTGTGTAGTGGATGGTGTTGTGAATCTTGTAGTGTACCTAGCATTCCCGTTTCTTCTAGAAACAGTTCGTGAAAGTCCACGAAGTGTCAATTTAGACAGGGAGAAACAAGGTTCTTCTTTGACGCCCCAGACAAAGACAACAAATTGAAATTCCGAAGGTGAAAGTGAAGACCAAAATACTAGTGAGCTTGGGCTTAGGTTGAAGTGTCAATTGTGCGTGTTTTTTTGGTATGCCTCTTTCGCGGGTGGGATTGAAATAATCCCATCAGTTCATTCTAGGAGTGCACATCAGCCACCTAACCCAGTCTGTTTTTTTAGGGTTTCAGATATGAATTTAGATCAATCGAGTTGGTTTAAATAGTAATTTGTACGTTTAATTTCAACGTAATCAGATCATTCATGATGAAATTACTATATAGTTAATTTGAAAATATTATGTTCTGCGCAGAAATCTGGGTTGTTGCATATATATTATATAGTCAATCAGATTTTAATTAATTAAGGACCGCAACACTCTAGAAGTATAGGCCGGTGAAGTCTCAGGTTCTTTAAAAAATAAAACTCTGCGGGGAAGGGGCTTACGGACTAGTGCGCGCAAATTAGCCCGGGATACCCTCAATGCCTAACGTTATTTTACCGGGTCGACCCTGTAATGCAAGGTCATAATCCGAGTCATTCAAAAGTGTTTTCATCAATGGTCTAAAATTTCAAAAACTAATACAGAATATGAACCATTGATTGAAGAGATATTGAATGACTGGGATTGCGCAATATTGCACAACTGTAGTGCACCCCTGCTGCACTGCACTGTACGTAGTATATGGTCCTCTCCTCCCTGTGTTCCCCTGGCTGTGATTTCTTCTGTGTTTGTTTGACAATAAAGTACTCGTACCAGTCTATTCTTACTCGTTTGAAGGAGTAATACGTAGTGATCGAGTATTATTATAGAGTAAATTGGATTTGTCAATCAACTACTACTACATGTGATAAACTCTGAATAGTAGTTAGTAGTATATACAAGACGGTGATTTTCTAGAAGAAGTTATACTAATTGGTTTTCTGAGTATTGCAAAGTCAAACGATATGTTGTTCTTTGTTGTTTCGTTTCATGATTAAATTAGTAAAATTGTACTACTACTTTAGAGGAAGAATCCTATATATATATATATATATATATATATATATATATATATATATATATATATATATATATATATATATATATATATATATATACAGTCCGGATCCAATGAGGGATCCCGCACGGTGTTACCGTGCGGGACTCCCCTTTCCCGATCGAATTGCGACGATCCAAGCCGCTCAAAGTGATCAGAACATGATTTTAAGAGTACTCGCGAGAAATCAGTAAAAAAAATGATCGGGAAGGGCTTAATTCGAATAGTTTTTTATTGAACGGTTCAGAAAAAAACTGCTCGAATCAAGCCCTTTCCGATCATTTTTTTTGCTGATTTCTCTCGGGTACCCTTAAAATCACGTTCTGCACACTTTGAGTGGCTCGGATCATTGCAATTCGATCGGGAAAGGGGAGTCCCGCACCATAAGGCCGTAAGGGATCTCTCAATGGATCCGGACAGTGTATATATATACAAACACACACACACACATACGGGGCAGTTCCGGAGACCCTTAAAAAAACCTTCCCAAGTTTCCGATTGAATTTTGATGATCTAAGCCGCTCAATATAATCAGAACGTGATTTTAAGGGTACCCGTGAGAAATCAACAAAAAAAATGACCAGGAAGGGCTTCATCCGAACAGTTTTTTATTGAACTTTATTGAACGGTTCAATAAAAAACTATTCAATCAAGCCCTTTCCGGTTATTTTTTTTGCCAATTTCGCGTGAACATCTTTAAAATCACGTTTTGAACACATTGAGCGGCTTGGATCATCAAAATTTGATTGGAAACAATTAGACTAAGATTTGGAAGATTTTTTTTAAAGGTTTTTTTAAGGATCCCCGGAACCGCCCCTATATATATATATATATATATATATATATATGCCAGGGCAGGCCAGGCTGTATGTGAAATATAGACATGGTATGCGATTATTTTGTCGTGTGATGAGCTAATAAGTCACATAATTTGCACGCAAGAATACGTAAAAATGTCTTTGAAACACATTCTAAAATAGTAAAATCAGTGAAAGCACGAGCATAATGCGAGAATTGAGAACAGAGTAAAGACTATGTTGATATGCTGCAGGATTAACGGATCATCGTAAAATTAACTTGAGATGAGATGAGAGTGGTGATAATTAGGGTGTGTTCCAGTTTCTTAAAAAAACAACTTTTAGAAGAAAAAAGAAGAAGGTAATTTCAAGTTCAAAAATTATGTATTTACGTAAATAATTTTCCTACCAATATGGATCTTGTTTGATAGATTTCATTGAAATTTTTTAAACAGTACAAAAAAAAATTAAAAAATTATTTTTCATTTTCATTATATTTGAATTTGAAATTATCTTCTTTTTAAAAAGAAAGCGAAACGACACCTCAATATTAGAATTAATGGACTAATTAAAAAGAGGAATGGAATGCACATGTCGTTCTCGTTGTTCAGTTTCCAACATAGACCAAGCGTTTGGTGGGCAAGCAGGAGAATTAAGAACAGAATTTGCAGAAATCCTATTGGTACCGACGGTACCATAGGGAAAATACACTGACAGCCACCGGACGGCCGTCTCCGGCCACCGGACAGCCGATCCGAGCCGTCCAAAAATTTTAAAAAATAAAACCGAGTGGGCCTATGCAAGAATCAATGGCATCCAAGGTGTGTAAGGTACTTGATTCGAGCACCCATATTTCGTGTATATTTGTATATACGTGTATATACACGAAAAAGGGATGCTCGGATCAAGTACTCTACACACCTTGGATGCCATTGATTCTTGCGTGAGCCCACTCGGTTTTATTTTTTAAAATTTTTGGACGGCTCGGATTGGCCGTCCAGTGGCCGGAGACGGCCGTCCGGTGGCCGTCAGTGCATTTTCCCTACGGTACCGTCGGTACCAATAGCAGTACCCACAGATTTGATATACTACTACTTTAGTGAATGTAAAATGAAATTAATAGAATTGAAAATCCATTGTTTGGTGGCGAGTAATATGAACAAAAGAGAGAACGAAATTGACTTGTACTCCCATTCCCATGCATGCTGTTCTTTAAACGACTAGTAATTATTTTGAATGAAATGAACTTGATTGTGCAGTGTACAAGTGGTGGGGGCGGTGGATGTTGGTCCGTTCGGATCCCATGAAAATCCTCACGCCATTTTTACAGAGAGAATTCTTGTAGAGGATCAGGTGATTGTAGCGATAATGGTGGTGCCTGACGGTGGTTATATAATTAATCCATAATAAGCTAAAGAGTGCGTCATTTAATAATACGATATTACTAATATGTACGTTTTGTTGAATGGGCCGGGCCGGCTGGAATATTGAAGACTGTAAAATTGGAAATGAGAGGAGCTGTAGTGCACTCGCCGCACTATATATACTGTGTAGTGCGGTCGATCCGACCGTCCATCTCGATGCAGACGGCTTAGATTTAATCTAAACTCCTATAAATCCCAGCCGTCCATTATTCGGATGAAAATCCGAGCTGTCCATTGCTGAGATGGACGGCCTGATTACACTACAGCACCCCCGGTCCTGTAAAATTGTAATGGAGTACACGTCAAATAATTCTGAAATTAACATCACACTAAAAAGGAATATATTAATCATATATAAAATGATATAATTTGTAATGGAGAACGCGTCAAATAATTCTGAAATTAACATCGCACTAAAAAGGAATATATTAATCATATAAAATGATATAATACGTGTTTCCGGTACTACACGGTATAGTATGTTAATGTAGTCTGGGTAATAAGATATAGTATGGATTAAATTATATTTTACCCGTTGATTTTGAAACATGCATGGGTAACATATATTAGTCACGGTAATGATTCTCACACAAATGTTTTTGCACATATCGTGTACATACATTTTTGTGGGGTCCATATCGGGGTCCCGCAAAATGATCCGGACCGCTCATCTTTTTAAAAATATTTTTTGGAAGGTTCCTGTAAAAAATCAGCTCCAACAGATATCAGTAAGGGCTTTCTCCTACGATTTCTGAGAAAGCCCTTACTGATATTTGTTGGAGTTGATTTTTTACACGAACCGTCTAAAAAATATTTTATACTTAAAAAGAAAAGAAAAGTGAATGAAAAGGAGATCTTGAAGTCCAAACTCTAATTTAAAAGCTAGCACAGGGAACTTCTGCCTTTTTAACGGAGCCTGACTTCGTTGATTTTTTACTCTTTGAAATACTAGTAGGAGTAATAATCTGCATGGGTTGGATTTTTAAGAATTTGTGTTCTCACTTCTCTCGTTTTGGGAATCTTTTTGGGAAGCTGAGAGGAAAAAACGCCAAAGGGTTGGTGATGGTCTCCTACCAACGAATTAAAGAAACAACGTTAGACAATAGTCATCAAATGCTTCACACAATAGATATTTACTTGTATTTCAACTAATTCAAGGGACCATCTCACCGTCTATTAGAGGACGATCCAATTAATAAAATCGGAGCAAAATTTCGTATGAACTTGCTGCAACGGAATTGAAAAGCACTTTGGAGGTTCCAAATCTGAACCTCGATCATATCCACTTTTTATATCTCATTTTTAAAAAATCATCCAAACACTGGATTACAAATGCACGTATCCTTCTTATAAGGTGGATCTACCCTTACTACATATATATCACTCCTCATTCTATATACACCTTTAAATCCACACTCCTTTTATAATCACTCAAAACAAATCCTTCATCCAAATATCCTTCAGACATAATCTGCGTGTTCCTGACGCATCAAATAACACTTCTAGATAGCATGCCATGCATAATAGTGGGGACCATGTCATTAGGTAATCTTCTAGACAGCATGCCATGCATAATAGTGGGGACCATGTCATTAGGTAATCTTCCATGCATCGTCATAGAATAGGACACTATTCATTTTAACACTATAAAAGGGTTACTTGGCCCCTAGCTAACTACAACCCACATTCACCAAATACATAACGCACCACACTTTTAATCTCTCTCTCTCTCTCCCCCTCTCTCAAAACACCATAGCTCCCATTGCAACAATGGTCGCCACAACGATCCCAGCACGACCCGTAAACACCCAGTACGACTGGGCCAAGCAAGTGAAAGAATTCGACGAGACTAAAGCCGGCGTCAAGGGACTAGTTGACGCTGGCGTTAAGAAGCTCCCCGGATTCTTCGTCCACCCTCCGGAGAGCCTGGAAAACCCGCCGCCCGAATCCCCCCTCGAGCTCCCCACGGTGGACTTCACCGGGGTGGAATTCGACGGGGCAAGGCGGAGGGAGGTGGTGGAGGGGATACGGGCAGCCGCGTCCGAGTGGGGTTTTTTCCGGATGGTGAACCATGGGGTGCCGAGCGGGGTCATGGAGGCGATGCTGGAGGCAGTCAGGAGGTTTCATGAGCAGAGGAGAGAGGACAAGATGGAGTACTATTCCGGGGATAGTAGACGGAGGGTCAGGTTCAATAGCAATGTGCCGCCTAGGGAGTTTGATGCGGCTAGTTGGAGGGATATTTTGACTTGTGTTTTCAATGATGATTATTTGGATCCTCAAGCTATTCCTCTTGTTTGCAGATACGTATAATCACACACACACACAAATGTGTGTTTGTATATATATGCATCAAACATTTGAGCTATTAGCTACTCTGATGATATTTTAGTATCATTTGATATGGTAATTCATGTAGCGTGATAAAACGGGTTATGTAAATCAAGCTATAATGTTATGGTGATAACTAAAACACAATTGGCCCGTTGGCCGTATTATGTGAGTGATCATCATAACATTGTTGTATATAGAGATTACAAGTCGTGATAAGGGTCTAGTAGTTCCACATGAGATGATATAAAGATCGTGATTACCAGTATATAGTGTTATTTCACTAATCGTATGTATGGGATTTTTGAAGAAAAATCTTATCAAATTTGTATGTAGAGCTCGAACCCTAGTCTCGCACAGGAGAGAGCCAGAAGTTACCAAATTTGTAGCCCATTAGCCTTTTTCTTTGATTGTCAAACATTTTGGCAACCTTGTACGTACGATGTGTTGTTGACCGTGGCTTCTTTTATGTTTCTGTGCTAATTTGACCTAATTCTCTTTATTGAAAGCATGAAATTGGACCTACCTTTATTGAAAGCACTTTTTAATTTTGACTATATAAAAAATAAAAAAATATCATCATGTAGCACATGGGTCAATTGTCCTATCACCTTCCATTCCACAACGTTCTGTTTTTTTTGTTTTTTGTTTTTTCCTTTTTTGGGTGTGTGCCCTTTTGACTAACTTTTTTCATTCCCTTTTGAAGAATTTGATTGAAATTACGGATTAAAAAGGAATCAATCTCTATTACAAATTAACTAACCAACTGGATTCATTTTTCATGGACTAAATTACATATATTTTCTAGTTCAATTACGTAACTACGTGTTAGTAGTTGGCATTAACATATTCCGCTGACCCTGCATGATTCAAGAAAATAAGATAAAACTTCTCTCTCTCAGTGTAAATTTCAAATTATGTATAGTAGAATATGTTCTGGTACTATTCTTTGTGAATTTTTTGAAATCCGTCAACCGTGCTTAATTTTTTGACAAGTAGAACATCTTCTCATTCGACTCACCGATGTTGCTGCCACAAAGTAATTCGTAACTAATATTCTGCGCTCTGCATAATCTCTCTAACACATCCGCTTAAATAATTTGCAGAAAAGAAGTGCAAGAGTATGTGAAATGCATGATTAAGCTGAGGGAGACAATGGCCGAGTTACTCTCCGAGGCTTTAGGACTAAGCAGCGACTACATTTCTTGTATCGAATGCATGAAGAGCGAAGCGTTGGCTTCCCTCTACTACCCGATTTGCCCCGAGCCGCACCTGACCTTGGGCACTCCCAAGCATTCAGACACCACTTTTCTAACTTTGTTGCTGCAAGACCACATCGGCGGCCTCCAAATTCTTCACAAAAACCAGTGGGTCGATGTCCCTCCAGTTCCTGGCGCCCTCATTGCAAACATAGGGGATCTCATGCAGGTATGAATCGTACTTACAAATGTATAAACATGAACATGCATTCTAGTAGTACTCCAGATTTTCTATTTACGAACAAACGAAATCCCAAAATAGTACTGTGAAATCATGTAGAATCCAAATTTGCTGAGCTTGGTTTCCTCCATTTGTTCAAGGGTTTTTCTAACTTCAATTTTCCCTTTTGTTCAACCCTGTTTCGCATAGATCATATCAAATGACAAGTTCGTAAGCGTGGAGCACAGAGTTTTGGCTCAACCAATTGGACCAAGAGTATCAGTTGCATGCTTCTTCTCTCCTAGCAGTAAGGCTACAGCTAAACCCTTTGGACCCATAAAGGAGCTTCTGTCAGAGGAAAGTCCGGCGATATACAAGGAATTCCTATGCTATGAGTATTTTACCTATTACAAGACCAAAGGACAAGATGTCAACTCTGCCCTTCCTCACTTCAAGCTATGAAGTGCCGGGTGCCGGTGCCGACCGGAGAGGTTACTGAATGTTGTGCTGTTGTGTAGCAAGGCTTCTGGCGATGTTGTTTGTACAAGTAATTGCTCATGTCTTAAGCTGTTGAAACACTTATCGAGTAACTAATACGAATTTCGCAGTTCATATCAGTAGTTTGGTAATCTGTTCAGCAGAAGCATTCAATTGTTAATTCTATAGATTTCATGCTGCAAATATACTTCGATTTTGGATCTAGGACCGCAAATGATCCGAACTAAGTCGTGCTTTCTAGGTTTTAAGATCAACATCATAACTGTTAGGATCATCACACATGACCACGATTTACGAGTATAAAACAATAAAAAAATCAACACAAAATTATACATGATTCCTCAATACCGGGTACATCCACGAAAGAGAGGGCGGCTCACAATACGAAATAAGGTTTACAATATAGAATATTTATACCTACTCTATTCTAGCCCTAACCTTATATTTGGCTAGTATCCCAAAAATACCTTTATACAATACCTTACCATACCGTAGGGGGCATACCCCAAATTACGAAACGCCTGGGCCTTCGGCCTAGTCTACTTTCACTAGATCATCGGTGATGGGCCAGATGCCGTCGCTCCGCTCCGCTCCGCTCCAATATCTGGCCTTCTTTTTAGAACTCCTTAGTATCTCTTCATACTTAACATATGAGCCACAGTTCTAATAATAACTCATGCTTAAATAACCAAAATTGAGCTTGGCCTAACTCCACTTGACTGGAGATAGTCAAACGTCAACAAGAACAACCAAAAGAATAGGACAAACATCAATAAGAAAAGTTGCATAGACTACTTACCCACATGATTAAATTGCTGGTAAAAAACGATATGCAATTACCATGCCTCTCAAAAATTGATCCAAGAGGACAAACAAGGTCAAAAAAAATCCGTGGTACACAAAACAACACAGATAAAAAAACACAAAACCAAAAAAGAACAAGATACCATCTCCACACACAACAGCAAAAAAGAAAAGGCAAATCTTTACATGGTTATCAACTTATATAGGGGCGACAAACTCCTAATATCTTCAGAATCCACATGGAAGCCTCTACCTTCTGCGCTTGATTTGATTTTCAGTTCAGTATTTGTCATAGCTGCTAAACCGTTGTCTTGGGTTGCAATATCTGCACAAGTGACCACAACACATCCATCCGATGCATGCTTCTGTTATTCTGCCCCTGCAATTTTCACAAAATTGGAAACCTTATTTACACATATTGGCAGAAGGAGCTTGCAGTAATATTTGCTCAGATGAAGTCCACTCATGCACAAACATCAAGAGGTTTGCTAGCAGACTCTGTTATGGAGGTCGTATCAAGCCTATGAGATAGTGAAAATATTCCAAAAACTGAAACAACAGAAGATTTTGCTCTTTAAAACCTTTTAGCCTGTCTTGCATCCAAATGTGGCTTCCCCATTTTGGTCTTGGCGACATGCTCCAATTGGAACAAGTTCATATGCTATATGATTAGCACAGGTTGAAGCAAACATCAATGTATGATGTGCCATCAGAAAGAAAAGACCAAGTAAATTCGTTCATTCATAATCAAGTGATCTCATATTTAGAACCTAAAATGCAAGCTTTGTATCTTTAGTGGGCTACAGACATGAGTGCAATTTTGTTTACCCTCCTTTTTATTGGTTGAAATGGTGTAGGTCTCACCCCTGCAATAGACTTTTTGGTAAAAAAAACATCACTTTGTGATGTTGTGATGGGATGTACACCATTTCAACCAATAGGGAGGAGAGTAATGTTCACCCGCTTAAGTGGAGGGTGAACAAAAATAAATTTACAGATACCCAGCCAAAACTAGGACTGTACCTCAACCACAAAACTCATTCGTGTTGTTTTCCCAAAAGCTTCCGCTACACCTTTCAAAATCGCTAGACCAATGCTCCTGATGGCTTCTGCAATCTCAAGAAAATGGCCACTTTCCTCACACAACATCTGCATGGATCCAGCAGAACTATTACTCCACATCTAGAATCAGAAATACTACACGGGATTTGCTCTGAGATGCTGCTCACTTGAAAGCAACATCTCTTATAAGAATTTTCCTTCTCTCCTATTTAATCCAAGAAGAACTTAATGTATATCTGACGAGGCTATACCTCAATCAGCATTTGCCCATTCACGTTAATGTTCTCTACCATTATAGGGCAAACTTTCAGGTGACTTCCCACTTCCATTGCCCAGCTTGAACCCTGATCATATCCGGGTAAGCCTCCTAAACTTGTTCCTTTGTCGTGCAACTGTAGAATCAACAACACAAGGCAACTTATCAGGAAAATCATGACTGAAGATGGTAGGTTGAATCAGAGTTTCTTGCTTTGGGAGACTAGTCAAGTTCAACACAAGGCAACTTATATGTTGTCCATGAATGACACTTTCTTGCCTTCAACTACTAAAAGCTGAATTCAACAACTAGCAAAAAGCATGTTCAAAATTAAAAGCCCCAGAGAAAGCACACAAAATAATTTAGGTTCCTAGCAACAATTCTTATCTTCCAATTTATTTGTCCTAACGAATTTCTATCTATTACCAATTGCGGGCGTGCAAGGCATGGACACTATCAAACAAATGCAATCGGTGTTCAACTGAAGAAACAGGACGCCGAACCTTACCTTTGACTCTACGCATTTACTTAGTTTGTCAGCATGCTTAGCGATGCTTTGCATAAAGAGCATATGCTTGATTGTGCGCTCCAGAAGTAAATCAATACTGCACTGTAAATATCAAAAGAGTCAGCCCAGAAAATGTTAAAGAGAAAAGTAGAGAGACGGATAAACAAGACGCGCAAATCTAAGAGGTGAAAAAGAATGATGGAAAGTACCTTTGATCCATTGGGCACAAGCTCTCTCAACTCCTTAATACGATCTTGGATCAATTGTCTGTCCCTTGGCCTCGGCCTACCATTTTCACCTGGTCTAGCCCTCTTCTTATTGCCCTTAGCTGGTTCTTGTGCACTGTTCAGCTGCTCACTAAATGCACTATGACTCCTTGACGAAAAGCCCATTGAAGAGCTCACACCAAAAGACTCAGAGCCCAAGGAGTGCAATGTGTCCTTTTCTACAAAAGATTGGTCATATGAATACCCAACTGCACTAACAGTAACCTTATCACACGTTGGCTGTGGCATTTTTTCAGAAGTCAACAGGGACTTTGGCGAACTATATAATGATTTTTCACTTCTATCATCACTTGTACTACGGACAACGTTAGCCACCACTGCTTCTAGAAGATGCTCTGAGCCAGTTTCTCCTGTCAACAGGCTACTACAGTCCATTCCATCTGGCATCTCAATAGTTTTTTCGGTAAAAGTCTTTTCTGACTCCCAATCACAAGAACTATTCTGTTTCTGAAAAGCTGGCCCAAGTACTTCATACAGCTCACAGTCAGTAGAAAACTTGAATGGTGTTTTCAATGACTTCAAAATATCAATTTCTGTAGGGAAATCTATGGTATTTTCCAAAACATCCTGAACTTGCATGTCATTCTGATATTTCTGCTGCTCTGAAAAGTAAAATTCGGGACTTGCTTGTAGTAGGTTGCTACTTACATGACCCCCTAATGTTGATAATTCAAGTCCTCCATCCTTACTGCTTGCTTCAACTGTCTTCTTTAGCAAATCACCAGGCGATGGTTGAATGAAAGAAAAATCAGCAAGGTTTGTAATTGAGGAAGATGTGCGAGACCTTATTATAGTCTTCCGACTCTTCTCCTTGTTCACAGGTATACCAATGTTGCTTACGCAATCATGAAAATTTCCAGATCCTGAACTTATCGTAGATATATTTGACTGGGGAAAGAAAGATCCATCAGGAGATTATTTTATGCTCAACAGGTGTGTTCGTGGAGACAAAGACTTACCAGACATGAGGAAGAGGAAGGCCCCAGAGTACTCTGAATTATGCAAGGAGTACACCCCATTTGCGAATCTTGAACTGCAAAGAAGGCATCTCTGATATGGTTTACTAGCTTCAAGTCCTCAGGGATCTGCTCCTCTCAGATGAAAGAAAAGAACAAAAATACAAAGTAGGAGCAACCGAGCAACTGATGAGTAGGCTTGACTTCAGAAAGTGAATGTAAGGTGCACATTTCAACAGTCCAACATAAGAAAAAAATGGGTAGGGCGAAAAAACTTTTTCCATGGAGTTAAAACAAGCAGAAAGTATACTGGATGTATTTGATGCTTGAATCATGAAGTATGAGAAGTAAACTGTCTACCTCATATTCAACAAGCAAATCATTGAATCATACGAAAATCTTGCATAAAATACAAGAGCAAGCAGAAAATATCCGAAAAAATTGCAAGATCCAACAAAACATAAACAACACTAAAGCAGATGGTGAAGTTTTGCCCTGCATGTGAGTGAGCAACTTAACAGAACACAGACAAGTTGTAGACACCTTGTTGCAGCTGTAATGAAAAAAGGTGGCAGTTGGTAAAAACTAAAAAGTTTCACTGATAATTGAAAACAACTCTGAGAATGGGAGTACAAAAGGGTTAAGAGGGCTGGAAATATTAACTCGGGTGCTGTTTGATAACTAATTGATTCAATCCAACCAAAGCATTTCACAATTTCCATTTGTAAAAGTGATAAGGTGTGTGCAAATAAGTTTTCACTTGACAATTTGATTCGCAAATCCAACAGCTATAAGATCCTATAGTATAATTTGGAACTTGACAAAATTTTCTAGCTCAAAGTTTCAAAACACATGAGGGGGTTTCTCTTTACTTTTTATCAACAATACAATGAAAAACCTAGTAAAAACATATAAACTCCCAAGATTCAAGGGTTAAAAGAGTAATAAAGGTAGGACAAAAAACTAATAATCTATAATTAACTCCATACCCAAACATGAGAATACAAGGAGCGCTGACCAACCAAGGAAGGTCTATTACAATATGAAGCATAGTACTGACATCAAGCATGTCGCAAATATAATGAATGGAAGTGACTGTGTAGCAATAGAAATTGTCCTACTTTATTCATAGAGCCAAGTTGTACAACGCCGTGCGGAACCACAGCCACCACCACAACAGTCTGAAAACAAGTGACAAAGAGATACTGTTCAGGAAACATGTCAAATAAAACAGATGATATGAGGACCAAAGAGTATTAGCTGTAAAGAAAATTCTTCTAAAATCAGAAGCTTTAGAAACGAAGTTTCCAATAACAGTTCTCTCTTATAGTTTTCACAAGACATGTTTCACAATCGACTGAACGACGACACACCAAACAACCCCATAATCACATGATACATATTGTTCGAGCTTCTGTGCAGCACAAAGCCACTTTATTTCTTTGTCCTACTCCACAGCCAGAAGCCCAATACAATTAAATCACAGGACCAACTACCAAGTAGCAGTGGCATTGCACCAATGTGTTGATTTACAAAGCCAAGTAACTTCGACTTAATTTGCAATTCACAAGTTTGTAATGTTACTGTATGTTGAACTTGAGTCAGTTAGACGTCAAAATTCACATAGGGAGCCTTGGGTATATAAGTGGAGACAATGAAGCCGATTGATAACGTAGGCTATCCTTTGGTGACAAAGTCGATGGTGATAATCATGGTATCAGAGCCAACTGACTTATCCGTGTTCACGGCCGTGGACTTAAGGATACTACAACGTGGGGTCGTTGTTTCAAGGCACCAGAAGGGAACTAGTGGTTTCATGGTCGAGTGATCCCCTAGCGAGGAGTCGAGGATGTCAGAGGATAAAAGGGGAGCAACGAACCAACCTTCATTGAGGTGCGCTAAGCACCACGTTGGGAGACTACATGGAGAGTCTTGGGTACATAAAAGTCTGGACTACCGACTACGAACCCAATTGATATCAGAGGGAGGAATCCATGTTACAATCATGATGACCCACAATGATTGCTGTTTTACTAGATAAGATCATCGTGTGTTCACAAACCTCTAGAGCTACTATTAACATCAAGACTCCACAAATTATCAATGTTGTGTACTTGTGTGCCTAGGCCTAACATAAGTGCATTAGTAGTGTGTAATATCAGTTACTAAACTTTGAGAGGAAAAAGGATAAGAAAGCACACCTTAATCCCAGCTGAAAACTGAGTTTGCCACCCATCATAATGCTGGAAAATTACCAATATTATGAAATAAGAACAAATAGAAAGCTCAACTAAATAAAAGAGGTGGCGTGGAGAAACAAATTAGGGGTCCTTCCCACATGGTATAGCGCATGTGTTTTACAGTGCTATAGTATCACCAAATAATTTCTCACCTCAAATGGTGAACATGAATCTGTCACACAGTTATCTGCAAAAATCCACGTATGCTTTCCAGTAACTGCCACCTTTCCAATAACCCTGTTTAACAATTTGATAAATATAGCGTTAGAGTGAAAATTTTCATTCTTGAAGAATTTTCCTTTCAAACTGATTTCATAATTAGGATGGCAAACATGAAGGTTTTAGGCCTACAAGAACGGGTATGTCAAAGGAAAGGCAAATTTTTCAAAAACTCAGTTAACTTAAGAAAAACTTCACCGAAAAGCTGGTGCACAGAGCACTTAGCATGGGTTGGGGTTGAGGTCCAATTATAAAAATATAAAATATAACTTCCATCAATTGTTTTATTTCATACCCTTCACCAAGAGAGTAAACGTGACATGACATCTTTGCCACCTCTAACCCAAGAGGATCACGTGAATGCCAATCAATCAAGTTATCCCCCATTCCAGGGAAGCACATGTTTTCCGGAGGACCATATAACTCGTGGTTGTCATAGTAAGCATCCTCCCAAGTCAGCACCCTACCAGAAATCCAACGTTCAGAATAACAATGAAGAGTATTGAGTATTATTGTGACAGAATGGAATGGACTAACTCAAATGTAAATTGCTACACCAGGCAGCAGGGCAGACAAAACACAGTATTTTCTTACCAAATTGAGTCACGAAAATTGATACACTTGAAAAAAACATTTTCCACGACAGAAGTAACCATAAGAAGATATCAAGGACCCATTTATTTCTGCGCCAATATATATTTTTTTTATCAAATTCAAGGGTAGGGACTAGGGATCACAACCATCAAGATATCAAAATGGTCATTGGGCTTTCAACTGTTGAATGACTTTCTTGAAACAGAAAAGTGTAGAAAGTAGAAACAGAAATAGACACAAGAGCAAGCCAGTTTGATATGTGCACATAATTGAAGAAAAACTCAAAACGCCAATTATAGAAACAATTGGTCCAAATTCAAGTACCTCAGATTTTATAGTTTAGACCTACTTAAATATGCCTTCATGAAATTATAAACCCAAGTTTAAATAACAACCCTAAATCCAATTATACTCACTAAACTATTCACATTGATATCCATACATGTCATAGGAAAAACTAAATTTCAAATGAAGTAAAAGTAGAAGGAAATGAGATTACATTCGAGCTCGATGTTTGAGTTTCCAAAAGACAGCATACTTCCAGTCAGTGTTGAGACAAAGGGCCCTGAGTGCTTGGTGTAAGTGAGTACCCATCTGGTCTATATTCAAAAGAACGTTAATCCAATTCCCCTAACCACTCGTCACTGAAAAAAAAAACCCTAATTCCCACTGAATTCACCACCACCTCCACCTCTAGCCTAGCTACCTCTGTAAGAACCTCTACCAGCCTGCTTCCTTCGCAACCCTGCTCGCCGCTTTATTGGCGGTCCCGCCGTCTGAAAAAGCAACAGATCCTCCAACCCCATAACCTCACTCAAACAACACAAGCTAAAACCCGAACACAGGAAAAAAATATCCAAAATCTTGCAAGAGCTCAGCAACCCAAGTAACTTATTAAACTCGTGAAATCAGTTCCAATTAAGCCCTCGTGACATATCGCCATCAAATTCAAAGAAACCGTTGGAATTGTTTGAAAAAATCAAGTCCTTCGACACCCTAGGGGAAATCTTGAAAATAAAACTTTAAGGCAAAGAAAAAAACAAAAAAGCTAAGATCTTGAAAGAGTTCACTGACCCACGTGACCTATCAAACTCATGAAATCAGCTACTAGGAACGCTACACGGACTACTCCAAATCAAAACAACCGCCATTGAACTCCAGAAGTGGTAGAATTTATGGAAATTTGGAGTCTTTTTTCAAAAGCCCTAAGGCGAGTGTTTGAATGAGAAGAACAGAAAATTCACAAAATTAACTTATGTCCGACGACATTGACGACGAGAGGTCTCGTTGCTTTACTTTCTAGAGAGAGAGAGAGAGAGTGCAGTCAGCAGTGTATGCGAAGGAGAGCTAACAGAATTCGCAGTTGTTTGAGTTTGAAACTTCCATTATATATACAGAAGAGAGCAGCTTGGTCGATGAGAGAGAGAGCAGGGTGCGCAGGGTGCCTAGTGCGCATCATTGATGGATTCTCGAGTTATCCTACGCATCCCGTTCGATTTACAGCTACTGTGTACTGTCTTTGGGTGTGATTTGAAAAACAAATCAAAAAAAAAGAAAAAAGGAAAGATTGCCCAAATCTCTACATTTCTTATTTTTCTCCACATTAAAAGGATACTTACTTTTTCCTAAGAAAATATAAACCTGGGACCACTTGATGAATATCTAATTAAGGACATTATTATATAGGGATGTGATTTTGGCACTCTAGTTTTAGCCAGTGGTACTATACAATTTGTTTTGTAATCTCACATGATTAAGACACAAAATGGAATGCATGTAGCTGAAACATAAGTGCCAAAATCTAATTTCCTACTATATACCTTATTCACTCAGTCACAAAAGAACTGTTCGGTCTACAAAATGAGAATTTTAAAAAAATAATGCATTCTTGTGAATAAAAGTTCAAATTTTCTTTTGCAAATTATTACGGAGTATCAATGAGCTGTTTCACATTCAAAAAAGATTAGCATCTTTTTTTTATGGCTGATGATTTTGTCTCTCTCTTCTTTGTTTACGTTACTCCCCTCCAAGTGTAAATGTATTTTTGGTGTAAAAATACACTTGCAATAGAGTGACGTTAATAAAAAAAGGAGTGGCAAAATCATTTTTCTTTTTTATTATTATAAAAGTACAGCATGTTTAGATTTTCGTTGACTGGATAACTTTTTTAGAATGGGCCGGGAGAGTATTCCTTCCTGAAAAAATAAATTGATGACATTCAAAAACCAAGTTTTATTTTGCCTTATTTTGCCTTTATAGTTGTGACCACATCAAATGACTTCAACCACCTTATCACAGGCAATTAGTGTAAAAAGTTAAGATTAAGTAAATTATTCGCTAATTGGCATAGATTTTTTATAAAGATAGTAAAACAAATTACGAATCAAGAATTTTTTGTGGATCTGAACACGAAAATAAACTTTATTTTTCAAGACCTTTAGAAAGAAGTAGTAGTAGTAAATGTTTAAATTTTATTTTGGTAGGTCTTAAGTGATGAACATACTGATCCAATGTCGAGACACACAGAAACAAGTCTGCAAATGGGTGTTTTTTTTTTATTTTTTGAAGTATGAACTCATTTGGATTTGGTGTGGAATTTTACTTCCAATAAATCTTCCCCTTGTGAGAATGCCCCTTTTTCTTGGGTAGCCTATTGATGGCAAACAATATGATTTATGGTGAGGAAATTGCCTTCCTTATCTTCCCATGAATCTCATCATCTCTTCTCTCTCTCTCTCTCTCTCTCTCTCTCTCTGCCATACCAATCTCTCTTTTCCCCAACCCTGAAATTGAACTTTACCCTCCCAAGCCAAGACCCTTGTCATTTCAATCATTTTAGCTGCTAAAAGGTATGACAACCTACACCTCAATTGCCATTGTCCCCCTTCTTTTCTGCCCAGCATCCTTAATGGTTTCCAACTTATTTTCATCAAGTCATATTTAGCCTTGGTTTGATAAGTCAAAAAAATTTCCACCTTTTTTCGAATTTTTTTCCAATCATGATCACAAAGTTATATTCTTTTGGACTTTTTAGTTTGGCTCCAGTAGAGGAATTGAGAAAGTAAAAAATCGTATCATTTTAAAAGTCTACTTATACAAACGTTAAATAGGAAATAAATTTTCCAGATTCATATCTATTAGATTTTCTTTTATTCAAGAAAATCCTAGTTTATAAAATTCTAGGAAAAAATGGGTGAAGATGGAGTCATTTATCTATTCATACTTCTACGGGTAAAAGTCTTGTTATATTATTTTTATCCTTCATCGATTTATAGCTGTGGGTAGAAGTTTTAATGAGAGAATGTTTGAGCATAAGAGGACTTTGAAAGTCTTTTCCCTAACTTTTTATATTTATATTTTGGTATTATCCTAGGAAAAAGAGGATGCAGATAAAATCCTAATTTATCTGCCCTATCAACTGAGCTAGGAGTCAATTTCTATATCGACTAGTAGATGAATGAAAGGTAAGCAAAACAAACAAAAACATAGTGCATAGACCTTTGGCACAATGGCATCAAGTGTCCACTTAGCTACCGAGAAGGGAATTCAGGAGTTCTGAAGTGTTAATCAAACTATTCTAGCAATACTAACTTTTGATGATCAAAAAAACAAAACAAAAAACAGATGCCCGGGTCCATCTCCCTGGTTTGCCACCCTCCAACCCTATCCTATTCCTAATTCCAGGCAAAATTTGGGCCAAATCAACACCCAACAGCAGACATTGAAAATTAGTAGTGTGATCTCAGGGTGATTATTGGGATTGATTTCCAATCATTTCTCATGCTTTCTTTTGCCTTTCTTCACTCTGGAGGGATGAGTTCAATACTCATAAAGAGGTAAAAAACAAAACAGGGCACGGCAAAAAAAGAGAAGGCAAAATGATAACATGATCAATCATCGAAAATGATTCTCTAAATGTATTTGTATGGGAGAAGATATACATGGAGGAAATCCGGTTTGTTGCTTTTAACCCAAATAATGATTCAAATTTGTCGGGAGTGTTAAAGATTACTAGATTAGGATAGAGAGTAACGATACGAACGCAACTTTTAAAATGCAACTCCAGACAAAACTATACATAGAGAGCCGCTTGATGCATATGGGTCCATATATATCCAACGATTTCGGACTCAACTGTGTTAGGAGTAGCACCCAGATGGTGTGTTCCTAGACTTTTATAAGACATATTTATTGGCAAGAAAAACTTATTCACAGAGGAGCCGCGAATAAGTTTTACAGAGCTAAATCTCAGCCGTCCAAAAGTATTTTGGACGATCCAGATGACAAACAAACTATTACCGGTAGGTAATAACTACTCTTATTTATTACCGGTCAAATTTTAAAAACATATCTCAACCATTGATTGCCGAAACAAACGATTGAGATTACACAGATACGTGAATAACTTATTCTCTTTGCTGGCAAGACTCATGATTTTACTTTTATGGATGTTTTTTCTATTTTTGTATTGTGAGCATGAAGTTAAGATTTTTTACTGGAATGGGGTAACCCTAAGTTAATGACATTAATGATTTCTTTTTGGGTAAGTAATGACATTAATGATTGTCCATTAAACAAAAGGAAATGGTTGAAAATGACTGCAACGGTCTTTAGGGCCCTGGAATTTGGAAAGACGTTTTTAGTGGAAACACCAACTCTCCCCCTTCATGGCCACGACATTATCAAATAGGATCCTCCAAGAGGAAGAAGTACTGGACGGTCTTTTTCAAGTTCTTGTAGGTCTTTTTGGGGATCACCGAATATGTTCGGTTTGTGTTTTGAGAGCGATTTTGGGGGTAATGGGCAAAGAGGGATAGATAAAAAAAAAAAAAAAATTATTGAGACCTTGAGCAGAGGTACGATTTTGAGATAGATAAGGTTCGTTTTCATATTGTATAGGTGATTTATTTTTTAAAACTCGTTGAAAACATTAGCTGCATCGAAAATTATGTTGACGGGATAAATTTGATAAGTTCTCAAAACACATTTATGTCGAGAAAAAATGAGTTCCGATCAAAATTGCATTCTATTTTATCTTTCACCAGGATCAACTCTTGCGAGAAATTATAATTAAGAATTGTAAATTCTAACATGAATTGTGGAATTCACGTAGACTGAAGTCAACATGCCTGTTTTCTTTTTTTCTTTTTTATTACTAAGAATCCCATTTTGTAAAAATGCAATAAGTAAATCTAATTGGATTATTCCCGCCTCATTTTGGGTCCATTTCAACTCGATAATCATTCATCTTGATGGCTCGTCAAACAGATTATCTATACAACATGAAAATCTCCAGTACACACCCCTTTTTTTGGACCATGTACTATTTTGGGTCCATTTCAACTCGATAATCATTCATCTTGATGGCTCGTCAAACAGATTATCTATACAACATGAAAATCTCCGGTACACACCCCTTTTTTTGGACCATGTACTGTAGCCGTTTCCGTGTATGTGTGTGTATATATATATACACACACTGTGTACCTCCTATAAGAAACCAGATGGGAAAGCAAGTGATCCGAATAATGCGTCATATTTTCCACATACAATGAATATAAACTTTGGTGAACAAAATGAGTGGGGTGATGAATTCAAACAGACAAAGGACAATGATATATATTCCTCCTCTACTTTCCCTTACCCCATCTTCCTCTGTTAAAATGCAACATACTCAATTCCGTGTTTGAGTAGATCCATTTATTTATAGCCTCAAGGCTATTTCGGTTGGTGCCCGGTAGGTTTGCTCTCACACAATCAATCAAGAGTTTGTTTCTTGAAGTCAATTTATTGTGAAGCCCCTAATCCTGACATAGATAGTCTGCTTTTTACCGGACCGATGACGGGATTAGTTGAGGTGCGCAAAAATTGACCCAAACACCCTTAACCATCGGAAAAAAAAAAATTTATGTGGTCTCATCCTTCCATAATTAGTACTACATCTAAGGCTGCAAAACATTATATATATATGCTTAAACAAAGGAAATTAATGGTGCGGCAATTTTATATGCTTAAATTCGGATTTGCTGTTAGATTCCAAGACCTCAAAACTACTTTTTTATGATTCTATCTTTCTGCTTTCTTTGCTCTCTGTTTCTCTTCCCGGAAATGGTTTGGGAACCAAAACAATCCCAGTTAGATCTTGCAGCTTACCTTTTTACTAACATGTACAGTATATCTCGGAGACTGACTCGATCCCTTGTCCAAAAAAGTTCCGAGTTGTAATTATGACTTATGAGTGAGTGAGTGTGTTCTTGATGACTATCAATATGAATTGGATATTTGGATGCGGGCGTATAATTTGGCAACCCGAAAGACCCATCTTCTACTGGGATTCTTTCATTTGTTCCATGAACGAATTTATTTGGAGGTCTTGTGTATTCGATTCACATCCACGAGATCATGTTGGGTCTTTCGGCTAATAAGTCATTTGGCTTATTTTTTTGGTCTTATTCAAAAAAAATTCTCATTTGTTAGTTTTTGGTCGATTTTTTTGAGGATTATTGTTTTATCGTGACGAGAGGAATCTAAAAAGTAAATAATTACGATTGTGTATTTGATTCCCATCCATTTTTATTTTTTTTTAACATTAGGGCCCCGGGATTAGTGGTGAGTTATCAAAAAAAAAAAAAAAGAAGGAATTTTAGGGACAACAGATCAACACCCACCCATTTGGATTATATCCGTGAGATGAGTACATGATATTTTAGTGGTCAATTGCTGAATAGAATAATCCCCATTTTAGAAAGTGCGTGAAGCATGCACAAGCCTCAAACTCATCGCAATTGCGTCATTATAATTAATGGAGTATCAAGAATGAAGATGAAACATGGTGCCGTTCACAACAGCAGTGGGTTCCACCACGGACCTCATCTCGGTGATGAGAATCGTTCATATTGTAGAATCGAATCCGTTGAGAGGCTAATCGATAAAAAATAAAACTAAAAAATCAGGACCGTAGGATCAAGCGTTTATCATCTTACTAAAACTTGTAGGTGGTGGTAAAAGAGCAACTCTATTTCCTTATATCAAAGCATAGTAGGCCCCAAGCGCCACAGTTCGACTCGCGTGGGCAGGATGCTGGCCTGGCCTGCGACCAACAATGGCCGCAAGCAACATGCCATCCAGGGGAGTTGAACCCGCGATCTTGACACTGATACCACTTATAGGATCAAACGCTTATCATCTTATCAAAACCCGTAGGTGATGGTAAAAGCACAACTCTATTTCCATGTATCAAAGCATAGCACGCCCCAAGCGTCACAGTTCGACTCGCGTGGGCAGAAATACTGGCCCACGACCAACAAGGACGTATATCTATTGTCACGTGATGATAAAAATATACTATATGATTGGAAGAAATTTTAAAAAAGAGAAAATTAAGCACATCAAGCCAAAACTACACACAGTGTAATAATTCATCGGACCAACAGTAGAAAGCTAGTTAAGCTTTTTCAAGAGCTTTTGAAACATGTCAACTCACCCACACCCAGTTATGGTCACTACAAATACTCAGTATAACAGTATGGAATCCAATGAAGAAAAGCATTTTCATGTCAACTCGCCGAATTTCTTATTGGTTGAAATGGTATGGATCCCATTACAAAGTGATGTCATGCTTATCATGTAATACACTTTTTAATAAGCATGACATCACTTTGTGGTGAGATCCGCATCATTTCAACTAATAGAAAGACAGGTAATGTTCACCCTCTTAAGTGAAGGGTGAACAAAAATCAACTCTTAATCCGCTAAGGAATTGGAATAATGGTATGGCAGACTACTTATTTTTTCTATTTCGTCTAATTCTAGATTGTATGCGATCATACTTACTAGTTATCTGCGCATACCTCGAATAATCACGGGAGCTCAATCTCCCGGTTTATCTCGCGGAAAGTTCAATTAAAAGCGAAGCAAAGTTCCGTATGGATTGTTCAAAAAAAAATACTATTGAAAAATAGATTAGAGGCGGCTAAAAATTAGTGTGCCCATTTTCATTCCTTTTTTTGTTTTTTTTGTTTTGTGGGTAACTTATCTTTCATCTATCGAAGTGATTAAACATTATCATGTATTTAGTAGGAAGATATCAACATCGAACATGAATTTTACCAATCTCAAGTGCTTCACACCCATCTAAATTCCATAACCGTAATACTTTGTCTCTCGTGGAGAGATGCTTAATGCAGAATTTGTTACATTTTGACTAAGAGGTTGACCTATTGGATAAGTCATTCGCTTTTTAATTAAGAATGAAGTTAGTTGAGGGGTTCGAAGCTACTACGAGCTAGCCATATAGCTTGTTTTCCCTATCCCTTTTCCCCTCCTACAAAAACAAAAAAAAAGAGACTCGAATTTTATTTGTTTGTTTTGTTGTTGATTTATTGTGAAATTTTGCTTAATCAAATACAAATTAACAAAGCACAATAATTTGTCCAAAATCCCCATTACATATTTTATTCCACGTAAATCTAAAAAGAAGATTATTATGCACGTACGTAATAAAGTGCCACAATAACATGGAGCTCATATATCTAAAACAATGACGACTATTATTCAAGTTTGTTCTCTCTTGAAACGATGAAAAGCGAGAGACAATGCAGAAAATAAAATGTTGGAATAGAGAGCGGAAAAACGATTTTAAGGTCGGATCATGAAGCGCTCGAGTGGATCTATTCCTTCGTGCGTATCTTTCATATAACTGCCGATGAAATCTCCGAATGTGAGAGATTTGTAAAGTGGGGGATTGGATTCGCTGACAAGAGATGTCGCTGGTTCAACGGCGACATTGTTGGAAGGACGGATGAAGCTAGCAATTGTCGTTCGAGCAACATTTGAGCTGGGAACGACCCTATGATCAGCACTCTTCAGCTTCCCATTGCTGATTATCTACAGAATGGGATTTTTATACACAAGTGAAATAGTTAAACATGTACAGTAGTAGTCAATTTAGTTTAGTCTCATACTCTTTATCTTCTACTCATTTTCATAATTGGGTCAATTTAGGTTCTTTCACTTCCTTTAAATTCTATTAGAGCATCTCAAACCTTAACCCAAATTTTTACCCAATTTGGGATCAAAATTTGGGGTCAAAATTTAGGTAAAAATTCATTTTGGGTCGGTCTCACTTCAAGGGCAAAACTCTATATTGACCCAATTCAATGACATATAGGTAAATAAAAGACAGGAGAAGATCAGTCCGGCAAACTCTGGCGAAGTTCAACCGCTCCAACGAGGTAAAACCTTCTTCTTCGTCTGTACTTTCGTATAGAACTTGGATCGCTGCACCTTCTTCTTCGTTGAACCTCGATTGCTGCACCTTCTTCGTCTGCAGTTTCTTCTTCTTCTCCGGCTAGGTACAACCCTCTTCTTCTCTCTCCCTCTCTCTCAAGAACAATTGAAAAAAAGAAAGGGTTTGAGCCTCTCTTGTCCCAAAATTGGGGAAAGAAATGGATAAAACCCAAATATGGGAGAAGATTTGGGTCATGATTGGAGAGGAGTTTTTGACGGTTTTGCCCAAATTTTGAATTTGGGTCTTAAAATGGATCAAGGTTGGAGATGTTTTTAGTCTCCTCCACAAATTCAGGAAACCAAACACAGGATCAGGGGGGGAAAAAACAGAGCAAAAAAAAATACCTGCAACATGTGATTGATGTTAACCACAAAGGCAGTAGGAAGTGGCTCGACTGCGACCCATTGTTCATCTTTCAAGACTTGAAGCCCAGGCACATCTCCTTGGTTAAGAAGGGTGATAAGGTATGGATCGCCATGTTTGGGCAAGCCCAATACCAAGGTCGGGTCAGGACACCGTGGGTAATGGTTAACACTCATTATCTGGCCCCAGCTGAGCTCTCCCCCTAAGTAGCCCGGTTCGAAGCCCAAACCTTCACAGACTAGATCCAAAATCCGCAAACCGAGGTTTCTCACCACCACTGAATATTGTCCAATTACTTCCCTGTGGATAGCCCAATAAAGAGAGACAATGATCAAAGAATGCTGAGAGTTGACAATGAATCAGACAAGGTTTTCCTGTAAAGGTTTTCCATGATCATCTCTTCTTATCTGACAATGTTACTACTAGAAAGCACAAGAATTCTATGTCCTGAAAAGTTCATGTTTCATGTCCTAATGTACTTCCGGTCAAATGATGGTGTCTTCAAATTAATGTGTTCCGAGATTCTCAACACATCATGGGGCGAACGCTATGGACCGGGTACATAAATTTTCCATCAGTAGTTAAAAGCGAGCACAACTTATACGTACCTGTAGCGAGCCGGATTTTCGGGCCATTGCTGAATATGTTCCTCCAAGGGGTGACAAGGGTGCCTTAAGCTATCTCTCCAGAAATGAACCTTCTCTCTGGCAAAGTCAATGCTTGTTTTCATTCTACAAGTCTGCTTTGGATCCTCAGAGAAGAATCTCTGCTTCTCCTCCGCAGGCAAATCGAAAAATTCTTTGGCCACCACCAACACATCCTTCATCAGCGCCTCCGACACCCCATGATTTATCAACTGCATTTTTATTTTTCAAAACTCATAATTGGTTAATCTAATATCTTGATCTTACTTAAGGAGATTTGACTGGATTAAGTGGTCTGGGTAACCCACTCAAAGAGGTCAGCTAAAGGAGCCTGAGTTTCCCTGATAACCTGGTTAGTTAGATTATGAACAAATAATTCTAGAACAAGTCAATCGATCAACTCATTCTAAAAAAAATAGAATTTCGTGTAATAATTAGCTTTTGATATTCAGCAATCATTCTTTAACAATAATTGCAAAAATCCGAACATTTATCTATCCAGCAGGAGAGTTTTAGTACATTCACATCACAAGTTACATGGGCCCCACAATAATTGAAGAATCGCGAGAGATTGATAAGAAAAAATTAACCTTTAATTAACCTGGTTATTTCTAGTTACTTTTTCACATATCCAAAGAACATTTTTTTTATAAAAATCTACTTCAATAAGAACAAAAAAAAAATAGTGTACAACTAGATATAAGAGAGTGAAAAATCATTACCCAAACATATATCATACTCTAGTTTTCTCCGTTGGGTTATCTAATTTGAACGATTTAATAACTCTTTGCATAGCTAAACAATGAATTTTTTTTTTCACCTGAAAGAATCCATATTCTTGGCTAGCCTTGATGATTTCCTGAACCAATTCATTCCGGTTGCCGTCGAGATCAATCACCGGAATAGTCTTGCAGGGATGAACAACTAGCTGACCGGGTCTTCTTTCCGGTGGCAATATATAAGATTCCGGCACCACCGATTGGATACTGCACGTGTTTGAAATGAGCTGAGCCATAGTCTCAGTTTGATAGTTTCAGTTTACATGGAGTACAAGTTTGGTTTATTTTGGAGGCTTTTATAGGGGATAAGCTTTCCTTATCTGTCATTTTCGGAGAAAAATCTGGCCGGCCTTGTCTTTCTTTGTAATATAATAAAAAAAAGACTGCAATAATAGTCAAAGAAGAGAAAGTTATATTTTAATCCATAGAGTTTTCTGTATTTCCCAAATTCAACCTGTAGTTATAGGTTTTTCAACTTAAAACCCTATATTTATTAGCAGATCACGATGTAGACCATGCATCCATCCATCTCCTTTAACTATTCTAGAATGTCGATAAGAGTGGAATTACATATGAGTGATTGTAACAATTCTAGATTTTTGATAAGAGTGATTTTGATTGGATGTGATTAAGTTAGCAATGCATGTTAACATCAAGTTGGAAGACCCGCCAACATAAGGCCCCGTGGGCAATATATTTATTTGAGAATAAATTTTTTACACCGCGGGTGTAAACATTTGTTTCCTCCAAATCAATTGCATTGCGACACGTGTCAAAACAATGGTCCCAATTAATAAAACATGACGACGTGGTGCAATACAATTGATTTGAAAGAAATAAATGTTTACACCGGTAGTGTAAAGAATTTATTCTCCATTTCTTTCGCTTCCCACATTTCTACTGTTCCGTTAAGTCAATAACGGAGGTGGACCATCCGTCCATCTCCTAATAAATATAGGGTTCAAGTTTGAAAAATTAAAATGACAGGGTTGAATTTGGGAAACGCATCAAACTCTAGGGGAAATGCATAAGACTCTAGGGTTTCAAATGTGATTTTCCCTTCCAAGGAAGGAACTGCATCACGGGATTAATGGATGATCGCATTGACGATTGATTAACTGTTTACTAATTTGTTCTCTTTCCATAAGAGATAAGACAAAAGTAGGTGGAAAATGCATCAAACTCTAGGGTTTAAAATGTGATTTCTCTTGAAAGAAAAGAATTGCATCACCGGATTAATTGATGACCACATCCACGATTGTAAATCGTGCTAAAAACATAGCAAATCCTACTAAAAATATTTTGTAAGTCAATTTCAAATTTTGAAATACATTTAAACTTTGATTACAAAGGTTTTTTTTTTAATCTTCAACATGCTTTGCTAACTGGACTACTTTTTTCGTCTGTGAATGTGTGTGTTTTCTTTTCTTTTTAGGTTTTGAATAAAGCTTTATGATTAAGTTTTATAGTAACTTTTTCCTTACCCGGTTTTGGTACTAGATTTTTTTCCATCAGCGAAAGTCAATACAATTAGAATAGTTAGATTAATACATTGGAGGATAAATTAAACTTCTGACCTTTTTTTTAGCATTTGATTAAGAATAAGCCTGATGCCACTAAACCAAAGGCTACTTGGCAGTTTTGGAACTAGATTAGTAGACCTTCGTAAATGATTTGGGCAATTCGATTGGCAAAGAAGACATTGCCGCATAGAGTTACGGCGTCCCTTACGATGCTTATCGCACAATAGCGGTCCCCAACTCTGTACTACTCCTATAAAAGTATTCATTATATTATGCTCTTCTTTTCTTTTTTTGATAAGTATGCATTATATAGTGCTACTTATGCAATACCCATCATGGATTTAATTGAGTTGAACTTTACAAGCAAAGTCACGTAGTAATCCAATAACTCAAGACAGAGAAACAGAAAGAACAAGCACATGGCCATGGAATGAATTTTTTTTATAAAACATAACAAATCATATTTCCACTGAAATTTCCAGTGGTTTCCAAGAGATGATGCTTATTTAGCATACATATACGTAACAAAAATGCACAATAACATGAAGATCACGACACGACGGCAGTTGTTATACATGTTTAGTCTCTCTTATTTAGCAAGTTAGTAAGCAAGAGACTTTTGAACTAGATACATGTTTAACCGCCGAGCACAAAAACCTACTTAAGATCAGATCCTAAAGTGCTCGAGCGGATCGTTTCCCTCATGGGTATCACTGAAGTAAATGTTGTCGAAATCTCCACGTTTGAAAGATTTGTACAGCGGGGGACTCAATTCGCTAACAAGAGATTTGGCTGGTTCAATAAGGCTATCATCGGAAGGAAGGATGAAGCCAGCAACCGTTGTTCGATCAACGTTTGAACTCGTGACCACCCTGTGATATGCACTCTTCAACTTCCCATTGCTGATAATCTACAAAATTGAATGGTTATAAGTAAAGTAGGTAATGACAAAGTTGTCATTAGAACCAAAAATTGACTGAAAATCACAGAAGCCAAAGCTAGGAAAGATTTTAGGAGTTTATGGCACAACATGAGTAAATACCGTTGGGATTTATCAAAATAAATGTTTTTGTTTTGGGTGTTTTCAAAACCTTCCAACTTTGTTCTTTTTGGGTTTCAAGAGTAGTGACCCATTCGATTAGGTGCATCAAGGTCTATAATAGAACCTAGATCCAAGCTAGTACACCGAAAATCCAGAAAGCACCCTCTTTAACAAATCGTTTTGTCACACTGTTACAACATTACTCTACAGAAATGGAACTAACAGCCACTTGGTTCGTTTTGATTCTTTTTAGACTCCGTATTCTTTCTTTCCCTTCGTTTATGTGAATGCAGGCAAAAGATCGTTAGGTCAGACTTTGTTGAATCCCCGAAATATTTATGCTGTAACCTGATGCATACCATTTGAGGGAGCCAATACTGTTTTTCGGAAAGCGACATGGTAATATGACTCGAAGCATTTTCCTCCACAAAATTCACTAACCAAACATAGCATCAGGGAAAGCAGAAGAAAAGTACCTGTAACATGTGATTGATATTAACCAGAAAGGCATTAGGAATTGGCTCAACTGTGACCCATTGTTCATCTTTCCAGACTTGAAGCCCAGGCACATCCCCTTGGTTAAGAAGGGTGATAAGGTGTGGATCACCATGTTTGGGCAAGCCCAATACCAAGGTTGGATCAGGACATGGTGGATAATGGTTAACAAGCATCAATTGGCCCTTGCTCAATGGTCCCCGGAAGTAGCCTGATTCGAGGCCCAACCCTTCGCAGATTAGATCCAAAATCCGCAAACCAAGGTTTCTCACCTCCACTGAGTATGGTGCAAACACTTCCCTGTGAAAAGCCCAATAAAGAGAGCGAATTTGTAACGATCAAAGAGTGTTGACAGTGAAATACACATGGTTTCCCTGCCAACTTTCTCCATAATACTAATCTCTTCTAATCCCACAATGTTACAGCTAAAAAACTTTAAAAGCCATATATAGCATAGCAAGCAAGACAGGCTTGGGAGAACAGCCCGCCCCATGATTATGTAGAACATGCCCAATCTGAACCTAACCTGGCCTGAGATATGCGGCCCTGGCTTGAGATCTGGAATAAGGGGTTCCAATAGAACCAAACCAAGTTGTTTTGCTTTTTTTCTGGGTGAATAGATTGATGTGGTTCTAAAAACTTGATTGGCTTGGTTGTGAGTGGGAGATTTTAAAACCGAACAGAGTTGGTTAGTAACTAGGTTGATGCTCAACCCAAACCAAATAGACGATGCGGTCCATGCCAAATCGACAATGCGGTCCATGTCTGCCCTCACCTCTAATTCTCTTTCAGGAGAATTCTTGTCCCATGTCCTAATCTATTTTCCACACTACTAGTGTATCTTTAAATTAAATTAGTATGTTTCGAGATTCTCACCACCAGTGAATACAATGGCGCCGTGTATGGAGACGAGAAATCTTATCGGCAGTTAAAACTGAGTAAAACTTGTAGTAATATATACCTGTAGCGAGCCGGATTTTCGGGCCAATGGTGAATATGATCCTCCAAGGGGTGAGTACGGTGCCTCAAAACGTCTCTCCAGAAATGGAACTTCTCTTTGGGGAAGTCAATGCTTGTTCTGACCGCACAACCGATGAGATTCAGATCCTCACAGTAGAACCTCTCTTTCTCCTCCACAGGCAAATCAAAGAACTCCTTGGCCACCACCAACGCATCCTTCATTAACTCTTCCGACACCCCATGGTTTCTCAACTGCAATTGTTGTTTTTCCCAAAGTCATACTCCAATTGGTTACTCTAATTTCTTGATCTTATCACATAACGTCACAGGGACGGAGGGAAGTTAAACGGGCCTCCCCACCCTTGCTAGAATCGACCTATATAATTTATAATACATACTCCCTCCGTCTCGTATCCTACATAAAGTCGTGCATTTTGACTTTAAAAAACACAATATTTTGGGAAATATTTTCTGAATATTTTTGCACCGTTCGAAAGATATCAATGAGTACTTTTGATACTGAGTACTTTTGAACGGTGCAAAAAAAAAAATACAAATTAACTCCATAATCTTTTATTGTGAGGTCAAAGTTACATGGTTTTTAGTAGATAGCATTTATAATAGGACGGACGGAGTACAATAATTATTCACAATATGAAACACTTAATTTTTGCATAGCTGAAGTACGACTAGATCTGCGATTTCTTGCGCCATGAGCCGGCTGGTGTTGGCTTTCAGATAGCAGATCTGTGGGGGTTTTCGCCAGTGAGTTCATCTTGCATGTGTTTTATGCTTCTGGTTTGAGCTGGGTTCCCTTGGATGCTCTACTACTAAATCGCGGACAGACCCTATGCCGACACATAGTGTTTTTCTGCTTTTGCAATACGTGTCGTAGAGCCTATTAGCCTGTAGTGCTTTTGCAGTAGCTCGTGTCTTAGAATTTTAATAGTTTTTGTTCATTCCTGTTTATTGTGATGAAATCTTTGCATTTGAGGGTTTGAATGAAATGAATTGACTATTGATTAAAAGAAAAAATTATGACCGGATAACATTAAACACTGAAATTTTCACCTGAAAGAATCCATATTCCTGGCTAGCCGCGATGATTTCCTGAATCACTTCAATCCGATCGCCGTCGAGATCAATTATCGGAATAGTCTTGCCGGGAGGAGCAACTGAGTTACCGGGTCTTTGTTCCGGTGGCAATATATATGATTCCGGCACCACTGATTGGATACTGCACCTGCTTGAAATGAGTTTCGCCATGGTCTCAGTTATCTTGACTAGTGGAGCAAAATTTTGGGAGCAGCTTTCCTTATCTCGAGTCAACAGAAAGAAGGGGAAATTGCATTCAGTGGAATGAGGGGTATTTTATTTCCAACTCATGAACCATTTTTTAGAAATTCATAAGTCATGGGAAGAAAATGATTAATTCCAAAGTTATGGTCCTGAAAACAGACGTGAACAAAAATACCCCTCCCTCTACTTTTCCCTCCTTTTTTCCCCTTCTGCTCCCCAAAAGTCAAAAATCCGTCTTTACTCATTTCTTCTCTCCTTCCACTGGAATGCAAAGGGTTAAATATATACTTGCCCTTTAAATTATTCCGAAAATTTTTACTTCCCTCTTCAACTATTAATTGAACACCCTTGCCCCTTCAACTAAAAAATTGTTACACAGTCAGGACAATCTCTTCCATTTGGACGGAAAACTTGACCCCCTCTCCCTAAGTGGGTTAGTTGAAGGATATAAATGTCTTTTGCCTACCATATATATATATGTATCTATCCTCTTCTTCCTCTATCTCACAATCTGGTCTACCATAACTCTGACTCTGTTCTCTCCCTCCCTCCCTCCCTCTCTCTCTCTCTCTCCAACTCACTCACTTTGTTTATCTCTCTCTCTCTCACACACACACATCGTCATGAGAGGCAGACAGTAGTGCGGATTTCTTCCACAAGTTCCTCCGCTTGTACAAATACAATGACAATCATAGCAAATACATTCTTTTCTTTGGTCACAACAATCATAGCATCTCGAAAATGGAAAAATGCAGCACAATCACAAGCATGCATTCTTCTCTCCAAATGTAAAAAAAAGAAAGAAAAGGCATTACCAGAAGCAACAACCACAAAAGTAGAACAAGGCATAATAGTACCAACAAATGTCTCCATTAACAGAATAAGGTCTTTCTCCTTAGGTTCAGCCCTAACAGTGCACAAGCCAAAAAAGGCATCAATAGCCATCACAAAAGCAAAAGAAGCATCAATAGCCATGCCAAACAAGGCACCAAAAGCCAGGGCAATACAAAACACCATAACAGTAGATAAAATTTGGTCTTAAACTTAGATAAAGACATTTAAAGATAGAAACTTAAGGGACACCTCCCCTTTTAGTTGGGGCCTTCGGACTTCTTGTGATTGTGAGCATGGGCTGTGATGGCTAACTGAATGTTGGTTGTGTGATTACCTGACTACATTGCTTTTCTTTGGTTCCATCTTCACATTGCTTGTCCTGACTGTGTAACATTTTTTTAGTTGAAGGGGCATGAGTGTTCAATTAGTAGTTGAAGGGGGAAGTGAAAATTTCAGAATAGTTTAGGGGGCAAGTATATATTTAACCCGAATGTAAAACTCCCCCTTCATCTCCTCTCTAGGTTTTGCTCCTCCTTCATATCTCCTCTCTGCTCTCCATCGTCTAAAGAGTTGCCCTAGTACGAACACCCGACTACAGTTCATACGAATCGATTCCGACTCAATCATCGCCAGGTAAGTTGAATCGATACTTGGTATGCAGAGTTGCCTTAGTACAACCCCCCCCCCCCCCCCCCTCTCTCTCTCTCTCTCTCTCTCTCTCTCTCTCTGTGTGTGTGTGTTGATGTTCCTTTGTCTGTCGATTTTCCTGTGAATATTGGGGGGATTAGAAGCATGTCAGTAGCACCTCTTTAGGGACATAGCTAAAGTGGGTATTGAGGCTTAAAAGTGGGTCTCGAACCTCTTCTCTAGGGACATTATTGTTCCCACATATTGCGGCAAAGATGTGTAGCATAATTTGGCAATGTACACAATGAGGTAGTGTAGTAGAGAATGTGGGTTTCAAACTATATTGTATTCCTTGCACCTAGTATTGTAATCTTCCTTGGTTTTTCAGTGCTTTGTAAATGTGTTTCTGAAATTGAATGAGGTTTCATTCATAAGCTATACAAATAACTGGAATGATCCCGTTCAAATGACAAGTGCCTACTCTATGACTTTTTTTTATTAGACCAAAAGAAAGAAATACAAATGGTATTAGCCACATAGGCCCAAAATAGAAGCACAGTCCCTTTGTCACCTTCTCTGAAATGCAGAGGTGGACTACCCTTTTGTTCTCACATTCAATCTCCACATTTGAGATATTTCCAGTGGGCACCATTTGGCATGTAAGATTTCCAGTGGAATACCCTTTATAGGAATGATTAAAATTTGTTTTACTATTATCTAAAAAAAATGAGAGTGAAAATATTAATTATCTTTTATAAATGAAGGATGAAAACTGGAAGGAAACAAGCACGAAGTGAGGAAAGGACTGAGGCACCAAAGAGAAGGACCAAACGAACTGAGGAAAGAGCAGAGGCACCAAAGAAATGGACCAAAACCAATCCCTATCTCACATTCCTGTAAGTATTTTAAGGCCAATGTAGTTATTGGTTGATGTGATAAATTCCATCTTCTATGACCTTAATTCGTGCATTTTATACCTTTTCAATTGTAGTGAAGATTATCTAAAAGAGGCAAGAGATGCTACTCAGGATTGCCCTTTTTTTTTCCTGGGTTTCTCTAAATTTGAAAGTTATCACTTAGTAGGTTTCCATACCAAGGCTCAATCCAATCAAGTCCGTAGCGTCTACCAATTTCGCCATATCCCCTTTGTTTTTAGAGTAGGATCTCATTTGGATGTCGTTCCCTACCAACGCAGTCAACTCCATTTGTTAGAATAGCTTCCATTGAGTCTCTGCACCTATCCTTTTTTTTAGCTTTCGGAATCTTTGTTTGTTTGGGAAAAATGGATTTGAATATTGGCTCGCCGGTTGCAACGTCGCACTGTCCCAGTATACTACCCATGGACGATTCGAGAATTGTGAGATACATGACCAGGGGCCTTCTAGGAGTCGATTGAGCATACTGCTCATGGGACCTGGGATCTTTTTCCTTGTTATCTCAGTTCAGCATACTGCTCATGGGATGCTGCTCTCTCAATCCAAATATGCATTCCAATTCTAGACAGTCATTTTTTAGAGAAGTTCTGTAACGGCAGCTAACAACAAACAAGTGACTGATCGGTAGTGAAGGAACGATCTCAACAAGACTGGAAGGATTGATCTGTCTTATGACACTTCGATATTGAGATTATTTCTTTCTTGGTGAGCAAATAGATTCTTTGCTTCTTTACCCCGTCTGTTAGAAAGATGTGATCTCCTTGCCCCCGTTGGATAGCTTTCAAAAGATGTAGGAAGAAGAAGTCGTTTAGTTATCGTACTATAATAGAATGGGAAATCTGGAAAAGAGGAGTAGTTTAGTATCAAGGATAGGGTTTCTAGGACTTCACATTGGAAGCCTCTGCAACACCTTGTGACACTGATTCCTCACAACTTTTCTCTAAAATTTGAAGTCCTGAAGTCCGTTTTCGTCCTCATCTAGCAGTAGACATGTTGTTTGCAATAGAAACACTTACATTTTGCTTCTGCAAAGATGATGGACTAGGAGTAGATAAATTTTGTTGACTCATGGGTGCGTCAGTTATCGAAACTGCATGAAACGGGAGTTTTCAAAACATGCAACGAAGGTTCTGGTTCATGAAAATAGTTGCAGGTTGAGTTCTCTCCATTGGTGCAGGAACCCAGCTATGGAACTGTAGCATTATATAGCCAGTGATTCCCATGCTAAATCCACTCCTGTTCTTGCCCCTGGAAAGAAGGGGGTAACACCGACGGGAAGCTGACAGATTAAACCATTTCATGGTGCATACTACTTTGTATATGAATGAAACAATTTTGTGGATGCAGACACGATTGCGGCCTTCATACCTTCAAGTTTATGGAGCAATGGTTTGGTGGGATGATGAGGTCAAAGGAGTTAGAGGTAAACACTACCCCGACACATATTGTTCCAGAAATTCATCTCCATTTTCCCAAACTTTGATGAGTAGATGTACAAATCTCTTCAACATAGTTTGAAAACAAAAAGATAATAGATAAAACATATAGAAAACTGTCTAACATCTGTCTTTATGTTAACATACACATGTACTTGCCTTACAGGGTAATGTGGGTCCTGGTTTGCAAAAAAGGCTATTCGTATAGGTCATGTTTTGTTTGTGCAACTACCTACTAGCTGACATCTTACAGAAGTGCTGAATGTGTTTGAGTCTTGGTATTTATATGATTGTGTATGTCTGTTTGGAGGTTTGCTCTGTTTCTGATATTCGTATTTAGATGTACATCCTGTGGTAGTCACAATGTTATTGGAATTGTTCATGTGTTGGCTGGTATGGCTTAGCACATTAGTTATACACTGTGCAACTAGAACTGATAGTGTAACTGTCATAGATATGAGAGTGAAACAACTGGTTTTTTTGAAAGATTTTGGACTGATGGATGCTTTAATTGGTGGTGGATGTAATTTATTTGTTCTCTTGTGTTGATTTATGAGGTTGTGGCTTCGAAATGGTAGTCAATCTAGCCTTCCTATATTATTGTTCTTATTTGCATTGACGATATGGATAGTCACATATACAGGTTGGTTGACAATGTACTTTGTTCTTAGACAAAATCTACCAATTCTTCATTTTTATTATTTGCAATTTTGTTTGTCAAGATCATTTTTTGGGCTAAAAAATGTAGAAAGAGTACCGACTTTACATGGAGATAAATATTCTCATTTTGGGAATTAGTAACGTGTAAACCATGTAAGTTGCACCACACCGAAAATTTCATAAGAAATGATCTATTGAATAGAGAGAACTCCACCTAAAACAAAAAAAAAAATGAAAATTATCATTACAAGTTCTCAAAATATTACTGCTCATTATATACTACAAATATGACATGGAGCTCGTCATATATGAATATTGGTTCAAGAATGTAAGACAGTCCTTTCATTCATGTAAGCATTTCCATTGTTTTACAATTAAGACGCTCCCTCGGCAATCAACCATGTTGGTGAGGCCTACTCCCATTTTAGAGGCCTACTCCATACTTTAGAGGATAAATAAGCATGACACCACTTTCGTTCCCTGCACAAATAAGCATGATTTGGGGGAGCTGGAGGTAAACAAGAGCAAGTCAATAATTGGAAAAGACTTTATTCTGAGTACTCTTGGACCATATTATATATTCAAAATGGGCACGTCAAATTTGTGAGAAGCACGAAGCATGGAAAGTTAGGTGAACCAACATTCTCCGAGGTAAACAAGAGCAAGTCAATAATTGGAAAAGACTTTATTTTGAGTACTCTTGAACCATATTGTTTTGTGAAAAGGAGCTCGTCATATTTTGTGACAAGTATGAAGTGTGAAAAGTTAGGTCTATTACTCAAGTTTGTGTATATTACTCCTTAGTAGGGACATAGTATTTGAGTCTTCTATGTCATTTTTATACAATACGTAGTGACATGGTTCAAGGTGGAGGTATGTGCATGGTCCATTTAAATAATTTGTGACGTTGGTGGGGGTACATTGTTAGGATCGTCACACACACGCACACACGCACGATTTACAAGTATAAAACAGTAAAGAAATCAATACAGAGATATAAATGGTTTTCCAAAATTGGATATGTCCACAGGAGCAAGAGCGGCTGCTGTTCTTATTATCACATAACGAAATAGGGTTTACAACATAGAGCATTCAACTGATGAAAAATTCTGCCTCACATAACAAAAAATAGGCTTTTGACATGTATAAGATGACGTCTAGAGTGGCAAAGCGCAGTTCAGGCTCATAAAGCGTGCACCTTGGGGCAAGACCCAAGGCGCATTACGTGCGCGCTGAAATATCTAGAGACAAGATATATCCATTTATCTTCCAATTCCTTAGTCTATCAAACACCTAGAGGGCCAATGGACCGGATCATAGCTTCGAATCTGGATTTTTATGTTTCTTAAAGCCATTATATCTTTTGTATCAACGCCTTAAATGTTCTGCATTTAGCCTTCAACTTCTTTCCATCAGACTTCGCCTCCATTAGATTAAGATAGTGAATGGGAACAAGTAGAGTAAGAAAATGGAGATTCAGATTCAAATTCAGACGAAGGAGAAGATGAAGATGTGGCTGGGTATAAAGCAAATGATGATTGAGAAGAGGAAGCTATTGGTGATTTGGATGGTTTCTTGAGGTGTGCATGACTCCCTAGATTAGACTGCGAATAGCCTTCTATTTGTTTATCATGTTTCAAAAGCTAAAATTGAAAACATTAGCTTTTATGGATGGATGGATATTATGTTTTTTTATTTGTACAGTATATTTTAGTTTCACATTTTAACATTTGAACGCCATGCAGGACGATTGAGTTCTAAAAATCAACGCCATACAAGTTTGGTTTATGTTGAGAGGCTTTTATAGGGGATAAGCTTTCCTTATCTGTCATTTTCGGAGAAAAATCTGGCCGACCTTGTCTTTCTTTGTAATAAAAAAAGACTGCAATAATAGTCAAAGAAGATAAAGCTATATTTTAATCCATAGAGTTTTCTATATTTCCCAAATTCAACCCTGTAGTTATAGGTTTTTCAACTTAAACCTTATATTTATTAGCTGATCACGATTTAGACCATCCATCTCCTTCAACTATTCTAGAATGTCGATAAGAGTGGAATTATATATGAGTGATTGTAACAATTCTAGATTTTTGATAAGAGTGGTTTTGATTGGATGTGATTAAGTTAGCAATGCATGTTAACATCAAGTTGGAAGACCCACCAACATAAATGCCACGTGGGCAATATATTTCTTTTGCATCCCACATTTCAACTGTTCCGTTAAATCAATAACGGAGGTGGACCATCCGTCCATCTCCTAATAAATATAGGGTTCAAGTTCGAAAAATTAAAATGACAGGAGTGAATTTGGGAAATGCATCAAACTCTAGGGGAAATGCATAAGACTCTAGGGTTTCAAATGTGATTTTCCCTTCGAAGGAAAGAACTGCATCACGGGATTAATGGATGATCGCATTGACAATTGATTAACTGTTTACTAAATTGTTTTCTTTCCATAAAAGATAAGACAATAGTAGGTGAGAAATGCAACAAACTCTAGGGTTTAAAGTGTGATTTCTCTTGAAATAAAAGAATTGCATCACCAGAGTAATGGATGACCACATCCACGATTGTAAATCGTGCTAAAAACATACAATACAAGAAATTTGGGATCTCCCAACGAATTTTTTTAGTAACGGTTGAAAAAACCGTCGGTAGAGATGGTGTGTAGCAACGGTTTGCAAAACGTTACCAGAAACAGGACTATAGCCACGGTTTTCATGCAACCGTTACTAGATTATAAGACTATAGCAACGGTTTTCCATAACCGTTACTAAAAAACCGGATTATAGCGACGGTTTCCAATAACCATTACTATAAACCGGACTATAGCGACGGTTTTCATTAACCGCTAGTAGATTTTCACACCGCCAAAACCAATTTTCTTTCAGGCGATCGGTTTTCCAAATTCGAACTAACGATCGAGACGGTTGACTTTTTTTTCATGTTGATTAAATCATTCTCGTAAAAATTTGACTCAATCGGATTTGTAATTATATTTAAAATATATTTTAAAAGGCTACTTGGCAGTTTTGGAACTAGATTAGTAGACCTTCGTAAATGATCTGGGCAATGCAATAGCAAAGAAGACATTGTCGTAGAGAGTTACGGCGTCCCCTACCGTGCTTATCACACCATAGGGTCCCCAACTTTGTAATACTCCTATAAAAGTATTCATTATATTGTGCTTCTTCTTCTTTTTTTGATAAGTTTTTTTTTTTTTTGGATAAGTTTGCATTATATATATAGTGCTACTTATGCAATACCCATCATGGATTTAATTGAGTAGAACTTTACAAGCAAAGTCACGTAGTAATCCAATAACTCAAGACAGAAACAGAAAGAACAAGCAAATGGCCATGGAGTGAATTTTTTTTGTAAAACATAATAAATCATATTTCCCCTGAAATTTCCAGTGGTTTCTGTAACGACCCTGATTTTTGGTAAATAAAAATTTCGTTAAATATTTAAATTTTATTTTAATTACTTGGATTTGCTACTAAAAATTTCTTTTTAATTTTAATAATCCGTCATAATTAGATTTGAGATTTATAAAATTATATATTTTCACGCCGAGCAATCTAGTCATTTTCTAGAGACAAGTATGCTTGTAGAAGCACTTGTATTTTTTTCTAGTGAGTTAAATAAAATCTTTAAATTATATTTCTTGGCTAGAAATCCTACTTGGCAAGTAGAATTAGTTTCCAACCAATTCGTTAGAAAACCCTAATTACCGTTTCAATCTAATGACAATTCCCTAACCCTAGATGAACCTTTTTGACCGTCTTTGAACCTTATGAAACCCTCCGAACCCTATCGGACCATTAGACCATAGGAGTAATCATTTTACTCCCATGACAAGTCATTTCAAACCCTAATTATTACCAATTTTCCATTACCCCTTGGTCCATAATTGTTAGGGGAATTTCTACCCCTTGGTTAATAGACCTTTGACTTGCCAATAAGCATGACAAGACAAGTCATACAAAGAATCCCATCATTTTGCTTGGCTAGCTTTGCCATGCATGCACACCTATGTTCTAGTTTTAAAATCCTAGACTTACTTTCCTAGATTTTCTTGGATGTATATAGATACAAGAGAGAGAGAGAGAGAGAGAGAGAGAGAGAGAGAGAGAGAGAGAGAGGAGGCCGGATGGAGAAAGTGGGGTGGAGTGTGTGCATGAGTTTTGATTACTTACACAAGCAACATTATAGCCTTAAGCCTATTTTTGACCACTTGCCAACCCATTTCTAGTCTTTCAAAGTACAAAGCTAGGCCATGATTATATTCTTTCTTGCAAGCAACCTCCCCATAGACTTGACAAGTCCAAAACCCTTCATGATGACCTAAGATTTGGCCTACAAATGGAAGTGACAAGTCATGGAAGACTTGGCATGCTTTCAAGCTTGATTGGACATGACAATGGAGCAAATCCATGGGAGGAAGGAGAGAAGGGGGGGGGGGGGGGGGGGGCGGCCATAGAGGAGGGAGGAGGAGCTCAAGTGTTGGCTATAAATAGCACCCCATGCCTTCCATTCAACTCACACCTTCACTCACTTCTCTCTAGAAATCATTTCTGTTTTTCCTGGCAGCTTACTGCCCTTCGTAAATCCTCAGTTTTCCCCTGCTTAGGCTAGTTTTTAGAACCAACTCCCTTCGGGAAAGTTGTAGAGCACTTCGAAACCTTCAAGTTAGACCCAAGAACCATCCCAATCGGTGAAGAAATGACAAAGATATTGGCATCCAAAGTTCAGTAAAAATCTCGGATTTCCATTTCCAGACAGCATACTGTCTCTTCCTTTATCACCATTTTTCTCCTACCTAAAGTAGTTTCTAGGATCAACTTCCTTCACGAAAGTTGTAGAGCACTTCGAGAGCTTCAACTTCGACCCAAGAACGATCATATTCGGCCAAATACTGACCGAGTTACGGCCATCCAAAGTTCGGTCCAGATTTGCGAGTTTCACCACCCGTAAAATCTTCCAACTAGCTTATTCGGCCCCGACTAGTTTCGGATCAAGGTAGATTATTCTTACCCCTAATTCTAAGTTTATCCTTACTCACTTACTTACTTATTCCAAGTAAAACGTATGTTGTTTGATCTTTAAGAAAGAACGGTCTTCGAAAGTTAAAACGTTACCATGTGAATCGAAGTATTCGTATTTTGATATTCCAAGGAGTATGAGCTTACATACATAAATCGAATGTGTTACTTGTAGTATATTATAGAATTGGATGATCTTGTTAGAATGTTTCATGCTTACTTTTGTCCTACCGCGGAGTCTTTGCATGTAAACGAGACACGAGAACCGAGAAAGTAGAAACATGGCACCTAGGGTGTGATAAATGAAAGGAAATGTTTTCCGAGGAAGGAAATATTTTTGAAACTACATTATGACCGGTTTTGGTGGCATAATGTGAGTTGGGTGTGTGTGTTCCAATGGAGATCCGGAATAGCGGAACCATTGTGAGGTTGTGTGCGTTCCCATGGGAACCCGGACCGGCGGAACCATGGTGAGGTATGGCTTGGTTATCCGCGGAGAGGAGCCAATGCAAGATTTTGTGTGCCAATGGGAATCCGGTGCGGCGGAACCATTGTGAGGATACTCGGGAGACCGGAACGGCGGAACCGAGGTTGGGTGTGTTAAACAAATGGTTTTTGAAAGATTGAGTTGTAAATGAAAATGTTGACACGGTCTACGACGAGTCGCGTAGGAGAAACACGGAAATCTTGGACACCAACGATAGATGATTAACGAATATGGATGTGTCATTGTTAGCTGTATATACATGTATCATGTGGAAATCGATGATTGTATAACCTGTTGTTTGTAAGTTATGGGTTAGCGGGTATGGGTTTGTTCTGCTGAGCTTTTGTAGCTCACGGTGTTACCTTTGGTGACCCTGACATATTATATCGGTGGCGACGCTGGTATAATGTGTCAGACTTTGTAGATGATCAAGGTGAGCAGTACACCTTGGAGGCCTTTGGAGCTGAAGAGCTGGCTCAAATGGAGGAGCAGGCGGAGCTGTAGTTAGGGACCTTAGTTTCCCCTCCCTTGTGTAATAAAAGTACTCTCATGAGAGTTATGTTGTAATAATTAGGGCTGTTACGAACCCGACCGGACCGAAAAAGACCGAAAAAATGGACCGATCGGTTCGATCTTCGGTCGGTCCAAGGGAGTTTTTTTTCGGTTCGGGGTGGACCGAACCGAACCGAACCTAGGTCGGTTCGGTCTCGGTTTTCTGGAAATCTATACCGACCGAACCGAACCGAACCGAATGCGGACCGAACCGACCGAACCGACCGAGGACCGAACCGACCGAACCGACCGAACTATATATTTTATATATTTATATAAATTATTTTAATTTTCTGGCTCTTATTGTTTTAAATTGTTAACTTCCAACAAAATTTTGAATGGTTAACTTTTGGCTCTTACTTTTTTTTTTTAGAATTTCATTGCTTGATTTATTTACTTTGTTACTCTCATTGGTCAGATCAAGTATAGTTTTTAGGACTTGACTTGAAAGAGGGGGCCTAGGGGTGATATTACTTACCAATCCAATTTCTTCTGCCTGGATTGGGAATGCTGTTCCACACATTGGCTCAATTCTACACCTTAAATAACCGTGGCTTTTTCTTTTCCTTTTGAATAAAGCGGAGTTGGGCGAAGATGGGGACGTTTTTGCAAAATTTTCCAATCGATTGCTCTCTCTGTTCTAAATTACTTTAACTTCTCCAAGTTATATATAGTAGTGTAGAAGATATTTCCAATCGATTGGAAAAAAAAAAAGAAGGTGAAAGAGTACTTGTGAAAGTTGTAATTGTTTGAGCATACTTGTTGACCACTTAAATAGGAACTTGCACAGGTATTAAATAGGTTATGCACTATTGAACTAGGAGAAAATTTTGTTTCTAGTTAGATGACCCTTTTACTCTTCTATGCTTTCTTTTCAAGTTTCAAGTACCTTTTATTTTCCTAGGTCTTTCAATTCCAACGAGTTAAGCAAAAAAAAAAAAAAAAAATCTCCCATGGCTACTCCATACAATACCAGTGAAGGTTGGAAAAACAAATGGATGTTAGTATTGTAGCACTTCTTTTTATACTCTCCCTGTTGTTGTATGTTAATTTTTTTTTCAATTGGTGTTTGAAAAAAAAAAAAGAAGGTACAAACCGTACAATGGCCCAAATATGGGTGAAAAAATGGCCCAAACATGGGTGATTGACTTAAGGTTGAAAATTGCCCAAATATGGGTGAGAAACATGTGAAAATTGCCCAAATATGGGTGAAAAAATGGCCCAAACATAGCCCGTAGTCTATTGTTAGTTTTTAGAATGGCCCGACTAAGGCCCATTTCGGGCGGACCGAACGCCCCGACCGAACCGAACCCACCCCGAACCGAACCGAACTGAAATTAATACCGGTCGGGATCGGTCTCCGGACTATGTACCCCGAACCCGATCGGGGTGCGGCAAATCCACCCCGAACCGAACCGAACCGACCAAATAACACCCCTAGTAATAATGAGCTAGACTCACTTTGTTTTTGCAATAAAATGTTTTCTTTAACGTACCCAAAATTCGGGGCGTTACAGTTTCCAAGAAATTAAAATCAGTTTTCTCAGACTTTTTTTTCCCTTTAAAGTTTACATAGAGGACAAGCCCTTCTTTTACCGAGTAAGAAGCTAGTTGAAGGCTTCCATGCTACGTACTCTGAGCTATATAATATACTCTGAGCTATTGTCAGCCTATTGAGCTGACGATAAACACACTAGAAGACAAAGAAAACACATATTTATGTGTACTTTTTACACCAATTAATACACATTCACATACTTACCATTGTCATCCCATTGGGCTGATTTTGGAATTTTCCATCATGAAATTATGCTTTATTAACTACAAAACATAGCACAATGAGCTTTTCAAAACCCCCGTTACATATTCTATTTCACATATAGTCGGAAAGGAGAGGATGATGCTTATTTCAAACACATATACGTAACAACGATAATAACATGAAGATCACGGCATGACACAACCACGGTTGTTATACATGTTTAGTCTCTCTTATTTAGCAAGTTAGTAAGCAAGAGACTTCTGAACTGGACACGATGTTTAGCCGCCGAACACAAAAACCTACTTAAGATCGGATCCTAAAGTGCTCGAGCGGATCTTTTTCCTCGTGGGTATCACTGAAGTAAATGTTGTCGAAATCTCCACGTTTGAAAGATTTGTACAGCGGGGGACTCAATTCGCTAACAAGAGATTTGGCTGGTTCAATGACGCTATCCTTGGAAGGAAGGATGAAGCTAGCAACCGTCGTTCGATCGATATTTGAACTCGTGAGCACCCTGTGATATGCACTCTTCAACTTCCCATTGCTGATAATCTACAAAATTGAATGTTTATAAGTATAAAGTAGGTAATGACAAAGTTGTCATTAGAACCAAAAATTGACTGAAAATCACAGAAGCCAACGCTAGGAAAGAGTTTAGGAGTTTATGGCACAACATGAGTAAATACTGTTGGGATTTATCAAAATAAATGTTTTTGTTTTGGGTGTTTTCAAAACCTTTCGACTTTGTTCGTTTTGGGTTTCAAGAGTCGTGGACCCATTCGATTAGGTGCATCAGGGTCTATAATAGAACCTAGATCCAAGCCAGTACACCGAAAATCCAGAAAGCGCTCTCTTTAACAAATCGTTTTGTCACATTGTTACACCATTACTCTATAGAAATGGAATTAACAGCCACTTGGTTCGTTTTGATTCTTTTTAGACTCCATACTCTTTCTTTCCCTTTGTTTATGCGAATGCAGGCAAAAGATCGTTAGATCAGACTTCGTTGAATCCTCGAAACATATATGTTGTAACCCGATGCACACCATTTGAGGGAGCCACTACTGTTTTTCGGAAAGCGACATGGTAATATGACTCGAAGCATTTTCCTCCACGAATTCATTAACCAAACGTAGCATCAGGGAAAGCAGAAGAAAAGTACCTGTAACATGTGATTGATATTAACCACAAAGGCATTAGGATTTGGCTCAACTGTGACCCATTGTTCATCTTTCCAGACTTGAAGCCCAGGCACATCCCCTTGGTTAAGAAGGGTGATAAGGTGTGGATCACCATGTTTGGGCAAGCCCAATACCAAGGTTGGATCAGGACATGGTGGATAATAGTTAACAACAATCAGTTGGCCCTCGCTCAATCGTTCCCCGAAGTAGCCCGATTCGAGGCCCAACCCTTCGCAGTTTAGCTCCAAAATCTGCAAACCAAGGCTTCTCACCTCCATTGAGTATGGTCCAAACACTTCCCTGCGAAATATTGCCCAATAAAGAGAGAGCGAATTCGTCATGATCAAAGGATTAAAAAAAAATCGTTGTGATCAAAGAGTGTTGACAGTTAAAAGTGAGTAAAGCTTACTAGTAGTAACATAGTACTATACCTGTAGCGAGCCGGATTTTCGGGCCAACGGTGAATGTGATCCTCCAAGGGGTGAGAAGGGTGCCTCAAATTGTCTCTCCAGAAATGAAACTTCTCTTTGGGGAAGTCAATGCTTGTTTTGAGCATACAACCACTCTGATGGGGATCCTCAGAGTAAAACCTCTCTTTCTCCTCCACAGGCAAATCAAAGAACTCCTTGGCCACCACCAACGCATCCTTCATTAACTCTTCCGACACCCCATGGTTTCTCAACTGCAAATTTTTTTGTTTTTCCCAGAGTAATACTCCAATTGGCTACTCTATTTTCTTGATCTTATTACATAAAAACGTCACAGGGACGGAGGGAAGTTAATGGGTGGGGAGGCCCGGACCTCCCACCCTTGCTGAAGTATGACTAGATCCGCGTTTTCTCGTACCACGAGCCGGCCGGCTTTGGCTTCCAGATAGCAGATCCGTGGGGTTTTTCGCCGGTGATTTCATCTGCACATGTTTTATGCTTATGGTTTGAGCTAGGTTTCCCTTTGGATGCTCTACTACTAAATCGTGGACAGATCCTATGCCGACACATACCGTTGGTCTCTTTGGATGCTCTACTACTAAATCGTGGACAGATCCTATGCCGACAAATACCGTTGGTCTTTTTATGCAGTATGCGTTGTAGAGTCTATTAGCCTATAGTGCTTTTGCAATAGCTCGTATCTTATATTTTGGTAACTTTGGTTCATTCTTATTTATTGCGAGGAAATCTTTGCCTTTAAACATTTGAATGAAATGAATTGACTGTTGATTTAAAAAAAATTAAAAAAGCATGTCTAGATAACATTAAACAGTACTGAAATTTTCACCTGAAAGAATCCATATTCATGGCTAGCCTTGATGATTTCCTGAATCACGTCACTCCGATCGCCGAGGAGATCAATTACCGGAATAGTCTTGCAGGGAGGAGCAACTGAGTTACCGGGTCTTTGTTCCGGTGGCAATATATATGATTCCGGCACCACTGATTGGATACTGCACCTGCTTGAAATGAGTTTCACCATGGTTTCAGTTATCTTGACGAGTGGCGCAAAAATTTGGGAGCTTTAAAAGATGGAAAAAAGTAAAAAAACCTATAATGGGGACAAGCTTTCCTTGTCTCGTGTCACTGGCACTTGTGTTTCTGACAGCAGTAATGCTACACACAGCAAATGTGCACAGATTTTTTGCACAGATTTTTTATAGGGCTCACTACGGATTCCATAAAAATAATCCAAGCCGTTCATTAAATGTAAAACATTTTTTCAAGGGCCCTCGCAAAAAATCAGCTCAATCCGATACTCATAGATGCTTGATTCAATCATTTAAGTTTTCATTCGAATCTCAGGATAATGAAAAGTTAAATGATTGAATCAAACACTTATAGACATCGGATTGAGCTGATTTTTTGAGGGGGCCCTTGAAAAAATGTTTTACATTTAATGAACGGCTCGGATAATTTGTGTGGGATCCGTAGTGGACCCCTGTGCACAAAATCTGTACACTTTTGCTGTGTGTGTTGCATTTCTGTTCTGACAGTGGTGAAATACGGGTCATACTTGTCTTTCTAGAGAAGTCACCGTAATACAACAAATGTGCACAGATCAAGATAAGAACTGAATGAATTATTTTTATCAGTAACGCTACACGCACAGCAAATATGCACAGATTTTTTGTGGGATCCATTACGGGTTCCACACAAATAATTCGAGCCGTTCATTAAATGTAAAACATTTTTTCAAGGGCCCCCGCAAAAAATCAGCTCAATCCGATACTCATAGATGCTTGATTCAATCATTTAAGTTTTCATTCGAATCTCAGGATAATGAAAAGTTAAATGATTGAATCAAACACTTATAGACATCGGATTGAGCTGATTTTTTGCGGGGGCCCTTGAAAAAATGTTTTACATTTAATGAACGGCTCGGATAATTTGTGTGAGATCCGTAGTGGACCCCACAAAAAATCTGTGCACAAAATCTGTACACTTTTGCTGTGTGTGTTGCATTTCTGTTCTGACAGTGGTGAAATACGGGTCATACTTGTCTTTCTAGAGAAGTCACCGTAATACAACAAATGTGCACAGATCATGATAAGAACTGAATGAATTATTTTTATCAGTAACGCTACACGCACAGCAAATGTGCACAGATTTTTTGTGGGATCCATTACGGGTCTTACACAAATAATCCGAGCCGTTCATTAAATGTAAAACATTTTTTCAAGGGCCCCCGCTAAAAATCAGCTCAATCCGATACTCATAGATGCTTGATTCAATCATTTAAGTTTTCATTCGAATCTCAGGATAATGAAAAGTTAAATGATTGAATCAAACACTTATAGATATCGGATTGAGCTGATTTTTGGTGGGGGGCCTTGAAAAAATGTTTTACATTTAATGAACGGCTCAGATTATTTGTGTGGGACCCGTAGTGGGCCCCACAAAAAATCTGTACACAAAATCTGTGCACATTTGCTATGCGTGTAGCATTACTGTATTTTTATTTCCTTGAGTTTCAATGGAAGAATACAACTATACATAGAGGAAACGGATACAACCAAATTGGAAGGAAAATAATTAGGAGAATAAGTCTCCTACAATAAAGGTAATAATTGATCCTAAACCGCCTCTGAATAGAGTTCCTGCCATAATGGGATTGATTTTGTTCCGGTGGGTGATATCCGTTAATACTCCCCCTCAAAATGGAGCATGGAGGGACGTAATGCCCAGCTTGGATGTCAAAATACGGAAATGATCAACACCCAAGGCCTTAGTGAAAACATCGGCTAATTGGTCAGCTGAGGCAATGTGTTGAAGGTGAAGAAGACCTTGTTGAACCCGTTCACGAATGAGATGGCAGTCGATTTCAATGTGTTCGGAGCGCTCATGAAAGATCGGATTCCGGGCGATATGTAAGGCTGCTTGATTGTCACAATGTAAAGTAATTGGGGAGGATAGTGGAACTGCTAAATTGTGAAGCAAGGTGTGAAGCCATAACAATTCGCAAGTGGTCGAGGCCATGGCCCGATATTCGGCTTCAGCGGAAGAGCGGGACACGACACTTTGCTTTTTTGTGCGCCATGAAACGGGGTTGGTACCAAGAGTAATGAAATAACCGGTGGTGGAGCGACGAGTCATGGGACAACTGGCCCAATCCGAGTCAGTGTAGCCAGTAAGACTGAGGGCCGAACTGGAAGAAAAGAGTAGGCCATGAGAGACAGAGCCCTTGAGGTAGCGAAGTATGCGAATGGCAGCATCAAAGTGAGGAACCCAAGGTGTATGCATGAACTGGTTGAGTAAATTGACGGCGAACGTGATATCGGGGCGCGAAATAGTGAGATATATTAGGCGCCCGATGAGCCAGCGGTAGGAGCTTGGGTCTGAGATGGGATCACCGAAATCAGTTGAGAGCTTAAGATGTTGTTCCATAGGAGAAGAGGCTGGACAGCAGCCGGATTGCCCCGCGTCGGCGAGGATGTCAAGAACATATTTGCGCTGATTAATGAAAATACCTTTGGCAGAGCGAGCCACTTCAATGCCTACAAAATATTTAAGCTTCCCAAGATTCTTTAACTGAAATTTACTCGACAAGAATTCTTGTAAGCGGCGAATGGACAGTAAGTCATTGCCTGTAACAAGCAAATCATCAACATAAACAAGAACAACGAGAATAATAGAGCCAGTTTGCCGAGTAAATAGAGAATGATCAGCTTGGGATTGTGTAAAACCATCCGATAGAAGTACTGTGGACAGTTTAGAGTACCAATTATGAGATGCCTGTTTGAGTCCATAGAGGGACTTTTGTAAGTGACAGACACGGGTCTCCCCTTGTCGACCATATCCTAGAGGAAGAGACATGTAAACAATAAACATCATCGTCAAGGTCTCCATGCAAGAAGGCATTGTTAAAGTCTAATCGGTGTAGATGCCAGTTACGAGTAGCGGCAATAGCCAACACGCAGCGGACAGTGACCAATTTTGCGACAGGAGCAAAGGTGTTATGATAGTCCAAGCCCTCAACTTGAGTATAGCCTTTGGCGACCAAGCGGGCTTTGTAACGTTTTACGAATCCATCTGCTTTTAATTTAGTTTTAAAAACCCATTTACAGCTAATTGATTTTTTTTCCAGGGGGAAGAGGAGCAAGTACCCATGTTTTGGTTTGTTCAAGTGCATTGAGTTCATTAGAAATAGCAGCATGCCAGTGGGCGGGCATGCTTTGATACCATGATAAGAACTGAATGAATTGTTTTTATTTCCTTGAGTTTCAATGGAAGAATACAACCATACATATAGGAAACGGATACAACCAAATTGGAAGGAAAATGATTAGGAGAAGAAGTCTCCTACAATAAAGGTAATAATTGATCCTAATAGATGGTTGCCTTTGAATAGAGCTCCTACCATAATGGGATTGATTTTGTTCCGGTGGGTGATATCCGTTAATAATGTGGGGCCCGTTTCGGGTCCCATACAACAATCCGAGTTGTTCATTAAATTCGAACGAGCTGAGCAGATTGTTGATTAAGCTCGGTTTGAAGACTCACGAGTTTCAAAAATACTCACTCCGTCCCAATTTACTTGTCTCAGTTCCATTCTAACTGGATTAAAAAACTAGTTATATCTTTAAAATGGTAATGAATTTTATATCCAATATGAATATTATTTGATAGATCTCGATTTGTTCTATAATTCAATGTTTTCGAAATCATCTAAAACATTATAAATTATAAGATAATAATTAATTGAAAAATGGCACGAACTCCCAAAAATGACAAGTAAATTGGGACGGAGGGAGTATGTTTTAAAACTTAGCTTGTTCATGAGTCGAGCCCTTTTCAAAAGCGTTTTAATAGAGCCGAATACGACTAGTTTGAATTTTTTATACATCACAAGTAAAACGAGCCAAGTAATAGCATGTTCGAGCTTGGTTTGGATTATGAGCTTCAAAATGTAATAGTTTCTTTATTTAAGAAACAGACTTTAAACGAGTTTTTAACGAGCAAACACAAGCTCAAGTTAACTTGGTTTGTTTAGCTGCCCTCGTAATAAAATTAAACGAAAAGACAAATGAAGCAGGTTGGTGTATGATATAGACAAATGGAGCAGGTTGAATTCAGCAAACCCACTTCGGCACTTCCCAATATATACGCATTAACATTTAGTTGTGCTATGGGAAAAGGAAAAAAAAAACAAAAAACAGCTTCACAAGCATTCAACAGAACAAAACTGTCACAATGTGAAGACAATCTTGGCATAATCTCTCCCTCCACCAAAAAACAAAAAAAGCAATGATTTACTTGGGTCAAGAATTCGGAGAGCCATATACGAGGAGAAAGGAAACAGTAGGCAAATACCTGACCACTTAACGGGGGTTTCCGCAAGTCAAAAAGTTGACAAGTTTCGTCCTTATTAAAAAAATTCACGATTGTTAATTTTACGCCAAATTTTTATGTATTACTATTAGTTAATTTGTCTTGATGAGAGGAATCGAAAAAGTAAAATATCCAAGAAATATCGAAAAAGTCAATTTTTTGGATGTTTCCAAAATTACTTGTAAAAATCATACTAATTTTTTTACTTTTTTGATTCGTCTAATCGAGACGAAACAATAATAATTTGGCGCAAAACTAACAAACACAAAAAAAACTAAAGGCGGACAAAACCAAAAAATTGTAGTTGTAACAAAACAATAACGGTAAATAACAGTATCCCCAATAACAACTTCTGTTTTACAAGGCAAAGGAAAACGATTGGCAAACCACAAGAAAATAAAAACTCTTCTTCACTTCACCATCCTTCATTCCTTCTATGTTTTCCTCTACCTTGTCATTTCCATCATTTCCCTCCTAAACCACAGTCCAAAGAGGGCCTTAACAACACAAGCTCAATGATGTATTTCCAGTTAGGTATTCCTCCAAGTTCCAAATCAGAACACAGTGATTTTGAAGCAAAACTGCAGAAGTATTCCTCTTCGTAGCTATGCAATCAAATATATCATTTTGATTCTATCTTTTACCATTTAAAGATGTATCTATACCCTATAAGGCCTCAAGCACCATATCAAATATTCAAATGCTAAATCCAGTCACCGAGGCATTCACATGAGAAAAATGAATCAGAAATCAAAATGGACCGGCCAAAAAATCAATCAAAATTGAAAAATCGTCCATACACTGTGTAGACATACACAAACCTATTGCTCATAACACCAGAGAGAGAGAGAGAGAGAGAGAGAGAGAGAGAGAGAGATTACAGTTTAGAAAAGCCAATTGACACTAATGTTGCCAAGCCAAACGAAAAGTGGGAGTTGAGCCAAAGCAATGAAGAGCAAGACGTAATGATGCCGGCTCGAGTCGTAACTCCTCACCTCTGCAAAAAGAACTCTCTTCATAGTCTTCACCAAGAAGATGCCCATGCACAAGCACGTCCATGGCATCAAAAAGTAGTATGAGTAGCTCAACACTATTTTCCCCAGAACAGCCATACACAATCCAGTGAAAGTATACCCAGCGTAAGCGACAATGTCCAGAAGTGGTGCCTCCCCGCTACCCAATGAAAACAATGACATTTTCAGCAGGGAGACTTGCAAACACCAGCCCACCAACCCCTTGACGAACAGCCAATTCAGGGCTTCTGGGCTAAACCTGCATCAAAATGAAGACACATTGCACATTAAACACGTGACAAACACATGCACACAGAGGGAGAGGGAGAGGGAGAGGGAGAGATGATGTTGCGAAAGTAATCCATATTAGAGACTATACTATTTTGTGTTTTCTTATGATAATTAAATCCAAGAATTTGATCATGAATTTAAAATCAGCAATCCATAGTTAGCTGTTTGAATTTGTCATGAAATTTTCGGTTTTCATGGCTGAAAATCCGCGTTTGATTTTCACAAGAAAAGCGAGGGGAACCCAATAATCTCATTTGTTTCCAGAGTCAAATGCAGTCGCCACTGAATTAATATCAAAATTTTGAACAGTAGTCAAAGGGTTGAGATTCTTGAGAACACGAAAATGACCACATTTCAGAGAAAGGTACAAGGACGCTTCTGATGCTCTCATCTTTCCAGTACATGGAATGCGCGAGATTCGTTAGTTCCAGGAAGCAAAATTAACTTTTAGAAACCATTTGGATAGCATTAGTTGCAGTAGTTGCAGCAAAATCCATTTCATAAACAAATGCTAGAAAATGGGTATTACTTATGTTGTTGCATCCATAACAAACTGCAAATGCTACAAGATCGGCATGATGTAGGGGCTAACCAAAGATCACTTTCGATTCAGCAAGGTATAAGTAATGTGCATTTGGTTTTACGGACCCACTAAATGTAGACATTGCTTTTTCATGAAAAACCACAAATCAGGTATAAGTAATGTTCATTTGGTTTTACACTTTTACGGACCCACTAAATGTAGACAATGCTTTTTCATGAAAAACCACAAATCATACAGTGATGCTACTACTTACTTTCCGCGGAGGCCCAGTGAGATTCCAGCAAGAACAATATAGGTACCAAATGCCATCAATGGAATATACAAGTCTGGTGCATTTATATCATAGATTGGGGGTTTATAGGAAAGCCTGCCCCCCACCGGCTCTGTTATCCTTGTCCAATGTCCCTAAAGGATTGGAGAAAGAGAAGATCACCACTATGAAGGACATAATTAACCATCTAGAAGGTAAGAAAATAGTGGAAGAAGGAATTACCCGGTGCAGAAATGGAAATAGGACAACCTTCAATTTGTTCCTCACATACTGGTCATTAACTTGGAAATAGTATTGGGGATCGGAGAAGTACCTACTAATCTATCCATTTAAAAAAAGATGAAAATGTTAGGAAAGTTGGAAACCAACCACAAAATCAAATATGACCATAGAACTCATCAAAACAAGCGCTTAGAAGGTTAAAATCATTTCATCAATTGTATAAATGCAGTAACAAAACAATCAATATAGACATGCATGTATAATCCTACACAAAACCCTTATGCTTTTGGCTTTAGCCCTCATAGAATTGTGAATACACAACAAAACATATAGCGGCCCACCACTACATATCATGACAATCTGATCACAAGCACTTAAACTACTAATGCAAAAGCTTATTGCTGCCTTTCTTTTGATGTACTTATATTCGATATTATCCACTTAATCTGCATGTTACAATGAAAGCAAATGGACAAATTCAAGGTCCCAAGCAAGTCCAGCTTGCCCAAAATCGAAGTTGCAGCTAACCCCAGCTCAAAAGCTCAAATCTCCAGATTCTCCACTAACCACTACCCAATGACATAGCTGAAGAAGGTCACTGCCTCATTTGATCAGATAAGATGCCATTGGGCTTTCCCTTGAAGGCAAGGCCATTACATGTCTGAAAGACAAAGGGATCTACGAACTTTTCAAACAAAAAAAATACATATCTAAGGGTAATAAAAGAATCAACATTCCTTCAACAGAAGTAGCAGAAAAGACCGACAAAAACAATCACACTATGATGCACCGACACGGACACCGATACCAATACCAAAATGGACACCGAAACCGACACCGGGACACAGGAATTCTAAAAAAATGGGGATACGGACACGGCGGGGGACACACCACGTGTATATATATATATATATATTTATATATATAAATAAATAAAAATTATTGTTTAGCACCCAGGAATTTTAAAAAATTATAATTTGGCCCCAATTTTTTCAAAAATTACAGTTTGGCCCCCCAAAATTTTAAAAAAAATTGCAGTTTGGCCCCTGCCGTGTCCCCAGCGGTGTCCCCGCCGTGTCCCCATGAAAAATTCAAATTAAATTATGGGACACGCCACGTGGCGTGTCCCGTACGTATCCCCGCGGTGTCCCCGTGTCCGACACTACGATACCTCGACCTCTAGAGGTGTCGGTGCTTCATAGCAATCACATAACTAGAGAGTAGAGACGGTCACTGATCCACCATCATCCTTTCTGTAACAACATGACCGAAGCCAAAGGTACCACTTCAGAATTCATAACCTTGGCATGCTACTTACATTGCTTTGCACATACTCGGAACTTGATCCTAAAATTTTCTCTCCATAAGCACCCAGTCCACCTCTTATAAGCCCTGAACCAGCTCCAGTAAATGCATTCCCAAATGGATTTGGCTGTGGGTGTAGAGGTGGTCTTGGCAACCCAGGCTGCCCTCCCAAATTATCATACATTTCTGCAATGAGACATGAACAAAGGAAGAAACATCAGACCACCTTTGCTAGAGGGTAAAGTGTAACCACATTTTTTGGACAAGTTCCAGAGCATAACTCTCTTCTAGCAGGAAAAAAAAAAAAAGAAAGAAAAAAAAAGAACTGAAGTACTACATGAAAAGAAACATAGCTACAGTAGTTTTGGTGCTAGCCTGCTGTGCTACATTGTCACAAATCTTTACAACCTCCTACCAAATCAAGTCCCAATGACAAATGAACATGTCAAAATAAGAAGCTGATGAAGATAAATGCAACAATCAATACCTCAGACACATACTTAGATTTCCAAGGTTAAAAGTTCCTCATAACCCAAACATTGCAGGCAACACAAAGCACATCTCAGCTATATAATTTGCAATAGCACTCTATCTCCCACATGCATTCCTTTTTTATTCGTTCCTAGGTTTCATCTTTTTTGTTTCTAGGAGGCTGGAACATCACAAATACAATGCAATGAAGGACTGCACCCCACCACAAGCAAGTCGAACATAAGCTCAGTTAAATTACCCACTCTACGCTTAAGGCCTAATAACCATACAAGCTTTCATATGAAAATTAACAGATCAGAAAAAATATAGAGATATTCCCTCTAATTCAAATGGAGAATGTTTGGAAGACGAGATTAACGTTTTGTACCCAGAAACTCTTTTCCCACCAAATGTAACAGAGTGGACAAAAAATTCACAATATATAATCCATCATAAAGCAAGAAAACAAAATTCTGACTAATTCTCCCCAGCTTCTTGATCTATCTTTCCAAGTAATCACATAATAAGCAGCTATACATTCTGAGGCATCTGATCATCTGACAAAAGTTAATCTCTTCCACGTTTAAGTTGAAAATTCTTCAAGAAATATTCAAAAATGTGTTCCAACTTCTACCGAAATCAAAAGATTGTACAAGAAGCTATGTTGAACAGATCTACTTCAAAAACCCATCTATTGACTTTCTAATAGTGTGGAACATATATCAGAACTTGGGAAAAACTAGTCCAGAGGATTCGTATATAATGTCGTTCACGTGTAGTGTTTAATATATGCTCAACAGTTTCAGAAAATGCTGCCCTAATGGTTTAGACTTTAGTCAACTTGTTCAAAGTTTCTAACGAACAGAAAATGCAGGGGACATATATCAACTCACGACAGAGGAATCCTTAGTCTTTTAAATTCATATGCCATCGCTTGCTTACTTCTTACTAGTGTATTTCGAGCATAGTTGTCAAATCGTGAATTGAAATGGTCATTTTTTGAATGGTGAATCGAATCGAATGGTGAATCGCTCCGATTCGGTCATGAATTCTACAAATGAAAGATTTAGGCCTAAATCAATAAAAACCTTCTTCTAAATGATGATTTGATAATAATGTGGAGTATTAGGTAAGCTGTTTCTATTGCAACTACCAAGAGATGATGATTCGTAAATCCTCCTTATGGTTCTTTTTGTACAAAAGAGTTATAACTTATAAGTACAAAACAAACCCTTGGAAGGTTTATAGGGTTGTTATATTCTCATTATCTTCCTCATTTTCAATTCAACTTCGTAATAAATCTCCTTTTCTTATTATCTATCCATATAACATAGACAAAAAATGACATAACAATACTAAAGACCTTAAAAAAATAGTTAAAACCCTTTCCAAACAACAAAAGAAGCAAAACAAGAGTAAAAAATGAATTTCGGAAATTTTAAGCGAATCGAACAATTCATCGATTCACTTCCGATTCGCAGCTATTTCTGATTCAAGCAGCCTATTCGTATCGATTACCCACTGAATCGTTCGATATGATTTATGAATCGTACAATTCTGACAACTATGATTTCAAGGCATAAGAACACATCAAAGCAATACAACAGTGTGCTTCGGCTACTGCTTAATGCATTTCAATTTTCAACTAAAGTTACGTCATGCAAATTCCTATCAAGAATATATTTACATCGAAACGAATCAACGATATAATTACTTTACCTCCATCCTTTACAAGACTTTGCTACAAGTTCCTTAACATGAGAAACTTGATATCTAAATCCAAGAGAGACCGGCAAAGATATAGTGATGTATCCTAATTTGCCGATCAAAAATAAATACGGAATTTTCAATCATTCTCGACACCATAAGCTGGAGAATTCAGCAAACGAATGTACAGAGTGAAGAAATCCAAGTAACAAAGGCATAAGAGAAATCTTGAATAGCAGCTAACCAAGTATAATGCTTACACGACGGAATCAAATTAACTGAGATGGAAATAGATTCAGATCGCATAAAAAGGAGTCACGAGGAATTCAAGTCGCGATGTAATATGTAACGTACACCAGTTCAAGAAGAGGGAAGTACATGCGCGCGCGCTGTGAAACCCCAAACAGTTACCTTTTCAGGTTTATTGAGTTTCAGCCAACCTGCGTTTGAAACCCTAGGAGCGAATTTCTTCTGTAACTTCCTGGTGAAGGAAAGAGCAAAAGGGAAAAAGAAAGGTCCGTTTAATCTAAGTGAATACTAGTATAACGGGGAATTTAGACGAATATAGAGAGAGAAAGGATATCGTACTAACCAGATGGAGAGAGAAAGAGAGAGTTGAAATGAGTCGATCTGAGGACGCGAGGATCTGATCTGCGTATTTTCCAACCGCTTACGAGTTACGATCGATGCTTCTTGTTGATAGGAGGGAGAGGGAGAGAGAGAGAGGCGACCTACGCGGCGTCTTACCGAAACTCCAACCCGGCACCCGGTTTAAAGTGTTGTTCGGCTCTGTTTGGAACATATGGAAAGAAAAAGAAAAGAAAGGAAAATAAAAGAGAATGAAAATGAGAGGGAAATAGGAGGAAAAATTTACTGTTTACTATACTCAAAATCTTTATTTTCTTTTCTTTTTCTCTACAACCAAATAATAGGAGGGAAAATTCTTTCATTTTCCTTTATTTTCCCTGAGTTCCAAATAGAGCCTCTATTTGGAACTTGTGGAAAAGAAAAGAAAGAAAAAGAAAATAAAATGGGAGGAAAAAGAAAGGGAAAATTTACTATTCTTAAAACTTAAAATTGTTATTTTCTTCTCTTTTTCTCTTCCAACCAAACAATAAAAGGAATTTTTTTTAGTTTTCCTTTCCTTTCCTCGAGTTTCAAACAGAGTGTTAGGATTTTTGTAATGTTGCCTTAATTCAGATTTTTTTCTTGTTTTTTAGTTACGAAAAATAACCACTTTTTTGAAAAAATAATAATTAAAAATTGGCTTGTTTTGCTTAAAATTGGATATTTACAACAATATTTGGGTAAAAGTAATAAAATTTTACTTTTTCGATTCATCTCATCGAGACGAATTAATAATTTACAAAAAATTGGTGCAAAATTAACCAACACGATTTTTTTTAATAAGGACAAAACCTTCAAAATGTGCTAAAAGTTAAGCGAAACGGGGTCTAATTTCTCATGGACATTTAGATTACCAATACCAATTAAAAAAAATAGAAGACCAATTTTTCCTCGATTGAACTCACAACTATATACCAATGGGCTCTAACTCAGTTGACATATCTTGTTTTTCCCCATGTGGAAGACCAAAGTTTAATCCCTGCCGTGAGCGATTGTGGGTTTAGAACTATGGATAGCCTCAGAATATTTTATGACTAACTTATTAACCTCCACTAACTCTCCATTGATGTATACAATATTGAAAAAAAAAACAAAAACAAAAAAAACTCACAACTTTATAACTGTTTAAAAAAAAAACCTCCCAATTTTAAGAAGGGACTGTGTGAAAGATAGTTACATCTGACTGAACTACTCAGATAATTTTTGCTTAAAACTATCAATGACATAACAAAAAGTACACTACATCAGACATTCAATCTAATCAAAGGGGCTTGAAATGAACAAGGGACGAGCCAATTACAGAATATATTTACAAATAGACAAAATGTGCAATGGCATCATGTGCAACATCTGCTCCCTTGATTAACTTCTTTATATATAGGAGGAGGATAGATCATCTTCAATAACATCAGGATGTTAAATTTCCATGCCTTTGTTATCTCACTTTATTTCCACCAGTTTTGCATGCATCAACTCCGGACTTGATATCATATTTATGCTGCCAGAAATCACAAACTCTGAAATCAAACAACTAAAACTTGTAAAGAGCTGAGTCATTTGGATCTAACTGATCGTTCGTTCTTGTATTCTTTCAACCATCATACGGAACTCAAGAGTTTGCCTACAAGACATACAAGTATGGTAAAAGGCTCACCATACGAGAACATCACCACTAGATGCCGACTTCACGTAAATTGACTCAGGAACAAGTTCTTGCAACAGTTCAAGTTCTTCTTCAACTTCTCCTGTGAACACAAAATAAAAGGGGTTAGCTTTAACAGAGCTAGAAGAAGTGTCTGCATTACTGATGGTAAGAATCACGGCTTACTTCTATCAACAACATCTAGGTGATTGGCTATTATCCTGTGCATAAGCTCCTCTTTTGTGATAACAGAACGCTTCATCGACTGAAATAAGAAATGAATCGCATTGAAGAGTTTGGGTAAGCTGGCAACCATCTGTTGCCGCTTCTTCGCTTGTGAGATGGCTGGATCCTGCTCCTCTGTTGCTTTCTTTTCTTTCTCTCTAATCTGCAGAGATGCAAGTCAGTCAGTTTCTTGTTTCAACTGCTATGCATTCACTGTAACAACAAACTTTGGTTTCACTCTATTTTAAGGAAAGCATAGATTTAACAAAGTTCTTCTCCAGACCCAAAAAGGCATAAGAAACAGAAAAATTGACCCTGGACATGCTACAATTTGAAACTAGATTTGACAAGCCTCCTAGTACAAAAACTACTCTATACCCATCTATTTCCTATCTGTTATTTTCGCTTCTTTTCTTGTTTTGCGCTGAAAGTACACATTTGCAACACTAGTAAATTTACTTCTATAAATTATAATCACCTCCATTGTAATTACAACATGAGTGACATGACGCAACTTGTGAGGATCCCCCTGGCCTGCTTTGCTTCAAATGATGCAAAAAGAGGACAGTGAAATCTATATTGCCCTTCGCACTACATAGATAGCACTACATAGATAATGATCCAGCATCACGAAACATTTTAAGATCAAAGGTGTTCAGAAAAGGATTAAAGCACGACAAATGCACCATAGGCTTACCGATTGAAGGAGATTCTCAGGAAGGATTTTGAAAATATCGTTCTCAACTGATAATCTTCCGATACTTTTGACTTCATCTTCTACCTTAGCACTTTTCACAGGATTGTCAAATTTCAATGATCTTCTGAGATGTGTAAGTCTAACTAATTTGCTGGGTGAGTTGGTTGAATCATCACTTGGGCACATGTAACCCCTCTTCTCTGGGTGCAATGCAGGTGAGACATTCGTCAGCTCTACTGGAGATGAGGCCAGTTTTGAAGGACTTTCACAGATGGTAGCATTCGCAATAGAAGAACAGACTTCATTTTTTGTGGAATCTATCTCAGTACTTGGAGTTGTAGGTGGATGATATGGCTGCACACTAGTTTCAGAAGCCGCAAATGCTAGCGATTCCTGACTTCTTGGTGGTTGTAAAGAAAATTCATGAAGCGCATAAGAGGAGATCTCTCCAACACGTGGCTCTGAAACAGGAAGAACCAAAGGCTGTGGAGACACAATTGATTTTTCTTGGTAATCAATGACTTTATTGCGTGAAACTTGCATTGAAAGGTGCTTCCGGAAAGACTGAGATAGATGGGATGCTCTAGCAGGCTGCGATTCTGCAAGTACAGCAGTTGATGTCTCGCCAAAGGATGAATTTAAGGCCACATCTTGCTTTGACTGATTGAATGGCTCTGGTAGTGCTGCTTCTGGCACTTCTCCCTAAATGAGCAAGATGTTGTCAATGACATAGGGTATGCCGAAAAGGACAGACATTAGCTAATGTTTAGACAAAATCATATCCTCCAGACTACAGCAAAAACTAATTTCCAAGTCTTTCCCAAATGAAAGCAAACGGGAGATGGAGAATGCACACTTCAGGTAGGTTCCAAATGAAGAACCTTGTAATCGATAATGGACGGGGTACCAAATGTCTGCAAGGAAAAGCTTACCATCCGCTAAAAGGTAAGAGAGAGATGAGCACAAAGCAGGCTTTGCACTAACATAGTTTCCTAGGTTGAAAAAGGGAAAGGTGGATGCCACTCAATCCAATTAGCATCGCTGATACTGATTATAGTGTTTTAATAGCATTCCACACACTAAGGTAGTGAACAAACTCAATGATTTACAGCTTCAGTAACATATAGTGCTGAAATGGAAAAATGTGAAACCCAACAGTCGCTTTCGAGTAACAATGCCAGACTATGTGCATCAATGCAGCATCAAGTATCATTAAGTTTAGGACAATAGACAAGTAATCATAGAAGTGCAAGCAAGCACATTTTAGCAGCCACAGTTAAGAAATGCTTATAGAAAGTAAAGAAAATGTATACCTCAGGATGGGCTTTAAAGAAGTCCAAAAGCCTAGCATGAAAGACATTCCTCATCTGTGAATTCCAACTCGTTGGTTTTAGCTGCTCCTCATCCTTAATTGCATAAACATTTAGTGTAACATGGAGATCTGGCTTCATACAACTAGTCTGTTCATCATGAATTAGAACCTTCTTTATCTCAATCACATTGGGTAAAAGAAACTTCAATTGGGCTAAATGAGCATACGAGAACCTCCTACAGATTACATAAACACAATATGTTAAAAACAAAATATTGCAAAATTAAATGGATATAATTCATCTGAAAAAAATAGTAGAGAGTATTTTTTTACCTATCTGTCAAATATTCTATTTTGGGGCGAATGTTTGTATATGTGGACGTAGAGCCCTTCAACCGAAGCAGCCGAATTGAACTATCCAAGCTATCAAAGAACTTGCCCAATCTCTCAAACCTGAAGACAAAGTCTACTGCATCAACAACACAATGATTGATGCCATGGTCTAAAACGTTGCCCAAAAGCACAATTCCCCATAGCTTTTTAGATACCATAATGATATTGCAAATTTTCATTGAATTCCAAAGACTTCCAAAATTTCCATCGATTTTACATGTCACTCACTAAAATTTACAGAAAAGTACAACATAAACAGCCCAAAAAATTTTTGAACATAAATAAGGAGAATAGAATACCCAAGAGACAACAATGGCCAACTGACCAAACCACATTCAACAAATCCACACAAAAAACAGCAATTAACAAACCCCAGCTCCTCTCAAATTAGCATCTCACATAGTTCACCAAAAATCAATATCCGAAAAGTTTTCAATCAATATAACTATCTTTATATTGTACATATTGTTCTGTAAACAAAATATTTTAATATATCTGTATCACCGCCCGTGATGGACACAGGAGTCGTATTACGGGGGATCAAATCACAATTCGTACATTAACAACAAAATATCATCCTTATATAATACTAACAGAATTTTGAGGGGACCTTTCTTCATAATTTTTACAAACAAAATATAAAATGTAGTAGAAATAATGGGATATTTGGGAGGTGTGTGGGGACCTGGCGGCTTGACCCCCATGGTCCGCCCCTGAATTCACCTCTAAATAGGGCTGCAAACAAATCGAGCTACTCGTGAGCAGCTCGGGGCTCGGCTTGTTTACAAGCTAGCCGAGCTCGAACACTGCAAAGCTCGGCTCGTTTACGCGTCTGCCGCTAAGCTAAAATCCTGCAGCATACCGAATAGAGACAACAATGGCCAACTGAACGAGTCACATTCAACAAATCCGCACAAAAAACAGAGATTTACAGCACATAGTTCACCAAGATCGATAAAAAAAAAAAAACAAACAAACAAACACAAAAACAAAATAAAATAGAAGTGGTTGAAACCCAGATAATGTTTCACCCAAGGTTCACGGAAAAAGTCCAATAATGTTCTCAAATTAGAATGGAACTTACTTTTCCGGAAGCTTTATCGACCCATCAACCGTCTTCTTCGGATCCACTTGATCTGACTGTAACGGCTTTGACAATGATGATGAAGAACGAAGTATCTTCTTCGACCTGAACAAACTGAACAATGAGGGGTCCGACATTGTCGTGCAGTTTCGGAGATGGGGTAGTTTAGAGAACGGCGACGATGTATAGGTAGGGTTTTTGGCGCGAGTGAGGCGGTTTTTTTGGCGCGGGTGGTTATCCGGCTGAGAATGGGCTCTCTTCCAATTATGGCCGGTTTAAATTGGACCGTCCGAAACCTAACCGGGTAGACCCTGGTCTTGACAAAGACTCGCGTTTCAGAGTGCGGTCTTTGATGTGCGAGTTTTTTATTCCAAAATTGTGCAAAGGTTTTCCCAAGGGTTTAACGACCGACGTTGCAGAATCCAGAAGACCCCGACTTCTCTTCTCTTCTCTTCTCTCTACCATCCGCCATGAGAAGAGCTTCATCCAAACTCCTCCTCTCTCATCGCAAACTCCCTTTCTCTCTCCTCTCCAGAGACTTCATCACCCAAATCTCCACCGCCACCACGACCCATGACCCCAACCACCACCCAACCCTAACCCACCTCAAACCTACCAAATTTCCCTCGTCCGACATCAAAACCCACCATTTCCAGACAAACCCATCTCACAATTTCAACACCCTTGCGGATCCACACCCCTCTCCGGGTCAGATATCCTCAAGACAACGAAAGATCAAAGAGAAATCACAAGTAGATGAGGCTTTCGAGTCGGCCGAAACCGCAGAAGAAATGCTCAGAGCGTTCAAGGATATGGAGGCCAGTTTTGATGAAAGGGAGCTGGGTTTGGCTTGTTTGAAACTAGGGCTCAAGCTTGACCAAGAAGGTGAGGATCCTGAAAAAACCCTTTCTTTTGCTAATAGAGCTTTGAAGGCTTTGGATAGAGATGATAATAGAGTTAGTTTACCTCTTGCTATGGCTTTACAATTGTTGGGTTCCTCCTGTTATAGCTTGAAAAGGTTTAATGATAGTTTAGGGTACCTTAATAGGGCTAATAGGGTGTTAACTAGGTTAGAAGAGGAGGGTAGTTGTAGCGTTGATGATATTAGGCCTATTCTTCATGCTGTTCAGCTCGAGTTGGCGAATACTAAGACCGCAATGGGGAGGAGAGAGGAGGCTCTTGAGAATTTAAAGAATTGTTTGAGCATTAAAGAAATGACTTTGGGGGAAAACAGTAGGGAACTCGGCAATGCCAACCGGGATTTGGCAGAGGCTTATGTTTCCGTTTTGAATTTTAAGGAGGCGATGCCATATTGTTTGAAAGCGTTGGAGATACACAAGGGCCAATTGGGGAATAATTCGGTGGAAGTGGCGCATGATAGGCGGCTTCTTGGGGTTATCTATACCGGATTGGAGGAGCATGAAAAGGCGCTGGAGCAAAATCAGTTGTCGCAAAAGGTTCTGAAGAATTGGGGTCTTAGTTCTGATTTGCTTCGGGCAGAGATTGATGCCGCCAATATGCAGATTGCATTGGGGAAGTACGAGGAAGCCATCAATGGTTTGAAGGGTGTTGTTCAGCAAACTGATAAAGACAGTGAGGATCGAGCCATGATCTTCACTGCCATGGGGAAAGCTTTGTGCTATCAAGAGAAATTTGGTGACTCAAAAAGGTGTTTAGAGATTGCTTGTGGGATTCTAGACAAGAAAGAAGCAACCTCCCCAGTAGAAGTTGCTGAGGCATATATTGAGATTTCGATGCAATATGAGATTATGAACGAGTTTGAAACTGCAATTTCGTTGTTAAAGAGAACACATTCCATGCTTGAGAAGCTCCCACAAGAGCAGCATTCAGAAGGAAGTGTTTCTGCACGGATTGGGTGGTTACTTCTTTTAACAGGAAAGGTGCAGCAGGCGATTCCTTACTTGGAGAGTGCAGCGGAGAGATTGAAAGAGTGCTTTGGTTCCAAGCATTTTGGTGTGGGGTATATTTACAACAATTTGGGTGCTGCCTATTTGGAACTAGATAGGCCCCAGTCAGCTGCACAGATGTTTGCAGTAGCCAAGGACATCATGGACGTGTCCCTTGGACCAGGCCATGTGGATACAATTGAGGCTTGTCAGAACCTTTCAAAAGCGTATGGCGCCATGGGAAGGTTAAAAATTTTCCAACATGTATTTGCTGATTCTTTTTTTGCATTGTAAATCTAGTCCGATTAGTGAATGCATGCATATCACATTTCGTTGAGGGAGATACAAACTATTTTATTGAATGGTTATTTTACGTTGCAAATCTAGTTGGTCAGTTGATTAGTGAAATCGTGCGTAACTGAGAAGGCGCATGTGCTACTCCCCTTTTTCCTTCTTGAATACTCGCACGTGATCTTTCTTTCGACCACGGGGATATTATGGGTGACCTTGTTCCCTCAGACAGGGAGCCTAATCATAGGTCCAATCTGCGAATGGTTCATTACATAAATGATAAATATGTATAGTGAAATCTGGAATCATTCCTTAAATTGTTGGTCAAGTGATGGTTATATCGTAGGTCCCCCTACACGTGGAATACCTTATGTTCAGAAACAATTTGTTAGTACCTTCTGGACAGGACGTAGGTATTTGTTCATATGGTTATTAAATAAACAGGAAAATAAATTTTTTGGATCTGATTTAATGAGGTGAAATAAGAAAAATGAAACCTTGAGAGTTGTTTCCATGTTAAGTATATCTTGTCGGGGCCATGCAAATTTGGCTGTTACAGTGCAACACAATAGCTTTCTGTTTCTGATCTTTTTCAATATAGGGGTAAAAGGATATATTTCGTTTGAGCTCATTTCTTGGATTTTGCAGCCACCCCCTTGCAATTAAATTCCAGGAGCAGGTAGTTGATGCTTGGGAAGGCCATGGTGCAAGTGCGCATGATGAACTCAAAGAAGCTCGACGACTTCTTGAGCAATTAAAGAAGAAAGCTCAGGAAGCGTCCTCAAAGGAACCTAACATAAGGGCCTTGCCATTGCCCCGTAACAGTCAAGTCTCTACTAGAAACTCCCAGCCAGCTGTTTCTGTTAGGGAGAAGTTACCAGGTGCAGTTTAGTGTTTTATTGAACAAACCTGCTGCACAATCAAGAGCAATTCTGTTTTCTTCTAAAAAGTGAGGGTTATTTGTTTTTAATCTTGAAGCGAGGCACTTTTACGTCATTTTTGCTGATTGTGTCTGCTCCGATGGGGACTAATTGAGTTGTATTTCAAGCATGTGGGCGAGGGTATTGCCACGGTTCTATTGATTGGTTTCACGCTAAATATTTGTTGTGTCGACCAAGAAAATGCCCCTGCCAGAGGGCTGGTTTGGTCAGCTTGCTTTAGTTGCTTATCTGCTCAAAATAAGCAATAAGCAAATAAGCTCGTTGGGTGAATCATGTGTTGTGCTTGTCAGGTGTAGAACCTCTTCCTCGTGCTTTTGTTATCGATATTTGCGACCAACTTCAGGTATACGTTATACCCCGCCCCTTGTGCTTAATCTATATCTATTTCCAAGTACTAGTGGTGCAACTTTTGTTCTTCACGAGTTCGTCTTCTGAAGTTTACAGAAGTAACGATCTTTCCATTAGCTTAGGTATGTTCTCCCCCCCACCCCCCCCCCCCCCCCCCCCCCAAAAAAAAAAAATTTTTTTTTTGCTTCTTTTGGAGTTTCATTTATGGCCACTTGGCTTTAAAAAACCCACTTTTCTTTTCTTCTTTCTTCAACAGAATTCCTGTCAACTGCCCAATTTGTCCAGTCCTATTTGGCTTGGATGTAGACTCTCAGTAATGGAGAGACGGATGTATGTTGGGGCATATGGGGGCCATGGCCCCTGTTGTTTCGGGGTTTTTTTTTCAAAAATAAAAATAATATTAATTATTTTTTATTTTTGTTAAAAACACATAGATATTGTATTTTGTATGAAGTGTCGTTTAGACATTTAAATACTTTAAGAATGTGTTCGTTTTGAGTCCCAAAACTCAATCTCTCTCCACATATGGTCTCTCATAAGTTCTACCATTATCAATTTCATCTCTCTCTCTCTCTCTCTCTCTCCCCTTGTTACCCAAAAAACCTTCCTCAAAACTTAAATCAAACAAACTATTAGATTTTCGAATTTTGAAATTTCAAAATCTTCTTGTTCATAGTTTGGTCCCTGCATTTACGACATCCTGATTCCATCCCTACGGTAATGGGTATTTGAAAAGTACTCAACACCAGGCTGTGACAAATACAAACGCCGCTTGGACACCCTAAGTCACTCTTTATCACTCCAACCCTTGAAAGCATCACAGAACCTGCAAAAGTGCTTGTTAGTGAATCGGATCGCCAACTGTTCATGTATGAAGTACGTTGGTAATTACATAGCCATGACTGGTAATCCTAAAGGAATGGCACTCGAGTCGTCTAGGCTCTGAAATTAAGTTTGGAAGAACATGTGAAGACTGAAGACTACAAAAGATCGATGTGATTTTGTTGTAATAAAATGAGATGTCATGACAGATTTGTGTGATGCATGATATCTATATTTTCTGAGTGAAATGAGCTTTGTATAATTGTCAACTGCATTTGAGTATCGAGAAATCTACCTGTAAAGATTCGCAAACTATTCGATCGGGACGGCTCACAATCGGTTGCACGTAGACCACTTAACCTCGTCAATTTCAAATTCTGTTTTTCATATCTTCAAATGTTAAAACTTGTCCCACATTGCTCATTTAAGTCACCGAAACTTGGTTAATAAAATCTAGAAGCTACTCCACCCATTGTCAATTGGTTTTAGGTTGGAACCCTCCAAGAAATTTAACATGGTATCAAAGCTAGGTCTTGGGTGGCCTTACATCGTGTGATCAAGTCTCAATCGCCCGAGTCAATCATCTCACCTTATCAATTAATACCTCCACGTGCATCCGGGCCCCATGTAAGGGGTCGCCCGGGTAAAAATCTCCTAGTTTTCTCAATTCGTACCTCCACGTGCATCCGGACTGCACGTGAGAGGGAGTGTTAAAACTTGTCCCATATTGCTCAATTAAGCCACTCAAGCTTAGTAAATAAAATCTAAAGGCTACTCCATCTATTGCCAATTGGTTTTAGGTTGGAGCCCTCCAAGAAATCTAACATCAACACTTATGCCACGTGTGAGCCGGCCCTGATATTTTTTGGGGTGCCTAAGGCGATTTAAGATCGTGAGACCCTTTATGCATTATACAACAAAATGACATTGTGACCCAAAAAAAAAAAAAAAATCAACTTGGAAAAAAAATTTATTACTATATATACAACAACATAAATTTTAAAAGCACTTAAAAGATCACTCTCTCCTTGCATGTGTAGCGGCGAAAATACTGATTATGCTTGTATTGTAAAATCAATTTTCATTTATTTGACATGCTCATTTTGAATACATATAATTTTATAGAACAATATATATTGAAGACTACATAATTTTTGGGGCCCCTCATTTCAGCAAAAGTTTTGGGGGCCAGGGCGATCGCCGTGCTTGTCTTTGTTCAGGACTGGCACTTTGTGAGGATTGGCTTTGACTAGTGAAGGAGACGTACGTGCTCCTTGCAGTTGTAAATTATTAAGCTCAATTATTATGTGGGGGGTGTCTATGGATGGTGAGAGATCACAGAGAGACAATTTGAGTGTGAGAGATTGTGTGTAATTTTATAAGTTAATTAAATAAATCAGTGAAAACAATAGGTTAGCTGACGAATCTGGCTGTCAAGATCAGCTCAATCGAACATAATAAGAAATTTGAAATGGAATTTTAATTTTAAGAAGAAAAAAAAGGCCATGAAGAATGAGGATATTTTGAAGGTTGGTCAGAAATGGATTCCCTATGATTCTATGAACGAATCAGCCAGGGAAAAAAAAAGAGAGAGAGAAGGCATGGAACCTTTGCTAGCGGCCGATCGTTACGGGCCGGTAAGAATGCTAGCATACTATAAAACCCCCTGTCTAGACCATTGCCTCTTCCCACCAAAACTTGTTTTCCTTAAACTTGAGCGGCGCGTAAGCTAGCTCAGAAAAAAAGCTTGTTTTTGCGCGCCGCTCAGAAAAAAAACTTGTTTTTCCTTTGAAAGGATACGATAGCAGAGAATGTCGGCTCTTGTTTCAAGTTGGTCCAGGACCGTTCATTCCGTGCCAGAAGACTATGTGTTCCCAGAGAACAAAAGGCCCGGACGTGACATTGCAGCACCCGTTTGCAAGGATATTCCAGTCATTGATCTATCACAGATGGATGGCCTTGATCGCGTTGAAAAAATTCAGCAAATCATGAAAGCTAACCGCGATTTAGGAATCTTCCAGGTTCATCTCATATCTCTTTGTCTGTTGTCTAGATCAAAATATTTTGATCACCAGAACTTAGAATCTAATGGTTTCTCTGCTAACTTCCTTGTTGTGGAATCTTGATCAAACAGTAATGCGTCGATTACCATAAAACAGGTGATCAATCATGGAGTATCTGAAGAGCTATTGGATGAAACAATGAATCTGTTCAAGGAGTTCTTCAGCATGCCTGCAGAAGACAAGGCCATGCATTATTCTGAGGATGGAACTAAGGGTTTTAGGCTCTACACAAGCAGTTTGTCTTACATAGATGATGGGGTTAACACCTGGAAGGTTCTGTGAAACACACTTGTCAGCCTTTGGAGGATAACATCCAATCTTGGCCTGAAAAGCCAGCTGGATATCAGTTACGTATTTAAGTTCCTTCTTTTTTTTAAAAAAAAAAAATTTTGCTTTGTTAGATTTCTTGAAAGGTTCCAACCTAAAACCTATTGGTTATAGGTGGAGTAACTTCTAGATTATATTAAGCAAGCTTGGGTGGCTCAGGTGAGTGATGTCGGATAAAGTCTAACACTCCTCCTTTAAAACTTTCTCGTGGTACTCGCTTTTGGGTCCTGGTCCTGGTTTCCCCTAACCTTTTCAAACTCAAGTTGATAGACCTACTTGAAAGTTCGAGGGAGATATTAGCATACTATTAGGAAATATTATGTTGCCATGTTCTGGAGGTTTTATTTTTATGTTTCCTGTTTTGTTACTATTCATGTTTCTTACTTAGTTTTCTTGTTATGCACGTTTCCCTAATTTGTTTAGGTATCTTACCAAGTTTTTGTAGGCTATATAAAGGCATTTAGGACAATGTTTGAATACAAGGCAAACAAGCTAGGCTATTGGCAACCCACTTTTGTAACAGCGCTAATGAATGAAGGCATGTTGAGTTGAGTTTTTAATACTAAAACTTACTATCTTTGTTGCTGAATTATGGTTGTAGGGAGGTGGTTGGGGCCTACACAGGGGAACTGAGGAAATTAAGCTCGAGGATTTTGGATCTGATTTGTGAAGGACTGGGGATTGGAGTGGGGTACTTTGAGGATGAGCTGAGCAAGCTTCAGGAACTAGTGGTCCACCATTACCCACCATGTCCAGACCCAAGTTTGGTTTTGGGAGTTGGTGGGCACAGTGACCCACACCTCTTAACCTTGCTTCAGTAGGAGGATATCTGTGGGCTCCAGATTTACAAGGATGGGCAGTGGCTTGGGGTTGAACCAATTCCTCATGCTTTTGTTATCATGATTTCTGACCAACTTGAGGTATATATATATGATCTCCAACCCTTTGAAGTTTCATATAAATGCCCCTAGCTAGATTTTGTCAAAACCACACTTTGAATTGGAACTTGTTTCTTCTTCACAAGTTTGAATTGTTTCTTTTAGGGGACATGATCTTCTCCAGTTTGAGGTAAAAACTACCAAAAATCTTGCATGCTAAATAGCCTTTCAGAGCAATTACTCATTAAAGTGGACATGGCCAGTTTTGACATTTTAGACCCATCTCGGGCCCACTTTAATGATGGAAAATTTTCATTTATGGAGGTCGACGAGGGGTTTAGCCCTACCAAAAGTCAAGTTGATCGAATATCCAAGCTCTATAAAATGAATGGCGTTCATCATTAAAGTTGGCCTGAGATAGAATCCAAAAATGTCAAAACTGGATCAATAGGAGCCCATTTGGTTATTTTAGTGATAGTGGTAGTGTTTGGTAATAGAATGCCATAGATGCAATGCTCGATGCATCGTACCAATTGCAGTCCTGGTAGATGTATCTTTAAATTTCTTACTCTGTTTGTTTATCTCCTTGATAAGTTTTTGGGGCTGGGATTAATGTGATTTCCCATTTGGCTTGGATGCAGATTAACAGCAATGGGAAGCTAAAAAGTGCTCAACACCGAGCAGTGACGAATACCAGCTCTGCCCGGACATCCTTAGTCACTTTTATTAGTCCATCTCTAGAATCCATCATAGAATCTGAAAAGGCACTTGTTAGTGCATCCGAACCCCCAGTCTTCAAGTCCATGCAGTTCAAGGAGTACCTTGATATTCACACGGCCAATCACCCGTGGTAAGCCGGCATGGCCTCATATCCAAAGTAAAACATGAGTACGGTGGAAGGACTCATTCGATGTCATGTCAAGACTGCTTCAATACCAATGATCGATGTTATAGGCTTGTATTAAATATGGCAATGAGGTGTGATAGACTTTCATAAAATATCATTGCCGAATCTCAAATAGTTATGTAAAATACCTGCTTGAACTTCGTCTGTGTAATCCAATCTTGTTTGAATGAAATTTTCATCAAGTTTTCTTGGCGGCCATAGCTATCAGTATTAAAAGTTGCTTATGTGAATAAAATGTTTCATTTTCTTTTTCTGATAGGGCTGTTCTGATGTGAAAACGCAGTATTTTTTCCCTAATGTGTAAAATGTTTAGAACATCACTTCACCAGTCAAAACTCTGCAGATACCATTTCTGTAGAAATTTAGAACCAATGTGATAACTTGTCGTGATGGAATGGTAGTAAATCTTCTGGTGCTATCTGGAACTATTGCAATTCTCCATTTGGCTTTGCAACAATCAAAAACTAAAGTACTAAGGACAGATTGAGAAACTGGGGTATGGCTTTGGACGCTCTTTGCTGCCTCTGCCAGGATGAGGAGGAATCACATCATCACTTGTTCTTTGATTGTTCATATTCTACACGTGTTTGGCAGTACTTGGTGTCAAAGAATAGAGTGGTTGGCATTCCTAATAATATGGGAGATGTCCTTGATTGGTTGCAGGGCAATGTATCTTGGGATACTTTCAGATTTGTTAGTTTGAAGAGTACATTGGCAGCTACTGTTTATGGTCTTTGGTAGGAAAGAAACTCTCGTATTTTCTGTGCAAAGATGAAGGATCATACTCAAGTGGCAACAGATATAACCAATGGGATTCGTGCTTTCCTTAGCTCCAGAAGGAATGTAAAACAATCCTTGCAAAATCGGAGTATTTGTGAGATATGGGGCTTGCCTCACAGGATCATGCAATATGTATAGTTTTTTTTATAGGGTGTTCTTTGATTTTGTTTTCTTGTTTAGAGCTGTTAAGTATGGCTGCCTGTTTTGTTGTTTCTTGTAAGGGGATTCTATCCCTTATACTTTGTTTCTTGGTTTGAGCCTAATAAAATTTTGTGCACTTATCAAAAAAAAAAAACAATCAAAAGCTAAAAGTCTCAACATTAAGCAGTGATGATACGAGCATTGCTCGGTTACGGTTCACTGAAGGTCATTTTTCCTCACCAGCTCTAGAATGCGTCACGAAATCAGAGAGGAAAAAAAAATTTTGATTCTTAGTTCAATATGCAGCATAGTGTTCAAATCCTTTCGAGTCAAAGAGTCCTATTTTACAAAGTTGAAGTTGATGTGGTTGGCAAGTGTTGAGAACTTGATATATAGTATCAGCGGGCAAATAAATAACTTCTCATCAAATATAGGATGTCGTTGGCAAATGCGTGACTCATTCATTCAAATTTAGGATTTGATTTGTTGACAAATGTAGGATTCACCGAGAAATCCTCTATTTATTGACAAATTATTCTAACAGGGTATCAGAGCTACGTCTTAGGTGGTCGCACCTCAAGTGGTCGAACCTCCTCTCGAATCAATCGCCTCACCTCATCAATCCGTACCTTCATGTGCATATGTGAAGATTTGTCGACAAATCTAGGATTCGCCCAAAAATCCTCTATTTATTGACAAATTATTCTAACATCGTATCAGAGTTACGTCTTAGGTGGTCACACCTCCTGTGGTCGAATCTCCACTCGAATCAATTGCCTCACCTAATCAATCCATACCTCTATGTGCATCCGGCTTGCACGTGAGGGGGAGTGTTAGATTTTATTCCACATTGCTTACCTAAGCCATCCAAGCTTGATAGAGTAATCCACATCTGCTTGAACCTTCTCTGTGAAATGCAATTTTGTTTGAATGGAATTTTCAGCACATGTTCTTGGCGGCGGCCCTGCCTGTCAGTATAAAACTCCGTGGCTGGTTAACCAATTCTTTTCCTATTTACAATATGCTCTGGCCACAGGAAAAAATGAAGAGTGCTAGATCACTATAAAAATCATACACAACACTTCCACTTCCCATCAAAACTTGTTTTCCTTTGAAACAATTCAATAGTAGAGATGTCAATTCTTGTTTCAAGTTGGTCTAAGAACGTTCAGTCCGTGCCAAAAAATTATGTTTTTTTCCAGAGAAGATAAGGCCTGGAGGACATTACAGCTCCTGTATGCAACAACATTCCAGTAATTGACCCAGCACAAGTTGGGGGACATGACCACGACGAAATAATTCACCGGATCATGAAAGCTTCCAAGGATTTCGGTTTGTTTCAGGTTCATCCATTCTCTTGTAGTAACATATTTGTGAAAAATTGAAATTATGAATTATGATTGTTAACAGGTGATCAACCATGGAGTATCAGAAGAGCTAATGGATGACACAATGAGTCTGTTCAAGGAGTTCTTTGACATGCCTGTAGAAGACAAGGCTGCCTATTATTCCAAGGACATGACTAAGAGCTATCGTTTCTACACTGGCGGTATGAATTACCTCAAGGACCAGGTTAACTACTGGAAGGATTCAATCAAGCATGACTCTTGTCATGCTCTAGAGGATAATATCCAATCTTGGCCCGAGCAAGATATCGGTAGGAAAAAATCTTGAATTATCTGTACTTGGCATTAAGGCTAGTCAAGTATTTTCTAGTAATAAAATCATACTTTTTTTTTTTATAGTACAACGTGTTTCAGGCCAGCTGCGTTTTGCACGTTTATGGGTGATGTGAGATGGCCCCAAGAATTACTGGGAAATAAAGTTGAATCCGTGACTTTAGGAAGGAGCAAGCAAACCTCTAAATCTCAAGTTTTCACCCCCAAGCTAACCAACCCCTAACCCCTACGGATACCAACTGGCTCATCTATACTAGCTATTGATATTAATTAGTAGAGAAAGTTCGAGAGAATTATACTAGAAAGCTAGACAGAGCTAGGAACGTTAGAGTGCCCATATTGCCAATACAGAAGTCAAACCCGTTAACAATAGACCTGCCTTCTTCTTTTTTCTTTTTTTTTTAAATTTCTGGTGAGCCATTAGGATATCACTTCCCCAGTCAAAAACTTATATAGTGGATGCAGGCCAGTTGATTAGGATTTATATAGAATTCATTTGATGGTTGATAAAGAATTCATTCCGATTACGATGTGTTAGGCCTCTCTACACAAGTGGCCGGCTGAGATCGAGGATGAAGCCACAACTAGGCCCCTCAAAGTCAACAAATTAATGAGGTAACAGGAAACAAACACAAGGAGAGGGAAAGAGTTGGGATTAAGTGCTTGTCAAGTTGGGCTCTTAAAAGATACAGTGGGCGCGCATTTGTAGAGAAGCGGCGAAGTTAAGACTGGTTTTGCCATTTCTCAGGAGTTTTACTAGTAACTTCTTCTGCTTTTTATCCAGTCATGATATAAACTAGACAGTCTAGATTCCTTATTAACTAATATATATATGCTCTAGAGAACCCATAGACACCATTGCCTCTACCCATCAAAACTTGTTTTTCTTTCGAAACGATTCAGTACGTACTTGTAGAGAATGTTGACTCGTCTCTCAAGTTGGTCTCGAAACGTTCAATCTGTGCCACCAAATTATGTGTTGCCAGAGGACCAAAGGCCCGGAGGTGATGTTGCGGCGCCTGTATGCAAAGATATTCCAGTCATTGATCTATCACAACTGTCTGGTCTTGATCGCGTTGAGACAATTCAGCTAATCATGAAAGCTAACATGGATTTGGGAATGTTTCAGGTCCATCCTTTCTCTATATGTATATATCGATCAAAGTATTCTGATACCATAATTTAAAAACTAATATAGTTTATTGTACTAACTTTCTAGTTATGAAATCTTGGTCAAACATTCACAAAAGTACAGGTGATCAACCATGGAGTACCCGAAGAACTAATGGATGAAACAATGAATCTATTCAAGGAGTTCTTCAACATGCCTGCCGAAGACAAGGCTATGTATTATTCTGAGGATGGAACTAGTAAGGGTTTTAGGATCTACACAAGCAGCATGAAGGGTGTTAACACGTGGAAAGATTCTGTTAGACACATTTGTGAGCCTTTAGAGGATAACATCCAATCTTGGCCTGAAAAGCCGGCTAGATATCGGTAACGTATTTTTCTTTTTCAAATACAACTAATGAATTAAGGCTTGTGGATCAGTTGAGTTTCTAAAATAGAACCTTTTTTTTTTTTTGGTTTTCTCAATTGTGAGCTTGTAGGGAGGTGGTTAGGGCCTATTCAGTGGAAGTGAGGAAGTTAAGCTTGAGGATTTTGGATCTGGTTTGCGAAGGACTGGGGATTGAATCGGGGTATTTCAGGGATGAGCTAAGCAAATTTCAGGAACTGCTGGTCCACAATTACCCACCATGTCCAGAACCAGGTTTGGTTTTGGGAGTCGGTGGTCACACTGATCCAAGCCTCTTAACCTTACTCCAGCAGCAGGATGTTTATGGGCTTCAGATTTTCAAGGGTGGCCAGTGGCTTGGGGTTGAACCAATTCCTCATGCTTTTGTTATCAACATATCTGACCAACTTGAGGTATATAAATCTATAAACCCCCACCCCTTTGAAGTTTCATGTAAAGGCCCTTAAATTTTGTTCAATCAGTACACTTTCTTCCCCTTAAAAAAGAAAAAACCCATGTAGTTAGCCCTTTGAAGAGTTTGTATAGTCTTTGCCCATTCAAACTACTCGCATTTTTTTTGGGGTGTTGTTAATGTGCTTGTAATCTATTGATAGTGGTCATGCTCAAGAAATTTAACTTATTATGAAGCATATTTAGCAAAATCTTACATGCTTAGCTATAGCCATCCTGAATAGGGTAGTGTTCTGAATTCGAACATATATATTTTTTTTTTTACGCTTTGAATTGTTTATTTTAGGGGACTCTCCATTTTGAAGCTAAGAAAACGATTAAAAATCATGTTGATTAGATATCTGATCCGTTGTTGAACAAGCACTCATTAAAGTGGAACGGTCCAGTATTGACATTTTCCATATCCATCTTGAGCGAACTTTACTGATGGAAACATTTCATTTTGTATAGCTTGACGAGAAGTTTAACGTACCAAACCAAAAGTGACGCTGATCGAATATCTGAGCTCTATAAAATGAATGATTTATATCATTAATAGTCAGCCTAAGATGGGTCCAAAATGTTTGGCAGGAGCCCTGTTCTCATTTTAGTGATCGAGTTTCGTACTAGAATGCTTATAGATGCAATGATCCGTTGCATTGTACAAACTGTTATGTGTGTTTAAATTTCATTATCTGTTTGTTCTTCTACTTGATATATAAGTTTTCTTGGGCTGAAATTAATGTGATTTCCCGTTTGACTTGGATGTAGGTTATCAGCAATGGGAAGCTAAAAAGTGCTCGACACCGAGTAGTGACGAATGCCGACATTGCTCGGACATCCTTGGTTACTTTTATTAATCCATCGCTAGAATCCATCATCGAACCTGAAAAAGCACTTGAAAGTGCATCCGAACCCCAACTGTTCAAGTCCTTTCGATTCAAGGAGTATCGTGATATTTACTTCGCCAATCTCCGGGACCCTAACGATGCGACGACACTAGATGCTTATAAGCTCTAGTGTAAACCAAAAGCAAAACGGGTTTGGTGTAATAAACTTTGTGGCTGCATATAAAAAAAAAAGCATCAGTACGGTGGCATGACTCATTGCATCCATGTCTTGGCAAGACGCGATGCAATTGAACTGACATGTTGTACACTTTTTTAAAAATATCGCAATGCAACGTGATAGACTCTGTAACATATCGCAATGGGACGATATACACGTTTGTAAAATTATCGCAATGCCATGTGATAGGCTTCTGTACTGTATCGCAATGATTATCGTAGGTAAAATTATCGCAATGCCGTGTGATAGGCTTCTGTAACGTATCGCGATGAGTTGTTATATAGTTTTGCAAGTTTGCATAGATAGAAATCCCGCCTATATATGTAATCCAAGCTTGGTTGGATGAAATTTTCGGCACATGTTGGTGGCCCCGCCTATCTATACCGGTAAAAATTGGCAGTCGAATTTATTTAGAATCCAAAAGCCACCATCAGGACATTAAGGCCGTTTGTGAGGAAACGATTTTTTTACTCAAAGGTAAAAACCCTTCGCATACTATAATCTCTCTCTCTCTCTCTCTCTCTCTCTCTCTCTCTCTCTCTATTATCTTACTGCAAGGCTCTCCGACGAATGAGATTAAATTCCTTCCACACGGTGCCGCTCAGTATTCTATTTTGTCAATCACGTGGATGAAGCAGTACTCGTCCAACCGCTCTGGTCGTCTCTGGGTGAAGGGAGTGGTGGATGGAGTTCAATTATGGGTTTATTTTCGGAGAAGTTGAATTAAGCCACAGAAGATCGATACTTATATGTTGTAGATCGATTTTGATCGAAGGAGTCCGAAACAAGTATTTGGATTTCTTCTTCTTCTTCTTTTTTCTCACTTTTCATAATTTCTTCTTTCCGGATTTAGTCCATCCATTGGGAGATTGTATTGGCAGAGGGGACTCCGTTTGATGGCGACAATCGACGTGAAATATTGGTTCTTGCATTTGCATTCCCAAAAAATCAAGATCAACCATTTTCCATAACAATGTGTTCGTACCCAAAAATAATCGCCCACTAAAAAGCCGCCAAGCTAGCCCATGTATTTTTGGCGTAGCCGAATTATCTTGCATGGGATTACTTGGAGATAAAAGGGTTCAAATCATGGACTTTTGTTTTTTTCCATAGTTTTTACATTAGCGGGGTATGGGGAGTTAGTGAGTTAATAAGTTAGTTTATAAGGGGTCTAGAGGTTGTCCATAATCCTGAACCACACCCTCACCTCTCGTGGGCTCAAACTCCTACCTCCACTAAGGGAGGAAGGTGAGAAGACCAACTTGACAAGCTTTTTTTTTTTTTTTTTGATCAGGACCAACTTGACAAGCTTGGTTTCTCCAAATCTTGGACTTCATGGCAGTTGATTTTGGAGTTCATGGGACACATGCAATTGGGTTTGCATGAGAAATTTATTGGCCCAATTAGAAAGTGACAAGTGGCCATTTGTATCGAACAAACAGAGCATGTGTGGGTTGAAATACACGGAATCTTGCGTTTAAAGGAACGATGGTGTTTTGATTAATTCAATATCGTTTTATGGGTAAAAGGAGTCATTGCCAGATGTCACGCAAAGAACAAAGGAAAGGAGAGGAATGCAGTTTGAGCCCAGGGACACAAGCCATGTCGTTTAAATCCCTATTGGAGCAGTTACGGTCGTGGAGCACGATTAGGGAAGTTGAGATTTGAGGCATGAAACTACCCAGTTCAAGCATGTTTTAATCAAGGAAGGTGGAGATAGTGGTTTAAATTGAATTACCATGGAATGGTTGCAAGCAAAAACTCTGGAGGGAAAGTTTGAATTAAAAACAAGACTGACTTCGAAGATAGCCTAGCGGGAGATGGGAAACCGTTAAGAAGACCCAAGAATTTACTTATAAATAGAAGCTAGAGATCATAGAAGGAAAAAAACCCAGACAATTCATCAATAAACAGCTATGCTATACTTGGTTTGTCCATAGGCAGTAAATTAGGAACTTAGACTTACTTTGAAGTAGTTATGAATAGTTTGTAGTAGTTACATTATAATCTGTTCGTGTTATTTCGAAGTTGGAGAATCATTTGGAAAGCAAGTTGTTTTGAATTAATCAAGGTTTTGTTTCTCTTTGATTGTTGAATTTCTAGTGAATCGTCGTGCCGTTTCAATATTTCAAAGGAAAAATCCTCTTCACTGAGGTAATTAAACCGATATCACAATCGCCTAATTAAGTTTGGCTTTTATTAAGTTAAATCTGAAAAGAATAATTACAAGTCTTTTTTGGCACGCTCACACACAATTATTTATATTTCCAAAGTAGCCAAAAATCCTAGCCAAACAAATTGGCTAATTTGCATTCAAGTACTTCTCGTGCATGCATGTTGCTAAGTGGGGGTAACGGGATTATGGGCCTATAAAAAGAGAAGACCAATATCATAGAAGTGGTCCACGACCACACAACCAAATGCCTCTCCTTTATTTATTTCAATTTCCAAAGGTCTAGGAGATCAAGGGTGTTGGTATCCTCTCCGGTCCGTTTTCAATTTTTTGGTCATTTCCCGATGAAACTTGAATGATCGGCTCCGTTCATTTTGTAGAGCTCGGCGAGAAATTTGATCATACCGAAAATCATGTTCATCGAACTTTAGTAGATACATGATCAGCACATGTGAAAATTGAAGAAAACCAAAATCGGGTCCAAAAACAAACTGAATTGGAACCCAATTTTGTTTTTTTGTGTTTTTTGCAATTTTCACATGTACCGATCATATATCTACTAAAGTCCGATGAACACAATTTTTTGTAAGTTTATGGTTCTCACCGAACTCTACAAAATGAACAGAGCCGATTATTCAAATGTGATCGAAAAATGGCCGAAAAATTGAAAATGAACCGGAGGGGATACCAACACCCTTGGTATCCCCGGTATATATAAAAGTTTCTCTTTTCTTTTCTTGCAATTTTATGTTTCAATTCTAGCAACTCCACAGTTGTATTTATTTCCCACGAAGGAAATCCCAAGCATTTCCATCTCAACATCGTTTGTTTTACATGTGAGCGCAGCGCTCATTTTTTTCCTTCAACATTGCTTGAGAAAATCTGAAGTCCTCGATCTTCGGCGAGGCAAAAAAGAACCGGCGGTAGATTTCATCCACCGCGCACAACTCGTCTGTTAAAAAGTCGGTCTATCTACATTCGGACCAACCATGATCCTGACACACCTGCACATCTCAAACACACGGCCAAGACGTATGTTTCGCTCTCTCGAGGGAAACACAATGGATAACAATCTTAGACATAGTTTACTTATCAAAAAAATCTTAAAAGGGAGAATGAGTCATAGAATCTCAAAAGTGCCTGTTAATGCGTTAAATCCGAAACTTCTCATACCCCCTTTTTTTGAAAGGCAAATCTTCATTAAGAAATCCAAAAACGAATCAGAGATACAAGAAGTACAAGATTATAACGGCTTAAACAAAGCCCACCAAGTCTACTACACTTGCCAGCAAAACCAGCAAACACACAGACAAATCCCTAGCCGGAACAACATCTCCGAACCCTAAGAATCACTAATGAAGACATCAAGAAGAGGCCGACTCATCCATGCACAGTTGAATTGCCAGCAAACGTGTAGGGATCGTAACGATCTACTCGACAGAATTCCATGAGCCTAACCTCAACCTAAGAAGCAAATTGGTGCGAATTAAGATGGTAGCCAGCCTGTTGATAAGAACACCAGAAAGTTAAAAACCTCAACATAATCGATAATACAATTACTACACCTATCCGCGAATGCATGCATGTATGCTCAGATGACTCAAATCTCAACCTAATAAGCCCACCTCAATTACCCGAGTCAATCACCTCACCTCATCAATGCATACCTCCACGTGCCTCCGGGCTGCATGTGAGGGGTCGCCCGAGTCAAATCTCCTGGTTTTCTCAATTCGTACATCTACATGCATCCGGGCTACACGTGAGGGGGAGTGTTAGACTTAATCTCACATCACTCATCTAAGCCACCCAAGCTTAGTTAATACTATTGATGTGCTTAATTTCTATGCAAGTTTCGGCATACTTTTATTCTTAATTTTATGTTAGTTTGTGTTTAATTGTCTTACTTATTAGAGTTTTTATTTACTTTATTTATTTTTTTCAGGAATAAAAACATTGAAGGCTTGCTGGGAATTGAGGAGGAAACCTTCCTTTTTGAATGAACAAAGATTGCCTTCTTCAAAAGAATAGGAAACACTTGATCTTTTCTCAAATTTCCTGAAGTTCCCTTCCGTAATCGGAGCATATCTTTGGCTAGAGAAATCCAATAAGGGTGATCTTGGTGTCTACGGAAAGCTAAGAGAGAATCCTACAACTTTCGTGTTGAAGACTTTCCAAAAATCGAAGAATAATATGGTGAAAATTGGGGATCAAGTCAGAGGACGAAAATTGCCTAATTGAGAACCTGTTTTGGGAAATAAAGACAGGTGTTTATACGGAAGATAGAAGAGAAGTTGGGGCACGACCAGAGCTTGTAGAAAAGAGTTTTTTTTTTCACCATTGGAGAAGACTTAGAAGTTTGGGAAAAAGAAGAGGAAGACAAAGGCCGAATTGGAGTTTGTCAACAGATTTTCGATCTACATACAGTTTCCTTCTAAACTCTTCACCTTCTTTTCGTACAATTTTCATTATGAACAGCAGAAATATTATGGGTTGTTCTGATTCTATTATGAACTAATTTCTATTGCTAAGGCTACGATGTAGCCTCTCCATGACAATTCCGAATCCTATTTTTATGTGATCATAATTTTATCAGTCCTTTTGAGTTTACATCATTGTGTTTAGTGCTCTCAATTATCTGGCCAATATTTGAGTGATGTGTTGTGCATGCTAATTCGAGAGATGATGCATGCAATTTAACTTTGTATGATGTATGTCATGAATTGAACGAAAGACAGGAATGTGCCAACGTGATTTGTGCAGCTTATATGAGAAATTTTGTTAATATTAATGGGCTCAAATGCTCTTAAATCCGCATAGACATATCACGGATTATTGTATGTTGGGTAGTTCTAATTCTACTCGAGAGAGGGTCTTAGAAAAGTTTGAATTTCTCACTGTCAAATAGGACTATAATTGACTAATCGCATGGTTAGGATTTGGGATTGGATTGGTTAGGTGAGTCGGATGCCTTAGTATTTTTTTTCCTGAGTGAAAGCTTATTCTCTTAAGTGTTCAGTCAAATCTTCATTTGTTGAATTACTTTTAGTTGTTTTTATTTTTCAAATCCAAAAATCCATCACTTTTCTTGATTCCAAATAATTTAGAACTAGAACAATTTCAATAGTTAATAGGTAAGTAGTCCTCGTGGGTTCGACTTCTTTCTTTATCACTATATTACTTGTTACGATTTCGTGCACTTGCGAATTTTCACAACAACTATAATTCTAGAGGTTACTCCACCTATTGCTAATTAGCTTTAGATTGGAATCCTCCAAAAAATCTAATATTGTTCATGCTAATTTCGCCCCTTACGAACAAAAAATTCAAGTGCTGGGAACTAACTCAATTACCGATTTGGGTTGGATATAGATTATATCAGCAACGGGAAGGTAAAAAGCCCTCTGCACCGGGTAGTGACGAATGAAAGTGTCGCTCGGATATCCATCGTCACTTTTATCACTCCAACTCGTAAAACCATCGTAGGACCTGCGAAAGCGCTGGTCACGGAATCCAATATTCCCCAGGTGTTCAAGGTCACTTCATAGAATCATACAAGGGGTTCATGGAGAATTACTTGCGCCAGGCTCTTGACCAGATTAAGTTCAGAAGAAAATCCGGAGACAATAGATGGCCGATATGATTTGATGTCTTAAACTTAAGGCCTCAAATGGGTGAAAGTGAAACAACTTATCCGTTGCCTGAATACTTCAATTGAAATTTTCTGAGTGGTCTTGTTGCTATTAAGCGGTATTGTCTCAGGACTTTCGTATCACTTTCTTCAGTTAAAAGTGAAGAATCGGTCATGTTCCGCTAAGATTTTTATTTTTACGTACTTGTTTTCTGCTTTACGAGATATGTCATTCTCTCGCAGTACTTGTTTAAGGTAGTGAAGTATTAACTAAACATAAATAAGAAGATTGCGAGCCAATGGCAATTCGAGTCATTGAGCTCGCACATGCAATTGGGTGGGTCTTTATTGCGACGAAATAACTCATCAAACTAATTCCAAAAAAAAAAAACTCACCAAATTATGAGAGTTAAACAAGATTATGGAATGTTTCAAGTTCGTCCTTTCTCCATCCTTTGTCTTTAGATAAAATATTTCTAATGTCATGATTTAGAATTGATAGTTTCTCTCGTAACTTGCAGGCGTTAAATTACCATAAAATGAGAATCACTTCTAGTGAAGTTGGTTGCTCATCTCCCTCTCCCTAGTGGTAACCAGGGTTCAAATCCCACGGGGGTGGAGCTTTGAGGGCTAGGGCTATGGATAGCCTTTGGACCCTCCTGTGCTAATTCTAACACCCGCTAATCTCCACTAATGTATACGATGTTGAAAAAAAAACCATAATATGGGTGGGGAGTATCAATAATCAACGGATTAAGTAACGGTTTTAGGCTCTACATAATCTGTCTGAATTAGGTTAAGGATACAAGTGGAAGGATTCAGTGAAACACCATTTATTAACATCCAATCTCGGCCTAAAAATCCTTATAGATTTGGGCTTCTTGGTTGGTTTTAGAACCACCGTTTCTTTTGGGCCTTATGAATTTTGGGAAAATGACGGTCAATGACGTGTTTTGATAATTAATACTCGTTAAGGACATTTTCAGTATTAACGAATGTTCTTAGCATGTTCTTGGCGGGTATTAATTATCAAAACACGTTCTGTGCCGTCATTTTCCCATCAATTTTCGGCGTGCTCGATTGAAGACCTGCAAGAGAAAACTATATAGTATAAGTATTTATATTAATTATATAAATTAAGTAAAATTATATCATAAAAAAATCATTTTCTTTGCACAAAACTGATTTAAGAGTAATTTATGGATCTCATAAATTTGGCCCAACCCTAATATATAGCCCAACAAACTTATCACTTGTTCCATTATTAAACAAAGAGGCCCAAAAGCTAAATTACAAACAATAAAGATGGCCCAAACAATAAGTGGCCCAAACCCTAGAAGAAAAAACAGCAGCAGCAGCATCAGCGATTGCTGTTCAGTCCAGCGACGGAGCCACTAGCAGCAGGTCTCTCTCTCTCTCTCTCTCTCTCTCTCTCTCACCCGTAAGCTCCCATCTCCAGCAACTAAGCTTCCTTCTTCTTCCTCGTTGCAGCACGTCGTTCTACAGACTGCGACAACTACCGTCTTCAGCGACTTCGTCGACCATCGTCGGCTTTTACACATCGTCTTCAGCGACCTCTCCTTCTTTTTGTTCTTCTTCGTCATCTTCTTCTCATGCAAAAACAAACGTGTCCGATTATTTTCCGACCAATCCCGCACCCGTATAGTGTCGTGTCGACCCGGTTACTTCGCCCAAAAAGGGGGATACGGGTATCATCATAGCCTAAAATCAAGCTCTTATCTGCTCCATCAATGGCGGCCTCCCACATTCTCTCTCAATCCCCTTCTTTTCCCAAATTCCTTAATTGCCCATCAAAGCCAACCCCAAACCCCTATGTCCTAAACCCCAATCTCCCCTTCAAACATACCTCAAGGGCACTGAACCTAAGGGCAGTCCTGTCCCAAAACCCTGCAGAAACAACAGCCTCTGAGCCAAAAACCCAGAACTTTAGGCACTGTTTCACCAAATCAGATGATGGATATTTGTACTGTGAGGGTCTTAGGGTGCAGGATGTCATGGAAACAGCAGTGGAGAGGAGTCCATTTTATCTTTACAGTAAGCCCCAAATCAATAGAAACTTTGAGGCTTATAGGGAGGCTTTGGAGGGTTTAAATTCGATTATTGGATATGCAATTAAAGCCAACAATAATCTCAAGATTTTGGAGCATTTGAGGATGTTGGGATGTGGGGCAGTTTTGGTGAGTGGCAATGAGCTTAGATTGGCGCTAAAGGCTGGGTTCGATCCCAAAAGGTACAAGACAATGCATGTTTCTATTTCATAATTCACTTGAATTCTTTTTTTGGGAGTTAAAAGATCAACATCGTGTCTTTATAAGTTGTAGAGCCCGTAAAATGCTAAAATTTGATGTTATAGACCTCTGTTGGGTATATTTGTAAAACTAGATTTATTGAGCATGTAGCCCTTTGACATGTGAAAAAGAGAGAGGAGAGATTTGTGTAGCCCACCCAATTGACTGGGAAGCACTTTTTGTTTGGTAGTTCATGCCTAGTACTAGTGTTTTCAAATCTACACATTCACACACTCATTATTGTCAGCCCAGTGGGCTGATTTTAGAATTTTCCTTAGAAAAATCTCACGGTCCAAATCCAAATTGAATGGCGATTTAGGTAATCTAGTTCTATATTCGAAAATCTTTATTTATTATCCTTTAATACACATTCACACACCCATCGTGTATGGTGTTTTTCAATTGTGTAAATCATATCGGGTTACGTATTGTGTATCTTAAGATACGTTTGTTGGAAGAGTAGGAGTTTCTAGTATTTAGTTGGACAAGATTTTTGGAATTGAGATAATACTAAAGACAAGAGTTGGGAAAGAGAGTATTTGTATAATACAAATATGCGGTCGTATCGTAGTATTTGTTTAAAAAAATGATACAGGGTGGGATACGTATTGTTCTCCAAAAATGACGATACAAATCGTAGGATACGTTTCATGTTTCGTAGTTTTTTACAAACTATGCCTGGGACTTCAATATAGTTGTTTTATGAACACTTGCAATGGCTTAAGACTCAACCTGAACTGCCTTCTCCTTGTTGAAAGTTGAAACTGTCATAGAAGAAAAGATCCGGGCTTTTTGCCAAATCGTTGTTGATTGGTAGTTTATTTTCCACGATAAGTCATAATGTGTTTGATATTTGTTGGACAATGTTCATCAGGTCCTCTTTTGATAGGCAAGGAAGGTATAAATGTAAATGTACTGTGTAGATGCTTAAAACCATTGTTTTTGGTGAAGTTTGGAAATGGTCGTGTGGAGGTTTTAATTTCCTCATGCTTGATTGATTTCAGCATGTAATGATTCATAGAGTGTCAAAATGAGGCGTTTTTACTAGAAAAGATGAAAGGACGCTGGTACTTTTGCACTATTTTCATCATTTGATTTCACCGTGCAATCTATTTTCTCTTGTTTCTTATGTAAACAGCAAGGTATTTTATTTTTCATGTTACTTTAGAGAACTAAGTTAACTTTTGTAATCTACGCTTGTAAAGATGAAGTTTTTGATTTCCTTCATGCACTTTCATTTTTTGGTTAAGGTTGATTGTGGCTGTGACTGTTAAAACTCCTCTTAGTGTAGCTTATTTGACTTACTCCATAATAACAGGTGTATCTTTAATGGCAATGGAAAGCTGTTAGAGGATCTGGTACTTGCTGCTCACGAAAGTGTTTTCGTCAATATTGATAGTGAATTTGATTTGGATAATATTGTGTATGCTGCAAGGATTGCTGGGAAGAAGGTTAATGTATTGCTTCGGATTAATCCTGATGTGGATCCTCAGGTAATGTGGCTACCTAGATGTGATTTGAAGTTCTTGACTTGGTAGTGCTATAATTTAAGTTAGCAATCTAAGTAAACTTAGCTGGTTCCCAGATAGTTAGTTCATGACGTGCAGTTAACATACATGACCAAGTATCATCTCTTCATGGATTACAACTTAAAACTGAATAGTAGTGAATGCTGAAGGTGAGGGCATTTTGGGAGGCAATAATTATGGCATTTTTTTTTCTTTATACGGTAATCAACTTAGATATAATCAACTTCGCCAAGACCTTGAAGGAATTCAGTCAACTCAAAGATTGTCCAGGAAATGCATCGAGGCTTTGCTTTGTGTATATTCAGCTACGGAATCATAGGGATCAACAATCACCAATGATAAACAGTATTTTATAAAAGACTACCGGAAATTTTGGTAGCTTCTTTTGCTTAATGTTACGGTCTTTTCCCGATACAATTGCAATGATGTACGATGGTCAATTTGGCTCTCAAAAACTGTTATGTGGTCATTCTTTAGGTCCATGCTTATGTTGCCACTGGTAATAAAAACTCCAAATTTGGCATTAGAAATGAGAAGCTTCAATGGTTTCTAGATGCTGTGAAGGCACATCCTGATGAGCTGAAGCTTGTGGGGGCCCATTGCCATCTTGGTTCGACCATCACCAAGGTACTTTATCAACATTGTGCTTCCTCCTGCTTTTTGATATACGTGTTGGATGTTCTACTTGCTTTAGAAGTTACGATTGGATAGTTTTTCCCTGTAGTAAAGCTTTTGACATTTATTTGTGGCTCCCAGTTATGCACATGATACGCTCATAGTTCTATTTAGTGCTGACCGCATTTTCTCCATATCATTATTTACAATATTAGCTTGTTTCGTTAGGCCATTGATGTTGCACCTTTACTCTTAGTGGGTGTCGGGTGAGAGTGTGGTAAGCTTTTAGGCGCAGAAGGCAATGCCCTCCCAATTTTTCAATCCTTTATGTACTAGTGCTAAGGGAATTTTAACCTTTTGGTCCTTCATCAAAATGGGTGGATCATTGGAGGCAAAACTTTCAAAAAAACTTTAAACAGCATTGTACATGAATAATGCCCTAATGTCAATAAAATTACTTTGTGCTTTTCTGTTGGGTTATTCATATGATTATGCTGACAGTACTTGAATGTGTTATGTCTTCATTTGCAATGACAGCAAAGAAATTTCCCATTACATTGGTATGCCTGAAACAAGGGAACTTTATTGGGTTGGCCCATTCCTAATGACTTTGACCTTAAAATTATCTTATCTTTTCGTATCTCCTTTTCCCTGAGGCCATAACCCCTACCCCACATTTTTATATTTTTACTATATTGGTGTTACCATACTTGATATCGCCCAGATCAATTGCATAGTTTACTATTTGAGTCAACAAATATCAAGACAATGCTTGAGTGATGTTTTTAGGTATGCTGCTGAAGAATGTATAATGCTTGTGGATCTATTTGTATTTATTGTTGATTTATGGATGAGCCTTGCTATGCTGATGCTGGGGAATCCAGATTTGTGTACATAATCCGATGTTGAAAAATGGAATTAAACAACAGCTACAGTGTTCGTTCATTGATATCCTTCTAGACCTAGTACTTGGTTCACCCTTCATGTCCACCACTACTACTTTCTTTTCGGTTACATTTGCTGGTTGCTTTTCTTGTATTCACATATTTTTCTTCATTTCCTTGGGTCATTATAGCTGTCCTCAGTCAATTTCTACTTTGCTGTTTATATATCTTTCTTACTTGCTATTTTCTTTTTCCTCATGTCATTAACATTTGTGTTAACATTGATCCCTAGTCTTCTGATGTTTATCTGCCTTTTATGATCGTCTCATGATGCACAAAATGCGTTTTTTGTGTCCTGGAAGTCTGAATCTCGTTATGATTTTCAGGTTGACATTTTTAGGGACGCTGCTGTCCTTATGGTGAACTACATTGATCAAATTCGGGACCAAGGCTTTGAAATTGACTACTTAAACATTGGAGGTGGGCTGGGGATCGACTATTATCACACTGGTGCTGTCCTTCCAACTCCCAGAGATCTAATTGACACGGTAAGTACCATTTCTTTCGCTAGGCACTTAGGGCCTGTTTAGTTCCGGAGTCCAGACTAATAATGAGAAAGAATTCTCTTTCCTTGTCTTCAATTCTGCCCACTGCTTTGGACTATCTGAATTCTTTATCAAATTTTCTTCATGGGTGTTGGTTTTAGGTACGGGAGCTGGTCTTGTCGCGAGATCTTAATCTCATCATTGAACCAGGGAGATCACTAATTGCAAATACCTGTTGCCTGGTCAATCGTGTAACTGGGGTCAAAACTAATGGGACAAAAAATTTTATTGTCATCGATGGCAGCATGTCAGAACTCATCCGCCCGAGTCTTTATGGTGCTTATCAAGTAAGTTATAATCTGCTGAATTTCCTCAGATGCTTGTGTCAATGCAAGATGGTCATCTCTCTCTCTCTCTCTCTCTCTCTCTCTCTCTCTCTCTCTCTCTCCCTCTCTCTCTCTATATATATATATATATATATATATATATATATATATTCATCATATGCTTGTCTCAAGGTTTTCATTTTTATTTTTTTTGTGTACATGAGATTCATTAAAAGAAAACAATTTTACAGAGGACAATGAAGGCATACCTTCCAACAACAGAATTCAGCTAGGCTAGAAAAAAAACCCTATGGGGAATTTTCAAAAGGCTATAAATCAAGGAGTTAAGGGGCGTTTTGTTGACAGACCTACATTGAGAACTTCTAACATGAACATCAAAACAAATCTTGTCTAAAACGGTGGAAAAAGGCCTTCGAATGCCTTGAAAAACTTTGCAGTTGCTCTCTTGCCTTGTATAATAAACCATGCCCAAGCAAGCTCCTGACAATGCTACTATAAGATTTACTATTGAATTTGCCAATGAGCCATGCTATTTCAGCATCCCAACTGTGGTGTGGTTTAGAAACACCACTCAAATGGCAGACTTGCTTCCATATGTTCTTGGAATAGGAGCACTTGGATAAAATATGAGATATAGTGTCTGGTGTCTGGTGTCTGCTTCCTACTGGCAAAGAGAACAAATAGTTTATGAGGATGGTTAATTCCCCAGTGACTGAGCTTATCTTTGGTTCTGATTTCTTTTTGAATAGCCATCCACAAAATAAAGCTGTGTAGAGGTATGCATTTAGGAAACCAAACAAGCTTATGCCAATGTACAATAGAACCATGGGATATAGTAGCATCCCATGCTGCTGCAGCAGATAAAGAAACTGACCATAATTCTTTGTCTACAGCAGTGGGATCAGGCTCAAAACTAGGTTTTAAAGAATAGGGGAAGGGGCACTGACCATGGTAGTTGATCAATGAGACTTCTGCCGATTTGTAGTAGATCCGTTCCGAGCGAACAAGTACGAAAGAGGAATAATACCTGAAGCATTGATAACGCTGGATCTGAAATAGTCACATGAAGGCCTTTGTAAAAGCCAGTTATAATACCAAATAAAAAAGGGTATCTGAAGATTTTTCTTCTGTTTATAGTGAAAGAACTGAAAAGTAATCAAACATGCCGGTTTGTGAGCCATTGTATTTCCATTTGCTCTGAGACCCTTTTTGTTGCATTTTCAGTAGTGATGTTCTTGTTGACATCAATGATGAAGGCTTTCCCTATTGAAATGCAGTTTGTCTTGATTTGAGATGACATTTCGGATGCCTGATATTTCTGTAGATGTTAACCTTTAGGCGTACAACTCTAAAGTAAAATTTAGGAAACTGAATTTCAAAGGTTTACTGATATGCAGCAATCAGTGAGCCCCAGAGATTTTTTACCTTAATGTTCCACGTTTGAGTTCACTAGTTATCTTTCCTACAGAAGAAAGAGAAAGACAAAGGGCTCGTGGTGGGGCTTCATTGATTTTCATTTGTCATGTTGCCTTTTTATTAGTCCCATGTTACACTGCAATCTCTGTAACAGTGTCTCTTGCTTCTTCACTAATTGCTTGTTTACTCTTACTTGCGTGCAGCATATAGAACTGGTTTCTCCTTCACCGCCTGATGCTGAGATTTCTACTTTTGATGTGGTGGGGCCGGTCTGTGAGTCAGCGGATTTCTTGGGAAAGGATAGGGAGCTTCCAACTCCAGAAAGGGTAATGTGGGAAACGGTTAACATGGAATTTGTTTGAGATATAAATTTATGTTTGTTTACTGAGAGGAAATTGATCATTCAGGGAGCTGGCCTGGTTGTTCATGACGCCGGTGCTTATTGCATGAGCATGGCCTCAACTTACAATCTCAAGATGCGCCCACCGGAGTACTGGGTATGTCGTTTTGATTCTCTTGTTCACCGACTGTCTGTTTTGTTTCAAATCTAGCTACACTTTATTCAATAGAACTCACATGATGAAGCAGAAACCCTTGCTTTCTACGTGGGAACTTTGTTTATGCATTGTGTTGCTTTTAGAGTTTCAACTGAAAATAATCCATGGTTTGGGCCATCACAAACCCATCCACTTTATCTCCTTTTTTATAAACAAGACATTAGATGGGTGTTTGCATTCACACCCAGTGGATGTAACCCAAGGGAAACCCTAAAAGGACCAGCCTAACTTTCAGGTAGGTGGATGACTTCATTATACGAGGATGTAACTCGTACTTGAATCAAAAGTTTGACCGTGTTTCCCTCATGAACTTGGTTCTTTCCAGCCGATGAACATGCATGCTATGCCATGACATACCTCATAATTTGTGATGCCTCAATAAAAGGGTTCAAGTTCAGATTTTATACAAAGAAAGGGGTTAAGTTTTTGGTCTGTAGGTAGGAAAGTTAGGTGTGTTCCTTCCGCAAAGGGTTCTTAAAAATAAGTACTTATTTACAATTTCAAACTTAAAAATAATGTATTTACGAAAATAATTTTTTATTTTTTTTTGCACCGTTCAAAAGATCTCATGGAGATTTATCAAACAAGATCTATATTGCACAAAAAATTATTTCAGTAAGTCCATTGTTTTTAAGCTTGAAAATTGCCAATAAGTACTTATTAGATTGCGACTTATCATTTTAGGTCAAAGAAGATGGATCAGTGACCAAGATTCGACATGGGGAGACATTTCAAGACCACATCAGATACTTTGAAGATCTTTAGACGCATTTGTTCCATATGTTGATGATGTCCACCGTGGCAGCAGGGTAGAGAGAGGCTTGAATTTTGATATGGCTTGTTCTGTATTTGCCTTCCCTTGTTATTATGGATCAGAGATATCGGAACACTGGATATCATGAATCAAATCAGTTTAAGTGATCTAGTTGTTGCTATTGTTCATGAATGTAGTTGAAGGTCAGGCGCGATCATGTCAGTAATTTAGGACTCTTGCGGATTTTTGATCATTTTTCGTTTCCTCAGTAAATACCTGCTCTGATCGGACATAAACCTGGGTAATCAGAAAGCCTTTTTGTGGAAATCTGCAGACTCCATCCATTCCTGAGGAATTGGCAAGCCTTTTGGTGGAAAAGTTCAATGCGCGGTTCGGATACGGGTGGGCTAGTAAACGAACACTGCCCCTTTTGGTAGGTGCATTGTGGTTTTACTACTAGTTGGTTTGTCAATTCAATCATTTCTCTTTCGGAAAAAGATTTGAAGGTGGAGAAGTCACAAGCAACTGGAATCAACATTTTGGTGACGTTGGTTGGACCATACCCTTGTAAACCTGATTCCCATACAAGGAGATGGGCGTGAGATCCTTTATTCTCACCCATGTTTCTCTTTTATGTCGTGAAATAATTTTTACACTGTCCTTTTTACAATCTATTCTTTTTCTGTCTTTATCCACGTAAATTTAATGTTGCCCTCGGGAAGTGTAAATAAGAGTATTGAAAAAAAGGGGGCAACGTAGCAAATTGACGTGAATAAAGACAAAAAAGAGAGTGATAATTGTAAAATGAAAAGTGTGAAAATTACTTTCCTTTCTGTCACATATTACTTATGGCAGGTTCCTATTTTCAAGGAAGTATATAAAATGACTTTGTTAATCATATGATACTTCTTACTACAGCTTTTAAAGAAATCCTAGTGTAGACCACTTGTTGGTAAATAAAATGTGTCATTTTATATGAGAACTAGCGGTTGGAATATAATATACTCTCAGTTTAAATAAATAATCCGTTCTACCAAAAAACGTCAGTTATCATTTTGAATTTTAGTAGAAGCAGATATACATGTTTTACTATTATAGTTGCTGAATTATGATTAAATTGTAAAAGGAGGAGAATCTAGTAGTGTTTAGAATCTAAAATCTGATTCGAAAAGTACACTTTAACTCACATTTTGCTGAAGTGTCGCAGCCCTATTGAGCACCATGATGCGGAAACGTGGTAGCTTCCACACCTAATCTAAACCCCTGCGTCTCCCTTGTCCCTCTCTGGTTCAAGAAAAAATGGCTCAACTAAACCAGTCGATTCAGAAACGAAAAAGAACCAGATTTTCTCGTACAACTCAAACATCCGTAGGTAAATACGATCTCTTCGTCCCTTTTTCTTTCACTCGTCTATACTGTTGTATTAATTTTATTCTGATTATTTCATTTAAATAATTCAGTCGGGCTTTCAATGGTCGTTCTTGAAACTACTGCATATCTTGGGCAAATAGCGTAATTCTAATCTTCATATGTATCCACATAATTTTCTAGGTATACCCATGTCCAAATCTTGAATTGCGCCTCAAATATCATATATTTAGATGGGTATGTATACAAGACCTCTTTGGGGGCCAATCCGTACGGAGCTCTGGCTTATAGTTGGGCTCCTTGCAAGTGCGGGCCGGGATTGGGCGCCCAGGATTAGTCAAAGTGCTCGAAAGCTGACTCAGACACCTGTTGACCTCAGGTGTAATAGGACTCCCAGTTACTGCGCGTGATCGTATACTAAGGTGCTTCCCGCCGGTTGTTGGAACGACGCGAGCCGGGCCGGCCCTCGATTCAGAAAGATGAAGGGCCCAAGAGTCTAAATAGGGGGTTCCAAATTCCCCATCTCATTGGGGGAGGTATCAAAAATATGGTAAAAATCCATTTGATGTATGGGTACACCGTGTAGCATTGCTAATTGGTTCATATCGTCTATCTCAGTTATTGGAGTCTACACACTATGTCATAGTGTGATTTACTAGTATTTTTGGCCCACCCATTGGAACTTTGCTAGTTGGTTCAATTGTATTCTTGGAACCCTAATTGATTCAGCTGTTTTCTTTGCAACCCAACTAGACTACCCCAAAGGAGATTTTTTATTTTTTTTTCCAAGGATAAGCTCGGCATTCAGGCATTGATGCGGTTGGTTAAGCTCGGGGAATGAGATCCACGTGGAATCATTCGTTTACTATAACTCTTGTTACAAACCAAACTACTAGTGTCAATGATAGATTTGCACTGAAGATAACTTTCATATGAACAGGTGTTGATTTGGCACTCGATTAGTATCTTTATATGGATAGAGAAAGTGGTCAACAAGCATCCCAAATCTTTGCGCACTTTGGCAGTTTCCTGCGAAAATGCATATTCCAGATTCTGTCTGTCGGTCCAGTCCCTAGCCACATTGCCTTTGTCATGGATGGGAATCGAAGGTATGCGAAGAAGAAGAATTTGGTTGAAGGCGCTGGCCACAAGATTGGGTTTTTGGCTCTTATGTCTATGCTCCAATACTGTTATGAGTTGGACGTCAAATACGTAACCATTTATGCTTTCAGCATTGATAATTTCAAAAGACATCCGGAAGAAGTACAATCTATCATGGAGTTGATAGAGCAAAAGATTGAGGGGTTAATTAAAGAAGAGAGCATAGTGAACCGCTATGGCATTAGGGTTTACTTTGTTGGAAACCTTAAACTCTTGAATAAATCTGTGAGGTTGGCGGCTGAGAGGGCTATGGCGGCCACTGCTGGTAACTCCAAAGCAATTTTGTCCATCTGTGTTGCCTACACTTCCACTGATGAGATTGTGCATGCAGTTCAAGAATCTTGTGAACAAAAATGGGATGATATCAAAGTACTTGAAGCAAGTGGCACGGGATACGATATAATTGGACTTGGAGTGAATGAGATGAACCATGAAGTGGATGCTATTACTGTGTTAAATATTGAGAAGCATATGTATATGGCAGTTGCACCGGATCCTGATATCTTGATTCGTACTTCTGGTGAGACTCGTTTAAGCAATTTTCTCTTATGGCAGAGTGCTTATTCCCTTTTATATTCTCCATCTGTGCTTTGGCCGGAGATTGGTTTCTGGCATTTGTTTTGGGCAGTTTTGGACTTCCAAAGGAACTTTTCTTATTTGGAGGAGAGAAAGAAAATCATACGAATTTCACAGGTTGATAGACACTGCTCAACTTCTCGACCATAATGTGGTTGATCTGGTTTTGATGATGGTAATCCTGCTCCATATTTCGTATTCACAACAGCATCAGACACGGGTTTGGACTTATTTCACACCCATGCTCTTCGTGTGAGGCTGAGAATTTAACATCAATGTTCGTACATGGCTATACAATGTTTGATTCTTTGCTGCAGAAGAAGTGAAATGCTGTAGGAATCCTATTTCAAAATAAACCTGGGTCTTTAAGTAATAGACGGAGTGGATGCACTGGGCCTGTTGTCTTTCCTAAGCTGAAAACACAACATATTGACTGATTCGGCGGAAAGTTTCAAAAGGAGAGATTATTGTTCAGGTCCTTCGTGTTTTGAGGAAGCAAATTTATCGGAAACAGGTACAAGTGTTGTCTGTTACTCTGTTTAGTGCTGATACAAAGTTGGGCCACGGCAACTGTTTCACTCTATGCTTCATGCGCGAAAACCTAATGTGCCACTTAGACCAACAGTTCAACCAAGTATTGCTGTATCGATGATCTGTATCTGAAAATTGATCCGTATCTGAATGTTTTGCATGTATGTTTCTCCTGCATTGATCCGTATCTGCAAAAATTGAAGGGCACCTCTCAACGTGTTTGGTATTCTTGATGAAAGACGAGGCTCTATGGATGCTTAGTGGTTTAGCCATGGTTGCATTACTGGTTTGCCTGGAGCAGCAGGGGAAGAATGGGACTTGGTGTTCAAAGGTTCACTGCATGCTGCAGCCAAAGATGGGACTTGGTTTAGCCATGGTTGTATTTCTGGCTTTTAAGAGTGTCCATTGAGTCGCCACTGTAAATCCATATTGGAAGTGTCTGAGTATGGGATCTTAGTCTGTAACCTTTAAGTATGATCTCAGTTCTGAAAACAAAGCAACAGTAGAGTGTTGATTTCTTTTTCTTTTTCCCTATTTTTGGTCAGTGGTTTTACCAGGTTGTTGGTGTTAAATATGCTATATATGAAGGAATGGTAGGCAGAAGAAAACAATGGGTTAATTAGATTCACATTTTATTGTTTGGATTAAAGCAATTCAAGAGCTCTTAATATGGTGCAAAGAAATTTAAAAAAATGATGCGAGGAAGTATTTTTTTAATCTCAAAATTGCACGTCTTTTCGTAGGGGTCCAGCAATTTGGGACAGAGTAAGTATTTTCTTAATTGAGCTCTATCTAAGGCTATATGTTCACTTAGATTTAGTAAGTCCAAATCCTTCAGTATCACGGCATTCAAAGTCAGTTTAGGTCTTTCTCTCTCCGTAGTTCTACTATCCACTACTAGACCTCTTGGTACTTTTCTTGACTACTCTATATGCACGTTTCCAGTAAATATATCCAATCCACCTTAATTTTATCTCTACTTATCATGTACAGATACAATGCCTACCATCTCACGAATAGTTTGTGTTTCAAATTCTATCAATCCCAGTCTTCCTGCACATTCATCCCAACATCGTCATTTCAACTAGCTATACTCATTTTGCGGATGGATAGAAACGATCTTTAATTTGTTGGCTAATAAATTACCTAGAGTTAGGCAGCACATACATACAATTTATTCACTCGTAGGGTGTTCAACTGAACACCTATGACCTAAGCCAAACAGCGGTTGTGTTTGTTTGCCATTTTAGTTTTGTTTTAGTTTTGTTTTCCAATCATTATTCTATTTATTTTTTCAATTATTACTTTGTCATCCCTCTCTATCTCTCTACTCATTTTCCTTATCTCCAATCATTATCATATTTCTCTTTTCATCCACTACCAAAACTAAACTAAACTAAAATGCCAAACAAACAAAGCCACTAGCGCATCTGCAATCTAGAGTTAGGCAGTTCATCTATACAATTTCTTAGCTAAACACCTATCTTAACTAAACACCTAATAGTATCTCCAGCTTTAACCCATTTTAAGACCCAAATTTAAAATTTAGGCAAAACCCCTCCAATCTTTTACCCAACCCCTTCCTCATTTTGAGTTTTACTCATTTCTTTGCCCAAATTTGAGACAACCCAAGCCCTCTCCATTTTTCTCCCCAATATTCCAACGGCTCTTTCTCCTTTTCAATGGCTCTTTCTTTGGTAAAAAAATCCCTTTCATGTCTTTCTGAGAGCAAATAACCAAAAATCGAAGGACAAGAATGAGATGAGCCAGTGCGACTGCTGATGCTGGTCTTCTCATCTCTCTCTCAACCAACGTATAGTTGTGGGTTTCAATTTCATCAATGGATGAGTATAAAATTTTAGAGGATTCTATCAGTCTGAACAAACTCATAAAGCAAAAGGGGGAAAATGGGAGGGAAATAAAATAGGAGATGTTGGAAAAAAAAAACGGAGAGAAACAAAAATGCAGGGAAATACTCTTGAAAACATAAACAAAAAAAAAACAATAGATTTGGGTAAGGGGTCATTTCGCCATTAGAGTGAACCTGGCCCAAAATGAATTTTTATCCAAATTTTGACCCAGTGGGGGAGCTACCTTGGGGCCCGGGATGGCCCCGGCCCCCCTCCGACCCCACAAGATTTTAAAATTTTATTTTGTATATATCTAATTTTAAATATTATTAATAATTATTTGTGTATAGCTATTCAGTCATTCCAGAGCACCGCCACACAACTTTCCGGTAGTTGTGTTGGAGATAATTTACTATTTAAAATCGAAAAAGATATTTGCACCGACGGTTTCCCTCGACGGCCACCGGACGGCCGATCCGAGCTGTCCAAAAATTTAAAAAAAAAACCGAGGGGGCCCGTGCGGGAATCAATGGCATCCGATGTGTATAGGGTGCTTGATCTGAACACTCTTTTTTCGTGTATATATGTATTTACTCCCTACGGAAACCGTTGGTGCAAATAGTAGTAATCAAAATCCCAGCATTTAAAATTACCTATAATATGGCTTTGGATTCTTTCATTAATTTACTCCCAGGTTTGCCGTAATGCCGTTGGGACTTGGGACTCTTGGGAGAGGAGCTCCCATCCTCATTTATTTCAACACATTCTCCATTCCAGAAACCAAAATAAATATTTATTTTTTAAGAAAAAAATTTCAAGTTCAAAAATTATGTATTTATGCAAATAATTTTTCAAGCACTATAGATCTCGTTTGATAGATCTCATTGAGCTCTTTTAAACGGTGCAAAAAAAATTAAAAATTTATTTTTTCTTTACATTATTTTTTAATTTGAAAATGTAAAATAAACTATTAAGAAAGTTTCTAGAACGGGACCTAACTCTTTATCTCTACTCTCTATTAGGGGTGTGCACAGGTCGGACAAGTCGGATTTGACCCCGAACCCGACATGTCAAGTAACATTATTTTAGGCCTCGAACACGAATCGAACAAGTGGTAAGAACTGTTCGCGAGACCGATTTTTGACGTCGTGTCTAGTCAGGTCGGATCCGACCAAAAAACGACTTAATCTTTATGAATTGGTCGGGTTGGGTCCGACCGACTTCCGAAATTTTAAAATTTTATTTTGTATACACCTAATTTTAAATATTATTAATAATTATTCGTATATAATTATTCAGTCGTTCCAAAGCACCGCCACTCAACTTTCCGGTAGTTGTGCTGGAGATAATTTAAAATTACCTATAATATGGCTTTGGATTCTTTCATTAATTTACTTAATTTACTCCCTGGTTTGCCGTTGGGACTTGGGAGTCTTCGGAGAGGAGCTCCCATCCTCATTTATTTATTTCAACCCATTCCTCCTTAATATCAATAACTCTTTTTATCTCTACTCTCTATTAGGGGTATGCACAAGTCCGGTGGGTCGGATTTGATCTCGAACCCGAACCCGATATGACAGGTAACATTATTTTAGGCCCCGAACACGAATCGAACAAGTGGTAAGAACCGTTCGCGAGACCGATTTTTTAGGTCGGGTCGGGTCGGGTCTGACCAAAAAACGACTTAATCTTTATGAATTGGTTGGGTCGGGTAAGAAACGCACCACCCCGAACCCCAAACCGAAATCTGATTTGTAACAGAAAACGAACCCGTACCCAACCGAACATGTTGTTCGGCCTAGCCCGAAACCCTTCGGGTCGGGTCGGGTGAACGGATTTTTTGCACAGGCCTACTCTCTATATAATATAGATACACATGGTTTACTAAAAAGACGGAAAAAAAAAAAAACCAGATCCACTTCTTCCTCTATTAAAACGATTTCTTTCTTCGAGTAGAACGTCACACAATTCGTTGCAAATGGGGACGTATCTTCTCTTAGATCAACGCTTTATGCGTGACTCGATTCACATAAGTTTTCTCTTAAACTCCTAATTTTGTGCTTTCATAGTTATCTCAATATTTATTATTGTGTTGTTGTCTCTAGTTATTTCAGTTTACAGAAATTCTAACAGATATTTCCAACAAGTTGATCTAGCAAAGTTAGAGGGTCTTGGCCGATATGGGCACCACGCAGGATATGCCCGCTCGGCACTGAAAAATTTCTCCTCTAAGTCATATTCTCAGCCACCGCGCATGTGTGAGGTTGAGAGTGAAACACAAATCAAGATCGACAAGTTTGATTGAATCAATGTTATTAATACCGTTCCGTGCCGGTACCGGTACGTATCGTTTTTGACAAAATCCGGTATCCTACACCTCTAATTCTGTTCCGGCTCAAATACCGGTCGGTACCAGCCGGTACCGAACATACCGGTTAGTACTGGACAATACCGGATGGTACCGGACTACTTTTAAATTTATTTTTTTCTTCAAGTACCGGACAATACCAGACGGTACCGGACAAATACCGGACAGTACCGGGCAAATACCGGATTTTTTATTTTTTATTTATTTTAAAAAAGTGTATATTATACTATAAATTCTTTTAAGTATGAAAATAATACTAATAGCGATCAATCCGAAACGGTATCCGGTATTTGACCGGTACCGGTACGTACCGTACCAGTAGGAAAACCGGTACCTTGACCGGTACGGTATTCAGAACATTGGATTGAATATTAACAACTTAGGTTTGAGAGTGAAATGTTACAAGGTCTTAGGTTGGCCTAATTGCCTTAATTATTGGGCCCCCCGCGCAATTAATTTGTTTAATTAAGAACGTTGCGTGGTCCCATGCATCCTCTGCATGTTATTTCCCTAAGCTGATCATCTCTCACCTCAGAGTCCTTCTCTGCCTATATAGAAAGTGAACCCTCTGGATTGTATTGGAATCCTATATACAGTAGCATATAGTGAAGAAACCATACACTGTGAGGTCGAGGGTGAAAAGTTGTGACCGATCGATATCATTCACTGTGAGTCTTCTCTGCCTATAAACTCTCATGCTACTCTTCTTGACTACTCTGAATGCACGTTTCCGATAAATATGTCCGTCCAATCTACCTTAATTTTATCTCTGCTTGTTATGTATAGCTACAACTCCTACCATCTCATGAATAGTGCCGTTTCTAATTCTATCAGTCCTAGTCTTAGGGCCTGTTTGATAAAATTGAAAACTGAAACTGAATGCTGAAAAATTAAGTATTGAAAGCTAAATGCTGAATTTTTTAAGCTAAAAAGCTGTTTGGTAAACTTATTAAGTACTGAATTAAAAAAATGATAAATTAATTTTAGTTTCGATTCTCTGTTAATTTACTAATGGTCACAATGTACTTATAATAATGGTGGAATGGTGATTGTGGTGGTGGTGGTGGTGTTAGAGTGCTGGCGATAGTGGTCTAATGGCGGTGGTGGTGGTGTAATGGTGGTGGAAACGGTGGAGTGAGGGTGTAATGGTGACAGTGAGTGGTATCGGTGGAGTGATAGTTATGCAATGGTGACATTGTGGTGGCAGCGGCAGCGACGGTGTGGTAGTGGTGGTGGCCCTTACTACATATCCATGCACCTCAACATCGTCATTTCAGCTATACTCACGACCAATCTTTTTTTGTTGGCTAATAATTACTGATAAGACTGCAAGGCATTATAAAAAAAACAAATTCCCTGCATGTGGTTATACATCATAGCCTCTTCTCATCTAAGTACTTCTTGTGTTTTACTAGTTGATCTGCAAGTAGAACGTACAAAGACCATGTCGAATCTTGTTTCAAGCTGGTCTAAGAACGTTCAAGCCGTGCCAGCGAGTTATATTCTTCCAGAGGAGAAGAGGCCAGGAGACATACCAGTGCCTCTATGCAAGGACATTCCGGTAGTTGATCTAACAAGGGTAGAGGGTCTTGGACGATATGAAGTAGTTCAGACCATGATGAAAGCTAGCCAGGATTTTGGAATTTTTCTGGTTCATCTCTCTCTTTTCTTTGGATCAAAATTGTTGGTTACGAAGTAATTAATGACCAAATGAGGAATTCTTAACGACCATAAAATAGGTGATCAACCATGGAATACCAGAAGAACTAATGAATGGCGCGATGAGCCTGTGCAAGGAGTTCTTCGACATGCCTGCAGAAGAAAAGGCTGTGTATTACTCTGAAGACAAAACTAAGAGTTTTCGTCTCTACACAAGCCAATTTAGTCCCGAAGCGAACAAGGTTGTATCCAGTTGGAGGGATACGCTGCATCACTACTCATGTCACCCTTTGGAGGAGAAGATCCAATCTTGGCCTGGAAAGCCAGCCCGGTATCGGTGAGAGAATTAGTAAATCTTGAATTTATCTACACACCTACAACTCATATAGTCAAGGGATTAACCAAGGCTCTTGTGTAAGTTAGAATTTCAAGAATTTTTGATACATATATATGTCATCGTCGCACGTATAATTTGCAAAGAGGTGGTTGGGACATATGCAGTGGAAGTGAAGAAATTAAGCTCGAGGATTTTGGAGCTGATTTGTGAAGGACTCGGGATTGAGTTGGGTTATTTCGGAGATGAACTGAGTAAAACGCAACAATTTGTGGTCAATCATTACCCACCATGTCCAGACCCAAGTTCGGTATTGGGAGTGGGTGGACACAAAGACTCACAAATCTTGACCTTACTGCAACAGGAGGCCTATGGGCTTCAGATTTTCAATGATGGAAAATGGGCCGGTGTCGAACCTATTCCTCATGCCTTTCTTATTGGCATTAATGACCAACTTGAGGTATACACAATCCCCAAGTACCCCTTGTGGTTAAATATATCTAATCCAGCCATTAAAAGTACCGGTTAGTACTAACCGAAGCTGATCACGCAGGCACTTAATGCTAAAAAAGTAAAAAGTTTCAATGCACTTTTTACGGATATTATTGTACTTTTCATGAATATTTATACACTTTTTTTTTATTAATATCAATGCACTTTTTTTCAAATTAACCACTGACCATCGGATTGTAGTTAGCCTTTTCCTTAACAAGTATTTAACTAATCCAAGTCATAGAGCAGAGCAACTTTTGAATTGGCCTCTTTTGAAGTTTCATGTACACCCCCTTAAATATTGTAACCATGCATATTCTGTGATTTTACCCTTTCAAGCTTCATTTTGTTGAAAAATCATATGCTCAGCTTGATGAACTTTTAAATGGGGAGGATACGCCTCTCAAACGAACAGTCTATTTTCTCTTGTTCGAACTAATTCGAACAGTCTATTTTCTATTTTCTCCGTTCGGTTCTCGCGGTGAAGACTCAGATCTGGTAGCTGGTGGTCGGTGATGGGGTTCAAATAAGGTGAGGTGTTTTGGAGTTAGGGTTTTTCTCTTCTTTTTTCGACGATTTTTTCGTCTCCTCTACCAATTGGTTTTCCCAGTCCGGTTGTGTACTGATTTGGGTCTCTCCCGGATCTGATGAGGTAGTGGTGGTGGGTAAATAATCTCCTTTTTCGTTCTTATTCTGGTTTGGTTTGTGGATGGGTTTCATCGGATAGTCTTCCTGACGGTTACCGGTCGCCGTGACCATGCTCAGTCGGCCGGACTTAGTTTGGTTTACTTCGGTTGCGTGGCTGGAGCTCGCCGTGACAGCGGGGGCTTGCTGCGGAGTTTCTCTGATCGGCCGGCATGCTAAAAGGACAGCAGTCCATGGAACCAGAAGGCTGTCTGTTTGGTTGATTTCTGTCGAGGGCCGGCCTTGCGCTGGCGGAGACGGCTGCAGGTCAGGGGCGAAGGAGGTTTTGGTCTCCGGCCGTCGAGCTTCTCTTTTCAGTCGACGAATGTTGGGATTAGATTCTTTTTCTCTTGTGATTGCTGGTTGTTTCTGATTACATCTGTTTTTTTTTTTTGTTTAATGGTTTGTACTGGGATTTCGTTTCGATTTTCTTTCTGCCTAGTCACGGACGGGATTTTCATGTCGGCACCTAGTGCTGATTTGCTTTTGCAGGGTGTCCGTTAATCCCAGAGTATGTAGTTTGGTGCATTCCTGTATTTTGTGATATAATCTTTATCTTCAGGCTTATGAAATGATATTGACATTTTCAAAAAAAAAAAAAAAAACTAATGCGATATTTGATTTGGATATAGATTATCAGCAATGGAAAGCTAAAAAGTGCTCTTCATCGAGCCGTGACGAATACAAGTACTGCACGGACGTCCTTGGTCAATTTTATTGGTCCATCGCTACAATCCATTATAGAACCAGCAAAAGCGCTTGTTAGTGAATCCAATCCAAAACTCTTCAAACCCATCTCATCTAAGGACTACTATGAGCTTTACATGGTCGCTGTTCGTGGGCCTCAAGGTTCGGCATTGGATTTGCTCAAGCTCTAAATGAGGGAGGACAATCTAGAGCTGGAAAACGGTTGGATTATATATGAGGGAGGACAGTAATTCTAGCTTCTTGTTGCATAAATAGTCATGTATAAGTGTGGGAGTTATATTTTATACTGAGAAGAGAAGAGAAGAGAGAGTAAAGTGTTAAGGAATTTTTTGTAATTTGTAATTGTGTACCGATTGAGTGTCATCATTGAATAAGATTGTGAGCAGTTTATTTCTAATGTGTAAATAGTTTTGCCCCTTCAAATTCAGAAAAATAAAAAGTTGTGGTCCACAACTTGTTGATTAGGAGTCAAACCAGTCCACTATAATCGAAAATCGGAGCACAAGTCTTCTCTCTTCTTTCTGAGAACAATTTTATCTTGCCTCCCTCTTGTTTTCTCTGAAAATTCTTAACCCTAATTACAAGCTAACTGTTATAAATAGATAAGGCCAATGGCCAAAGTTGCCCCTGCCGAATTACAAAATACCGTTTTTGCCATTTTTTCAGTCTTTTAGTAGGTGAATTTACAAAAGAGTTCTTGCATGCATACACTTTTAATAGATTGTATGGACTGTTTCGTAAATTCACTAGTTAAAAGACGAAAAAAAATAAGTGTTTGCATTAATTAAGAGAGTGCATAAATCAATTTGCTTATATATATATATAGGAAAATGCTACAATACAGACCGGTTCATTTTACTCTCTCGTTACTCTCCTTACTCATGGTGAGATTCTGCGACAGATCTTTGCCTACAGACGTAGATTTAAGCCGAGCCAAGTAAATTCTTCTCCATTCGATCGTCTGTGATTGTTCTGTTTGTTTTCTGAATTCCAGCAAAAGAAACACCCAGTTGTTACAAATCGAACTATCCGTTCGACTACTCACAAAGCCTTATGCATCTTGAAAACTAGAATCAAAGAAATTGCAAAGCAAACGAAAAACAGTTTGCAGAATCGCAAAGAACAAAAAGAGAGACAAAATATGTGAAAAATCTCAACACGAGGAAAAACTACGAGAGCCACACTAGTCCATTATAATTGAAATCGAAGTACAGGTCTTCTCTCTTCTTTTTGAGAATAGTTTTATCTCGACTCCCTCTTGTTTTCTCTGAAAATTCTTAATCCTAATTACAAGCTAACTGCGTTATAAATAGATAATTAGGCCAACGGCCAAAATTGCCCCTACCAAATTACAAAATACAGTTTTCGCCACAAGTATGAAGTGCTATGGAGGCTCCAAGCTAGCTCAGAGCCGGCTCTAAGCTAAAGCAGGCGTTGCAGTCGCTTTAGGCTCTCCCAAATTGCAAATTTTAAGGGCCCCTCATATTTTAATACCCCTAGGTATCTACTTACATTTTGTTCATTAAGATTTCGAAAAAGGGACTTCTTTTGGTTTTTGCTTTAAGCCATCATAAAGTCAGAGCCAGCTCTCTCCAACCTGAGCCACCACACACCCGAGCTGCAGCATTGCTGAAGGTTGTCTGCATATCCAACACCAATGATCAATTAACAATCATTAAACAGGTGAATGCCTTGAATAACATAAGAGTTTATAAAAATGGAACAATGACTACTCTGTTCAGAATTACGTTGCTAACTTGTCCAATATTGGAAACCTTTTGTAAACCATGATTTTATTTGCAATCTTCTGGTACTGTTAAGAGCAATACGAGCCTAGAAAGGAACCCCTAGGATCTATATGTTTTGGCAATCATATTCAATTAGCACTGGCATTATTATAACCTTAATTGTTAGTACTAACACAAATTTGGTCAAAATCAGTCCTGAGATAAAGCTTGAGGTGCGACTGCCGTAGGCCCCCAAAAATCTTCAAATGTTATGGGCTCCTCCTGCTTGGATATTTCTTATAATAATCCAATAAAATAGGGCTCACTTACTAATCTTTGTTGTAGGCCCCCAAAAGGCAGGGTCGGCATTGAATCTGCTGAGCATAATCTTATGTCATCAAAAGTTTTAAATGGGCATTTTTACTAATCAAATTATGGATCAAAACTTTTTTGATTTTGTTCTTATTCAAAAAAAAATTCACGTTTGTTACTTTTGTGCCAAACTTTTATCCATAATGGGTTTGTCTCGACGAGAGAAATCGAAAAAAGTAAAACATTGTGACTTTTACACAAGCATTTTGAAAATATTCAAGAAAAACCAAAAAAAAAATATTTTTCTAGCTTCTTCTAGGATATTTCACAAAATACTTGTGCTAAAGTAATAATTTTTTACTTTTTTGATTCTTCTCGTCTAGATGAATCCATAAAACATAAAAATTTGGCTCAAAACTAGCAAAAATATTTTTTTTTTCGTAAGAACAAAATCAAAAAATTGTAATCTACAACTTGTTGATCAGTGGATACGCGACTCAAGTTGTAGTAAAACGTGGTTGGACTTGGGGAGATTTATTCTTACACAGTAAAACGTGGTTGGACTTCGGGAGATTTATTCTTACACAGTAAACAATACACATCACCTTGATCATTGATGTGCATTGCATCGAATATATATATACTTATATATAATCACCAAAACAGTTCCAAGCACCATTGGAGAGAACAGAGTACTCTGCCCCTCTCTATAAATGGTGGAGAGAACAGAGTACTCTGCTGTGGTGATATTATTAGGCAATGGAGGGAAGTTCAAAGGGAAAGGCCACGGAAGAGAATGAATCGGGGGAAGTTAGATACAGGGGGGTTCGGAGGCGGCCGTGGGGGAAGTTTGCCGCAGAGATACGCGATTCGACTAGGCCCGGAGGCCCGCGGATGTGGCTCGGGACTTTTGACACAGCAGAGGAGGCCGCGAGAGCTTACGATAAAGCCGCTTATTCGATGAGGGGTCCTCTGGCTGTTCTTAATTTTCCTGACGAATATCCACCCTCTTCTTCTTCTCCATCGTCGGCTACGGCATCGAATTCTTCCTCTTCGGTTCCGGAGGGGAGGGGGAAAGAGGTTTTTGAATTCGAGTATTTGGATGAAAAGCTGTTGGAGGATCTTCTTGGGTACGAGGAGAAGAAACCCAAGGGCTGATGACGTAAGAAATTAGTCGGTTTATTAGGCCGAATATCTGAGTTATAAGAAGAAGAAAAAAAGATCGAGCGCCATCACTTCTGTCAACTAAATCTTACTTTGGGAATTAAATAAAGTGTATAATAACTGTTTGAGACGGTTCCTTAGGGGGCATCCGATAAAATTCTCAACTAAATCTTACTTTGGGAATTAAATAAAGTGTATAATAACTGTTTGAGACGGTTCCTTAGGGGGCATCCGATAAAATTGGAACTGTTTGAGATGATGTGAGTGAGTTTTGGTTCATGTGGTAGTGTACAGCCAGAGTTTATCTTAGCTTTGATTTTGTGCTGGGCTGTTAGATTAAGTTGGGGATCTAATCTTCCCCTTTTTGGGTAATGACTACTTTCCTCCTGTGGCAAAACTACAAGGGAGTAGCTACTTTGGATTTTTAAAACGCGGTTGGATTTGGGGAGATGTATTCAAACGTGGACATCTTCCTCGGGTGTAGTGCTGGAAACTCAAGACACCGTTGGACAAGGTTCATGTTCAAGTTTCCATAACAGCTCGGATTACACACTACAGGGTTCCCACTCCCAATCGCACTCATAGCACTTCACACAAGTAGTTGTACTTTTGTTTTGGTCCCGACGTAGGTGCGGTAGAATCTCCTAGATATAATAATCCCGGGCGGAGGTGACGGGTACCCTATCATTCATGTACATGGTATCAATAATGACTAAAACAGTTCTGAGCACGTTCTGAGATTTCCAAGTAGTGAATGGTAGTCCCCTGGACCCCATGCAATTCGGTCCTTTTTTGTCCAATTCAGTTCTTTTATAACCTTTATAATGGTAGAGAGAACAGAGTACTACTCTATTGTGATGATATTAGACAATGGAGAGAGATTCAAAGGGCAAGACCACGGAAGAGAGTGAAGTAGGAGAAGTTAGATACAGAGGAGTAAGAAACCGGCCGTGGGGGAAATTCGCAGCGGAGATACGCGATTCGACTAGGCCTCGATCCCCACGGATGTGGCTCGGGACTTTTAATACGGCAGAGGAGGCAGCGAGAGCTTACGACAAAGCTGCTCATTCGATGAGGGGTCATTTGGCTATTCTTAATTTCCCTGACGAATATCCCCCCTCCTCTTCTTCTTCCTCGTCCGTTATGGTACCAATTTCTTCATCTTCGATTGCGGAGAATGCGGAAAGAAAAGAAGGTGGGAGGGGGAATGAGGTTTTTGAATTCGAGTATTTGGATGATAAGTTGTTAGAAGATCTTCTTGGGTATGAAGAGAAGAAACTCAATGACTGATAACGTAAGAATTTAGTCAGTTTATTGGGCTGAATAGCGAGTTATTAAAAAAAATGCTCGAGCCGGGGAACAATATGTGCCTCTCTCTGTCTCCATCATGATAGGGGGAGGTACTTCTACTTACTATCACTTTTTGTCACCTAAAAAATCATTACTTTCATAAGAATGTTGTGTAATATTGAGTGTTGGGGTGTGTACTAATAGAGTTTGTATAGCTTAATTGTGTGCTTTGCTCTTTATTTTGCTTTCTTCTCCATTACAATCATTAGCAGTAAAGTAAGAAAATAGACAGCACAATGCAACTTTGTTGAAGATCAAAAAAAAAAATTAGGTTTGATGATCTGGGGCATTGTACTTAAGTACTAGTCTTGTTCTCATGCATTTCAATTCTTATACATGCATTTTTCAGCTCTCAAAAGTCAGCATTAGGTTTGACATGCAACAGGTGGCGCGTCTTTCAGCGACTCTTGTTTCAAGCTATTTTCGCCCATCTAGTCATTTTTCTCTCGTTTGAACTTTGAACTAATGCAATAACATTCTTGATAAATTTGGATATATATTATCAGCAATGGAAAGCTTAAAAGTGCTCTTCACCGAGCCGTGACGAATACAAGTACTGCCCAAATGTCCTTGGTCAAATATTTTATTGGTCTATCTCTAGAATCCATTATAGAACCAGCAAAAGCGCTTGTTAGTGATTCCAATCCAAAACTCTTCAAACCCATCTCATCTAAGGACTACTATGAGCTTTACATGGTCGTTGTTCGTGGTCCGCAAGGTTCGGCATTGGAGTTGCTGAAGCTCTAAATGAGGAGGACAATCGAGAGCTGGAAAACGGTGGATTATATGTTTGGTTTGCTGTGTTTGGATCTGTGGTGGTGAGTAATTCTCGAGCGTGATTGAATATAACTGTGAGCAGTTTAGTTTTGCGAATCTCTGCGTATTCATCGCTTACGAACTCCCACCATCAAAAAGAGCTTTGTGTTAATCAGAGAACTAGGAAATACAACCAGCTCATTTTACTTTTGTTGCTCGTGGTGAGATTCTGCGACAGATCTTTGCCTAGAGACGTAGATTTAAGACGAGCCAAGTAAAATTCTTCTCCATTCGTGTGTGATCGTTCTGTTTGTTTTCTGAATTCTAGCAAAAGAAACATCCAGTTGTTAGAAATTGAACTATTCATTTGACTACTTAGAGTACCCTACGGATCTTGAAAACTAGAATCACAAAAATTACAAAGCAAACGAAAAAAAAGGCGTAGAGAACAGAAAGAGAAAGAAGGCAATATACGTGAAAAACCTCAACACGAGGAAAAACCACAGGAGCCACACCAGTCCACTATAATCGAAATCAGAGTACATGTCTTCTCTCTTCTTTCTGAGAACAGTTTCATCTCGCCTCCCTCTTGTTTTCTCTGAAAATTCTTAACCCTAATTACAAGCTAACTGCGTTATAAATAGATAATAAGGCCAATGGCCAAAATTGCCCCTACCGAATTACAAAATACAGTTTTCGCCACAAGTGGAACAATGGGTACTCTGTTCAGAATTACGTTGCTAACTTGTCCAATATCGGAAACCTTGGTAAAGCATGATTTCGCAATCTTCTGGTACTGTTAAGAGCAATACGAGCCTTGAAAGTAGAAAGGAACTCCTTACGTACCTTGCTTACATCATAAACCAGTTCAATTAATCAGCCATCAGAATCTAAACCCCTAGGATCTACCGTTTGTTTTTGTAATCATATTCAATTAGCACTGGCATTATTATAACCTTACCGACACAAATCTGGTCAAAACTGATCCAGAACTAAAGCTTCAGGTGCGGCCGCTATGGACCTACAAAAATTTACTTGTGTGTTCTACTCACTAAAATAAATACTTATTTTTCAAATGCTTATTTTTTGAATTAAAGATAATATATTGTGAGAAAATTGCATGTTTCGTAAAGCGAAAATAAGTACTTCAAAAATTAAAATCTTGGTGGAACGGGGCCTAATTTGCACAGTAAAACGTGGTTCGACTCATTGATGTACATTGCATCGAATATAAATACTTATATATAATCAACAAAACAGTTCCAAGCACCATTGGAGATCTCCAAGTTTTCAATGGTGGTCCTCTGGACAACAAATTCGATCCTTTTTTTTGGTCCAATTAAGTTCTTTTCTCTGCCCCTCTCTATAAATGGCGGAGAGATCAGAGTACTCTGCTGTGGTGATATTATTAGGCAATGGAGGGAGGTTCAAAGGGAAAGGCCACGGAAGAGAATGAATCGGGGGAAGTAAGATACAGGGGGGTTCGGAGGCGGCCGTGGGGGAAGTTCGCGGCAGAGATACGCGATTCAACTAGGCCCGGAGGCCCACGGATGTGGCTCGGGACTTTTGACACTGCAGAGGAAGCGGCGAGAGCTTACGATAAAGCCGCTTATTCGATGAGGGGTCCTCTGGCTGTTCTTAATTTTCCTGACGAATATCCACCCTCTTCTTCTTCTCCAGCGTCAGCTACGGCATCGAATTCTTCCTCTTCGGTTCCGGAGGGGAGGGGGAAAGAGGTTTTTGAATTCGAGTATTTGGATGAAAAGCTGCTAGAGGATCTTCTTGGGTATGAGGAGAAGAAACCCAAGGGCTGATGACGTAAGAAATTAGTCGGTTTATTAGGCCGAATATCTGAGTTATCAAAAAAAAAAATACGTGCCCGAATGCTCTCTCCCCTCATACTTACCATCACTTCTGTCAACTAAATCTTACTTTCGGAATTAAATAAAGTGTATAATAACTGTTTGAGACAGTTCCTTCGGAGGCATCCGATAAAATTGAAACTGTTTGAGATGATGTGAGTGAGTTTTGGTTCATGTGGCAATGTACAGCCAGAGTTTAGGGCAAATTATAGTTACCCCCTCTAACTATGCCTCGCGTACACTTTACCCCCTTCTAACTTTTTTTTTGGCACTTAACCCCCTTAAACTAACGAAAATTCAAACGGTCATAACTTCAAACGGCCATAACTTTTTCGTCCAAAGTCGAAAATATGCAAATTATATATCGATTTCGAAATCTTGAAGTCAGCTTTCTAATGACACAAAAACCACATCACGATTCAAAGCACACAGAAAATTATGATCAAAAGAGTAAGAGCTGGTAGACAGAAAGACCGTTTTGATCATAACTTTTTGTGTGCTTTGAATCATGATGTGATTTTGGTGTCATTAGAAAGGTGGCTTCAAGACCTCGAAATCGATATATAATTTGCATATTTTCGATTTTGGATGAAGAAGCTATGACCGTTTGAATTTCCGTTAGTTTGAGGAGGTTAAGTGCCAAAAAAAAAAGTTAGAAGGGAGTAAGTGTACGCGAGGCATAGTTAGAGAGGGGTAACTATAATTTGCCCCATAGTTTATCTTGGATTTGATTTTGTGCTGGGCTGTTAGATTAAGTTGGGGATCTAATCTTTCCCTTTTGGGGTAATGACTACTTTCCTCCTGTGGCAAAACTATAAGGAGTAACTACTTTGGATTTTTAAAACGTGGTTGGACTTGGGGAGATGTATTCAAACGTGGACATCTTCCTCGGGTTTAGTGCTGGAAACTCAAGATACGGTTGGACAAGGTTCATGTTCAAGTTTCCATAAATGCATCCGGGGACGTTGTATTGCAAGTCACTACAAGAGTATAATGATTATTCGGACCGTCCGTTTCCCCAATCGATGGTCCAAATTCGTTGTTAAATTTTACCTGTCAAAGTTATCTTTTACCAGTAAAATATAACAAACATATCTGAACCATTAATTGTTGAGATGAACAACTCGAATTGCGCACTACAGGGCCCCTGCTCCCAACTATACTCATAGCACTTCACACAAATAGTTGTACATTTGTTTTGGTCCCGACATAAGTGCAGTAGGGTCTCCTACATATAATAATCCCGGGCGGAGGTGACGGGTACCCTATCATTCATGTACATGGTATCAATAATGACCAAAACAGTTCTGAGCACGTTCTGAGATTTCCAAGTTATGAATGGTAGTCCCCTGGACCACATGCAATTCGGTCCTCTTCTGTCCAGTTAAGTTCTTTTTTTCCATCCTTTATAAATGGAAGAGACAACAGAGTACTCTATTGAGATGATACTCCATTAGACAATGGAGAGAGATTCAAAGGGCAAGACCACGGAAGAGAGCGAAGTTGGAGAAGTTAGATACAGAGGAGTAAGAAACCGGCCGCGGGGGAAATTCGCGGCAGAGATACGCGATTCGACTAGGCCTAGATCCCCGCGATTGTGGCTCGGGACTTTCAATACGGCAGAGGAGGCAGCGAGAGCTTACGACAAAGCTGCCCATTCGATGAGGGGTCATTTGGCTATTCTTAATTTCCCTGAAGAATATCCCCCCTCCTCTTCTTCCCCTTCGTCCGTTACGGTACCGACTTCTTCATCTTCGATTGTGGAGAATGCGGAGAGAAAAGAGGGTGGGAGGGGGAATGAGGTTTTTGAATTCGAATATTTGGATGATAAGTTGTTAGAAGATCTTCTTGGGTATGAATAGAAGAAACTCAATGACCGATAATATAAGAATTTAATCGGTTCATTGGGCTGGATAACAAGTTATTAAAAAAAATGCTCGAGTCGGGAAACAATATGTGCCTCTCTCTGTCTCCATCTTGATAGGGGGAGGTACTTCTACTTACTATCACTTTTTGTCACCTAAAAAATCATTACTTTCATAAGAATGTTGTGTAATATTGAGTGTTGGGGTGTACTACTAGAGTTTGTATAGCTTAATTGTGTGCTTTGCTCTTTATTTTGCTTTCTTCTCCATTACAATCATTAGCAGTAAAGTAAGAAAATAGACAGCACAATGCAACTTTGTTCACCCCCTAGGTGACCAAAATAACATCAAGAAAATGATCAGATTAAAAATAAAGAACTTTTCGAGCGAAAAAGTTGCTGTAATCTAAAATATGATGAAAGAGTGACAATATGTTGTTCTATAAGCTAAGGGTGTAGTACAACGTCACATAAAAGGACTACCGAAGATTTTGTTTGCATAACTTGTCCCCAAATCTAAATGAGAATATAAGAAATGCAGCTGTGTACACCACCATGTCGAGACTCTCTTTCAAAAGTGAGATCACCACCTGCATGTTGGAGAGGGTAAGCCCCGCCTAAATGCAGTCATGATCTTATATACAATAGCCCGAGGTTTGGATTGCGCAGTTGGGTCCAATAGCGGCTTGACTGCAGGGTTGTTCCTCGGTTATTAAAAAAAAAAAAATTCAATAGAAAGCCAAAGAAACCATTTTTTGTACCCAACAAAAACCCAGATGTTCGATCAAGTCACTTAAACTTGGCCTTTTTCATCTCTTGCCCCTCCTCTTTTACCTCAAGAAGCTCCTCCAACAACTTATTATCAAAATACTCAAACTCAATGGCCTTGTCTTGCTCTTCTCCTCCTTCACGCCTAGTACTAGATGATGAAGAAGATGAACTCACAGTACAAGAAGGAGGAGACCTCAACGAAGCACTGTCGTCAGAATGAAACTCGTTCGGGAAGTTCAGAATGGCTTGATGGCCTCTCATCGCGTAAGCCGCCTTGTCGTAAGCCCGTGCCGCCTCCTCCGCCGTCCCGAACGTCCCCAACCACATCCGGGTCCCGTTTCGCTTCGAATCACGTATCTCCGCCGCGTACTTCCCCCACGGCCGCCTCCTGATGCCCCTGTACTTGGCCTCTCCGCTCCCCCTTTCTGGTGCCTCCCCTTCTCCTTTCTCAGCTCCTTCCATTTTCTTTCCTTGGTTTTCAACAAAACGTAAAAAGATGCCTACATATACAGGCATGGAGTCTAAAAATGGATAAGTTGGGTCGCATCTGACGGTTAGAATTTTTTTCAAGCACGTAACTTGTGAATTTTATTTTCCCCATGTCACCATGTGTTACGGCGGGGCTGCATCACGTGGTCGAAGTACAAATCTTCTAGGACTACAAGCACATACACTTGTGCACCAACACACGCACAAGTGTGGTGGGTGGGTTCCACACACACTGCAACGCCAACGCTATGTGTGTATAGAGTTAGTATTTTTAGGTCGGAATATTTTGTTCATTGTTTTTGCCTTTTAGGGCATTTTCGGTATAGTGCTTATCCTGTTCGATTTGAGTTTTGAGGAAAGTTTTTAGGGTAATGATTGAAGAGAGATACATAGAGAAGATTTAATGAAGACCGTTCTCAGAGGTTTTTGAGACCCCAAAACAAACAATGCCGATTCTTGTGTAAAATTATGTTGACTAAAGTTGGTTCAAATTAATTTAGGCGTTGAGTATGCATAGGACAGCACAAAAGATGGGTTGTGTGGTTGGCTCCTTACTCTCTCTTTTAAGGAAGAGGTTTGGCTCGTAATGGAGAGGTGATTGACTCCCATCGTAACTACTATTTTACTGACCATTAACCCTTAACATTCTATCGTTTGGCAAAAACAAAACACAAAACAAAACGGCCGCCTGAGTCAATTAAATCTTTGTTTTACGGAGTACTTTTATAGGTAAGTGTAACTTTTGGGATTTTGGATACTCTATTAATTTTTCAATAATAAGAAAAATTGGAGCATCATAACAGGATAAACACACACACATATAGATATATAAAGAGAAGAGGCCTTGTAATGATTCGCCCTAACTGACCTGTTTAACCCTTAGTCGAAACACGTGACTTAAAAAGTTAACCTCGAATTATTTAGTAGCAGGCCGGAATCCCTTATGGCATCCACACTAGGCTCGTTTCTCCTTCTGTAAAACTATAATAACGAGTAAAATGGGGGAAAAGGTGATGCATCAGTCTCGCTTGTTCATGGGTTAGAGAAACAAACGCTACAGTTGCTCGGGTTTAGTAGTGAGCAACTGTTCTTAGGATAATATAACCAATATTTTATTATACTTTAAAGTGTTTGTCTTCGTTTCCCCACATGGCTTTGACCACACTTCTTTCTTAAGCACGAAAAGTATTATTAGATTATTGAAGTAAAAATAAAATAATGGGTTTGATGTTAAAATAGAAAGTCTGAAACAGTATGCATTTTAAAAGTGATTAGCTAAAGTAATAAAGTGGTCTTTTAAGGTATAATTTGGTCTGAAAATTAAAGAGTCTGATGCGGATGCTCTTATATTCCAATTAATTCCTTCCCAACTCCCCCATGTGGAACTCTTTTGGGATCTTGGGGTGTCACGGGCTAGTTCCTCTGAATCCATCCCTAAAACCCACATACATCGAGTTTTGAGCTAAAATTAAGATGGCGACTATTCGCAACCTTTTATTTTCTCCATTAGCCCACTTCCTTCATTCACTCCATATAACCCATTAATTTCCTTTATTTACTCCATATAACCCATTAATTTCTCAAAATCTTCCTATTATACCCCTCTCCTTCCAAAACACCAAATCTCCATAGCCACCACCACCAAAGCTACGAACACCGCCCCACCACCGCCACTCCCTCCCCTCCTCTCTTCAAGGTTACTCTCTCTCTCTCTCTCTCCAAACGAAACCCACTTGGGAGCCGATCGAGAACTATGTTTTTTTCGACGCAGAATTTTCAATTTTTTGAACTGGTTTTTCGGCGTTTCAGGTCCGAAAAAATGTAATGTTTTCGACATTTGAATACCGCAATATTTAAATAATTTCGACAATTAGTTACCGAAATGTTTATATATTTTCGGCAGTCAATTACAGAAATGCATATATATAGGATTTTTCTAATCTTCAGTAATATAATATTGTCAAATAAATTTTCGGTAACCTAATACAGAAGTATATACCAGAATTCGGCAGTTAATTACCAAATTATATATGTATTTTTAACAATTAGTTACCGAAATATATATATGTTTTCGACAGTTAGTTATCAAAATTGTTTTCAAAATAATCGCAGTGTGGTGATTCAATAGCGACTGTACTGAGAGAGAGAGAGAGAGAGAGAGAGAGAAAGATGAGTGGCGATGGTCTTGATTGAGTGGTGGTGGCTGTGGCGAGTTATGGAGATGGATGAGGCATGAACTGACTGAGGGAAGAGAGGAAGAAGAAGATGATGGGTTGTGTCTAAAAAGTTAGAAGGATAAGTAAGACATTTTGCATTGGGGGCTCATGTTGTAATTATTTGAAAAAATTTCATGGGCTAATGGAGAAAATAAGAGGTTGCGAATAGTCGCCCCAAAATTAATGAAAAGAGAGTGGGTTCCCTTTTAATTGCCAATTGGCCCCCAAAAAACTGACCAAAATAAGTGAATGATCCCCTCGTGGCTGGCATATTTGAGCAATTAGCAAATTAAACAGTACTTGTAATAATAGTACTGTATTAATCTAACAGTGCAAGTGCATGCATGCATGGATGGTCAATGTTGAGATGCTGTATATGTCACGGGGGTCGTATCGTACCACCTCAATTAAAGGAATGTTTGAATTCCCTTTTCTTGGTTCATGCATTCTAGTTCTAGGTTTCTTTTTTTGTTTTGTTTTTTCAATCGATAGAAGAGTACATTTTACATTTGATATGAAGTACAGAGTTTAAACCCGGGACACACTACATCAATTGTAAGAGTCCACGAGATAACCAAACCCAATAACTCAACCTATGCACAAGAAATAAACTTATTATAGAGTAGAAACAAAGAAAGAAAGGAAAAGCCCTCTAAGGAAAGAACACTCACACGTAGGTGAGGAGACTCGAACTCACTCCTAATGAGATGCAAGAGTCCTAGCCAACTGAGCGCCAATTGGTTATTCTAGTTTTAGTTTGTTGGACTACTTTTTAGAAAAATCTAGAACAAGAAAATTAAGATGATCGATATAGGTAGGCAAAGCAAAGCAAGTTCTGGCCCCTCGTCACCGAAATAATTGAAATCACATTCTTAGGCTGACCTTATTTTTTGGAAAGGTCAAACTGGTGGGAGCGGATAGAAAATTAATTAAGGAACACCTACTCGTACACTCAAATGTTCCTACTTTGCGTTCCATTTAACTCCTAAATTGCTGCAATTCAATGAACACCTACTCGTATACTACAACACTATCTGCAGAGAACCTCACCACACTTACGTCGTGATTGAGACTAAGGTCTCACCACGTGTAGATGCTGTTAGAAGTATGTTTAGCCCCGATAAAAAACTATGGAGACTCAAACATAACCTTGTCTGGTCCAACCAAATTCAGGTTTCCACCAATGAACTGACCCATCATCAATAGGGTAAATCAAAACGTGTGGTAGTAATCAGAAGAAACGATAACCCGGCCCATTTCCATGTTAGAATTAGTTCATATGGGCTGGACGGCCCACTGAACCGTTAACTTTTAATAGAAGAAATTTCTTTCTTTTACATTTATAGGCATTGCTTATGGCAAGGGCCGGGTTATCGTTTTGGACTCGACCCGAAGGCAGCAGCCATGTCCAACGCCGGAATCCAAGTGTGTTTCCAGCTCTCACAAACCCCCTATGACGATCGCCAAACACCAAAAACTAATGGTTGAAGGAGAAATTCAATATACCAATTGTCGCAGTGTGGTAAACTCCGACGGGACTTTCTTTATCGGATGTATCCATGGCCTTCGTTGGAAGGCTGATTCCATGGTAATTGTTGTTTTCGATTTGTCATATGAGATTTTTGGGGAAGTGCCCCTACTTCATTTTGCGGATGCGAGATTTTGTTTTATGACTTGATGATGATTCTTGGGGGTACGCTGTCTCTATTTTGGTTGATGGGCTGGGAACTGAGATTAATTTGGATGACGAAGGACTACGGAGTAAGAAAGAAAGTTGTGGGCCAAATTAATTTACGATCGGTTCTGGATTAAAGCTTATGGCAAATTTGTTGGATTTGTTAGCGGAAAGACAAATTTTTGTTCACAACCACTGATAGCCCATACCCAAAAGAACCACCCTGGACTATCTGTGCAACAGTACATCAAAAGCCCACTGAGAAACTTCCAATAAAGTTGCAAATTACCTGCCTTAATTAGTTGAATTATAGTTTTTTTTTTTTTTTTTTTTGGAAATTAATAGAAATGAGTTGAATTATAGTTGGTACTATACTATTGGTTTCAGGATTGAATCAGAATATTCACCTTTGACTGTGAAAGGAAAAAAAAAAAAAAACAATAATGCTAGGGACACAGAGATTTCGGTAGTTTCTATATATACTAATGCATGTCAAAGCACAAGAAACATAAACAACATCAAGGGGATTTATAATATCTTGCTATGACCATGAGCTCACCTTAATTAATTAAGACTAGTGTGCATGCATTTGTTTCATTAATTTCAGCCACATTTGTAAAGTTTCAAGTTAGCATGACACAACAGCAATTAACTTCAGCTTTTCGAATTAATCGAGGTGCGTGCAAGTTTTTTTTAAAATTTGTTAGGGATGGAGGGTCAAACGATAACATTATCATCGATAGAACGAAACGATAGAAAAAAAAAATCTTCAAGAACACCCATCTATGCGAAGCTGACTCCACAACCATATTGGAGGAGACGAAATCCATTCCAAGCTGCTTCCCACTCCAAGCCCCTTCTTCTCTAACTCACGAGCGACTCCATTACCAGATCAATGCACAAACTGGAATGAGCTTGACTAGATCTAACCCCATGCACTGAGTTTGAATATCCCGAATCAGTCGAGGTGTGACGTACAAGTTTGCCAGACATCCGATTATTAAAAAAATTGTGTTACTCCTTAATTAAGAGTAGTGTGCATGCATTTTCTTCATTAATTTCAGCCACATATGTAAAGTACGTTCCAACAACAATTTTACCAAACCTGATTTTGTTGGTCCCACTCCCATTAAAGAAGGTGGTTAATTAATTAATTACATAATCCATGTCTATATGTATATGCATGTATCAATGAAGCTGGTTAGGTCAGGACATATATATAGTAATATTTTGTTAGGATTAGTAAAATAAATATTGCATTCAAAGGGCCTCCACTTTTGACGGACTTTTCTATACGACTCTCAAGGACTTTCAAATGCCTTGAAATCTTTCTTTAAACTGGTCATCAGACTAAACGCTAAGTATATGGTTCACTTGACAAAAATCCTATTCTGAAATTGACAAAGTCACATACACATACACATACACATAACAATTCTGTCTCTAAAAAGCAGCAGCACCTCTCTTTAATTCTCTCTCTAAAAAGCAGGAGCACCTCTCTTTAATCCTAAAACAGCCGTCACACTTCCTCTTCTCCTTTCTCTCCTTCCCCCTTGGGTTTATACCCAAATATGGGCGATGGGAGCGAAGAGATCAATCCCTGCCTTCAGATCTGGTTTCCCTCCCCAAACTCCACCAAAACCGCTTGCCATTCGCCGCTGCTCCGCTTCTGGGTTTGCAGTCGCCGGTGGCTTCATGGGTGCTGACTTGGGAGCTTGATCGATAGGGGGTTCGGCAAGAGAAGAGTTGCTCAATGAAGGAGGGAAGTTTTTTTTTTTTTTGCTTTATTTTTTTTTTGGTCCGGATTTAGTCCGGTTTATGTCCAAATTTCAGTCCGATTTATGTCCGGTAGTTTATTGGTCATGTGTTTGATATTAGTTTTATTTTCTGTGAACCTGATCTCGCTAGGCAAGTTTGAAATAGGGTTGCACATACTGTGCTTTGATTGCCCTCTTTAATGGTTTGTCTGGTCTGTAGATGTCCATTTGCTCCCATGGGGTACCTCTCTGTTGTGTAGGCTTTCGCCTCACAATTGAATACAACTTCTCACATTTGCTATATATATATATATATATATATATATATATATATATATATATAGTTCAGTTCCCTTAAGGGATCCCGCACGGGCTTACCGTGCAGGACTCCCATTTTTCGATCGAATTGGGACTATCCGAGCCGCTTAAAGTGATCAGAACGTGATTTTAAGGGTACTCGCGAGAAATCAGCAAAAAAAATGATCGGGAAGGGCTTGATCCGAGCAGTTTTTTATTGAACGGTTCAGTAAAAACTGCTCGGATCAAGCCCTTCCCGATCTTTTTTTTTGCTGATTTCTTGCGGGTACTCTTAAAATCACGTTCTGAACACATTGAGCGGCTCGGATCATCGCAATTCGATCGGGAAAGGGGAGGTCCGCACGGTAGACTGGTAAGGAATCCCTCACTGGATCCGTAGTGTATATATATATATACACACACACACGCACGTGCGCGCACACGCACACACACACACACACACACACTATAATCTATTGGGGGCGTTTCCGGTAAGCTAGAAGCTGTGGATAATTTTTAGTAGTTATTTGTAGTCAAGTTGTTTCTACTAAACTAAAAGTTGCAGAACATGTTTTGGTTTAGTGAAAACAAGTTAACTTTTGACAAAAAAAAAACAGTTTAGTATGAATACTCCTTAAAAAATAAAGTTACTACTTAATTATTTTGGATTTTTGGAAGGGAAAATAATAAGAACCCATAATAAGAACAAAAGTTTAACTTTTTTGGGAAAGAGTTTGAACGAATCCTGGCCATTTATTACAATAATGGACGGCTAGAGATTGGTTGTGTATTGTGTTTTACACAACTGTTGTGTGTGTAGCACTTTTGTAATTTCTACATTCCAAAATCTGTGTCATTTATTGATCCCTTATATCTTTCAATTTATAATGGATTTCATGATTTTGCAAACTTTCTATAATCGAATTAATTGAGATATCGTTTCGAAAACATTCTAAATAATAGTAAATCCGAAATTGATCCGGTTTTCCAAGAGAAACTCATGAAACCCGATTCTACGCAACCCCAATGATACTATTATTCCGTATCATTATGGAAGAAGATAGAGGTAAGCGATGCACTTCCTCGGGAATGAAAAAAAATCGATCTACTTTCATTTGGTCTTTTGCCCTAAATTCCGGGACTTCTCGATACTCATACTCAATAAAATCCTCTTTTTTAACGATGGAATGCACTTCTAGAGTCTCATATTTAGTAAAAGCAATTCCCAAACTCTTTCTTCTGTATCGAGGATCATCAAAATAAACAATAATACTATTTCTATGGAAAATACCATTTATGGGTACGTCAATTAAAATATCTGAAGAGGACATTAGTTCTTTCTCTTGTTCTTGAATCGATTGGAGTGGAATAATCAATCTAAAGATTCATATTGCATACTTCTTGAGATCAATATTGAAAGATTTAAGCAGTCAAAAACAGCATACCGAATAAGTACTTATTTCTTAATTGAGATTATCCAAACAAACAACGGGACCTTAAAAATGGCCCAAATGTCGGATCCAATGCACTGTTGAGTAGTGTTGACTGTCGTAAGAGGGTGGAGAAACAAAAGTGCTACAAAAACAACAGTTGTGTAAAACACAACACACAACCAATCTCTAGCCGTCCATTGTTGTAATAAATGGCCAGGATTCGCTCAAACTCTTCCCCATAAAAGTTAAACTTTTCCTTAGAAGAACTTTTATAAAATCTAGACCGTCCAAATACATCTAGACAGTCAGAATTACACACACAATCAATACAACGGTTGTGCAAGTAGCATTTTTGGTGGAGAAATGCTCCAATAGCACTGAACAATCTGTTGGCTTTCCTCCCATGTCACATAATTGGAGACACAAAATCTCATGCCAATCCAAAATGGATTATTAAATTCCAAGGATTAATTAGGCAAATATTTTATCCTTGGGATTTTTATTTTTTTTTGACAGAATGTCTACACCAACTTGTGCGCATCTTGATTAATTCTGGGATGTTAAACTTAAACACGGGCAAACCCTAATGACCCCAAGAATAAGAATGTTTAGCCTTCGTGAAATTCGAACTTGTGACCCTCGCAAGCCAACCCTTAATTTAAGTTGATTTTTCATGCCCACCCGCCAAACCCCCTCGGGGTTAATTAACTTGTATCCTTGGATTAATTCGGCCAAAATGGATTGATGATTGCTGGCCATTTATACTATGTTAATGTAATCATATATTGGTTAGGTGGAGAAATGATTAGTAACCTAATCTGTATTTAGTGGGATAATGATTAATTTAATATTCCTCGTGTTCTAGTTGCAGGGTAATCTTTTACAGTACTGTGTTTTATTGAGAAATTAAAGTTGCGTGTAGCATCTTGAGTTCTTCCCTTGATACTAATTAATCTGTCTACTTACGAAGTATACACAGGTGGAATTATGTAAAGATGCATGTACTTGTTGCTTTATAAAAAGCTTGCTTAATTATTATATCCCACACAACGGGGTTAGTAACATAATTAAACTAACCTAAATGAGTGTTTCGCAAGCTAATCCAAGCTATAGGGGGATAGTGGATTATATAGGGATGGGCCACGATTAAGAAAACTAAGGAATTCTTAATTCTTAATTCATCCGAATGGTAGAGGATAAGATGTTAGAAAATAAAAAATAAAATAGGACGGATGTCTGCAAATCTACTAACAAAGGCGAAAGAAAATTTAAAAGACGACCAAAAGTTGGCTTTTTTTTTTTTTTTTTTAAGGAAACTACACCTTCTGTTTACGTGCATCTCGATTAGCCCCCTATCCGGTCTGGTCAAAGACATGTCATTCACGCCAGGACTGAGGAATCCACAAGAAATTACTACTTTCTTGTGCATTGACCCCAAAAAACGAACCCTTTTAAATTGCATGAGAAGCAAACTCATCAACCAACCGAATTAACAATTGGGGCTACAGTACTCCAAGTTTCCAACCATGTGTAGCAAATAGCAACTCCGTTGTGCGTAGACGTTACAAAAATATGCAACTTTTAAACAACTAGAAATGTACCAAGGAAAATGGAAAGCTTGAAAGAATAGCTGATCGATAAGATAAAGGCCCCTCATTGTTGTTAATTTGGTTGTGTCATTCCGGGAATAAGGATTATTTGTTGCGTATTCTCTATTGTTGTTTAGGTTTTTTTGTTAAGTTTCTTTGAATTATTTGTTTGTCTCAATGAGAGAAATGCGAAGAAAAAACAATGACCAAAAGCTCAAAAAAGTTTAGTAAAGACAAAGCAATTTAAAACAGACAGATATTTTTGTCTTTTATTTTTTTTTCTTAATACTTTCTTCTAGTTGGTTCATGGTTTTGTGCTTTTATTATATTTTTCACCGAGATGAATAAACAATTTTTAAAAAAATAATGAGAAACTAACCCAAGCAAATAATATTAGTGTACAATTAGACCATATGTGGGAATGAGGGGTACAAGAAGAAAGCTTTGATCTTCCCAAAGTGATTGCTCCTGAATTAGGTGATCGAATTCCTCCTCTATACAAGAAAGCGATTGCTTCTGGATTGGGTGATCAGTAATTAGATACTCATTCAAGCTCTTCCCAAACATAGGAACCTTAGAGTTCTGAAATCACATTTTCATTCCCTCTAAAATGCCTGTCATCCAAACACAACCTTAGTATTTTTAACACTTTTAACATTTTTGAAAGCCAAACCTAAATGAAACAAATTTTGAATACTACCATATTACATAGTTTTAGAGATTCGTGTTGAAAAATCTATACACATTTTTTTTTATTAGCAAAAATGAGTTTCATTAACTCATAACACGAAATTACAAAAATAATAGGATCTTGGATACACCGGCCTGACCATCCAAGACCCTTTTCTCCAAACCATATGGAGGAACTAGTTTAGGCCCAACAGGTTCAACCCAAACCAAGATACATCTTTTGGGACAAACCCACACCTAAAATGGGCCTAAAAGCCCAGATTAATACAAATCAGCACAAACAAAAGCCAAACCCAGTCCAAAAACCAAGCCCAGCCCATACACCACTTCCTAACCCTAAACCCAACCATTGATCACCCTAGCCGCCACTCAAAAACTTGTCATCGACCACCTCATCCAGGCACAACCACCACCACCAGCAGCAAAAACCCAGCAGCAACACAAAAAAAACCCAACCACCAGACTTCGACGAAGGATGATCAGCGACACCATCAGCCTCCACCGCTAGAACTTCGAGAACATGCCAAGAAGTTGTCGATACAACCCTTACAAACGGCCGGAGACGAACAAAGAGGAGAAACGCCACCGCCACAGTCGCCCAAAGAAACCTAGATCTGCGACCGCACCAACGCACCAATCGTGGGCTGCATGCCGTTAAGCCTAATCGAATTCACACAAGAGTGAATCGGCTGAAAACCACATGATCCATGCCCCCCACCAGCCACACGATCACACCTCGCCGTTAGGCAAAACCGACTGTACCAAGTGTGACAATCGGTGGTGTAATCAGAGCGGAGAGGACATGGTGAGGGAAGGCAGCGAAAAGGGTTGAAACGGCTGAAAGGGAGACCAACAAGAGGATAAAGGGAAAAGGAAAGGGAAAGAGAAAGCCCAGGGGGAGGGAGAGAGGCACAGAGGAACCCTAAGATGAGAAGTAGAGAGAGAGAGTGAGAGAGAGAGAGAAAAAAAGGGTTTAGAGAGAAGGAGGAGAGGTGAGAGAGAACACATGCATTTGTACACATTTTTAGAGGGGGTAGAATAACAAAAGTGGATAAACAAACTCGGACCAAGGTGGTAAAAATAATGGAACCTGATAGTTATTCATAAGTCATACCCCATACCTACAGGGAGCTATTTTAGCATTTTTGAAACCCAGGCCTAAATGAAACAAATTTCGAATACTATCATATTGCATATTTTTAGGATTCGTGTTAAAAAATACGTACAAATTTTTGAAGGGTGTAGAATAACGAAAGTGGACAAACAAACACTGACAGAGGTGGTAAAAAGAATGGAACATGATAGTCACTCATAAGCTTTATACCTATAGGGAGCTATAGACTAGTAATTAGGACCAAATACGAGGAATTAGCAATATCCTCTCAATAAGCACTCTTGGTTATTTAAATCAGCACGTGGTATATTTTCTGCTACCAACTTTAGAAGACACGGATTCAAAAAAGAAAAAAACCTTAGAACCAAGCTTTCAAGCTTGCATGCGTCCAAAGAAGAAGCCCGTGGGTTCATGTACCATTGCCAAAATGGTTCGCAATCAATGGGCCCCATAAAACATTTCCAATTAATAAATGTAGCAATCACGTGTCATACATCAACCCCCATAATTTGTTGTTATTTAGTTAAAATTTCAACTCAAAATAGTATATTTACTATTGCCATGATATAATATGATAGTTATATTAAGAATTAAGTAGTTTCGAAACTATTAAGGGAATTTAATAAAAATTACCTACATTATGGAACTAAGCAGGTGATTGAGAAAAAAATTACCTAAACTTGTAATCAAGTTATAGAGAATTACTTTTGAGTAACAAAGAAAAATTCCGTGCGTGCTTTGAACACATAAATATAATTTCCGTTCTGCCCAAAAAAAAAAAAATTACATAAATATAATAGTATTTCGGTTAAGCTCTAGGGGTTGTTTGGCTGGTAGTTTAGACTCGAGATTTAGAAATTTGCTCATCTTTAAGGTCTCAATCAACTTCTTTCGGGTTAGTCCATACGAAACTTTCCTCTGGCTTCAATTAGGCTGGGTTCTCAGCGAGTGATCGGTGAGATTGGGCTCCCAAAAATAATCAAATTTTGCAAAAGTGTTGATCTAGACATCTGAGTTATAAGGAAAAGATACATAATAGTAATATTTTCCTCACACAACATAAATCCATCCAGTATGAAATTAACTTGGGAACAATACAACAAAGGAAATTGATTTTAGCACTTCAAAAATTGATGGAGGGGCTCCAAAATTACATTACTTTGTATATCAATACATTGCAATTTTAGAGCCCCTCCATCAATTTTTGGAGTGCCAAAATCACAATCCAACAACAAAAGCATTTTTGGCGTTTTGGATAAGATAATACTCCGTAAAACAAACAAAAGTCTTGACTGTTGTGGGTAAGTGGGACCCAATCATTGGTGGGACGATTTTCCTATATATTCGTGAAAGGCTCTGGTACAGATATAGAAAATGTCCATGTACCCTGAATCTGTGAACACATTAACAAAAGTCACGCATGTCTCTTCGTCCGGTCAATATCAAAATGACTCAAGTTCTATGGTAACGTTGATTACTCTCATTTTTTTTTCTATCTCTTTTTAATCGTTACTTTTATTTTTAATTATTATTTTATTTTTTTTTATATTCATTATCTATAAATTTAAATCTAAAATTCCAAAAACAAACAAGGTCTAAAGGATCCAGTAAAGCGAAAGGACCAATCACTCTCATACCGATGGGGTAATGATGAGCACGAGGGGCCAACTTCAGACTCTGCATGGATTAAAAAAATATGAAAGATTGCATTGAGCACGTACACAATTCGGATCGAGCTGATTTTTCACTAGCCTGCTGGATTTTTTTTTTTTTTGAAAAATATTGAACTGCTCGGATTATCCGTTCGGGATCCGGAGTAGGCCCCACGTGCCCGTTGGTACTCCATCTGTATGCTATTGGTCGGTACCAATACCAGGGTTCCATTTAATCGAATCAGATTAAAATTTGAATCCAACTCACAAATTAATAGATCTTGAGATTATTCTAAAATAAGTAATTCATTGGGTTTATACTAAAAACATATATAGTATGCATACTGTAATTTCGGAATGGATTTGGATTCAGATTTTCGAATCGGATTTGGATTACTGAAATTTGCTTTACCGAATTTATATTTAGATTGAATGTAAGGAATTACGGATTCAAATCGGATCTTGTTCATTAACAGAACTAAAGCAAACTACTTATATAAGATCATTGCATGTTATTGGCCTGCCAAGTGGTTTTCACTTTTGCTTGCTTATCCCAATTTCTTACTGCATGTAATTTAATGTCCTTGTTTTTCTCTATCTATCTATTAGTAAAAGATAATGTAAATGCTTGCATAATGTCTCCAAATTGGACCTAGGGCAACGAAAATGCTCTATGCTTTGGGCATTTGTGGGTCTTTTTGAGTTAAGCAATCATAATTAAAGGGGGAATCGAAGCAGTTTATGTAGTTGAGGAGTGTACTTCGTGTTTCGCTTTAGGCCTAAGGGGCAAAGACATATTTATCGACAATTGAGAGGAAATGATTTTCACATTCCACTTTTAGCCATTTACACTTTTTATTTTATTTTTTATCTACATAAATTTACTATATTGCCCTTGGATGATTTGTCTTGAGCAAGACTATTCTTCTATTCCTTTCTTCTGGGAAGACTTTCAAAGATTCGCACATTTTCATCTCTCTCTTTATTGATTTCTGATGTGAGATCAATAACGTGGACAAGAACGAGGGGCCTGAATCTGGACCGTTTGCAGTCAACAGAATACTACTAGCTTTCCAGGTTTCTGTTATCCATTAATGTCCATATATATATAGCTCCACTCTTTCGACATTCATTTCTGACCAGCTTACGCGCTCCTCGAAATTATATTATTTTCTAGCGACTTGACCTAAGTAATTAGATTCTGATTAATCGTGTGGAAAATAAATCCACCCACCAACCAACCGGACTAATCCGAGAAGCTATACTTACATCACTATTTATCTACATAGTACAGAGTATATCCAAAATGCCAAAACGACCTGGCCTGGTCGTTGTGTTGATGTAACATGCGTGCAGGTGGAGGATTAGATGCCTGTGGTTGCCATCCACACAAAACTTTCCACTTGACCCTAGAAGTTTAGGATAGACTATGTAGTTGTGCGTCATAATCAGAAAATTAACAAGATGGTTGTTTTGTTCATGGTCTAGCTACGCCATCATCTGCATTCATCAAGCGATGTGGAACCCGTGACCACCCATCTAGACGTCTACAGAAACTCCCTGGCCTGACCCCGACCTCGTCTGGAGCACAGTAAAGGTAGTCCAGACCACGATGAATACAACTTCAACATTTTAACATTAGTCTGGACATGCAGGAGTCCAAACGAAAGTTCCATTCATTTGGAATGTGACCGTCTTTAATTAATTTGACCAACATAATAACTTAAGACCAACACAGGTTGCATGAGACCTCCGTCGTTAGAATGCATGTGCTTTAGGTATACTCTCATAACTAACTTGGTTGTGAGGTGTGCCAATCCAAAACGAGATCTAATTGAGTGGATCAAGAGTAGTGGCGGAACTAGTTATGATTGATTTAAAACTGGATATGGCACCTAAAAAGATCGACCTAAATTTTAAATCATTAACAGTCATCCAAGAGCGATCCAAAATGAAATTCCAAAAAAATTTATCCGAAAGAACGATTTTTTGTTGAAGAATTTTTACAGAAAGTCTAGGGTCACCGCATTCCATACGGTGACCGGTCCACCGCAAGCCTGGCCCCAAAAAAATACAGAAAAATATTCATAAATTTTAAAATAATATTTTACGGGACTCTGTAAAAAATCAGCTCCAACAGATATCGGTAAGTATGTTTTTTGGAATTCGTAGGAACGAACCTGTTTAGTTTTGCAGTTTCGTTCCTACAAATTCAAAAAACATATCTACCAATATCCATTGGAGCTGATTTTTTACAGAATCCTGTAAAATATTATTTTAAAATTTATGAATATTTTTATGTATTTTTTTGGGGCCTACAAAAGGCGTACGGCGGACAGTCACCGCGAATTCCATACGGTAACCGTAGTCCTAGCTTAAAAAGCCTTAATTTTTAAGCAGTAGAAAACAACAGCCACTAGAATGGCGACACATAGACGGCCAATCGTAAAAGGCCAAGTGGATCCAATGAGCTCACGTGTATGACATCACCCGATCCAACTTGCAATTTGTGAGTTACTTGGACCTCGCCGCCTTGCGTCATTTGACCCACGTGCTCCAAAACGACCCCCCACCAATTGGTCCAATTCCCACAATTTCAGTCCCACATTAGACCATACAAATATCATAGAACAATACAGATACAGCCCCCACACCACATAAATAGGAGTTAAAACATTTTAAAAATGCTGAAACATCCTCTCTGCCCAAAAACCTTTCCCTATCACCCTTTTTAAAATAATCATTCCCTTTATTTCACCAAAATTTCTCATTTTTTTATAACTAAATATTTAACTCAGTTTTTTTTTAATATATTGGTTATGGAGGAACAACCCTACAATCAGACCACTAAATGGATCCGACTACGCAACCCAAATATCTGGGGGAGCTAGCACGGTCACACCAGTCACGGCCTCCCATTTCCTTCAAAGTACTTATCCGGTGGGGAATCGAACCCCGGACCTTGAGAAGTACCTCTAAAGCCTGGGTATCTGCTCGAACCACTGGGGCAACTCCGGATCAGGGGATCCTCCAAGGCGCCCTGTAGGGCTGATCACAACCGTCCAAATATGCTTTCAACAGTCTGCATTTAAAATGAAACTTTTTCGGGACCGAAAAAATTTCATTTAAATCTGAATTGTCCAAAACACTCGTGAATGGTTGTAATATGCACTACACACCATGTAGTGCCTTGTAGTGCACCATGCACTACAGGGTTTCCGAATCTGGGCAACCCCTGGGTGTGTATGTTTTGGTTAGTTTACTCACACTTTGATTACTCCTAAGAACGTAAACTCGTCGTCTGTTAACAGGGCCCCACTTGAAATGAGTCAACTTCAAAGAAATTGATAGCACCTTGAAAACCCGAGAGCAAATCTTAATTCTCGGGCCTTGATCAGGCTAACCAATTGGGTTAAGGCCCCGTTCCAGAAACCTTCTTAAAAAATAAGCAGCTTATTTCATATTTTCAAACTCAAAAATAAATGCTGTGTAAGTAAATGAAAAATAATTTTTCAAATTTTTTTGCATCGTATAAAAGATCTCATCAAAATCTTTCAAACAATATCCATATTGCATATTTTTATATTTCAATAAAATTATAATTTTTGAGCTTGAAATTGCCTTTTAAAAAATAAGGACTTAGTTTGGTTTCCGGAACGGAGCCTAAGATTTCCCATTTTTTTATACCATCAAATGCTTTCTTTTTCTTCGGGTATATATATGAGGTGAGGTCTTCAAAATAACTAGGAATTCAAGTCAAGCCTCATTTCCAATATGGATTACATTTCCCAGTACTTCTTCACCCAATGCCCAAACTCAGAAAACACACAGGAATCTTCCTTGGACTCCCCACAATCTTTCTCATGGGAAAATCTCCCTTTCCATCACAATTCCCTCCCCTTCGATTTCCACGACTCGGAGGAAATGCTCCTGTTCGGAATCCTGGCCGAGGGAGCGTCGAAGGAATCCTCGGAGACGAATTCCTTCGGCGGGACCAAGGAGGAGGAGGTGACCTCCGTCGCGAAAGACGAAAAACCCGTCAGGGAAAAGTCCTACAGGGGCGTCCGGAAGCGTCCGTGGGGGAAGTTCGCGGCCGAGATCCGGGACTCCACGAGGAACGGGGTCCGGGTCTGGCTGGGGACCTTCGACGACGCGGAGGCGGCCGCCCTGGCGTACGACCAGGCGGCGTTCTCGATGCGGGGGGCCACGGCGGTCCTCAATTTCCCGGCGGAGAGGGTGCAGGAGTCGCTGAAGGAAATGAAGTACGATTTCGAAGTTGGGGGATCCCCTGTGGTGGCACTAAAGAAGAGGCACTCAATGAGAGAGAAGTCTGGCACTGCCAAAAGGAGTAAAGTTAGTAATAAAGAGGTGAAAGTGGACAATGTGGTAATATTTGAGGATTTGGGGGCTGAATACTTGGAGGAGCTGCTAAATTCATCTTAGGTTGCTTCCATTTTTTTGTTACATTATGTTTCTTTCTTTTTTTGTAGTATCCCTCCTTTTTTTTTTTTTTTTTTTTTTTTATCCCTTCAATTTTGCTTATAGATTATCTTGCTAGGGATCAGAATTCTCCGCGGGTCGGGACGTGAAAATGTTTCCTAGGAGTGTCCTCGTATTGGATATTCGGTTTCTCATTCGAGCTTTTTGTTTCCTTGTATGGTAGTTGTAAATTGTGAAATATATATCAAGTTTTGGTAATTATGTGATGATTGTCTTTGATAGTTTCTATGAATGTCTGTAGTGTTTTGTTTTGTATATAAGAATTTGATATAATGTGGAAGGAAACAAGTTCCCTTCACTCACCGGCTTAATTAGAAGCTTCCGTGTAAGTTTGAAAAATTGCGACGTTGACAGATACGCGTTTGTCACTTTTTTATGTTCTTTTTTTAGAGACAAAAAGTTTATTGTCAGAGATGTTTTCGTAGCTCCAGTACTTTCTTCATGGTCTTTGCGTTATTATGAAAATGTCTAAATCATGACATTCAAATGATTGAGGAGTTCTTTTTTACCCCAAAGTAGGAAAAAGAGATGGAGGTAAAAATAGAAAATTCGCCACGAGCACTTCAACCTATTGGCAAAGCAATCAAGCTCGATAAGAACACAAGCTAGATTTTGTCATTGCGATGCTCTTTGAAAGTCGGTGCCTTTACTAGAGATGCTTTTGTTGGTAGTTGCAACACTCTTATCAAAGAAGTTTAAATCGCGTGTGCTAAGTGATATTGAAACCTTGTTTATATTCCTTAAAAGTGCAAATTGATAATGCCCCCCTGCTGGAAAAATTAATAGAACTAAGGAAATAATCGAAATGGTAACGGCATGCTTTTCCATCAAATCAATCGGGCCAAAAGAAGATGAAGTATGGGAATTATTTTCGGGCATTTATGCTCTTCCACTACTCAAGGGTAGACGAGACACACAAATGGAGTTCGGAATCGAAAATGGACCTTTGGCTAGTTTGTCCTGCCCTAGTGTGCTAAAAAAAATGGGCATCTTTTCAGACTTTAAAGTGTTCGAACCGTTCACTTCAGAAGAAATATAAAGCTCGCATCAATTCCATTTGACACGGGCACACGATGTGAAACAGATCCATCCAACGCCGACCGGCAAGTGCAACCCTAGTTGTTGGGCTGTATAAATCAAACATGACATCTATTTTCTTGGGCTGTTGCACGGCGAAGAAAACCCATGGGCCAAACAGCATGAGCTTTCATTTTTTGTTTTTCTTGTGAAATTGGTGAAAAAGCAATTTCGTTTTCGAACTACTACATAGAATCTCTTTTATGTTAGCTTTGTTGGAAGTGTGATTGTGGTCTCTCATTTTTGTGGGCAATTTACGCACTTGGTAGTGGAGCCCTCACCAATGTGTGGCGTAGAAGGCCCCTCGAGCGCCATGTGATGGTGCTCCAGGAGCAATTAATAATTTGTCATTTCTAATTTTTTGGAACAAATGTTATAATGGATCTGTCCGTTTGAAATGGAGAGGTTACATGGTCCAGTCCGGCCCAACAAATCCATCAGCATCTGATTGGGAATCAATTTTCAAGTTTGGGCCTTATGAGTCCTTTTTCAACCAACTATGAATGGGCCTTGGACTTGGAACTGACATTGGTCTTGCCCGAGCTGAAAAGGTCAACAGAAAATTCATTCAGAAACTAAAAAGGTTTACTACTTTGAAAGGAAAAGTATCTAAAAAAACTAAAAAAGCAATGCTAGGAACATAATTATATAACATCATTCCAAACATAACTATGTTCAGAACTGTCCAATGCATGCGCGTTCACGTAAAACAAACGGTTCCGGACATACTTTGTGATATATTTCACCCATAAAAGTCCCATTCAATGTTGTATTGTTAATCATTTTTATCTTACACCTCTTGTGCTTTGAACGATTTTAATTTGCACCTCTTCAACCTCATTTTTTGGGAGATGGGGTCTTGCAGTGAGGAAAGTCACTACAGAGTGTGATGAGTCATCTCAACTATCTAAACAGACTAAACGTGTTTTCAATTGTTTGGGTTAAAAGAGACTCTTCACGTGAAGAAATGGTTCTTCCCGCAAATAGTCTTTTTATATTAGGACAATTGATTAATGAGATAGACAGGAGACAGCTGAGATGACTCACTGCACCTAGGCCTATCAATGGACTGAATCCAATAGTGATAATCCGAATCCGAAAAATTCAAATCCGATCCGAAAACTTTTATTACTTCAAAATTTTAGCAAAAAAAAAAAATTTCTGAATTTTTTTAAAAAAAATTAAAATAAAAATGCAACTTCTTAAACATTTTTTTTTCAAAATAAAAAATTTATAATTTTTAAAAAAAAATTAAAAAATTAGAAAAATTTTTTTAGATCGGATTGATAACGAATTTAATCCAATCTGATCCAATCCGTATTTGGACCAGATTCAGATTATCGGATCGACGAAGAGGGGAAATGACGGCTCGGGACATGTTTTGATAATTGATACCCGCCAAGGACATGCTGAGAACATTTGTTAATGCTAAAAATGTCCTTGGAGGGTATTTATTATCAAACACGTCCTTGGCCGTCATTTTCCCCATACTTAAGTCATTGGAGTGCCTCCCCATCAAAGTTGCGTAATTCGTTCCGTACAGGCCGGTACATACCATACCGGTGCTTAAACGGAACACAAAGACTCAAGATCCATTCCGGTTGAAATACCAGCCTGTTCCGGCCAATACCGGATGTACCAGACGATACCGGTCTATTTCAGACATTTTTCGTTGTTCCGGACGGTACAAAATTACATTCTCTCTTTTTTTTTTTTATGACATAAGTTGTGGGCTCTAAACTAATTAAAAGAAACTTATGGGCTTATATATGATTTTCTTCGATTAAGATCACGATGGAATTTTGATCTGTTTCATAACTTTATTTTGAGTCTTTTTGGATAATTTTTTGCTGCCATTTATTTCACAGAAATGGTTTTGCAATTTGGTAGATATATATTAAATATATATAAAATATTAATTGCGGTAAATTCGGAACGGTACCGAGATACAGCCTGGTACCGATACGTACTATTCCCGTAGTGAAAACGGTATGCTGGCCGGTACAAGATTGACAACTTTGCTCAGGACCTAACGGAGGTTTTCTTTCTTGCAGATCTAGGTCGGGAAGCATACCAAAGATCCATTTAGAGAGAATCAGACTCAACACCACCCCACATATCCTAATCTAATCTCTTAGCCCTTATTCGGTTGTGGGTTTGGAAAAAATTTTCCAAACCCAAATTCATTCATTACCTATATCTTCAATCATTACTTTCATTTCTCTTTCTACTCATTACCCCGATATCTAATCATTAATCTCATTTCTCTCTCTATCTCTCTCCACTCATTATCCATATTCTCAATTATTATCATATTTTCTCTCCTCACTCATTATCTAAAAATCAAACCCAAAAATTTTTCAAACCCATAACCAAAATTTCGATTAAATAAAAAAAATATGAAAAACAAGAATCCAACCTCTTAGGGGCCCCCAAAGACCCTTTTTGGATGGAACTTTTGACGTACGAATGAGACCGAGAAGAAGCTTTTTGTGCAAAGTGAACTTATTCATGGAGGGTCCGTAAAAGAGGTTTTTGCGCTATTCTATCTCGCGCTTTCATCTCGGTAATAATCGACGGTCAATTTTAAATAAACTATTCACGCGAATAATTTATTTAAAATTTAGGTCATCCAAAACACTTTTGAACTGGTGAGATTGTTCGCCTCCCTGAAAACCTTATTTACGGAGCCTCTGCAAATAACTTTGTTTGGTTCCCCTCTCATAAATAACCTCTCCAAAATTTTTGACAATCGTAATTTGTGTTTTTTCGTTTTTAGTGATTTTTTGTCAAATTTTTTACTTATTGGATGTACATAGCGTACCTCTATTCAAAAAGTAAAAGTGTTTCTTAAAATGTTTAAAAAATTACTAAAGATGAAAAAATACGCAAACCTATAAAAAAAAATTATCTCAAAAATAAATCTCAAAATTGCAAACCAAACACATGGTAGCGTTCGGTTACCATTTTACTTTAGTTTTAGTTTAATTTTTCAATCATTACCCTATTTTTTTCTCCAATCATTACCTTATTTCTTCAATTATTACTTTCTCATCTATCTCTATCTCTCTTCAATCATTATCATATTTCTCTTTTCACCCACTACCAAAACTAAACTAAATTAAACTCACAACCAAACAAAGTGACATATGTGTTTGAGCCGCAGTTATTTGACCCTTTCTCCCCAACAGGCCGAATATGATCAATTCGCTTGTTTTGGCCTTCAATTTTCCAGGATTTAATCATATACTACTTTTTATGGACCTAAGTGGAAGTGTCGTCCACATTTGTTCCAAAAACCACTTGACTTTTCAACTTCCGACCAAAAAATCTTTGAATCTAACCTTGTGCTAGATTTTCCTTTCATTATTCTCAGATTTCCCTCCTGCTAAGTGCTAATCCTATTTCCGAAGAGACAAGTCTAGCTTTTCTCTGGCCCTCCAATATTCCTGTGATGTGACGTAGAGATACGTAAATTATTACAATTTCGAAAATCGTTTAAATACGCAAAGGAATCGTCTTATTAATAAAGTTGTGCGTTTATTTATGGGGGTACGGATATATGTTTATTATTGTGTATTGAACACTCGGAAAATAGTAAAATGTGAGTTTTGATGTTGTAATATTGTTTGGAAGTGTTGGTAGCAAGTAGGGTTTGATTCAGTGTCCATCGAAAAAATATCATTTTCTGCCCTGCTTGAATCGGTACTGCCTTTTGCCCAGTACCGATACATGATGTCCAGAAGTTGTGTTTTAGGCATTTTTGGGATGACATGAATCGATACTGGGAATCGCCCAGTACCGGTACAAGCTATGTTTTTCTGCAATTTTCAGCACGCTTTTTGGACAATTATAAATACCCCATTTTGTCATTTCTCACACCCAAACCCACGAGATAACCCCTTTTGTCATTTCTCACACCCAAACCCACGAGATAACCCTAGAAACACCCTCTCTCACCTACTTAACTCCAATCTCACCCAAAACTCTTAATTTCAACATTAAATCTTCAAGATTCAAGGATTTTCAACCTCAAAATCACTTGAATCTTGCATTTGGAGAACAAGGGGTAAGTTTTGTGTTCTTGCTCTCATCTTTGGGCTCTCACCCACGTTTTTCTCTCTCTCCACTCAATCACTTGTTGATCTTTGTTTGTTTATTATGTTTTTGCGTGATATCCTCTCTAGATCTTGAATCTAAGGTTGGGTTTTGAAGGATTCAAGCAAATAGCTCTTGGTAGACCTAGGATTTTGCTCAAAATCCACTTTGGTAGGGTTTTCTCTCATCTTCTACATGTATTATGGTGACTTCGTGTGATATTTGTGTTTGAATGCTATCTATGGTGCGAGTGGAGTAATTGAGGGTCTATGGATTTCATATTTTTATGATTGATGAACATATGTCTTGGTGCTTGTAGTTCATGAGTTAATTTGTGATGTGTTTGACGTTGTTGGTATGTGTGGAATGAGTATATGATGTCGGTATGTGATAGTGACAGTAATGTGGCTGTAATTGGGAAGTGGAATGTGAAGTTTGTTGTATCGCAAGGGGTGGAGTATTTATGACGCAAGGGGTGGAAATATAATATCGCAAGAGGTGGAGTATTTGTGACGCAATGGGTGAAAATACAATATCGCAAGGGGTGGAGTTTATGTAACGCAAGGGGTGGAAATATGGTGGAAGAAGAGTATCTACGTGAATGAGTGTTCAATGCGAGTGTATGGTTTCGATATGTGTTGTCTGAACTTACTGTTTAGCTTGATTCACTTTGTTCATGCTCGTCATCTCACTACATATAGATTTTGTAGAGAATTTCCTACTGGGCTAGTGTTGCTCAACAAAATCCTTCTTTTCAGGTTCAAATGCCGGTTTCTAGCTTGCATGCTTGTGTGTCGAGATGCGAAGGCATTTTTGGAAGCTAACTATGATTAGTTACTGAATCATCTTGTTATTGATTCCCTTTTTTTTAAAGATGGCTCTGTAACTAATTCCTTTTGATTCTTTTTGGCTAAACTGTCTGTAATTCAATAACTCGATTGTTTTTGTTTCGAAGTTAAATTAGGCCGTGGTGCCAAAGTTGTAGTTACGTAAAACTTGAGGACTTTGTTGTAATTAAGCAAGTGGGAAATACTTTTTGGGTAATATCTAATTTATGCAAGGATCCTTAATTGAAATGATTTACAGTATATATTATGTTTGAAAACGATGGCGTGACATGTGAGCTCAACTATGAAAAATTATTCAGTGCTCTTTGGAATAAGGCGGCGCCATGGGTACTCCGCTTATGTTGCGGTCGATGAATAGTGGGGGACTCGTGATTTTGTGTGTGTAAATTAGGGAACAAAACGACATATCGGTAATTGATTTTGAGCATTGCTCCAAGAGCACTCAAATATTAGCTCTCGCCTGCTACGAGAATAATTTTGTAGGTATGAGGCAACCCTTCTGTAGGTTTCAATATGCGTAGATCTCTCATGCAAAAATTAATCTAAAAAGGAAAGCTGATATTCACACAGACAAAATCGCACAGATTTTCCACATAATTTTTTTGTGGGGCCCACCACGGATCTCACACAAACAACCTGAGCCGTTTATTAAATGTAAAACACTTTTTCAAGTGTCTCCGTGAAAAATCAACTCAATCCCTATAAGTTTTCGATCCAATCATCTAACTTTTCATTGAGATTTCAGGATAATTAAAAGTTAAATGATTTGATCGAGCATCTATAAATATCCAATCATCTAACTTTTTCACAGGGACATTTGAAAAAGTGTTTTACATTTAATAAACGGCTTGGATCATTTGTGTGGGACCCTTGGTGGGTCCCACAAAAAAAATTGTGCACAATCTGTGCATGAAATGTTTATGTATAGACTTTCTGTTTAAAAAGATGGGAAAATGACGGCAATGACGTATTTTGATAATTAATACTCGCCAAGGACATTTTCAACATTAACAAATGTTCTTAGCTTGTCTTTGACGGGTATTAATTATCAAAATATGTCCTGAGCCGTCATTTTCCCTAAAAAGATCGAAGTCATCTGATTGATTCTCTTTTATTAAAGAACGAATTAAATGAGTTTTTTTTGAAAAGAAAATTTTGAAAAAGAGAGGAGGAAAAAAGTTCGAGCCAAAGGCGTGTCCAGTAATGTCACTATCACAGTTAGGGTTTGCCAAGCGAGAATAAGAAAAAAGTAAAGAGCGTATCCTCCTCCTGCAGAAGTCGCAAGTTCGAATTCTACGAAAGTCAAATATTATGAACCTGGAGCCATTGGAGATTTGACAAGCCGTTAATTTTAAAGTCCAAAAATTAGTCGAGACGTGCTCAAACTAGTCCGTACATCCAGTTACTCTGTGTAAGAAAAAAAGAAAGAAAGAAACCAGGTGTTGAGATTGTGCCACTGGGATCTTGTATCTGCGTGCCACATGTTCAGACCTTAAAATAGGATTTGAGATCTGAAATCAGAAAGTCTTGTCGATAAACACATTTTATGCACAGATTGTGCATAGATTTTTTAGTGAGGCCCACCACGGGTTCCACACAAATGATCCGAGTCGTTCATTAAACGTAAAACATTTTTTCAAGGGTTTTCCGTAAAAAAATAGCTCAATCCAATACTTATAGATTCTTGATCCAATTATTTAACTTTTCATTATTCTGAAATCTCAATAAAACATTAGTGATTGGATCGAGAACTTATAGTATCAGATTGAGTTGATTTTTCACTGGAATCATTAAAAAAGTGCTTTACATTTAATGAACGGCTTGAATCATTTGTGTGAGACTCATGGTGGGCCCCACAAAAAAATCTGTGCACAATCTATGTACTTTTGTCTGTGTGAATAGTAGCTTCTGAAATAGGGAAATGAGATTGAGATATGCTGTTGATACTGAAATTTCAAGATTTATTTATTCATTTTTTGAGTTGGACAGTCGAATCACTTTTCAAATTCTATGGGTTTTTTTTTTTAATTTTTTACAAAAAGAAATCATAGAACATATTAAAAAGTGCAAATGAAGAAAATTGCACATAAATAACCACTCCATCAGTTTTGAGGCTGACTCACGCTTCTTCTTTTTTTTCACCCAATCCGTCCCTTCACCCAAGTTTTTTTCTCCCCTCTTTTCTACTTTCACATCCCACATTTCATTACAAATTTTCCTCTTTATATCTTTTGCATAATATACGCATCGCGTGGACTACTAGTGGTGCAGCTTCCGCAGCAGTTTGGGTTTGCTAGCTTCGGTTTTCTTTCCGTGAGTTGCCTATGGTGGCTTGGTGGATCGATGTCGGTGGTGAACTGGCGGTGGTGGTTTTGTTTGTGGCGGGAGGAGGCAGCTGTTGGGTTAGGTTTAGGATTTTCTTATGGGTTGGATTTCATTGTTGTATTTGGACTTGTAGGCCTTTTGGATTTTATGTGCTGTTTATTGTATATATGGGCTTTAGGCCCTCAGGTATTGCATTGGGCTCGTTCCTTTGCCTTGGTTTCAATTTTTGATTGGATATCTTTTCCCTCCTCCTAATAAAATGCTATATTGCCGTTCAAAAAAAAGTAGTATATATAAAAGCAGAGCTCAAAAAAGAAATAGCAGTTAGGGTTCCTGAAGATTACAAAAACAATACTTCTGCAATGAATGTTGGGTACATACATGAACCTACCAATATGGACAAGTCTAAAGCACTGTGCCCATCATGGCACCGCATGTTTTCTAGGCACAAAAGGCCCATAGAGTCCTTTTTGGGGGGTTTTCCATTAAGGGAAAATGACGGCTAAGGACGAGTTTTGATTAATACCTGCCAATGACATGTTAAGAATATTTGTTAATACTGAAAATGTCTTTGGAGGGTATTAATTATCAAAACACATACTGGGCCGTCATTTTCCCATTAATTAACCTTTTTTCAAATTCCTAAGTGCCTACTTTTGTTAGTTACAATGGAAGATATTGAAGAGGAAGGGTACCTCTTGAAGCTATTCTGGCGACCATCAGTTAAATCAGCAAGCCAAGATTGTAGCGATTCCGACCAAGACGATAGCGATAAAAGGGACTGAGTCTTTCTTCCGGCATACGATGAAGGGAAAAAATTTACAATAGTTGATCTACGCGTCCATAATCTTTGGTGATCGCGACTAAAGGAGACTTGCCGATTGAATAGCCCTACAATTAAGGTCTACACGGGCTTTACAACAAGGGAGAATGACACACACACACACACTCCCTAATGAGCACAAGCTTAAGTCACAGCCTAACTTCGGTCCACAAGTGGGTAATGGAATTGAGTCTCCACGATTAGTCGAGAAACACGTAAGCTAGCCGAAATTACACTTGATTTATAAATTAAAAAAAAAAACAAGCGACGAGAACCGAACAGTCCCTCAACACTTGACTACCAAAACACGACTCTCACGAGGTAATGGTGCAACGTTTTATGAAGTCCCGCAAAATTCAGATAACATTGGTCTGGGTGTGCCTTTTCATTTTGTTCCCCACTCAAGAGCGTAAGTGGTTTGAAGAATTGAAATTTTTCAAAGGCATCATCCCTACTTTTTGAATAAAATTTCAAAGCGTATTTTGAGGTTAAAAATTGCAATAAGGTTTTCACTGTTTCCTGGTGAGAGGAGGGAAAAAAATAATAATGGAAAGAAAGATCTGGGAAGTTCTCCTTTAAACCAGGGCCCTTGACATTGGACTCTCCCATTGAGTAGTGCCATCAACAATACTTTCGAGGGCCTTGCACATGGACACAACTACTACTACTTTCTTAGTGGGGGACGAGGAGAAAGTTGGTTTTGGTATATTTTTTTTTCCCCCTTTCCGATTCAATTGGCTTTTAAGGAATTCATCCGGGACCGGAGGCTTAAGCATTTTGAGCAATATTGTTAACTAGGCTCTAATAACTTATCGGGCCAACGCTCTGCGGCATCTGCCTACTTGTTGCAAGATTACTTAGCAGAGCTATGAGAAATAGAGCCAACTTCGTTGTACTAGCACTAGTGGATGATGCAGTTGATTCTCCAGTAATCGATCGAGTTACGCACAGACTGACCAGTCTGACCTGGACACACTTAGGTATAAAAATAAAAAAAACGGAATACCGGTATTTCTGACCTATAAACCCTATAATTCCTGCATGACTGTCTAAGAATTGTACCGGTAATGCTTTTTCATATTTTATTTTCTTAGTTTAGTCAAAAAATAAGTCTACGAGGAGACCGACCCTAGCTTTTGATTATTGTGGTATTAGGAATATGATGATTGTTACAAATAAGTGTTTAAAATAAAAGCCAACGGTGGTGGTGGCGGCATGTTTGCTTCGACTTCTGGTCATCTATTCCATGCGGCCGACTTTTCCTTAATCTAATGTTGCACTTACCAAACCGTAAACTTTGGTCCTCTGATGCATATTATTCGGGGTATGATGTTGACTATTTCTCATTAGTGGCTTAGTGCGATATTTCTTGTGGCTGCAATAATAGATTGTACTGTATATCTTTAGAGACAGGACCTTCTGTGTTGAAAATTTTTGTGCCTCTGTGTGGATGGGTTTAATTTCCGGCCGTTGAATTATGTTTTAAATCCAACGGCCGGAAACCCTCTCGGCACAGAGACACGGGGATTTTCGGAAAAGATGAGATCGGACCCCATATCTTAATATGCCCGAGTGTTCGGATTACCGTACTCGTACCTCAACTAATTATGGAGTCCTAATATTAAATCTCAAACATCTTTACACCAGTGTATTATATTTGAAGCTTGCCAATAGTAGTGGAAGAGGGGATAAAATTAGGGGTGAGAAAAAAATTTGTCAAATCGCGAATCCAGTCTAAGTCATTTCAAACAAAAAATGTTTGGTTCGATTTTTTAGTAGTATGGTTTGGTCATGGTTTAAAAAAATTAAAAACCACGTTATATGGTTTGGTTTGTGGATTCATAGTTATGGTTCCAAATCGACCCGGACTGTATAATACATATATATAGATACAAATATATAAATTAATTATGATTCACCAAATAAATATGAGCAAGTTGATTCATTTTAGTGACTTACCAGTTGTGACAACCCGCATTTTTACATTGCCTCAAAATTAATACATCTCCAATAATTACAAGCCCTCAAGATAAATATACATGGTGGGCCTAAAAGCCTGCAAAATGATACAGATTTTCTATACAATCTCTAAAATTAACTCTTTCAATACTCCAACTCGGGTTCCCACTAACTTGTTTTGCACTTGAAAATATAAAACGCCTAGGTAGTATATGCAATTTGAGGACAATAAACATGGTTATCGTTAAGAACTCAATAAACAAGGATAACAAATCAAGTAAGATCATTCTGAACGTTTTCATTTGTAGCCTCATACTCGGCAACATGCCAAGCACCACCCAGGTCAAACTTTGTATTGGGCACATGGGCCCTATAAACATTATAGACTCTCTGTAGGGCAGTCCATCGTACATCTTTCATAACTCTGTAACTCGGTGGGCTTATCTGTTCCATGGCTTTCAGCCAAATACTTCTGTGTCACAATACAAGAAGTGACAATAACTGAATCAATAAACTTAGACATCAAATGATTACAAATATGAGATAATCAAAGAACACTATTTGCAAAGAGATTTAACTAGGAATGTATTGCACACTACCCGATACCTCAAATTATAATCGCGACTGTTGGATATATGAATTACTGGACCAAGAAACCATAACTTTAAGTAATCTCAACGCAACTCCATCTCCACTGTCAAATCCTCCTAAATGGTGAAGAACAAGCCCAAAAATTTGTGTTAAGAAACTGAGTTGTATAATAATAGGAGGCTAGGGCCTGTTTGGATGGGGGCTACCGAAGGGGTATTAGTAATACCCCCTCTAAAGACCGTTGGCTCATGATTAAGCCATGGTTTGGGAATGCACTTTATCAGTGGTATTAGCTAAGCCCCGGATTCTCTTGTGCCCCCTAATACCCTCAGCGAGGAATTATTTATGGAAAGGTTTTGAGATGTTATTACATAATACCTCCGAATAATACCCCTTCTCTCTTCCATTTCAACTAAAAAAAAACATTATCCCCCAATTTTATCCCTCATCCAAACTAAGTACTATTTAATCCCGTTGTCACATCAATGTGGGACCATCATTCTTACATAATACCCCCAACTATTTTATTCCCCTTCATAACTAATACCCTCAATCTTTATCCCGCATCCAAACGGGCCCTAGGTATACTTTGTTTCTCCACCGAAGGCTTCCTTTATATGGCTAGAAAATAAACCGATCCCTGCCACATCCATCTTAAACATCCCGCCCAATAGTAGCTTATTCAATAATCCTAATAAATTACATCTAATCTTATCTATTTTAGTTCTCCATAATATATATATACAAGGCCCCATTCAAGATTTGCCGACACTTCTATTCTCATTTTTTCTTTTTTCCAAACGGCTAAAGCACAATAAATTACTATGTGGAAAAATACGGGTTGTTACACCAGTATTTCATTTACTTAGTTTAAGACTTAAGGGTAATTGTTGGTATTCTACTCTTAATTAGTTGGTAGATGTTAATGTGTTTTGGTAATTTGAATGAAATTGGTTTTAATATAAGTTTTCTTTTAAATTAGCTTCGTAATTTTAAGTCCTTTAAATATTTTTTTTGTCGATGATAGCTTACTTCAAAGCAAACCGTGGTTAAAAATCGAAACTGAACCGTATTAAATGGTTTGGATTGGTTTGGTTTTATGCCTTTTGTGGGTTGGTTTGGCTCTTTAAATTCATAATCCATGGGTTTATATTGATTTGGTTTTTGGTTTATTATAAAACCGAACAAATTCGGACCATGCTCACCTCTAAGTAAAATGATACAGAGCTTATCAAGCCATGACACACTAACTTTTCTTTCTTGGATAATTACTCAAGATATCCAAGCCAGTTTACAGGTGCTTCAGTTAGTTGTTCAAGAACAAATTCTAACGTTCAGTAGCGATGGACTCTAATAAGTTCAGAGCAAAACTCTATATAGACTGACCCGTAAGAACTAAAACATTTAAGAGGTTTTGGACTTAATTAAAACCAAAGAGGAAACAAACCTCTAAGTTAGAGATCTTGACAACAAGGCCAACCCGTTAGGTTAACTTGAAAGGTATATCAATTGTATAAAGTTCGTTCACTTCCTGAACGCAACGGCAGGTTAATTTGCACCTAAAGCTAATCCCACCAAAAAAGAGTCCTTTTTTACCAATTGTATACAGTTCTCTATTTACGAAATTTAAAAATTTTCACAACCTCACAACTTTTACAGCCCGTTTGGATGGAGTGATTTCATGAGAAAGAAAAGAAAGGATTGTGGTTTATTAAGAAATTACTCATTCGGATTGAACTTTATGATGAGAAATTGAGAGAAAAGTACAAAAAAAAAAAATTTTTGATTAACCGTTCCCCTTTCTCACCCAATCTCATGAAAAATGGTGAGATTTGAAGAGAAAATGCACCCTTTTCTTTTCTCCTCATTTCTCACAATCCAAAGGGGATGTTAACGGTAAAGCTATGAGAACCTAAAATCGCTCCGAAAAAAATAAAAAATATAAACTATCTCAAACAGTACCTCGTAAACCTAACAGCTTGGGCAGAATAAATTTTTTGTTAACTTGAATGATTGATGTACTGTTTACAAGTGCTTCAGTTAGTTGTTCAGAAACAAATCCCAACGTTCAGTAGCAATGGACTCTAATAAGTTCATAGCAAAACTCCATATAGACTGACCCGTAAGAACTGAAACATTTAAGAGGTTTTGGACTTAATTAAAACCAAAAGAGTAAACAAACCTCTAAGTTACAAATCTTGACAACAAGGCCAACCCCTTGGGTTAACCTGAAAGGTATATCAATTGTATAAAGTTTGTTCACTTCCTGAATGCAACGGCAGGTTAAGGCTCCCTTCCGGAAACCTTCTTAAAAAATAAGTATTTATTTTGCAACTTCTCATTAAAAAATAAAAAGTTTCTTTCATATTTTCAAACTCAAAAATAATGCAAATGAAAAAAAAAAAGTTCAATTTTTTTTGCACCGTATTAAAGATCTCAATGAGATCTATCAAACAAGATCCATAGTGGTAGGAAAATTATTTGCGTAAACACATAATTTTTGAGCTGGAAGTTGCCTTATACAAAAAATAAGACTGTTACTATGATAATGGGCGCCGGCGGAGGGAAATCGTACCGGCGGCCACGCCGGGCCGTATCCGGCCACCAAACGGCCAATTCGAGCCGTCCAAAAATTCTAAAAAAAAAAACGAGGGGGCCAACGCGGGAATCAATGGCATCCGAGGTGTGTAGGGTGCTTGATCCGAGCACCCCTTTTTTCGTGTATATATGATCAAGCACCCTACACGGAAAAGGGGTGCTCGGATCAAGCACCCTACACACTTCGGATGCCGTTGATTCCAGCGTTGGCCCCCTCGTTTTTTTTTAGAATTTTTGGACGGCTCGGATCGGTCGTCCGGTGGCCGGAGAACCTAAAATTGAGAGAAAAGTACAAAAAAAAAATGTTTTGATTGACCGTTTCCCTTCCTCACCCAATCTCATGAAAAATGGTGAGATTTGAAGAGAAAATGCTCCCTTTTTTTCCTCCTCATTTCTCACCATCCAAAGGAGATGTTAACTGTAAAGCCATGAGAACCTAAAATTGCTCCGAAAGAAATAAAAAATAAAAAATATCTCAAACAGTACCTCGTAAACCTAAGAGCATGTACACCAGATTAGGGAATATAGCATCTTAGGTATTTTACCTAAGCAAAAATCCAAAATAAGCATTGCACCAAGTTAGCAATAGCCCCTTTTAAGGTTAGGTAAAATAAATTTTGCAATAGTGCTTAGATAAATTTACCTAAAAACTATTCACCATTTATACATTTAATATTATTTTCTCTCTCTTCTAGCCTCTCTTTTTCTCTCCTCCAACAAAAAGAAGAATAGTGAAAAGAAAAGAAGTAAAAGAAAAAGAAAGTATTATTTTAATAGAGAATAAGTAAAATAAATAGTATTGGTGTAGTATTGAAAGAGATGTGAGTAGTTAAAAGGAAAAATGTGCACTGTTCACTATCGATTTTGACTCAAATTTTACCTAATCTGATATACTTGCTCTAACAGCTTGGGCAGAATAAATTTTTTGTTACTTGAATGATTGATGTGTGGAAATTAAGTGAGAAAAGGAAGGTTGTTGTAAGTAAGTAGTACAGTAGCATTTTTCATGGCACACGAGAGAGTGGAGTCAACCATGGTCGACCAAGCTACAGTCTCACGACAATGGAAATTTTTGGTCAACGACCCACATCATAGCACCTTTTTACCCACATAACGCACGGGGAAAGCAAAAGTTTGTGTTTTTAAAGCATGATGAGACATGGAGATGAGTTGTGGGTGTTCCGCGTTTGGCAAAAAAGACGGTAGTTTCACACCCACCTTCGCATTTACCCACCAGTGGGATCGGGATTTGTCACGTCGTGCGCCCAATTATCGGCCCCGTTAATTCTGATTTTGGCTGTTTGATTTGAATTGTTCATCGTCTTGTCATGCTAGTAGGTGGTCTTTTAGAAATTCAAGTTACACGGATATTGATATATGGTCACGTGAGCAGCATACATTTAGGTCATTATTAAAGGTCATGACTTATGAGGATTACCGATGAAATTCCACGCTTGTGCCGTCCCCCTCCTGTGTCGTGTTAGTCTACTGCTGAGTCCACTCCCTCTAGATCGATCCTCTCTCCCCTCCTACTACTGCTGCTACCAGGGCCGGCTCAGGGGAAAGCTCCGCAAGCCCGTCGGCTTGGGCAACCTAAAAAAAAAAAAAATCCATGTAAATATAAATACGTATATATTTATATTTGGACGCAAACTCAGCATGAAGGATGGTGCTAGTTTGTTGGTTAGTGGGGTATACTAAGTTCCTACATACTTAGGTGTGCCCAGGTTCAAATCTCGTGTCCAATATTGAGGTTTCATTTTTACGGACTGTTCCTTTTAAATTTCTCACACTCTCTCTCTCTCTCTCTCTCTCTCTCTCTCTCTCTCTCTCTCATATGTTCAGAAGTGAAAGGGCATATGTTGTTAGTGTCCATTTTTTATTTTGGGAGATACTTCTTCTACATCAACAATTAGGGTGTGTTCCACTCAAAAAAATAAGTATTTAGTTTTTGAATTAAAGGTGATGTATTGTGAGAGAATAATCTATCTCGTAAAACGAAAAATAAGTACTTAAAAAATAAAAACCTTAATGGAACGTGGCAAACTCCTCCAAAAAAAAAAAAATACTACTTGCATTCGCATGCTCACATAGTAATGTATGCAAATATGAAAAATATACATGCATATGTCTATAATGCATGCACAGAACACACCAATTTAAAAAATAAAAAAAAAACCTTCAATGAAAAAATTAATCATTTTTTAAGTCAGGTTTGTATTTTTTCAAGTCAGTCCATAATATTTCTTTTTTCAATTTATTATCATTAAATATAGAACAATGATCAAAATAAAAAAATGAAAGATAAAATAAATAGAAACCCATCATTTTTTTTAAACCCATCATTTTTTTTAATCGAATCATGCTAAATCATAAAACACTATAGCCAGAATTCCAATTTAATTTTAATCTTTTTATAGAATTCAAACTAAAAGCACATTGTGACCTTGATTTTTTTGCCTTGCATTTTTTTTAAATTTTTTTATGACTTAATAATAAGTGGGCAATTAAATTGAGGTCGGGCTTGGACAACCTAAATATCAGGACCGGCACTGACTACTACTTCCATACAATGCTACAAATATAGATGTCCCAAAGTCGATCAGAGTATAAATATGTTTGCAACCGTCCGATGTATATGTGTCTCACATGCGAACTGACAAAATTTTGAGACCAATGCTCCCTTAAGAGGGGTGACATAGACCTCCTAATAAAAAAAACAGGTGTTTCAGAGGGATCAAGTCTTACCAGCAAGGCAGCCAACTCCTTTCCTATGTGTTGTGTTGTAATGTCTGCCTTTTCATTTCACGATTAACTAGATGAAGTTTGTTTTATAGGCTTCACTTTTACCCAATTCAACGTAGCCTCTCTAAAAAATTTAGCTTCTCCGCAGTTGACTACAGAGAAAGTTTTGCGGTTCAATCTGAACCGTTCATTTTGATAATCAATGATTTAGATTTGTTGAATCTTTTACTGGTAAAAATCTTTTATTACCTGTAATAGATTGAAAATAAATTTGGACCATTAAAAGATCATCTGACAGTTGCGATTGCTTGGACCGCAACCTCTGCAGTCCGGTGCAAACAAGCCAGATTCAAATTTTGCACCACTTAAGCATCTATCAAATTTTGACTAAATTTAAACATGTATACACTCGTCTATTTGTCACCCCTAATTTTAATCCATAATCAATATGTGGTGCTCACAATTAGTTTATACTCCTATATATATCGGAGCGGTTTCGGGGATATCCAAAAAAATACCTCATAGTTTCCGATCAAATTTTGATGATCCGAGCCGTTCAATGTGATCAGAACGTGATTTTAAAGGTACTCGAGGGAAATCAGCAAAAAAAATGACTGGAAAGGGCTTGATCTGAACAGTTTCGAACAATTTTTTATTGAACGATTCAAATAAAAACTGCTCAAATCAAGCCTTTTTCAATCATTTTTTTTTGCTAATTTCTAGCGGGCACCCTTAAAATCACATTCTGCACACATTGAACGGTTTGGATCATAAAAATTAGATTGAGAACTATGAGATTGAGATTTTGAGTGTTTTTTTAAATGTCCCTTGAACCGCTCTATATATATATATATATATATATATATATATATACGGGATGGTTCCGCGGACAACTATTTAGACACCTAAAAAAACACTCCAAATCTCAATCTCATAATTTCCGATCAAATTTTTACGATCCGAACCATTCAATGTGTGCAGAATGTGATTTTAAGGGTGGTTGCGAGAAATTAGCAAAAAAAATGACCGGAAAGTGCTTGTTTTGAGCAGTTTTTAATTGAACCGTTCATTAAATCTAAGCTAGAAACTGCTCAGATCAAGTCATTCCCGGTCTTTTTTTTTGCTGATTTAACGCGAGTACCCTTAAAATCACGTTCTGATCACATTGAGCGGCTCGGATCATTAAAATTTGATCAGAAACTATGAGGTGTTTTTTTAGGTGTCTAAATAGTTGTATGAGGGTAATCATTAATCCAAGTTCCCACTTACATTAGAAAACTAAAAGTTACTCGTTGAGACAAATAGACAATTGGTACTATAGAAATGAAATTAATTCCTAGCCTCACAGAAACTAGGGAGTGATACATTTATAGGATGCCTATCCAAAATTTAAAACCTATTTAATTTGGGTCATACCCTTTCTAACATAAAACACCTCGTTATATCACAATTTCAAAAAATAAAATAAAATCACATCGTCGTTATTATTTTGAATCAAACGTAGCCTCTGTATATTTAAATTCTCAACATAATCACATCGTCGTTATTATTTTCATTAAATGTTGCCTCTATACATTTAAATTTTCAAAATTAAAACCACGATTACAACAAGCTTGTGCTAGCCGTGTATTTTTTTTTTTTCCTAGACGATAGGATGTTAGGAAGGTTAGGGATTAATGATTACAACGGGCATCGAGCAATTCTTCCATGAAGACTCGAACCCAGAATCTCTCTCTTGAAAGAGAAAGTAATGAACCAACCACGCTACCCGTGACGTTCGTGTATTTCACTCATGATCCACTGCGATTTACACGTGTTTTGTAATTTCGTCCCAAATACTCTTGTTAACGGTTCTTATTTTTTTGAACCATAACCTTACCAATAAACCGCAGAATTAAACCAAATACTAAGACGGTTCGATCCGGATCGAACCGGTTGAGGTTCGGACGATTTTCTTGAGCACCCCTAATTGTGTATTTCTTTTATCTTTTCCTTTTACGTATTTTTTTCTTGAGACGACAAGACGTGAGGAGGATTAGGGGTTAGCGGTACCACTAGGAGTCAAGCATTTTTTCCACGTAAACTCGAACCCCAGGATCTCTGCCATAGAAGAGAGTAACAAACCATCCACGCTAGCCTGCGTGTATTTCACACGTGTTAGTATGTACTAATTTATTCCCGAATACCCCTATTTTCCCGTGGTGGAGAAGGGGTAAATGTGACTGGTGTAACAGGGGGTCGGGACTTTCTGAGATCGAGCTAGAAATGAGGGAATATTCTACTCAAGATACCGACTCCAGAGTGTTTCCGTTGCATATAAATCCCAAGCCCCCACAAATCATTCCCTTCATCTCAATCCCCATCTCTCTCTCTCCTTTCCTCTCACTCTCTCTCTTTCTCTCTCTCCTCTTTTTCTCTTCCTCAACCCCCCTTGAGAAAGACAGAGACAGGTCAGTGGAAAAAATCAAAAAACCCAACTCTTGTTTCTAAATATGTAATCCTTGTGTTGCTTTCGTGATCATTGTTTTATAAAGCTGCTTCTTGTTCTTCAGTGATCCCATCCAGAATTTATTATATGTATGGATTTTGTTTTATTGTGTTGTTTGCATGCAAAGTTTGCCATGTTTATGTAGTGACAAAATAGAGCTTTTCACACAGAGAGACGATTATTGAGATAGATTGGATCAATATTTTAAATACCTACTTACCCCAAAAAATATATTTTTTAAATACCCAGATAATGTAAATCACTATTTATATAATCTATTTCCAATTTTTGCCACAGAATTTTCTGTTCTATTATTAGCCCTGTTTTCCGGTATTTAGGGTTATATATTACCTTTTTCGTGGTTCGATTCCAAAGTTTGATCCCAATAGATGTGGTGAAACGACATCATTGCTGTTTTTCTTTCCATTTTTTAAAAATAATTTATAAAGATGACGAGGGCATTGTTTTTCTCGCTTGTGGATTTTCTGTTGATCGTTGCTCTGTGATCCCTGTGTTTCTTCGCCTGATCTTCCATACCAGAAAAATAGTTTCGAAAAGTATATTTTACATAGGATTTAATCTTTTTTTCAGCGTTTCTTGGCAGTGATTTGGTCTCATTTTGAAGTATTAAACGTGACAAATCATGATGGATCCTAATTAGAAAAAAAATTCTAATTTGTTCAGTCAGTATCAACACGATTTGTTGTCGATTCCATCCAAACCCCTCCACTCGCACATTCGCATCAAGAATAACCAAGAAAGATGTACAAAGAAAGCACGACACAAAGATTTACGTGGTTTCCCAATGGGGTAAATCCGTGGCACAGAACAACATATTTATCGTAGGGTTTTTTCATCACTAGTGATGAAAATATCATAGTCCGCCAAGCAACAAACCAAACCGAATCGCTTTTCACAACCACAACAGGATTTTCTTGGAATTTAGTAGTAGCTGTTTGCCTGTTTCGTTCTCATAGTTGACTTGTTTTCAATCCCTGCATTATTTGTTTTTGTCAATTGGGTAGTCATTCGATTTGTTCTTATTATCGTCTATGTTTTATTCTTACAGACTAGTAGAGAAAGAAGTGGTGAGAAAGGGAGACAAGGGGAAGAGACCAGTCTTGCCCAGATAAACTAGCCATGGCCGGGGAACAATTACAGGTGCTCAACGCACTTGATGTAGCGAAAACGCAATGGTACCATTTCACTGCTATTATTATTGCCGGAATGGGTTTCTTCACCGATGCATATGATCTCTTTTGCATATCACTAGTAACCAAATTGCTTGGCCGCATATACTACCATGTCGATGGTGCACCTAAGCCCGGTTCTTTACCCCCCAATGTCTCAGCCGCTGTCAATGGTGTCGCCCTTTGCGGAACCCTAGCCGGTCAACTCTTCTTTGGTTGGCTTGGTGACAAGCTAGGCCGAAAGAGGGTCTATGGATTGACTTTGATGCTCATGTGCCTTTGTTCTATCGCTTCTGGCCTTTCCTTTGGGAGGGAGCCAAAAACTGTCATGGCCACCCTTTGCTTCTTTCGCTTTTGGCTAGGGTTTGGCATTGGAGGTGATTACCCACTTTCCGCCACCATCATGTCCGAATACGCCAGTAAAAAGACACGTGGTGCCTTCATAGCAGCTGTTTTCGCTATGCAAGGATTTGGAATTTTGGCGGGAGGGATATTCGCGATCTTAATATCTTCAGCATTTGATGCCCAGTTCCCCGCTCCCGCTTATGAGGCAAAACCCATTGCCTCGACCGTCCCACAAGCCGACTACGTTTGGAGGATTATATTGATGGTTGGATCGCTTCCGGCTCTCCTCACTTACTACTGGCGGATGAAGATGCCTGAAACTGCCCGTTACACTGCTCTTGTTGCCAAGAATGCGAAACAAGCTGCTTCGGATATGTCCAAAGTTTTGCAAGTTGACCTAGAGGCTGAGGTCGAGAAAGTTGAGCAAATCGTTCAGAAGCCAAACAGTTCATTTGGTTTGTTCTCCAAGCAATTCCTTCACCGCCATGGGCTCCACTTGCTTGGGACCACCAGCACATGGTTTTTGCTTGACATTGCCTTTTACAGCCAAAATCTGTTCCAAAAGGACATTTTCACTGCAATTGGGTGGATCCCCCCGGCAAAAACCATGAATGCAGTTCAAGAAGTTTTCAAGATTGCCAGGGCGCAAACCCTAATTGCCATGTGCAGTACCATTCCCGGCTACTGGTTCACGGTGGCACTCATCGATAGGATCGGAAGATTCACTATCCAGATTATTGGTTTTTCAATGATGACAATCTTTATGTTTGCTCTTGCATTCCCTTATAACCACTGGACTCACCCTGATCACAGAATTGGGTTTGTTGTGATGTACTCCCTGACCTTCTTCTTTGCCAACTTCGGACCAAACGCAACCACATTTGTCGTGCCGGCAGAGATTTTCCCAGCTCGGTTGAGGTCAACTTGCCATGGGATTTCTGCTGCATCGGGGAAGTTGGGGGCTATAGTGGGTGCATTTGGGTTCTTGTATTTGGCACAAAACCAAGACAAGGCAAAGGCGGATGCAGGGTATCCTGCTGGAATTGGTGTGAAGAACTCGCTCATTGTGTTGGGTGTGGTCAACTTCTTGGGGTTGCTCTTCACTTTCTTGGTGCCTGAATCCAAAGGGAAATCGCTGGAGGAGATGTCGGGTGAGAACGAGGACTTGGGTGGAGATGAGTTGGAGCAGCCTTCTTATAACAACAGGACAGTTCCCGTCGTCTAGGGTTTGATTCAAAAGCGTTCTACTGTAGGCTGAAATTGGATGCGCTCTGAACCCCATTCTCTCTCTCTTTGCTACTTCTTTTATCTTTTTGGTATTTTGCTCTTTGTTTTGGTTAAGTGATGCTTAGCTGATGGTTAGAGGTCCTGTTACTTTTCGAAGTTGAATTGTTATATGACACAAGTATCAGCTGTTTGTTTCTTTTACAATCTTACAGTCTTTTCCTCCTATTGCCGTTTTGTGTTCATATATCTCTCAAATAAGGTTGAAACAATCATCAATGCTTTTTCTAAGCATCTTAAGTTCAAAATCTTTCGCTTGCCTGTTACTCAAAATAATAGATTGGTATCACGACCCTGTTTGGTTTGGGTTTTGAGGGAGGTTTTTGAGTGCAATGAGCAGTGAGAGATAGATACACCGTGCGTAGGTGTTTGGAGACCCAAAACGAAACAAGAACATTTTTTAGCTGAATATTTAACTGTGAAGATACTCAATGTTTTGTATGCAGAATCCTATCACTTCCCAAGGTTGCAATTTCAAAGTGAAGAGAAAATTAACAGAAGCAAAGCAAGAAAGTATTATTGTTTGAAACAAAGTACTGCATAACAATGTGACTCAGAATACAAAGATCTATCTGATAGGCAATGATTTTTAGCAGAACCTTACAACTTTCGGATACCATTAGCCTACAGCTTCACATCAGCCTTCCCCAATGCCCCACTTATTCAAGCCATACTTTGTCACGCCGGAAATGGATCAAAGAAAATGGAATCACTTCTCCATGAGTTGGCGAACTCGGGCACTTAAGTTTTATTATCATCCAAGAAAGAAACTCTTAGTGTGCACGGTCTCTGATAACTTCAAGATCCATTTCTGTAGGATCGGTAGCCTGAATCTCATAATGGATGCCATCAAGCTCTCGTTTGAACCGGTCTTTGGATGTGGCGTAAAGCATCTTGGCACGAATACGAGAGACTGCAGGTGACCTGGTCATCATACAAACAACACGTAAGATTTGCCACAGAAGAAATGACAGTAACTTCTTAGTTGTCATCCGTTTGATAAGCGAAGGATAGACAATACCATCAGGTCCATCACCATTTGCAAAAACATGCAAGTTATGACCTTTTTTTTTTTCTGAACGGCAAATTAAGACCGCTCTATTGCGTAGTAGACTTGTCTGTTGTGTGTCACATCCTTTACGCTTATCCAAGATAGGTCGATATGTACAATATTGCTCTTGCTAAAGACAGAATCTAATAGCTTCTTTTATTGACATCCCTCTATCTTATGAGAATGAAAAAATAGTGCTAAGTAGGAATGACAGTCATGAAAAACAGGAGACTCGGATATCTATGATGAAAGCGTACCACGCGATGAAGAATATCTTGCTCTTTTGGCAATTTTCAGGAGTCACAAAATCGAAGTCATATACAGCATATCGGCAATCATTCTCAGGCAAGGCGGTGGTGAAATCATCATAGCTCTCAGCAGGATCGCCAGTCTTCTCAACAACCACCTCCTTTTTCTTCTCATCAATCTTGAAAATCACGTACCGATGGACCTTTTTCCTCTGCAGCTCTAAAAATGTGTTTTTGCTTTGATCAGCAACGCCCATGCCCGAAGAAGCATTCGGCTGACACCAAACCAGATACGTATTACTAGTTGATCAACTTAAGAAAATGGGATAACTGAAGCCATATCCAGAAGAATGATGTCTCGAATTCCTAACTAACAAGCAAATTGGTCTTTCGAGATGTGGCAAATTACCAGCGAAATTTTACACAGACTCCAAATCAAGAACAAGAAGAGTGAAGTGCCGGAAAAGGGCTTGATTGGCCATCTCATTGTTTTCTCATTGCTCTCAATTTGCCTTAAATATGGACTTGGCATTATAAGATCCTAACTTGTCTTCGAAATTGTATACTCTCAACCCAAGTCCCATAATGCATGCGTGAGCGAGATTGTAAAAGCGCCTTTCGAAAACATCCAAACAAGTACAATTTGTGAGAGGGAGGATTGAGAAGGACATCGTAAAGTGAGCAACGAGGGTGGGAGCGCAGAGTGCTATTGGAGAATTATGTAGCCTAGCTCTCGACATAAGCCCTTCGAAAAACTCTCTCTCTCTAGAGTAATGCAAGTAAAGTTACTAACTAGTTGAGGCACGATAGGGGAAAAGGTAACATACTAAAATCCCAAATTCTTAAGGCAGAAATACAGAACACAACTTTAGAATACAACTGAGCAATTTTAGACTTTTTTTATTACTAAAAGAAGCACGAAATTCTTGATATACAGAAAGAAATCAATAAAACGGAGTTTTTGTTTATTCTTAAGTATTTGGCTGAAATTCTTATTAACATTCGTAGAAATGCTGCATAGCAAATAAATCAAACTTTGATGTACGGATGGATAAACAAACTCAATTCCATGAACTCCCAACATGAGAGAGAGAGAGAGAGAGAGAGAGACGTACCCCCCTGACTCTGAAAGACATGGCTGATCACAGACTCACAGCAATCACTCAACGGCCAATAGAACTCCAAGAGGCAAGATTTAAGAAGGAAACCGACTATTTAAAAACAGTGTATATGTATTTGTGGCTTCAAACGGATTGGACGGAAAGGTAGAGAGAGAGAGAGAGAGAGAGTATGCAGCCAGAGGAAGAGAAAATTATGACGTTCTGTTCTCACATCCCTTTCCTTTTCTTCACTTTTCTATTTTGTTCATAGACCAAAAGTCTACGGACACACAAATTATGTCAAGCCGTTTGATGTGGACTCATGCTCGGGATGCAAATATGTTATGTTTTAAAGTTGCGTCCGTAGTATTTCGCTCCCATAGAGAGAGTGAGGACAGGAAAAATGATTCTAGTTGTGAGGGAAAGGAAGAGTACAACGGTTATGGGCTTCTTTTTTCATCCAATGGGCATGGGGGCCCGGGCTAGTGAGTGGCTGTGACTAGGCACACAGATAATCAAAACGTTAGGAGGAATAAAGCAACAATCTGTTTGAAACCATTAGTCAAAAACATGATCAAGTTAGCTACTCTATATTCTTGTTCATCAAATTAACCCTTCTGACTCAGGAGTTAGGATTAAAGAGTTGGAACTTGGAAGGCAATAAGCAAGTCTTTTTTTATCACTCTTTTGGATTCATTCTTTTCGATAACCGGATGTTCAGGCTAGTTTACTTACATGCACCTCGACTAATTCCGAGACCCTGAAATTAACGTTTGGCCAAATCCTTCAGTGGTCACAATGTTTGGCCTTCTTGCTGTTCAAACATATTCACTTCATGGAAGACAATCACTACCTTGTTTTCTCATACTCACTCGGCCAAAACCTCGGACTCTTTTTCGGATTCATTCTTGACTTGTAGTAAATTTATTCTTTGAGATACCCTTACAAATTGAAACGATTATGACCATTCGTTTGAGATGTAGAGAATGAAAATTAAGCAAAGTGATAATTATTAAGATTATAGTAGATTGGACGCAAAGCATACAAGAAAGATGGGGTGTGATAAAAGGAAAACTAATCTCTAGTTAACTATAAGTGTGAGTTTAATTATGTGTAAAGAAATTGGGACCATGAGATAAAATAAAGAAACTTATGAAATGAAAAGAGGAATACATTTAAATTTTGGATGGTTGTTAGGCTTTATTAAGGGTATATAAAAATGGACCCCAGTCGGTGCGTTGAGCAAACGCTTCCTTGCTTTTGCAGTGGCAAAGGCCATGCCCATGATAAGGGGGTTGACAGAACCTTATTTGAAAAAGGCAGAGGTACATATGGCACTGCCTCATTGATTATTGTAAAGCAACTTCTTTTTCAATCCAGCGGGTGCTACTCCAACTGCTACGTTTCACCGCTCCTTCACGCAGCGCTTAATCTCCATCTCGATAATCAATGGTCTGAATTTTAAAATATTTTTTCTAGGAAAGAGTTAAACAGAGCGGTGGGAAATAAGAACCATTGAAGGTGGTAGCCTAGTGGGTAGGGTGCCCTTCATCCCCAGGTGAGACTCGGTTTCGAGTCTTGCCAGCGGCAAGAGGGTGTGCCGTGGTGGTAAACACTTATGTCCACTTGTACCTAGGTGGTGCTGTGGTGACGGCATGTCCTCTCGGACAGTAGCTATGTTTTAAACCAGACATTTCACAGCTGATAGAGAGCCCTTATGGTTACGTCCAAGGAAATAACTACGCTGGTCTAATAATAATAAGAATAACTACGCTGGTCTAATAATAATAAGAGGCGGAGATGAGACTAAAAGAAGTTGATCTCAATTATTTTAGCCTTGTAAGGTGGTTCCCTCCGCCCACCCTCCCCCCAACCAACCCCCAACCTTAACTCCATCTCATAACAAAAGAGTAACAAACTCTTCTTCATCACTTTGAGGAAAAACACACACATCACTTAGTACGGCTATATAATGACCAGGACAACTACTCTGATTAGCTTGCAAGGTGTTAAAGCTGGGAGGTTTGAGTTTGAGCAAAGTTATCATGCCTGGGATCGTTGTCCACGTGTCGTGTCGTGTCCGGACTCTCTGCTGACAATGCTACCGACGTAGTGTTGCTCTTAGGGCTACTAAAAAAATCTGCTAAACCGTGAAAATCGAACCAATTCGTACGTTTGGGATTGAAACAGTGAATTAATGATCCGGATACAAATTTAAAAATTAAAAACCGTGACTCGTTGTCCGAACACAGACTTTCATTCTGAAACCGTAGATTAACCGAAGGGGACCGTAAGATATTTATTACATATATATAAATAAAAATATATATGTGTATATATATATATATATATGCATATAAATTTTTTTAACCACTAATTACAAATATTTTTAACTTGTTCAGTATTTTAAATAAAGTCCTAAGGTAGTACGGCTAAGTTTTTTTTTTTCTTGTTAAAATGACCGTCTAAGACGTATTTTGATAATTAATACACGCCAAGGACATGCTGACAACATTTGTTAATACTAAAAATGTTCTTGGCGGATATTAATTATTTAAACACGTCATTGGCCGTCATTTTCCCTTGCTTATTATATGTAATCCTTGAATAAAATTGGAATTGATTCATAACTCACGAAATGAATTGAAACCGAACCTTGTGATTTTTGGCCTGGACATAGATTGTAGCTATTTTCTAAAAACTGTGACTCGCGAATTATGATCGGATCCGATTCGGACGTGAGCAGCCCTATTTGCACTAGTAAAGAAATCAACAGATTCTTTGGTTGGCTTGGGGCGACCTTCCGTCCGCTGGGTATCAGCCCAATTATGTACGCATCCATGCTACGGCTGAGAACCACTGGGCTAGCCCAGTATTTACGGCCTGATTTGCTAATGTGGTAGAATCTAGAATCTGATTTGTGATCGGAGAAAATACAAGTAGGAAAGCGATCGAATGAAGAGAAGCACAACCCGTTGGTAACGTAAACGTTTCGAGGTTCGACTAGGTTTAGGAACCAAGACACGAGAGTGCCCTAGTCTTGGGTTTTTTTCTGTCAATCAAACGTTTGATCGCGTTCATTCGCTCAATTTATTTATATAAATCCTCGGTTGTGCCCAAGGCAATGGAACAAGAAGGTAGCCGTTAGACGACCCCCTCTTTTCTTGATTAGTTCGGATTTTCGACGATCCATTCTTAACAGTCATATGGGTTTTCATTAGGGCAACGACACTCTTCGAACCCATCAGCAATGCTCGCTGCTGTTCTCTGTAAAAGAGCCAAACTTCATGAGGAACTCCGTAACATCGAAAAACAGGTGATTTCTTTTCTTTATCAATCTTTGCTAATCCAAATTATATGTATTTATGCCGTTGATTTTCTGAGTAAGTGGGAGTAGGGTGTAATCAGCACAAATTTGTCGGTTCTTTGGTGTTCTTCAGTTTGTGAAGTTGGGTTTACTGGCATCAATCTGGTGTGTTACTGTTGTTATGGAAGCTCTTTTCCTGCAGATGAAGTTGCCACTTATTTTGTGTATATGACATTGGTGCTATATAATGCGATAAAGATTATTCGACGAAACTTGGAGATTAAGTCTGGGGCATTATGTGTCTCCCTTGAAATCGAAGGTCCCTGTGAATTGTGATGTTTCCTGCCGATCAAGTGCAGAAGTTTATTATAGTGAATGAAATCCTTCATCAATTTGGGGGGCTAAGCACATTACTTCGGCTGCATTTGTTGTAATAGCAAAGTTGAACATCTTAGAAATCAGTTTTGAGGTGTCTGCCATTGCCAAATTATGCTGTTTCACGGTGATAAGTTTCTCTCGATTGAATGCAGAAATTTTCACTTGCTCATTGTAGTTTAGTGGAACAGGTCCTTGATTGTGACTATGATCTTTACGTTTTGTCAATTTCATTTATGTTGTAGCCAATACGTAATGCCTGAATATCAAACTTGTAGCAATAGGATTTTTTGGAATATTGCGAACGCCTTAGAAAAAAGTGGAGATAGTCTTGATCCTAGCCAATTACTATTAGCAGTTTTTCATTTCTCCGGGTCTTGATTATAGCAAGAATATGGAAACAAAAACCTTTATAATCCTTTTCTACAACATCAAGAGGGCCCCTAATTTCGCACTCGCTTCATCGCACTCTACTGTGACTATTCTCATCCCCAGACTTTTAGGCACAAGGTTTCCTACTACACATTACGCCATCAAATCTCGAGGTAATGAAGCATATCATGAGATTTTACTTTTCTTTAGGGTGCACTGGTTAGAGTGTAAACATTGAAAACGATTACGTTTGGGCAAGGTACAAAGAGTTATGAGAATAACCAGTACTGAAAGTCAACTTCACTGACAAAGTTTGTAATTCTGCATTCCTTTTGTTTGAAATGTTCAAAATCCGTTTCTATGGACTTCTAGAAGACGTCTTGTAAAGGAAATCCAATTAAGTTTCATGTACTTCTAGATGTGAACCTGACCTTGGTTGAGACATGGTTGGCTAGCTAAATGTTAGCTTCAGTTCTTGGCAATGATTCACCAGTAGCTAAACCATTCTGCTTATTTTTAGCCATAAGCAGAATGGTTTGCAAAAGTGGGACATCAATAAGTGCATGGTTCGTATAACTATGTTTTTGATAATTTGGGGAAGTCATGATTGATAGGATGACAATAATGGGTAGGTTACAATTGTGCATGCCGGGAGATGTACCCATTATAATGCCAGGTTTTCCTGTCATATCATGTAGCAACAGATTAATGTGTATACTGTGTAGCATCCGCAGCAAGAAAGTAGGAGCTGCCTAGTAGAGCGATGTTGAGTACTTCACTTTTTCCTCTCCACTGTTGCTAAAACTTTTTCTGCATTTGGGCTTATCAGAACTTTTAATGATGCTTTACCTTCTGAGTTCTGACTCAGTTATCAACTCGGAGTCTAACAGCTCATCTTAATTTGCAGGTGTATGACATGGAGACAAGTTATTTACAGGATCCAAGCCAATGTGGAAATGTATTGAAAGGTTTTGAAGGCTTCCTATCATCATCTAAGAGCACTACCCTGTAAATGAGCTTTTCTGTTCTATTGTGGCAGCTGTTCTGTCCCTTTTCTTTTATAACTATGTGAAGTCATGCTTCTAATCTGTATTGAGTTATTGATTGGCTTGTAGCGAATGCATACATATATTACATGAAAACACAAGGCCAATTATTTTAACCTAACATGCATTTTAAGTATGGAACATTGCTGAGATAGATATTTAGTTCACAAAATTTCGTCTTGCTGAAGTACTTATGAAAAAATCATTTTATGTTTTGTCCTGGTACACCATCCTGATTTCATCTGGTTATCAACAATAAATAAGTGGTGTGGTGATTCACTTGATTATCCCACTTAAACAACTCTTTCCAAATTGTTGCTGCAGCTTGAAGCGATCCAGGAAGTTTCAGCCTGAAGATAGACTTTTTTCATTATCTTCGGTCACCTCACCAGCTGTATGTATTCTGGATTTATAAATTACAGTTCCGGTTATTCCTCTTGCATAATCAAAGATGTACAGATGTATGTTTTGTTGTACAAGCCATGAATGCAGGGATTTGATTACTAGGGAGAGTGGTTGGCTGGTTGCAGCTTTCGAGCTCGTGTTGCTAATAACATACCTAGATATATAATCTAAACGTCAGCTGGTTATGTGGAATATAGATACATGACAGGAGGATGGGTATGAAATTAGGTTGCTACTTGGTCCCTGAGGTGATTTATTGGCGGAGGAAATAAATTAGGAAAAATGAGCTGTGTGAAGAGGTAAGTGTTTTTCCAGTTGATGGGTGTTGCCATTTTTCTCCGCCGTATATGCAGAGCACGAGAAATTATACATGCTGACTTACCAAATTGAAATGGTGGTGGAATGTTGGAGAGAGTGAGAGAGAGGAGAGTAGTAGGAATAACCTTTGACTGGAATAAGGACTAAGCTTGCTGGTAGTTAAAAATTGTTCCCATGGACTTCAGTTTGTTTAAGCCTTTTGTTGTGTAAGAAATTGAGATAATTTTACCTTCTTTAACTCCAGCAGAAGTATGAGTGTATGACTATAAACTCCTTTAGTTGTGAGAGATTCCTTAAGTTTCATTGGTGACTGACCTCCACAGCTCCACTGCGACCCACGAGTTCATACCAAACCCACGAGTTCATAAGGACATATTCATAAATATTGAAATATGTGTCGGAGCACCGTCAAATAGCAATAACAAGACTACATGCTATTGCAATTTGTTTTCAACTTTTGCACTGTTTTATGTTTCAGGCAGAAGAGCATGTTGTTGGACGAGATGTTGGAGGTCTTGCTGCCAATGGACAGTAAGTATTTGTGTTTGGTGCAGTTTATTTTATTTTATTTTGTATCATTCCTTCGGAAATTGTATCCATGCGTGAAGATCTGATGCTTTCAAAATATTCTTATTTCTATATGGTTAATGTTTTATTTTTCTTTCATAGCTTCAAATAGTTCATTGTGTTGCATGAAGTTCTGAGGCTTACAAAATATTCTTCATGTCTGCATTGCTATTACCAGACCAGATGATTATCGTCCCTTCTGAATTTTGATATTGGTAACACAATTATTCTTCTCGCCTGTGCACTTGCAGGGGAAAACCGAAGAGGGGAAGAGGAGGGCCAAGAGATGCAAAAAGAATCAGACAATCAAGTGATGCAGATTACGACTATGAAGATGATCCTGATCTTTAGCAACCTCAGCAAGACAAGTTTCTCTTCTAATGAGTTCTTTAAGGAGAACAAATTATTGTTTTTATTCGTGTAAATGTCTGCAGGCTCATAGTGAACAAAAAGCACATTTGGCTACTGTAATCAGTTAATGTTATTGGAGGCTTGAACCGGTTTGTGGTGGCATATCTTGATGACATTAAGTGGTCTATGGTCAGACGCTCGAAGAGCGTACATGGAGCACTTACACGACAACCTACTTTACGTCAAGAAGGATAATTGCTGTTTTGCTCAACGAGGTGTCTTGTTCCTTGGAAATCGGATCAGGGGAGGGACCATTTGCACGACTAACTAATCTAGTTTTTGTAAAGGTTTCTGTCGGTGCCTGCCGGGAAAGACTCAAAAGAATTTCAAAGTAAGGTCACTGTTATATTACTGCTGCAATCAGTTCGTAAACAGGATTTTCTATTTGAGACGTTTGCCTGGCTTCCAGCGATGGCATGATATCCATATGACAATTTTGTTGCAACTTGCAAGTGCTCGTTTGATGTCGATGATGTCGTTGACATCACCAAGAATCCACCTCCCTTTTTTTCTTTTTCTGTTTTTTTGCCTAGGATACTATGAGACCCGATGACAAGTGTTATCTATCTCTAGCGTCGTGGCTCAAATTTGACTGTGTATCTAGTATGTTTCGAAATCTGTGCTTGATGTGGTGATTGGTTTTTCTGTCATTTAATTTAATATAGTACGTACTAACTAGTGAGATGCAAGGACAGATTATTTATATTTATTTAACACAAAGCAGCCTTGTTCTATCTTGATGGGCTTGACCGCTTTGACATGCAATGAAGCCACAGGCCCACAGCCAATCCATTTGCATTATCAAAACTACAGGAAATTTCTGGCCGGTCTCAAATTTTACATGAGATTTCATGCAAAAAAAAATTTTAAAGTGCTATCCCATCTAGATCCTTTTTAAAAATACTTTTACTATTTTGCCCCTGTCACTTTTCATACCGCAAGAATTTACACCCTTTTGTAAAATTCACACTTTTGCGGAATTCACACCCCTAAAATTCACATCTTCTTAGGAATTCTTGGAGTGAATTTTTTGGTGTGAATTGCTGGTGTGAATTTTTGGGTATGTAAATTCTTAGATGTGTGAATTCTCGGGTGTGAATGCTTCAATATTAGATTTGACAATTTAAATAAAAAAAATAAAAAAAAATTTATTCACATTCCGATGCAACTATTGGACTTCTTTTTTCACTTTTTTTTTTAAACATCGGGAACTACTCCAAATATTGCTCATTAACTTTTTCATGCAAGCAACTGAACCCTTTACAGCATATATAATACTAGTGCATGCCCGTGCCTGAAGGCACGGCGCAACACATTTTGGTCATGCACTTGGCGATAGGGGAGAGAGCAAGGGAAAGGGATGTGCTGGTCTTGTAATGATCTGATCACATTGTTACCTAGAGAAAGGGATGTGCGGGGTCATATAGTGATCTGATCAAACAATACATTTCAAATGAAAGAGGAACAAAGTTCACAACAAATAAACTCCCAAATGGAATACTTTTTAAGATACATATATTATCATGGAACAGCTTTTAAAATTTTTAAATTCACTTTGCCATATCCTTGGCATGTCCCCCAGTAAAAATATTTAAACCTAATGGATAACTTATGTGGCGTGTCTATACATGCCTCCACGTGTCGCGCATCCTTGCAGTGTCGGAACACAAAATCTATCCAAAGTCAATGAAAATGGATCGTAAAGAATTAATTCACTCTCCACTATTTTCACTATCTCAAACATGCATTTTAACAAACACAAAGTGGGCATCTTTAAAAGACACATATGTTAACTAAGGACAAAAAATATAAAGGGTAGAAATACAAATAACAAAGTCAACTTAGATAAAAAAAAATTGCCATCTTCATTACATGAAAAACCCATATTTTACCAAGCCTAACTAACGCACAAAATCTTCAAAATCTACCAAGCATAACCACGCACAAAATCTACCAAGCCAAACTAACCCATCTTGTGGCCATGACATGACCAAGATTTTTTGTTAGGTATCCAAAAACTAAACCGTACAATTTGGAAGCGAAATTTGCCAACAATTTTCGAAGTTCAAAACCGAACGAAAATCCAAGTTGAAAAACTTCATTAGCCGTGTATTAGCAGAAATCAAACTCCCAATCAAAGGCCGTATATTAGCAGAAATAACACTCCCAATCAAAGGCTGTGTATTAGCAGTGAGAAATCAAATTCCCAATGTCACATAACTTCAACAAATTTCCAATTTCGGAAAACCCTAGTGCGAAATTGAAGATGAGGGGAGTGTTATCGGAGAGGGAGAACCAAATTGATTTCGTGGATATGGAGAAGATGCGTACAAAGATTGAGGCGATCAATCTCTAGTTGATTGGTGGGCGTTCAGCTCTTCTTCGTGCACTGAGGTGGGCGTTGAGCTCTTCTTCGTGCACTGAGGAGTGGGTTTTGCTGTGAGAGAGAGAGAGAGAGAGAGAGAGAGAGAGAGAGAGAGTATGTGTAACTATGGAGGAAGAGAGGTATTTGGGAGAAGAGGAAACGCGATGGAGAAGAGGAAAACGCTTGGTAGATAGGGGTGAGGCTTGGAAATAGGTTGAAATCAATGAGTCAATCCAACGGTTGTAATCTATTGAAAATGCGATTCGACGGTTTCAAAGATGCTCATGTTTGTATGAGTAGATAAAAAATCGCTCTGTTTTATAATATAGATGTCTGTATTAATAAACTCTTCAATTTAGGGGTTCGATTTTGTTCACCTATGTAACGAGTGCTATCATTAGCTAAAATGGTGGAATAAACTCCATTACTGTTTTTTTTTATCGGCAAAAGAATTTTATTAATCTGCAAAAAATTACAAAGATTAAATGGACGAGAGCAATTGAAAATTAAAATTATTTAATCTCCATGACTACCCGAGACCCAAGCGCTGGCCAAAGACCAACAAAACCCTAATAAACTCCATTACAGTTCCAATCACCTAAGAATGTAATATTCACCTAAGTGTACAAGAGCAAGAACTTCAATAAATAAAACTAAATAAATTACAACACCACAAAAATCAAAAAATATATATATCTAGATCTAAACAGAGGCACGAACAACGATAAAGATAAAAATCGCCGAAGAAGCTATGGTGTCGGAAACCATCCTCCCGCACGGAAGAGGTGTTGGAAAAACTCGACACGGACACCTCAGTCGCCATCTCCACCGACCATACAGTGAGATCTGATCCACCACATATTGGCAGTGGTGAATCAAAAAACGGGGTCCCTCAAGATCTAGTGTCGGTAAAAGCCCCGGATTGCAAATTGACTACTACTCCTACCACCTTTTTTAACTGCTGACAAAGTGTTCTCCACTTCCTCAAAAAAGACTTGACAAAAAAATTAAGCCCATGTCCACCTTTTTTGCTAGAGAGAAAAGGTCAAGGTTTTGGATATGGCGGTTCACTGGTTTGATCTTAAAAAGCCACAAGTCCCATAACTAGGTCCCAGTGCTCCTCACTCAAGAAAAATGTGGTTAAATATGTGTCCATTTTTCCCCCTGCGAGTCGGTGCATCTTGGTGAATATTTTGACGAAAGATATAATATGTCATAATCTTGAGTGAGAGTTAGGAATTTCATTATTTGGGATCCAATTAATACAAGTAATCTAATTCATAAGGTAATCAAATTCAAGTATGTGATTAATTTGTGATCGTATTATTCATAGCGAAAAAACATACTATTATAACAAGAACTTTATTGAAGTCCGATGTAGGTTGGGGTTCCGCGAAGGTGTGTTTGCGTGTAAGCCGGAGAGGTGCAATTGTTTGATGATTAGTGGGGAGAAAGGAGGAGCAATCTTGTTGGGTGAGAGAAGGAGCAAGAGGTACAGAAGAGACAAAGGCAGCGTGTCCCTTGTTTCTTCCGCGGGGGCAGTTATTGGCTTTTCCTAGATTGACCAGATGAGATCACATTTTCTCTTGGGAAGAATGTTCTCCTTTCTCAAATTCAAATTCAATGCTCACCACTTTCTCTCTCAGAGAAAAGTTAGCTCTATCAAATCAAAGGGAATGTCAAGGGTATTTATAAGGCACTTGGGCCTAGGTCAAGCCCATGACGGCGTTCCTATATAATCCTGACACGTGTTCCTCCTGTACCTCTAGGTCTTGGAAAAAACGCAGTCTCTCACGGGCTTTTCCCTTGGGATAGCTTGATCCCCGTGACGCAACCTCCTTCCTAAGCCACCGAGCCACAAGAATCTCCCCCATTCCCGCTGGAGCAAGGTCGCGACCCGCGGCGATCGTTCTCTTGTCACGGAGCCCTTCTGGACCCTGCTTTATGGCTCGAATGGAACTCCGGACATTATTTAACTAAGTCTCTCTCTTATAATTCTGAAATCGCAGCGACTCGCGGAACTTTATCTACGGTCTTCCGCTGCGCAGGTTGCCCTGGTAATGGGGCTCGTCTTCCTTCCACAAGCTTTGGCGAATTTCCACGGGCTTAAAATTATGTCCCGTGGACATAACTGAGAATTGGCCAAAAGTGCTTTGTAACAAAAATTTCCAAATTTGTGTCAGCTGGACTAATTGTTTACTGATGAACCAAACAGTGCACTTCTTTTTTGTTGTTGAAAGAGTTAAGAAATTCATTGATAACTGAGTAATACAATCTACCGTGTGCATCTAATACAACTGAAAAAAGACAAAAATTGCACACATAAAGACAAATAAACGACCAAATCAAATGAAGACAAATAAACGACCAAATCAAATGAAGACAAATAAACGACCAAATCAAATGAAGGATATATACATCCAGCGATAAATTGATTCGGCGGTCAGATATCAGAGATCTGCATGCAGAATGTCAATGAGCATGCACCTATCACAGTAGTCCCACTATTGATGAGGCTTCCTCATAGAAACCAACCGATACAAACTAAGTGATTCTAGCACCCCAGGTCGAGAGAACTCTGTGCACTACTTTTCATGGTCATGGCATTGCTTAAATACCAGGCATGCATCCAAGTTCATTTTAGGATTTTGGATAATGAGTGGAGAGATATAGAAAGACAAATGAGAGTAATAATTGAGAGAAAATTTATTAGAAATCGTGTGCAGAGAGAAAATCTAAAATCCCAAAACGAACATGGTCGGGAAGGAAATAAATTCTGAGATAATGAAACTGATTCTTCAATTCTAACAAAGATCTGTGGGCTTCCACTAAAAAGTACTCCTACAGTATCTTTTAGCAAAGCAGTGGATTTCGTTGGGTTTCTATGTAGATTTGGAGCTATCATCCTAATTATAGATGTCCAGGATTGTCATGCTCCAGTAAAGTAATTAAGCTTTATTGCCTCATAAAAATCAGTTTTCTTTCTACTGTATCAGATATCTCTGCCCTTTTCCTAATATATTGATCGATCTTTCCTTTCTGATTTTTTTTTTTAAAAAAAAGGGATAGGTCACCTCACTTCATGGGGCCTAATTAAATCTCCTTCAAACACGGGTGGAGCTATACATTGGCAAAGTTAGGTCACTTGACCCTACTGAGTTGAAAAAAATTGCTAGAGTTGCTACAATTCTAGTGTTATTTAACACGTTTGATGTCATAGATATTGTCCAATTGCGACTACTTTAAGCAGTTGACCTCATTGTCGATAAGTCCCGACCTAATTGTCTGCAAAGAGATACTATATATATAATAACTGTGTGTATTCTTTGCATTTGATCATGATGAGGTGTTAATATAGAGAGTTAAGATGCAACACGTTTTAAGTTTCATGATTTTGCCCTATGCTCAAAAAGAGTCCATGCTCAAAGAATGATAACATCAGTCTTGCACAAGGCAACAAAGGGGAAAAATGATCTGGCCGGTAGAATTCGTCTAGTTTTTAAACCCATGATCTGTTTACCAAACCAAAGTCAATTCTGAAATTCAAGGCCAAGTTTTAATTAAGTTCATGAAATCATGAGTATTTTTTGGAGTAAATATTCCTTGGTAGTATTTCTGTAGCAGTGGAGACAACCCAACTAGTATAATTATGACTATAATATTCCTTCCCTTCGGCTGTTGAAATTAAAATCTAGGTCAAGCGCATGACAGGGTTCCTATAAAATCCCAACACGTGTCCCTCCTGTACCTCTGGGTATTGGGGAAAACGCAGTCTCTCGCAGGCTTTTCCCACGGGGGAGCCTGATCCCCGCAACACAACCTCCTTCCCAAGCCACCGAGCCACAAGAATCTCCCCCATTCCCGCTGGAGCAAGGTCGCAACCCACGGCAATCGTTCTCTTGTCACGGAGCCCTTCCGGGCCCTGCCTTATGGCTCAAATGGAACTCCGGACATTATTTAACTAAGTCTCCCTCTTATAATTCTGAAATCGCAGCGACTCGCAGAACTTTATCCACAGTCTTCCGCTGCACAGGTTGCCCTGGTAATGGGGCTCGTCTTCCTTCCGCCCGCGAGCTTTGGCAGATTTCCACAGGCTTAAAATTCTGTCCCGCGGAGGTGCTTCTGCTCCTCCGCGGACATCTTCCACGGATACTTCTCCAAGCTTTGTACACATGTGCTTTCGTAATTGGGCGGTCAACCGTCTTTACTAGGTCAAGATGTGACCAAAGTCTCCTTGTTGCGCGAGCCCTGTTGCCACGTGCCCCCAGTTAATTAGCAAGTCGAACGGTCTTCTTGGATCAAAGGTTGACAATTCTCACCGCACCTACATCCGGCATTTACGTTTTCAGTGAATTCAACTGAAATTTGAGACATAATATTCGTGTTCGATTTGTGAAGGAATGGAATTTTGTCTTTCATACGTAACCATGAATTACTTTCTTATTTTATTGGGTGTTAAATTTAGAAGCATCAGAGCTCAAAATCTCATTGAGCTCAATCATGGCAGACTTAATTAAAGTTGGCTGGGCAATTCAGGTTGCATGTTCCATGCAAGGATGGAGCCAAGGGGGTCTAGTGGTAATGGCTGTCACGGCAAAAAATTTAGAAAATGCAATTATTATATGTTAAAAAAAAACTAAATTTATATAGACACGCCATTGCTAGATTTTTTATTTTTATTTTTTGCTATATATTAGTCTTTAATCCTCTAAAAAAAATTCAAGAAAAGAGACCCAAAAAAGTATTCCAAGACTAGATTCTATCATCGATGCTTTTAACGACTTGAAAGAGCATCGGACACAATTCAAAATGCCTCACTTTACTGGATAGATTAAATTAATTAAAGTTAGACTTTTTTCGTACTCTATATGCAAATGACAAACTTTATTTACTATAGTTTTTTATTATGTTATTTTAATTTTTTCTAGAGTCGATGACATTCATATTGTAATGCATCTTTTTTTTAGTATACATTTCGTTACTGCTAGGATAAAATCCTGACTCGGTCCCTGGTTCCATGGCAGCCGACTTGAAGGTTCCAAAGGCAATTTTTGATACTGGGTAGCTTGCGATCGATCAAGATTCTTAATGACCTTCCTACTTCTAACTACTGGAAAGTCGATGCGATGATCGAAGACATACGTTCTATTTGTAAATCTTTTGTTTCCATTTTCTCTTGCTGCAATCGCAAAGAAAATCAATGTGCGAATTGGCTTAGGAAACAATCCTGTAAGAATCATCTTCCCCCTCCTCCCCATGAGTATTTTGCTCTGCTTGAGCTTTGTAACCTTGTTCAGCTTTGCAATGACATGTTGGAGTGTTAAAAAAAATGCCAAAGCCCAATGGTAAAGTTAATTGGTGGCTGCTGCAATAATGCAAGGTGAGAGAAGAACTACAGAGATGCCAAGGGGATGCTAGGGTGAGAGCATTATAGCTAGCTACATGAAGCTAACTCTCTCCAGCTCGTTTGTTTGACTTTAGCTCACCATTTGCAGAAACTCTTGGGGCCATCAGACATTTGTCCGGTGACCAACTTTAGAACACCACCAGAATTAGCCGATGTGCACAAAAATCAACCCAGACAATCAGACACCCGATTATAAAAAGAAAATGGAATGCAGAAGCTAGAACGTGAGAAATATAGCTGCCTGCCCAAGTGAGAGATGAACCAACTGCATTTTCATTGCTCAAAATCACCCCACCCGGACGCGGAAAATGGAGTACAATCTGGTACCTAATCTGTGAGGTCGCTACTAATTAGTACTAGTACTAATTAATTAATAACAAAGTAACATCAACGTTACAACACTTTAATATATATATTACATGCCTTTCATACTTTTGCTTTTGCTTTGGGGAAAATACCAGTAGCTTTTTTTATCTTGTGATTCCTTTTACACTTGAAAAATTTGGTTGGTATTTGACTTGTTGTGTTGACGTGTAAATATTTCCACCCCATCATTTTCATAATTTCTTGTTTTTCAAAGTCGGATGGATCTGGTTTAGGTAATAAACAACTACAGGTTGAAACTGATCAGTGCCAGTTCAAAATCAAATCATTCCAGCTAACTCTGTTTGAATTATTCCTCCAGAAAAGAGTAGTAACAGGCAAAACTTGCTGTAGAATAATCACGGGCGGAACCAGGAATTTTGGTTAGTGGGGTTAAAAATTAGATTCATATGCAATATATTGTTTCTAGACACAAGTCCAAAAATAACTAAATTAAAAGGTTAATTATTAGATCGATATGCACTAAAAATTCATTTTTGTCTCATAATTGGCCTCAAAAGACTTGTCATATTTGAAAAATAATACATGATAGTCTCATTTCTAGCACTATCAACTCTCGAAAAGGAAAGAACGCTTGAGATTTTTATGCACTTTAAACAAGTTGGGGCAATTTAGAGATTTTTTGTGGGGTCAAAATAGATAAATTATACCTATTTCTATGAAAATTTGGAGTCAAATTAGTAAAAATGGGGTAAAAATTATACTTATCCCAAGAGAAATTTGGCCGTCAGTGGGGTCAACCGCCTTCTCTTGTATCTATTTGCCTCCGCCCCTGAAAATAATACTCCAGTAATGATTTCACCAAATGAAACACAATGGGTTGTGTAGAATGAAGAAGCAAAACTAACCCCAACTGGATTTGACAAAATGGGTATGAGAAAGCAAATAAACTTACATCGTTTAAAATCTTAAATTAATCGAGATGTGCGCAAACTGACATGGACGTCCGGTTATCAATAAAATGAAAATGCAGAAGCAAAGCTGAGTGGGGAGTGGAGCTTGTTTGTCGTATTGGTGTATATGTTGACTTTGATAGATATATAGCCTCTTTCTTTGAGTACTCCTTTGTCCTTACCCAGTACCCACCCTTGATTATGAACTCCCCAGGATAATACTCTACTATACTTCTGCATCAGATTATAAACTACTGTACGTCACTCGTGTGCTCACCTTTTATTATAAAACTAATTTTGTGCATTTGTTTATTTATAGATTTGTAGGACAATTTCTCTGGACAGTCAACAGTATTCGACCAACGTTTAAAAGCAGCGTCCACACGACACACGCGCATGGACCTATTCATCCATCCATTTCTTTTTAGTAGTAACCCGAAAAGATATGGGATACTCTGTTTTCAAAGGTTTTTGGCTATATATTTTCACAATACTCTGTTTTCTTTTCTTCCTTTTTCTTTGAGACATTTATAGTAGTATATAGTTGTCTATAAATTGAAGAATGTCTGTCGACTGTCTGTCCTAATCAATTTGGGTCAATATCCAGCTGCCCCATTAGTTCTCTTTCAGACTATATCAGTCAGATGTTTGCTTGGTTTGCATAATAGATTTGTAGTTCAAAATTGGTTTTACGCATAACGGACATACAAGTATATATAAAATCAAGATTATATTGGGTTTACTTTTTTTTCCCGTTGTCACATGACTCACATGGTGGGGGGTTGCCCAAGCCCGAAGTCTTGTGGGGCTTACCCTGTGGCCGGCCGGCTTTGATACAAGTAGAACCTGCGAGCTTTTCTTACGTGTTGTTATTCTCCCACTCAATTAACTAGGCCTCCTCATCTTAACCATACTTGTCTCCTAATATGTTCCGTAACTCGATCTCTATTTCAGTAGCATTCCTGGGAATTATATGTGATGACTGCCAACTAATTTTTTTTTAACCGAATCTTTGAATCAACTTGCGCGCTACTCGACTAATTGCGAGATTGCCAAATAACTGTAGTTCATAATTTTGGGCGCCGCTATTCGCAGCCCTTTATTTTCTCCCGTAGCCCACTACATTTCGGTAAATGGTTGTTGAAAATCATAAATAAAATTTCGGTAAATTGCTGTTGAAAACAAGATTATATTTCGGTAACTACATGTCGAAAATATGTTCAACTTTCGGTAAACAACTGCCGAACATGCATTTTCGGTAAACATCTGTTGAAAAAAATATTATATTTCGGTAATTGGATGCTGAAAATATATCTCAATTTCGATAACTAATTGTCGAGTATAATTAGAAATTTTTAACGGGCTATGAGAGTAAATAGAGGGCTGCGAATAGCAGCGCCCATAATTTTAACGATAGCTGCTGCGATTGTGAATTTTCCCTTGGAAGTTAAATACTCTAGCAGTCCTTGAAGTTTGCACTCAGTTCCAGTTTTGCTCTTTCCCTTTTCAATTTTACCTAATTGGATCCCAAAGGATGTACTAAAATTTCACCTTTTTATTGGCGGGACTATTGATAAACCGAGAGGAAAATGGTGGCACGTGGTTCCCACCATTATTCGATACTATAATTATTTTTGGTTTTAAACTAAAATAATACTTATTGAATGAGAATATTTCATGTGGTCGTACATATCCAAGTGGGAGTAAAATTATTCAAGAGTTTGTGAGCATCGCGTGGTATTTCAGATCACTCTACAATTATATATTCTTGCGGTGTCAGCGACAAAATTTATAAGATCTTATAAATGTGTGATTCTGGAATTGTCCAAAATGACGGTGCTTCAGTATTGAATAATGACTCAAAATTGGGGCCCTTAAATAAGAGAACATCGTCCACGTTTCATTTGACCATCCAGTCAATTTTTTACTACATCAAACATACGCTGTCTGTGCATGTGTGTATGAGAGAGAGAGAGAGAGAGAGAGAGAGAGAGAGAGAGAGAGAGAGAGTGATTTTCCAGGAAAGTGCAGGGTGTAAACGCCTTTGAAAATGTAAGACTACCAGAGGCAGATAGGAACCTCTCATGAATCCATATATATAGCCAATGAAGCCCAGGAAATCATTTTATCACTGAGATAATTACAGGGGAAGGAGATCATAGTATACTGATCATCTGAGGCATATACATATATACATACACTTTTGGATTCCATATATACATATATATATATATATAGATAGAGAGAGAGAGAGAGAGAGAGAGAGAGAGAGAGAGATCAATTGCGAAAAGATGGTTAGAGCTCCATGCTGTGAGAAGATGGGACTGAAGAGAGGTCCATGGACACATGAAGAAGATCAGATACTCATCACTTACATCAATCTCTATGGTCATGACAATTGGAGAGCACTTCCCAAACAAGCTGGTATATATAGAGTGAAATAATTATGGGTCTGATCAAGACAAAAATGATAACGAGATTAATCAAAGAAATATAAGTTTAGCTTTAATTTCACTAAGATATATTTGCAACTTTTCTTGAATTTTCAGGTTTATTAAGGTGTGGAAAGAGCTGCAGACTCCGATGGACGAATTACTTGCGACCAGACATTAAGCGCGGAAACTTCAGCAGAGAAGAAGAGGACACTATCATTGAGCTGCATGAGATGTTGGGAAATAGGTGTGTGCACTAATTTATGTTGCCAATTGTATTTGTATCTCTACATTTTGATTTTTAAAAAAAAAATGTATGTTGTCCTAGAATATTTGGAACGACGAAAACTTCTTATAAAGTTGATTCAATTGTGGTTCCGATTCACTTTAACGTTGTGTTTGGATGAGTTTTTAAGAAATTTTTTGAGAAATTTTGTAGGGCTATGAGTAAAGAAAAAAATGAAAGTAATGATTGAAAGTAGAAGTAATGATTGAAGAGAGATAAATAGATAAATAAAAATAATAATTGAAGATAAGGGTGAGTGATAATTGGAAGTAGGGATAATAAGTGTTTTTTAAGTTGAGAATTTTTTTTCAAAACACAATCCAAACAAAGCATAAGTGTTTAGGTATCCATACTCAACTAAATCTCTATCACTTGGAAGTTTTTTTTGGTTTGAATTTTAGCACGCAACAGAATCGATGCTAAAATTGAGAACCGTTCAAGATTCCTCATTGTATTGTGATACCAAAGGAACAATTATTGGTGCTCTCAGGCACGGCCAGATGGTGCCAGGCCAAGATCCATCATACATTCTTGTAGGGTCGATAACTAACGATCTTGGAGCATCATCATGATGGCCAACGTGCTCAAATGCTTATTATAGGAAAACAAAAGGGAAATACAGCTAACCAAATGTTTGACCCTTGTTTCATAATTTGCAGATGGTCAGCAATTGCGGCGAGATTGCCCGGACGGACAGACAACGAAATAAAAAACGTTTGGCACACCCACTTGAAAAAGAGGCTCAAGCAAAACCAGGCCAGTGCTACTACCCCTGTAGCCAAACAACCCCACTCTCTCAAAACGCAGATAAATGATCACCTAGAAAATATTGAAACAAACCCCATTACTGATTATCCCAATCAAGTGAAGCTGGAGAGCCCACAACATTCCTCCAGTGAAATCTCCTCCGTCACCACCGCCGCCACGACAATGGAAGCTGATGATGCATTGGACAATTACTACTTCCCTGATGTGGATGAGAATTTTTGGTGCGACGTATTCTCCGACCACGACTCTGGCCCGATGGCTAGCGGTTTTCCGGCAGCCGAAGATCATGTGGAAAATGTTTATGGGTACAGTTCAAGCAAGCCTGATGGGAATGGGATGGACTTTTGGTACCACCTGTTTACAACGGCTGAGGGATTGCCAGAATTACCAGATTTTTAGCATGCAAAATATATGGTTCAATGAATTTGTATATTTTTCTTCTTTCGTAGTAGTATTAGATTTTAATTCCTTTTTTTAGTTCCTGTAATCCTGTTTTACCGTTAAATACCAAGACATAACTGAGAATTGGCCAAAAGTTCTTTGTGTCGAAAATTTCCAAAATTGTATCAGCTGGACTAATTGTTTACTGATGAACCAAACAGTGCACTTCTTTTTTGTTGTTGAAAGAGTTAAGAAATTCATTGATAACTGAGTAAACATATCGTGTGCATTTAATACAATTAAAAAAAGTCAAAATTGCACACATAAAGACAAATAAATGATCAAATCAAATGAAGGATATATATATACATCCAGCGATAAATTGATTCGGCGGTCAAATGTCAGAGATATGCATACAGAATGTCAATGAGCATGCACCTAGCACGGTAGTCCCACTATTGACAAGGCTTCCTCACAGAAACCGACCGATACAAACTAAGTGACTCTAGCACCCCAGGTCGAGAGAACTCCGTGTACTACTTTTCATGGTCATGGCATTGCTTAAATACTAGACATGCGTCCATGTTCGTTTTAGGATTTTAGATAATGAGTAGAGAGAGATAAAGAGACAAATGAGAGTAATAGAAAGTCCAAAGTCCAAAATCCCGAAACGAACATGGTCGGAAAGAAAATAAATTCTAAGATAATGAAATTGAAATTCTTCAATTCTAACAAGGAAAATTCTAAAATTAGTTCAATGGACTAACAATAATAAGTGTGTGAATGTGTATTAAAGGTGCAAAAAGTATACAGAATTACGTGTTTTTCTTATTTTTTAGTGTACTTATTGTCAGCACAGTGATTAATTGACAATAGCAAAACCGTTCTAACAAAGATCTGTGGGCTTCTACTAAAAAGTACCACAGTATCTTTCAGCAAAGCAGTGGATTTCATGAACCCTGCTACCACACGTATATTTGTGCACAGATTTTATTATAGGGCCCACCACGAGTCCTTTACAAATAATTCGAGACGTTCATTAGATGTAAAATATTTTTTCAAAAGTCCCCGTAAAAAATAAAATCAATCTAATACCTATAGGTGCTCGATCCAATCATCTAAACTTTCATTCAGATTTTCTGGTAATGAAAAATTAGATGATTAGATCAAGCACCTATAGGTATTGGATTGAGCTGATTTTTTATGGAAACCCTTGAAAAATTGTTTTACATTTAATGAACGGCTCGAATAGTTTGTGTAGGACCCGTGGTGGGCCTCACAATAAAATCTGTGCACAAATTATCTGTATGGACAGATTTACCGGGATTTCGTTGGGTTTCTATGTAGATTTGGAGCTATCATCCTAATTATAGATGTCCAGGATCAATAATTCTAATGCCACACCCATTTTCACACACAAACACACACCTACACTCACATGAGTGGTGGGCCCCATACACACACTAGAGTGTGTAGTGTGTGTGGGACCCACGTGTTTGAGTGTGAAAATAAGTGTGGTACTAGCACCACTCGTCCAGGATTGTCACGCTCCAGTAAAGTAATTAAAAGCTTTATTGCCTCGTAAAATCAGTTTTCTTTCTATCAGATATGTCTACCCTTTTCCTAATATATTGATCTTTCTTTTCTGAATTTTTTTTTTTTAAAGGGATAGGTCTCACCTCACTTCACGGGGCCTAAATCTCCTTCAAACACGGGTGGAGCTATACATTGGCAAAGTGAGGTCACTTGACTCTATTGAGTTGGAAAAAATTGCTAGAGTCGCTACAACTAATTCTGGTGTTATTTTACACATTTGATGTCATATTTGTTGTCCAATTGCCCCCAAAAAACGTTTGCAAAAATTACTTCTCACCATGTGTCACACCAACTATAGCTTACTCTAAGTAGTTGATCTCATTGTCGATAAATTCTGGCTCCGTGCTCCCTAATTGTCTCCAAGGAGAGATACTACTATATAATAACTGTGTCTATTTTTTTTATTTTTTTTTGCATCTCATGATGATGCATTTCTAAGAGTTCAAATGCAGCACGTTTATGTTTTTGCCCCATGCTAGCTCAAAAAGAAGGCCATGCTTAAAGAATGATACCATCAGTCTTACACAAGGCATGAAACAAAGGGGAAAAATGATCTGGCCAGTAGAATTCGTCTAGTTTTTGAACCCATGATCTGTTTAATTACCAAACCAAAGTCAATTCTGAATTAATTCAAGGCCAAGTTTTAATTAAGGTCATGAAATCATGAGTATTTTTGGAGTAAAAATATTCCTTTGTAGTATTTCTTTAGCAGTGGAGACAACCCAACTAGTATAATTATGACTATAATATTCCTTCCTTTCGGCTGTTGAAATTAAACTTGTTAGCAAGTCAATTTTGGAATGATTAATTGATTTTATTGACTTGTTACTTAGAGGAGCTCTCCAAATATTGGAGACTCTTTTTTTTTTTTCTTTTTCCAGCAGCCCTTGCAGGAGAAAAATAGAAAGAAGACTTCAACCAGCAGCTGCTTCAAAGTGTGGAATTAAGCCACTTGCCGTGTAGAACACCAAAATAGATATTTACTGGTAGAAGAAAATTATAGGGGCTTACCTTTCCTTACCTAGCTAGCTACTTTTTCTTGGTTGACGCCTTTGAAATGACTTCTACCCCTTATTGAAAGTCTGCCCGACTATTGTTCTTGTGATCGACTATATATGATTCAATGAACTTAATTGATATTCCAATTTGAGAAAATGACCAGTCGGTCCTGCTTTTCAAGTTCATAGCCCACTTAGATCCTGTCCTATAAGTGCAATGCCTACCTTCGAATCTACCCGTCTAACCCACAACGCATTTCGTATTTATTGAATGTTTTTCCAGATACTACAAAAATATAATATATATAGTACAGATTATTGAGCTTTGTTTGAGATGGGTCGAGAACAAAATGACCGAATGCTCGGCATTGACACTTGAGGGGTCAAAAGCGAATTTCAAAAATTGGACCCTTTTTTTTTTCTTGGGCTTATATGTTTGGTACTCCTCCGTCCCAAAGAGATGTCCCAAATCATTATTCACACTTCTCAAAAAATTATCTATCAAGTTATATTACTTTTTATGATTTTAAATTTTTATTTAATAAAATTAAGTGAGATCTATTAAACGAAATTCATATTAAATATAGATATAGAAAATGATACAAATATTTTTTTTTGCAGAAATGATATGAGTACAGCAACAGCTGCACAAACAGCTTGCACAAATCCGTTTTCAACAAAAATGATCGGAGCAGCTCATTTTGTTCAAAATTTGTTTTTTAAGGTCCCTGAAAAAAATCATCTCAATCCGATCAATATCGGAAAGGATGTTTAAAAATCATCCAACTTTCCTAAATTCTGAAGCAAAGTTGGATGATTCGTAAACATCCTTACCAATATCGGATTGAGATGATTTTTTACAGAGACCATAAAAAACAAATTTTGAACAAAATGAGTGGCTCCGATCATCTTTGTAAATTGGGTCCAAAACTGATTTGTGCAATCTATTTGTGCAGCTGTTGCTGTACCACTAGCACCTCTGATTTTTTTGAGATATAAAGAGTGATTTTGGACATTGTTTGTGAAACAGATGGAGAACTATTTTTGGATCACTGATGTTAGGTACTAAAAACATTACCCACGTTGAGTTAAGATCTGGTTTATCATCACTCCGGTTCCCCCAAGGGATCCCAAAAATTTTGATTTGTGCGGGACTCAACCGTAAGCCATTGGATCTCAGCCAATTTTAAAATGGAACTCGCGGGTAAGATGGGGGTTGGGTCAGGTAAAATTATCTCGCGGGTCACAGGTTAGGTCACAAATTAACGGGTTACAGCAGCCCCCTTTCCCATTCGTTCCGGAGAGAGAGAGAGAGAGAGAGGAAAGAACGACGAACACACGAAGAAGAAGATCGAACAACGACGAAGAAGAAGATCAAATCGACAAAAGGTATCCCTCCCTCTCTCTCTCTCTCTCTCTCTCTGGCTCGTTCTCTCTGGCTACTCGATTCTCGATTAGGGTTTTATTTCGTCGCACTCGATTCAGATCGAACTAGTACAAGGTATCTCTCTGTACGTGAGTTATGTGCAACTTCTGCTCTTGATTCTACATTTCAACCACCCAAAAGTTAGGGTTCCGAAATTTGAGTAAGAGTTAGGGTTAGGATTTATTTAAAAATGCACAAATACGTAGTCTATTCTATTTTTAGTTGGTTTAAAAAAAAAATTAAAATGGGTTTAATTTGATTAGTCTTTGTCTTGGAGTATTTGTAATTTTTTGTGTTTTTGAGGTTTTTTCTTTTTTCTAATTATTCATGTTATGTCCAGGGATCTCAATGTGCTTTCTTTGGAAGGAGAACCTAGTTCCAGAACTCGGGAAAGCTAACTCATCATAGATCTCTGTCAAGAATAAGTCATAGCCGCGTAGAGAGAGAGAGAGAGAGAGAGAGAGAGAGAGAGAGAGAGAGAGATTAACCGATTGGGCTGGCAAAGGAAAAGCTAGCATATCCACTGGAGAATAATTGGGCTGGCCCACACTTCGTTAAAGTGTTGTTGGGTCTGCAACTATAATTGGTTGGCCCTTTGCTCCAACCTTGTCTCGCTTAGCCCAGAATCGAGCCCAAACAACAAGCGACGTCGAATCACTCATCAAACAGAGAGCGTGGCGGTTACAGTGAATTGGATCGGGCTCCATAATCCACCCCAAATATTATTGCTCCTTTTAAGAACAAAAAAAAATAAAATCAGAGCTGCCGCTTTGTGTCTCTCTCCGCTCTCTCCTACCAAAATTCTCATCTCCCCCGGGGTTTCAAATCTTCAAGGCGAATCATGGCGACTGCATCAGGTATGCCTTCTTCGATCTCCCTTTATCATCCTATCGATTTGCAGTTATTTTGTATGTGTTGCACATGCGCATGTTCTGTGTTTTGTTTTGTCGATCCTTTATTAATAAAGGCTTACATGAAAAGTGAAGTATGCAGCTTTCAATTCCGTCCTTCTATTGATTGGGATTGGCCAATTACGTTGTGTTTTAATTAGGGATTTTGTTTGTTTTTGATGGAAGATGGTTCTGGGGAACTCGGCCGTGGGGAATCGTATTGTCTGTTTGTAATTTTGGAACTTTTTGAGATGAAATTGCAAAGATAATGTTCTTCTCTAGACTCTCTACCACTGTTTGGAGTTTGATAGGAATTGATGCAATTCGCATCGTAGAAATTAGCTACCGAAGTCTTTAGCGTTCGTACTCATAAATTTACGAGGACGCAGAAGGTCTTTTCGTTTCGTAAAGAGTCCCAAGCAATGGTGTGCAAAAGTTGGCTCTTTTTTTGTTTATCTGAATTTCTCTTTAGGAAATTTAGGTTTTAAAGTACTACTTGTTCCTTTTATATGGTGAGACATGTATCTTGAATCTATCTTGTTGACCTGGACTTCGGTTTTGTGCCTGTAGTGTTTATTTATCGTACTTGGTACTGAGTTACTTATCCTTTATTATCACGTAGAGATGAATGAGGGGTTTTCAGGGAAAATATTTCAAATGTATTGGGGCAGAAAGCCATTTGCTTTCTATAATCCAATTTCATGTTTGCTTTCACCCGGGATTCCACAAGCTAAATGAAGCCATAGTATTCAACCCTTGTTGGTTAAAAGCGAGTTAGGACACCATTAAGTGAGGTTTGCTGTTGTGTGATCATGAAAACGACCACTTTGATTCCCTGCTGTTATATATCTTGGATGAATACTGACAACTTCTGGGCGAACACTGCAATTCTTACTGTATTTGATGCCGTTAAAACTAATTGCCTCTTTTTGGTACTTGCAGTGGCATTCAAATCTAGGGAGGACCATAGAAAGCAGATGGAATTGGAAGAAGCACGTAAAGCAGGTCTTGCTCCAGCCGAGGTTGATGAAGATGGAAAAGAAATCAATCCCCATATTCCACAGTATATGTCATCGGCACCTTGGTATCTTAATTCAGAAAGACCGGTATGTTGTCTTAGTTATCTTGTTTCGCCGTATATATGGTGTTTTGCGAAGGCTGGATAGTGAAACCTTTTTCAATTTTGCTTCTTGTTAGAGTTTAAAACATCAAAGGAAATGGAAGTCGGATCCAAATTATACAAAATCATGGTATGACAGAGGTGCAAAAATTTATCAGGCTGACAAGTTCAGGAAGGGTGCTTGCGAAAAGTAAGTGGAAGCCCCCCCCCCCCCCTCTCTCTCTCTCTCTCTCCATTGTGCATGTATTGGTCCATTTTAAATGAGTTGCATCCCCTTTGATGTGCGGACTTCTTTACTGTTTTTTAATGGTTTGTCAGTGCTACGGAAGATTTTTTTTCTTTTGGATGCGAGTGTGTAGGTGGGGTTGGGGGGTGGAATAGTTATTATAATTGCAGCTGTGGAGGAGTTTAGTTGCCTCATTTCCATACTCTGTTCTAATCTTTAGTGGTTTTACCCTGCTTCATGGGTAAAAGCACCTAACTCGCCTCAGGGAATGCCCCGCCATGATGACGTATCTTGTTGAACTTTCATATATATATTTTTAACTATGCAAGTATTAAGATTTAATTTGTCTGTCTACGAAGATACTGTTTGAATTGACATGATCTTGCCATGTGCTTCTACAGCTGTGGAGCCATGACACACGATTTGAAGTCATGCATGGAAAGGCCACGTAGAGTGGGAGCTAAATGGACGGACAAAAATATTGCACCGGATGAGAAAATAGAGACCTTCGAGCTGGATTATGATGGCAAACGGGACCGTTGGAATGGCTATGATGCCGCTAGCTATGCCTATGTTATTGAGAGATACGAAGCAAGGGATGAATCCAGAAAGAAATACTTGAAAGAGCAACAGCTTAAGAAATTAGAGGAGAAAAACGGTAACGAAAGTGGAGAGGATGGGGTTAGTGACGAGGACGACAATGAAGATGATCTGAAGGTGGATGAAGCCAAGGTTGATGAGAGCAAACAGATGGACTTTGCGAAGGTTGAGAAGCGTGTGCGTACTACTGGTGGTGGGAGTACAGGAACTGTCAGGTATTTTTCCTTCATTTTCTTCTTCCTTCTTTTCAATCATCTTATGCTACTCCTTATTTCATGTCACAACCATTGTATGCCTCAGTTATGTATGTGCACGTGCTCACATTGGTGCATGTGTTGGTTTTGTGATATGGAAATTGTTTTCTCTATTTGTGTTGCCTATTGCTTACACAATTTGTGCATCTTTTCCCTGTCAGGAACCTGCGTATCCGAGAGGACACAGCGAAATACCTTCTTAATCTTGACGTTAACTCTGCCCACTACGATCCAAAAACCCGATCCATGCGTGAGGATCCTCTTCCAGATATGGATCCCAACGAGAAATTTTATGCAGTGAGTATCGTGGACGTCTACAAATGGTGTTTTTTGAACTTACTGTTAAGTTACATGGTTCTGTGTACTGATCTCATACGTATCTGATGCCTTTCCATCACCATTATAGGGGGATAATCAAAATAGAGTAAGCGGTCAAGCTTTGGAATTCAAGCAGCTCAACATTCATGCTTGGGAGGCATTTGACAAGGGGCATGATGTTCACATGCAAGCAGCTCCGTCTCAAGCAGAGTTGCTTTATAAGAATTTTAAGGTCAATAAGGAAAAGCTGAAATCAGAAGTGAAGGAGACCATTATGGAGAAGTATGGCAATGCTGCTACAGAAGAACAACTTCCAAGGGAGCTTTTACTGGGACAAAGTGAGAGAGAGGTCGAGTATGATCGTGCTGGCAGGATTATAAAGGGCCAGGTATACTTGAATTACTTTCTATGCTTGTTTTATTTATCGGAGCTTAATGAGCTTAGTATCGTTTTCTTCTCTTTATGTAGGGATGTCATTGGTTGTTATGCACATGTAACATTTTGTGTCCTCGTAGACGTAGTTGCATAGCTGTAGTCCTACTGTCCCTTGTGAAATCGTCAATAGAGTTGATTGTGATTTCTCCCTTGGTATATTTGGATGATGAATAACAGAAGATTAGAGTCAGTGGATATGATTCGACTTTTGGAGAACATAAACCTAGCAATTAATAAGTAAAAGATTGTTCAGAACGAAGTGCAAGTCAATAATGTCGAGTTGCTGCTTAACAATTGTCTACCTGTTGTCCTTACCCATTATCACTCTTCTATTTACCTTTTCTAACGTAGTGGGTAATCTGATTATATATTTATATGGATGTTCTGATTCTTTTGTTAGAATGCTGCACCGATCTGCTATTTTATAATTTGTAGCTGTATTGACATGTTCGCTTTGTTCTATTTGCAGGAGCTAGCCCTTCCTAGGAGTAAGTATGAGGAAGATGTTCATATCAACAACCACACTAGTGTTTGGGGTTCGTGGTGGAGGGATCATCAATGGGGTTACAAGTGTTGCAAACAGACTATCCGAAACAGCTATTGTACGGGTGCTGCTGGTATTGAAGCAGCTGAAGCTGCAGCAGATCTAATGAGGGATAATCTTGCTCGTAAAGAAGCTGCAGAAGGTTTTCTCTCTCTCTCTCTCTCTCTCTCTCTCTCTCTCTCTCTCTCTCTCTCTCTCTCTCTCTCTCTCTCTCTCACGCGCGCGCGCGCGCGCGCACGCATGCCCAGTGTGGGGGGGGGGAAGGGGTGTGCTCGCGTCAGCGTGCGTTCTTTTTTGAATTAGCCATCCCTTTATGCTAGTCTGAATAATAAGATTAAAAGTCTTTATTAGGTCGTTATATAGTTGACAGCTATGAAACATCGACACTCCTAAAGGCAGGCGTGTTCCCGTGGCTGACACAGGGACACGGAAAAATACATATGGGACGTGCCACATGGCGTGTCCAATAAATTTAATTAATTTTTTTAGGAGGACACGCGAGGGACACGGCGGAGACACAGGAAGGACACTGTGGGGACATGACTGGTTAAATATGCAAAAAAAATTAATTTTTTGGATGGTAAATGGGTATTATTACTTCAAATATTTTGGGTTGAAACTGTAATACGATGTATATATTATACTTGTTTATATATATCGAAGCTTCATGCTAATACATCTAACCATATTTCCACTGGTAATCTGGTATACAATAGATATTATGGGAAATGATTTCTACGCTCCCTTTTTTGATTATGGCACTCCTTTTCTTGTCCTTTAGTGAGAAAAATACACACAAAAGTGTCACTAAAAGACAAGAAATGGAGTGTCATAATCGAAAAAGGGAGTGTGGAGATAATTTTCCTATATTATTTTTTTTTCCCGTGCCTGTGTCCCCATATTTTAAGAAATACTTTGTCTCATGTCCATGTCCGTATCCGTGGTGCATAGGTTGACACACAACATTGTTCAATCTGCATTTTTGTACGCTTTACTCTTAAAGCCTTTGCATTTTCTTTGGGTCTGATTGCATTGTGGTCATGACAACAGAGATGCCTGCACAGACAGAGGAGAAGAAACTTGCTACTTGGGGAACTGATATACCGGATGATTTGGTTCTTGATGAGAAGTTACTAGCTGAAGCACTAAAGAAGGTATATTGGCTGGATTTACTTTCAAATGTTCTTTCTCCCTCCTCAGCATGCACAAACAACAAATATTTCTTGTATTGTGAAAGGACCGGTGTTACAGTTACCTAAGTATTTTTGTTTCTGATTTTTCTCAACTCCTTGTATATTGGGAAATCACGGGAACTTAATTCTCAAGATGGAAACATATAACGGGATTTTGCCTGCTTTTCCGTAGAAGAAAATAGGCTTCTAAGATGTATTTGTTGTCTGATATGTAGTGACGGTTCTTGTATTACCATCTACTTACTGATTTGTTTTTGGGAATATTTGGTATCAACAGGAGGATGAAAGAAAGAAAGAACAGAAAGATGAAAGAAAGCGCAAGTACAATGTCAAATGGAATGATGAGGTATGATTTATCTTTCTTTCATTGTAATATCGCATCCTAGCTAGGAAAAGCTACTAAATTATACTCTTCTTCTATATATATGTGTTCTTGTTTAAGGGGAAAGAAAAAAAACACTTATTAACGGGAGAACTTTCTACAATCAAATTTTTGAATAGTGTACCCAAGTTGTAGATAGAAGGTGTACACACTCAGAAAGCACGGTACAAAATTTTGAATCTTTGTAATCAAGCAGTCAAAATCTTCAGTTTAGTTTTATCTTCTTTGTTTTAGAATGAATGCAGAAAATGACACAGGACTATTATCATCAAACTCCTGTCACAGGAGTTTGATGATAATATTTGAAAGCCAATTGAATGACATGTACCCTCTGCTTGTGTTGATTGTAATGATGAGGGTTTTGGGTGTTTGGATAATTTAATTTTAAAAGTTCGACTTTAAAGTTTAAACTGTAAGACAACAAAAAGAGGTAGGAGTTGATGTACTTCATTGCCCTTAATCTATGTAGCCATGCTTTCTGACTAAACTTTTGCAAAGAATGTAAATACTGATACTATCTTTTGAAGATCCAGAAATAAATGGATTATTTCTTCTTCTTGGTGTACCGTTCAGTATTCACCATGCATATTGTCATTTGCAGGTTACTGCTGAGGATATGGAGGCATACAGGATGAAGAAAATCCATCACGATGATCCAATGAAGGAATTCCTGCACTAATTTTTGGCGAGAATTCTGTTAAGTCGGTCATGGATATTCAAGCACTTCTATGCTGTTTTTCTAGTTTTAGTGGTTATTCCTCAGTAGTGTGAGGTGTCCTTGTAATAGTTTGTGGCTACCATACTTCACACTTTATTTGTTACCTTTTATGCATCTCAAAGCACTGTGAATACGTGTGATGTCCGTGTTTATGATACAAAGTCTGCAATTTGACGAGCTTAATTGTAAATTGAGTCATATATATATATATCCAGACTAGTTTATCGATACATCCAGTGTTCTTGCTTTACACACTAAGCAAGAAAAAGAAAGGAAGACTGGGGATAATAAGCTACAATCGACGAGCAATCATCTCCTGAAGCTGCATCTCTGCACGTATTCTAGTGATAAACTCCTCTGCTCGCTATATATATATATATATATATATCCAGACTAGTTTATCGATACATCCAGTGTTCTTGCTTTACACACTAAACAAGAAAAAGAAAGGAAGACTGGGGATAATAAGCTACAATCGACGAGCAATCATCTCCTGAAGCTGCATCTCTGCACGTATTCTAGTGATAAACTCCTCTGCTCGCTCGTTTATTCCCTGCATCAGTGGTGAAGCCAAACCCAATGATTCCCACATGTCGTCTGCTCTGGTGCCCCTCTCCTCCCAACCTTCCTCAGATTCCTTGGTTGTTGCAGCCGTTGCTGGTGGCTGCAGGTGGTTCTTCAGCGATGACATCTGTGGATCTTTGAAGAACTCGTCGATATAAACTGGTGCTGATTTTTTCGGGAGGTGATGACAGTAAAGATTTCGGGTGGTTTTGATTGTTGTTCTTTTGCACTGAAGGGTACGGGGTTTGAAGGCTAGGGTAAGCCAGGGAACTGATTTTCGTGTGGTTTTGATCCTGTTTTTTGGTTTCTTGATGGTTTTGGAATCGGACCTGTTGAGCTTGTGGAGCCTGAGTCTCCTATTGAGCTTGCTGGTGAACATCTTCCATGCCTTTTTAGCTGGCTGGAGCCTCTTCCCCAGATTCAAGCAAGACATGAGAGAGAGAGAGAGAGAGAGTAATGAGTGATTGGAGCGACCCCAAGAGGATGTTTCTTTATATTGCTGGACTCAAATTTCTGGTGCAATTCTTTGGACTCAATTTCTACGCTACTACTCAAAGGAAAGCATTTCAAATAGATTATATGTACAACAGTACATGTAGATATAATGGTAATGGTATCTGTAGATGTACATGCATGGAGCTAGATGTATTTAGTCATCTAGAGGCATATGTCTTAAATCTTTCTTTATTGATTCTGCCACTTCTTAAGAATAAGAATATGAATGTACAACTCCTTTATGCCTTCTCCTTTTGTTGTTTTGGAACCAGTTCTCCTTTTGTCAAAAAAAAGAAGGAATCCTGAATTTATTAGGACCAGACCAAGTTAAACTAAATAAATAATGCCCCTTTTGTCCTTGTGAGTCTTCTTCAGTCCCATTCACAAGTCACAACTCCGTTCTCTTATCTAGAAGAGGAAAGAGTTAGGCTTCTCTATAGTCTGTGATTAGACTGCTGAGAGCAGTCAATGTAATCTCATCAGTTTAAAAGTATTTTTAATGGTAAGATTCTATTGAAAGGTTTTTTTTTTTATTTGAGAAGAAACTACTCTTCTCAAAAGGTATTTTTAAAATATGGGTCATTAATTGCTAAGATGAACCATTGAGATGGAACTGCAGAGAAGCCAGATCCAAGAAGAAACATGGAAGGAAAAGAAATCGATGCACTTCTTGTGAAAGCTCTTCTCTCATTTTTCTCTATTCACGCCGCATGGTGCCCAATAAGCTCTCTCTCTCTCTCTCTCTCTCTCTCTCTCTCTCTCTCTATATATATATATATATATATACACACACACACACACACATACACACTCATTTCCCTAAAAACCTCTCTCAAAACTCGAACACAAACCAAACAAACCCACGTCTAAGATTTAAATTTGTGTCTATCTTACATCTAGATGGTCTCGCGTGATGACAATTGTTATCTGCTCAGTATCGATTCTATTGAACAACATTGCTCTCTGAGGACCAAAAAATCAGGCTTCCCTTGTGTCATTCTTTCATTGGACTGTAATCCTCTTTTGTCAACTACAGGTGCCGGTAGCACCTTCACCAATCCTTTGTTGTTGATGGCAGGTTCAACACAACAAGTGTTCGGTAAATTACAGAGTTGTTATAAGCAACCTTTGCATGGTTTAACCCGGTTTGCCAAGTGGTCTTGGTTTGGAACTAAGGGATTTGCTCACTCCTAAAGTTTTAGGTTTAATTCTTTTTTACCAGCAACTCTTGAGGCCACCTCACTCTCATGCGTAAGCATGTGAAACGGCTGTAGGAGGGGCTGTAAGGATTAATCTGAAGTACGCGCAAGCTGACCCGAGACACCTTGCATTAAAAAAAAAATTGCAAGGTGGCATACACTAATTCACACCAGGACAGACCTCCCTCATGCAGAAAAAAACAGTAGGCCGCATTGCCACACGGCCCACCCACTTCTCACTACCCCCCAAATCCTCCCCACTACATAACGGGGCCTCTGAAGCCCAACCCATTTCATCAAACATCCACATTTCCTCTCTTCCCTCTCCTTTCTTGCCTGATTCGTGAGCCAAAAACATGGCAACTAATAAGCAAGCACTGCTGCTAGCTTTATCCCTCTCTCTGCTTGCTTCAGTAGCACTTGGGCGGCAGTCGCAAACCCGGCTGAGCCGGGCGCAGCAGTGCCGGTTCAACCAGCTCACGAGGTCCCAGCCGTCTCGACGGATCGAGTCGGAGGGCGGTGTCACTGATGTGTGGGACGAGAATGAGGACCAGTTCCAGTGCGCCGGGGTTGCCCCGCTGAGGAACATTTTGCAACCCAACTCCCTCTCCCTCCCCAACTTCCATCCTGCCCCTCGCCTCGTCTACATTGAGCGAGGTGAGGGAAAGGACCATCAAATGTTGATTGTGTATCTGTACCCTTAGAAGTATAGACACGTCTAAAAAGTAACATGTGGCGTTAGATACCATATTGTAGACCAATTGTCGTGATATAACACTCACCAGACACGTGTCACGTATTTGAGACACGTGCAAACTCAATGCTCCATTTTTTTTTAACAAAATCGTAAATGCTAGTATAGTTTAGACAATATATCACATTTAGTAGTCCTAGATAGGTTTTAGTGGTGAAAAAGGAATTGTGGGACATGTGATGAATTTAGATTGTGCATGACTGAAATGACTAACATGAGGAAGTGAAACACTGCAGGCCAGGGATTGCTAGGAGTGCATTTCCCAGGATGTGCAGAGACATTCCAGTCGCAGCAGTCCTCCACGGAGGGCGGACGGGAACGAGAACAGGGACGCGGCCGCAGCGGCCAGGACCAGCACCAGAAGATCCGCCGGATCCGCCGTGGTGACATCGTGGCCCTCCCTTCTGGTGTAGCCCATTGGTGCTTCAATGATGGCGATGAGGACCTCGTCGCAGTCTCCATCACCGACCTTAATAACGAGGCCAACCAACTCGACCAACATCTCAGGGTATTACGAATATATTTTTCATATAAGCAGAAAACTTTTGCCAGAATGATGTGACAGTGACATTTTCTTAACTAGAAATCAAGATCGTAGCGGATCCACCATATAACGAGGCCAACGCGCCTCTACCAAGTCTTTCAAGAATCAAAATTGAAGTTTTTTTTACCTATAATGAGAAATATGTTAACCCAAAAAACTGTTTCATTTTCATGCATACAAAGAACTTTCTGTTGTGATGTTTGGTGCAGGCGTATTACCTAGCGGGCGGGCAGCAAAGGCACGACCGCCGAGGCGAACGAGGACCAGAGAATTTCCAAAACATACTGCGCGGATTCGACGAGGAATTTATGGCCGAAGCCTTCAATGTAGACAGAGAAATCGTGAGGAAGATGCAAAGGCAGGACGAAAGGGGACTAATCGTCAAGGTCCGGGAAGGGATGGGCGTGATCAGGCCCGATGAAAGGGAAGAAGAAGAAGAAGGCGAATGGGGAAGGAGATTGAACGGAATCGAAGAGACTTGGTGCACCATGAGGCTTCATCACAACGTCGATGACCGGAGAGAAGCCGAGGTCTACTCGAGGGAAGGCGGCCGGCTTAACGTTGTTAACCGAAATAAGCTTCCGATTCTACGGTACATGGACCTGAGCGCTGAGAAAGGCCACCTTTTCCCGGTAATGACACCATTTCTAACTTCTGATATCCCGGAAATGTTGTGATCCCCGTGATAAATCGGTTCAGTTTGGTACTGTAGTAACTTAACATGTGATGAATAGATGACTCAGAAGTTGTTACCCATGTTGCAGAACGCGCTATACACGCCGCACTGGTCGATCAACAGCCACAGCATCGTCTACATAACTCGCGGCGAGGGTCAGGTGCAGATCGCCGACCACAGGGGACAGAGCGTGATGAACGACCGCGTGAGCCAAGGCGACATGTTCGTGGTCCCTCAGTTCTACGCAGCAACGATGAAAGCGCAAAGCAACGGCATCGAATGGGTTTCTTTCAAGACCAACGGCTCGCCGATGAGGAGCCCCGTCGCGGGTTACACTTCTGTCCTCAGGGCCATGCCCCTTCAAGTCATATCCAACTCGTATCAGATCTCTCCGGGTGAAGCCCAGAACTTGAAGTATAACCGCGGTCGCGAAACCGTCATGGCATCTCCCAGGAGGTCTTGAAAAATTTCGGTATATGGACTATGTATGTATCCCTGTTACTACTAATAACTACTGCTGCTACTGTGACTCTGGCTAGTTAATAACGCGTATGTATAAGTCAAGTCTTCAATAAAATGATGCCTTCATCCAATGTTTACATTTCACTGGCGTTGGTTATTAATTGTGTGCTTCTATGAGCTTGCTAATGAATGTGGAGAGAGAGAGAATTCCTACCCACAATACCAGTCACTCTCTCTCCGTTCAAAGCAACAACGTTGGCGTTGGACAGAGATTCTCGAAATCTTCTCATGATTACTGGCAAAATGCCTCGTCGCATGCAGTTCAACTTGCAAAGCTTGCAACGATCATAGTTGTTAAAAACCTACGATACTTATCTTACGATTTGTATCGTCTTCTTTGGGGAACGATACGACCGCGTATCCTACGATTTATACGTGTATCCTAATTCTGTACGTATCCTAGATTACCTATTCGAAAAAAATTGGACTTTATTTCAAGAAGCTAACCCCAAATGCATTAATCTAATCCGTTTAATCTAATTATGACATCTTTCAAACCTTTTGATAGAAATCCAACAACCTCAATGTAGGTCTTGTATAAAAGAAAGAACCATATTTCGATTGTATTTTGTCTTACTTTTCTTTTCCTAACAAAGAAAACATAAAGCCTTAATGTAATAGGGTTGAAAGACTTGAAATTTTGCATCTTAAATCTTTTTTAAATGTAAACATAGTTTGTTAGTGTTATTAGGTGTATCTACTTTTTAATTATGATTAACGTTGTTAAAACATAAACTAAATTTAGTATTTTGACAAAACCTAAATATGATACGAGATATTATCGAAAAAGATATAAATATCTAGTTTTTAAAAACTTTAAAATATCTAACTCTAGAAGTTCTAGAATATCCTTATAAAATATCTAGAGTTTTTTATTATTAGTAAGTGTAATTCTAGAATTATCTCAAAATTTATCTTGTATGAAAATATCTTTATATTGGATTCTTCCATGGAATAGTACAAATAGGGATGGGTTCTAACCATTTTGTACCAAGCCAAAAAAAAAGTTTGAGTTCAAGTGTAATACAAATAGTCTTCTTTCTCACTCTTGTCTTTAGTATTTTCCCTCTTCCAAAAATATTGTTCAACTGCACAATAGAAACAAAATATACAATACATATCTCGATACGAACCATACAGATAAGGATCCTAAACTTGATAAGGATCCTAAACTTGATATCTCGATACTTCGTTTTGGGATTGCTTGGGCTCTACGGATCCTAAACTTGATACAATTAGGAAATCCTACTTCCAACCGGAATTATATTTCCCAGAGACATTCTGAATACAGCTCTTCTATTCCAAAGTTCTTATGCCCCTCACAGTCTTACAGAATATCAGATCTTCTCATAAATTCCTTCTCACAATACCAGTCGCTCTCTCTGTTCTAAGCAACAACGATGGCGTTCGAAGGAGAGATTCTCAAAATCTTCTCATGGTTACCGGCAAAATCCCTCCTCAAATTCAGTTCAGCTTGCAACGCTTGCAAAGATAATGTCTCCGATCCGTTTTTCATCAAAAAACAAAACAGAAACATGCAGTTGAAGGGCGACTCTAGCTTCTTTGTACAACCACATTCATGCCAAAGATTCGAAGGAAATTTGGAGTTTCATACTTTATCTGGTGAGGAGAATTCCGAGGGGGTGCCTAACGAGTGTGTCAAATTCATGAAAACTAATGGCCGGGTGCTTGCTTCGAGTAATGGGTTGGTTTGTTGTAGAAATATTAGAAACCAAGCAATGATGAACCACCTATTATTTATTTGCAACCCGGCTACACGAAGTTGGCTAGGCATTCCATCCCCGGCTAACCTCAGAAGCACGGCGGATAAAGATTTGCATATCTTTTTTCAGTGCAATATCGAGTTATATGATCAGTTTCCCCGCGATTGCCTTTTAATGTTGATGGAATATGAAGAAGATTGGTCTACACCCTTTCATGCAAAATCTACGTACCCCAAAAGGAGATATGGCTTGAGGCTGGGCACATGGATAGTGGCGGTAGAAACTTGTTATTTGAATCTGGCGTGTATCAAGGTGGCACTATTTATTTTTTATCAGATTGGTCTTCTTGTTTTGCTGAAAGAAGTCCTTTTTATTGGCCATATGTTGTTGCGTTCAATCTATGTTGTTGCGTTCAATCTCAAAGAGGGTAAGTCAGGATTTTTAAAAGTACCGAAGGAGTCAAGAAAAGGCCTTACTGATCAGAGTTGCAGGATGCGTGTGCTTATTGTATGGGTGTTGCGAGACTTTAACTCGGGGTCATGGAGTAGGATTCTCAAGATACGTGGGCGAGCGATGCAAATGGTCGAGCCTGAGCCCATTATAGCTGGTTTTACCGTTTTGAAAGGGAGTACGTTACTAGTCGCCACGACAAAAAGGGTAATATCGATACGATCTCACCGGTGATTGGAAAAGCAGGAGGGTTCGGAACATATGTCGACATCAATGTGGCGGAGATGTGTTGCTAAGTTCGTACTCAAGTACTCTTCGCCCGTGTGAAGACGGCGTGTCAGTGCTTCATATATAAGTTCTTGGAAGGTTTCTTTAGAACCGTAGTTGTTTGTTTGTGGTTGGAAATTTTACTTTGTCCATATACTTCCCACAAGGAAGTATCTGCTGTTTGTTCTCCCCCTCATATTTTGCTTGATTGTTTGTTATTCGGGGCTTCAATATCCATATACTTCCCACAACGAAATGTTTGCTGTTTGTTCCCCCTCATATTTTGCTTGATTGTTCGTTATTCGGCTTCAATATTAGACATGGCTTTAGTTACCGTTTTGGAATAACTAGTGATTTGTTTAATTGTGTGATTAGCTTAATCAACTTTGATATTTCCCAAATTTTCATTGCTCTGTGGATTTCTTCTTTGTAGAAATTCACAACTGTTCATTCCATATAACTGTTTTGGTATAACTACCTATATTGTTTAAATTGATTAACGAAACTTTCAAATGAATAAGTCATAACTAGATACAATCAAAAATAATTTTTGATCCAAATACAAGTTTCTCCGGTCGTATTTAAAAAGACGAGCAAAAAAATTTAGAAAAATAAACTGAGTTTCCAGCCCCGGGTTATGACATAGTAATTACGTAGAATATGAAGAAATCAGAAAAGAAATTACATAGTTCGGCTTAAAACCTAATCTTCATCGGAGACATCCTACGAAGGAACCTGTTTGTTTCCAAAAAATGTAACAATTTGGCCTAGGAACAGCGAGTAGTGCAGTTCTAGGCCTGATGCGGGCGTACCAGGGCAGGATTGCTGCCCAAATTCGTATCAAGACCTGTATGCCTCATGCAAGGACTGGATTGCAGTCCAAATTTGTATCAAGGCCTGAAAGCCTCAATCTGACTTCTAATCGAACGAAAGTGCATGGCCTAAGGGTAGAGACCGTGAGGAGGTTCGTGGTTTGCCTTTGCGGGCTAAGGACTTAAAATTTCCTAATCGTGTGAAAAATGGACAGAAAGGTAGAGCAAGGCCTAAAACAGAAATAAATGGACTTTATTAACGGTTTAACAAAGTCTGATTACAAGGAAATGAAATAAAATCTAGGCTTGGCTAGATCGAGTACAAACTATTCTAGAAAGTAAAGGTAATTGAACGATAAGCCATGGGCTTGTTTGGTCGGGGACCGAAAGATAAAAATAGTTAAAAGATAAATGAAATGAAATTTGGATAAGCCATGGGCTTTGATGGTCGTGGACCGAAAGATAAAAGATAATTAAAACATAAATTTGCATAAGCCGGGGGCTTGATGGTCGTGGACCTTTGCCAAGGCCTTCAACTCTGGTATTTATAGGCAGATTTTCCAGGTCTTGAGCTGTTCAAGCTGCTTCCACAGGCCTTCATGCATGGCTGCCAAGTGTCCCTTTTGAGCTGCTTCAAAATGCTCCAATGAAAGGCTATTCTTTGATAAAAACGTGCCCTTTACTCCAAGGAAATGGTAAAGGCCTGAAAAGCCCTTCTTTTCTGCATAAAACTTTGTAAAAGAGTAAAAGGAACTTCAGCATCCAGGCCTTTAAGCTGCTTGTGAGCAGCTACTGCTTGACTGGACGTCTTTTGGGCCCACCAATGCTGAAGACCAAGGCTTCTTCAGGCCTTCCCACCATTTTATTGGTCCTTGCATCCCTTGTTGGCCCTTAAATCCTTTAATCTTGACCCCTTATGGAAGAAGAATCGAGAAACAAAGGCTGAGCCAGATCTGGGTGAGCTGCTTGTGAGCAGCTTGCTTAGGTCTGCATGAATCAGTTACCAACAGCTCCAAGGGCTGCATGTGCGCCACCTGTCTTTGGCCTTGCATCATGCTGAAGAATGGGGTCCCACCAGTTCAGACCTTGAGCTGCTTGTAAGCAACTTACCTAGATCTGCCAAACAAGAACATTCTAGGCCTTTGAGCTGCTTGTGAGCAGCTTGAGGCCTTTAAGCTGCTTGTGAGCATGGATGTTTATAAAAAAGGGATATTTGGGCCCACCAAGGCCAAAAACGCAGGCCTGGTTGAGCTGCTTGAGCAGCTTGCAAGGGAGAAGCTTCTCGGCCTTTGAGCTGCTTGTGAGCAGCTTGCTTCCCAAGCATGACTGAGCAGCTTATGGCCTTCTTGACTTGGTCAGTTTTAGGCCTAAATAAATTCGAAAAACTGGGCCTAGACCTGAAAAACGAATCTTGGCCTTATTGGGCTAGATAGGCCTGAAAAACTAGTCCGGGCTTTGATTAATTGGGCCGAGGCTTGAAAATGGGCCTAGATCTAAAAATCAATTTGGGCCTTGACTAATTAGGCCATGCTCCAAATATTGATGTGGCCTAATTAATTTTCAAACTCTCTCCTGCCTTTCCAAACTTAATTTGGCCTAATTGTGGCCACTTTATATTCTTCCAAAGGCCCAATTCTGCAGGTGACCGATTTATAAGGCTTCTCAAGGCCTGAAACCATCATTCAAGGCCTTCTTTTAACCAATAAATTGATTTTCTGAATTTTGGCCAAAAATGGGTGTAAACAGAACCTCACTGTGAAGATAAATAGATAATACAGTGACAGGGTTTGTAACTGCAACTCTCCTGGAGCCCCAGTACTCCATACCTTACATAATCAATGGGTAAAAAATCTTGAATAATAACCAATGGCAAACCACGCTGCTTGTCTATAGTTAGTTGTGCGCAAGCAGGTTATAATCATCACCCCAATTGAATTCAAGGCATCTCTCAGAGAGATCAGTAACCCCAAGAGCGAGCACGTCAAGCAGAACTGCAGCAGTTGCAACCCTTATTTCTGAAAAACGTTGTAGGAAAACTATTGGACTGTTCAGAAATTTGAACCAAAAGCTATATGGACACAGAAGTAGTAATGAGGGGTTAAAAACTATATATAGCAACACCAAACGGTTGGAACTGCTGTTGTAACGCAGAGCATCATATCAATATCAATAAAACCAGAGGAAAAACAACACAGACCTTAGTAGTGTAAACTTTGTCACCCTTCTCGTTTATGTAGAACTGAAGATACATTCTGTCAAAACTGTTCACCTGTGGATACGACGCAACAAAACAATTAAGAGCAATTGGCATACAGAACACACACATCAAAACAAAACAATTCAAACCCAATTGGTTACTCCATATGGACCCGAAAAGAGAGTATCTTCCAAAGCACACAAAAATTCTGAAATTTTACCATCCTCTACCGATAACTTTTCTCAACAAAAAAACAGTCTATTAGCAACTACGAGGGCTGAAAGTTAAGATGGATGAAGATTAATAGCACATAGAAGCTTACCAGAATATACGCGGGAAGCTAATTCTTAGTTGTGGAGCCTTTGAGGTTTGTACTTCTCAAACCCTAAAACCCTGGAGACCTCTACAATTGGGGGGAGGAAACCCTAATGTGTATATGTGAGACTCAGCCGTGTTTACGGTATTGTCCAGGGGATTGCTCGGAAAGACAGCTAGGGTATTACCAGGGGAGTGGGGCAGTATTGTCCAATTAAATATTGTCAATCTTTTAATTTCTTTCTGTCGTCTTGTAAACTTTTTTCCTATTTTGGTGTGTATTTTTGTACCTTTTTCAATTCCTCTTGTCGATCTGAACGATATGAGGTAAGAAACATACCAAAATCTACTTAAAAATTAAGATAAAATAATCAAATAGACTATGATAAAAAAAAAAAATCACCAAAAAGTTAGATCGAATGAGGACTTATTGGAACTTGGTGAGTGTGTGTACGTACAATCAAATAAAGTTCATAGGTCATTGAATTTTTGAACAAGGTGCGAGCAAGGAATCGTCGAACTGCAAATCCAATTTGAACAGGTCTAAATAGGTCGGTTCGGTTTGATTTGATTGTCTTAGTAGTGTGGTTTGCATTGGTCTCAGTTCAGAAAAAACACCCGATTTGAACGGTTAGGTTTGTGGATTTGTTCTCACGATTCAGATTCCATACGGATCCAAACCCCAATTTACATTACATTGTTTGATTTCGATTTTAAACTACGATTTACTTCAAGTTGAGATAATTTACTTAAAAAGCATTTGAAGCAAACAATACTTGTGTTTGAACCAATTTGGTTAAAACCCCTAAAAGTCACTAAAATAGATTCATAAGATTCACTGTCAGTCATACTAAAACCAAATATGTACTAATTATATAGGATGAGAGTACATTACGGTTGAGTTTATATTATCTCGTGTTCCTAAATAAAATATCAACTAATTAAAGCCCCATTCTGCTAAGGGAAATAAGTCTTTATTTTTTGAATTAAATGTTATATTATGAGAGAATGTCGTTTTTTGTAAAGCTGAAAATAAGTATTTAAAAATAAGAATCGTCTAATGGTTTGTATTGGTTCATTTCAATGGATTTCAAGGATTGATTTATTTTAAAAAATCTTTATTTTGTAAGTGTTTAGTTTGGTTCTTGAATTATTACAAAACCGATTTGGTTCTTGATCAACTATAGAACCGGGTCCGCTCACCCCTCTACTTTGGGCAATTGGCTGGATTTAGAAACTCCCAACGCTGTGAAGCTTAGCTGGCCATTACGAGAGAGAGAGAGAGAGAGAGAGAGAGAGAGAGAGAGATTGTTTCAAAACAGAAGTCAGTAGGGGGTGTTAAGAGCACTTCGTTTTGGGATTGCTTGGGCTCTACGGATCCTAAACTTGATACAATTAGAAAATCCTACTTCCAACCGGAATTATATTTCCCAGAGACATTCTGAATACAGCTCTTCTATATATAGTCTTCTTATGCCCCTCACAGTCTTACAGAATACCAGATCTTCTCATAAATTCCTTCCCACAATACCAGTAGCTCTCTCTGTTCTAAGCAACAACGATGGCGTTCGACGGAGAGATTCTCGAAATCTTCTCATGGTTACCGGCAAAATCCATTCTCAAATTCAGTTCAGCTTGCAACGCTTGCAAAGATTATGTCTCCGATCCGTTTTTCATAAAAAAACAAAACAGAAACATGCAGTTGAAGGGCGACTCTAGCTTTTTCGTACAACCACATTCATGCCAAAGATTCGAAGGAAATTTGGAGTTTCATACCTTACCTGGTGAGGAGAATTCCGAGGGGGTGCCTAACGAGTGTGTCAAATTCATGCAAACTAATGGCCGGGTGCTTGCTTCGAGTAACGGGCTGGTTTGTTGTAGAAATATTAGCAACCAAGCAACAATGAACCACCTGTTATTTATTTGCAACCCGGCTATGCGAAGCTGGCTAGGCATTCCCTCCCCGGCTAACCTCAGAAGCACGGCGGATAAAGATTTGCATATCTTTTTTCAGTGCAATATTGAGTTATATGATCAATTTCCCCGCGATTACCTGTTAATGTTGATGGAATATGAAGAAGATTGGTCCAACACCCTTTCATGCAAAATCTACGTACCCCAAGAGGAGATATGGCTTGAGGCTGGGCATATGGACAGTGGCGGTAGAAACTTGTTATTTGAATTTGGCGTGTATCAAGGTGGCACTATTTGTTTTTTATCAGATTGGTCTCCTTGTTTTGCTGAAAGAAGTCCTTTTTATTGGCCATATGTTGTTGCGTTCAATCTCGAAGAGGGTAAGTCAGGATTTTTAAAAGTACCGAAGGAGTCAAGAAAAGGCCTTACTGATCGGAGTTGCATGATGCGTATATTTCCATGGGAAAAGGAGAACTCGATTTGTTTGGTGAAGTTACTCAAGGGTGTGCTTATTGTATGGGTGTTGCGAGACTTTAACTCGGGGTCCTGGAGTAAGATTCTCAAGATACGTGGGCGAGCAATGCGAATGGTCGAGCCTGAGCCCATTATTGCTGGTTTTACCATTTTGAAAGGGAGTACGTTACTAGTCGCCACGACAAAAAGGGTATATCGATACGATCTCACCGGTGATTGGAAAAGCAGGAGGGTTCGGAACATATGTCGACATCAATGTGGGGGAGATGTGTTGCTAAGTTCGTACTCAAGTACTCTTCGCCCGTGTGGAGATATATAAGTTCTTGGAAGGTTTCTTTAGACATGGCTTTAGTTACTGTTTGCTTGATTGTTCGTTTTTCGTCTTCAATATTAGACATGGTTTTAGTTACTGTTTTGGAATAACTGGTGATTTGTTTGATTGTGTGATTAGCTTAATCAACTTAGCTGTTTCACAAATTTTCATTGCTCCGTGGATTTCTTCTTTGTAAAAATTTACAATTGTTCATTCCCTATAACTGTTTTGGTTGAACTACCTACATTGTTTTACGAATTGTTTCATATAAACTGATTAACGAAACTTTCGAATGAATAAGTCATAACTAGATACAATCAAAAATCACTTTCTATCCAAATACAAGTTTCTCCCGTCGTATTTAAAAAGACAAAAAGACAAAGCACAAATATTTAGAAGAATAAACTGAGTTCCCAGCCCCCGGTTGTGACATAGTAATTATGTAGAATATGAAGAAATCAGACAAGAAAGGAGAAAAGAAATTACATAGTTCGGCTTAAAACCTAATCTTCATCTGAGACGTCCTACGAAGGAACCTCACTGCGGATAAGCTAATACAGTGACAGGGTTTTGTAACTGCAACTCACCTGGAGTCCCAGTACTCCATAACATACATAACAAATGGGTAAAAAATCTTGAATAATAACCAATGCCAAACCACGCTGCTTGTCTATAGTTAGTGGTGCGCAAGCAGGGTTATAATCATCGCCCCGATTGAATTCAAGGCATCTCTCAGAAAGATCAGTAACCCCAAGAGCGAGCACGTCAAGCAGAACTGCAGCAGTTGCAACCATTATTTCTGAAAAACGTTGTAGGAAAACTATTGGACTGCTCAGAAATTTGAACCAAAAGCTATATGGACACAGAAGTAGTAATATATTCCATCCGGCAGCACTCAGTTATATAATTCTTCCTGTGTATGGATGCAACTTGAACTGTCATGTAAAAGCTGCCAAATTTGGAGAGATCACCGATAATAGGCCATGTGCCTGGATGACCTAAAAGGAGACAAATCGAAGGGGGAAGATTTCTGGATTATAGCTGAAGGATTGGCAGGTTTCTTTTTCTCTTGCTTTGTTTCAGATCGAAGCCACGACTCAACCACTGAAAGTATATTTGCAGAGTTCTTCAACTCACCAAGCTCGGATAATTTTTCGGTCCTCTTTAATTCTCCATCTTGGAAGTCAGCCAAATCCGTCGCCCACGTTTCCAGTCCATCAAAAATATGGGTTGCATACACAATGGTAGCTCCTCTCTACCCAATAGCAGTCCAAACAAGATATAAACAAATAAATGCCTTCGTTAAGATGTGGGGGAGAGAGAGAGAGAGAGAGAGAGAGAGAGAGAGAGAGAGAGAGAGAGAGAGAGAGAGAGAGAGTTGTATTTATCTCAAAACAAGGAGCAAGAAAAGTACTGAGGATTGCCCAAAGCTTGCTTATACATCAACAGAACCGACCACTTAATGGATGTGCATAATATCCAACTACATGTGATCAACCAAAAAATTGGATATACAGCTTTTCCCTGGCAATGAGAAAACCCCAGAGAATACTCAAGGAAAATCTATTGGATAAGATAATTAAGAGAAGCACAGAATTAAATAAGGGCCTGCAAGCCCATTCGTTGCATTTCTCTCAGCCTCCATATGGGAAAGATAGCGCCTTCTCCGAGTTCTTCCACATCTTCTAGTTGCATTGCCCATAAATAGTATACAGTGTGGATTGTATCCTGGTTAAGCATCCCACAAAAGCAAACTAATATCAGACGCTTGGATTTGAGAACAACATATTCAATTCCTAGGAGAACTCGACAGAGATAAATAAAAGATTCGAGTGCGAGTACCCAATACTTAAAAGAATTCTTTTCAGTCCCAACGAAACATAAGTTAACTTCAAGATGGCAGAAAATTGATTATGAACATTATATTTCTTCCACGTGAATGTGGCACGTTTGTCCCAAAATCGTCCACATTGATATTGTTTAATATTAAGATGCAAATCCTAATATTCAAGACGGAAACACCAAATTAGATAAAAAAAAATTCACGAGAAGCTGTCTTATTTTTTAACCACAGACCATATCAGTAAAAATTGCAAATGAACATTGTATGAACAATAGTCAAATATTATCATACAGCATAGCTAGGATGCATTAAACTGCAATAGAAGGCTTGGCATTTTACCTTGCCCCCTTCTGTTATGGTACCATGTCTATCGCGTACACAATGGATCTGCTGTGTTTGGAACTGTGACAAGAGGGAGGCATAAGGACCATCAGTGAAGTAATTCAATTCACGGGAAAAAAAGAAACTACGATCAAAGTGCCAATAAAGTGCCTACCCCAACAATGATGATGGGACTGTTCCCCATCATTTTGGTCTCTCTATGTTCAACCTCAGATATGTGAAGAATCTGCATTACGGAGAGAGATGAAGAAACCCACACAACAACAACAACAACAAAACCCAAGTGCATTGAAAAGAAGAGATATTTTTCTTTGGGTTTAGCAATAAAACTTAAAAAGAAGATTTTTATGAAATGAATTTTAGCAAATTTCTCACTCTCGGCCAAAACAAAAATTCTAATCGGCAAGGCAACCACATGCATCAAAGGGTCTTTTCGGATGATCAGTTATCAGTCACATTGGGACGGAGACCAGGCCATGAATGCATAATATGAATCTATAGCATAAGTCCGCAAGTCATGGTTGTCAAGAGGAAATGAATATGACGGAATCAGTGTTGGTAATGGAAAGCAAATAATAAAACTGGGATGTAGAACAACTATTAAATTTAGTACCAATGCAAATTAGCTGTGTCAACACAATTTAGATACTCATTTGTAGAAAACATTAAGATATCAGGATATACACACATTTTCTGTTTTATATAAGCCATCAGTTTGCAAGATATCAGCATATCCATTTGTCTTGGGCGATCACTTGACCTGTAACCCATAAAAACAAAAGGAGATAACTAGCCACTCACTAGCACCCCTTTACTAGGAAAGCTCTGCCTAGCCCTCATTTGATAACATAAATTTAACTGGTCGAACAAAATCAAATTCAAGGTCATAAAAAGCTGGATTAAGAGTGTAGATTTCTCTCATCTGGTCAGCATAAATAAAACCTCTAACCTTGTTTTCAAAAAAGAAACCCTGGGTTTCAAAAGCCTTCTTCTCTGCTTTACACCGCTCAATCACTTCAGTGCAGCAATATTTCTTCAGAACTTCAAAATCTCTCTGCATTTAGTGAAACATTAGTTAACAGAGATTCCAACAACTCTATTACCAACAAATAGTGCTCCCAAAATATGACATAACAAGAAAATATGGTAAGAAATAAGATATGATCAAGGCAATCCCATTAAGAATTTACCTTATAATAAGCAATAAGTACTGGTCTAACCACTTCCTGAACCTCAGCCACGAAATCTTGTAAAGAGAAAGACCTGAAGGGTGCAACTTTGTTGTCAACTCATGTGGTAAATAGTTTGATGAAAAGGAGACGGATTCCTAAGAATAAACCAGTAGAAAAACATACGGATCACGGCGACGTATTTCCTTCAATGAAACAGCAGTAGCTGTTTCTCCAAAGACAGTTTCAGTGGCTCTGCAAAAGAAAGGATGGTCGAATTAAAAACTAACACTCTCAGCTTATAAAAGGTAATTATTTGCAGTAACGTGAACAAAACATGAGAATCATACCCCTGAATTTTATGAACGACTGGATTATCAGTGGTCTCCCATCTGTCTCGTATGTCTTCTACAAACTGTCATTTCCCAATGAGAAAGAAATTATTAAAGCATAATCAAAGGAGACGTGAAAAGAAAATATGAAGTTTTAAAAGGTTAATATACTCCCGAAGTAGGCTCGCAAAAGCAGAGTCGAGCATAATAGGCTTCACGTGTATTAGAGCCCGTGGAGACTAGAATGTGAGTTATTCATTGTTTTCGTAACAGAATTCCAGCTTTTTTGTATATTTCTAACAAACCTAAAAACCGTCAGTAAGCGACATGAAAATGATTCTTATTGCTCTATGCCCCTCCATCCTGCAATTCATTATGTCCATTACAGCTCGACTACATTCCTCTCCTACAAGACATAGACCTAATCCTAAGGAAGATTTCTTCAACTGAACTCTTTAGCGCACTAAATTCAACAAATTCAGCCACATTATGTCACTAAGAGAAACATTTAACATGACCGAAACACTTTATATCTAAACCCAATTGCCCTCGCGTAGTGTAAATCACAAAGATAGGCTCTTTGGAAAAAAAAACTCAGTGCTGAAAGCCCTCCTACTACGGAGTATCCTTGGCATGGACTGAGAAAACATGGCACAATGATGGGACAAGGTGGTAGAAGTAGATCTGCCAATTTAAAAGAAATATTATTAGAATCTCATACCTCCTGACCCTTTGTCACCATGGGCTCGCTATACCCACTGACGCGCTTGGAAATAGGATGACCTTGCATCTTCTACAAGAAAGACAATTGTTACCGTCTAAAAGCAAGATATAAAGTAATTAGAAAATTCCAATACTTACAAGTAGATAATGTGGCAATAACAATTTACCTTCTTTGCCTTCTCTTTGAATGCTTCCCACATTTTACTCAACCTAGACTGCTTTGAAGCTACGACAGCAACATCTGTCCTTGAACTTCTTTCCCCAGTTGAAACTGCATACTCAAGGTGCTTTCTCTTACTTGGGTTACCCCTCAATTCATCCTTTACAACGTCGTATCCCTTCTTTGCCAAGTCCATGGGCTTCGCCTCCTTCAGTTTTTGGAAGGCCAGGGAAACTTTAGGAGAAACAGAAGAAACACTAGACTTGAACTTCCGAAAAAATGTATCTGCAGCATCACTAGTGCCTGGTTGTTGCTGCTTATTGTCTTCAGACTCGGCCTGGCTTCCGCTTTTCACACCAGCTCCGTCTTCCGCTGCAGTGGCATTAAATTCAGAGGATTCTTGCTTCCCAGATCGAAAAGTGTCTTTGGCCTGAATCATAGAAGAGACTGTGAAGTAAATTAAGTGCTTTTACTATGTCGTAATTTTCGGATTAGATCCCGAGCACGCTGACAATTTATAAAGTCAATCTTACCTCCTCCGTGGCCGCAGAAATTTTCTCTTTCAGATTGGCAGAAACCTGTAAATAAGAAAATAGCACACAATCTGAGATAGATTAAACATAGTGGACTGGCTTCTGAAAGTTTCCTTTTCTTGCTGAGATAGGGAACTTAAAAAGAGTAGCCATGACAAAAACAGTTCCATTTTGTCAAACGTGTCAATGACTCAATATCCAATTCATCACATATGATTCCCCAACGCATCATGAATTCATTGATGAATGTATGAACACATGCAATATAGCTTACAAACTTCCAAAGATAACCATCACCAATATTTACATGCTTGAGATATAAACTTCCATTTCTGCGGAGATACCAGAAAGAATCGAACATTAACTACCAAAATTCACAGGCTTGGGAAGTAGAATCATGTGCCAAATCAAAGGGACCATTTACGGAAAATGGGGTCAGACCTTCTTTGCTGTAGCTTCAGCCTCCGTCCATACCCCATCCACTTGCTTGTAAAGCTTCTCAGTTGTTTGCTTTGTTCTGCATTCGCCAGTTTTCCACTCAGCCCTTCATTGGAAGTGTCTGCCCAGCCTTGACATACAAAAGTATGTCTAAGCCTTTAAACAACTAACTAAAAAGGTACAAAACTAAATGACTCAATTCAAAATTACCTAACTTTCAAATCTTCTGTGACCCCTTTTAGCTCCTCTGCTTTCTCCTTCAATTCCTTGACTGATTGCTGGAATTCCTGGTTTCTGCTAGTGAAATGGGAATATGAGAGACGATAACAATAACAATAACATAACCTTCTGCATCAAACATCCTAAATCCTAAGTAGGTGTTCCTAGAATAATCTTATTGGCTGGTTAGCATCAATGATGAAATTCCAACTGAACTCAATTTCATCTCGAATGTGGCCGCAGAAGAAATAAGCTCAAACTTCTTTCTTTCTTTTTCATGAACTAAGGGCGTCCGAGCCAGCTTGCGTGCCCCTCGACAAATCTGGGAACCAATCCCACCGTCCACTAGAGGGATCCCACTTAAAGTCTAATCAAAACTCTCGTATGCACTGGCCAGGTTTCAACCCTGAGACCTTAGGAGGAAGCAAAAACCCAAAGACACAGGCCTCGACCTCCAAGCCAACCCTGGCTTGAAATGAGCTCAAACTTGAAAAAGATGAAAGAACCAGAAAAGTGCAATTGACAATTAAGGTTCCAGAGGATTAATGAGACAGCTAGAAGCAATTAGCAAAACAAAAAGAGTTAACTAACGAAAAAGCATAAGCCCACCTGTTAGCTTCGCCTTTAACTTGTTTAGAAAACTCATTAAAGACACTAAATTGGCGATTACCCAAGTACCCATTTGCCTGAAGCAATCTTAATCTCGTACTTGAATTCGAAACCTACACACACACACACACACACAAAACGTTAATATAAACTTAATAAAACACAAACCCATAAACAAAGATTCAATCATATAGCATGCAGACCCATATATGCATGCATCTTCAAAGATGAACCCAACCTGTTGAGATATCAATATCTGACGATTAAAGAAGCGGTTGGAGAGCAAGAAATCTCGGACAAGCTTTCTGCTGGCCATCAAAAGTCGAGAAAAAGTATCTTTCTTTTCTCCAAGAACTGAAGCGGAGGTATTTATCTGGGTTTGAATGGGATTAAACAAGGAAATTTTTTTACAGATAGGAGACTTGGAGGAGGGGAGATTGCTAGGGCTACAAAATCTGGAAGGGTTTGACGAAGGACCGACTTGCCGCTATTATTGCTTGTCGGGTTAGGCCCAAGTCTTGTCTTTGGGCTGGGCCCAACACTCGTCTTTGGGCTATGATTTGAACCAAATTGGTAATGGGCCTTTTTTTTGTATATTAATTCTGGGGGAAAATGACAGCCAAGGACGTGTTTGATAATTAATACCCTCCAAGAACATTTTCAGTATTAATAAATGTTCTCAGCATATCCGTCATTTTCCCTTAATTCAGACCTATATATCTCGAAAGAAAACAACCGGAAATCAGCAGGGTAATAAACTTGTGTAACTGAAAGAAAACGAAAAGAAATCGCAATAGATTTATGAGATCGGAAGAAAACCCAAGGATTGTGATTGTGGTTTAGAAATTGAAACTTACGAAATTGAGCCATTGTTTAATCGTCATCAGAATTGGAGTTTGGGTTCCGTCCATATAGGGTTTTGCCTTTCTGCTTCTTTTTTTTTTTTTTTTTTGTTGTTGTTTGAACTTTTTTAGATGGGAAAAGCCGAAAGGGATAATTATCCCGTGTTTGTTGAACGTGGAATAGTGGGAGCTCTAATCTCGGGACCGTATTTAACAAACATGTGCGTTAAAAATGGTTTAATTGAAAGAAATAAATAAATGGTACTATCCATATTAATGGGACCCGGGGACCCTGCCAAGCGGCACCCCTACCAAGCGGGTGCCGAGCGGTCAATCCGACCGTTCATTTCGGAGTCAACGGCCCGAATCGAAACATCTTTTTCCTTTTCTTTTCTTTTTTTTTAAATCTGTTCGGTATATTTACATCTGGGTCGTCCAAAACACTTTTGGGCGGCCGAGATGTGCTCGGCACCCCTACCAAGCACCCCTGCTTGGCAGGGTCTCCAGGTCATATTAATGAAGGGTGTTGTTGGCATTATTTGAATGTCAAGATGAAGACTTAAGTCTTCAAAACACAAATGATGAGGACATAAGTATCACTAGGGGACAGAACCCCTGTTTAAGTACCCCATATACTATGAATGGAGAATTTTTCAAGACTAAAATGGTTGGTGTGTATAACTGGAGAATTTTTCGGGACCAAGTCACTTGTGCCGAAAATATCTGTACATTAGTTCTTACGCAATTTCAGCCGCATAATTGAATAAAAGTGGCTAGAATTGTATGAGAACTGAGGTAACACTTTTCGATACAGGTGAATTAACTATGAATTGACCTCGCATCTTCACTTTCTTTCGGAAAACTCTTGGTTTCTTCTATACTACAATAGGCATTGCTCTTAATTTGGAATTAAGTAATGTTGTTCTTAATTTGAAGATTGGATGATACGATAAGGCAGTTTTTTGAAAGAGAAAACTGTAAAATTTGCCCAAACATCTGTGAGTGGGGATTATGTGGATCGAATTTTTTTATTTTTTTTATAATGTGGATCGTGTTTTTAATGCCAACGATTATCCAGTGATTATGTAACATATACGTAATCATCCATTTGACATAGTTTGTCCTATAACTCATGTATACATAGAATCTAGAATTTACAGATTTGTTGAGGGGTAGAAAAGGATTGTGAAATCTAGTTGGGGGTAAATATGTACTACTTTGTTTCTTGAATAATCTTTATTATAGGTAATCATTTTTTTTATTTAACTTAAACGACATAAGGTTTGAATATTTGATATGATTGACAGTCAAGTCCAGTATTAGGTATTACGCCATTACGGTACATGACATTCATTATATGAAACCGTCTGTGAAAGGAATCGAATGGTTCGTTTCCTTTCACGGACGGTCCATTCGTTTCCTTTCACGGGCGGTTTCATGTACCGAGTGTCGTGTATGCTAGTAACATTTTTGTTTGATCAACTTTAAACATTTGCAACATGGTATACCGTTTAGGTGAGGATCTAATTCATTTACACAGACTGTTACTAGTTAATATTTGCATCGTTAATCAACCATAAAAACTATGCGTATATTGGTTTTCCTTTTAGAATTTGTAGTGTTGCAACTAATGTAGTTCATTGTTGGTTTGTTTTTTTTTTTTTCCTTTTTGAAAAAGGTTTGGCTATTTTTTTTCCTTCTATTTTTAGACTTTATAATACCCAATATGACATGTGCTCGAGATGTGCATGGGACACAGGTATGACATGACTTGCAACTTGCCCTTGGGCCTAGTCAAGCCTAGAGTTTTCTAACACGGCACGGTACATCACGAGATGTTTGACATGACGTTTAATAAATTGGCCAGATGGTTGTTAGTACGATGGTGGAACTTTTCAAGACTAAAATGGTGGTTGTGCATAATTGGAGGATTTTTCAAGACTTCTTCCCCTTTCATGAGGAAAAATTTTGTTTGCTCCTATACTAGATTAGGCATTGCTCCTAATTTGGAATCAAGTAATGTTGGTGTTGTGGTATTAATGGGTGACAATTTGATTAAACAAGAAGGAAATTTTGTCAAGGAAACGGTTAAAATTTGCTCATAACTGAAAGATTATTTGGGTTGTGTTATAATGTCTTGACTAACTTATTAATTTCGAAGGAATTTACATTAAATAAATCTCGCTCACTCTGAGTAATATTTATGACCGATTAGTCCCCTGTTGACATAACTCTTATATTCTTGAATGGAAAACCAACTTAAAATTAACTAGCCCTAAAATAGGATCACATTCTACTCAGGGGGGCTGCTGTCCCTTCAAGGGACAGCAGCGTGCTGTCCCCGCGCAGGGCTTGGTTCGACGATCGGAAACGTTCACTTCGTAGAGCTCGTCGAATTGAACAAGCATGCAAAAAATCAGTTTGATCAGATATCTTTAAGTGCTTGATCGGAACCTTTTTGTCTTGAAAAGAATGGATCCAAAACACTGGATCAAATCTACTAGAACCCATTATTGGCAAGTTATATGTGTTCCGATCAGGCACTTAAAGATATCCGATTAAACTGATTTTTTGCAAACTTGTTCAACTCGACGAGCTCTACGAAGTGAACGTTTCCGATCGTTAGACTAAGACCGAAGCGGGACCCCCTGGGCCGGAACAACACTCTACTGTCCCTTGAAGGGGCAGCAGCCCCCCGAGTCCACATTCTACTCAGGGGGCTGCTGTCCCTTCAAGGGATAGCAAAGGATGCTCAAATCTATTTGCTCTTCAATATTTGGCAGCCTTTCGGCAAACTTTTTAAGGGCCTTTTGGGCTTTTCGAACAAGCAAAAAGACTTATGGGGGCCTAGATGTAAAGAGCTACGGTACAAGCAAAAAGACTAGTATCTTTTACGATAATTCTAGTGCCACATCCATTTTCACACTCAAACACACACCCATACTCACATGAGTGGTAAACCCCATAGACACACTAGAGTGTATAGTGTGTGTGAGACCCACCACTCATGTGAGTGATGGGTGTGAAAATGAGTATGGTACTAGCACCACTCTTTTTTTTAACAAGCAAACACCTTGGCATAATCAGTTAGCCCAGAAAACTTGTCTTCTACAAAAAGACTTCTTTTTTTTTTTGCAAAATAAGCAAAAAGACTCCAAAGAATTTGTCCAAAGGCACTCTTCCTCCGTTTGTCCCGCAAAGTTACTCTATTACGAGAGAAAACAAACAAAAAAAAAAGGTGCAATTTTGGACAAAAAATAAAGTACTTCCGCGCATAGTTTTTACTTGGTTCTCTGCCTTGCCCTTTTCACCACCAATGTAATAGAGTAATCACAATACTAACCCGTGCTTCCAAGGACCAATTAAGGTACTCAAATTTTGCTTCACTTTCATGGACAGCGCGTCCTGACCTATTTATTAAGCGTGTCGTGTTGTGCCGTGCCGTGCTCCCTTCTAATCGTGTCGTACTCATGCCGGCCTAGCTCAATCGCGTCGTACTTGTGCCGGCCTAGCCCAATTTATTCCAACAAGAGGAAACCCTTGCAACCAAAATGCCAAAATCAAAACACCACCATGTCAAGGTTCAACTGCACGTAACTCAACTGGGCTTGCACCTAAATTGCCCCGCTTCGCTACGCTTTTGGCCACAAATCATGTGAAAATCTCTAAAACAGCACTAGAATCTCGAGATATAATTCCGTGACTGAAAATTTACTGGTTGTTACGATGTAGTATTAATTCCACAACACAAAACCAAAAGTAGCCCTGAACAAAACACATCAATTGGGCCAGTACCACTAACTAATTGCAAGCCTGATTGGCCTCAGAGAAACGCTGGGCTTGAAATGAAGCTGCCTTTTCAGAAACCAAACCTTGAATAAGCAGAGTCTTCACTTCCCAAGCAGTGTAAGGAAACCCATCTCTGGCGTAGGAGTTGAGCAGCGCAGCCGTCGACTGCTTCACCAGCCCCGCGAAAGCATTATCCCCGTCGTCGTTCCTTGCCGCCGCCTCTAACAGTGTCAGGTCGTATCTGTATCGCTCGAACGCCCTTGAACCGAAAACCTTTGATACTGTTGATCCCTGTGGTACCATCCGCGGCCATGGCTCTTTCCTGCTGCTCCAAAACCTACAGAGTGTTTTGAGTAATTTTTACGTTAAGTAAAACCACAATAGAACAAATAGATGTGTTGGATTCCGTACTCTTAAACAAGATCATGTAAAGATTCCTCTCGTCCCTCATGTGGTGCAAAATGAGACCTACCATGGTTTCATTTGACAATTCGAGCCGTCCATTTTGTAAGACCAGATGTGCATAACTTTCATGCAAAAACTCAAGTTGATTGCACATACATGATCGAATCATATTTGATAAAAGAAAAATAGACAGTCATTGTTTGAACGTTCATTTTTCTAGTTACAAATATGTTTTGTTTAGATGGATATCGATGTCCGAGTAACTTGATTATTGATATAAACAATAAGCACATCAATCCTAAAAAAAAGGCCTCAATCATCAAATAAAACGGTAACGGTTACTATTTTGCATCACTTGAGGGATCAAATGAGAGCATGATGTCATGACTATGATATACGATTAGGCACCTAATTGTGAAGTTAAACGATTCCAAAACGGAGGTGGGCCCCGTATTACACAAACTGGAAATCTCCGACCAGTCCAGTTTTTTTTTTTTGGCCCAAATAAAAATAAGGCCAAATCTTGTTCGTTCCTCTCTTTTCCCAAAGAAATCCTTCTGGGTTACATGAAAATGGGAGTTTGTGTTTTTTTTTTTCCTGTATTTTCACGAAGAAATCCTTCTGGGAAAAAGGGGTAGAGAAAGATCTGCTCTTAGTTTTAGTCATATTGTCCTTCAAAATGTCTCGCTCTCAATTCTTGCACTACGCTTGCGTTCTCAATCTTCTTCGTTCTCGAAAATTTTAGTAGTTTTGAATATGTTTGAAAGAGAGCTCGTGTGTCTGATTGGGTTGATTTTGCGCTCACGCACCCACGCATCATGTGACTTAGGATCTGCCATGGATGCACAAGAGCAAGACTACAATACACACCTCTTATTTGGGTGTGTATCATATGCATTCCCGCAAATGTTATGAATTATAAGGAAAATATTACGAATCGTATCACTAAAAAGTTACGAATCGTATAAATGTTACAAAATGTTATGAATCATAAAAAAAATGTTACAAATCATACTGCTGAAAAGTTATGAATTCTAAGACAAAAATTACGAAACACACTAAAATGTTATGAATAAATCATAAAATAGGTGCACATGATACACCCTTTCAAGGGCGTGTATTGTAGATTTTCCCAACATGGATATGTTGATTTTGCAGCTTTTTTTTTTAGTTTCAGTACAATCTCCACAGTACCACAAATATATGAATCACATTGTTTATGTAAGTCTAAAATTGATTCATTCGCGTTCTGGGTAGCTAGGGAGGGAGAGAGAGAGAGAGCTTACTGTGGGGTGCACCTTCCTCTGGTGGTTGTGTAGAGAAAACCCGGCCTAGCCTCTGCTTCCATTGCCGCCGCAAACCAACAGAGAAAGAGTAAAACGAGTCTACTCACTCGTGGGCAAGAGTAAGCTGACCTCTCCATCTCCATCTCCTTCTTGTACAGTAGCTCTGTATCTTTCTCTGTTCGGAAATTTTACCCCTTCATTATCACTGCAGAGGGCCCCTGTCCTGCTACTCTTATCTGGGATCTGAGATTTGAGTTTCAAACGACAAAAAGATAGAGATGGGTTTGGTCTTTTGGTTTGGGTCGGACTTTAAAGTGTCACTTCGTGAATAGTGCAGCCTTAACAAAACCTGTCGCCATGCTCTCCGTCGTCTTCTTTGAAACAATCGCTTTTAAAGCTATTTGGACAAATCTGCCCTTAATTAAAGACTCTCAATGTTCCCTTGTACAGCCCAGGGTCTGAGGGCATTTTGGTATATTGCCAAGTCCCCCCACGTTATACTGCAATACCGTACAGTGTTCAGTATTGGATTCTCTCTGTACAGGCCATGAAATGCTGATGCTTCAACGGTCCCATTCTACCTCCCCAGTACACCTCCATTTTTTACACATCCAAATTCCAGGGGCGGATCACTTTCAGTTTGAATTCCAGTTGGGTCCATTTCATGGCTAGGATTGGTTTAGAAAAAATTAAACGGTCCACCAGTAGCCCATTTTAAATAGCCCATTTTAAGTTTACAGTAATGATTGGAACCATTTAATTTTTAGAACTTGTCAAATATTAGAAAAATAAAGTTATGTGTATGCCAATAGATAGTACTATGAGAACACATTTGGGCCTTACGGATGATTAATGGTTGGCTAAGGATTTAAGGAACTGTTTGATTGGGAGAATTGAAAATGGGTTTGGATTGAGAAAATATATGGGCCCGCCGGCCCATTTTGTAAGTGTTTGTTCTCTAACCTCATGGGTAAACAAACAGAGAGTGAGAAATCCTTTTTAGTAAAGTTAGTTGTCTCACATTCCTTTCATAGTGGAGGTGGAGGTTTGAGCCCTACGGAAGGCGAATTTGGTTTGGACCTTGTTAGCTACTCCCTTCGTTCCAATTTGTTTGTCCAATTGTCGAAATACGTGTCTTTCAAAAATATACTTATATCTTACATTTTATAATATTTTTTATGATTTTGAAGATTTTGTATAATAAAATTAATTGAGATCTATCAAACAAGATCCATATTGCATATTAAAAATATTACGAATTGAAAATTATAGCCAATTTTTTAAGAGGTCAAACGTTCTCAAAAAGTCAAAAAGGGGACAAACAAATCGAGACGGAGGGAGTAATATACTAACACATCGCTAACTCCCATTGATATATACAATATTGACAAAAACAAAACAAAAACAAAAACAAACAAAGAGTGAGATTGGATTATGGTTGAGACTAATTAGGGTTAATAATCCCTCCTATAGTTCACTATTGAACTCACCTCCCCCTAAACTTAATAATCTCGGAACTAAGCCAACCTTCGGATTATCTTATCTTGCCACTTTGATCCACCAATACAACTACTACTCAAAACTTTATCCTTTTCTTTATCTCATTCTAACCAAACACAGTATAAAGTTATATATAATCTCTACCGTTTTTTGCATGGAATTAAAAAATATATGAACCCCTAGTATTAGCTTATTCCTCATTTTTCAATCGCTAGAATCTCGAATCAAACCGGCCCTAAATTCTTTGAAAGGGTACCAAATACCTTCGGATTGAGAACAAAACAAATGTTTAACAAACACAAATTGAACAAGCACACCAAATCCCAAATGTACACAACACTTATTCATTCACATGCAGTTGGAAAACCCTCTCCTTACATAATAGAGAAAATAAAAAAACCTTTTTATTCTCATCCATAGTAGTAGTACGTAGCAAAAAGAACAAACCGCATCACTACTACACATAGTAGTTAACTTCTTAAGCAACATCTCTCCTCCCGGACCTTGACCTTGATTCCATCATCACGGTCTCCTCCTTACTCAACTTCAACCTCCTCGCCTCGTCCCTCGACATCTGGTACGCGTTCGCCAAGACGTCCACCGGCATGGCGCGCAGGGCCGAGGTGCGACCTGCCAGAGTGCTGAACATGGCGTTCTCGTGGGTCGTGAAGGCCACCCACTCGAACCCCTCGTTCCCGGCCTGCTTCGTCACCACGAAGTTCTGTGGGATCACGACTAGCTGTCCCTCCCGGATCCTGTCGTTGAACACTGATTGTCCTCTGTGGTCTACGATCTGCACCTGGGCTTCCCCCCTTGTTGCGTAGAGCACGGCGTGGGCGTTGATCTTCCACAGTGGTGCCATCATGGCATTCTGCACATTTCGGGTAGCATACTTTTTACAATTTACCATTTCCGAAATAATGTTGATTTAGTAACTGTCACTGATGACTCAAGGTGTCGGGATCAACAAATGCGCATGCACCTCGACGGAGCTAAAGTAACTAGTTTCATTGTCCAGTAGCAAGGGTCCAATTAAAGCCGGGTCCAATTAAAGCTGGGTAAATTCCCGTATGAAATGGCCCCCTAAGAACTTTATCAGCTCTCATATTGATTGGGCACTTAGTGTGCTAAGTGTAGTTGTGACATCAAATACACGATGTAAATTGAACAGTTGCAAATGATTTGTCATACCCTGTAGAGGACTCCTCTCTCTGCACTTAGTCGGAGGAAGTTGAGAATGGGTAGATTGAACCCATTGACAGTGGTGAGACGCCCGGCTCGTGGGTTGAAGATATCGGCGCGCGACGGATCGTTGATGTTCTCGTGGAGCCTGGCACTGCAGATGGTCTCTTCCAAGCCGTTGGCGTGGTACTCGCTTCCTCTTTCCTGCTGTTCTTGTTCCTCCCGACTCCTCGGCGGCCTGAGCACCTGAAGATCTCCTTCCACCCTGATGATGTGGCCCCTGTTGTCATCTTGCCCCTGAAGCTTCCTCGCCATCTCTCTGTCCACTCCGAATGCCTCCGCCAAGACCTCGGTGTCGAAGCCGCTGAAAACGTTTCCGAAGTTATGTTCCTCCCGTCCCCCGCGGCGGTGGAATTCTCTTTGCTGCTGCTGTTGTCCTTGTCCTTGTTGTCGTGGGTTTCCGGCGAGGAAGAATTTCTGCAATATCAAACGACATTTTTGGGAAAGTGAGTACTATTCTTCTAGAATTCATTATAAAATAAAAAATGACAGATACATAAAATTTGGTCCATGAAAGAAAATCAATAGTCTAGATTCACAGTGCTGTGAATACGGTATTGTGAATTTGGACCGTTCATTTCATTCATGAACCTCTTACACAATTGATGAGAACGGTATTGATTTCTCCAATTGCTGTATTTCTTTATGTTACCCTGGGGTTGTTGTCAAGCTGGTTTTGATTGTTGCCAAGGTCTTCCACCGTAACAACAACGAGTTCGCTGTCGCCGTCATTATAGCACCAATGTGCAACTCCGGCGGGGATCGCAATAACATCGCCCTCTCGGAAGTGGCGGATCTTCTGATGCTGGTCTCGGAATCTCTGACCCGCTCCTTCGCGTCGTCCTCCTCCTCCTTCAGATTGTTGTGATGACTGGAATGTCTCGGGGCAACCAGACATCATCACCCCTTGGAATCCCCTACCTGTACAAATACATGCCCGCAAAGCACTCAACTTTATGGTCACAAATATAGTCACCACAACATTGCTCTGTACATAATGTTACTATATGAGTGACCGATATTTTTCTACAAAATGGGTATGCAGTAGGAAATTGATTTTGGTGCACACAGGTGCTTCACTTTGTGAATGAATGAAACTTTACGTTAAAAGTGAAGCGTCAAAATCAGCATCCTCCGAGCAGTATTATCAAAATATACAAGGTTAACGTGGACCTTGGACGATGTAGATGAGATGGGGGGCGTTGGTGTAGGTGGGCAAGAAAAGGCCTCTGGGCTGGATGATATGACGGCAAGCGGCAACGCCGGCGCACTGGAACTGATCATCATTGTAGTCCCAGAACTCGGTCACCCCGGCTTCAGCTTGGATCCGGTGCTGCGGTTCTTGGGCATTCAGGTTATTGAGCTGGCACTCGCCTTGCTGCCGCTGCCCGCGCTGCCCCTGCTGCTCCCGTTGCTGCCGCCCGCTATAAGCGACGGAGCAGTGGAACAGAACAAGAAAACAGAAGAAACCGGAGAGCAATGAGGACTTGGCCATTGCTGTGAAATGGGTTTCTGATGGGAAGTGAGGAGTGGAGAGTGTGGGGGTTTTATAGGAGAGGTAAGGGAGGTTGGGGGCTGCCACATATGGGTTTGGGGTTTTGGTGTGTTTTGAGACAGGTTTCGAGTTGCATGGGCAGTCAACCCGAAAGGGTTACACCTAGGAGGTTTGGTTTGAGCAGGTGGCTTGGTTTTTTTTCTGTTTGAGAAGTGGCGAAATGGTTTTTTGTCATTTTGAGAAGAAGTTAAAAGAGGTTTTGTTTGGATCTGTCTTTGAGTTGTATTATCAGCAATGAATCCAGACAAGATTGTAAATGAAGTGGGATCACATCGAAGTTGTCGAAGATTCTTGTTTCGCTATGGTTTTTATTTTTTTAAGTACTTATTTTTCATTTTACGACACAGATCATTCTTTCACAATACATTATCATTAATTCAAAAAATAATTACTTATTTGAATTAGCAAAACGGAACCTAAGTACATAAAGTTACAGTACTTCTCTCCCATCCTTCCGACTAAGTCTAGCTCTCACATGCCACCTGACATTGTGCGACGTGATACTCTAGTGACATCCCACATATCTAACGCCCGACGATTAGGTGCGGAGTGAAGATCTATTTGAATTGAGACACCGTAATTTTGGGGACACCATAATTTTGGGGACACGGTAATTTTTGTTATAGTGTCTCCAGTCATTTTGGGGACACCGTAATTTTTGTCATAACCAACCATTACAAGCATAACAAAAATCAGTGACATATATAACCAAGGCCTTATAAAGGCATAACCTCCAAAATTCCAAAATTTTTTGGAGACTTTAAGGGTTATGCCTTTGTAAGGTTTTGGTTATACACATCATTGGTCTTAGTTATGCTAGTAATGGTCAGTTATGCCAAAAATTACAATGTTCCCTAACAACGAGTGGACACCGTAGCATTTCCCTGAAACAAAACCATTCTCTCATTAGTTCAAGATCAACTCTCACTTACAAGCCTCTCTCCCTTGATAATCTCCAAGCCCAAAAGATTATCGCCAAAGTGAACTTTGGAAACTATGCAGGGATGTTGCATTGCAATGTTGAGATTTTAGAATGGGGAAATACTTCGGTGTTTACCCTTCTTTTAGAGACACCGTAACTTTTGGTATAACAAAACCATTAGGAGCATAACCAAAACTTATTACAAGTATAACAGAATCATAACAAGGCATAAATAGAACCATTACAAAGCATAACCAGAACTCCCCAATCCAAAGGATGAGATTTAGCCACGCATGCAAATTGACCAAAACTGACTGGTCAAATCGGTATCCCCAACAGGTCAACGAATTGGCATAACAAAACTACTAAATGGCATAACAAGAAACCCAAAAAGGCATAACACATGAATTTAATGGTGTTACATGGACCAAATGGGTATAACTAAAGCCAAATTAGGTTTAACGAAAGGGAATGACTTCGGTGTCCCCGGTCATTTTGGGGATACCGTAACTTTTGGCATAACAAAATCATTATGAGTATAACCAAAAATCATTACGAGCATAACCAAAATCCATTATAAGCATAATAAAACCATAATAAGGCATAACTTGTTTGTTATGCATTGGTTAAGTTTGGTTATACCTTGGTTGGTTTTTTAGATATTCATTAGTTATGCATTGTTTGGATTTTGTTATGCTTGTAATGGGTTTTAGTTATACTCATAACTAAACCATTAAATGGCAGAACAGGTGAGTCATAACAACATGGGCATAATGGAAACCATTGAAAAGCATAACAAAAACCATACAAGGCATAACTAAAACCAAAAGTAGAAGAAGCATAATAATACCACATAAGACCATAACCAATAACCCCCAAAAGGCATAATAATAACCTCTAGAACCATAACAATACACCATCTGTAATTTTTTTTTTACCGGACCAGTGACCGGTTCTATAGGTATCCCACTTTTTTGTTATGCCTTGATTATACATTTAATTGGTTGTTTTTATGCTTCTAATGGTTCCGTCATGCCCAAAAAGTATGGTGTCCCCAAAAAGAGGGTAGACACCGAAACATCTCCCTTTGGAATAACCTTTTTTAGTTTAGTGTCATGGGACTTGGGGGCTTTTTCATGACCATAGCATCATCCTTGTGCTTTAGTTGGGAAAAAAAACTTGATGATGTTATGTGATACTTACGGATGATGCTACGGTGTCCTCGGTCATTTTGGAAACACCGCGCGTAACTTTTGGCATAATTGACCATTAAAAGCATAACAAAAACCAGTGATGTGCATAACCAAAACCTTATAGAGGCATAACCCTCAAAATCCCCAAAATAATCCTCAAAATCCCCGAAATTTTTGGGGATTTTGAGGGTTATGCCTCTGTAAGGTTTTGGTTATGCACATCACTGGTTTTTGTTATGCTTTTAATGGTCAGTTATGCCAAAAGTTACGGTGTCCCTAAAGGGCGGGTGGACACCGTAGCATTTCCCGCTACTAATTAATTGAAGTAAATGGTCTCTAAATGACTGAATTCAGCTATTCTGCAGGGAGACAAGAATAAGAGGATGATGCTACGATGTTCCCGATCATTTTAAAGACACCGTAACTTTTGGCATAACCGACCATTAAAAGCATAACAAAAACCAATGATGTGCATAATCAAAACCTTACAGAGGCATAACCCTCAAAATCCCCAGAAATCTATGCCAAAAGTTACGGTATCCCCAAACGACGGGTGGACACCGTAGCATTTCCCCAAGAATAATACCACGAGATTATACAAACGAAACAAGCATTCCGCATTCCCAAAAGCACATAGTACTCGTTTATTATTCATACATGCATGTAGCATTTCCCTACATATATAGTTAGAAAAAACATAAGCAAATAGGAGTATTACAAAAGCCATCGATAAGCTTTCTATTACTCTCTTACCATAAGAAAATACATGGCCACCTTAACAAATAAGTACATGGCCATCTAAAAACCCTTTTTATTTTTTAAACCATGCAAACGTAGTACGTAGCAAAAACAAAACTTCTTTTTTTGGAAAGGAAAAAAAGAAGGTTTTTTTTTTTTTTTAAACCCCCCAACATAGTGCTTAAGCGACATCCCTCCTCATAGACCTACGTGGCTCCATCAACATCGTCTCCTCCCGGCTCATCTTCAACCTCATGGCCTCGTCCCTGGATATCTGATACGCGTTGGCCAGAACATCCACGGGCATGGCACGCAAGGCGGAGGTGCGACCGGCGAGAGCGGTGTACTTGGCATTCTCGTGGGTCTTCATTGCCACCCACTCGAACCCTTCGTCTCCAGCTTGTTTCGACACGACGAAGTTCTGTGGCACCACCACTAGCTGTCCCTCGCGGATCCTGTCGTTGAACACTGCTTGTCCCCTCTGGTCTACGATCTGCATCTGGGCTTCTCCCCTTGTCGCATAGAGTACGCAGTGGGCATTCATCTTAAAGTGTGGTGGCATCAGAGCATTCTGTACAGTTTCCATAAAATTTTCAAAGAAAAAAAATAGTGAATGCTGCTAAGTATACAAAAAACAGGTACCACGCAAAATGGCATCACTACTTCTGTAGTAAAGAACACTCAAAAAAGTGACCACAAAATTGCTTTTGCCCCATCTTAAAATAACCTGTCGTTGCAAACTTGTAGGTACCACGTTAGTCAAGATGGGATTTAAATTGAAATTTCTGTTTGTTTTCTATTTTCAAGCCATGTATCCGAGATACGTTATTCAAGCCCAACATGCAGCTTGAAATAGCCAAATATGTCAGGCACTGATTAATTAGTTCTCACGTGAAGGTGCAAAGTGTGGATGTGAGGAATTTTCACTTTCCAAGAAGTTGTCGTACCCTGTAGAGAACTCCCTTCTCTGCACTGAGACGGATGAAGTTGAGGATGGGGAGATTGAAGCTGTTGACGGTGGTGAGGCGCCCGGCTCTTGGGTTGAAGATATCAGCGCGTGATGGATCATTGATATTCTCGACAAGTCTTGCGCTGCAAATGGTCTCTTCCAAGCCATTGGCACGGCGGCCGTACTCCCTCCCTCTTTCTCGTTCTTCCTGCTCCTCGAGACTCATTGATGGCCTCAGTACTTGAAGATCACCCTTCACTTTGATGATATGGCCTCTGTTGTCGTCTTGCCCCTGAAGCTTCCTCGCGGTCTCCCTGTCCACGCCAAACGCTTCTGCCAAGACCTCAGTGTCAAAACCGCTGAAAACATTTCCGAAGTTCTGTTCCTGTCCTTGGCGATGGCGGTATGATTCTCTTTGTTGCTGTTGTTGTCCTTGTTGTTGTGGGTTTCCAGCAAGGAAGAATTTCTGCAATGTGAAGCACAAAATTCAGCAAAATGCTAATTGCTCTTCATGGTTATTTCAATTAGAAGGAATAAAACCAACCAAGTCTGTTGTTTTATATGATGTTCTCTATCTCTAAGAATCATACCCTGGGGTTGTTGTCAAGCTGGTTTTGGTGGTTGCCAAGGTCTTCCATGATAACAACGACAAGTTCACTATCACCGTCATTATAGCACCAGTGTGCCACTCCGGCAGGCAATGCAATAACATCACCTTCTCGGAAGCGGCGGATCTTTTGATGCTGGTCGCGGAACCTCTGGCCTCCTCCTTCTCGTCGTCCTCCTCCTTCAGATTGTTCGGATGATTGGTAGGTCTCGGGACAACCAGACATCATCACCCCTTGAATTCCCCTACCTGCATATACATAACCATACCAAACACAACACTTTATTACCCACTGTCCCACCATGCAAAATAACACTCAAGAAACCCAGAACAGAACCCGAAAATACATTTTCAAAAAAAGTCTCAAGAACGTGCAACGTAGAAAAACTGAAAAAAAGATACTATGATGCAGCTTACCTCGGAGAATGTAGACGAGGCTTGGGGCGTTGGTGTAAGCAGGCAAGAAAAGGCCTCTGGGCTGTATGATACTCCGGCAAGCAGCGACACCGGCGCACTGGAACTGATCATCATTCCAGTCCCAGAACTCGGTCACCCCAGCTTCGGCTTGGACACGGTGCTGTGGTTCTTGGGCATTCAGGTTGTTGAGCTGGCAATCACCTTGCCGCCTCTGTCCGCGCTGCCCTTGCTCCCCCCAGCGGCCTCCTTGCTGCCCGTAAGCAAGGGCTTCTTGCTGCCCGAAAGCAACAGAGCAAGAAAACAGAACAATACAACAAAGGGAAACACAGAGCAGGGAAGCCTTAGCCATTGTTGCAAACAGTTGCTTTTATGGGTTTTTGACGTGAAGTGGGGAGTGGAGAACGTGGGTTTTTTATAGGAAAAGAGGGAGGGTTGGGGGTTGCCACATTTTTTGCCAGCTTTCTCTTTGCATGGCTATTCAACCCTAGTGGCTTACACCTAAGAGGATTGGTAAGAGCAGGTGGCTTCGTTTTCCTGAGAAGAAGTTAAAAGACCTTTTTTTTTTTTATATTTGTTTGTTTGTTTCTGAGGGTTTTGAGTGGGTATTCCAGTGTGGCTCAGGTGCATCATCAGTGATAGACCCAAGTTCATCAAGGCTGTCGACAAGATACTGATGAAGCTGGATCACATCAAGATTGATGAAGATGTGACAAAAATATAACACCTATGTATATCTACACTACCTGGAGGAATCCAGGAGAGCATAAATCACCTAACTTGGAACTTACAAGTGATTTCCCTTTACTTTCTTTCTGTTTTTTAGGATTTCTGTAGTATTCCTCTTTCTTTATAGTTTATACCAGCTTTTATTCCACCACCAAGTTTTATTTCACCTATGATTCACTTAGATTCTCTATACACATAAACTTATCCAAATAAAATACGATCGTCCAACTAAGTTCTAAATGAAAATGGAATTACTTAATATTAGAGGAACTAAAAAATATGGGAAACTGGAGGGGAACTAAAAATAAGACACTTGGACCACAAATTGGGGTAATCGCTTGAGACTTGAGAGTAATTCAACTGACATGAGAATGAAAGATTCACAATTTAATTCAGTAGTTCAGTCGATGCTTTTTGTTATTTAGACCAATTGTTGCCGCAAATATGAGGTGTTTGACGAGAATGATATGAGGGATAATATTTTTAGGTAAGAAACATAATGTTGCCAACCATTTTTTTTTGGTGAATTAACCATTTTATAAAGCAAACAAACCAAAATCACCGGGAAATCCCAACTTACAGAACATCAGACCAAAGCTATCTCACTCCTAGCTACCTACGAAAGCAAAACAACGACAGAGCAGCAGTTTAGCAAATTACGAAGGACTGAAGATTCTCGAGCTAAGACACCATGACCTAGCCAAAAACCTATTAGCATCACAAGACTTCAATCTCCTCCATGAGCTTAAGCAAGCTACTTCCTCTATAATCAGAACCCCCAATGCAGAAGCAGAGACACTAGACCATGAAATTGCCTCTTATTTCTCTCCCTCCGGATCCATTAGATGGAAGCAGCCATAGACAGCCTATACACCTGCTAGAGCATGAATCATTGGACCTATGAGCAACAACCCAATCCATCTCTCCATCCATCCCAGTACAAGGACGATCACCATTGTTCTTTTGCATAAGCAAATTCCATACTGCCCCAGAATACTAACAGGCAAAGAACAAGTGGTCATTAGTTTCACCTCCAACTTGGCAGAGCAAACATCTTCTATCTACAGCCAAACCCCAACTATGAAGTTTGTCCTTGGTGGATAGTCTCCTCAAAAAAGCAAGCCATTCTATAAAAGCCCATGGCGGAATGTGATGAGTAAACCAAACACATTAGCCCATGAGCTAAAGGGAAAACCTCTCTCAAGGCCTACCATGCTGACATCACTTAGCTCTATATACCCCAGAACTGCAAAGAATCCGCCTCACAAAATCAGAGACATAAGGAATCAGAAACGGATCAGTATTTGCCACAATTTTCCCCGGTAACTTCTTGGTTCCATTCTCCATTGTGGATGATCGATACCACCTTGGCAGACAAGGACCTGCCTACATTAAATTCCCTGGAATCCCCAAATCTCTGGTAAAGAGGACCCAAAGTATGGCAATTATCAACCCAACAAATGTGGATAAACCATCCACTATAATGTACTTAATCCAAGGTTGAGCAACATCTCTAAGTTTAAGAAGTTTTCTTATAGTCCAAGAAGCCTAATTAGGAATCTTGGCTTTCCAAACACTTGGCCTTTTTAAGACATAAGTATGCACCCATTTTATCTAGAGAGAACCATGCTTTTTTCCCCCAAAGGATTTAGCTCTCATTGCCAAGGATTTTGAAAAGAAGATTAGAACTATTGTCCAACTTAAATGCTTCAATTTCCACCAGATATACAAGGATGTCCAGCTATATATGATAGGGTTATGAGGGTTTTGAAAGCACACAATTACAATCATGTAAGCAGAAAGGGGATAACAACATTCAATTGGCAATGAGAGCTAATTTCCCTCAGGTAATTTGGTTAGCAACGTTTATTTTCTTTCTTAAAATTTAAAGGATTACCCCATGACCTGAAGACCAAATGGCAACCCTTCAAAACTTTCTTAGGTGAGGTTGTAGCTAGTTCAATACACGCTTGATGATCATTGATTGACCGCATACATAAACACATAATATTGAGTGATTTTTTAGGTGTCTGAGGCATGCCATGTGGAGCCCCAATAACCTTCACCATTACACATTCACGTGGGTGGGCCCATACACTCAGTTGTGGACTCCACATGAATGTTTGGTGATAGAGGATGTTAGGACACCACGCCAGTAACACCCAATAATTTTCCGTAGTATGTATCACCCGTGCATGTTTATTTTTATTTTGTCAAATGAAACTGGTTAGACAACAGAGGCTCTATTCTATCCTTCCCCCAATAAATTAGCCAAACAACAACTCTAATCAACAAGGGTTTTTAGTTAAGCATCGTGACCCCTTTCGGAAGTATAGCATCAGCTACTTGGTAAATGCCCAACTATGTTACAATTTGGAGAGGAAGTTCCAATTTCCAAGTTCTTGAATTCCTAGCAGAAAATGGGTTGTGACTTTAACAAGTGATGAACAATAGGCCGTTTAGATGCTACAACTTGAGTTGTCCAAACGCATGGCTAATGCTTTGTATTTATTGGCTATTATTTTCCTTTTCTTTTTGGGGAGTGATTTTCGCAATCCCGAAATTGTTAACCGCACTCCCAAATCAACTCATATTGATTTTTGCACCCAAAAGTAACAGTTTGGGGAGTGTGAAAATCAACCCTATATTGATTTTCTCCCAAGGGGAGTGCGGTTAACAATTTGGGGAGTGCAAAAATCACTCCCCTTCTTTTTTCACTTTCAATGAATGTTTTTTTTTAGAAGTTTTGTTCAAGCCTGCTAATTCTTCTAGTCCTCAAGCAGTTCTCATTGACAATTTTATCACCGTACAAAGCCATAAAATCTCAAAGATACAGTGAGTCATTTCGTCGAACCCATAACAGGCATGGTGTTAGCTGGGAAACAGATCATCAAATATATAATAAGAGAATGATTAGATTACAAACCTAGTATTCACAGATGACAGTGTTACATGGACACCACAAAACCCAAGAAAAACACGCAGTTTCGGTGCCAATACCACTTGAACTCATCCAACATAGTTCACTCCCCAACATAGTTCACTCATCATCATTAGTCCTTCCGTGCAGTGCACAACATGAAAAAAAGATTGAATAGGGAAAACACAAATAATCCAACTTCTATCTGCAATAGGCCACCTTCTCGATTGTGTATGTTATTTCCTGAAGTTAGAGAGATTTGTTGTCTGTTGGCTCCTGCTGCTCATAAAGATCGTCGGTGAAGTGTATAAGCAAATTGGTTCAATGAAGTTAAACTTACTACATTATGTAGGGTGTCTCGCGATACCATTGTACTTGTGAGTACATACTTTTCACTAATTTACTAAAGTCCGAGCAGGCGAGTGAAGACATATACTTTCAGGAAAACATTGGGACACAGCCCAGGATATTCACCTCCTTTTTTGGTAAGTCAAAGTGAAGGCATAATTCCATATTGAATGGTTTATACACTGCACTACCTAGAGGCTTGACTCTCCCTTTTCTCTCATGCATTGTCGAATATGAAAGCAATCATTTCCATTCTAAGATCCTGAAATCTCTAGCAAAAACCAGTGCTCGCTACACTTCGAATTTGTTATTGTAGCAGATTAATAGGTGTAAAAACACCATCAACGGATAAAGATAATTCAAGTGACCATGAAATCCCATATAAACATAATCGTTGTCAAACTAATAATGGAGTTAGCGACTAACGAAGGAAGATAAGAAAGAGACCTGTTACAATGGCAATGGCAGTGAGACCAGTGCCATCAACACCTTTACTTTCTCACCATTGCCGATGACGGGTGCAACACGATTGAAAATCTCTTAAATTGTGGATGGACCGATCCCCACTTGGGATTGAAACGGCGGCGCGTGGGCAAGTGCGGGGACGAGTTGTGGGCGGCTTGGAGGTTGCGGTAGCGGCAGCGGGGAGTGGAGGAGGAAGAGGAATACGATCGTTATGTAGCGCGAGAGAAAAATATTGGGTTTGATCCAGTGTAGCCAAATCTAATTTCTTAAAAATAAATCGACACGAATCATCTCCGATTATGAAGTAATCAGTATTCGATTAAAATGATCTTCACCATGATTTATCTTCTTGACAAGATCTACAGGTTGAACAGTTTAGATCACGAAAAAACACCACAATCAGATCACAATTTACCGATTACGCGTTGCTTAACATGAAATTGGGTTTGGGTTTGATTCAATGTAGCCAAATGTAATTTCTTAAATATAAATTCACACAAATCATCTCCGATTATGAAGTAATCAGTATTAGATTAATATGATCTTCTCTAAGATTTATCTTCTTGACAAGATCTACAAGTTGGAAAGTTCAGATCGCAAAAATATAGCAGAATGAGATCAAAATTTACCAATTACGTGTTGGAGTCGTTTTAAAGAAACTTCTAATGTTCAACCTGCGAAGTTCTAATGAAACCTGGGCGACGTCGTATTATTGAAACTCCGAGGTTCAGAACGCGAGGTTTCAATGAAACTCAAGCGACGTCGTTCTGAGTGAGCTCGCGCTTTTTAAACGCCATAACTTGTAATGGGTCCCAGTCGCCCCGAACTACTCGTATAATTTCTTCACTCCCCCTCAACGACAACACAATCGCCGTCCATGCACCGATTCACAGCGGCAGCCATGTGGATTCGGGTTTCTGTTGCTGTTCAAGCTCAACAACCGGTACGTTGTTGAGCCGGACCGTGTACCTCCGTTGAGAAACGGTCTATCAGAAGAAACTACTATGACGATTCTCAATCACGCAAGTATATAGAGTATATTACCACTGTATTAATTATGAATTTTGTTACTCTGATTCATTCATAAGATTCAGCGGAGTAACTGTGTTAGGTTGACAATTTTGGAGTTAAAATTTTGAGTTAAAAAGTAAAAACAATGCGAGATCTCAAAGACGAGTGGAAACTTGAATGGGTCCCCTTGACTCTTTCATTAGAAGAGAAAAAAAAAAAACTTACTTCAATTACTCACGGATTGCTCCAAATTTTCAAAAATATGTTCTGATCTCTCAACCTCACTTTTTTTAAAGCAAACAATTTCGTACCAATTTTGGAGGAAAGAGACGGAACCCTTTTACTTTTCAAAAGGACCCACCACTACTCTTTGGAACTCTTTCTAATTTTTTGGAACCCTTACTAATTGTATTAAAGTTTTGATTTCTGAAAGACAAAAGGGGTGTTTCTTACCCCCTGGATTATGTACTCGTAACTTTGTTTTTCAATCTAAGCATTCCCATTTAACTAAAAAAAAAACAATGTGTGGATTTGGAACCTATACATAAAATTTAAAAAGGAGGCTCACACTTTAAAAGCGTATGATACCTGGAGTAATACACTTTTTCTTTTATCTGGACTGGAGTAATGCACTTGAAGATGTAGCTCACACACTTTGAGCAATGCTCCTAAAATACTGAATAATCTCGTTTATTTACAATGTTTACCTATGTATATATTCTTCTAAAGAATCATCTAACAGTAATAATGTTTTCACATAATAATGTTAAGATCAGATGATTCAGTCTCTTTGGATCGAGGAATTTTATAACAAAATGAAAGAAAGGATTAGAATTTCTTGCCAAATCACTCTTTTGAATCGAGTATTTTAGTGAAAAATAGAGAGAAAAATCGAAACCGGCCCTTTCTTGTCTCTCACCATTTCTCACAATCCATAGAAGCGTTAGTGAGAAATGGATGTATTCTAGAATCTTGCGAGTGTTGATAAAGTGTTAGTGAGAAATGGATGTATTCTAGAATCTTGCGAGTGTTGATAACTGGGTTGATCTTGTTCACAGAAAAAAAAAACAATTGGCGAAAGATATCAAACTTAGACCATCTCTATTGAGTAAACAAATGGGCGTAGATAAAAAAATTTAACAACAATGCTCAAAAAACACTCCACATTGTAATAAGCAAAGTTACAAGTCTTTTAGCAAGTAACCAAATTCCACTCATTCCATAACCAAACTTAACAACTTTTATCAATAATCAAAACTCAATAACTCAAAAACACCGAACATTGAAATCGTCTCATCGAGACAAATAATTTGGTGTGGTTGGGTGCGTAATTGAAATTCGTTTGCGATTGAACAAATATACATTACGTATTGTGGGGTTTTTTTTAGTTATAGATGTAAAAATAACCAATGTTGAGATAGAAGTTGTTAAGTTTAATTATTGACTAAATAGATAGTCAAATACTAACATGGTACATTTTGATTATCGATTTAATTATTACCATTATTGTGGATGCTCTAAGCCTCCCAAATTCCCGCAGTACTCATTTATTCTCAGCCATAGTCGAAACTCTTTCAAGTACAGAAAATACAAAAGCCATCGATGAAAGCTTCTCTTTTACTCTCTACTGGTTAACTAAAACCTTATTTGTCAACCACCGTTACATAGTAGTACTACCAAAGTACTCGTACACAGCAAAAACTAAAATTTAGCTCATCCCCCCACGGCCACATACTACTTAGGCAACACTACGGATCCTCCCAGCCTGCCTTGGTTCCATCAAGATAGTCTCCTCCCTGTTCATCTTCAGCCTCATCGCCTCGTCCCGAGAAATCTGGTACGCGTTGGCCACAACATCCACCGGCATGGCACGCAGGGCTGAAGTGCGACCGGCGAGAGTGCTGAACATGGCGTTCTCGTGGGTCTTCATGGCCACCCACTCGAACCCCTCGTTTCCGGCCTGTTTTGACACCACGAAGTTCTGCGGCACCACCACCATCTGTCCCTCCCGGATCCTGTCGTTGAACACTGATTGTCCCCTGTTGTCTACGATCTGCATCTGGGCCTCTCCCCTCGTTGCGTAGAGCACGCAGTGGGCGTTTAGCTTGTAGTGTGGTGGCATGAAAGCATCCTGCACAGTTTCCACAACAAATTTCACAATATTTTAGTTTGCAATGATGTCAAAAAAAAAAATGATTTTGATGCCAAAACCACCACAATATGACTATGCAATTCGACGATGACAATGATGGGATGCAATTGTGTCCGAAATTGTATTTGAACTTTTTTGTTTCTAAACTCTCTGTAAGTGAATTTCGAAATTTTGAACATAGAAATGATTCTCATACCCTATAGAGAACTCCTTTCTCAGCACTGAGTCGGAGGAAGTTAAGAATAGGGAGATTGAAGTTGTTCAAGGTAGTGAGACGCCCGGCTCTTGGGTTGAAGAAATCGGCGCGCGATGGATCGTTGATGTTCTCGACCAGTCTAGCACTGCAAATGGTCTCTTCCAAGCCATTGGCGCGGCGGCCGTATTCGCGCCCTCTCTCCTCCTCCTCTTGTTCCTCCCTGCTCCTTGATGGCCTCAACACCTGAAGATCTCCTTCCACCCTGATGATGTGGCCCCTGTTGTCATCTTGCCCCTGAAGCTTCCTCGCGGTCTCCCTGTCCACTCCGAAAGCCTCTGCCAAGACCTCGGTATCGAAGCCGCTGAAAACGTTTCCGAAGTTCCGTTCCTGACGTTCCCCCCGGCGGCGGAACGTTTCTCTTTGCTGCTGCTGCTGCTGTCCTTGTTGTTGTGGGTTTCCGGCAAGGAAGAATTTCTACAATTTCGAACAGAAAATATTTAGGAATTTACACGAGCTCTACGCAATACATGTGGATCCCACACTTCATATATGTTGTGTTGAATTAACCTTACCCTGGGGTTGTTGTCGAGCTGGTTTTGGTGGTTGCCGGTGTCTTCCATTATGACAGCGACAAGCTCGCTGTCGCCGTCGTTATAGCACCAGTGTGCCACTCCGGCAGGCAATGCGATAACGTCGCCCTCTCGGAAGCGGCGGATCTTCTGATGCTGGTCGCGGAATCTCTGGCCTCCTCCTTCCCGTCGTCCGCCTCCTTCAGATTGTTGCTGCGATGATTGGTAGGTCTCGGGACAGCCAGACATCATCACCCCTTGAATTCCCCTGCCTGCATCCACAACAATTTGTTCATACTAAGGTCCAAGTAATACATAAATTCATGCAAAATTTTGTATACCATAGAAAATTCATACATAAATTCTTGTAAACTTTTTTTCTAAATTTTTTTTCCGTATTTTCTTTTTAACGTTTCATAGCTTTTTTTTGCTTTTTAAAATAATTTTTTGGATTAATCATTTCACTCGATGAAAAGAATCGTAAAAGTATAAAAATAACCTTGGAGAATGTAGATGAGGGTAGGGGCATTGGTGTAGGCGGGCAAGAAAAGGCCTCTGGGCTGGATGATATTCCTGCAGGCGGCGACACCGGCGCACCGGAACTGATCATCGTCGAAGTCCCAGAACTCGGTCACCCCAGCTTCGGCGTGGAGCCGGTGCTGTGGTTCCTGGGCATTCAGGTTGTTGAGCTGGCAATCGCCTTGCCGCCTCTGCCCGCGCTGCCCTTGCTCCCCAAACGGGCTTCTTCGACCCCAGCGGCTTCCTTGCTGCCCGTAGGCAACAGAGCAATGGAACAGAACGAGAAAACAGAGGAAAACTGAGAGCATGGAAAGCTTAGCCATTGCTATATATGAAGTGGTTAATTGTAAGTTTTTGGTTTGTGAAGTGGGGAATGGAGAGTGTGGGTTTTTATAGGAGAGAGAGGGAGGTTGTGGGTTGCCACATATGGGTTTGGTGTCTTTGTTTCTTTTTGAGCCAGCTTTCAGCTTGCATGGGTAGTGAAACCTGATGGCTTACACCTATGGGGTCTGGTCAGAGAGCAAGTGTCTTTGGGTTTCTGAGAAGTTGTTTGAGGGGGTATTCCTGTGTGTTTGAGCTGCATCATCTGGAATGGACCCTGAGTCCATCAGAATTGGGATCACTACTATGAGATTGATGAAGTGGTGTATGATCACTTATATAAATCGGAGAAAAACTTATTCAAGGACCTCCGTGAATAAGATTTTATGGAGGTGAATTGTGGCCTTCCAAAAAGTCTAAATTTTAAACAAATTTTTCGAAGGAAGAGAGTTAAAATCAAAATTATTGATTGCCAAAACGAATAGGTGAGATCATGCGGGTTTCGTTTTTAACTTATTGTATATCCACACTTTGTAAGAATACATGGTTTATCCTGACCGTAAAAGCTTTAACCAAACATTGAACATGCATAGCCTAATTAAATATAGAGTCCAATCCGATGCTCCATAGCATAGGGTCAAACAATTGAAAACAGCTCATCTTGTTACAAAAACTGGGTCTTCCATTTTCTCAACTCTTCATGTTTATGCTCTGGCATGCATTGCATGCATAAATTTTGCAGCAGCGTTGAAGCGAAGTCTCATATCACCATCGCCTGGCTACCAAAGTGCATTTCTACAACTGAGTATAGTGCGTGAGTTATACCCAAGACTGCAGTGTGCAACAGCCACAACCTAAAACTTTGCATCAACAAGAAAATGAAAAAAATCAAAACGGACACGAAGAAACTCAACCCGATCATACAAAATGGTCAGTGTTTCCACAGAAACATAGATACCAACTACATCTAAGTAAAACTAAACGAAACTAATTACACATAGCTGGACAACGGGAAGCGCCTAATGCCTAACGATAGTATTCCCGCAGACGGAAAAGAAAGAAAAATAAATACACGGAAAAACTACTTTAATTCACTGTCTCGAGTCATAGTGGACTAGGTGCCATGTTCTTTCTTTTGGAAATCAAGCTTTTGGGTTCCACTGCTCGATTGTTTCTCCTCACTTGGGGAATCTGCCATTTCTGTTTCTCTTCGAGTCTCGAGGACGGGCAAGTCTAATTCTGCACTATGAGGAGTCGCGAGGATGGGCAAGTCTGATTCTGCACTATGAGGAGTCTCGAGGATGGGCAAGTCTGATTCTGCACTATGAGGATTTTCTGGTGGCGCACTTGCAGATGATAGAGCAGCTTCCATTTCCTCATACTTGAAAATGATTTGTTGCAGCTCTTCATTAAGATGCAGAGCCTCAAAGAGCATAACTTCATCATCAGTGGTGGTCTCTGCAACCCTTTGGACAATAGGTAGCGACTGCTTGCACTTCTCGAACATGCTAACTGTTAGATCATCCTGCAGTGACACGAGAACTTTTTCAGGTTTCCAATCACTTCATACCTATAGGTGTGCAACATTTTACATCAAAGGGGACCGTGGGTTCAGATCCAAAAAGCCCCCAGTGGCATATCTTGAAATTCTGGACATCCTGTCAGACTTGATGCTATATAGTGCTCGAGAGAAAAGATTGGAGATTTTTCCGATAAATTAGATATACCAGTTAGCATTCAGAGAAAAGAGCAAAACATGAGGCACATGCTCACAGTTAGAGGTCTCACAAAAGAAGTGGAAATCTACTAGCGATATAATACTCATGAAAAAAGTAACAAATCTACCTTGATGGGTTTTGGTTCTGATCCGGAATTTAAAATGCTAGAAAGAATTTCAAGGCTGTTACGAGTGATTTCTAGGATCTCTTTCTTCTCCTCAATGGACTGGATGCCATAACCATATGGAAAAGTAGCATTATCTGCACCGTGCAAACCCGAATCAGGAACAGGGTATCTTTCAGGAGGTGACATGGGCTGTTCATCAATATATGATTCTAAGGAATACTGCATGGGGGCCCGATTCCCATCCCCTGCTGACTGCGGTATCTCTCTAGTCTTCAAGTTCTGCCACAGTAACACAATTAAAGAGAGGATTCATCATCAGTGTCCATGTAATTTGCTAAGAGAAATCCATGTATGCCGGTACATGTCTAGTTTTGTATATACAAGGAAATCAAATAAATAATCTTGCCAAACCAATCTTATGGTAATCTAGATGCCCATAAAGGCATAAACAGAGTACCAGGAAATAATATTAATAGATCTGCCGACACTAACCAAAACAAATCGAATAGAGATTGGCAACAGAAAGACAAACAATGTATAAATTTCAGCGGGCTCCCTTGGTGTGAGAAAGTTTTTCCTCCATCAAATGATGGTAGGATAGCTATAAATAAATGAGATAGTTGACGACCAAAGTCACACAAGCCAGTTTTGAATATCATAGTCACATGGGCAATAGATAAAGAAATCATCGTACTGATTTCTACTGTATTGTATTGATTTCCTTTTGTATCCTCGTGATGAATGAAAATTTTTTTGCCGATAAAAAAAATTGATAAAGAAATCATCAATAAGGGCAAGCATGATAAGAAATCTTGTCCTATACTCCATTTGGCTTCCAGATATGACAGAAGGGTATGAGTGATAAAAGACCAGATGGCGGAAAAACATCCCTAAACCATTACCAATTACATGCTATTATGCGGTCAAACTAGACAATTAGTACATGCCTTACTTATCAAATAAAACGTGGCATAAAGTGGGACGCAGAAGTAGTAGTCACCTCCCGAGTCCCGGATACCCGAAACAAACATGGCATAGATGCAGGCAACCAAAGTGCACAGACTTTTCTGTAGTCATTAGTGAAAGCTTATTTTACAAGCTAGTTCACATAAAAAGCATCATCCTCTCTCTACCGAGCAAATCTGCATTCTGTTGGATCTTGCGGGTCCGCGCCACAAACACGCAGTAAGAGATGGATTTATTCAAAAAGGCTAATGGACAAAGCCGAAGGTTAAATTTGGGTGGAGCGAGGAATTTGTTCTTTTTTCACCAAATGCGCACTAGGGCAGCCGTTTGCAAATGAATAATTGCATATACTGTCAGTTCTCAATTCAATATCGGATTGGCACACACCATGCATGCACTTCTAGGTTTTTTCCCTTACCTAAGCTAACCCCAAACTAACTTTTCCTCCTACACTTTTTACAAGGAACCTGTAGTTAGCTTTGTTCCTTCCATGTCTTGAACAGAAACTGTTTTGGTGCTGTCTCTGGCATAATTTCATTTTCAACAGGTTACCTGTTGAGTCTTGACCTTTACTCACATAAGCTGAAACTGCAGCAAAGATCTATGTTGGAACACCAAGTAGGGTTTCTCCTGATACAGTAGCTAATATGGAACGTAAGCATAACCCGAAAAACTGAAGCATGTGAGGTAGAATAAGGATTCCCTCAAGGGACAGGGAGGGCCGACAGTTGCTCACCAATTTTTAGGAGAACATATGTATGTTACATTCACCCTACAGTTTCCTTAAACACAGCTACTGGCTTTTACTAATAAGAGACCTGGGTGTATCCCACCAGGTCCTCATTTAAGAGAACCATGCCCTCCCTTACATATCATGCTCATTTACAGCTAGCATACAGATATAATCTTGAATAAGAAACCCGTGTGGTTTGTATAAAAAGTTGCACTCAAACAAATTCCCAATGCGCTGAAAAGGGAATGTAGTTAAAAGTTGTATGGATTCCTCACTGCTTTTTCGGATATGTTGGTTGTAAGTCATGTTTCCTTGTCACTCATCCGATATTTGGATCTGTTGGCTAACTTTTTACTTTAGCTAGTTAATCGGTATTTCCCGGTCTAAGGCTTATACTTCTTACTTCCAACATGCATGATGCATGCACATATATAGATACAAAGATAGAAGATGCAATATCAGGGAGAGGAATGAAAAAGTGCATAACGGGCCAACACATATGACCTTAACCTCTGCGGACAATAGTCACAATAAGAGAGTTGAGCAATATCATCATTCTACTCATTTACTCCAGCGTAGACAACTACCAAACAATACGGCCCAAATACGTTTTTCTACACTCCCGTTGTCAATCCTCTCTCTTGCGAACTTCCCATTTCAGAAGTTTGAAAAACACTTTCAAACTTGCGTTTGCGTTCCCACTTTCGCACACACCCTAGGGGATATGCTCAGTCACATAATCCTCCAGTAGCGTCCTGCACTCCCGCTCTCGATCCTCCCTCTCGTGTATTATTCTCGCACGTACACGTGACTTAGGATACGAGTAATTTCTTTTATCTAACTTAGGATATGAGTAAAGAACGTATCTTTTTCGATTAGTACGAGTATAAACGTATCTTAAGGAGATGTTACCATATAAGTCTGATGAAACACGGGCAAATACTTGAGATCCTCGGACTCCCCCCATGCCCTAACCAACTCCAGCGCCTTCACCCTAGTCTCCCCATCGCACCTCGGATCCTCAATCACCCTCACCATCTCGTCCAACACCTTCTCCGACGCCACCTCCGAGAACACCTTCTCGCAGTTGGACGTGCACGCCTCCAGCAGATCCAGCCCCAGCCTCCGCCCCTTGTCACTCTTCCCCGATAGCTTCCGCTTCACCGCCCTCACGACCTCGGCCCCGCTGAACTCCTCGGCGTTGATCATGGCGCATATGCGGAGGTTCATCCCCCAGTCGGGCTCCTCCAGGTGGTCCGACGTCGCGTCGTCGACCATCCTGGACTCCGGCGTGGGGGGCTGGAGGATAGATCTCATCTTGGTGCTGACAAGCCGGGTCATCTGGGCGGACCCGGTTTTGAGCCGCTCGCCCAGCGAGGACGAGGCCAGCTTCAATTTGTCCATGGTGGTTGTGTCGGAGTGTAGGGTTTGGATTGGGTTAACCGACGTCGGCGTGACCTGTGCGAGGTATTGGGCGGAGAGAGAGAGAGATTGAATTGGTCTAGTCTGAGAGAGATAAGGGTGAGAGTAGAAATTGGGAATGTCAGATACGCGTGGCGTGTTCCTGTCGTCTCTTTGCCGTATGGTGGGGCCAACGACGACCAGATAGTTACGATCGAATTCAATTCAATATGAGATTAATGAACGTAAAATAAATTTTTATTTTTTAATAAGATAATTTTAAATTTAAAAATAATAGACATATTGAAATCTAAAAATATGTAATATATAGATAGGTTCCATTTCAGAACACTTTTTTAAAAAATAAATACTTATTTCACATTTTCAAACTAAAAAATTGTGTAAATAAAAAATCATTTTTAAATTTTTTTTTCCACCATATAAAAAATCTCATCGAAATCTTTCAAACAAGATATATATTGATAGAAAAATTATTTACACAAATACATAATTTTTGAGCTAAAATTGTCATCTTAAAAAAGAGATTCAGGGACAAAACATTTGCCAATATTTTTCACACTAAATCCTAATCATTGCGCTAGGATTAAAAGTAAAAAGATCACACATTCTCTCTCTCCCCTCCCTCACTCACGTACAAACCCAACCCCCCTCCTCTTTCCTGTCAAGTGTCAACTGTAAATCCCAAAGGGTAAATTATAGTTAATCCCCTCTAAATATGGACATAAATAAAAAACAAGCACAATAATGGCAGAAAGTTTCAACAATCTATGTAAGAAAGTCCAAATGAAAATCCAGACAAAACAAAAAAAAATGTATCTCACTGAACCTTCTTCTACCATGATGATTAATTTTCACCAAACAAAACAAAAATGAACAATAAATAGCAACAAGAGGATAGCATAGTTACATCAATTGAAAATATAACACATCTATTTACAGATTTCGTTTGACACCTAAATTAACTAAGATGGTGTGCCGGAGTCGTCTGCTACTGTAGACCGGAGTAGCCGAATCTGTATTTCTTTCCTGTTTTTTTTCTTTCAAAATAGAGAAGGCCGAGAGCAGGGGAGGGAGAGAGAGAGAGGGGTTCAACACATATAATGTCGCGAACGAGCTGCAATCGAGAGAGCCCGTGGGTTGCATGTCTTCATTTGGTGATGCAATATCTATTTACACATATCTTATTTTTCCTTTTGATTTTGTCATTTTGATGGATATTAGGGCGTAGTATCTAAAGAATAGTGGGTGTGATTTTTGTGTACTTTATCTATTTCTCAAATAAGATTTTTTGCGACATTATATGAGACATTATTCCCGGAGGTAATTTGGCAATGGGGTGTTGGTAGGAGAGTGGGGAGGGGATGTCGTGAGAGAGAGAGAGAGAGAGAGAGAGAGAGAGAGAGAGAACAGTGAAAACAAGAGAGAAAGTGTGGTCTTTTTTACTTTTAATCCTAGCCATCCAAAGCAATGGTTAAGATTTAGTGTCAAAAGTATTGTCAAATGTTTTGTTCCTAGATCTATCTCCTTAAAAAATAAATACTTATTTTCCTTTCGAGAACGGGACCTAATTATACTATAATTATACACTGTTTGTGTAAATAAAAGTTTCTTCCAAATCAATTAAATTGCATTATGTCATTAAAATAGTGGTTCCAATTAATAATATATGACAACGCAACACAATCTAATTGATTTGGAGAAAATTTTTGTTTACACAAACTGTGTAAAATAATTTTTAATAGTTGCGTTTGTTTTCCCAAATAGGCAATTTTCGTCACACGTGAGTTTACACTGACAAACCATTGGACAAAATGGAGGGAGGGGGGCTGCTGCACCCTATTTTGGGGCCCACCCCGGTTTCGCTCCGATGATCTGAATCGTTCACTTTGTAGAGCTCGTTGAGTAGAACAACTGTGCTAAAAATCAGCTTAATTGGATATCATTAAGTACCTGATCGGAACCTTTTTATCTTAAAAAGAATGGATCCGAAACACTGGATCAAATCCGCTATAACCCATGGACTGAGAGTTATATGGGCTTCGATCAGGTACTTAATGATATCCAATTAAGCTGATTTTTTGCATAGCTGTTCTACTCGACGAGCTTTACAAAGTGAACGATTCAGATCATTGGAGCGAGACCGGGGTGGGCCCCAAAATTGAGACAGCAGTACGCTGCTATCCCCTTGGGTACAGCAGCCCCCCGCGTCCGGACAAAATGGGCTTTTTAACCGATTAGAAAGAAAATGTTAATCTCAATCCATAATGGTTAATACACAAAAAGTACATTAATATTTGTTATGTATGTATATATTGGAAAAGGTGCATTGATATATAAAGCATTAGAAATGAGGAGGAACTCGACCTTGGCTAGACCTGTGGATGCTGTCAAGCATTTCTTATCAAGCGGGGTGTTGAGCGGCATCTGGTCTTTTATCTTGGCACGAATGGTTGAATTGAATTTGAGCGCATACAAATCTGCGTGTGTGGTATGTAATCTGGAATATTACTAAAAGACAAATAATCAATTAATTGTTCACTCCATTAAAAAATACGGAGTATAATATAATTTATTGTACAGTAGTAATTTTCTAAAAAGGCCTAAACTGCTGGAAAAAGAAAAAAAGAAAACCCTAACTAAAATCCCAACACAAATGAAAAACCAGGGGAGATCAAACATAAAGAAGACATCGAAGGGTTTAAGGTGAGAAAAAGGGGATCAAGAAGTGAAGCTACGGCGAAAGATATCACCGACCTGCGATGGTTTCTCTCTCGACTTGGTTCCGATACATCGCCCACAAATTCGAGTACTCCGTCTCCCTCACCTGCAAGGTCATCCCACATCCCCTCCCTCTCTACTCCTCCGCCTAAAACACACACACACACAATGCATTTTCCAAATCGATTGTGATTTGTTTGCGTTTATTTCTCTGCGATATCTTACGATCAGTGTTTGGATAGGATTTTCTGGTGAGGTGTAGCCCCTTGGATGGAGGGGTTTCATGAGAGATGAAGGGAAAGGGTTTTGGTTTCTACCCAAATCACTCATTTGAGCATTTTGGTGAGAAATGGAGAGAAGAGTACAAGAAATGATATTTTTTGATTGGCCTTTCCCCTTCCTCACCCAATCTCACGCAAAAATGGTGAGAATTGGTGAGAAAAGGATCCCTTTCTTATCTCATCCTTTCTCACTGTTAGAACATGTGGCTCACATATTAGAAGTTCTACAATAAGGGTCAGTTGCGAGCGTAGTGGAGCGAAGCAGAATGGAACGGAGTTATAAAGGTATTATGGGTATTCAGGCCATAATACGGATTAGGGCAGGAATAGAGGAGGTATAAATATTCTTTATTGTAATACCCTATTACGTGATCATCAATAACAAAGACTGCTCTCTTGCTCCCGTGGACGTACCTGGTTTTGGGGAACCACGTATATTGCTGTGTCAATTTCTTTTCTATTTTATACTCGTGAATCGTGTACGTGTGTGTTCCGATCCTAACACTCACCATCCAAAGGGGATGGGGCCTGTTTGGAACTTGAGGAAAAGAAAGGAAAGGAAAGTGAGGAGGAAAATTGTTCTTCGTTTTGATATTTTTCCTTCTAAAACCAAACAAGGAAAAATTACCTGGTATTGTTGTTTTATGATTTACTTGGTGTAGAAAAGACAAAGCAAGCTAAATCTCTTTATTCCATTTGCTTGGATTGGTGTTTCAATTTTAACTTGAGTGAGTGGTATTCAGATCCATTTAGTTTCCTCACTCGAATGGAGTTCGTTTTCTTATAAGGTTGTTGGCGATAAGGATCATTTTTAGCTTGTTAATTTGGTATATAAGTACTGTTTGTTAGTGTCTTTTTGGTTGTCTTTAGTGAACTTTTTCAACTTTGGGCTATATTTTTATACTTTTTCGGTTCCTCTCGTCGAGCCTAATGATGTGGTGTGAAAATTATACCCAAATTCAGTAAAAATTAAGAGAAAACAACAAAAAAGAGAGTGACAAGGGGCCTTACCAGTTACCACCCACACCGTCACCTTTTTACCAGCATTATCATAATTAGCACCACTACCATCATCTCTGCATCTACGAAGGACAGACATTGACGCCACCGCCTTTGGCTATAAAGTCCTCTTACATTTGGTTTGTTGACTCATGAAAACATCCATGAAGCTCCACAACAGTGTCTTTCTCCGCCAATTCTCCATCTGCTTATCATCAGGAGTTTCTCTCTTCCACGCCAAGAGCAATTCTCACACGGGCATCCATTATTCACTTTCCCTCATTTCATGCCTTTAACATTTTCGTGGGTCTCCTGATATATGTTTGTTGAATTGTCCTTTATGATGGGCAATTAGGTTTTCTTGAATCAAAAGTATAAGTTGGCTTATGGTGGTCTCAATTTGCACCACTAGAGGGTGTTGGATTGGTTTTTACGTTGTACAAGCTATGATATATCTTTAGGAGAAGGATATGGTGAATACTCTATGTGGACAAGACGAGCTTCATTTCTCAGTGGAACATAGTTTAACCTTGTAACCATCTTGGGATGCATATAGGTGCAAACGTGCAGTCAATCTGGCCTCCGCCTACTTCTCTTAAAGTGAACTCTAGCTGCTTGAATTTTACTTCCAGTGAACGCAATTATTCTGGCTTGACCATCTGGAATGTTAATTATTTTTTGCCTCTGCAACAAGAAGTATTTTGTTTCGTTCAATATATTTAGTTATGGTAGAGAAAGTTGTGAGCTTTAAGTATTTTTTCTTGGAGATTGAACTGAGATTATCTTCATTTTGATGTAGAACTATAAAGGAGGTCAAATAACTGAGAGAGAAGTAGGTGATGCTATATGGAAACATCTATTTCAAGGAAAGTTGACATACTTCCATTGGAACAAAGGAGAGGAGATGGCCCCAACAATAGCAGGGCAGGGCGGAACTCTTCTTGTGCGGAAATTACCAGCAGCAGATCCAATGTATGGTTGCTGTTCACTAACTGGGAAAAGAGGATACATTTGTTTGTAGTCATATGTTATGATGTTATCCTCTCCATCTTTTGATACTTCAGACAAATTTCATGGTCTTATATATTGTCATCCTATGCATCTTCAATATCGCAAATAAGTGTTACCTTTTTTTTAACACCAAATAAGTCTTACGTGTGATAGTCGTTTTCACATGCTTTGCAACAATCCGTATCTTATTATTAGATGAAAATATGTGCTCATGCTCGTTTCTTAGTTCATTGTTTTTTGTATGTGCTTTATTGTACTCTACGGATGGCTCTATTATGTCTTATCTTGCGCTTATATATGTGCCATATGTGCAAGACATTTTGCCCTTTCTTTTTTTAAACATTTTTTGGGCTGGTTAATCCAATCAAGCTCGGTCATTGTACGGCACTAGAATAGCAATTCAGAATGATACCAAATCAAATGGGTTAGGTGTTTCAAGCTATGCTTGTATTGTCGTCGTAGACTTAGCTTCAATTAACCTCTCTGTCTTTAAGCTGGCGAGATTACTTGCTAGGATTATCCCAGACCACTGGTATTTTGATGTCAATACCGAGTTTGCCCCCATATCTTTGAGTGCGTATCATGCTTCTACTGAATATGTTGCTCGAACCAGTAAAATCACAATTCCCTGCTGATTTCTGAATAAGGCACCTAATCTGCTGAGCAATTCCATCCTCCATTTAAACAGATTAGTTTCTCGGTGCATAAATTTTTCTCAGCTTCTGATTGCGTCATCTGTAGTTTCGGTCATGCTAGCACCATTTGTGGTTTTCTGCTGTTTTATTCCAATTTCCCCCCCTTCATGACAATGGACTCACGTTGGACTGTGGTCATTGCACACTGGGGGTTTCCTTTGCTGCCAAACCCCCCCAATCTGGACGAAGGTGGGATTCAGTGGGCGGCTTTATTACTACCTAGAAACTTGATTGGCTTGGCTAGCTGGCACTTCGGTTCTAATTGCTTCGTAACTTCTGTTTGTAGCATCCATCAGATATCTTGTTTGGTGGTGGTGTCAGCTTCTGTGTGAACGCGTTCTGTGTGTATTTTCTGGTTTGGTGCTTCCCTTGACTGCGTAATACATTATTGGCAGGCGTGTTTTTGTTGGAGATGTGGTGGTTGTGAAGGACCCTGAAAAATCGGATGACTATCTCATCCGAAGATTGGCTGCCATAGAGGGCTATGAAATGGTATCTACTAATGAAAAAGAGGAGCCATTTGTTCTCAAAAAGGATCAGTGCTGGCTGTTGTCCGACAATGAAAACTTGAAGCCCAAGGTATGCCGTTTTCTTCATTGATTGATTTCGTGCACAGGCTGAATGTGTGTGTTTTCTTCTTCCTTTCTCCCTTCTTGTAGTGATTCATGTTTATCAACCTAGATTTTTTTTTTTTTTTGGGGGGGGGAAGCTAAGCCTAAGCATATCAGCACCGAAAGAAATATATATACAGTGAAGCTCAAAACACAACCTACAAGCACCACATTTGAATAGCACCATTACCAATACTCTCGTCATCTTGCTCGCATCCCTACTTTTGGAATCCACTTTATCCTATATGCTTCTTTCCTCACCTTAAGAAGAAACATTATGATTTACGGGCATTATCCCTCTCCACACACCAAACTAGGTAGTTTCTACATCACAGGCATTATCCCTCTCCACACACCAAAGTGGGTAGTTTCTACATCACAGGCATTATCCCTCTCCACACACCAAAGTGGTGATTCTAAACTGTTAGTTTCTACATGCAAGGCAGTATTTCCCTTGGTGGAGTTAACGCCTTGATTGGAACATCCATCAGTGGTTCAGTCCTCTTCCCTTCTCTTTTGAAGTCGTCCTTCCACTTACATCCTTGACCATATTGAGCACCTCTTCTTTCGTCTCCATTCCTGTCAAATCTGCCAAGCATGATCCAAGTCCCAAGGGGCTTCAGTTACTATCTCCATAGCGTGTTTGGTGTATGGGTAATGCTTAACACCTTGAATAGGTGGTTGACACTTCATGATTTATTAACTTTTTTTTCCCTGTTTCCCTTTCTTAATTGCAGGAGGCCAAAGATAGCCGAATCTTTGGTCCCGTATCCATGACAGACATAGTTGGCAGGGTAATATATTGCCTGAGAACCGCCGTAGATCATGGTCCTGTGCAGAACAGGTGAGCTGATCTCAGCAACTTGAACCAAATTAGCTATATTGGAAAACTTGTTATCTAAATGTGGTGTTATTTTACCAGTCATTTCAGCATGAAGAAGGATTCACCTGTATTGGAAGTCGAACTGGATGTTGATGAGATGTCAAAAAATCACAAAGCGTAGACGATGCAAATATAGATAAAACTCACCCAGTTTGTATGTACTTTGTTTTATTTTTTTTCATCCCATTCTGTCATATGATCTCTTTATTTCAAGTACAAATAAAGAATAAGAATTTGAATCCTTCCAATGTTCATGTGGGTAATGGGATCGTTTGGTTGATTTGTCATTTTCTTCCCCCTCGTTTCTTTTCATTTTTGTTTCCTTCTGTTTGTGGTAATAGCCCTCCTATTTTCTCCTCTACTATGGACAAGTATGATATTTGTCTTGTGGCAAGTAGCATTAGACAGCCCCAAATGGCTACTTTTTTTTTCTTTTTCTGGCGTGAAAAATGGCATGTTTGGATCCAAGTTTTTCCGGTTTGCTACATTGAGTGTTGATTTGATTTTCAGTAACCTAACATCTGGTTTATTTGTGGTTGTAACTGTGTATCGATGTATTATGTTGTGCTGGAGCCGACTCCCATCCAGATTCGTACCATCCAGTTTGGGGTCCAGTTTCGGCCATTTGTGGGCCCTTCCCAGACTGGCAAATTATAGCTTATTTATGCATTTCTTTTTCGATTAGCTTATTTACGGGCAATTATTTGTGTATTGAAAACATTACGCAAACAACCGATAACCAGCTCCAATTATTTTCTAAAAGTGACTTTAGATTAAATCACTATTATTTGAGACGCTAGTTTCATACAATCCAATTTCCATTCAAATATCCACAAATGCTTTGAATCGTTGTAGATAGACTTCTGTCACCGGCTTTGGTAATTCCTGTTTCATGATACGGTAACCAGTGTTTCATGTGGAAGTTACACAAAAACTTGATCTTTTAATTTTATGTAAATTTCATTAGCGAGGTAATGACATCCAAAGAAAGTCAACATCCAAAGAAAGTCATCGATACACCTGCAAGTGAAAGATGGAATTGGACTCTAAAATTTAGTTGAAGTGCGTGCAAATTGGTCTAGACACTTGAGTTATCAAAAATATCAGCATTATTCTGGGATAACTAATGCAAGATTGAGACCTATTTTGCCTACGGTTGATGCAAAACCTCTCTAGAGAGATTTCGAAGTTGGTGTTCTCTAGAATCACAAAATTTAGTTGAGGTGCGTATAAACAAGTTTGTTGCAGTGTTGTGCATCCAACTCATCTTTTGGCTCAGTAATCCTTAATGTCGTTTATTTATTTTCCACTTGCAGGAGTTCATTCTTTGACTGTATTTAAATGGAGAAGCGAAAACAAATACTCCATGTGTTCTAAAATTTAATACTCCTTTTGGAAATTCAACATTTTAAAGAAAACACAATAGTTGTTCTTAAAAACATATCCTAGAGTACTCTTCATATAGAAATGTAATGATTAATGCATTTTTCCCTCCACTTTTTTGTGTTATAATTTGAATATGGAAATCGAAGGCAAAACAAAAGAATGGATCAATTTTTTCTTGCGAACTTGTCGAAATCAACAAGGATTATGGAAATTTCCAAAAAAGGAGAGATGGGCTAAAATTTTAGGACGGGGTGAGTAGGGTGCAAACGAGCCGAGCTTTATAGTGTTCGAGCTCGGCTCATTTACTAAACGAGTCAAGCCAAGTTAATTTATCTAACAAGCATTTTTAAAAGAGCTGAGCCTATACAAATGAGTCGAGTTTTTGCGAGTTGAGCTCGATTCATTTATACTAAACACAGGGGCGGAGCTATGTTGGGGCCCGGGGCCCCCCCGGCCCCAGCTCCCCAAGCACCCGAGTTTTAAATTTTAAATTTTGTATATATCTGATTTTGAATATTGTTGATAATTATTCGAGTATAGCTACTTATAATCGCAATAATTTTGGTTCAATTTGATAAAAAACATGTAATTTTACATTATTATTTCTCAATTTCTTTCATAAATAAAAAAATAAGCGTGTGATAGTTGATGTAGCCTAAAGAATCATTTTAAACTACAAATGTAATGAATTGAAAAGCAAAAATCTTATGATATAATAAGTATATGTTTCGATAAAAAATAAATGTCTACTGAGTCGGCCCCACCCTCGGATTAAAATCCTCTTTCCGTCATTGACTAAACAAGCCTAAAACTTGAGCTCGAGTTCGGCTCGATTACTAAACAAGTCGAGCCATAAGCTGCTCGCGAGTTGAGCTGAGCCTTAACCAATTGAGCCATGAGCTGGTCGCGAGCAGCTCGGTTCGTTTGCAGCCCTATCGTGAGTACAAAAAATATTCATTCATTTCACTCTGTTGTGTGGGCGGTAATGATCTTTGGAAGTTTCTTTTGGGGTAAAACTGTCATGTTTAGAAATCTAAGGTTACAATATGTAAAACAAAAAATTAATAGTAACTATATATCAGTGCCAGCCCTAAAATAGTACTCCTCTCTCTCAAAATCTCCGACACCAAAATCTTAATCCACAATCGAACATAGCTCGCAGCTCCGGCGACACTCGGCGGTCCCGGCAACGATGAGAACAGGTACCTCTCTCTCTCTTCGTCGCCGTCTTTTTCTCTCTCTGCTCATCCATATCTCCTTCAGTTTGTTGTTTTATCTTGGCCCTTCCTTTCGTGTTGTTAGTTTTGGTACTCAATGAGATTCACCAGCTGGTTAAACTTATAGTTTCGGATTCGGATTTAAACTTAATGGATTGACTGATATGGTGAGAAAAGAAAAGAAACGGAAGGATAAGAGTTTCTCCCGAAATCACTCATTTGAATTGAATAATTTGGTGAGAAATGGATAGAAAAGTACCAAAATGAAAATTTCTACTGGGCCCCTTCTTTTTTCTCACCCAATCTTACCAAAGAGCTCCCCTTTCTTATCTTTTCATTTCTCACAATCAAAAGAACATCAAGACCCAATAACACCTTCAGAAGCTCCAGTTTTTTTTTTTCATTCAACAACATATCCAACTTCAGACCGAACTTACCTTTAATCGATTGTATTGGCTGTTCAAAAAAAATAAAAATCGATTGTATTGATTTGAAAACTATCGAAAAGTCCAGTGACACCGCTTTTTTTACTCCATCTCCATGGACACAAGTGTGTGTGGAGCTCACCACACTTATGTCTATGGAGAATAAAATGCGGTGTCAGTAGCATTGCTCGGAAACTATATGCTTGAAATGAAACCAAGCCAAGCCAATCAGGGGTGTTGAGTTTGAGTTGGTTCAGCACATCACATTATGTGCATCATAGCAACTTGATTAGTTTCCATGGTGGTATCACATGAACCGAACCAGTTTTAACATGTCAATGTGCTTGTTTCTGAATGTAAACGAGGGGTAGACACTTATTTCTTCTTGGCGTGACGAGAAGAGATGAAGTACGATAAGATACCTCTACCTACAAAGGCAAATTTTGACTCCACACAATTCGGTCAAGCATTTAACGTTTTCCACATTGAGTGAAGAGATTAATTTGATATCTTCTTATATCTAAGACATGTAAGCATGACCATTGGCGACATGGTGCCGTAACGGTACTCAAATCCATGTTTCCAGCATCCCAAACATATGAAAAAATTTCTTGCATGGTTCTTGTGTTTGTTACAGATTATGGGCCAATAGGTGGAAGGTGTTTCTCCTGCTCAGAAGCTTCTGTAAGAGCAGCCAGTTTGTCACCGTGCTCATCTCGCTACAACTACAAAGCATTTTCAAATATCAAAATTGTTTCTCTGAAATTCACCTTCAGGAGGATGTCTTTAGTGTGCAAGGCGGGTTCAAATGGTTTCACAGGAAACCTGGAATTTTCAAGACAAAACAAACATGGGTTTTCCCAAAGCAAGAACAAGCAAAATGACAGAGATAATTGTGATAGCCCTGACGAAGCCCGACGATTTCTTTCAGAAATTGGGCCATTACTATCTGGCCCCAGTGCCCCAAAGTTCCAACCTAATGGAACACCTCCAGAACCAAGAAAAGAGGAGAAGGATAATGTTTTTGGAAAGTTGAAGGCTAAACTTCCACCGAGAGCAAATTTCAAGAGAGAGAAGAAGGCGGATGGGTTTCAAGGGCATGGTGATGAGGATAGGGATGTTCGTGCTGCCGTTGACCTTGTAAGGAAACACATTTCTCAAATAGGTGAGGCATGTAATAGTAATGGTAGCAGCAGAGATGACTTATTGGACCAGTCTAAACACGATGGTTTATTTAACAAAGAGGAACACATGAGCTCCCCTAAACTTGCAAGTAAACGCATTACTCCAATGGGGAACAAAAGTAGTGGAAATGATAGCAGCAGAGACTTCTTCTTGGACAAGTTTGAAACACTAGCTGGTTCATCCGGCAAAGAGAAAAGCACAAGCTCCCCTCAGCTTGCAAGGAAACGCATCACTCGAATGGGGAGGAGAAGTAGTAGTAGTAACGGTAGCAGCGGAAACTTCTTGGACCGGTTTAAACAAGATGGTTTATTTGACGAAGAGAAAAGCGTGAGCTCCCCTAAGCTTGCGGGGAAATTCATTCCTCAAACAGGGAGGAAAAGTATAAGTAAGGGTAGCAGCAAAGACTTCTTGTTGGACCAGTCTGAGCAAGATGGTGTAATGGACGAAGAGAAAAGCACGAGCTCCTTCGACTCCTCAAACCCTGGGGAACTGGAATCCCCTTTCCTTAAACTTTTAAACAAACACAATACTCCAATGGGAAAGAACAGTAGGAGTAAAGGTTGCAGCAGAGACTTCACGTTGAACCACTCTGCACAAAATGGTTCAGTTAACAAAGAGAAAAGCACAGCCTCTTTTGACTCAAACTACTTTGTGAAACGTGAATCCCCTACCTTAAGCAGACCAGTATCAAATTTTCGACGTAGATCTCCTATCCCTAGAATCAAATTCGAGCTTATTCGTTCTGATTCTTTCACAGATCCAAATTTAGATGGTAAAAGAGAGAGCACTCTTCTTGAGCATGAAAAGCGAGAGGACTCTTCAGATTTTGTTGTAGGTTATAGTCACAATGAAGCAGAACAGAAACAACCTGTAGAAGACGATTTGAGTGCAATGAAGCTGCCGGAATTGAAAGCGCTAGCAAAGTCTCGTGGCATGAAAGGGTTATCAAGGCTCAGGAAACACCAGCTGTTAGAGTTGTTGAGTGGAGGTTCAACCTGATTTCCGGATGAACAAAGGAGAAGCCAAGTTGAATAGAGGAATTTCGCATTCTGAGGAAATGTCTGAGTCTTTTCATGCGTGTGTTTCTGTAATGAAACTTGTACCCTTTTCGATCACTTTAGTTTGGCAATTGATGGTGTTTTTGCCGATCCACTTGAGTAACCATTTTTGTGTGGTTGAGCGAATTTTGCATAGTAATCCTTGGTTGAGGTTATGTAAACTTCTTTTCTTGTTCATTATTTTCTGTCCATCCCTCATGCCTTTTTCACTTTTGGAATGTTAATCCTGAAAGGTACGTCATTTTTGTGTTTCTCCGTTCATGACATACTCATTGTTATTTTCCTTTTGCATTCAGGATTGTGCACAAAAGTAATTAAGAATAACACTAAGACTCTATTCCGTTAAGGTTTTTATTTTTTAAGTAATTTTTTTTTGCTTTATATGATAGTATATTATTCCCTCATAATATATTATTTTTAATTTAAAATATTAATATTCATTTTAGTTAGTGAAATACACGCTTACGCTAAGTGAGGATCCATATTTGGCTCTCTAAAAAAAGGTTTATACTTCTATGTATGACAAAGTGTTAAAAGTAGGTCCAAAACTTGTGTCAGAAGTGGGTAAAGAATGAATTAATGGTCCATTTGATATTTTTAGAGTGTTGGTTAAGTACAAAAAAGTAAAAAGAAAGAGTAATGTATGTGCGGGCAGACTTTGTATTTTTCTTTTCTAGTTTTCTTACTATATTTTTGGAAAAGGATTACCTATTGGATTTCAATGGTCAACGAGGAAGTGCGAAAGTGCAATTAACTTTTCATTTGAGGGCAAGCGGGCAACTTTTCACTGAAAATTTTGGACTACAAAATTATTGCATTTTGTCATGTCATGCCAATTCACGGGTTCACAATTTTTTCTTCATTTTTCCCTCAGTGTTTGCCGTTTTCATCCATCCATATACTATAATTTGGTTAGTAAAAATAATTTGTCATTTTTAGACAACAAAAAATTTTCCATAAACTTATTGGTCAGCAAAAACTCACCCTAACAACTCGTCAAAGATCACAATTCTTCCGATCAATCTCTCTCTCTCTTCTTTTTATCCTGAACACGAACTTGGAAAAATTTTCAGTACCGAGCGGGTACCACGTAGTGCCCGCTCGCGTATCCAAACTGTTCATTGCATGTTTGAACAGCTCAGATTTGAAGAGAAAAAAATGAGGAAGAAAATGTTGGGTGAGAGGAGAAAGAGAGTTTTAATCCGAGCCGTCCAAAAGTGTATCGGATGACTCGGATGCGCAGAACGAATACCACGTAGAATATACCCGCTCGACACTAAAAAAATTGAACGGCTCGGATGAACGAGCGGGGTACCATATAGTATATACCCGCTCGGCACTGAAAAATCAATCATTGAACAGGCTCTTGCTTGCGGGCTGTTCAATAATCCAAACAATCAAGATTCTTCGAAGTTTCCTTCGTCAAATTAGACAAATCCTCTCTGCTAAGTAATTCTCTCTCTCTCTCTCGTCTACATCCTTCCCGTTAAAAAATGTAAATAAAGAGAAGCGAGCCTTGTGGTACTTTCAAACCCATCTGAATTCGCATTCGGTGCGATGGGGCAACAACAATCCAAAGAGGAGTTACTCTACGAGAATGCTCTCAATGGAAACATTGAAGCTGTCAAATCCCTTTGCAGTGAGGGTGCAGGCCTCGAGGTATTTTTATCCTCCATATCTGTATCCAAAGCTATATGTACGAGTATAAAAGCAACTGAATTGCACATGATAAAATGATTAGGAAAAAAACCTACTTTGAGTTGATGATTTTTGAGTTCATGTTAATGCAGTGGGTTGACAAAGACGGAAAGACCCCGCTCATTGTGGCTTGTATGGATCCTGAACGATTTATTTCGGCGAAGACTTTGATCGAACTAGGTGCAAATGTCAACGCTTACCGTCCAGGTATGTTTATATGTCCCAAATAGAGTGCTTTGGTTTGGCAACTACTAATATGAAAGGTAAATTTTATGAGTAACCCATGTTTTGTTTTTGATAAGGAAATGGTACTTATCGAGGATTTATTAATCGCGGTTTAGTTGGATGTTTGCGATTAGTTTTGGATTTTGTGAAGCATGATTCACTCTAATTTGCATTTCGCTGACTATTCTGGGTTCGACCTAGATAGAATTATTACGGTAATTGCTTGGTTAGAAAATAGATCCTATTCGCAACCAATGTAACTTGCTGTCTCCATTCTTCATTTGATAGATCGTAAAAACTGGTGGGAGCCAGGATGTACTAAATTATAGAGTTGGGGAATCGCGTAAAACCTGTGTGTCTTGCGTTCTATGTTTTGTTTCTTGATTGTTCTTCTCCCGTTGTGTTTTTGTTGGTGTTGTGTTTTTGTTGGTTTGGCCGATTTTTCAACAATCAGTTCTATGGTTGTGAGAAATTATCCGTAGAAAAATCCAAATGAATATATCAGCATATGCTATTGAACATTTAAAGTGCTTAATGCTTATTGTTTTGTCTGTGGTAATACTTTGTCTTCGTGCTAGTGATAAACTGAAACCGAATTATTTGTGTTTGATCGTTATAGATTGGAATTGTACTTACCGATATTTCTTTAGGGCTTCATGCTGGTACTCCATTGCATCATGCCGCAAAAAGAGGCTTGGATCATACTGTTAAGTTGCTTTTATCCCATGGAGGTATGTGTTGTTGCTTCAGAGTGGGTAAGAATGCTAGTGGTCATTATCTCCCTCCAAGTTTAAGTTTGGTGAAGGACCACTTTGTGTTGAGTGATTAGCCACATGTGGAGATGTTATGGATTTCCTTTTCCTTTCTTTAATCATTATTATCATCGTCAGCAAATCCTTTGGTGAGAAATGATGATGGTCAAACTCCACTTACTGTTGCTAGATCAAGAGGGTTCGTCAATGTAGTTCGTGCAATTGAGGTAGTCTTGAGCTTGTCAAATGTCCAAAGTTGTATATTTGGGGATCCTTAATGTGTATTCAAGAAATTTGTGTTTGACTTCTATATTTTTATGCGTTGCTTTTCCAGAATCATATTTGCTTTTTCTCCGGCTGGTTGAGGGAGTTTTATGGTCCAAGCTTTCTTGAAGCATTTGCTCCGCAGTTGTTATCAAGGAAGATGTCAGTTTAGTCTTCAGTTTCTATTTTGTTACTGCCTTTGACTATTTTGTCTGAACTTTTTCTTTTAGTAAAGACTCCTCATCTGTATGCTGCCTTTTACTTTACTGTCTATCAGTACGACCGGATGACTCTGCTGTTTTTTTGAAAGGGAGATTGAATTATTATTTCTGGCAAAGCATTTGGTGCACTAGCTGATTGTTCCTTAATTGCAGTTGGGCTGTCGTTGTACCTTGTGGTTCACATAATCCACAGAAGCCTCTGAAATTGGAGCTAGTCATTTATTCTTCTTTGCAGGTATAGAGATTAGTCAAAATCAGCGTTAATTGTTTGCATTGTGATTCCAATTGCTATGAATTGATATTAAGTTTTCATACCTTTTATCAGTTATACAAAATTGATTTCTTAGATACCTGCAAAAGATATTTTGGGGCTCTGCTTTTGGAGTCAGTGTTCTTTACTTCTTTTGGTAAATAAAACATTTGTACTGAAGCACTTTCCGATCAAAAAAACTGCAGCACTTTCAATAGTTTCCTTATGTGGTTCTTTGTTCAATGAATAGGATGCCCAGCCTCGTACAGTTGTTGCTTTGTGGAAGGCTGATATTGAGGAACTAAAATTCCACCAATCGGATGCCACTCTGATAATTTTCGACAAATTCTCAAGTAACCTCTTGACCGAAACTGATTGTGAAAATTTTGGGTTACTTATATAACTCAATTAAGGATTGGAGCAAAAAAGGAAAAAATAATCACATTACTTATTTCTGCAAATCTTCATTTTAGTTTTTGCTCAGAGGGAAAAATTGAAGGCATTTAGCATTAGTTGGTGGTTTGGTGCTTACTCGTTGAACTAAGATGAGGAATTCCCACACGTGACTAACCTGGCAGTGCCTGTTCCTCGCACTAAAAGGAATGGCATCGTAACTTCGTTTTGATGTTGATGTACGTAGGTTTTAGGACTCGCATACACGTGTATGTTATGCAGTATTTCTGATGATTGCGGTCTTGTCTTTCTGCATGAGACCCACTCCACCTCCTGCGAATCTTGTTCGCACACTTACTCAACTGCTATGTTTTGATTCTTAAAAAACGTAAAGGAGGATTATTCTGCTTTTTTGAAGGAATTTCGAAGTAGAGACTAGCTGTTAGTTTCATTTATGCTTTACTTTCCATATTACCAACCCTATACGGATATATGTTGGCAATAGTAAACTCACATGTGCCCGTGTCTCAATTTTCCATGATTTATTCCACGTCTTTGTTGAAATGCAACACTCGCCTCCATGTCCACATAGCTTAAGGATGTGTTTTGCAGCCTCAAGATATTGTACACTTTGTTTAAGCATTAACCCATTTCGTGTAGGAATTCTGTTTTAACAGGTACCTTTTCTGCAGTTTTTTGCTGGAGTCACAAACCAGTACACCACACATATAGGGTGAACTCGTAATTACTCACTAGATCTTGACAAAAAGGCACGTCAAAGTGACTTTGTGAATTCAGGAAGAAATTTTATATCTGACAGTTCTGTAGAGTGCCTTTTGTCAAAAGGGAGATGTGTCCTGGATGCCATTGTTTTAGATAAATAAGGCTTTAGACGTTAGTCTTCATTGTTAATGTGGCATAAGAAACTAATTTATGCATGGCCGGAGTATGTGCATAGTATTGAGCTTGGTTGTAAAATTCATCTTCCAATTAATGACTGCCTGTCCTTGCCGTGCTTTATATATCTATCCAAAGGATCATGTTCTTCCATAACAGAAACTCGATACAAGTTTGCATCTGCCAGTGGTTGCGACAAGCAGCAAATTGAATTATTATACAATGCCTGCAGAGGAATTCCTCAGGTACAATTCAAAGACAGTTTCTCTCAGTCTTAAGCTTGTTTTCTGATGTGTGCATTTTATGTGGAGTAAAACATCATGCCTGTAGAGGAATCAAGATACATAATCGTTAGTTACCATGTGGGACTTGGTAGATAACTTTTAGATATCGAACTAAGATAAAGAACGGATAGTTTTACGTAGTTGGATAGTGATGGGGGGCTGTATAATTTGGTAGAACATACTGCTGATTTTAGGGAAAGGAGATATATTGAAAGGTTTACAGGCTGCAAGTGTTTAGGCTCTTATAATGCAAAGTATAGCTAATCAGCAGTGTTCTAAATGGTGCTCGGCGCTAGTCAAGCGGTGACCCGTTGCCAAGCGATTTGGTGTTTTTTTTCAAAAAAATATATTTGAAATATTTTCAAGGCAATCAAGCCCCGCCAAGATGGCCGCCTAGCTCCGCCAAATCTCCCTTAGCCGCCTAACCGCCAAGCTCTGCCAAGTTCCGCCAATCTCCACCAAATCTCCCCATCCGCCGATTGAGCCGCCGAGGGTGAAATCATGACGCCGAGCTGACGCCAAGCACCTAGGCACCGCCGAGGCCGCGATTTAGAACACTGCTAATCAGTCCGCAATAACTTCGTTTAAACCTTCTTCTTTTTTCCTTTTTGGAATGCTCGGCTTATTCTACAAGATGCAAGATTGGAAATGCTATGGCGACTTTTAGGGTTAAAATGAGTTAGAATTTCTGCTTGGATTTTCTTTTCTTACTTCTGTTGTCCGACGTCAACTGCTAGAAGCATGTGGCTCACTGACTGTTGGGTATCAGTATCTATATAGTCACAATGTGAGATAAAGATAGCAGTCTGGTCCTTTCAGAAGGAAGGATGGAGAACGCTTAACATGCAACAGCATTCTGCCTTATTATGTCATTTGCGGGATTTTTTTACATCTTTACACCTTTGAACTATTTTCTTCCTTGAACTTTAAGGCTCACCAACTAACTTGTGAAATTTTGGAATGTGAATGAAACTATTGGGCCAGAACAGGGGTTACACAATCTTTTTTCTGGGTGCCTAATTGGAAATTTTTAACTAGCAGAACTGTCATTTTCTTTCATCTTGTGTACTCTATTGACACCACCTGCAAATTCGAAATCCACCTTGTGCACCCCTGATCAACCCTCTGGTATTCCAGGTTATGCCACCGCAAGTACCACATGATAGCGAAACTTCAGCTCCAATAACTGAAAGTCAAACTGCTGCAGAAGCTGCGGAACTAGCAATGGCAATAAACGCGTCTATTCAGTCTGCTATGGAAGATAGACTACTGTTTCGGCCCAATGACCACCCAACCTCTGGTGCTAATATTGTAAATGGTTGGGGGGCCACTACAAATGACACCAGTCAAAATGGATTGGGATCGTTTGGTGGGTATCCACCTTCAGAAGCAAGCAGCAGTGGATGGATGGATAAGCCAACTACAGAAGAGCACAACGGATGGGGAGTGCCCGAATCCACACCCACTAGGAATCCGATTCAAGCTGCTTATACGCCAACTCGAGTAGAGTTCAACGGATGGGGAGTCCCTGAATCCACCAGTAACAATCCGATTCAAGCTACTTCTACACCAACTAGAGAAGAGCACAATGGTTGGGGAGTGCCCGAATCCACGTCCACTAAGAATCCGATTCAAGCTACTCACACACCAAATACAGAAGAGGACATTGGATGGGGAGTGGCCAAAGCCACGCCCAGTAGTAATCCTAGTCAAGCTATTTATACTCCACATAATATTCCTCCTCCAGTCCAAACACCAAATCCAATTCCTGTATTGGCTTCTTCGGCTCCTTCAGCTCCTCCGCTTCATGTAGGGGATATATATGATGGTCCCATTCATTATCCCTCCATTGATTACAGCCCTGTGGACTTTTCTGTTCCCTGTGTGGAGCAGGAAGCTTCTACAAGTAGCGAAGCTAAAGATGGAGACGAGGACAGTTCTTCCTCTTGTGTGATATGTTGGGAAGCTCCAGTTGAGGGTGCGTGCATTCCCTGTGGTCACATGGCTGGTTGCATGTCTTGTTTGGACGAGATAAAAACCAAGAAAGGGGATTGCCCTGTTTGCCGAGCTAAGATAATTCAGGTCATCAGAATCTATGCTGTTTGAGGAACAAAACTGGACCTCGTGCTCTTAGTTTTGCAGGTGAAGATGTCTCCCTTGAATTTTTTTACGGGTTCTTTGCAGTATACATGTGGCACACACACTGTTTGTTTATTACTGTATATGAGGTCTATTTCTTGAGTCAAAGCGTCCATGATTGTACGCTAACACGTTTTTACCCCAGTATATATCTGTTGTGTTTGAACCCAAAGTGAAGCTGTTTTGTGCTTAATATTTTCTGCCAATTCTTCACTAGTGTTTCAGTTCTTCCCAAAGTGAAGCTCTTGCGTTGGTTTATTAAATGATGGTTGAAAATAATTTGGAAAGGCTGCTGTTTGATGAACAAAAAAGTGTGGTGCCCTTGATAGTGTTGTAGTTAAAATGTTGGAAGCGTAGATGAACGTTCAAAGTGTTAGGGCAAAGAGAACACACATGAGCAAAATAAACAAGCAATCGAAAGAACAAGATACGCGATATACGTGATTCTGACTTGAGCAATTTGCCTAATCATACTCCAGGGGGTGCTGGGGGGCTTCATTATGATGAAAAGTGAACAAGTAACAATAAGGGCTGCCCTATGTGTTCCTTTTATAGTGGCAATAGTGCAAGGCAACACAATACATCAGAAACCCAAAAAAATCACCAAAACGTGTGTTTTCTCAGTCCCGACCATCTAGATAGACGTGACTCTCGTCCGGACAGAAACAAGAGAGCGCAAGGATTGAAGCCAGATAACACGGTTGTACGGACCGTCCCGAGTGAGATTTTTAGACAGCTTCGTTCTAGACAGCTCAAACAGCTGCAGGGTGCAGACAACTCCAAGGAGCTTGATCAGTTTTCACAGCTCAACACAAAGAAGCCTGGACAGCCACAGAATGTGTTCCTTGGATGATTTCTTGGACTGTACTACCCCCTAGGCTGAAGATTTGTCTCCTTTTGGGCATGTGAGTGCATAGGTGCAAACACCTGGGCCAATTGCATCAAAATTTGCTAGACCCACCTTACCATTTTCGAGGCCAGATGACGAAACCAGCACATGGCTTGCTTCCTTCCTTCCTCATCAAAGACCACATGAGTTACCCTGTGTTCTGAAGATTAAAGTGGTGTCATATTTGAATAAGTCGCTTTGTTCGCGTGAAAGAAGTCGCTATATACAAAGTCGTTTTATTCTTCGGGAAAGTCGGCTTTCGTCTGCTAAGTCGATCCCTTCTTCGACGATCTAACCCATTGGTGTCATTATGGTTTTACCAAAACTACCTTTTTTTGTTCTTCCCATTGGCATTGGAGTCCGAATGGCACCAAAAATGGTGCTGCCAAAATTTGACATCAACAACGCTGCCTGGTGGAGAGGATTTTTGCCAAATTTTGCCAGTATAAGATCATTTGGCAGCTCGGTGGACTTGCTCTTATGTAGCGAATTCGGACCCCTTTTTTTTATGGGTATTTTGCAACTGACATTTACACAATATTCGCGGGATTGGATCTGGTCAATTTGGCTACGGATTAGTTCGGTCCATTTGGTGTATCCGGACCGTCCAAAAGTGTTTGGACAGTCCAGATTTAAAGAGAATGTTTCTTATTCTTTCTGTTTTTTTCCTTCTTCTCTAAAATACCTCTTTAAATCTGGACCGTCCTAAACACTTTTGGATGATCCGAATTCACCAAATGGACCGAATTGATCGGTAGCCAAATTGACCGGATCCGCCGCCACCAATATTCGCATGCCTCTTCCCCGTAGAAGTCAAATAGTCAATCTTGATAACCCACAAAAATAGTAGCAGTGAATTCTGAGTTCAGTTGATTACAGCAAGGGAGACCTCTTTATTGCTCTTTTACTCATAAAACCTGGGTGTATCACTATTTCCATGATTTCATTGAAAATGGACTTTAGTTGCTTTATGTTTTCATTAGGGGAAATGCTACGGTGTCCATCAGCCGTTTGGGGACACCGTAATTTTTGGCATAACTGACCATTACAAGCATAACCAAGATTAGTGATGTGTATAACCAAAACCTTACAAAGGCTTTAGTTATACATGTTACTGATTTTTGTTATGCTTGTAATTGTCAGTTATGCCAAAAATTACAGTGTCTCCAAACGGCGGGTGGACACCGTAGCATCATCCTTTGATTAGACCTCTTTTCCGCCTCTAACTTTTCCTTCTTTTTTTTTACCGACAGTTTAGAGTGTCCAGGTCAACTTATATGCACCTCGAATATTTTCCTTTTCAGTCCAGTCGCGAAAGTTTTGACGACCAATTATTAAAAGGTTAAAAGAGTGGGGAGACAAAAGTTGTCATCATATTGCTTAATAGTAACTTGAAATCATTTTTCCTTGTGCTGAAAAAGTTTTGGACCTTAGTTGCTGCCTATGGGTGGAGGGGGGGGGGGGGGGGGGGTTGGGGTTTGACCAGGATTGTGAACTCCAGCTTAAAAGGTGGACCTTGGACCTACCTGAAAAGGCCGGGGGGGGGGGGGGGGGGGTTGTTGTTTCAAAGGTAAGGTGAGATGGGTGGAGTCATATCAGTCCAGTTTTCATTTGATCCGGTCCGGTCCAGTTTTGGGCCATTTGTGCGCCTTTTCCGAGCCCAAAACAATGATTGAAACCATTTATGTTTTAGAGCTCGCTGAAAACATTAACCACGTCAAAAATCACATTGATCCGATACCATGTAGTATGATTTCGAAATGCACTAACTTCATACAACTGTGTTAAATGGTTAGTGCTTATGAGGTAACAATGAATGGTCGCATGTACAATGCATGGATCAAATTGAACTTATTAAGATGTTAATAACGTGGACGCTAAAAATCATAAAGCGAGTTCAACATGAAGGTTTAGAGTTCGAACCTTGTCAAGTGTGAGGCAGTGTTATATGGTAAATCACCAGAATACTGAAGGGTCGCGTGTCCAACACATAGAGAAAAATTGACCTTATTAAGATGTTGATAACATGAAGAAAGTTCACAAAATAATGTGGATAAATTTCTCTAGTCCTCGCATTGAATTTTTCTCGTGGACAGTTATTGCCAAAGCAGAAATCAGCAATAAAGAATATTCCTTGCATTGGTTGGGCATGAATTTCTATTTGCTCTTGTTATCTTCCGGTATTTTCTGTGGGGAGAGAGTGTGGGAGAGGTGGACAAGAATTTATAATTTGCACTGAACGGCCTAAACTATTTTTAATAGCTTCAACTCGGGCTCGGTCAAGCGGCATGAGATATCAAATAAGTACTTGTTCCATGAGGTCGTGTTTTCAAATTTCACAGAGACTATACATTTCAAACATTATGGTCACTAGAGAGTTTGCTCAATTGTTAACTTCAGACTCCGAAATTCGTTGAGATGCGCAAAAATTAGACTTGGGGACCCTGCTGACCGTGGGGTCAGCATGGGTGTTGTCCAGCCCAAACTACACCGTTTTGCTGCTTGGGAAGGGTATGGTCCCTTTTTATGCTTGTTTGGTACTCATTAAATGGACAAGAGATTAATGATTTAAATATTTGTATCGGCTCCTAAAAAAAATTAGCTAAATTCGATATTAGTTGGGGTTGTTTAAGAATTCATAGGGCTACGAATTCTAAAACAACCCCTACCAATATCTGATTTAGCTAATTTTTTGTAGGAGTCAATTAAAAAATATTTTAATAATAATGAGTTGTTTGAATATTTTTGTGGGATCTAAAAATAATCAAGAAATCCATTAATCAGAGACGAGAATAAAGGAATAGCCGAATGGAGATCATTCCCAAGCAGCAAAACGATGTAGTTTGGGCCAGACAACACCCATGCTGACCACATGGTCAACAGGGTCCCCAAGTCCACGAAAACTAGCCTAGAGCATCCGGTTTAAAACCTAATCTATAGGTTCCATGGTTACAACTACATATTTTTGTTAGAATGATGATTACAGCTATATTAGTTGTTTAACAAAAGATTACACCTGGAAACCAATGTTTTTTTTTTTTATCCTCCTGGAAACCAATGTTTCTAAAATCTTTCTTGGATATCATTCCTTTTTCATCCTAATAATTAATGAAAAGTCTTCACTCTTTCTCCTCCCTAATCATAATTCAGATTCTTTTATCACTAATTAATGTTGCATGATGTTATTAATTTATGATCACCCGCGACACCCAACAATCTTCTTAAACTAAACGCGGGACCCATCATTCCAACCCCCTTCTTTTGCTTTTCCCTGTTTCTATTTCTGGTTCTTGCGTCTCTCTCTCTCTCTCTTTCTCTCCGCAATGGAGCACTGTTAGGAAAATTGACAAAAGGGTTCCTTGCTTTGTGGGTTTTCTTGAAATCTGTAAATGCCTTCACCCATCACTTCAGGCCACAACAACCCAGGTAATTTTCTATTCAACTTTCTGGTTTTTTTTTGTTTTTTTGTTTTGATACGCTTCAACTTTCTTTTTTACTCGTGGAATGGTGCCTCTTACCCATTTCTTGTATATAATTTGATGGGTAAAAGATAAAATCAGTGGTGGGTCTCGAATAAATTCAAGCAAGAATCAAACAAAGTTGTTTCATCTATCTCATATTTGGGATTCCGCAGGCGAGATTCTTTAATCTTACCTATCTTTCCAAACAAGGATTTGTAAGAATTCAATTGTTGAATTAATTTCTTTTTTATCAGACACTAGATATCAAGTTAAAGATTGTAGATTTCATAGGCAACCATGTGCTTTACAACTTTGTTTTGGAAAGTAACCCAATTCTAGCTCATGATTAAGGAATCATAAGGCCATTGCACGCCCATTAGTGGAAAGATTAGTTGTTGTAGCTGCAGTATGCCTCAAGGCCCTCAACCTGTATATGCATCAGAATACATTGTTGTTGCAATGCAATTGCCTTCAATATTATTCGAAACGTTATTTATCTACGCCTTTTTTATTGCTCTCATTCTTTCTATCCTCCCTTGCTTTGCATTTGCTAAACCTGTTACTATAGATGGATCTAAAGTTGGGCAAAATCTGGTAAAGGTGTTAACAACTTCGGAGCGGGGTTGTCTTAGTCTTAGAGTCGATCCCATGTAGCACAAAGCTGAATCCTGGCTAGCAAAATTTTAAACACGTGAAATAATCCGTCAAAAACCCGTTTCACTAGTTTTGGGTTGCAGTTAATATGTATCATTTTCAAGAAGCTCCTTTGAAAGCTTAGTTATATCATAGAGGATGCTGTGAAGGTTAAAAGCTTCACAAAAGTCTTTAAAATATGGGCTCCATTGAAACATTGGCATTACATGAGCTAATATGAACTTTTAGATCTCCTAACCCAACTAGGACTTGTACTTCTTTGAAAGAAAATTTGTAATAGAATTGTGCACTTCTTATGGATGCATCACTGAACAATTGATGGAAGAAAGTCATTTATGTGCTTAGTTCATGGAGAAGCTCATATCTACAATTAATCAGCCAAATACCCATTCCCTGAAAAATGCTAATAGTGCTGGTGGTGGTTATTTTACTTCAGATTTTGAAGTGATTTGGCACCACAAGTGTGATCTTGCAACCAATGAGCAACCGTTTTCCATTCCAGTTGGTTGTATGCAAAGTGCTTAGTCTGCTTATACTGGGTAAAACGCATCGAGTAGGCAATTCGATAGTGTTGGGGCTTTATTCAGGGGGCGGTGGTTCTCTTCCTCATTCTCCAAAATCTGTTTAGTGTTTTATGGGTGACTGGCCTCTCTTTTCCATCCTACTTTCTTTCGTCAAGGTATGTTCTCCATGCTTTTTTTTTTTTTTCTGGGTCAAGATAGCTGTTTTTTCGCAAGATTTGATTGAAAACACGTTCATAACGGGAAGATGAAGGTGATTTTGTAATATTCTATGGCTTTCTATTTATTGAGATGGGGAATCATTTACAATGTGGTGAAACTTGGCCACCCCAAGTTATCACTTCCTGGAATGATATTAGTTAACCCTCTTAGCCCTTAGGATTGGACTACCAATCCCAAGGGACTATCAATACTTCGTTTGGTAACCCAAAATGAGTTTGGACTATGAATCCAATGGACTTACAAGCCGGGGATTAGGGGATATTAGGAATACCCTGGGGGAGATGGTATTAATAGTCCAATCCCAATCCATTTACATTATCAATCCCTTCTCATTATCAATTCTTTCTATCAATCCAATCTCATCATCTAATCCCATCTCAAACAAACATAATATTAATAATCCCATCATCCAATTCCATCTCAAACAAACATACTCATTACCAATCCCTTCTCATTACCAATCCCTTCTCATTATCAATCCCAATCATAATCCCATCTCCTTACGAATCCCACCCATCTATTACTGTTATCAAACGGGACCTTAGTTCCTTAGAAATTTAAGGATGTGTTCGCAGTAGGGGTGTGAGTGTCTGCATGATGATATATGAGAGAGCTTTATGCAAAATGTATGTTGTGAATCAAGGTATATCAATGGCTTTTCTACGTCTACATTATCTGATGTCTTCATTTTTTGGATTATGTCCATTGTGATTAGCTTGAGAATTTTTACTTTTTGGATGTCATAGTTCAACTTTTCCTTACCTTTTTTTTTTTTTTGACAAGTAATTTATTAACAAAAAGGCATTTCGGGAATGCTGCCCGAATACAAAACTTTTCCTTACCCTTACATATGAGGATGATAAATAATAGCACCTTTTTAGACTATGGAATACATTTATCTGCGCAGAATTTGTTTTACTTGATGTGTATTGACATATTTGTGCTCTGAAATTGCTAAAGCACATGTTTCCATTTGCATGATGACCAAGCCAATGTTGAGGCCACTTTTTGCCACAATAAACTGTTATTTTAAAATTACTATGTCATTATTCAGGGTCATTTTTGACATTTTTTCTCTGAGATTTTACATTTCTAATACTGTGACCTTATTAAACAGGTCAGATGGATACGAATTCTGTAAGGTGTGTCGTTAACAGCATTTCTAGATTCATTCATCTAGTTTCATGCCAGATAATGAATACTATGCCTGCCCAAAAGAGTTTTAGAAAGATAGCCAGCTTGTTGAAGCTTTTGAAACCGGTGCTTGATGATGTTGTTGATCATAAAGTACCTTCAGACGAAGCCCTATACCAAGAGTGCGAAGGACTGGATTTAGCTGTTAACGAGGCTAGGGAGTTCATGGAGGGTTGGTCTTCGAAGATGAGCAAGATTTATAGCGTGAGTACCTTCTGGATCCATTTCATGATTCCGTCCAAAGGAGTATTCCTGGAAGGAAACGAACTTCTTGCGGTTCATTGTTAGCTACTTTTGTATATGGCTTTGGCCTCCTATAAATTTATATATTTTTTTGGTGCCCATCCCCAAGACACATTTTACCTTTTAGCAGCAATATAAATGAATCACCTAAGGCTACATACGAATTCTGGAACTTTGAACAGGGGGAAGAAAACTTGTAATCGGGCATTGGTCAATTTGAACCCATTAAAGACATCTATTATGTATTCCATTTCTGCTTGTCTCTTGGGAATCTGATTCATATTGTAGTGAAGAAAGACTACCTGTTCTCTCTTAACTACGTTGTAATGTTTTGCTAACTTAGTCAATGTTTCCTTTCCTTTGCCCCTTTATCGTGTCCAGGTTCTAAAGAGTGAACTGATGGTAATGAAAATGCAAAGCTCTTCACTTGAGATTTGTCAGATTGTATGTAGATTGTTGCAGTCATCACCCTCTACTTCAAGTTTTACTGCTGTTCAGGTGGGTATGAAGTTGGCTTATGTTCAGTTATAGCAAAAGGAAACAAAAATAGTATGTTTTTCTTGTTGCATTTTTTTTTTTTTGGTGTTAGGAAATTAATTTTGTTAGTTCCTCTGTCATAACTGTTTACCTATTCTTTAGTTCATTCCTCTACGCTGCATTGATAATTCATTTCTGGTTCTCTCTTTCAGCACTGCATGCAGGAACTTCGATGTCTAAAGCTGGAAAAAGTTTCAGAATGCATAATAGAGGCTATAAAAAGTCGGAGAGAAGGAATGGTTCCTCCATCTGAATATCTAATAGAGATAATCGACTCCTTTAGTCTGACGTCCAACAAGGAACTGCTGAATGAGAGCATTGCCTTGGAAAAGGAGAGAATGGCAGCCCAAGTACATAAAGCCATAGGGGAAGTAGACCAAATCAACGACATCATTGACCTCATGTCCCATATTCGTGATTTCATGGTTAAACTAGAGAACTTTAAAGCCGTGAATGGTGTAAGTATCCCTTCATACTTCCGCTGCCCTTTATCCTTGGAACTTATGTTGGATCCAGTGATTTTGGCTTCCGGCCAAACTTACGATCAGGCATCCATCAAGAAATGGCTGGATAACGGGATCTCGAGATGCCCCAAAACCCGTCAAAAGCTCTCTCACACAAATATCATTACCAATTACACTGTCAAAGCTCTGATAGAAAATTGGTGTGAAGAAAACCATTTAAAACTCTCCAACACCCCAGAGCGCAACAATCCAGTCGCGTCCCAGTCTGAAAATGCAACTTCTTGTCAAGATCTTATTTGCATAGACAGTTTCCGTTGTTCCTCACAAAGTAATGATTCCATATCAAGATCCTCCCTTGAGGTTGGAAATGAGTTTCAGAAGCCAAAAAATGACACCTCCTCAAGATTTAGCGAGGAAGAACCAAATGAATGCGGTGGCAGGGAAACGGAAAACTTAGAACATTCATCCACTGATCAGTCATATGTTCACAGCAGGAGTGAATCAGCCTCGAGTGCCGTCTCTAGCATCGAGTTGTCAGGTGAAATAATCTCCGAGTGTGCCTCTTCTTCTCCTTTGAATAAAAATTCAGAATTTTCTCCTCCCAAGTTATCGGACAAGAGACAATATCATAGTTCCAAGACCATTGCTGAAGTATCCGGAAATGGAAACAGTAACTACCCAAGAACGCTTTCGCTTCAATCGCCCAAGTCAGGGGGTGATGATTTAACCACACCTTCTCAGGTTGAGAAACTCATCGAAGATCTACGGAGCCAATCAAATGAGGTGCAAACTTCCGCTGCAGCACAATTGAGGTTTCTCGCGAAACACAACACAGAGAATCGCATCATCATAGGGCGTTCTGGAGCGATTGCATCATTGCTCTCGCTTTTATACTCAGAAGTGGAACTAACTCAAGAGCATGCAGTGACTGCGCTTCTGAACCTATCAATTAACGAAAACATCAAGGCCAAGATTGCGGAATCCGGAGCGATAGACCCACTAATCCACGTTCTGAGAACAGGAAATGGTGGGGCCAAAGAGAATGCTGCGGCGGCTTTGTTCAGTCTTTCTGTTTTGGAAGAATACAGGGTAAAGATTGGCCGTTCTAGTGCAGTTAAGGCCTTGGTTGATCTTCTTCACACAGGAACCCTCAGAGGGAAGAAGGACGCCGCTACTGCTTTGTTTAACCTATCGATCTTTCATGAGAATAAGGCCCGTATCGTTCAAGCAGGAGCTGTGAAGTATCTTGTTGAATTAATGGACCCCACAGCAGAAATGATAGACAAGGCCGTTGCTCTTCTTGCAAATTTGTCCACAATTGCGGAAGGGTGCATGGCAATTGTGAGAGCCGAGGGAATACCGATCCTTGTTGAGCTTATAGAGACAGGGTCTCAGCGGGGAAAGGAGAATGCTGCCTCCATACTTTTCCAACTGTGCATTAATAGTACCAAGTTTTGTTGTCTGGTTTTGCAAGAAGGAGCTGTTCCACCTCTTGTTGCATTATCTCAGTCTGGCACCCCAAGAGCAAAGGAGAAGGTACGCAGCTTAATCTTTTCAATTTTGGTGGTTTATTGTCTCTTTGGTTTTTTAGACAAAGGTCTCTTCATTTTTGCGCCTATCTGCTTGTTCGTTAAAACTTGGCATGATATAAAATGGAGAAAGATGCACCAAAAACCAGAGATGGAGTTCCTGTCTTAGGTTGAGAAGTATGAGCCATCTTGTATTGTTTTCCCTTTACGGTTACCATTGAGATTTACAAATGGACTTAAAGGTAGAAAACATGGGAAAACATAACACATGCCCAAATATAGTGATTGCATGTTTTAACACTCCCTCCGTCCTGTTTTAAGTGTTTTGTTTGCCAATCACGGCCTTTAATCGGGTCAACAGATGATGTACTTTTGTTTGAAAAAAGTAAAACCCTCTCCACCAATCAAATGATGTCGGTTAGTTCTTGTTGGCTATGTATTCCAAACCTTCTAAAAAGGAATAAAGTAGAAAATACAAACGGCTTTTTGAGATGTCTGGAATGATGAAATGAGCCTATTTTCTTTTTTATCCTCGCACAGGCACAACAGCTTCTCAGTCACTTTCGAAACCAGCGTGAAGGGCCAATGGGTAAAGTAAGATAATGTGCAGAGGCTGTATTTATCAATTACCGCCACTCCTTTGGTATCCAACTCGATGTAAGTTGCCTGCTTGCTCCTCCTTGTGATTTCCCTTTACTATCACTCTTCACGATATTTGTTACTTGTTTTTAAATCTCCATACGTCGTGCATGAGATTTTATGACATGCGAATGGAACTAGATTTGTTCATTTTGGCTAGCTTCTTGTACATCTCCTAGTTGGCCAAAGATGACAAATGAGTGCAGTTTTGTTGCAAGTGTAGTGGTGTGTTTTTCATTTAATATTGTTGCAGATACGTTTGGGCAGTACATATGTTAATGTTTAGACTAATGAAAATTTTCTGTCTCGTATATAAGTTTCAACATTATGCTTGATTGTTCTATGAATGAATGTGGTGTTGATAAAGAGCATAGCAGGCAGGCTTCTTACGCCCTTTTGAAGATGTAGATGTACGTTCTCTGATCAATGCCATCTAGCGTCCCTCTATCTGATGAATCAATGGCCTCCGATTCCCTTCAATGCTATTTAGTGCCTTTTAGTGATTCAGATCGAAACCCCGCTATAATGAACTAGCTTGTGATGGTCACTGCCAAGGCACGATCGCCTTGTCTTTGACATAAAAAATTATGGTTGTAATAACAAAACGAACATGTGAGAATTTGGTCCTAGTGGCGGTTGGTCGAGTTGGAACTTTTCTTCGTGCGGGGGAAGAACCTTGACTTCTTTAGGGGCTTGCGTCTTTTAATTCTATTGGGTGGCATAGCGGGAAGGCACGGTGGAAGCCCAACCCGGCCCCATGCATTCGCTGTTCTTTCTTTGCCAACAACAGGGAGGGGGAGGTATGGTAGAAGCCCAGCCCGCATCAAAGTACTTGTTAACCCCAAGGGGTTGGCCTAATAGGCTTTGACTTAGGGATTTGCTCTCTTCTAATTTCTCAAGTTCAAAACTTTTTAGATGCTACCAACTATTTTGGCGCCAATCTAAAGAGCATTTGCTCCGGCTTCAATTGAGCACCCTGTTAGTGAACGGTAGATTTATGGTTTTTAAGGTTAATCGAGGTATGCATAAGCTGGTCTGTCCGGACACGTGATTTTTGGGAAAAAAACATATGGTTGTAGGCAAATCACATAATTTCATAGCGTTCTTGCTCAGTCAAAGAATTTGCCATAACCAGCAAAGGGGACATGAGATCAGGTGCTCCAAACCAATAAACAGCGATGATTCCTTGAATAGGCTTGTCATAGGTTTTACCAATACAGTAGCATCTGCTTTTTTAGGGAGAAGAATCGGCTCCTTAAATTGAGGATTATTTGTCTGAGAGTAGTGGATAAGACTAATCATACTACTTAGTATTTTACTATTAACAAATTGGGATGATTTGGTAAATTTATGTGGAGGAGAGAGCTTAACAGTGAGTTCAATGGAGTCGGGGAGTGTAAAATATGTTTCTTAGAAAAAAGAGAGGAGCCATCTTCAATTTCCAATGCAAAAGCCATTGCTGTGTATTTTACCAACTGTTCCCAAACATCGGTGTCAGATCAAACTGTTTGGCAGCTTAACCGGGCGATGCCCGATGGTCTTAGTTTGAGACTTTAGAGGTTTTTTCTTATCTTAAAATCTCAGGTTTAGTTATGCCGATAAAAAAAAAAAGGATCTTAGGTTCTGTTAAAGCATTTAATTTCAAACCAATTGACAAAGAGAGAGAGATCGTAGGAGATAATTAACCGATAAGGGATAAACTCCAACACTTTCTCGTACGTGCGACTCTTGACTCACACGTGGAGAGGTAAACAAAAGATTCGTAACACTTGGATCACAACAAATAACGGTGCGCTTATAATACAAACAAGAGGAACAAATTCTCCGAAACTCTAGCTGTGGGCTGCCTCTCCAATTGGCTAAAAGTGGAAAGACCGCCTAGGCTCATATACTAATTTTGAAGGAGATAATTAACCGATGTTGGACAAACTCCAATGGGTTCAATTCTCCTCATATTACCTCACCCCACGCTTGTGGGTGTGAAAAGACCGTAAAAAGAGTTATAGAAATTAATCGTGAACGTTAACTGGTCCAGATACCCTACATTACCAAAAAAAAATAAAATCCTGAAGGATTATTTAGCCAGAATAGGCTTTAGCCGGCTCTGCTCTGCCCTACCCTCTACTGCACCAAAGTTATGATTGTCATGTGATGATTTATATTTCTTTTCGGGAGACTAAAAAAAATTGTTTTCCTCATGTAGGCCATCTTTTAGAGAAGCAAACCGAAAAGGGTAAAAACATAGAGTAGGATTTTTGAAAAAAAATAGGCTACTTTTTAAACTTTCAGTGGTTAATTTACCTTATATTCTTCCTCGATTGGTCATTGTGGGGTTATTATTGAGAAGGAGAATTATCTTCTTGATGTTTTAATCGAGACAAGAGACAAATAATTATATTTGTGGGTATTGTGTATCCACGTTGAAGGAACTTTGAGATTAGCTTAAATAATCGTGCCCTGTTTTTTCCTAGATCGATAGAGGTTCGGCTTCGAGAGTAGTAGTATCATATTTGGACGATCTGTAATATCAAAATGGTACGATTTGATAATCGTATCGTACCCTATCCAACAGAATATCGGCCGTGTTATTTTCTTCACACCAATGCAAAAATTGAGCAAGCGTGTGAATTCAGTAGACTGTTTTTTTTTTTTTTTTGTCAATATTGTATTCATCGGAAGTTAGTAGGTTAGTCTACAGTAGATTTCAGAGATTATCTATAGCTCTGAATCTCAAATGCCCACGAAGGGGTTCAAATCCTGACATCTCACCTGGAAAGGATCAGGAGATGTCAATTGAGCTAGAGTCCATTGGCCCAGTAGACTGTTTGGGGAGCTTCAAAATTGAGTTATTGCCAAACATTAAGAGTTCAAATACCAAACTGTATAGCCAGGAGTTTGATCTTGAAAGAAGATATTGACCACAAATATCTAGATTTTGACCCAAATTTAGGCATATTAGGCTACCCCAAACTTGGGGCCTTCGTTAATATACAGTGTTCTGCAGTGGTGTGAGAGAGAGAGAACGGGAAATAAGACAATATATATCTTCCTTCGGCACTCAGCAGGGTTTGGAGGAGGAGGTGGAGGGGGCCGGCTTTCCGCTAGTTGGTTGGAAGTTGAAACCAAGACACTGCCACGTGGTTTTCCAATAACTCAAACACGACATATTTCTCTACTAGGTGTGATGTTGAGGCGTGCTGGCTTGGGGCATTACTTGCCGGTACTTCCAAACCACTGAATAATTCCACTGAATAATTACTCATGCAAGGCGCTTGTTTGGAATCATGGTTTTTAGAGCGATCATCTTGAAGCTCCTTTCCCATGCCATGGACAGCCCTTGCTAGATTGTGCAACGACTCGTGCCAGTTGACTTGCTTAACCCTTAATCTAACCACGTGACTCAAAAGGTTAACCTTATGTTATACAATAGCCGGTCGAGATTCGTTATATATTCCTTTTCTTTTTCACAACTCCCAGATGTGGGACTCTTTGGGACCTTGGGGTGTCACAGATTGCCCACATTTCAGCCGTATATAAGAGGGGAACAGAAACAAAGAAGAGCATAAAACTGTGACAAAAATAAAAGACTTTCGGAAAAGATGTTTTTTTTAAAAAGAATTTGGCCTCTTCTTTATTGGAGTATTTTTTTTGGAAGAGTAAAAAATTCATTAGTAATAATAAGGAGAAAGTACAAGAAACAAGCCAAATAGGGAGATGCTTAGACCAAAACAAACAACAAAAAGAGAAACATCAGACCCTTCCAAATGAATTGCAAAAGCAACTAAACATGAGGATCGTTATAGAACATCAGTTCCTCGAGCACCTGCAAAAAAAAAAAAACCATTAGATCATCATGAGCCAAAAAAGGATACTAGTGAACCACCCGACATTGCGGTGCGCGATACACATGAGGATCGATCGTTGCAACTATCCTCAATGGTATGCTATCGTTTGCGCTAGCTTATGCCTTGTGTATTTTTTGAAGGGCTGAACATTGCGGGCCTCATCAAGATCCATGAGTCTTGATTTTCGCCTATGAGCCCAGCGTTTGCTTGGACTAGTCATATGATTGATGCCCTACTTCCTTAACAATGCTCTCCCGAAAAGCCAGAATTCGCATAGACCGGCCTAGTATGCCTCAACATTGAATTTGGTTTGTTTTTCGAGTGGGAAGAAACATAAGATTTCAATTTTCGACAACTTACAGCCCTAACTCGACGTGTCTAAATTCGATCTCTTCGTTCATCTCCTTTAGGAGACCCACCTCGGACAACCTTTGTGGCTTTGCAATACAAGGCTTTGGAGCCCCGCCCCCCCCCCCCCCCCCACCCCCCCCCCCCCCCCCCCCCCCCCCCCCGTCACGCAGCTTCAAAAGCAAGCCTTGAGAGAGAAATAAGCAACGCACCTCGTACATACATATATAATGAAAGATTTGCAATTTCTGTTTTTATTTTGATCGGCAAAGAAAAAATTTATCGATAACTCGAAAGGGTACATGGAGAGGCATAAGGAAAGTGAATATATGCATCACAACCCATGCTAGCCACTCACGGTCTCCCCAAACGACATTTTCACGGTCTCCCCAAACCCATGCCAGCCACAAATCCCAGAAGTTGGCAAAAATGGCTAAGAAAAATCATGCGCAAACATCATATATCCAAGAAAACATTAAAAATAAAAACAGCCATTGATTTACAATCTTTGTCTAGTACTCCTTTTAGTTTAGTGGAACTAAATTGTCTGTTTTCTTATATTATTTATCTACAACTTTTTTTTATCAGCAAAAAAACTTATTGATAAACTCGACAAAAGGTACATTACAATAAAGAAGCCAATTAACACTCTACCGCAATAGATGCGTTAAGCATAAGACCAAGAAAAAGAAACATCCCGCAGAAAGCTGAATGAAGCAAAAGCAAATACATGTTTTCACTAAATTTGTTCATTTACTTTTGTGGAAATAACTTGTACGTCTATATGTTAAGTGAAACAACTTGTCTCTATTTAGTTTAGTGGAAACAATTTTGTTTAGTGCAAATACTTGTCTCGATGTACCCTTTATCGAATTTTAATAAAATCTTGTTGTCTATCAAAAAAAAAAACACATTTTGTTCATATGTTTAGTGAAACAACTCGTCTACTTATTTTAGTTTCATGGAAACACCATCCAAGTATATAGCAGCATTGAAAGAAATAACTCAATTTTAAAATATTTCTTTTTCCATTTCAACAGAAGCTTTTTCCATTGTACTCCAGTTTCTTATAAATACTCCAAATTTTGTCTTTTTAGTCCTTACAAAATTACTTATAACACAACTACATAAGCACTAATTAAAAGGTCCATTTATAAGAAGGACAATGATATACGCCCACCGCCCACCGTTCCGCCCACCGCACGCTCGCCGGGCCCACTCCGGCCACTAGACGGCCGATCCGAACCGTCCAAAAATTCTATAAAAAAAAACCAAGTGGGCTTACGCGAGAATAAACGGCATCCGAAGTGCGTAAGTGCTCAATCCGAACTTCCAAAAATCAGATGATCCGAGCCATTAAAAAATGGAAGGTTGGTTCGAGCACTTACACACTTCGGATGCCGTTGATTCTTGCATAAGCCCACTCGATTTTTTTTTTTAGAATTTTTAAACTGTTTGGATCGGTTGTCCAGTGGCCGGAGTGAGCCCGGCGAGCGTGCAGTGGGCGGAGCGGTGGTTGATGGACGGTGGGTGTATCATTTTCGTTATAAGAAAGTAGAGTGCAAAAATTAATTTTCATATTTTATTGCCCTGTTGTTTTAGTTAAAGAACAAGGGCATTCAGGTCATTTCCAGAGCAACTGTCATTCAAGTTGAATTGACTTCTTTCTAGAGCAACTGTCAAGAAAAAAATAAAAATGGTAGTGGGATTCTTTCTACTCTTGAGTCTAGTACTGTTACCATCACAATCTACGCTTGTTTTGGTTTAATAAGTTAAAATAACTTTTTTTTTATTTAATTTTTTTTGTATTTGATAATTTTTATTAAACTTTTATAAATTATTAATTTGTCTTAATGAGGAGATTTAAAAAAGTAAAATTATAAATTTTTTCAATTTCTTTCAACGAGACGAATTAATAAATTATAAAAATTAGACATAAAACAAATAAATATAAAAAAAAATTAAATAAAAACGAGAAAAAATTATTTTAACTTCTTTTATCCAAAACCACCTAACCTTCCTCCTTTCCATTTCCACAAAAGCCCTAACATATCTGCGAGTTCAGAGTCTCCTCTCTCTCTCCCTCTCTCTCTCTCTCTCTCCACAAACACCAATAAGAATGACATAAACTCCGCTGCTCCCCCCTATTTTAGGGAAACACAATTTTAGTGAGATTTCCTCGTACTGCTGCTCCAACATATATAGAAACCCCCCACCCCAAGACCAGAGATGAGTGAGAGAAGAAGAGTCCCTTCCCTCCCCCTCTCCCATCAATCTCATCACTAACCCTATTTTTGTAAACAGTGTCTCTCTCTCTCTCTCTCTCTCTCTCTCTCTCTCTCTCTCTAAGCACAAATCTTCTCTCTCTAGTAAAAGCCTAAATGGGGATTTCCATTTACAACTGAAAGTTGTCTGAGTCTCATGATCTCATCAGCTCTATAAGAATCAAGATCATGCATCCTAGATCTCTTCAGCTGAAGGAAATGAAACCCTAGAAGAAGGAAAAACCGTAATCTCCCCTTCTCCCTCTCTCTCTCTCTCTCTAGAAGAAAATGGAACCCTAGAAGAGTAAAACACTCCATACCCCTTCCAAAAAAAAACCCTACTCCCCCACAAGATCCAAGACCGCAAACCCAAAAAACAGTAGCCATGGATTCGCTACCAGATATAGGAGGAGAGAGTTCCAATTCCGAAAACACCGGAAACAACAATTCCTTAACCTTAGCTGGAAACAGCTCAGCCTCTTCCTCATCGGCAACCCCGAGCCGATACGAAAACCAGAAACGCAGAGACTGGAACACCTTCGGCCAGTACCTCAAGAACCACCGCCCTCCGCTCTCCCTCAACCGCTGCAGCGGCGCCCACGTGCTCGAGTTCCTCCGGTACCTGGACCAATTCGGAAAGACCAAAATCCACACCCCTATATGCCCCTTCTACGGGCACCCGAACCCGCCTGCCCCGTGCCCCTGCCCGCTCCGTCAGGCTTGGGGCAGCCTCGATGCTCTCATCGGCCGCCTCCGGGCGGCCTACGAGGAGAATGGAGGGAAGCCCGAGGCAAACCCGTTTGGGGCTCGAGCCGTGAGGCTTTATCTCCGAGAGGTGAGGGATTTGCAGTCTAAGGCCAGAGGGGTTAGTTACGAGAAGAAGAAGCGGAAGCGGCCTCCGCCGTCTCAGCCTCCGCAGCTGCAGCTGCCGCCGCCTCCCGGTGCAATCTGAATCCCTGGTCGCTATATCTATGATGATCGGCGAGAAAATCGGTACGTACCCATAATCTTTTCCTAGAGAAAATATACAGAAAAAGTGCAGGATACTTGACGTCCGCAGATTCAAAGCTGGTGTGATGTGAGTCTTACCTGGAATAATAAATTTGGTCTGTATCGTGGGCAAATCTTTGGGTATTTTTCTTCTGGGTATGTGGTATTAAAGCTGGTTTTCTTTGTTTCTGTCCTCTCTAGATGTCTTCTCTCTCTTTTAGTAACTTTATCTGAAGTTGGGTAGTAGCCAGGATGAACTCTTTTTCAGTGGTTATGGGTACTGTTTGGCATCAGAGAACTAGGAGTTAATTAGATCTGGGAAATCTTGGATTCAGCTTTTGTTGCAAACAGTAGTACTAGTAGTATTTTAGTTCTGGAAGTTAGTAGTTGTATTTAAAAAATGTACTTGGAAGTTATGATCTGTTATGTGAATGAAACTCATGAGCATGTCATTGCTTCTCTCTCATGATGTACTTGATGATGATCACTGGAGAGTATAATTTATTTCTAATTAGCAGCAGTACATATTCAAAATCACTTGTTTAAATTCCTAATCTGTTTGTAATTCTCTTTCCAACATTCTTAATTACATCTTAAGCTACTACTCCTATAAGTTTAATTGTGCTTGCATCATGTAAGTTGTTCCTCTTTTTGCTCTCTCTCGATGTTTCCTTTGTTTAGTTTCTGACAAAAAAAAATTTTGCCGGCAAAAAATAAAGGAGTTGAAGAAGGTAAGGTTATCTTTGGCTTTCCTATTATTTTCATTTATCTCAATAAATCACTCAATAGATTGATGATTTAAACACAGCCCTAAGGATCGATTACATATAACAAGAAATTCAAGATTAGTTTTAAGAGTAGTTTTAATAGTGCTTTCAGGCTAATTGTAGTGAAAAATTGTACACTAAAACTAAATGATAATTTAATAATCCTGAATTTTCACTAATAAAAAACTATATCTAAAATGGTTGTGTGAGGTCAATTATTTGTGGTGGGGTAGAGTCATTGGTGCGAGAAGGTTTTTTTCGTGCCGAGTGGGTACCAAGTGGAGGTGCCCGTCGGCGATCTGGACCGTCATGTTTGGACGGTCCAGATTTATTCTTCCTCTCTCTTCGTTTACTTCATCACTCTCTCTTCTCTTATTCTTTCTCTAAAATCCAGACGATCCAAAACACATTTGAAATATTCGGAACGCCGACAAGTACCACGTGCCGGTACCAAAAGTTTTTCCATTGGTGATGTCGTTTCATTTATGGAAGAGTGCTTATGAAAGTACTGGGCAGAAATTCTAATTTCTATATTCATTTAAGACCTGACAAACTGCAAGTTGGTTGATTTCTAGTGCTCTAAAATTATAATAAAACTGATGGACGTACGTTTAGTGAGGGTCCATTCCTTTCCTTTCCTTTGTTCTTGAATTGTCATATCAAGTGTGAAAATGTTTCCCAAGGGGGGGATTCCATTGAGAAAAGTAACACTATAAAATTACTAGTAACATGGAAATAAATAATGGAAGGCATAACCTAGGGTTCCAAATTATGGCAATATCTGGTTAGATCTGCATTTGAAGTAAAAAGAACAAAACCCAGATCTAATTATTGTTTTTTTTTTTTTAAAAAGGGATTTTTTTATTTAAATATAACCTAGTAGGGTTCATAGATTGGAGAAAATATGTGTATTCCTATGTGTAGAGTGCTAATGGCCATATCAAACTGGCCGACAACATTAAGTTTTTTTTTTTTTAATAGCAGAAAAGAATTTCATTAATCTTTGAAAACGAATTACAAATATTAAAGGGATCAAACCAGAGGAAGGACAATCGCAAGAAGGCACGAGCTCAATTTGACAATCACATGCCGCGAGAACTCAAAAGAAAAAGAAGAGCAACGTACTCGAGGCTGGCAAGAAACAAAACAAGAGAAATCCAAAGATTTGGTGTTTGCTAATGAATGAATCCCTGGCCTTGATTTGCTTTTCTGATTGCTATTTGGTTTATATGAGAGCCATACATGCTTGATGGGAAAGTATTTATTTTATGTGCAATATGGGGTAAATGTTTTTTTTCTTTTTTCTTTTTCTATTGAATGAGATATAGAATGATTATGCTTTGGAACTTCGTTTTCATTTTATGTGTGATTTTGGTGGGATATATATATGAAAGCTTAATTTCGACTTTCGAAATATAGCATTTTTTTTTTTGAAAGGCGGAAAATTTATAATCACCAACTATATGCCATGATTTATTTCTATCATAGGATTGTATCAAAATGGTTTTCTTCTGATTTCATCTACATATTGTGTGCATTATAGGGTCTCTTGCTTATTGTGCATATGCATATATACATGTAAAAATTTAACACTTTTACATGTAAAGTCTATTACGTAAGCGGAGTTTGTTTATAATCTCGATCGATATTGGCTTTCAATTCTCACATGTAAATACTTACTCCATGATATATTCTGGGTTACACGGTGGAAGATTTCAAGAGGTGTGCTTTCAGGCTGTTAGATCTACTCGGATGAATCTGATCTAATTGTTCTCATTCCATCCAACCTTGGCTGGATGTTTTTTTCTTGTATTTTTCTGTGTTGGCTAATTTCTTAGCCTCTCCCCTTTCTTTTCCCCTCGATGTATCCTTTTCGAGCTTAATAAAAATTTTCTTTGCCCATCAAAAGAAAACTGTCGGTTCAAACTTAAGAACATGTTCATATTTGCGTGTAACTCTATATTTTATGACAACTATTAAAATTTGAGTGTGTGTGTGTGTGTCCAGGCTAATGAGTGTGTGTATTGACTTGCACAGTCTTAACAATTTTTTTTTTGAAATAAGGTTGTTGTCCAATTCCGAGTTTTGCAGAATCAATTTCTCTGATTTATGGGAAAGATATGTTTCAATATTACTTTAAATTTTACCACACATTGCACACAAACTTCTGGCGATTTGGGGCTTTAAGCTTGTTTTGGTTCTTGGTTGTTTTTGGTTTTTGGGGTTCAGTTAGCGTCTTGCCTGCCTTTCGGTCTCGTGTGACTTTTTTGTCGATGTGCCCTTGATCATTTTAATCTTTATAATCTTTTATAAAGATTAATAAATTCTTTTTGCTTAGCCAAAAAAAACTTGCACGACCTGAATAAGACTGTATTTGAAGCTCTAGGGTTTCCTTTTCAGATTTGTTTGATCTTTTCCGTAGACATTGCATTAAGCCGAAAAATGTAAACTCAAAACGTTTTTTTTATCTTGGATCGGCAAATGTAAACTCTCATGTTGGCCGGTGAGTTCTCCGCCATGTTGCCTTGTTCATTGGCCAAGCTACTTTGTCGAACCCTCCCCCTCGATGTACTTTTTATCAAGTTATCTACAATGTTTTTCTTTTTTTTTTTTTGCTCGGCTAAAAGAAATTTCATAGAACTCGAAAGGTTACATCGAGGGGGGAAGGTTGAGGAGCGAACATGCTCAACTCAACTGGGGAAAGGGAAGACGATAATCATCCAGTTAGAAGTTGAATGATAATCGTCAAAACAAATTACAAATTAAGCGATCGAATGCCATCTAAAAATCTTTTGAAATCCTCCACAGTGTACATCCTAACATTGAATTTGACTTTAATCCACATCGCAACCCTAAACTTAATAATATCCACCACCTCCTCTGAGCTTGCAGTCGCATTCTTAAAAATACAGCCATTTCGCATCATCCAAATGGACCAAATTGTTGCATAGAAGCACACTTCCCAAATGTGTTTTTCCAATTTACGGAAGTTGTTGTCGAACCACCCACACATGAGGTCCGCTATCGAAGACGGACACACCCAATTCGTATGCCACCAATCCAATACTTGAGACCAAACACACCAAGAAAAGTGACAGTGAAGTTCTACAATGGTTTTCTTGCCGCGCGAGCAAAGAAAAAAATTGTAAACCCTCTTATTCTTTAATTACGCGATTGCTCAGTTTTATAGTTCTCAATTTCTGGTTCGATCCATCACAATTTTACATAATTTGAGAAGTCATGCACAACCTATATTCACAATTGTCATTTTTTTTTTTTCCTATTCTCCAGAACTGGCAATGAACCCTTTATTTAATGGATTGTGATTTTAGATGTTTACTTCCTATTCTCCAGTTTTTTTTTTTTTCCCGTTCCTTGAGGTTCTCTCTCTTTCTCTGCTAATATAATAGGCTTAATAAGCAGGTGGTGTTGGACAATTTAATTACTTAGTTAAACAATATTCAACGCTAGCTATTTCTGAATATTATAGCATATGCTAAACTAATAATTTAATTCAAATTTAGAAGTATCATATTCCATAAACATTATTAAAAAGGAGCGTGCAGAAACTTTATATCCAATCCAAAAGCTTAAAGTTATTAGGTAAAAAGATCCCAACATTATATTTAGTGATCATTCATTCCATAACTAAGTAATTAATGTATGATTGCATTGATTAATATTCCCCTATCACGTACAATCACATTTGAGATCTGTCATGCATAGCTTTTCTGGGTCTATAGTTATACAGTCTTTTAACTATCAACAAAAAAAAAATATAAATCTTTGAAAAAGATTACAAAGATTTAACGGATCACGGACACACCGGCGAACGCCTCATGAGAACCAAACCCAAAGAAAGGCAAGGAATCAACCAAAACATCACACTTAAAAACAAAACCGAAACATCCATTGAAACAACTCAAACAACCTAAGACCAAAAAAAAATAAATCGAAACTCAAGAGAGCAAACCGAAAGGACAAAGTCGAAACTAAGAACATAACCCAAACCCGCCAAACCTATATATTAATCATGCAATCTTTTTGTTGGCTCTGTCATCGTTGGAGGTGGATTGTAAATCTCTAAAATTATTTGGTGGAATAGACCCTGTTCTGATCATAGCAAGTGAAAATTTTATGTCGAATTCAAAAAATTAATTCCTTGTTTGTATGGAATCTTGAAAAAAAAATTCAACTCAAAAAACACTTATTATCCATATTTTCAATTATTATTCTCATTTCTAATCATTATTCTCATTTCTCTCTCTCTCTACTCATTATCTCTATCTCTAATTATTATCCTAATTTCTCTCTCCACTTATTACCCTAAAATCAAACTCAAAAATTTTCAAAACACCATCCAATCAAGATATATTATCAGGTAAAGATGTCTCAACATTAAGATAAATAAAAAAATAAAAAAAATATCACCCGTTTCATGATAACCATACAACATGGAAGTGCAGGAGTCTTGAACAAATTGTGAATGTGATTTTCACTACTCTTGGAAAGGTAAAGTTGCAATCAAAAAGCATTTGATAGATTGGTCATTTCACTGGCAACCTAACGAATCTCTTTGAATGACAGGAGATTGATTTTCCTCGTCAAAAAAGGACTTAAAAATGTGCCTGCCTGCCTACACTTTGATGATCACATAATTTACCTTAAACTAGAGAAACCGTAATGTGCTTTTTCACCAGTATGATTGGTTTGGTCACTAAATAAGGAGGAAGCTGGTAAAATCTTTTGATTTGGGGCCGAGTAAAAATACAGTGACAATGAGAAAAATATGTTGAAGATAAGACCTCTTAACTACTTTATAGTAAATGTATGTGTACGTAGAACACGATCAACTCGCGGAAAGCCCGGACCTCCCCATATGGGGGAAAAAAAATACCGAATGGGGGAATGGATTTTCGGCCAATGAAAATCGCCGTATGAAAATTCGTTTTTGCGTTCCTAAATTCATGTACATGTTATTGTCATAAATTCGATAGGGCAATAGTCATAAGATTGTGATTTGTGAGAGTTGTGAAACCCTAGCCCTAGCTACTAGGGTTCAGTACTAACTCCCAAAAGTTCCTTAAAGGATTAGCACGTCTACGAGACACATATCCACATACATTTGTCTCGATGAGTTCCACGGTAGGTTTTTTCATCATTGCGTGCTCAAGTGATGAATCGATCTAAGTTTGCGATTTGGTAGAAGTTGCTACACATTGGTTCTTTAAACAAGAAAAGGCGTGTAGACAATATATAAGTACGTTGTAGGAAAACTAGATCACTACAAGTTTTTTTTTTTTTTTTTTATTGGCCAAAGTAATACGGAGTACTTTATTAGGGAAATGGAGTCCAATCAAAAGTTGAAACCGTATAGCCATATGGGAATTTTGTAATCACCAATTTTGTTATGCTAAGTCATCCTCAATTTACAGTAATGGGTACAAATCAAATTAAATACAGTATATAAATAACTTTTATCAATCTTCAAAGGGTAGTCGAGAAATATCCTGTCCAAACAGCCTCAAATTTAACAATGCCAATTTGCTCAAATTTTGCCTAATATATTTGTGTTCTCCATCTATTGTTTAATTCTGTATAATTAATGCTTAATTTCGTGGTGCAAACGAACATCTATTATTGGTAAATTTCAACTCTCTGATGTTGATATGATCCTCATTTTGGAACTCTAGATCATTGAATGGATATGTTTCGTTCAAGTTTTTGAAGATTAAAAGCATGTCCAATAATTGTCTCAAAAAGTCTTTCAGTGTGATAGGGAAATTTTTTTTTTGGAAAATGATATTAGCACTCCAAAAATTGATAGAGGCACTCTAAAGAACAAAGGAAAGTGGCTTTGAAATTACACTGATTTTGGAGTGTCTGCATCAATTTTTTGAGTGCCAATATTATTTTTCTTTTTTTTTTTGACAGTCAAGGATGTTCGAGCCAGTTTATGCAACACCTTGACTCATCTCCTTCCCTGATCCAGTCAAATTTGACAGGCCATCCACGCCAGAACTATGGGATTTACAAGAAATTTCTTTGTTCTGGCTTGACCCCAAGAATCTAATCCCGGTCATTATATGCGGAGCAAACCTACGAACCAACCGGATGGACCCTTCGGAGTGATAGAGATATGTTGATCACATTACACTTTCTTGTCACTATTAATTTCTTGTGATCCGTCATATATCTGTGCCTAAATCTTAATCCCCTCCTTTTGTGTCAATGATCTAGCGTAATTAAATAGCACTCCTTCCATCCCAAATTGTTGTGTCTATTTTCTTTAATTGGAACCTCCCAAAAAATTATTTCACACAATATATGATTTTTTTATGATTTTCAAATATTTGTTTAACAAAATTAATTGAGATCTATCATACAATATCTATATTAAAAATAAAATATAGTAGAAATTAAAAAATATAGACAATTTTTTAGAGATCTCAAAAAGGAAACAGGCTAACGGAAAAATAACACGAAAATCGATCAGGCAAAAAACAAAAACCCTCTGAAACAATTTGACATTAATCTGGAAGAAGAAGAAAATATCATAGAAAAATAAACGATTGGCAGAAATGTGCAAGTGAAAAGCTGTTTGACTTCTTGCATCTAGTCTAGAGTAATACGTAATAGTATTGAAGAGAGGTTCGATCTTTTCTGTTCCGAAAATCTTTGTGCTGAGGGGTTTTCTAGCTATTGGATTGTGTGATTTTTTTTTTGTTTGAAATCCAACAGCTGAAGAATCCATTGGCACAGAGGCACATGAGTTTTTGGTACAGAGGATCCTGTCTCTATTGAAGAGAATTGATTTTCACACATCTTTTTGCCATAGGTGTTTTTTTCTTCTTGTTCTTCTTAATTTACTACATTACCCTTTGACGTGGGAAGACGTGAGCTAGTGAAAGGTTAATATGGTAAATTAACATGAATAAAAACAAATCAAGAGTGTGGATAGCAAAAAAGTGAGTGTAGAAATCACAACAGAATGGTGTACTAATTGGGGAGTTCACAAGAGGATTTTTTTTACCCCTAATTGTTTTGTGGATTTGGGAATTGATTCTAACACTTCCCTTTTTACCATCTATACACCTTTTTTTTTTGTCTTTATTTAGTGTGAATTTACTACATTGCCCATTCCTGTGTGGAAAAGTGGACTTATAAAAGGGTAAACAAAGTAATTTCACATGAATAAGAAGTGACTAAGGAGAAAAAATGGAGTGTGAAAATCACTCCCCTTATTTTTTCTTGTTGCGTCTCTTCGTACAAAGGGCTACCTTAAGAACTTTTGTTGCGTGGTGCTTTAATAAGACTACAATAAGTTACCAAAAAATGTATGCATGTTCTTTTATGTTTATGTACAGTTAAAAGAATTTGTTTTGTTTCTCTTTCATGTATACGTACGTCTATACATAAAATATACGTACATGTATTCACCAATAGTTTCGTACTGTTTGCTAATTATGGTTGGGTTCAAGTTAATTAGTAGATTGACGTAAGCCGTAGAAATATCTTTTTTGTTGTCGTCATTGGAACCCTTTCTATAGGCCGATCGAGTATGAATGTAAACGGGGGCCGATGTCCGCCCACGCATGACGTGAAGGCGTAGAAATATGATCAACAAATTACTCTCAATAGTAGACGCCAAGAGATTGGCATGCAGTGAATCTGCGAAATATGTACGTATCCCGGCCATAGTGAAAGTTTGAGTTGTAAAGGCCAAAGAGGAATGAAACTTCACTGCATAGAAAGACTGATGGAAAAAAAAAAAGGACTAATCACTGCCCCATATCTCATACTACTCCATGTTTGTCTGTTTGTAGTTCAACAGTCGGTCATTGTCCTTGTAAAGTCTTTAAGAGGAATGAAACTCACCGTCTTAGAGAGAGAGAGAGAGAGAGAGAGAGAGTTTGCTTGTGGAGTTTATTAATTATCTAGGACCCATTCACCACCTAATCTTTAATACTATAAAAATCGGGCAATTCTTCAGGAAATATCCACAAAGAGTCCAGCTACTGGTACAGAAAAATTGATACAGATTTTGTAACTAATTTTTTGTGGGGCCCATTACGGGTCCCACACAAATGATCCAAGCCGATCATTAAATATAAAATAGTTTTTCAAGGGCTCTTGCAAAAATTCAGCTCAATCCGTTACTTATAGGTGTTCAATCCAATCATCTAATTTTTCATTTAGATTTCAGGATATGAAAAAGTTAGATGATTAGATCGAATATCTATAAGTATCGGATTAAACTGAATTTTTGCGAGGGCCCTTGAAAAAATGTTTTTCATTTAGTGAACGGCTTGGATCATTTGTATGGGATCCGTAGTGGGCCCCATAAAAAATTTATGTACAAAATCTGTACCAATTTTTCTGTACCCATAGACTTTCTGATCCAGAAACTACATTTTAGTACAATAACTGTGTTTTGAGAAACTTACATGGATTATGTATGTACGCAAAAATTCTAATTCTGGCATGGATGACATTTCTTTGATCGAAGCGATCGAGAAGGAGATTAGTTAAGATATACGTAAATTGTTCCGAATATCTCTGCCAGTTGAACACAAATAAAAAAAGAATATATATGTCTTCTCATTGTTATAGGAGAATTTAAACAGGGTACGTAATTGCCAGTTGACACTAGGTAATAGGAGTAGTAGAGTCAATGTCGACTTCATTTGATCACATAATTCTTCAGCATGGCTTTCGTTCATATTCTCAATTCTCGTTATGTGCTTGTACTCTCAATTCTTGTGCGCACTCACGAATTATAGTTGTTTGGGTTACTTTTGAAAGACATTTTCATGCACGCATATTATGTGACTTTAGGTCGCAGTGAATAAAAAATCATTAATCATGTAATTTATCGAAAGAAATCTAAGACCCGGGGATGCTACCGAGCGAGTGCAAAGTTGTCTATCCGATCGTTCATCTCAGTACAGACGGCTTGCATCAAATGTTTCAAATGCATTCTTTTTTTCTTTTTTTAATAGCGAAAAGCAATTTTATTAATGACAAAATAAACAGTACAAGACAAGGGGGAGAGATAAAAAGGCGTTAACAATAAGCGTATGGCATCCCAACTATGTTGACATAGCTGACACCACAATACGTTCGACAATCATATTCCAACCCTAACACCCCAAAGGATCAACATCCATATACAGCTAGCAAGGCATCCATTCTTTTTTCTTTTCACGACATGACTGTAGTAAGAGTTCGAATACCACATAATCACGAACTCCACATAATTATGCTACTATAAAGAGAGTTTGCACGTTATGTGTCCGTGTCCGTGTCTATGACCACCGATTACTTTTTTCCATTCGGCCCGTGGTGTTTGAATAGAGGGTTTGGGACGTAACACGAGGATTCTTCAAAAACATTAAATCTACGTCGCGTTGTGTGAGATCCATCCCGTGGGCGCGAGTGGGCAGGCAGGCAGGAGCTCCCAATTGCCAAACTTTACACAAGCAAACAAGGGAAATTGAAAAAGAGGGTCGCCGTACGAGAATCCCCGCATTCTGCGGTCAATCGGAAGAGACGTTCGATTTGACACTTCGTGGGCCCGGCCCGACCCAGTCCAAACCCTGCAAGCCCCCCACGTGCATGCCTGTCACTCATGTCGGCTCTACAGTCCGTTGGGTACCAATAAAAAAGCAAACAAACCATCAAAAATGAAGCCAAGAAAGTCAGAAACTAGGGAGGGTAAAATGGACAATTTCAACACACACACAAATCCGAAACTTCTGACGTGGGAGCCAGCCCAATGACACAAGGAGGGCAATTGCCTAGGTGAGTGTTTAACTGAGCAGCTCGAGGTTCATCTCGTTAGTGATTGAGCCGAGTTCTAACCCGAGTTTTAGGCTTGTGTAATAAACGAGCCGAGCTCAATACAATTAAGCTCGGCCCTTCTCGAAAAACTAGATTCGGTTATATAGGCTCGGCTCATTAATGGATGCTCGTTTAGGCTGTTGTGTATATAAACTGGGCTCGATCCATTAAGTATTCGGCCACGAGCTCGAATTTTAAGCTCGTTTAGTAAACAAGCCGAACTCGAACAATACAAAGCTCAGCCCGACTATGCTCGCTTTGCAACCCTACTTTAAGAACAATGATCTCACCTCGCTAAAAAGTGACCACCAGTTCAACTCTCTTGTTTTTGGCCAAACCTAAGGTTTTTGGCCAAACCTAAGGTATTAGGCCATCTCCAGTAAGACAACTAATAGGCATATTAGTTCAGAAACTAGGTCAGCTAATTGATTTTAATGTTTTGTCTGTCCCCGATACTGTTAATGGACGGGTTAGTTAATTAGTTGCGTTACAACTAGACCGCTCGGCCAACTCTCCGATGAGATCAGGAGTTCAACTCATCCACTTGCGTTTGGGTGTCCCGGTCCCCCGTTAAAATAGTGAAAGGCTACAAAACCCCTCATTCCAGTAGAGTAAGATTTGGGCCTTTAGCCCATTTTCGGTTGACCGCAACTCCAAATAGCTTGTTACGTCTGCCAAAAACATAGTAGATTTAGCTTGGGCCAGAGGTTCATTACCATACAAAGCCCAATAGTTTTGTATTTGGTTCAACAACAAGCCCATTACTAGAGACAGAATGGAATGGACCCATCAAGAAATGGTGTTGGGCCGACAAGTACGATGATCCGGTCAAGTAGCACATCTCTTTTTCTTGGGGTGAATTAGAATTAATGTATAAACAACCAAAGAAAAAACACAAATAATATATTTTTTTAAAAGCGATCGAAACTAACAAAAGATTTTTTTTTTTTAAGATCTTGTAATTTTTTGTAATGCTCTATTTTAGATCTTTTATTCTGTTTACGGATGTTTGCCAAATTTATGTTCCAACCTCTGACTCAATCTCCTTGAAAAAAAATAGAGAAAAGACAAAAATTGTAAGCAGATTGGAATAATTCCTCACGTGTATATTGTGTCCACTAAGGTTTTTTTTAATTATTTATTTTCTGCTTTATTACGAGACATGTCAATCTCTCACAATAAATCACATTTACTTAGAAACAAAACACGTACTTATTTCCCTTAGCGGAATGAGACCTAAGATTGTGGGGGAAAACCTAAATTGCAGCAGTTTTCCGGGAAGTTTCCTCTGGCGTACCGGAAAAGGAAGAACAAGAAGATGACAATTTTGTAGCCTTTTATTCAAGGGTATTTTTCTTTTATTAACTTGAACACACAATGTACAACTAATCAAAGCATATATATATATATATATATATATATATATATATATATATATATATGCACCAGAAAAAGAAAAGAAAAAAAAAGCGGAGGCGGGGGCGGGGGGAAGAAGAAGAAGAAGGATTTTAAATTGAAATAGGAGAAATAATAAAATTACAAACATAATTTAATCTCATTTAATAAATCTAATTACAAATTAGCAATCACATATCGTAGTACAAAAGTTGCCAAACCAAGTGCTATACCTACCTAATACCCACAACGAAACGAAGAAAATAAATACGTATCTCTACGACATTTTTAAATAACCAACAATGTAAAAAACATGCATGCATGAAAAATCAAACACAAAAGAACACCTTAATTATAATTACATCACAAATCAACTAATTAATGGGGGCCTAGATTTTGGTTTTCTGGTTCAGGGAAAAACTAGATTCTCACGATCGTCATCGAACTCCATCGTCCCCGCGAAATTCAGATCGACTCCGTGATCCCCAAAGCTGTTTTCTTCGAAGTTCATATCGAATAAAAACCCGTAGTACTGATCATCGTCGCTTCTGGGGAGTGAGTTATGGTGTTTTAGGGCCGCCGACGAATTTTGTAGAATGCTAGTAGGGTTATTTCTGTCTTGATTTTGATGGGGTGGGCATAGGGAGAAAGAGGTGGTCATGGTATGGTGGTGGTGGTTAGGAGGAGGAGATGTAGACACATATGGAGAAGTTATAGCAACAGCTTTGGTGTTTTCAAAAACATATTGTGGAGGGCTATGAAGTAATTTGTTGCAGCTGTTTTCTTCCTTGCTTTTGTTGAATACTCTACATAGCACCCAGTCCTCCTGTCAAAATGTTAACAAGTTATGGATACGTTTTACTACTACTTAACAAGCAAAAAAATTTAGAGAATATATGAAACTAAAGAAGGGAAATGTTTGAGCTGATCAAAACCAGAGTCGGCGCGCAATGTGGATTGAGGTGAAATTCGATACTAAGGTAATACACTGTGGAGCATTTTAAGGGCTTCCTTGATGGAATCAGAAAGTTGAATTTGTAATGTGTGTCGGAGGAGGAGTGGATCCATCCAATTACTCTATGTTGGATGTTCATTTTCAGTCTTTCTCCATATATTTTCTCTACTTTTGTCTCTGAACTCGTAAGCGCTTGTTTGCTTTTGGTGTTCCCCTTCGATGTAACCCTTTTGAGTTTTATAAAAGCTTCGTTTGTCAAGAAAAAAAAAATGTTTTGTTTACGGACTTTCCATAGAATGAAAGTTTGAGATCAACTATATATACCAACCTTGGGAGGCATGTGAGGGTTCTCGAGGCGAAACTCGTGCATGATCCAACCGGTTTTAATCCCATTCGGAGCTCTGTTCTGGTAGAAAACCAACGTCTTTCTCATCCCAGCGATATCGCCAGTCCTCGGGTCGTGCACCGTTCGGTCTTTTCCGGTAGCTTTCCAGTATCCAGAAGTCGTGGCTCGGTTGGCTCGGTAGCCCGTGGCATATTTCCGGTCTCGGAAGCTGAAGAAGTACCACTCATTGGAGTTGAGCTTTGCCACCTCTGTTAGACAACAAAACACACATATGAGTAGGTTTGGCATCTAAAAAAAATGGTTATAGACTTATAGGTATATGCCTTGCATGACACCAAAAACAAACTCTTAGTGAAAATAAACTCTTGTAAGGTGAATTTATGTTTATAAATTGCCAAAGAAGCTTGGGAGAGTACACCAACACATACGGATGGGCAGGTTGTCAAATTGCGAAGAAGCTATGAAATGTTTGCCAACAGACTGATTTGGAGGGTTAAGAGGTTAGAGTAAGCTGGAGTCTGATTTGGTCAAGAAGTCTAGCCACATGTTCTCATGGGATTTTTTGGTGCATTTGGGGCCGATGGTCTTGAGATGAATGATGACCTGAACCCTGAAGAAATTTTGACTGAGTTCAGTCCGGAGCTCTGCTTGTTTTGACTGGATGTGACTCATTCAATTTCTATTGAATGTAATTTTCTTTTCTTTTATCTTTTCTGTTGGCCTTTACAGTACCTCTTCCTTCGTGGTCTATATTTAGTCTTTCTTCGATGTACCATTTGTCGAGTTACTTAATAAAATTTTGTTGCCTATCAAAAAAAAGATGAATTTACGTGGCTCGTTACTTTCCTTTGGGTTTGATTCTTAGGTGACGTTCGCCTGTGATCCATTTAAATCTTTGTAATCTTTTTCAAAAATTTATAAAAATGAAATTGCTGATTAAAATAAAAAAGAAGGTGAATTTGGAAGTGTGAAGGAGGGAACTTTGTCAATATAAATATTTTGCCCAGTTTTTATCTAGCTTATGAGTCCCCAAGTATGATAAATTTTTTTTCCGCGGCAAAAAAGATTTTATTAATTTTTGAAAAAAATTAAACGGGTCTCGAGCAAATAGGCAAAACGCCACCCCACAACCAACCCTAAAGGACGGCAAGATGACATCACCAACCCCAAAGGACGGCAAGATGACATCCCCAAAGTATGATAATTCCCTGAAAACTCCGTTCAAAATTAAAATTAGCACCTGAAATTGTTACCCTTTATATATATATCTATCGCCACCTGAAATTGTTACTTGATGATGTCATGAATCTCATGCATAGAACCCAAAAGCGTAATTAAGAAGCATTTCTATTTCTTTCCCTTCCTTTGCCTTCTTTCTTTTTTATCACTTCTTACTTTTGAAAAGAAAACACCCTTTTTGACTCTTTTCCTTGCTTTAAGAAGAAAATGGGGAAAGCGGAAAGGCTTGAGAATAGATAGATAAACTATATAATAAATATTTCCCAAGGAGATTTGAGAAGTCTTTACTTGAAAGTTTCTTAAATGAGAAAGACTTAAAGATAATTATGTCCACGTACCCATTTCCCTTGAGGAACTATTCGGTTGTCTTAAGAGTACCGTCGTGTGATTGTCCATCCCTCGAGTAATTACGCAATGGCCTTAGATTACCGTCGTGTGATTATTCCTCGAGTAACTATTCAGTAATCTTAGCGTACCGTCATGTGATGTATCGATCTTTTTCAACATCGTATTTTGTGTAAGATTTATATACCGAATTGTGAACCACAAAAACATGGGTACTGGTGCTAGCTGGACACATTCAAGCAATTTGGCGCTACCCAAAAGCATGCAGCCAATAATTTTCCCTTGTTCCTTATCCTCTAGCTCTACCCGGACCACCCCACCTCTCTCTCTCTCTCTCTCTCTCTCTCTCTCTCTCTCTCTCCATTGTCGCAACATTTTTGTCTTCAACAGACCTTACACATGAGGTAGCATGTCTGTTTGCTTATATATACCAGAATCAAGACATTTTTAGTTTCTCCATTTATGTCTTTAATTAGCAACATACATGGACAAAAACACAAGTACAGAAAATCTCCCTAGCTCCACTGTATGTCATCTCTTATACAGTATATATGTTGTCGAAAACACGTATTGTCATGCGTCGAAAATAACAAAGAAATAGAATCCCGACGATCGATATATAACAGGAAGAAGAGAGGAAAATTACGAGAAAAAAACACTGAACAAGAAAAAGAGTTTGGAAAAGCAGAAACTAGCTAGAAGAGGGGATCAATAGTATTAATTACCAGGAAGCTGCCATGGCTCACATACATGCAGGTCAATCTCCACCAGAGTACCCTTTAGAACATCTTCGTTCGCAATCTTCTTGTAGAGATAATGGCAGACCAACTCCTCGTCGCTAGGGTAGAATCTAAACCCTGGTGGCAATGAATCTCCAATGTCTCTTAAACCCATTCTCTTTCTTGTTTTTTTTAGAGAGAGAGAGAGAATGTTGGGTTGGGATTGATACTACCTTGTGAGATTTCAAAAACCAATTTATGTTATATGGGTTTGTATTGTATATATAGAGAGAGAGAGGTGTTGATGAGTACCTTTGCAAATTGGAATTTGTGTCAATATTTTAAAGAGTTTAAGCCTTGTGTAGTTAGTTATGGACATATTATTGTATGTAGAGGTAGCTTTCAAGAAGAACCAAAGTCACAAGAAATCTTTCTTGGGGGTGGGGGTGTTATAAAGGGGGAAAGCTTAAAGCATTTAATGAGTACAATCCAAGACTATAAATTTTAGCAAGACTACCCTACCGCTTAATATTTCACCGTCCATTTCGATAATTAATGGTTCGGATTTTTATACTCTTTCCGTCCCATAATATTTTTTCGGTCCGCAAAACAGAGACGTAAAAATAATACTATTTTTGTGAGAAAAGTTAAAAAAAAATTCAACAATTTACTAGATCTCGACGAGTTCTATTAACTTATGAAAAAATTTAAATTTTTTCTCGAAAGAAATGTATTATTTTGTAGTACTCGTTTCGCGGACCGGACAAATATTATGGGACGAAGGGAGTATCTCGTTTGATATAGAGACACGTATAAATGGAATTTTTTTAAAAAGAAGAGAAATTGTAGTAATTTGCTGAACATTTTTGATTCGATGGGTGGGGGCTGAGCAGTCCTTGTGATTCTTAGGCTCTGGCCCGCCAAGAAGAAAAAATTGCCCAACTCCTCTAATGATTATGAACGGTTTTCTTTTTTAACAAGAAGTTTGATTGATGTAAGTTTAACGACACTTACAATATGTAATTCATTAAAAATATTTTATATAAAGCCAAACTAATCGTCTAGTTTCGTACATGATTGAACGGTGATGGTACGTAAATTTGGATTAAGGTCCTGGGTAATCTCCAATCCCGTCCAGTTTGGGTTTTGTGGGTTCATTCCAGGTCCACAATAATGATTGAAATCGTTCATTTTGTAGAGCTCGTTAAGTACTTTTGCCGTGGAAAAAAAAATCGTGTTCATCATATAGCGATCATTTCCACATCGAAAACCTTTAAGAAAGAAGCTTTTTAGTGGAGTATAACATTAACCAAGAAACCTATAATTGTGGCGCAAAAGCCAGTAGGTAACATAGATTAGCTTTCTAGATTTGATGACTATTGTCCATAATTAAAAGCTATTTCAATAAAGCCAAACACAAAATTCTAACTTTAATTAACAAACCATTGTACGTACTTTCTTTGGCAAGATATATACTCCTCCATCTGTTTGATCTGATCTTTAATTAAGTCTTAATTTAGGGGCGTTAATTAATCATGCGGTAAGCGAAGTCCCATCAATCCGATCTCGATGGTAGACGAATAATTTTCCCATCGACGTCGCGGTAGGCCATGGGATTAGCTTTGACATGGGACCTACTACTGATTTTTTTTTTTTTATCAGCAAAGAAATTTTCATTAAAGAATCTCGATGTGGAACCTACTACGGATATTAAACTCATGATAAGGTTAATTTGTTTTGTGTATTTTCTGATCTTCTTTCTTTTTTTTCTTTCCTTGGCATGCCGAGCTAGTTCTTGGCCATCAATATCTTTTCCATCTTCTCGATGTATTCTTGTCTATTCTAAATAAAATTCTTCTTTTTGCCTAGCAAAGAAAATGTTTTTTTTTTTTTTTGGGCAACAAAAGTGTACTTGACACGACATGTATCATAATAATTAGGCTTATGTGATATGTAGATTATGACACGAATGGGTCCCAAGGGGATGCTTAGCACACAATAGATGGAAATAATGGAGCTTGATTTAATTATCACTTGTTATTTTGAGTGTGGCAGAGGAATTAACCAAAAGATTGGAGATCTCTCAAATACTTCCAAAAATGTCAAAATTACCCCTCAAGCACGACGTGTCGGCATGACACGTCATTCTATTTGGCTTGTATTGCCCATCATTTGAGGAATAATTTAATTCTGGCTCTACCTTACCTTATCAGATTTGATGATGATGAAGCCAAAAGCAATGAAATAGATGGTTGCAATTAATTCTATTCAAGGTCATATATGAGTAAATTAAGAAATATTTGTCAATGAAATTAGGGAGGAGATTCTTTAAGCCACTTTGATCTCTCTCTTGCTTGTAGAAGAAGAAAAGCATTGACTAGAAGAAAAAGGAGAATGAAACCCCCGACAGGCCATGTTGTTGGGATCTTTGGGCGCAGTGGATCTTAATTGGGGGACGAATATTGAATTTCTTTAATTTTGTCTTAATCTCATGAATTAAAAAGGTGTCAAGAAGATCCCGAGCTTGTACTCTGTACTTCATATCTGATATAAAAAGATCTATTTTATCGATTAACAAAAAAACTCATAAATAGCACTATCATATAATAAAGATATAAAAATTCCACATCCAAGAGCACGTTCTAATTTTTGAATAATATTAACCTAAGTTTCATTACGATAATGCTTAAAAGTTTATGCATCAAGGGTCCGATGAGAAAGTAATTGATGTGATGTAACACATCGTCTAGGTGTGTACATGTCATCGGCCTGTGACACATCATTTATTTATTTTAATACAAGCGCAAGAAAGAATACAAGTTTCAGAATTAACTACATCAAACATGACAAAGGTTCACAGTAGTACTAAACTCAAGTGATAGCTCATTAACACCAACCGGGGCTAACTCAATTGGCCAGGACTTTTGCATCTCACTAGGAGGTCAGGGTTCAAGTTTTCCCACCTGCGTGTAGGTGTTCTTCTCTTAGAGGCTTTTCCTTTCTTTCTTTGTTTCTACCCTATAATGAGCTTATTTCTTGTATTGGTTGAGTTATTGGATTTGGTTGTCTTGTGAACTATCACAATTGATGATGTAGTGTTCCGGATTTGTATTTTGTATTTCATATATGATGTAAAAATGATATCTTCTATCGTTTGATAAAAAAAAGTGATAGCTCATCAGGGAAACAAATAACTCTCATTCAGGAAAAGAAATAATCATTTGACCCCTGACCTCCCATATGAAAGTCTGCAAAGGTTGTCAACTGAGTTAACTCCAATTGATTGACGCATCATCTAGTTTTGTACACGCATTTTCTTGTCATATTTATCTGCTAGTATTTTTTTTTTTTTCCTTAAAAAGAAGAGGTATACGATGAATGTGGAATTCTAGGGCTAAGGAGTATTTCCTGGGAACACATTTTGGGAAAGCTTGAGCAAAGTTGGAGAAAGAGTAAGGACTTGAAATTCCTCCATTGGAACCAATAATTTCTTGGCCCCTCTCAGCTGTCAATTTGCCTTATTCACTCCCTTAAGTTATGGCCCCTTCATCCGGGACACTTGCCACGTACCCTAACTTACCATTCTTTTTTTTAAGATTTGTGCGCCCGCGCAAATGAATGGACATATATGTTCACGGTATATAAACTTCATCTTTTCTTTATCAACAAAATTACGTATATTAATAACTCGACAATGGGTACATCAGAAAGAAATAACACAAGCCTCGTGCAAGGAACACCTGAGCTAGGGTCGAACTTACTAAAAAAATCAGAAAATCTGTTCACACAGACATTATATGCACAGATTGTGCACAAATTTTTTTGTGGGGCCCACCACGGGTCCCACACAAATGATCCAAGCCGTTCATTAAATGTAAAACACTTTTTCAAGGGTCTCCGTGAAAAATCATCTTAATACGATACTTATAGATGTTAGATCCAATTATTTAACTTTTCATTTTCTTGAAATCTTAATGAAAAGTTAGATGATTGGATCAAAAACTTATGATTATCGGATTGAGCTGATTTTTCATAAGGACCCTTGAAAAAGTGTTTTACATTTAATGAACGGCTCGGATCATTTGTGTGAAACCCGTGGTGGACTCCATAAAAAAATCTGTGCACAATTTGTGCACTTTTGTCTGTGTGGTTAGACTGGTTCTTAAAAAATAGAGGGAAAAAACATCCAAGAAAGTGTTGAATTAATAATGTGCCCTTCATCTTGAGGTTTTAATTTTTAGAAATTTTGACTTTCACTGTTTTTTTTTATACCATCTGTACTCCTCTTTGTGCCATTATTGATAACTTTAATTTTATAAACCAAATTCACTTTAGCTATGACCCACAATAACCAATCTTGTCCATTCTACAATCCATATATGTTGCCTTTGGGCGTAGATTCCTATGGATAGGAAATCAACCCCTTTGGTAATACTAATTTCTAACACCGCTCATTAACTTCCGTTGATGTATATAATATTTGACCAAAAAAAAAATATTCTGTAGCGGATTCTCTGTATCTTTATTCTCATACAATTTTGACCTTTAGATTACGGGGTGTTTCTGGTCGTGAAAAATTTGAAGATTTTTATTTGTGGTAGAGAAGTTGTTAAGATGTTTCCGGTAATGAATAAGTTGTTGAGAAATGTCCAAGTTATTTCCGGTAGTGAATAAGTTGTTGATGGGTTTGTGAGTAGAGTTACTGTAGCAAAAAAAAATTGTTGACAAATTTTTTGTTAGTAGAAACGAGATAGTAAAATGCTGAAACTTTTTTGTTGGTAGAAACGAAATGGTAAAATGCGTTCAATTTTTTGTGATTTTTGTAAGTGGAAACACCCCTACGTGATAGTTTCGTAGATACTAAAATTTAAGACACAATCCGATGGCTTAAAGTACAGACGGGTGCAGGGAAACTCGGTACAAAGAACCTAAGGTGAATGATAAGTACCTTATACTCTCGCGCATTAGGTGTCGGTTTAAAACCCTCACTCACTCCATCATAAGATTCTCTATCCTAAGATTAAAACATTTTATTCTCTATCTTATGATTCTCATGGTGGTTGAGTTAGGCACATTTTATTCAAATTTCAACATCACTTTTCTAGTAATATCTAAAGATCTTTTGCACAACTTTATTGACAAGCTAGAGAAATAACTACGTACCTCTTAATCTCAAGAGATGGATTATAGTAATTAATTGAATTGGATGATTAGAAGAAGCTTGAGGGACAAGCTAGGTAAGAGGGCTCTCTCTCTCTCTCTCTCTCTCTCTCTCTCTCTTTACCAGCACTCCATGTTCACGAATCTAGCTACGTACAGCTAGCTCGATCGAGAAAGAAAACTCCGTTGCTGCCTCCTGTGTTTAATCTAGGCCCTACATCCTTATTTTTGGGTTTGGGAGTCCTTATTTTGGACTGGACCAAACATTCCAGACGTCGATCGCGCATCTTGTCAATCAATGCAAGGGAGGATGGAATGGGGTGCCCCATGCACTCGTCCTCCGGGACTTTATCGTTTTTAGTGCCCCGTGCACTCGTCCTTCGGGACTTTATCGTTTTTAGTGCCCCGTGCATCGATTGCACATCTTGTCAATCAATGCTGGGGAGGACGGAAAGGGACTTAGAGACTCTGCCAAGCAGGGGTGCCGAGTACATCTCGGCCGTTCAAAAGTGTTTTGGACAGCCCAAATGTAAAGGTATCGAACGAATTTAAAAAAAAAAAGAAAAAGAAAAAAGATGTTTCGATCCGGGCCGTTGATTCTGAGATGAACAGCCAGATTGGCCGCTCGGCACCCGCTTGGCAGGGGTGCCGCTCGGTAGCGTCCACTACAAGAAAAAACACAATTGCCGACTAAAGGTTTAGTCGCCTAATGTGGCCTTTTTAGTCGCGAAATGGTTTTTCCGACTAAATAATTTGGTCGGCAATTTAGTCGGGGAATGAGAGTCGGCAAATGTAATTGCCGACTAAATAAGGTTTAGTGGGCTAATGTATAGAACATTTGCCGACTAAATAAGGTTTAGTCGGCTAATGTATGATTTTAGCGACTAAATGGGGTGACTAAAAACTTGGTCGCGGTTTCTATTTTAGTCGGGAAATGTAACTTTTGCCGACTAAATACTTAGTCGGCAATAATAATCGCATTGTGGCATCAAGTGATATTACAAAATAATTAAAGGGCCAAAATGGATATATAATATTCCTCTTTCCTATGCACCTTTTGTATTTGCATGGTTGGTTTCCTTTCCGGACAGAACCTCTAAAGTCTCGAACCCGAGACCTTGTGTTTCATTTCACACCCATCTTGCCACTCAACCACCGGTATTCTCTGTTTACTTTTCGGTAATAAAAATACTTATACCATTGGATTTTGTTTGTTTTACCCTCAGTTTTTTACTGTCCATCCAACGTTTAATATTTTTATTTGAATCCATTATAGATCCTATAAAAATTATTCAAACTGCAAGTCATTCTTAAAATATTTTTTTATAGGTTCTTTAAAAAAATTAGCCCAATACGATTTGAATAGAGCTCTCATATGAGTTAGGGGTCTCTTAGGGTGTTCATTGAAAGACTTTAGAGCCAAAAATTCATTATATGACCATCCAGGAAAAAATGATAAGAAAAATAAAATCTTTTCATCGGTCCAAACAAATTGAAAATTAGAGGACTTAATTTTTTTTTATCCGGTTCAATCTATTTGTGAATTTTTTTTAAAAATATGAAAAAAAAATTAAGTACTCCAATTTTCAATCTATTTCAACTGGTACGAAGATTTTATTTTTCTGATAATTTTATCCGAAATGGTCATAATTAATTTTTGGTTTTAAAAGCTTTCAATGAGCACCCTAAGAGATCCCTTAACTCATATGAGAGCACTACCCATATTGGATTGGGCTAATTTTTTTATGAAACCTATAAAAAACATTTTAAGAATGACTCGCAGTTTGAATCATTTTTATAGGATCCGTAATAGGTCCAAATAAATATTAAACATTGGATGAACAGTACACATTTCATAATTCTATTTGTAACTTGACGGAAAATGATGGCAAAGGCTTAATTGTAAGCTTTTTTTTGTAAACTTTGGAGGTTAAATTGAAAATACGTTAAGTTTGAAAGCCTATGGGACATTGCGGTATAAGTTCAGAGGTTTTTTTTTTTTTTAATTTTTCCCTTTTTTTTTTTACCAACACACTAAAAGATAATATTTCAATCACATTCATAAAAAGACAGAACCTATTCTCCAATACACAATTAGAACCATTATCACCCGAGCCCCATTTGAGGTATTTTTTGCCCGGTTAGAACCAATCTATTTTTGTTTTATTATATGGGTTAAAAAATCATTCTTTAACGAGATAACAAGGGTTTATCTAAACTTGATCGAGCCACAAATTTACCAGAATGAATTATTCAACAAGTGTAACAACATGAACGGTGTTGATCGTAATGATTTTCTCGCGATTGTGTGCCTTCTACAATAATGAGTGCAACATAAGACCTAGTTGACTATCAAGTAAATCAAAGTATAGATTGTAAACATAATTGTCGAGTAATTTTTTATAATGCCCGATCTGAACCATTAGGATTTCACTTATTACCAATTATAATGTTGTCACCAAAATCGAAGATCACTCGATATCGGGGACCACATGATCAAAAGATATTTAATGAGTTCGGAGACGTTTTAGTGTTATAGTGAACTAACCAAGCCCTGCCTGAGGTCTTTTTTTGCAATCCAAATCATCTATCTTTGATGTAATACGAATTATAGATCATTCATACTAAGAATGAAGTTAACCGCATATGAATAGATACGTGATCGGCCAACAAAATTCTTTTTATTTAAGAATTTGCGTGCCGATAAACGGCTTTCCTTAATCCGATCGAACCAAAAATTTACAAAAATCTTATGATTAAGAAAGAAAAAAAAAAGATAAAAAAAAGAACGGCTTCGATCGGGAAGGTTGCATCGTGCTCAATGTCATCGGGACAAATATTTCCTTGAAATTTGTTTGATAGGGAAAAAAATTAATAATTGCCGACTAAATGTAATTTTAGTCGGCAAATATACCTATTCCCTACTAAACTATTTAGTCGGGAAATATTTTTTCATTTATTTTTGATTTTTATTTAAATTAGGAAAAATTGATATTCGCCGACTAAATTATTTAGTCGGGAAATGTTTTTCATTTATTGACTTTTTATATTATGGAAAAAAAATGATATTCCCCGACCAAATGTCATTTTAGTCGGCAAATATTACCATTCCCTACTAAATTATTTAGTCGGGAAATGTTTTTCATTTATTGACTTTTCATATTACGGGAAAAATTGATATTCCCCGACCAAATGTAATTTTAGTCGGCAAATATTTCTATTCCCTACTAAATTATTTAGTCGGAAAATGTTTTTCATTAATTGACTTTTTATATTAGGGAAAAATTTATATTCGCCGACTAAATTCATTTTTTAGTCGGCAAAAATTATTATTTCCCGACTAAAATAGGATTTGGTCGGCAAAAATTATTATTTCCCGACTAAAACTATTTAGTCGGTATTTGTTCAACAATTGGCGACTAAATTTACTTTAGTCGGGAAATTTTAGTCGGCAATGGTGTAATTTCTTGTAGTGGTCCCCGGATCCGATGGAAAGGGGTGACTGGAGGGGCCCAGGCCCTTGCACAATTTTAAATATGATCTTTAATTATTCTACTTTCTCCATCTCAATTTGTTTGCTCATTACGGAAATTCTCCCATTTTATTGACCCAAGGGCTTTGAATTGAAAAGTGTATAGGTTTCCAAAAAAATACCCTTTAGAACAACACAATTACTTAAAGAGTAAGAGTAATGTTAGAATTTCACATTAAAAGGGTATAATTGGAACTTTGCCCTTTTGGTGGTTTCCAAATATGAAAAATTGCAAACAAATTTGGAACAGCCAAAAAAGAAAATGTAAGCAAACAAAATGGGACGGATAGAGTACTAGGTTTTCAGATTAATTTAGAAATTTTATGTAAAATTGGCCCATGTAAGTCTTTGGATGAAAACAAACATCTTGATTTTTCACTTGACCCAAAAAAAAAAAAGGAAAACAAACATCTTAAAATAAATATATTTGAGGGGAAACTTTTTTCTATAATTATAAATTATCAACAATTTTTCGGTCACGTGTGTGTAAAATAAAATGACGGCTACATATATATACACGAACTTATTGTTCGGTCTACCACATAGCAATACATAAACAGACCATGTAATTTTTGTTATCATTGAAGAAATACACTGGTTCAGGCTCCACCAAGTATAAATATTCCTGCGTTCGCCGCTAACCGATACTGGAAAAATTGGAAATGATACTCAATAATTCTCACTGGCTCACTAATATATATACAGTATTGCCAAATATGCTCGACCTCCAAAAAAAAATAAAAATAACACAGTAATGGAAAATAAATACTACTAGCTACTAAGGTGGCAAATCAAATACTCCGTAACTAACTAGGGCTAGCTCAGTTGGTCAAAACTCTTGCATCTCACTAGGAGATAAGGAATTCGAGTCTCCCAACTTGCGTGTAGATGTATAATGGGCTTATTTCTTGTATTGATTTGGTTGAGTTGTTGGACTTAGTTGTCTCGTGTAATCTCACAATTGATGTTATGTCATGAGTTTATACTATGTACTTCATATCTGATGTAAAATGATCTCGTGGCAAATCAAATGCCATGCATGATTGATTAAGGATGGCCCGCATCAATTCATTATTTCATTACATAGTACGTCCATATATACCATGAAACTTTCGTGATTGATTAAGGATGGCCCGCATCAATTCATTATTCATTACATAGTACTTCCATATATACCATGAAACTTATTACGTGGACTGGATTGCTCAATCCGTTCATTATTGCTTCTGATAAAACCCTAGTACTGCGAAGACGATGTCAAAATAGTACTTGCGGCGAAAGCTCTATTTTACCATACTCTATTCGTTTCTCAAGGAATATACTCTCGCGTCGCTGGGAATAGAATAAGTGATCACTTAATCTAATGAGAGACCGATCTCTACAAGGTTTTGGAGGTGGCGGTTGGGGGGAGGCTCTGGATGTGGCAGTGGCCGTCGGGTGGGTGGTGGTGTCTTGGGGCTGCGGCTGCTGGGTTTGCTGTGTAGGGTTTGAGTTCTTAGGTTTTTTTTTTTGGGAGATTGGGCTTGGCCTATCAGGTGTTTGTTTGGTGTTTGGGTTTGACTTATTTGGGTGTTAGGGCTATGCCCTATTTGGTGTTTTCTCATCCAACCTTTGGTTGGATTTCCTTCCCCTCTCCTCCGACTTAATGTACCATTTTGTCAAGTTTTTTTCGAGTCATTATCTGTTTCTGAGCTTATAAACACAGTTTTTTTTTTTTTGGCCAAACAATATACATTAGTAAGGGGTTGACGGGGTGTTAGTATGTTAGTCAATAAGAGTTCAGAGGCTATCCATAACCTTGAACCCCAAATCTACTCCCCATGGGACTCGAACATTGGTCACCACTAGGAAGAGAAGTGAACATTCCACCTATGCTAGCGTGGAAGTTCTATAAACACAACTTGCACTAGGTGGACAACCGTATATTTTCTGCGGTTAGGGAGTGTTCCACGTTTTTTTTTAAAAAAAAAAAAGTACTTATTTTACATTTTCAAACTCAAATATAATGAAAATGTAAAATAATTTTTTTATTTTTTTTGCATTGTTTAAAAGATCTCAATGAAATCTATCAAATAAGATCTATATTGCCGGGAAAATTATTTACGTAAACACATAATTTTTGAGCTTGAAATTGTCTTCTTGAAGTATTTTTGAGCTTGAAAAATAATTGACCAGTAAGAAGTATTTTCATCAGCAATTTGAAGTAAAATAGTAACCTCTGATCATTAAAAAAAAGTGTAAAAATAGTAACCGTTTTGCCAGCTTGATAAAATTTTGAGGATCTAACTCTAAAAATTTGCTCTTTACTTAGTTTATGATAAACGTGAAAGATACGGAAGAAATCAAGGGTTCATTTTGAACTCAACGGGAGACTAAATGCCGAATAAGCAGTCAATCGTAATTCAGAGCCGATCCTAACTTTTCGGGGACCTAAAGCAAAGATAAAAGCTGAAGTCTTTATGTTGGACTATTATAAAGGGTGCCAAAATAGGACACCCTGAAATTTGTAAATTTTTGGGGCCTAAATCAGCCGTCTCTTGAATTTTAGCTCAAGACTGGCTCTGCAATTGTTCTATAAAAAAAACTAAGACAAACCTAAGCCTTATTAGTAGGGTTGGATCAACTGGCTTGTTAGCAGAGTTAGGACTCAGTTTCTCTTCAGTTGGTAAATTCACTTTGGTAAGTTCACTTTCAATTTTTGGTCACCATGGATTTGGTGTCGACAATCCGCCGCGTTCATTTTGAGAGTCTCGTTGAGCAAATTGGTAGTTTGATTGTTCAAGTTTTCATATTCTAGTCTCTCTTTTTTTATTGCCCAAATCAACCTTAAACGAGCTTTTATCAAGTCAATCACAAACTCAACTCGGGTAGGGTGATTTTTGTGCACAAAAATCCAAATTCTCGATAAACTGTTAAGCAGTCGAGTTCAAGTATCCCTAATTTTTGGCCAACCAATAAGCCAGGATATCGGGATACTGCAGGAGACATCAGGACTGTCCTAAAGTGTTTTCAGCGGTCTGGATTAAAAACGAACTCTTCCAGAATGTTTGTTTTCAATCCGGACTATTGATTACCGAGATAGACGGTCTAGATACAAGGAACTACTTTGCAGCATCCCGGGCGGGTCGGGCCCATGCATTAGAGATCACAAAAAGTTACTTATGTAATAGCCATTTTCATTTGACAAGGTAGTATAACTGTCCCCATATTTATTGCAAAAATTCCGGACCTTACCCTAGTTTAAGATGACGTTAATTAGTGAAGTACGCATAATCTCTATTATGTTTAAGAGAAAATAACATCAACCTTTCTTGCAAGTTACTCCCTCCGTCCCAATTTGTTTGTCCAATCGTCGAAATTCGTGTTTTTCAAAAATATACTTATATCTTACATTTTTTATGATTTTGAAGATTTTGTATAGTAAAACTAATGAAGATCTATCAAACAAGATCCATATTGCATATTAAAAACATTACGAATTGAAAATTATAGACAATTTTTTGAGAGGTCAAACGCTCTCAAAAAGTCAAAAAGATGACAAACAAACCGGGACGGATGGAGTAGTTTTTGCCAAAATTAGAAACAAGATGGGGATTAGTAGACCTACACGTGTGCTCAAACACCCAAAAACAAGCTTCTAATCAGGGTGTGTTCCAAATTCCCCCCTTAAGAAATAAATACATATTTACAATTTTCAAGTTTAAAAATAATAAACTTACTGAAACAAAAAAATATGTAATATAAATCTTGTTTGATAGATTTCAATGAGATCTATCAAACCCTACAAAAAAAAATTTTAAAAAAATCTTCAGTCCATTATTTTTAAACTTGAAAATAGATCCTTATTTTTAAATACGTATTTGAGAAAGCGATCAGGGCCTGATTCTTTTATTGGATGCGACACATCTCAAAATCATCTCCACGGTTAAGCGAAGGAACCTCCAAAATTCACTCTACTCCCTAGGAATATCCTATTGTTTGTATTTGTTTGATTAAAATGAAAGCGAAAGCTCCGCTTCTAATGATCATCACACAAAATATTCCTCCTTTAATTACTACCAGTAAAACTAATCAGGAATCAGTTTCCTCTCCCAACATATGAATCGCGGCTATCCGAACTCACAAAATTATTTCCTGCTTATTTCTCAAGGAGCCAGTTCAAGCTACTACTGAAACAATGATTCGACAATACACTGTAAAGCGACTATTAAAACAGCGGTTCCTCCATGTCACTCAATCTAAAACACCGTAAGGGATGAAAAGTTCGTCGACATGGAAAGAGGACAAAGCGATCCATGCTTTTCGATGTGATTGTGCACTAAACTTCTGACTGGAGAGTTCCTACAAAACTGAATCAAGAAGACCAGCCAACCATATCTCGTTGATGTGTTTCCTCGTTCCGAACATTGTCATTGCAAACGCATTCTCTCGTTTTCTCAAGATGATTTCAACTTGGCCGAGGTTGAAGCAAGGTGAGAAAGGGTTCTGTGCCCGACAAACATCAAGAAGATTCCCAAGAAACCTAGTGCTTTCAATGTTGTGAATAGATCCAACTGCAGAGAATACAATTATAATTTGAGTTAAATTTGGTGGAAATGGTTCTCAATAACCAGCTCTTCTAAGAAGTTTTCCTTGAGACGTCAATGTTACCCCCTTTACTACCGAGTGATGAATAGGGTAAAATTCCTGTACAAGGCTGCTGGCAGGAAGGCAAGAGTCTAAGACCTGTTAAGTGTAAAAGTGCCGAGTAAAAGACAAACCTTCAACCAGAAAAGAGCATAGAGTGAGAGAACTGCCGCAATGCCAAGATGGAACAAGATCGCAAATGTGGCAGGGACCGTTGATGTAGGGAAGTTCTTCAGGTTTGTGCCGAGACGCAAAAGCTGTCAAAGATATCAAGAAAGTGTGAAGTTAACAGCCCACCAGAAAACTACAGAAGTTTCCAAGTAGTTAAGCCACACAAGAGTCTATCAAATCAAAATAACTAACAGGAATGACTAACGAGGAACCCTAAGAGCATCCGCAATGTAATAATCAAAAGTGAATAATCAAAACTTGCCACGTCAGCTTTTGATTATTCATTTAGAGGGTTGTTAAAGTTAGCAATGTGAAGTCTCACATTATTACTTTTGATTATTCAAATGCCCAAATTTGATTATTGGTTAGGAGGTTGCTAACTTTGATTATTACAATGTGAACACTTTTTTAAGCACATATTGCTAATTTTAACAATTTTTTAATTTTTATTATGACATTGTGGATGCTCTAAGAAGAGAATTCTAACTTGATTCTGTTTAAAAACCACCAAGTGCGAGGACGCCGAGGAGGAAGAATTTTCGGTTACTAAGATTCAGTATAACTGCTTAAGCGGTCTAACGTCAAATATGTTTGGAATAAATGGGAACAAAAAATAAGAATCCAACGACTCACCCCAACCAAAAATGCAAGGAGTGGCACGAGAACGAGACCCAAGAAGGCAAGAGAGAGCTCTTGAGGAGGAAGCTTTTCTGGAGCCCTGAAGATGTGTGTTATCTCAGCTTTGGGCCCATATCTCAGGTAAGCATCAACCGGCCGTGGAGGAGGTCGGGTAGCCTTCTCAGGTGGTTCTGGCAAATCTAGTTCAATATGGCCCAGCTCCCGCAAGAAAGAGTTCTCCTGAAAAATAAAAATTGCAAACAAAACGGGGGGAAACGACGATTAAGACATGAAATAAGCTTAAATGTCATTACAACAATGACTTCATCGAAGGTGGAATGACAATAATGGTAAAATATAAATTACGTAATTAAAGGTGGGGAAAAAAGAAAAGCACGGTTACCATGACAGCATCACCCACTGTAAGTTGAATATCGTATGTACCAGAAAGATAGGAGAACTTCTCGACCAGTCCAAGAAAATCCTACAAGACAAATGCTGCTTGTATAAGGAATCAAATTATCTGAACATTATTGTTAACCATTATTGAATTCATCTTATCTTGATTATATTTTAAGGTCAGTAAGTCAGACCAGACTGTATGCTAGAGTCGTCGTTACACAAGTCCTTAGATCTGAGTTGATAAACTAATTAACTTGTATCAATAATAACTTGCAAATCCATGGGCTCCGTTTGGGGAAAAAGAGGGGCAAAAATGGAACTTTAAGATTTGAATGATAGAAGGAGAATTACTAGTATTATCTCAAACTGCTTCCCAGCGTTCCCCAAGACAAAGATGTGCTCAACTTTGGTCTCATGTATGAGCTTGAGGAAAGCCTGCAGGCAAAAAGAGGTTTCAACAAAAGACAAGGAGTTGACGATCAAAAACAAAAAAACAAAAAAAAAGCAAAAGACAAGGAGAACATGATTCAAGGAAATAAACCAAAAGAAGACTGAAGACCTGATGTGGTTCGAATGAATGCTTAAGAGGGGTGGTCAACCGAAAGGACAAACGCAGCTTTTGCAAGTGGTTTGCTGATAAAGAAATAGCATTATTCTCGACAAAATCAAGCCTGCAGAAAAAAAAATACCAGGATGTAGATCTTACTGTGAGAAAGTAAAAACTATACCAAGGAATACACCAATAGATAACATATCAAAAGATCAGTTAAGGCATGTTTCATGTATTGAGAAGCAAAAGTCTCTCTCAGAATAACAACTAACAAGGTTGACACAGTTGATGTTTGAGAATTACGGAGTACAAGATTTCAAATTAATCACAAATCTCTCAACACTTTCAGCAGGGATAGGAATCCATGTTCTAGGCAATGATGGGTAGACCACTATAGCATTTCAGAGAATTGGGTTATGCAGAACAGCAGAAAATTATATCGAACTAAGCTGAAAATAGTATGTTTGAAAACACAGGAAAAGAACGAAAAAATTCCAAATTCAAGGACAAGGTGGCGTACTTCTTCAGAGTTTCTAAGCTCCCAAGATCACTATCCAGTACAGCAATTTCTGCATTGTCAACTTCGATAACTCCCGTGACATAAATCGGTACCTTTGTTCGACCTCCAGTGGCATAAACTTTCTTGTGCTCTTGATCATGTAGCACAGTCTACCATAGAAGACCAGAATAGAAAAAGTACACACACACAAAAAGCAGATGAAGATGAGCTTCTCAGGCATGAGATAGCAAGGGGAAGGGATTTTCATGTAACATGAGAGTGAATTTACCTCAAATACAAAAACATAATTGCCAACATCCACGATCTTTGGCAACGCATCCAAGACATGGGCATCAGCTTCTGGATCAAACTTGAGTTCCTGCATCAAGTAAATGCAAGATCATTAAGCTATAAGTCGGGCAACAGATCCAATAAAGTGGTCATAAGCATCTGATAAGCAACAACAAAAGTCCATGCAGTACCTGACTCTCGATTATAGACGCGTCCTTTGAATCAGAACTGAAAGCCTGTGTGAGTTTTACGGAAAGAGGAGGTGCAGTAGATCCCAGTACAGTACTAACCCTAACCTGAAGGGCAAAATCGTATTAAGATCATAATTTGATAACCCATCCAAGTCAAAAGAATGAAATCCTGATCAAAGTGCCGAACAAATTAGTACTCCTACACAAGCAGCATCTAAACGAAATATACAGCAAGAACATATGTTCATCGATTGAAAGTGTTTGTTACAATTGTACGAATGCAGATGATTAAGGATCATTTACACTATACCAAGAGGAAGAAAAAGAGCTGACAGGTAGGCGTTAAAGTCACATGATGGCACTTGAGCACCTCCAAGAAAAGGAAGGGTTGACCGGTAGAGTACTCAGGGGCGGCTCTACCATATGGTCAGGGGGGTTGGCTGGGTTCAAAAAATACACTTAAATATTGTAACTTTTGTTATTTATAATTTAGTTTTGCTTTAATATTCTGCACTAAATCATAAAAAAGTAGATGAAAATACACTTTAAATTCGTAAGTGTATATAGCTTGAGTTTTGTATACAAATTTTTTCCGTGTGTTTTTGTCACCGCTGAACTATAATTTTGGAGCCGACCCGGGGAGTATTTCAGCAATTCGTATATCACCAGATGAGACATCCAGATATTAACATAAGTAGACACGATTATAATCGTTTCTTTTATCACCAAAGAGGATCGAGCATGCCAAGAGAAATGTAGTTCTTCCCAAACACGAATGAAGTTCCAGTGCTAACTGCTAACATGGCAAAACCAAAACAACTAGATAGTAATACTAGAAACTAATAATGGTGTTCCTTGGTGTTTATAGTCAATTTGACCACTGGTATCTCAAGTTATCCTACAAAATGTGCTGGTACTCTTTCAGACAGTACTTCGTCCAATGCTATCATAGTGCAATCAAAAAAAGGTTATACTAGTTCAGTCAGATATCGTAGTTCCCACCAACCAGCCCAAAGAAGAGAGTATTTAGTTCCTGGTGAAGAAATCATCTGACAACATTTAAAAACATGCAGCAAGGAGGGAATCAACCTAAAGTTCCACTGCTAATAGTTAAAGTTATGTTGAACAAGTAATTGACACTCATTCTTAAATGAGAAGACAAAAACGAACAGAGCTGAAACACCTTGAGTTGGTCTTTCTCGGTCAGTGAAAGCACAGTAGCTGGAAGTGATAAAATCAGCGGAATGGAAACCCTGCAATAGAAAAAGGAAAAGGCAAACAGTTATCTAGAGTAATTCTTTTCTTGAAAAAAACAAGAGACATTCAAGCATTGAAGCATCCCCATCCAACTCCTTTGTTCTCCCAATATCATGTAAAATACTTGGTAAAAGTCCACCAAAAAAGTTGCAACCATTATGGAATGTATTCAAGTAGTTACCTATTGCTCTCCAAGCAAGCCAATGCATCAATTTGGTTATACAAGTCTTTGGCATTGCCAGGAATTCCAATACCAAGGAAAAACTTTGCCAAACCAAATATCTTGTTTCCTGGAAGCTGCAAATTAAAAACCAAAAACTTAAAGTACAAAATAAAAGTGCAACATGTAAATATTATCATTAAAGCACTAAAAAGCCCCACTAACATTTAAACTTCCAGAAGTAGATGCTGCAAAAGCTGTCAGCCCACGAACTACAGATGAGGTTGCTGAAAGAGGACCCTGATGTTCACGTGCATCGACAAGTTTCTCATCAAAGTAGTAGGCACCATCATCTACAACACAAAAAGGAGCCACAATAAGAGTAGGATAAATAAGAATAATTTGTCAACATTATAGTCAAGGCAGCTATTAGAAGGCATTTACCATGGTGTGATTTCAGTAAAAGAACATGACAACCAAACTGACACAGTCGTAGTATTTAGTTCGAATTGAAAGCCAAACTGACTTCATCGATGGCGTAACGAAAAGAATAGCCCCCATTTGGTTTCTGAAATTAAACTAACCTCCTTAACAATACAGATGTGATATATACATGTTCCTCATCCTAGATATGCAACCTACTTATTAGTTTTGAGCTAAAATAATTATTGTTTACGATATAGAATGTCTTAAGATGCCAAGAAATCATACATATCATAAAATCAATGACCTGATAGCACCAATCTAAAACCATTGGCATTTTAATTGAAGGGGAAAAACCGAAGTATAGTGGTTGAGCAAGCAAACAAACAAGAGAAATGAGCTCAAATCTCACATGCACATCCACTCTTTTAAGTCACTATGACAATCAGAAGACAGAGGAGGGAGAAACAACAATTACTAGACATACCATATTTTTCAATGCCATCAAAAAGCTTCACAATGTCATTACTAAGCGTCCCAATCTGGCAATAGAAAAATCGTTAAATTGAACAAAACAGAACTACGAAGACATTGATGCGACCATTTTAGGAGCAACATCAAGATTAATGAGACTCCAACTACAAAATGTTAATACACATACCACTGTTATCAACCCAGTAGGCAGATGAAAAAGAATGGCTAAGAAAAACAGGACATTTCTATTGGATACTCGGGGATGTATGGTTGAATCCTTCATTATATTTCAGTACCTATTTGGGAAGTATGATTAATGCTGTTTAGCATATGCATATATTGAAGGTAGTTTTGATGCACACTTATCTTTTTTGTCTACGGAATAAAGTTTTTGAAATTATCTCTTCTTGTGAACATATTTATAGGAGACCTCTCCTTAGAAGACTCTTGCTTTGTAGACTTCCAATGTATAAAGGTTTGTGCCCCTCTTCCACTTTTGGCCTTTAATTTATTCACTTACCGAAAACAAGATGTGAAGTCTACCTAGTATCTAGATTCCCATAATGCACGATGAGCCTAATTTAAGACCGACAAATTTCCAAGCACCCACATCCTATCTAGTTTTCCAAACCGTTTAACCAAGCAAAAAGCTGATGAAATTCCTTTTTCTTATTTTGAAATGCACTACTAGATGAGAATATGAAGCGGCAGGGGATTCTTTCTCCATCCACGTTGGAGGTTAGAATTTCCTGCTTTATCAAATGAGAACAGGGCATGTATCCTAAACAATAAATCTTTCTTTTTCTTTTTATAGTCAAGGGTAGAAGAGTTAAAAAATTATTAACAAGTGAAAGTTTCAATTTCAAGTTATTGTCCTACCAATTGAAAAATATGCAACTGCCTAATGACCCGACATGAACCCCTACAAGGGCAATGCTAGACTAACCCCTCATTTTCCACCCATCAAATCAGTCTTCATAATTGGCCAAAATTAAGATAATAATGAATGCAACCTATTAACATGCCAGGCTTAAATGAAAGAACTTCTCCAAATCCATCAGTACAACAGGTCACTTCCCGATATACTGAATCAGAAATCAGAATAGTTGAACCCAACAATTATGAAGGTCTTTTCTTTTGATAAGTGCAAAAGCAACAATGATACGCACAATTTTTCTAGAGTAGAACTTAATATATTTCTGCTCACCAGAGATTGATCAATCTCAGAAGTTGCTAAGGATATAACCCCAGCAAGTGTTTCAAGTGCTATTCCTGCACAAGTTCAATAAACCCAGTGATGAACTACATAATTTTGTAATTAATGCTGCAAAAGGAATATTAAGAAGCTTAGAGCAGACTTAAAGAATGATAATCAACAAAATATGAAAACATGAAAATTGTTTACATTATATAAAATTATTACCAGCAGCATAAGTACTTGACACAGGGTTATTGGGACCATAGCGCCACCTTCCATCACTTTGGCTGAGTGCCTGCAATATTTTTGAAAGTGAGTTCCAGCATTAACAAAACAACTTTGTATTCCAGCAAGACATGAAAAAAGTCCATCAACTATTCATACTAACCATCCCACTCAGACTCACCCCCAAAAGCATAGGCTTTTCAATAATCTGGGAGGTATAAACTATTCATACTAACCTTTATGGATCGAAAAATTCCATCAGCGTCGGCAAGAAACACATCAACTTCAGAGGTTTGATCCTGCAAAAACACAAAGAAAGCAAACAATGAAAAACAATCACTGGATTAAAGTGATGTCCTATATCCAATCCTAGAGCAAAGACCTGCTAACATAAACTAAGATAGAAATTATTCAACAGCCAAACAGCATCATATTTCCAAGTGACTACAAATACTAATTGGAAAAAGACAATTTTCTTCAACCACTGCACACGATGGAAACATGGTAGGATCTTGATGCAGAATAAGATAAGGATAAAGTATCGTTCTTTTGCACTAATTACCTTTATAAGCCGCAAACCTCCTATGGCGTAGTAGAAGTCAAGCAATGAATTCGCATCGTTGACAGATGCTTTGAGTCTCAAACCAATTTCCTTAATGCAGAAGAAAAATACTTATATCATTATGTATCACCATACCCGCAAAGTACTCAAAGAGCCAGCTTCAAACGTCGAAAAACATATCAGTGCCAAAGCTTTAAGTTACCAGAAAAACTTGCTCATTGATCTCGCATTTAAATAGCACATTGGCCCTCAGCGCAAAGAATAAGTCCTTCAGACTAGAGGATGACCCAAGTTTATCCACCGCGGAAGAGCAAGTGGAAGCCCTAACATTAAGCTCTTTCCCAATTTCAAGAATCTCGAAAGTTCTTAAAGCTTCATATGCTTCTTCTAAGCTGTACACATAAATCAAACATAAGATATTTGCTTAACATGGATTTGCAAAGTTCAAGTTCAATGAATTGGCGCAATCAAGTTGGAACAAGCCCCAGTGATTGGAATATTGTATGATTGATATGAACATACATACACAAACACTACTTAATACTGGTCAAGAGACCAATTTGAAAAGCCAGTCAAGGTAGAATTTAAGGTTATGAAAAAAGAAACCCGTGAATTATGCAAGTTGTCATTTCGGTCAAAAGTGACGTGCAACTCGAAGGATATAAAACTTCTTGGTCAAGCCAAAAAGACTGCCAATTGGATGCTCCTACTCCACCATGCCTGAACCTCTACCTTAGCTTAATAAGCGGAGCTGTATTAAGCCTGAGAAAGAAAGCAAAAGGGTACATCTCCCAGCCTCACATAGGGAGTTGACCCACAATCATCAACTATATCCATAATCAAACTAAGACCGAAGAAAAAGAGCTACCATATCCAAGAGTACACGTAATTGGCAACTACAAAAACTACTGAAGAAAACGTGACAGAAACAAAAAAAAACGAACATCCGCACAGATAATACAAACATCTTGCGTGCTAAATGCAAAATGAGGTGAAACCAGTCCCAGAATGCCCCCTATATGTTACTAAAATTGAACCGAACAAATCAAATAAAACAGAGCTCAAGCATAAGACTATGTCATATTTTCCAGTTTAGCAATGCTCCGTATGGTTGCTCCCTCGAAATTACAAAAGAAAAGGACACCAAAAAGACATCATCGAATTTCTACAAACTCCAATTAACGAGTCCTACAATCTCCTCCCATCTGATCCGAGTCTTTCAACAGATCAACAAGCAATTATCACTAACTGCAACACTATTTTCCAAACCCTTCTCTCTTTTCCCGGCAAGTAAAACCTCTTATACGAAGGATCAAACCCTGCGCAAAACAGGAGTCTTTTTTCACTCCTCTTAAGATTTGTCACAAACATGGCGGAAAATAACGGAAGGCGAAAAAGCTTAAAGGGCAATTGGATCGTGACAATAAAAGCATACTTAGGACATACAAACATTGAGGGTTTCCTTAGGGTTTAGATTGACCTTGCGAAAGATCCGTCGACCGGCGTGAAGAGCTCTAGTGCGGCAGATCGATGAGCGTCGGATATCGGCTGGATTGCCGCAGCTTCGCAGATCGACGTCAGACATAGCAACAGAACCAAAAATCCCAACTTTCCGGCCATCACTGAAAAAAAGGAAACAAAGAAGAAACTTATTGGAGACTATCGAACTTTCAAAAACCCTAGAACATAGTAGTAAATCGAGACGAGATCGTGTAGATCTTACGTAGAGAAGTTCACGGTCGCTTGCCCTGAGTGTTCTCAGTTCTCAGTCAGCGCACCACTGAGAGGGGAGGGGGTAGATACCGCGAAGGAGGAAGACGTTTTTACGCTCTTCAATTCCAAATTTACCCATCGTTTTTCATTATAGTAGTAGTAGTTTTTTAAATTGAGATTAAAACTTTGAAAATGTTATATGCTATTGTTTCTTGAATTTTTTAAAATTTTTGCTAGATTTTCAAAATATATCATCTTTACATTACATCTTAGACGATGAGAGGAATCGAAACAAGGATAAGATATAAATTAAGTTGAAAAAGTCCATCAAAGACAACGAAGGCACATTAAAAGATTGTCTTTATAGTCTAATATTTTTTATGCTTTATTTGGAACCTAAGGAAAGTAAGGAAAAAGAAAAGAACGTAAATTTTTATTTTTTTTACCATTGTTTGGTTACAAGAGAGAGAAGAAAAAATAATAAATTCTAAAATTGTAAAGTAAAATTTTTCTCCTACTTTTTCTCTCTCTTTTTATTTTATTTTCTTTTCCCTCATTTTTTCCTTAAGTTGCAAACAAAGCATTAGTGACTTTTTGATTTACATCGAGTTTCAACCGGGAAAACAATCTTTTAGTATCTCTTCGTTTATGGTATTTTTCTAATAGTTTTTTTTATTACTCTCGTTGAAACGAATAATGTGATGTAAAAATTTTGTCCAAACCTCGTTAAAATTAAGAAAATGATTTCCACACTCCCCTTTTATCCATTGTCACTCAATATATTTTCTTTTATTCATGTAAAATTACTGAATTACCCTTAACTATTTAGTCATATTTTTCATACAAAAGACAATTTGATACTTTCATGTTACAAAAAATAGAAGTGTCAATTAATAATAGGAAAGTGTTTAAAATCACTACCCTAAAACTAAGAGAAAACAAGCAAAAACTGTGACAAAAATGCCACCGAGAAATTGGCCTGAGAGGGGTCCTTTAAACATTCAGGGGACAACTCAAAAAACAAGTCAATAGTTCAGGGGGTTTAAATGTAGTTCCCCCTTGTAATTACAAACGGTCGCAAAGCTCAACAAACGAAGGGGTGGGTGGGTGGGATGGAGACACGTTCAGAGAAGGTGAGCCTCGAACTCTACAGAGGCCATTCAATCGAACACGACGAACATTCATTGGAGTTCGGTTGCGGGAATAAAACTCAGCGTTGCGACGCATATAAAGTGCAGAGAGAGAGAGAGAGAGCCGGGAAAATGGAGGAGGAGAGTTCGAGCGGTATTCGGGTGAGTGGTATGCAATTCGCGTACGATGCCCAACCCCCGCTTTTCCTGGACTTCAGTCTCAGTATCTTGCCCGGATCTCGATGCCTTCTCGTCGGTGCCAACGGATCCGGTAATCAAAATCACATTTTTATCGCAAATGACATTTTGTTCTTCCTTGATTGTATAATACCTTTGTTTTGTGTTTTCTGTTAGTCAATTGCGTGATTATGTTCTTTGTGATTGCGTGCATATTGTTTGCAACTACCCTCGAATTGGGAGTATTTACTTTGTTGGAATTCAGGTTATTATAGTAGCTTCCATGATCTTTTTGTTCCAAATATATGGTTGCCAATTTGGGAGAGAGTGGCTACGTGCATACTGAGGGAAAACAGAGAATGAACCAGAGTTTCAACACAGAACACGAGAGAGAGAGAGAGAGAGAGAGAGAGAGAGAGAGAGAGAGAGAGAGAGAGAGAGAGATTGAGAGAGAAGGCACCATTGAATTCACATTCCCATGTCATTTGATCTGCTTTCTTGTTTTTATTCACTGTTTCTGTTCTTAGTGGAAGCTATTATCGAAGCTATCCCGCATTATTTTGCTCTTTCCATGATTTTAGTATGATCCTTTTTTTTACTTTCATAGATGCATGAATGAAGAAAGCCACTTGTTTCCACTAAACTAAAAGTTGTAGTACTTGACTCTTTTTCTTTTGTCTTTATTTATATTTTTCCAAAAATTATTCACGTTTGTTAGTTTTGCGCCAAATTTTTATGGATTATTGGTTTGTCTCAACGAGAGGAATTAAAAAAGTAGAAATAATGACATTTACCCAAAAAAAAATTGGAAATATCAAGAAAAAGTCCAAAAACTGGCTTTTCCGATTTGTTCGTTGGATATGTCCGACAAATGTTGGGTAAACATAAATGTCATAGTTTCTTACCTTTCCAATTCCTCTCGTCAAGACGAACAAATAATCCACAAAAGTTAAGCGCAAAGCAAACAAACTCGATTTTTTTTTTTTTAATAAAGCGAAACAAAAAAGCCAATTACTCCAACTTTAAATTTAGTTGAAATTGGCTTTCTTGAAAGTCACTTCCATCAGTTGCTTTACAAGTTACAAATCCGAGGTCCTCATTTATTCATGTTAGAGAGTAGGATTGGCTGGGTGGAGCAATCATGGTCAAATTTTCCAAATATTGACATGATTTCCTATTATTACCTTCCACCCCTGACTGTACTGACTACTGAGCGTCTAAGTTATCTGGAAAAATTTCATTCTCTGTTTACTGAATCCCACTCGCTGCTAATATTGTGTAGGGAAAACCACTTTGTTGAAGATCTTGGCTGGGAAGCATATGGTTGGCGGAAGAGATATTGTTCGGGTGCTTAATGGTTCAGCTTTTCATGATACACACCTAGTTTGTAGTGGTGACTTATCCTATCTGGGAGGATCTTGGAGTAAAACTGTTGGCTCTGCTGTGAGTTCTTTACCAAGCTCATGTAAAACCCACAAGTGCTGTACCTTTTCTGTTTCTCCTGGCATAATGGAATTATACTATTTTTAGGAGAATGTGAATGCTTGAATCAGGCATATATTATTGCGTGTTTGGGTTTTTAAGACTTACTTTGGTGTTCGCTGCTTATCGTTGGGAAACGTTAGATGAAATAATCTCTCCCTCCTTGCAACTTACTAATAAATTCATTTGGTTTCGAAAGGAATTATGCCATATTTCCAGAGCCTAATTAACATTTATGAGACATTGATTCTCTCCTCAACTGTGAAGTGCATTGCTTTTCAAAAAACCATGAAGTGCATATGAAGCATGATCATCTCAGCCATGTAGAAGACTAATTGGCCTGTTCATGTATCCAGTAGTTCGCTAGGAATAGTAGATAACTAGTTATCTACTTCTAGTGGATTGGTTGGGACTTGGGAGTGAAGTAGTCCTTGTGTCTTTCATCAGTAGGCCTTTTATAATACCCATGCTTTTCGTCAAAATGTTCATCTTATTGTTGGGTGGCATGGTTTGTGAGCCTTTGGGTTGATTTAAGGTAACTTTCATTTTTGGCAAGGTGGAGCTGCGAGATAGAGTGCTAACACATCTAGCCTAGTATGCCTTTCATATTTTTAAGACTGCCCTTGATCCTTTCATATTATTCAGTCTGCCCTTTATTATTTGATATCAGATTGTATATATGGAGGGAATATTTGCGATATTTTAGTTTTTGAGCTTTCTAGATTTTACCGTTTAATGTTGGTTTCAAAGGGATGTACTGTAGGAAATTAAGATGCGATTCTAAATTGTACTGCCTTTTAACATTCAGGGAGAGATACCACTTCAAGGAGACTTTTCTGCTGAACATATGATATTTGGAGGTCAGTAAAAGCATTAGTTTGATAGTGCTTACGGATAATTTTTTCATGCCATGACAATCATCTACTTCCATCAAGTCTGAATTAACTGCCATTGTCCACTCTTTTGATTGGCACTTTATCTTAATATTCGAAACTAATGTTGACAGTTAGTGTGGAGGAAAAGATTTATCTTTTGAATGTAGATGAAATACTCAATCCAACTCATGTTCTCTCTATGAAAACTACCTAATTCTTGTTGAATCCATAGTTTGAAAATGCGCCGTGAACTTCTTTAATTTTTCCTTGTCATCCAGTTGAAGGGGTTGACCCTGTTCGACGAGAGAAGCTGATTGAACTGCTCGATATTGATCTACTGTGGCGAATGCATAAGGTTTCTGATGGTCAGCGGCGTCGAGTCCAAATCTGCATGGGTCTTCTCCATCCTTTTCAGGTATCTTTGTTCCATTGGCTCATGTATATCTTCTGTGAATTAGAATATGCGTTATTTATATGTTATGCTAGAATTGCATGAGTTTCAGGTTATCATGTATTTGCTGGTAATTTGGTCCAATCTTGTAAGACTGATGTGATTCCTGAAAGCTGAACGTTTTAGTTGTGTTAGAAGATTTGTGGACCTAAGTGAACCTTTTCCATTTACTTCACTTGCGGATACAAAGGCACCTCTTCATTTTTGTTTTCCCCTTTCCCTTATTCTTCCTCTTCATGAATCTGGTCATTGTTGTGTGTGTGTGCATATCTTTTTTAAAGTGTACATGGTGGTAACATGGGCATGCACCTGCGTTTTTTTAGACAAGTGGATGGTTCTGTTTGGTCACACGGTTTTGCATCTCTTCTAGTTTTAGTGACTCGAAACTACTCTCCTGCAGGTTCTTTTGCTAGACGAGGTTACAGTTGATCTAGATGTTGTTGCCAGGCTAGATTTGCTGGACTTCTTTAAGGAAGAATGTGAGCAGGTATGGACATGCTTGGCGTATTTTTAGGTTTTTACATAAGTATATGTACAAGATTCTAAAAAATGGCATTAAGTCCTAAAATGGACAAACACCGAAGAAGTTTTAGCTGAGGTTACGCATGTTACTGTACTTCAATATTTGTCTTGAATATCAACTTTCCCAAATCTTAACTAAGGCATTTATTTGTTTATATCTTGTTTGGACTGCTATTGGGTAGAGAGGAGCTACCATTGTGTATGCAACCCATATTTTTGATGGACTGGAAACGTGGGCGACGGATTTGGCCTACATCCAAGATGGCAAATTAAAGAGGACCGAAAAATTATCCGAGCTTGGTGAGTTGAAGAACTCTGCTAATCTACTTTCAGTGGTTGAGTCATGGCTTCGATCTGAAACAAAGCAAGAGAAAAAGAAACCTGCCAATCCTTCAGCTATAATCCAGAAATCTTCCCCATTCGATTCGTCTCCTTTTAGGTCATCCAGGCACATGGCCTATTATCGGTGATCTCTCCAAATTTGGCAACTTTTATGTCACAGTTCAAATTGGAAGTCATCCATACACAGGAAGAATTATATAATGAGTGCTGCCGGTTGGAATATATTACTACTTCTGTGTCCATATAGCTTTTGGTTCAAATTTCTGAGCAGTCCAATAGTTTTCCTACAACGTTTTTCAGAAATAAGGGTTGCAACTGCTGCAGTTCTGCTTGACGTGCTCGCTCTTGGGGTTACTGATCTTTCTGAGAGATGCCTTGAATTCAATCGAGGTGATGATTATAACCTGCTTGCGCACAACTAACTATAGACAAGCAGCGTGGTTTGCCATTGGTTATTATTCAAGATTTTTTACCCATTTGTTATGTAAGGTATGGAGTACTGGGGCTCCAGGAGAGTTGCAGACTTGCAGTTACAAACCCTGTCACTGTATTATCTATTTATCTTATCCACAGTGAGGTTCCTACGTAGGATGTCTCCGATGAAGATTAGGTTTTAAGCCGAACTATGTAATTTCTTTTCTCCTTTCTTTTCTGATTTCTTCATATTCTACGTAATTACTATGTCACAACCAGGGGCTGGAAACAAAGTTTATTTTTCTAATTTTTTTTGCTTTTGTCTTTTTAAATATGACTGGAGAAACTTGTATTTGGATCAAAAGTTATTTTTGATTGTATCTAGTTATGACTTATTCATTCGAAAGTTTCGTTAATCAATTTATATAAAACAATTCGTAAAACAATGTAGGTAGTTCAACCAAAACAGTTATATGAAATGAAATGAAAATTTGTGAAACAGCAAAGTTGATTAAGCTAATCACACAATTAAACAAATCACCAGTTATTCCAAAACGGTAACTAAAGCCGTGTCTAATATTGAAGCCGAATAACGAACAATCAAGCAAAATAGGGGGAATGAACAGCAAATACTTCCTTGTGGGAAGTATATGGTTCCAACCACAAACAAACAAAAACAACTACAGTTCTAAAAAAACCTTCCAAGAACTTATATATGAATCACTGACGCACCGTCTCCACACGGGCGAAGAGTACTCGAGTACGAACTTAGCAACACATCTCCGCCACATTGATGTCGACATATGTTCCGAACACTCCTGCTTTTCCAATCACCGGTGAGATCGTATCGATATATCCTTTTTGTTGTGGCCACTAGTAACGTACTCCCTTTCAAGACGGTAAAACCAACAATAATGGGCTCAGGCTCGACCATTCGCATCGCTCGCCCACGTATCTTGAGAATCCTACTCCATGACCCCAAGTTAAAGTCTCGCAACACCCATACAAGAAGCACACCCTTGAGTAACTTCACCAAACAGATCGAGTTCTCTTTTTCCCATGGAAATATACACATCCTGCAACTCCGATCAGTAAGGCCTTTTCTTGACTCCTTCGGTACTTTTAAAAATCCTGACTTACCCTCTTCGAGATTGAACGCAAGAACATATGGCCAATAAAAAGGACTTCTTTCAGCAAAACAAGGAGACCAATCTGATAAAAAATAAATAGTGCCACCTTGATACACGCCAGATTCAAATAACAAGTTTCTACCGCCACTATCCATGTGCCCAGCCTCAAGCCATATCTCCTTTTGGGGTACGTAGATTTTGCATGAAAGGGTGTTAGACCAATCTTCTTCATATTCCATCAACATTAAAAGGTAATCGCGGGGAAACTGATCATATAACTCGATATTGCACTGAAAAAAGATATGCAAATCTTTATCCGCCGTGCTTCTGAGGTTAGCCGGGGAGGGAATGCCTAGCCAGCTTCGCATAGCCGGGTTGCAAATAAATAACAGGTGATTCATTGTTGCTTGGTTGCTAATATTTCTACAACAAACCAGCCCGTTACTCGAAGCAAGCACCCGGCCATTAGTTTTCATGAATTTGACACACTCGTTAGGCACCCCCTCGTAATTCTCCTCACCAGGTAAAGTATGAAACTCCAAATTTCCTTCGAATCTTTGGCATGAATGTGGTTGTACGAAAAAGCTAGAGTCGCCTTTCAACTGCATGTTTCTGTTTTGTTTTTTTATGAAAAACGGATCGGAGACATAATCTTTGCAAGCGTTGCAAGCTGAACTGAATTTGAGGAGGGATTTTGCCGGTAACCATGAGAAGATTTCAAGAATCTCTCCGTCAAACGCCATCGTTGTTGCTTAGAACAGAGAGAGTGACTAGTATTGTGGGAAGTAATTTATGAGAAGATCTGATATTCTGTAAGACTGTGAGGGACATAAGTACTTTGGAAGACTATATATAGAAGAGCTGGGAAATATAATTCCGCTAGGATTTCCTAATTGTATCAAGTTTAGGATCCGTAAAGCCCAAGCAATCCCATATCCCATAACGAAGTGCTCTTAACACCCCCTACTGACTTCCTTGACTAGATTCCTAATTGTATCAAGTTTAGGATCCGTAAAGCCCAAGCAATCCCATAACGAAGTGCTCTTAACACCCCCTACTGACTTCCTTGACTAGATTTCCTTTGGGGACTCTAATTGTCGACTTCCATTGGGAAACAAACTCTCTCTCTCTCTCTCTCTCTCTCTCTCTCTCTCTCTCTCTCTCTCTCTCTCTCTCTCTCTCTCTCTCTCGTAATGGCCAGCTAAGCTTCACAGCGTCGGGAGTTTCTAAATCCAGCCAATTGTCCAAAGTAAAGGGGTGAGCGGACCAAATTGATCCGGTTCTATAGTAAATTAAGAACCAAACTAAACTCTTACAAAATAAAGATTTTTGAAAACAAATCAATCCTTGAAATCCATTGAAATGAACCAATACAAACCATTAGACGATTCTTATTTTTAAGTACTTATTTTCAGCTTTACAAAACACGTCATTCTCTCATAATATAACATTCAATTCAAAAAATAAAGACTTATTTCCCTTCGCGAAATGGGGCTTTAATTAGTTGATATTTTATTTAGGAACACGAGATAATTATAAACTCAACTGTAATATACTCTCATCCTATAAAGTATATAATTAGTACATATTTGGTTTTATGACTGACAGTGAATCTTATGAATCTATTTTAGTTACTTTTAGGGGTTTTAACCAAATTGGTTCAAACACAAAGTCTTGTTTGCTTCAAATGCTTTTTAAGTAAATTATCTCAACTTGAATTAAATCGTAATTTAAAACCGAAATCAAACAATGTAATGTAAATTGCGGTCTGGATCGGTACGGAATCTGAATTGTGGGAATAAATCCACAAACCAAACCGTTCAAATTGGGGGGGGATTTTCCGAACTGAGACCAATGCAAACCACACTACTAAAAAAATCAAATCAAACCAAACCAACCTATTTAGACCTGTTCGAATTGGATTTGCAGTTCGACGATTTCTTGCTCACACCTTGTTCAAAAATTCAATGACCTATGAACTTCATTTGATTGTACATACAAACAGTCACCAAGTTTCAATAAGTCTTCCTTCGATCTAACTTTTTGGTGATTTTTTTTTAATCATAGTCTATTTGATCATTTTATCATAATTTTTAAGTAGATTTTGGTATGTTTCTTACCTTAGATCATTCGGATCGACGAGTGGAATCGAAAAGGACACACAAATACACACCAAAATCGGAAAAAAGTTTACAAGACGACAGAAAGAAATTAAAAGATTGACAATATTTAATTGGACAATACTGCCCCACTCCCCTGGTAAAACCCTAGCTGTCTTTCTGAGCAATTCTCTGGACAATACCGGAAACACGGCTTCTCGTCTCACATAGACACATTAGGGTTTCCTCCCCCCAATTGTAGAGGTCTCCAGGGTTTTAGGGTTTGAGAAGTACAAACTTCAAAGGCTCCACAACTAAGAATTAGCTTCCCGCGTAATTTCTGGTAAGCTTCTATGTGCTGTTAATCTTCATCCATCTTAACTTTCAGCGCTCGTAGTTGCTATAATAGACTGTTTGTTTGTTGAGAAAAGTTAAAGGTGGAGGATAGTAAAATTTCAGAATTTTTGTGTGCTTTGGAAGATACTCTCTTTTCGGGTCCGTATTCTGTATAATAACCAATTGGGTTCGAGTTGTTTTGTTTTGATGTTTGTGTTCTGTATGCCGATTGCTCTTAATTGTTTTGTTGTGTCGTATCCACAGGTGAACAGTTTTGACAGAATGTATCTTCAGTTCTACATAAACGAGAAGGGTGACAAAGTTTACACTACTAAGGTCTGTGGGTTTTTTTGGTCAATGCTTTTTTTTTTGTTTTTTTTTTGTTTTTTTCTGCTTTTATTTATATGATATGATATGATGTTCCACGTTACAACAGCAGTTCCAACCGTTTAGTGTTGCTATATATAGTTTTAAAATTATAACCCCTCATTGAAACATTCCTCGAGTATGAGAAATCGGACCATGCCAAGGACTTGCTAACTCGTACGACTTGGGTTTTAGTTAAGTTCTTTTTTCCTTTCATAACCCCTATTGTAAATCTCATCAAATTGAACCTTATGTCCCAATTAGTTGGGCTTAACTACATGAATTATCTTTTGCTTCAATCGAGGGCTATACACCCGGTTCAATTAAGCTTTGGTTTCACCGGTGATTAGATGTTATCTATTTATGTGGAGTGTTGAACATTGATGAAGCTCAACTTTGATGGTAGCTAGTAGTTAGGTTAAGCTTGATGGTGGTGTTGGTACATGAACATGAATGTTATCGGTGCAAGCAATCCTAAATGTTAAGTTAAGCCTTTGAACCTTCTTGAGGCTTTTGTGGCTTGAGTTGCTTAATGCTTCTACCATTGTGGCTCATCTCCGAGATGGTCCACCACTACACCTCATGAATTGGAATCCTAGTTAGGAAGGTTGATATGTTGGGTCAGTTGGATTTGAATGAGTCAAGTTGTGGGCCATGTAGATGTAGTAAGTATCATGTTTAGCTGTCATTTGGCTTAAGTTGGAACGTGTGTTGGATCTGGTCTTATTTAGAGTATCAACACCCATAAAGCCAGATTTCCGTTGCCATTGCCATTTTTTGGCAATGAATAAAGCCATTTTGGGCAATTGCTAAACTTGTCACATCATCCAAGCCATTGCATCAAAAAACAGGATGAGCTTAATCTGACGGTCTGGTTTTGAGATTGTGCCAAAATGACACAAACTGGTGTCATAGCATTGCTATTTTATCACATTGTAGTGAGCAAAAAAATGGCTTCTGTAATGCCATTTGGCACTAACGGTTGGACTTGCTCTAAGGCTCAAGTTGCACTAAGGCCAATTCTCCTGGAGCTTGAGATAGGAGAGATATTGTGCAACACACAGCTTAAGGCACATGTTAGATAGGCTATGAACCACATATACAGTACTATTAATAGGTTTACGTAGATATGGAAAAAGCTACAAAAATTAAGGTACATGTACTACTGGATGTGCCCTCGGAAATTTTAATATTTCAATCTGGAAGGTACGTGTACATATTTCACTGAACCTTTTGAAGCTCTCTTATTGGATACTTCTAGATGGTTAAAGTGAATGGAATCTATCGTCCATCTTCTTTTTATGAATTCATTGCCCATATTTTGTTCAGCCCAGCTCATCTAATTTTCACGTTCATCTTCCATATTTTGTTTAGCTCAGCCAATTTAATTTTTAATTGGCTTTGTCTTGTATTATGCTCACTATTGACTTTTGAGTTACTTTTCTGCACGCAGAAAGAATCACCACTTGGATTGGCTACACAATCTGCTCATCCAGGTACTTTTCTTTTTGTTTGTGGATGTATTAGTCTATTTTTGTTGTACTTTCAAACGGGGAAAAGAGTTTCCGACTTTGAAGGATCCTTTGGATTAAACTACAGGTTGAGTATGCCCATAAAAATATCATCCCTTCTCTTGTTTGTCATGGTTTAACCATGGATAATGACTGAAGTAGACTGGGTTGTTATTGGGGGATTTAAGAAAACAACTATCTCCATCCGGTGGAGCTGTTGTTTGGTTTCTCCATTGAAAGTAAATTTATCCAAAGTCATGTTCTAAGTAATTCTAAAATGAGGCTTTCGGACCTTTTCTAGACCAATGAGGTTTAGTTAAGAGAGAGAGCTTTGACCAAAGTTTCATTTCTGTGATGTTGTCCTCTTGATTATTATGGTTCCAATTTTCGAATGCGGGTTCAGTATTTTCAAGTTGAGTCAATTTGCTTACAGCATGGTGTTTCTGCCTTTGGAACTTCACCTTTCTGTTTTTGTCACTATCCTATGGTACCCTATTCTTGACGATAGCCCTCCAGAATTGGCGCAGAACTAATTTATAGAGCCTCCATTTCTTTTCTAGCATGTCGTTTAGAATGGGCCACTTGGTTCAACGAAACATATTCACACCCACAATTCTCTTCTTTTTGTCACCAACGCCTGGAAATAGATGTGCATTACTTTGTCTCCACTCCACAATCTAAGAGTTGGTTATCGTCCTTTCTTTTGAATGCTTACTCCAAGTAGAATTATGTTTTAAGTCTTCACTATACTTATAGTGAATCATTCTCTTCATCTTCCTTCTCAGGCTTTGTATGCTCTTTTACGTGTCTCAGTTTGTATGTATGTTTTGATACTACTCGATGATATATTACCTTCAAAAGAAAATTATGCAACTATACAGTGTCTTTAGTAATTGATCTGCTTTTGTTTTCCAACTACAGCTCGATTCTCTCCTGATGACAAATTTTCAAGACACAGAGTTCTTCTAAAGAAACGCTTTGGACTGCTGCCAACTCAAAAGCCGCTCCCGAAATATTAGGCACTTAACAGGCTTCATGCTTATTACTATGTAGCTGTTCGAAGTAATTGCAATACTAAGTATGGTGCACCATGCTAGCAGTAAATCTTTGAATGCTGAAATTGTACTACGTATGGAATGCTGAAAATTTGAACTATATGAGAGAGACTTCTGGGTGAGAATTTGTTTCATGTGGTTGGTATTAATCTGGTTTCTGCCTGGATTGAACCCTCCAGGCACCATTTCTTGCTATTATTGTGTTCGTTATCTGGCTAATGTACAATTGTGCTGCTTGTGCATAAAGATCGTGCAGCATTATTGTCATTTACACACCCTTACAACCCGTTCGAATGGTGAGATTTCAGGAGAAAAGAACAGAAATGGTCATGGTTTCTAGTCAAATCATTTTTAGCTGGCTCTTCTTCTTTCTCATCCAATCTCACCTGAAATGGTGAGACTTTAAAGTGAAAATGACTCCCATTTTCTTATCTCACATTTTTTCACCATCAGAAGGGGTTGTTAGATTTTTCCATAACGAACCCCAATTTTGAGGCCAAATTTGTGCGCTTTAGACGGTGATCTGTTGAGCTTATACTTACAGTCGGGCTTAAGCAAAGTAGGAAACTGTAATTCTTAAAGTGATCAAATTGAAAAAAAAAATGACAGCTTATGAAATATGAGACGGTCATTTACAGAAAATTATAATTGCTTCCGGAGCACTCCCACGTGATGTTCCCGCCAATAAGTGCAGGACTATCACACCAATTCATTTTTTTTCATGTTAATTTACAATACTAGAGAGATGCTACGTACACTACACCAAACCACTACATCATCCATTACATTTTTAGTGAAGTCCACTCAAGATTTCAAAAAAATACAAAAAAATATCCAAAAATTTTAAAATAATGTTTTTTATGAGGCCTTATAAAAAATTAGCTCTAACGGATATCGGTAAATACTATTATTTATGGGTTCGTACGGCCAAAACTGCACAGTTTAGCATTTTCGCTCCTACAAATCTAGAAATAATACTAATCGATATCCGTTAGAGCTAATTTTTTTACAGGCCCCTCTAAAATATTATTTTAAAATTTATGAATATTTTTTTGAATTTTTTGTGAGACCTGAAATAAGTCCCATAAAAAATGTAGTGAATGATGTAGTGGTTTAGTGTAGTGTACTTCTTATATCCACTTGTACACTGCACTAACAGGAAATAATAGGAGTGAAAATGCTCAACTGCGTAGTTTCGAACATACAAACTCAGAAATAATATTTATCGATACCCGTTAGAGCTGATTTTTTACGGAGCCCTCTAAAATATTATTTTAAAATTTATGGATATTTTTTTGTATTTTTTGTTGGACCCGAAATGAGTCTCATAAAAAATGTAGTGGATGGTGTAGTGAAAGTGTGTAGTGTATGTAACATTCCTCTTTTTTTAAATCTTGAGTGGATTACACTGAAAATATAATGGATGATGTAGTGATTTGGTGCAGTGTACGTAGCAAACTCTCTCTTGTTGTCTCGAAATGCAAAGAGAGGAGTGTATGTAGACACGTAAGCAGGAGCATACGTATACGTCTGTATATAAACATCAAACTTCTGTTAACGAGTGCGCTCTCTCTCTCTCTCTCTCATCGGTGGTCGTCTAGAGCTAGATTTTGGAAGTGGTGGTGGCCGATGATATACAACCATTTCATTTGTATATAGACTGGATATGGATATCGTGGGGGATGTGACGTCACTGGACCCTGAACTGTTGCTGCAACTACAAGAACAAGAGGTCTCCTCTGTAGTAAGGCTAAAGAACAGCCCTCGGATTGCCGAAGACCTGTTTGCTCAGTGGTTATCACTTCCACAAACTGGCCGACTGGTACCTTTCCTTCTTGTGATTTTGTTACTTTTTCTCTTCGGGTCGAAACTCATCGGTTGATTTTGGAGTGGGTGTCTATGTTGGGCTTGTGAAAGCCATATTTGATTTGGGTTGCGCTTAGCTAGGTTATATCCACTTGTACTCTCTTTCACCCCATACGTACTAAAAACTGGCTTGGCTAGGTTATTAACACTTCTTATATCCACTTGTATTCCCTTTTCATTCCATACGTAGCAGAAACTGGTATGAGCCAAAGATGTATTCTGTCGGACCGCTTTTCCACCATCTCTCGTAAAACCTAACCTAACCCTGTTAGGGAGGACTTCAATTTAGTCTTTTACGACATTCGACACCGCCCCCAAGTCTGTTATTTAGAGCGGTTGTAGAGAGTATCATTATGTAACCAAATCCATGGGGGCCACTCCGGGCCCAACAGTCCCTCCCTCGCGATGACGCTCCCGCAATTCGAACCTATCACCTCCTGGCTCTAATACTACTTGTCGGTCTGCTTTTCCACCTCTTTCCTAAAACCAATTGGTGTTAATGGCTTCAATTAAATCTTTATGTCATTCAACATCACACCCGCAAGTTTATTTTTAGAGCAGTCGCGGGGAGTGGCATTGTGTAACCTAATCCAAGGGGGCACTCCGGACCCTAACATATTCAACCACACATTTGGGAACCACTTAAAAATGTACGTGTCTTTTGTTCTTTGTTTATTTTCTTGATTGTTCTTTTCATGCGCCTGTATTTGTTTGTTGATTTGGCCGATTTCGTAATAGTCTTGTTGAATATATTTCCCTCTATTTTGGAAAAATGCAGGTGAAATCGTTACTTAATGATGCAAAATCAGGTATACCTACTAATAATGCCATGGGGACCTCTTCGATTTCAAATGTTGTTGGTGGTAGCAATTCATTGGCTTCTAAGTTTCATGTGGGTAGTAGTGCACCTCCACTTTCACCTGGAATTGATTCTAGTTCTCCGCGTTCTTTGAAGCAGAGGACTAACCCTTTTTCACTGGGTTCTACACTAAAATGTGAACCAGTTAGAGAAAACATACCTCAGGTTTGACCCATTGAACCAATCGTAATGAAGGCCGATAAACGAACCAAGCTATTCGAGTTTGAGCTCGTGTTTTAGAAGCTCATTCGTGATAGATTTGTTACATAAACAAATGAAGCTTGAACATTTTTTGAAAATCGTTAAGCTTTTAAACCAAGCTCGAACAGGCTACTACTCTACTCGTGTTTGGCTCGATTGAAGCCCGTTCGAGATCAGCTTGTCTCATAAATAAGCTAAGCTTGAACATGTTTTGAAGCTCGTTAAGTTTTCAAACCAAACTTGAACGACTAACTGCTCGACTCGTTTATCGCCCCTAATTGTAATGCTGTTGTTACTTGTCTTATGTATCGAATGCAACATCCATGTGTATTTATGTTCTTTCAGTTCTATTTTCAAAATGGTTGTCCAGCCCCAAAGGAACTAAAAGAACAATGTCTTTCTAGAATCAATCAGCTTTTCAATGGATCGGATGGATTGCAAGTACATGGTCAGATATCTGCTTTCTCTGGTTTTCTCTTACATCTATGTTGGAAGATAAATCTTGGTTTTATCCTTCCTCCTATCTTAGACTCGAGTAACTATTTTCTTGATTTCATGATGCAGAATTTAAACAAGTCACAAAGGAATTATGCAAGTTGCCATCATTCTTTTCCTCTGCGCTTTTCAGAAAGATAGACACTGCTTGCACAGGAATGGTTACTAGGTAACTAAATCAGTTTAGGACCCCTTTAGATTCTGACAAGTGCATAACTATGAATTTTTAACCCACGGGAAGATGATTTTAGCTTAATGTCACATGAGAACAAGGTTTGTCACCCCTCCTTGCTGATATGCTGCATAATTTTTCGTGTTTGCAGAGATGCATTTGTCAAATATTGGGTTGATGGCAACATGCTGACAAAGGATATAGCGACCCAGATATTCAAAATTCTTAAGCAACCTAACCTTAAATATCTTACCAAGGTTATTTCAATGATTCTTACTTCAGTGTGATATTTGGGATCTCAACTTTTCCTTCATGCGTATGGTTAAGAGTTAACAGAAATTGCAACAGGATCACTGGTAAATCTCTGCAATCCTAGTGGCCATAGACGTTGGTTGTATGCCATGACGTGGCCCTAGATTTGGTTGTATGTTATTATTGCCTTTGGCTCTTTTCTTCTTCATTTCAATTTTCTTTTATGTATTCGCCATTCATTTCTCTGGATCTTGCATTCAGGCTGACTTCAAACCTATTCTTCGGGAACTTTTGGCTACCCATCCAGGGTTGGAATTCTTACAAAGCACACCCGACTTTCAAGAAAGATATGGTATGCTCTTAATCAGTTGACAAGTTCCTTGTGGTTTACTCGTGGGACCGTTGATCTAATGTCCCGCCTTTTTTTTTTTTCTTTTTTCTCGTTTTGCTCGTGGTCACAAGGTAAGACTGGGATGAATGGAACAGATCATGGCAAAACTGCTGTTAATCTTGACAGACGTTTTTCAGTTGTATTTTGGACATTTAATCTAGTTTTGTTCTCTTTTTTCTTTTAAAAGTTAGTGGGCACGTGGTTACTAACATGCTTTGAACATGAACAATGGTCCAGCTGAAACTGTTGTATGCAGAATATTTTTCTACGTCAATAGATCTGGAAATGGCCAACTGACCCTCAGGGAGCTGAAACGTGGAAACCTTATTGAAGCAATGCAGCATGCAGATGAAGAAAAGGATATTAACAAAATTCTGAGGTAAGTGTGCTTGGGAGATTCTTTGCATGATTGGAGTGAAGGACATTTGAAAAATTATTTTCAGTTTGGCTGCAATTACAAGTATATTTTTAATTCAGCATCTGGTGTACTCCTTCGAAGGATCAACTTTATTTCTGGGGCTCGCTAAACAAGCTACCAGAGCTCGTATATATATTTTGAGTTAGTTCCTTTTTAAGGGCAGCAGACACAAATGAACTTCTGGAAGTTTTAGACAAGGACACTCGTGGGCTGCAAGCTCATCCTGGTCAAGGAGGTTTTGTCTCTTTATGTTTCATAAGACTAATTTGTACGTGTTATCTTATTTTAAGAAATTGTGTTTGAAATTTTGGTGTATGACTGCCATTGGTAACATGGGAACTAATTTCTTTTCTGTTTGATGACTGGGTTCATTGATTGTTGATTGATGTGAGCTGTTGATTCATGCTTTCCCTTTTATTCAGGTACTTCTCTTATGAGCACTTTTATGTTATATACTGCATATTTTGGGAGCTGGACACAGACCATGATTTCTTAATTGACAAGGAGAACCTTATCAGATATGGTAATCATGCTCTTACTTACAGGATCATTGGTAGGATATTTTCACAGGTTCGTATTTGTTACTTGATACTATATGCTTCAAAAACGTGTATTAAACTAACTGATATTGGTGCAGAGTGAACATCTATACCTAAACACCTATGCATCTACTACTAAACTCTAATGCATTGTTGTTTTTCTGCTCTATTATTTTCAGGTTCCAAGGAACTTTAGTAGCAATATTGAAGGGAAAATGGCTTATGAAGATTTTGTTTATTTCGTGCTTGCGGAGGAGGATAAATCATCTGAACCTAGTCTTGAGTATTGGTATAGTTATCTTATATGTTCTGCCAATTACCAATTGTTCCTGTCATTGATTTCTATACTAAAAGAAGAATTATCTTCTGCTACTGCCTACCTCAAACTGCTCTCTTCAGTTCAAAAGTGCATTGGCCTTGTTACAACTATTGATTAGTTGCAGTAGCTACAAGTTCTTTTTGCACTCAAATTGGGTTCCATCAATTTCATATCTCGATTAGCCAGTGATACCATTGATGGTTGATATTTTTAGGTAGCAGTAGTAGTACTAAATTTTTGATTGATGTATTCTCATCCTGATGATTGATAATCTAATTGGTGAGGCATTTTGAAAAAATTACTTGGGACTTGGGCAAGAACCTAATGAGAAGGTCTTTAGATGAACTGTTGGCACCCTAAATTTGTCAAACATTTTAAATGAGGATTCACTGCGGAAATGGTGGAAGGAAAATTGGTTCTTTTAAGTTTTCTAGATTTGTAGGAATTTCCTTATGAAACTATGAGGTAGACATTTGAGGTAGAGTATCACGCAAGATTTGAAGCAATCCAGGCCTTTAGTTTCTGCTTATTCAAGAGATTTAATTTTATATCATCTTTTTTACTCCACTTACTATTCAAACAACTTTGTTAGGTTCAAATGCATAGATTTGGATGGAAATGGGGTGATAACAGTGAATGAAATGCAGTATATTTATGAGGAACAGTTTCACCGAATAGAGTGCATGGCCCAAGAGCCTATACTATTTGAAGACATCTTATGTCAGATTGTGGACATGATTAAACCAGAGGTTGCAACTTATCCTGTCGTTGTGTCCTCCTTTCCCTTGTCTATTTGGAGATCTCTTCACCTTCACTGATGCCATATTGCTTGCAGAGGGAGGATTACATCACACTCCGTGACTTCAAAGGGTGCAAACTTTCAGGACACATTTTCAATATCCTTTTCAATCTCAATAAGTTCATGGCTTTCGAAACTCGTGATCCATTTCTCATTCGCCAGGTACTTTGACGATTTTGTTCTTTGATATTTCATGGCCTCACCATCGAGATGCAGGTACAATTTCTCTGCTACTAGCCTACTTTAACTTCAGTGTTATGTGATGTTGTAAGCAGGAGCGAGAGGATCCGTCTTTGACAGATTGGGATCGCTTTGCACATAGAGAATATATTAGGCTCTCAATAGAAGAAGAGGGAGACAAAAATGAAGGTATTAAAGTCTGGAAAAGATCAGTTGAGGCACCCTTTTGAGTTCAATTAGGTGAGTTTTGTACAGATGAGGCCTTGATGGGAGTCATAATAGATATCCCACGAGTAACGTTTCATAAACATAGTCTATGTCCTTGTGTTTCTGAAGAAAGTCTTGCTCTTGTACGTAAACCAGAAAACCTTAAAAGGCTTTTTTTTGGCTCATGGATTTGCGGAGGGATATGGTTTATCAAGAGAAAGGCTAATAGTAAGGAAGCAAGAGAAACAAATTTAGCTTTTACGCTCTTTTCCTCTCTCAGCGATTCCCTCCGCAAATCCCTAATCCAATCACTACTGCAATCACAACAATCTGGTTATGTACCTTGCTGTGCGTGCACTCCAAATCGTACTAGAGTGGGACCCCACCAGAGGGAGTGACATGAATCCTAGAGGAGAAAAGATGAAATTTTTAATTCTGCTGTTTTAGTGCATAGGATCTCAAAACTTGTGGCATTTGTGAAAATTTTTGTTCTGCCAGAAAGCTCTCAACATTAAACTGTTCGAGCATCAGTTACCTTGATCATTTTCTTAGATATTCAATTACTTCAAATCACAATCTCTTCTGTCGAGTAGTATATTGCTTAGAAAACCAAGATTCCATAATGCTGTCTTATTTCTGCAGCTTCCAAAGAATGCCCGTGACACTCCCAGGAAACACTCATTGAATGAATTCAACGGGAAAAAGTACGAAGAGTGATCTGGTGCCTTTTCGTAATACTCTGTCATGATGCAGTTGAAACAAGCAAGCACTTGGGAATCCTGCATCAAAACGTTGTAATTAGGAATGCCGATTGGTCTTTCACAGAGGCATAATCATCAAGCCGCATTTCGACACTTTGTTTACTTGGTATCAGCTCCATTTCTTTTTCCCCATCTATTCTGGATTCATCCATGCAGCTGTCATGCATGTTGCGTCCCGTCCCCCATTCCAGTTACTCTGTTTACATATTTGTAGCCTGCTATTAGTGATGATTTTGTGGAAAGTTATTTAGCTTCACCAAATTTAAGATGAAAATCTTGAAAGCTTGATGTTGAAATATGATAAAGCATGTAATATTGATAAATGAATGCGGCAACCTTGCGGCATTTTGTACAGGCGCAAAACTATACTTGTATCGGCCTATAATTTCATTTGACAATTCAGTGCATCAAAATCCATATTAATTAACGGCATCCTTAGCACACCCAAGGTTGGTTTGGGTAATTCCATATATGCAATACGGCAGCGCACGGCTGCCACCATTTAACAATTATTGACTTAATTCTGACACCCCCTTAATAGTAGGCTAAGACATCTATCGAGTGACCAAAACAAAAAGGCTAAATTCTGACTTTTTTTTTGTCGCACGTGTTATTATAAAACTTCTTATTCAAGGTCTCCGATAAAAAACCAATCTGATCCATTTGAAGCTTATGTTTTTTCAGATCAATATAGGAGTATCGTTTATTTTGCGAAAAACAAACATTGCGATGTTCGCAAATCAACTCTTCAACTATGAGGAAGTAATGTTCATTTACCAAGTTGAGAGTCGAAATATATTTTCCATATTTAGTTACCAATGTATAATCTTCGGAATGCAGCCTGTGTTTTAATTTGTTGTCCAAAAAAGTGCTCAAATCTTAGATAAGGCAATTATTTAAGATAATTCCTCCCACAAACGTTCATTCCCCTTATTATTTAAGATAATTCCTCCAATTACTAAGACGTGCAAATTTTAAAAATATGAGGACTCTTGTTAATTTTAAGTGTTCGGTGATTAGTAATGATTAAGACAACATTAACGATAAACATGTTAATAAACTCTCTTAATTTTGATTTGACAGTTATAGAGCGTCAAAACTGGTTGAAAATGACAGCGCCAACGACATACTTATCTCTGCATGTTACGCCGCCATTTTTAGTAATAATTGGCTTACATCGTCTTTGTCGCCGCTTAACATAGCCACAATTGCTTATCCGATCTTACTAAATTCGCCACTTAGTAATCTATGTGGTCAATCTAAAGCATCAAAATATGGTTTCCTTCTAATATCAATCATTGGATTTAACGGGAAAATTAGACAAATATCAAAGTATGGACCAAAATTGAAAAAAAATCCAATCAAAACGGGAAAAATAAATAAATTTAAACTGCCTTCTCGATAAAAACAAAGTTCCTGAAATTTGTGTTTTCCTTTTATATATGCCATGTGTTTGAACCCATAATAATTACCAAAATCTGTCAGGATAATTATTACCAAAATCTGTTAGGATACCCCGAATTCGGTACTACTCTAAATATCATTTAGTGTAGAGACAACCCACCAACACCAAGAGAGTGAACAAATGTCCTTAATACCCTTCCATTGCACATGTCCATGCATGCATTCATCTATATAAGGAGACACGCTCCCTGTAGAGTTTGCACACTTGAGGACCTCAAGTTAAACACACTCTCTCTCTCTCTCTCTCTCTGATGGAAGGAGGAGACCTGTACAGTGTCTTTTCTGCCCTCGAAGAAGATTTCGACGAATTCGAGGCAAATGTTCTCAACAAATACTGGCCACTGATTGAAGAAATTCCTTGCCCCGAGTGTGAGCAGACAATGCTTATGTCAGTAGAGGAAGTTGTGGCTCACTGTGTCGAAGTCCATAACTGGGAAGAACGAAACAAAAGTACACTGGGCAAACTAAAGCTGAATGACGTTCCTGACCCTCGAACAATGTTGAAGGGATTGTTGGAGGAGGAGTATAAAAGTCAAAAATCTGAAGCTGCAGGAACTTGTAATTCCGTGGAGCCCAAGGCTGAAGTGATCAGCCTTGAGCTCACTCTTGGGAGTGGGAAAAATGGAGTTTAAGAGAAATATTTACTTAAACTTAAGTCTCATGTGTGATGGGCATGAGAAATTTTCATGTAGCTGAAAATCCCAAATATTGTCTTTGTTGTGTTTTTGTTTGTGTCTGCACCATGTGAGGGGACTAAATTGGAACAAAAAGTTGTTCAGATGTTTAGTACTTTGGTTGTCTGTGAAATTAAATATTGAGGATTGCTATAATTTTAAGGTATCATTCTCTCTCTCTCTCTCAAACAAAGGGTGGCGATGATAACGAAGGAAAGAAGGAATTAGGATTTCCCCTGGAAAGGGAAAATTACAGTATTACTTAACGTATGGACTTAATGGATGGACTCCACGTGATCGAATGCATGGCGGTGCTTGATCCAAAGGGCTTTGCCGGCCACCATACATTTACATGGATTCACGATTTAATGTATAGACTCCAAGTGAATGTATGGTACTGATAGAGGCATGTGGAACATCATGTGACGGTGCTCCAGAATCTCTGAATAATTAGGCATCCAGCGTTGTTTTCTTTCTCTCTCCCTCTCTTTCTCAGGGCTTTCTTCTTGGGTACTGATTCACACACACACATATATATGTTGCTATACAATTTTTGTTTATCAAGATGAGAGAACTGGATCTCTGCTTGTGTCTTACTTTATAACTTCATTTTTTGTTGTACAGTTTAATTAGATTTATTTTGATTGGAAAGGAATTCATGGCAATTCAAAGGAGAAAAAGGGTCAAGTTGATGAGCACCTACTAGAAATCGGCAATCTAGCATGGCAAACCTAGGACCCTGTATATATCTTTTATTTATTCTGTACTTTTTTTTTTATCCGCATTTATTCTGTATTTCTAGAAATAAAATTTCACATTTGATGATTACTTCCTTAATTTTTACTTCGGTTAAATGTGAGATATATAATAAGGTAGAAAATATGTGAGATCTGATGGTCACCTGTGACCGACGTCATTAACCGACATTTTGTCCTTGATGAACGGACATTATGATCAACGTATATAACGTGCATTGGCGTAAAACTAACTTCAACTGCCGTCTATCGATTTGACAATAATAGAGCGCCATAATTCTTGAAAAAAATGCATTGGCATGCCTATCTCTTCATGTTGGGTACGTCATAAATATTTTTTTTTAAAAATGACGGCGCTCTACTGGGCGCTCTCACTTAGTAATCGTTGCTAATTTCTAGAATCTTTGTTGTCGTCTCTCTTTTGAATACACAGAGTTCGTTAGTTACGTACCTTAATGAAAACATCTTTATAAGTATACATATATAAGTATATCCAACTGTTGAAAACATCTTCTTCTTCTTTTAATTCCCCACAAAAAAAAAAAAAAAACCCTTTTGTTTTGGGGTATTAGGGCATGCATGCAGCTGTTTGAAATTTGAAATTTTTTTTTTTCTCGGCAAACGAAACTTTTATATACTCGAAAAGGATACATCAAGGGAGCGAATGAAAAAGAAAATAAAAGAAACATCCAACAGATAATTGGATGTAAACACACCTAAATCTAAATTAGTTGGAAATTTGAAATTTTCTTGTAAGATTATTTTTCTCAAATACTACTACCAAATTAGTTTCAACTTGAATTTGCCGCTTTATTGTATCAAACCTTTCTTTATCATTTCCATATGTTAGGAATTAATTAATAACCCAAATATATATCAAGTGCTCTAAATATATATCATTAATTGTATCCAACGCATCATGAGATTGTTACCCCCCACCATCCACTCAAATACCATAAATGCCCTTCCAATCCCATGCATGTGATCCTCACCTGTATATATAAGGCCATGCTCCTTGTAGGGTTTTGCATATCCGCCAGAGGAGAGGTAAAGGTACAGGGAAAAAAATTCACAAAATATCTCTCTCTCTCTCTCTCTCTCTCTCTCTCTCTCTCTCTCTCTCTCTCTCTCTCTCTCTCATGGAAGGAGGATATTTATATTATGACGATTCTACCCTCAACAAAGTGCCACCAAGCGACCGATTTCACTGTCCGGAGTGTGACATAATTCTTGACCCCCCAGAGGGACTACTGGAACACTTATATGAGTACCACAATTGGGGAGATAAAAGGAAAGGAAAGAAGGTTTTGAATATCTCTGAGCATGAAAACATGTTGGAGGAATTTCTGGAGGAACTGAGCAAAGGTGATGGTAAAAAATCAGAAGCCGAACCATCTAATTCTAAGGTGGAGCCCCTCAAGGAAATGAGCCTTGGGCTCAACCTGGCTCCCCCCAAGTCAACCCCGGTCGCACAGGTTCAACCTCTGTGGCTCGATCTTGTGGATTTGAATCAGGAAGCTGCTGAAGTGAAGCGATTTGAGATTGATCTTAACGTCGATCTTAATGTACCTTTCTAGGGTTTTGGTGTTCCATTTCCTTAGTTTGATGAGTGTTTTGTTTATGTTGTGAGTGATTTTGGATCATATAAGAGTATCTTGTGGTTAAATGAAATGTTGTTTGTTTTCTTCGCGATGGTGTTACTTTCGATTGTCTTCTTCTCTATACGTACATCAAATGTTATTTGTTTTGTTTTTCGAAACCAAGAAACCGCACAATTAACTAGAGGGCACAATGGGTTCACAAGGTTGCAACCCTGTTGGTGCGGCTATGACCCACTTTCGATCGTTTGGTGGGACAGTAAAAACATATGAGTGATTGGTCTTTCACGAAACCATTTGCATGTCTAGAATACCTATGGTCACGTCCACGGATCCATGGGAGCTAGGTTGTTATAGCCACCATTTTATGAAGGGAAAAAATGGGTTAGACTTTAAAGTTTCCCATGGAATCCAGTTAAAGATTACAATTGACCGATCTGATGCATGGGCGACATCTGCTTTCTCTCTCTCTCCCTCAAACGTCTAATTATTCAATGCTTTCGGAGCACGGTCACATAATATTCTGGGACACTTTGTGACTTTGCTCTAAGACTACTGAATTATTACTCCCCTAAAACGGTTCTTATCACATAAGTGAGAGAGATTGTTATAACCACTTATTTTCTTGCTATATAAGATAAGAAAATTGAAGCTTCACGAGAACACAAATGGGCTCTTATTTATCGTACATTTGTGTGGATTCCACACACTTTGTGGTAGGGACTACATAATGTATGATGGAGAATGAGTTTGGGGCACCACGTGGCGGTGCCCGGGCCATTGGATAAATTTGCAAGCTTCACATTACTTGAATACACGTTAGAACCTCTGCTTTTAAACTTTAATTCTCATTTTTTTCATTATTATGTTTTTGAATTTTGACGAGTTGAATTTTAAGTATATTGGATCCATATTTACGTTGGATCTCACATAATTAATCAAACCAACTTGATTTGCTTTTATACAACAGGTAAAATTTAGTACTATGTTTGAAAGAACAATATTCTGGTGGCGCTTGTCGATATGTGGTCTGTATTAATTTCCTCCAAATTTTTTAGAATTTTTAGGAAAGATTTACTTTGGATCACTTATTCACTTGTGATTATTCATATAATTAGCTAGATTCAACCTCATGAACTAACGAATTTTACAAGAAAATTATGGCGGCGCTTGTCGGCACGTGACTTGCATTAATTCCCTCGAGATTTTTAATTTTCAGGATAGATTTACTTTGGATCACATGTAGTTAGTCATATCAGTAGATTCAGCGACAACAACTAAATCAATCTCAAGAGAAAATTTAGGCGGTGCTTGTCCATTGATCGTCTTAATTTTTGCGAACTTCTTGTAGAATTTTTACATCTTTTTACAAGAAAAGTGAGGAGTTGAGTTTAATTTGTTTTAATATACATAGGATTTTCGATACCAATGTTTCATAAAAAAGTCCTAATTTTTCCCAGAGTAAATAATTTACTGCGCACCAGCCAGCCAGCCAGCCAGCCCTAGTTCAATTTGAAGAGCTTAGCTTTTGGTTTGATGCCATTAAGTATATGACCCTCATATATATCAACTTTAATTGCCAAAGCATTAAATTTTGAGAATCTTAATGCATTAATATGCTGATTCGTACAAATTAGCTGGGCATAAATCAATGCATCTAGCTCACAGGGTAGGTGGGTCTACTCTACAGCATCACGTGTGGGGTCTACAAGTTTCATTTTAGTGTATAAAACTATTTGAGTGCTAGAGTTTTTAGCTTGGAGATTAAAAAAGAGATGGAAGTATTTTTCAAACATCAAAAGTATAGTCATGAAGATCTCAGTACGTAGTAATCCTTACCGGTTTAATTTATTACTCCTACATGAGACTATAATCGTGTTGCAATCAAAGTTATGAATCTCGTATCCACAAGTATTCCTTCTTCTTTTTTACTAGTGCGCTACATATGTATAAGACTGTACCGGTGTACCGTTTTTGAAGTATCGATATAATACATTCTATACTTTAATTTTAGAGTACTCCTAATATACTACTCACCATGGAAAACAGACAAAAGTAGAAGTTATGATTTTCTACTTTTTAACAATAAAAATATCTTCAGTAAATAAAGAGTTATAAAAAATAAAAAGCCTCTATACGAGAAGGGTATGGTTGTTTTTGTGACGTGAATAACTAAGGCTACGACAAGTGAAATTTAAAATAGCATTAAAAGGCTCAACTTGAGAGTAATTATGAAATAACCAATTGTTAGAAGAAAAAAAAAAATGCCTTTCTAGTACCGGCCGAGATTCAAGAAATGATCGAGACAGACCAAAACACCTGTTATCGCCCGGAATGTTTAGAACAAGGCGGTACAATTCGTAAGTTGGGTTAAGCTTCTACATATGCGAGATTTAGGAAAGGATTGATGTACATAACCTCACCCTAGTAGTAAGCAGATGAGCTATTTCCAAGAATCGAATTGATGGGACCAGCTTTAAAAGTGTCTCCGTTCCGGAACAAAAAAAAAAAGCTTTTATTTTTTAAGAAGACAATTTCAAACTCAAAAATTATAGACTTATTGAAATCTAAAAATATGCAATGTGGATCTTGTTTAAAAGATCTTGATGAGATCTTTTATACGATGCAAAAAAAATTGAAAAATTATTTTTCATTTACTTTATTTTTGAGTTTGAAAATGTGAAATAAGCTACTTATTTGTTAAGAATGTTTCTGGAACGGGGCCTTAGTTTTGATGCTTTGGACTCAGATATTAATAAAATCAGATTTTGTGAAATCTGAAGATTAGACAAAACGCCTTCTGCCAGATTTGAGAAATCTTGGGGTTAGGGGGCCAAACACCTTAAAGCTAAAAATGAGAAATCCAAAGGGGAGTGATTTTGCACTCCCTGTATTGATATCCACACTCCTTTTTTGGTTTTTTAGTGTTGAAAAAGTATATTTTTTCACTAAAGACAAAAAATAGATTGTAGATTTAAAAAAAAAGAGTGAAAATCAATTCCCAATCCAAAATGGGCCCACAGACACCCTCTTAGTCAAAGCTTCATCAGTCAGAATGAAAGCAGACTATCATCTGGGGATGAATCATGCAAAACGCAACGATACAACGATACATTTGGTCGGGCCATCCCATAACTCAAAAAATCAAAGCAACCAAATGTGAACATACTAGCACTGATATTGAAACCACATCAATCCCAATTTTGCATACACAAGTTACCGAGCCAAAGACAAGGACTCAAAAACCAGAAGGCATTGAAATGGAGCCAGATGATCATCTTAACAAAAAAATTCAAAAAGCACTGCAAGTTCCCAAAAAAACTTGCAGAAACCTATGAAAAAGCTCCAAATAAGAAGAGAAAAGGCGTTATGCTGCGCTCTGCTTCTTAAGCTTTGCAAGTTCCTGCCTCACAGCTCCAGCTCTCTGCAAAGCCACATTTACAAAAATATATATCAAAATCACAAAAGAAATATAGGCTTTTGAGGTTCAACTACTAATCAATGTGTTAGATACTTGAGATATTCTTTAATGCATTCAAGAAGATTACAAAATTGTGCAACTCTAACCAACAAAACCAATAGAAGCCCGTGCATCAACACGGGAACTTGACTAGAGAATGGGCCCTAAACGATTCTGTAGTCAAGTCTCGGCTCAAATCCATTAACACAAATAGGCACCGGGGGTTTCAGTCGAGCTCAAGCTACTTATTAATGTGTGCGTGGGTGGTTGTGGCCTGTGGGTATAAATACAGCAACAGGCTGCATTCAGAAAGTTCTCAATTCCTCAAAACATCTTTAAAACTAATTCGAGAAAAAAAAAACATATTTGGAAGCACTCTGGACCTTGATTTTTGCCAACATTAGCTTGAACCGGTCAAAATCATTAAGTGAAGCCCTTCTCTTCTGCACAATAAGCTTCCTGCCCCAAGAAGTGTTCTCCCACTTGTTCTTCACATCTGCCATCACAATTTATGGGTTCAATTCCTGAAGCATGGAGACAAGACAGAAACCACACACTAAACCATTTTGTACTTACCAGCAGCTTCCATGGCTGCAATTAAAGTCTTCTTCTTTGGAACCCTTTTGATGTCAATCGTGATATCGGTGAGTGAAAGCCTCTTAAAATTCATTTGGGTCCGCACCATATCAGGGGAATCAACAAGAGCCTGCACGAGGGCAAAAAGGCTAAACTAAATGAGCGAAACCAGTGTTTTATCTTCGGGAAGTAAATGCACATTCTCCAACAATTTATGAGTATGCCTGCAACATCAAAATGTTAAAAGAGTGAAAAGAAAGAGAAAATCCAGGGGCCAGGGAGTATAAGACAGATCAAGGGGCTGAAACTACAGCCTCCGAAGTATCCGTAGAACACAAACACATACATGCAGAAAGGTCTTGTAGGCATTCAATAAGTAGCAGTCCGAGACAAGATGTTTCACCATTCTTCAAGGCAACCTCCGGAACTTAGTTATAACTTCATAAGTTCTCTAGGACGTAGATCTCAAACTAAGGTCAAAATTCATAAAGTTCATTGGATTCAGTTTGGTAGCAGTGCGCAACAATTTCTTTCCCCTTCGTCAATACGTCAAGAAATAAACTCACTTTGCAACAATCTAGCAGATAAATTGTTCTTGAGAAGCAGAGTTACCAAACGAGATCAGTAAAAACTAAAGCCATTCTGAATCAGTAGGTCATACTCTTGTAAACCATGCCACTCCTTTAGAACTCTTATCACTACTCAAGGAGAGCTAATTCATTCATTGGGTAAAACTTACTGATTCAAAAGACTCAAAACCAAAACAAATGTTTTCATTTAAAATCTCATTAAGCTTTTCCTAATGAGATCATACCACAAACCAGGTGCACATACAAACATGCATGCTCATCTCTGAGGGATCAACTCTAAGGACATGTTATACATGCCGTCCAAGCTTTGTTACTCCAAAACTCATAACGAAATTATGCTAACAAATGAACTGTCATGATGGTTGCATCATTAAGACAAGCAAAAAACAGAGAAAGTCACAATAATACTTAAAGACAAGATCCAAGAAATAAATGTGTGATAACTAGAATGGTCTTCAAATACTGGTTAAACTCAAAAGAAGAGAAGTAAGCCATTAGTTGTCCTGACTACAAATGCACAATTGGGCTCAAGTTCTGCTGGACTTCCCTAAAGACATATGGGACTTCTTCCGCTACCTGTCCAAGCACCTAGAAGGCTAGATGTGCACAACCGAGTATCTACATTGTACCCTACTATGAGCTGAATATGCACCCAACTGAGCTATCAAAAACAAAACACACACACCTAACACAACAGAAGGCACTTTTAGGACTCAAAAAATTGGACATCAAAATTCTGTTCATCGATTCATACAAATTCAAGGCAACTGAATGAAGCATCGTACAGATACATACTACTCTCGCCGACACAAAAAGGTTGTTCGGTCCACAAAACGAGAACTTAAGAAATTACATTTTTTTAAAGACAAATTCAAACTCTCTTTAGTATATTAAAACAACTCATTGATATTTAGTATATCTAGCGGCAAAAGGTTTGAATTTCTTTCTCGACAAAAAATGCATTCTTTTTAAGTTCTTCGGCAGAACCGGACAATCTTTTTGGGACGGAGGTCATGCATGTATTCAAGTGCATATAAGTAGACACGAGGGAGAAGAGGCGCGAAATTTAGCGTTCCTTCAGCAGTTCGGTCTCCGTTCGTTGACAGCAAATTGAAGTTACAACTGATCGAAAATTAGCATTCGAATCAAAATCGAAGCAAATCGCGTACCCTATTTTGATCGATGACGTCAACAATGACGACGAGACTTCCATAGTCTTTCCCGTAGTTGACGAGAGCGACCCTTCCGACCTCCACGTATCTTTTGAACGGCTACAACCAACACAAACAACCACCATCATCGCTAATACACATACATTTACATTTACAGGTAATGAAAACTATAGCTCAAAATCTCACCATTATCGGCGATCTAAGTTGGCCGGACGGATACCAAAAACGACTGGAAGGCTGAGACCGCAGTGATAGAATTAGGGTTTGCGAAGCGAAGGCGACAGTGGAGTTTCTCCGTTTTAGAGTTGTGATCAGATGGGGTCGATACCAAGGACGTCGTCAACGTGTCGCAAGAAGATTAGCTGGCCCCAACACTTGTAAATACACCAACTATACATATTCACATTTGTTGTTTTTTATTTCATGATAATATCCAAATTATTTTTATTAATGTCAAATTTTTTGTGCATCATATACACTTACACATTTTAGCATTAACAAAAATAATTTTAGCGTTTTTGTTTACTTTATTCTGAAGTTGCATTACATTTAGAAATAAGGAAGTGAAGTTCTAATAAGTCTTCAATCGCTTTCTAGACTAGAGATATTGTAATAATAAAAAGTTTATCTCGCCGTGACATTCAATCTTGAATTCTCAATACTTATGTGCATTAAAAAAAAAGCTAAAGTTTCGCGCCATATCATCCTACTTTCTAGTAACCATCATTCATTTATAACATCTTTTAAACGGCATGACATCTTTTAAAGAAAAAATGACTTGTTAAAACAAATCTATTATTAGCATTCTTGTTCAAAAAGATGTAGTAATTTTTGTTTTGCCACCTAAAATTTCGATCAACAACTGGTTTGTATTAACAATTAGTTAACCACAAATCTCGTTCAATGCATGAGGCTACCGCCACTACAATATCAAAAATAACCAAATCGACACAACCTTTTCCCATGCTCGCTGTAAATCTTAAAGTAGTTTGATTAAAAGACAAGCCATACATTGCCATCAAAAGTCAACAAAATTCTCCTCTTTCTTCCATCTTACTTTTTCTTTCACCAAGGTAATCTTCACAATGTTACAATTAAACAATGAAACAGGTTTATCACTTTCCATCTCTTTTTGAATTCCTTACAACCTCCATCCAAAGAGGATCTCATCTGGTTGATCGCTCACCCAGTTTATCAAATCTTGATCCCATGCCATGGCATGGAGTTTTTCTCTTTTAAAGGTTTGTTTCCATTTTTTTTCTTGCTTTCATTCAAAATGAGGTTAAAACAGGAACTCTAATTCACATTCTCTATATAGCTAATTTTCTTCTTGGTTTTCAGATGTGAGGGTCAGATTATTCCAGTTTCTACAGCTATTGAGGAGAAATTGTTAGATTAGACAATTAATAGAAGAATGGGCACAAAGATGAAGGGCCTTTTGAAAGGCCTAAGATACATTACCCAAATTTTCGGTTCGCAATCTCAATCTCTTGTTGCATTGACAATTTCCCTGCAGAACAAAACTGGCTGCCACAATGTAAAGCCTGTCGGCCGCAAACTATGTCCCTCTAACAACCTACTAGCCGTAGAGATGAAACCTATGGCCGATAGGTTTTACATTGCGGCAAATGAGAAATTCCAATGCAATTGAGCGATATCTTTCTTGAGAAATTCTAATACGATTGCCAATTTATCTTGCAGATGAGGAAAAAGAACCGGAAATGCAGATTGGCAATCCAACCGACGTGAAACACGTGGCTCATATAGGATGGGATGGACAATCATCTGCAGATTCACCAAGCTGGGTAATTCTTTTCTTTCCTAATAACATCCCATTTTGTGATACGAAATTGGGAAAACTAATTTTCTCTTTATCTACAATGGTAAAATGTTGGGGGTTGGACTCCTCTAGTTGTTCAAGAACATTTTGTATACTGATTTGTGCAGATGGAGGATTTCAAAGCACCCCAAGGGTCTGAATCAGTACCATTACCTGTTAATGGGGACTCTAAGGAGAATCCAGAAAACAAAGGGGCTTCTTCTGAAGGTTTGTTACTTCACTTCTTAACTTGCTCATAAAGGGATTCAAACCTTAAGAAGGCAGTATCTAGATTCATTTTGTCCAAGTATGACAGGGAACAAACATGTCCTTCTGTATTTACGAGTAGTTATCTCTCAATGTTGTTAAGATCAAAGGAGGATTCGAAATCATGGGTCTGTCGTCCATGTCTATGTTTAGTAGTGGAAAAATGGTCTCATTCCTGTTTTGCAGGTTCAAGCCGAAGGAGTTCAAGATCACAAAATCCTTCCACCAAGGACATACCTGAGTTGCCAAAATCAACGAGACGCCATTCGTTGGAAGACGGCTCTTCAACAGCACCAGCGTCCCCAAGACGAGAGTCTTCCACCAGATCAAGGCAATCCAGGAGAAACACATCCGACGGGTCTAAACCGGCGCGTCAGCCCAAGGGTTTAGTTATTGGGTCGGACTCACCCTCGCGAGACCTTCCCGACGTACCAAAGAAATCATCGCGAAAGAAGGCAAAGGATCCGACGGGTGAAGGATCAACAAGATCATCGCGGTCAAAAGCCCATAATATCCCTCCTGTGGCCTATAAATCTCCATTCTCGGATCCTGGACCAAATACCGAATACATACCTGGATCAAATAACGGCGAGCTCGCTCACTCTTCAAGTTTCAGGCCTCTTGTAAGAGAGGGAGAGAAAGGATGTAATGGGATTTCTTGAAGAATTGGTACATATGTGTTGTAGATAGAGAACAGACTCGCTTAGCCATTAATTTTCTTGGAATACTATTGTGCAATCCCATGGAAACCCACTGCTTATTGCATCTCAAAGGGGATTGCAGAGTCCTTGATGAATGGTAAGTTCTTTTTGGATGACTCAAAATTTTGCATTTCCTGTACAAATTCTGTAATAAGAACTTAAGTGCAATGAATAATATAAGGAAGCCCTTTCTTTCCCCCCTTCTGGTTTACAAGTCCATTCTGCTACTTTCTTGGGCATCATCAGACCAACCACAATCACCGAAGTTGCTTTCCTTTTGATCACGGCTTCACGATTCTGTCTTCTGTTTCAATGTCTGAAAGACTGAAACAACGGGAAATCAAACTTCTCTAGTTGGCTAACGAGATCACCAAACATCAGAAAAATGAGTAACACGAAGAACCCGAGGTGCAGTTGACCACCAGCTTGCCTTATGGAGGATTGACACCAAAATAACCTCCATCACTATTTTCATCATACCAATTCAAAATTTTGTTCAACAAAATACCACAGAATTTGCAGAGGACTTGACACAATGAATCAAGGTAAAGGGAAAAAAAATTATATGAAAAGATCATTTGACTTCCTCAATTGTACGCCGCTTTGACTGCTTTCTCAGCGGCATCATCTAGATCTTCTGCTGTAATTAAGGTCATGCCACTTTCCTGTAACCAGATTTGAGATCAAAACAGCAATCATCGATGGATTTCCTTTTTCATTAGACAACTTTGGAAGACGTAGTGAACATTCTGCCTATAAGATTTGACTGGAGATACAGTTTCGAAATTTACCTTCAGAATGCTCTTCCCTTGGTCAACATTGGTGCCTTCAAGACGAACAACTACTGGTACTTTCAATTGAACCTTCATTGAATACAAATGCATAGAGAAGTCAGCGCTTGTGCGACAACTAGCATATAGGTCAGAGATCGAACTGCTCTAAGCATAAGTAAAGACTCGAATGAAAATGAAATACTACGTAATATCCGAGCATTGGGTGGAAAAGGAAATAGACAGTTGAGAGCTGTTAGATCATTTAACTTTTCTATTTCCTTTCTCTTCTTTTACCAAAATACTTGATACAAATACAGCCTAAGGAATATTTTCTAACTGAACTAGGATGAAAATTGAAAAATGAAAATCAGGATATATTGATATAAAGACCCAAAGCCAAAAACTAACAGGGAAGCAGTCAAAAAGATATTGCAATCTCCATCATTATAAATCTGATGCAAAACTCACATGTTTAGCAGCATTGACAATTCCACTCGCTATTACATCACATTTCATTATTCCTTCAAATATATTCACCAAAATTGCTTTCACCTTGTCATCAGAAGTCAAAATTTTGAACGCCTCCACAACCTGCATCACATGATTGCAGTGTGGATAATTGGCAGATGAATTTCTGTTAGCAAGATAGGCAAGCACCCTACACGAATTACCTGGCCTTCAGACGCATTCCCGCCAACATCAAGAAAATTGGCTGGAGTTCCACCACGCAACTTAATTATATCCATTGTAGCCATTGCCAATCCAGCTCAGTTCACCATGCAACCAATTTCCCCATCCAACCCGATGTAATTCAGATCTGCTTGTGCAGCAGCAACCTATCAGAAGTTGAAGACAATCAGCAAATTTGACATAGCTGAAGAAATATAACCAATCGTATGTTAATTGCCTTTATCCTCAATCCTTCAGCAGATAAAGTTTGATCTCCAAATTAGGGGATCTCAATTCTCCTCTGTTGAGCCTACCCCCCTTAATCTAGCCCTTCGTCACTCTTGACATCTAACTCCTAGAATGTGTGGTTCTGAGTCTGTATCAGTTTAGTGTCTGGTTTCGAGTGTTTTCCCTTGTGCTCCCTTAGTCGCTCTCTTCGTCTGGTCTTTCTAAGAAAATTTTGGATTACCCAAGAAAAAAAAATGAATCCTAAGTTTAGTTGCAAAGTTTTTATTTTCTTCTTTTCCATAGGCTTTGCTCCTCTTATATGAATATGACTTCCAAAAAACTATGACCTTATACTCTTCCGATATACTTTCCGCATCTTTGAAAAGACAAGCGCTCAACCACATCCCAACCCAAGACATAAACCCTGCACTCCCTTTGACGATGGCAGGAGGTGACATTCAAGCTAACGGCTGGTGTTATCTGTCCAAATTTTGTCTTAGGGAAGGTAACCGGAGACTTTAAACCAGAGTATCAGTGCAACCATTTTCACATATCTCAGGAAAAAAATGTTATCGTCAAACCTCACGAGGATCCTCCTGTGTCGGATCACGAAGAGAAAATATCTCCTTCTGACGGTAAGCAGCATTGTCATCAAAGTTCAGCTTTGCATCAGCAGCTACCAACTGGTTATCAGAAGTTTCTGCAATTGGATTGATCTGTCCATATGCAAAATGCTCAGCTAAAATATGGGACAAAAACTTTTCAGAAACACAAGACAGTCATCAATTATTAACCCTGAGCAGGGGTCATGACTCACGACAAAAAGCAGCTAATGCTTACTTCCAGAAGAGTGCAGTCAGTTTCACAGAAAAGTTTGTACAACTTCTTCACTTGTTCCATCGAAGCACTCCTGTCAGCTTCCTTGGGAGCCAATCCATCTACAACCTTGGCAGCATCTTCATCTGTAATCTCCTTGAAAACATCAATAGGGACCTGGGCAGACAACCAGACAACCATTTATGCAAGGAAATACAATGTTGCAAGGAAACTACTTATGGTCTATGTAAAGCATGCCAGAACCTTTATAATCATGTCAGGGAATTTCTCTGCGAGGTCTTCGATGCTGGTTCCTCCCTTCCGACAAGCAATAATGAGCTGAACAACAGAATAATGCAAAAGCACCTTACACTTGAGAACATCTGTTTCAAGGCAATAGAAAATGTGCAAAACCAAATAAAGAAAACTAAATCAAAAAGGATTCCATCAAAATTGATGTTGTACTACTTCATGAACTAGCATTCGGAAAGGACCAAGTAAAATATAAAGGCAGGAAGTAGATATTCTTTCTGATTTATTTATTTATTTATTTATTTTGGGTAAGTATTCTTTCTGACTTTATCACAGATGGAAAAGAATTTTTACAGAACAATTACCAATCCATGCTAATTCATAGGAGAATGGAAGAAAATCACAACTTCTTACACTCCATTCAATTTTTATCAACAACAGGACCACTGAAATCTGAACTTGATAGCTAACAACTAGATACATTTCAATGTCATTAGAACATAATTTGAAGAGGTAAAGAAGCGCTATGATGAAAGCCAGAACCATACAAAATGTCATATAACTAGAAATCAATCGATCAATATCTCTTTCTATACCAAATCGAGTTAACCTTTTCTAACTTCCCTGACAGGGTGGCATGCTTATATATGATACACTGCCAGCCCTAGCATTCATCCTTGACTCTTCTAAACAGCAAATGCATAGTAAAGTCACACAAAGTAGTCATGTTCCAATTGTTTTGTTGTAACGAGAGGCACGGAGTTTTCCTTCAGATGTAAGAAAATCAAATATCAAAGAGAAAGAGAGAGAGAGAGCAGACAGGAAACAAGCTGGTCTTTCCCCAACATAACCCTAAATAGAGAACATAGGCCTCTTACGGAATAATAAGTAACCCTTCACTATGTTAAACTCAAAAACCAAAGAAAGTTTGGGGGCATACAGGACCAGCCGTTTTACAATCTAGAGTGATAGCAAAGTACATCTCATTGACCAAGGACAGCTTTTGGCACAAGTAAACCTGTGTAGGAGAAAATAGAAGTGTTAAGGAACTACTGTCCAGATATCTCCAAACATAAAACATGTAAATTGGTATTGAGGGACAGCAAGTAATAGAGAATTTAACAGACAATCCAGTTTGATTTCTTTTCTCGTAACACATTCAAATTGTGTTGCAGCTACTCTTTATCTGTCTACTTCAAATTACAAATTCAAGTAGGTCTTACCATTAAAAGTTGTTCATGATGCCAGACAATGCTCTTGTCCTACCCTCTAGTAGAACCATAATTTGTGAGACAATGTTTTTAACTGGCAGCCTAGCTAACATGGGGACAAAGAGTTAATTTACGACAGGCATCGGGCATGGGGATAGCTGAGGGTATGCCAGAAGGAGCAGAATACGGTTGGTGAAAGTGAAAGTGTGAAACACGTGCTGTTTCCGCCAATTGCCAACCCAAACAACTATACTGACATATTACCGATTCATATGCACAAGTCATAATGCAAGTCCAAGAAGATCAATCTTACAGAAACTTCGTCACCTACCACATGAGTCTACTGTCAACATAAGGCCGAGCCAGAATCTTGGATAGTGGGGTTAAAAACCTAAAATCACATAATGCTCAAGTGAGGGGCCATAGGGCTTTAGGCAAATTAGGTGTTCTAATGTGGTCAAAATTGTAAAACAGATGTAAAAGTTCTATAATTTTCGGGTGAGATGTTGGAGTCACTGGGCTCAATTGACCCCATCTGTATCTAAATAGCTCTGCCCTTGCATACATAAGAAACTTAACCTTGCTGACAACTTTGCCCTGAGGCCCAGTTTGTTTAGTTACAAGTATCTGTCCAAGCATCTTCCCTGCAAACAATAACAAGCGACTAAACTTGGGAAATATATCGATTTAAAAAGTAAACGTACAAGTATAGAGCGCAGTTAGTCGCATTACAAAAGCTTAACCAAACTCTCTTTTGAGAAAAATCCTTTGAATAATCGAACGCATTATATATCCAACAATGTGCAGAGGTGATGGGGAAAGAATTATTGCACCTTAAGTAAATTAACAATTTTCAATAGCGGCAAAGGAAAGAGACGAAAGAAAACTTCCATACCAGCTATCTCTTCAACCTGATCAGCTTTAACAATGTGGACACCACCCTTAAGACCACTTTTGAATGTTCCCAAGCCTCGACCACCAGCAAGGATCTGACTTTTAACTACCAACTGGATAAGAACCAAAGCGAACATTGCTTATTCATGTTTCTTAGCTTGATTGATAACCGGGAAAGGAAAAGAAAAGCACAAAATAATCTTGCACTCAAAACAGTCGTATGAGCAGCGTCTGCATTATTTTTTCTTCCTGATTAGTCATATATTTCTACTAAAAGGCACCTATACGGTTGCCACCAGCATACTTCAGTTCTAAAGAAGTCAAAACAGAAGGCTGAAGGGCTATGTGATTCTACATTCTCAACTGACAAAACGACAATACCAAAGAAATGAAACTTTACCCTTGCACTTAAGTAGGTTCATCTATACCATCAACAGATTCCCTGCCCCGCTTGCATTAATTTAGTGAATCACTTCCCAAATCTGTTCCAACAAAGCACGCCGTCTACTTTCCAAATGAAGATCCTCTGCCTCGATCGGTACCCCTTCTCATACTGCTACTGGTTCATGGATTTTTCCATGTCATCAGGGGGGGGGGAGGATTCGCACCACAGGAGACAGATGATCTGAATTACTAAGTTTCAACTATATAGTCTCAGAACTTCTATAGTTCCCGACACCGCAAATTAAAAATCTGCATTCAACTCGGCATAGTAGTGCTACATTGCCAGATTGAATTGGCCTTTCATACCTCCGTAAAGCCAAAAGAAATAAAAATTGAGACACAGGCATCCTACAGCGTAACAATTACCTCGCTTTCATTGGGAAACACATCCTGAATTGCCTTTCTAACTTCTGGGACTGAAGAAACCGCTACGCCTTTCGGAACATTTACTCCATACTTGCTCATCAACTCGGCTCCCTGAAAATTCACACAACATCACTCCAGCTGCTAAATTTCACCAGGTTTCCCTATCTACAACCCCATCAGAATCCAAACAAATCAATCAAGCTGTGATTTATGTGGTTAGGCTTTGGCTAAATGGAAAGAAAAACATTGGAGAGCGTATAATTAGGTCTTTCTTTCTTTCTTTCTGTACTTATTTTTGGCAAACAAAAGGAGGACCAGTTCTCGAATCGAAGTCGAAGTAAGTTCTCTAGATTGCAGGTATCTACGGCTGTGTAAAATAAACATTACGAAGGATGACAATAGAAGAGGAACCTGATACTCGTGGATGTTGAGACGGCGGAGCTGCTGCTGCTGCCATTTACCGGCGACGGACAGAGAGCGAGAGACGAGTTTGTCAAGCGATCCTCTCACCATTCTTCTGATCCTTCGGTAAAGATCAAGGTGACAGGCTCGAGAATGGTTGGATCAAACCCACAGAGAGACAGCCGGCGACATGGTCGACCGTGGCGGGAACGGAAAAGCAGGCCCTACCTCGTTACTTCCTTTTTTTTTAATTACCTTTTGAGCTCTATATTCTAACTGCTTTCCAGAAATAACCCTTCACTTGTTAAAAATACTCCGTTGTTCCCAAATTATTTTAGATGCAGCAAAAGTATCATGTCCTTTTGAGGGGAGTAATTTTTGGCGGTCATGAGTAATTCTTCGCGGTCAGAAATAATTTTTTGTGGCCATAAGTAATTTTTTGCGACCAAAAGTAATTCTTCACGGCCAAAAACAATTCTTTGCGGTCAGGAGTAATTATTCGCGCCCATAAGTAACTTCCTCCTCCCCTCTTAGCCCTCCATTGATCCGAACTTTCTCCTCTCCTCCCCCACTCTCCCCATCATTTTTGAAATTAGGTCTAGGTATTAGTTCTTGCACGGAGACCCTAGTAGGTTTGGCTCGGACGATGATTTCCTGAGATCTTCAATGGTGACGATGAAGGCATTTGAAGGTAGATCCAGCAGCGATCCTCTGACGATAGTATGATTCGGTGGCAATCTTCCATCCACCCACCTCTATGAACGAAGTATTGGGATCCGATATCAGCGACTGAGCAAGCTTTTCTTGTTTTTTTGTTTTTTTGTATTTTGCTTTGTTATTTTGATGTACTTTGTTTTTCGTATTAATATAGTAGTAACTTGGATGGTCTTTTGCTAAAAAAACTTGGATGATATTTCGAGCAACTTAACGGATGATTTCAGCACGCTACGAGGGTCTCTTTGGGTATTTTCGTTACATTATTCGATGTAATCAAAGCGATTCCAGAGTATTTTCGAAACTATAATTGTAGGAGCATCATAGCTTAATCCGTTTTGAAAGTTCACTAAGGTCTTTACTAAAAAAAAAATTTACGAGCAATATAGTTATATTAAAACGAAAAACAGTACAATTGATATACGGAGTAATTTATAGTACTGCTTATGATGACATTAAATATTTTGCTATGCACCCACCAAGACTTTTTTTCGTTAAACATCATACCGACTCGTTGAATTCATGAAGAACCTTATTTGTGCATGAATTCAAACCACGTTGTGTGATTCTAGTGACGGAGGACATATAGACAAGGGTGGGCAACCAACCCCATTGTCTACCACAAACGTAACGGTAGTTTGTTCGTTCCTCAAAACAAATCAAGAGTTTCATTTACGAATTACACATAGTTCAAATTTTCGACCCCATTTATCAAAAATCCTGGCTCCGCAATTATACCAATTGAATTGCTCAAATAAATATGCCTTATGAATTCATTCGCCCGCTTGATTTCTTAACCGATTCACACCTATAGGGTCGTGACAACTCATGAGATAGTGGAGATCTTACAAACACGGGTGCTATATCCTTTAGATCCACATACAAAACTACATCCATCCAGTATCCATTTTAGGGTTAATTTTTCAGTGGCTCTAAATCTCCCAACAGTAACGGGAATCTGTTTTTATTCAATCCCAACATGTGATGAATTAGACTCGTAGTAGTAATGTTACTACCACCTTCACATGCATCATCAACATATGCCACGTAGGATTAGTCATTGTAGGAAATTAAAAGCGGTTTATGACAAGTTGACTATTGGTGCTTAACAATGCGGAAAGACGTATGCTCATAGATTCGGACATAAATGCGTCTGGAATAGTTCGATGTACGTATATTTAATAAGAAAAAATGTGATAAGTCCATACATATCGGACGATTTCAAAATATCTTTATCCAGATATATACTATATGAACTTCTTGTCCGTAACACTTTTGAATTAGCAATGACTGGTTGAGAGCCATCTTTGTTTAACCCCTAGCTCTTTTTATGTAGGAAAAAAGAGAAGTGTTGTAACAAAAGAACATAAAACCCTAACGGCTCGTTTGGAAGCAGTGTTGTGAAGGGATATAACTTATCCCCTCTATAATACTATGGGCCCTCCTTATCCCTTGGTTTGGGAACCAAAAAATCTGGGCTTCTTCGTTTATCCCCCTCTTCTATAACACCGGTCAATACCCCCTATGGAGAATTATTTATGGATGGGTTTTGCGGCGTTATTAGTTAATACCCCTGAATAAGGCCGAAATAATACTCTCTCCCCCTCCATTTCAACTATAAAATAATATTATTTCCTCATTTTATTTTTCATCCAAACAAAGCACTATTCTATCTCCCCATTTTTAATATCTCATCCAAATCAACTATTGTACTATTTAATATATCCTTTATAAACATCACATCAACGTGGATCATCCCTTATTAATCAATACCCTTTACTATTTTATCCCTCTTCATAAATAATACATTCAATCCTTATCCCGCATCCAAACGAACCCTAAGGGATAATGTAGTTGGTGATTGTGCAGGACAGAGGGGCTTAGCACCCTAAAATTTTAGGTTCGACTCCTCTGCACTGCAAAAAAAAACTCTTGGAAACATCCATGCGTAAAAATCTTAGGGTTAGCAAACGTTGGTGGGGGCCATAGAGATTTAATCCAGCGTGCAAGCTAACGTGAAGACAATCTGCGTTAAAAAAATAATAATAATGCATATAACATAGGGATCAACGATCTGGCGGAGCTGAGTTTGAAGACTATCATCATTTTCGAAAAGAAAACACACATCATGATTAATTTCGATTTCAAATAATTTCCCACCACCTCATCATTCTGATATAGAAGACTATGTGTAGAAGCTAAGCTAATAAGGAATGACGTGTCTGAGTTTGAAGCCTATCGCTCTCAAAACAAAAACATAACTCAAAGATCTTTTTTTTCCTTCAAAATTAATGCCACAGGCCCACAACGATAGTCAGTTGAAGGAAATAGCACACAAAAATGAAAAACATTTTGGAATTCTTGAAACCAAAGTACAAGGGCATAGCCAGAAATAACGAATAGTGGAGCACAACGAAAGCACAAATTCAAGAAAGAAAAAATCGTAACAAATGATACTACCATATATATGTACTTTTCTTCACTGAAAATACTACTCCCTCCGTCCCTTTTGGCACTTTTGGAAGTTCTCACTTTTAAAAAAAAATTATTATTGCATTGTGCAAAATCAAGTGTCTCATCTTATCTTTTTAGTGTACTTTGAATAGTACTTAAAAATTTGAAATTAAAATTTTGTGTCCAAAAGAAAAAGGTAACATGGGAAGTTTACTATATTTTGCTTTTGAATTTTCAAAATGAACAAATTATATGGGACAATAAAAAACATGAAAATGCCAAACATTTAGGAACAGAGGGAATAGTAAAAAAGTAGTAACATATTCATCTACCAATAATAGAATTAATGACCTTTCCATTAAAAATACCAACAAAACAGATAGTCACGAACAAAAGTTACATAAGTAACAAAACTACTTATGAAATAAAAGTTACATTAGTTAAAAATACCCCGACGAGTTTTCATATTGTGAAACCAAAAACTTTTCATTATAATAGTTTTATTGTCAATACATTTAAATGCATCTCTCTAAATATATAGAATCATCTTATCACTCACCCATTGATCGCCCATTCGATTACGCCATTAATTCTTCACATAATTCATAAATGAAACGCCCGCGGTTGAAACCGGTTAATGTCAAAACTAAAAGCAAATAAATCAATGGAATAAATAAGAAAATATTGGGCCTGCTCCATGACTCTATGTCTCCATCCTTGATGGTTCACCAAGGGTCTGTTTGACTAGCGATATAATAGTAAAAATGCAAGAAATAGGAAAAAATATATACTTTTTTCTGTTCACTTAGCAAAAATATCCTAAAAATTGTAGAAGGTGAATTTTCCCGTACAACCCTTTAAAACTTGAGAGCTTACCTCACTTTCTCTCACAAAATGTGCAGAAAAATTTTATTTTATCAAGAAAATCAATAATAATTACTCTAACTTTTCTCTTTACCCTCTTTCCTCCAACTTTTCTCTTCTAATTTTGGGTAACTTTCCTCATTTTTAAACAATGATATTTTATTTTTTCGATTATTTTCTTGTAAAACTTCATCCTAATCGGATGTGAGAAAAAAAATATTATATTATATTTTCTTTTTCTTTTCTTTAACTTCACTTACTATCATTTTCTATTATATTTTTCTTGTTGATCAAACGGATTCCAAGAGATCAAAGTTCAATCATGCTTAATTAAAGAAAGTTTAGGAACAACAAAAACATCAAAGAGATCAAAGTTCAATCGTGCTTAATTAAAGAAAGTTTAGGAACAACAAAAACAACATAGTGCGTACTTATTTTTCTTAGTGAAATAAGACCTAAGCAGACATGGGGATCTTGTAGTGCACTTTTTGATTTATCAAATTCACGAATCATGAAATTTAACCATCCATTCTTCCTAATTCTACTTCACCTGGAATTCGTATCATGTTTTTCACATACTCGCATGCTAGCTTACATGCAATTACATCACATATACAGTACATAACAAAACTACAAAAGGGCCCTGCATTTTAGAGAGAGAGAGAGAAGAGAAAGAAATGGATAACTGGTTTCGTTTAGTGGAGGAAGAACGGACCAATGAAGATATTCCACGTGTGCGAGCGTACCCGGCAAAGCCCGCGTCACAGCTGCAGGGAACGCGCGAGTTGGGTAGGGTTGACGATACCTGGAAAGTGGGCCCCGTCAGTCTTGAGTAGATCCGCTACTTCGACGTACCTTTGATTCCTCTCCACCTGCGGCTCGGCTCTCGAACTCATCTCGGCTTTGAATTTCTGCCCTGACAGCTTCAGCCTCCTCGAATCGGCTGACACGGGCACAGCCTCGGCTCGAGCCGGGTCCCACGGCTGGCCGAACAGAGTGCCCTTCGTGAGGAACTCGTGAGCTAGATACCCCGCCAGGAGCTGATTCCTCGAAGCCGGCTCGGGAGCCGGCGCCGGCGAGCCGGGTCCGGGAATGCCAAGCCGCGCTTGCTTCGGTTTCGGATCGTCGAAACCGTCTCTCTCCTTGCGCTTAACTGAGGGGCCCACGAGCGCATGATTCAGAAATCGACGGTCCTGATTGCTCATCGTCGCTGTCGTACTCATGCCTCGCTCGATGCATGCCACGTCAGCTCACAGAAATCAACGTTTTTTTTTTAATATTCCTCCGGAGTCCGGACCACTCAGACGTACTCTCTCTCCTCACCTTATTTCTCTCTCTCTCTCTCTCTCTCTCTTTGAATTAAAGGAGAAAAGAAAAGGTTGGGGGTTATACGGTAAAATGGTGAAAAGTGAAAATGTTTTAGGGGTAAGCAGCGGTTAAAACTTAAAATCGGGAATTTGGTTTTGGGCGAAGGAAATTGAAAATAAGGGAGTAAATAATCAAAGGGTGTATGGGCACCAAAACAAGGATTAATATTGCGAAAATAAATTAGATCGGAAAGGCTGTGGCCGGAATCTGGACCTTACCGGAGGTTGACAAGGAGTTGCCGCCGGTGGTCGCCCACTTAGAGAGAGAGAGAGAGAGAGAGAGAGAGAGAAGCGAAGAGAGAGAGAGGGGGAGGAGAGAGAAGCGAAGAGAGAGAGGGGAGAGGATTAGGGAGGGGGTAATGGTAGGGACCAGGGGGCATATTTATAGGGAGGCAGTAGTTGATTGCCCCTACATTTCGGTGTAATTACGGGGGAAAAAGCTCGAAGGTTGTGAAAAGACCAAAAAAAAAAACCAGTAATGCTACACGCACAGCAACTGTGCACAGATTTTGTGCACAAATTTTTTGTGGGACCCACTACGGGTCTCACACAAATAATTCGAGTCGTTCATTAAATGTAAAACATTTTTTCAAGGCCCCCCACCAAAAATCAGTTCAATCCGATATCTATAAGTGTTTGATTCAATCATTTACTTTTCATTATCCTGAGATTCGAATGAAAAGTTAAATGATTGAATCAAGCATCTATGAGTATCGGATTGAGATGATTTTTTGCGGGGGCCCTTGAAAAAATGTTTTACATTTAATGAACGGCTCGGATTATTTGTGTGGAACCCGCAGTGGGCCCCACAAAAAATCTATGCACAAAATCTGTGCACAGTTGCTGTGCGTGTAGCATTACTGAAAAAAAACCCAACTCTTCCTAAATTGCGGGCCTTCGATTATTTTGAGACTTCGACCCGAATGATGCTACTGGTACAGATTTAATATTTGTATCAGTGAGTACAAATGATTTTTTGGGTCTTTTTTGGATTTTAAAAAAATGATCGGAATCGCTCATTTTGCTTAGAATAATTTGTTTATGATCCTTGCAAAAAATAAGCTCAATCTAATATCGGTAAGAGCATGTACAAAACATCCAACTTTGTCATAGAATTCAGGCTTGAATTCTAAAGCAAAGTTAGATGTTTTGTAAACATCCTTACCGGTACTGGATTGAGCTTATTTTTTGCAAAGACTATAAACAAAGTATTTTAAATAAAATGAGCGGCTCTAATAATTTTTTTTAACCCAAAACATGCCCAAAAAAGCGTTTGTACTCACTAGTACAGATTTATGTCTGTACCAGTATCATTTCTGCTTCAACCCAAGAGCATCCACAATGGGTGTACTAACTCGTGTGTTTAATTGTATGTGTTAAGATTTAGCCAAAAAAAAATGTATTTTTTATGCTACAATGTTTGCATTTAGCTTGTGTGTTAGAGTGTGTTAAATCTTGTAATGTGCTAGCATGCGTGTCAAGTTTGACAAATATGCTAGCAAACAAGAAGTGGATCCCACCTCTATAATTCAGACTCCAACCACAAAATGTAAATGTCTATTACTCCTAATATACACTTGTGGGACTCGTTTTTTTATCCTAACACATATTTTAACACAAATTTATCAAACTCGTTGTGGATGTTCTAACACACTCCTATGTTAACAATGTTTAACAAATACTTGTAGGATCCATTTTTATCCTAATACACATTTTAACACACAAATATACCAAACCCCGTTGCGGATGCTCTAAGCCCAAGTGCAATTTTGCTCACCCATTGGGATAAGGTCTAGTCCCCTCTAGTTCGACCTTTGGTTGGCCCTTCCCGGTCCACAACAATTATCGGAAATATTTATTTTATGGAACTTGCTGAGTAAAAAATTATGTGCATGGGACACCAATCAATGCCTTGTTATGGACTCGTTTTGGGCTCACAAGTGGCCAAACTGAATGAGACGGGACATTAGGAGACTAGATTGGACTTTATTCTTAAGAAGTTTGCGAAGATTACAATGTTAGATGTGGAGAGAGATAAGAGGGGTATCGTGGCTCGAACCCAAGTCCCTTCGGGGATAGCACAAGTGTTAGCCGTTAGGGAGATAGAGCTTTGGTACAATGTTGGATGTGATTTACATGTGTTTCATTCTGATTTCATTTAGCGAAACTTTTTCTATTTTGGGCAATTCTGAGAGAAAATAAACCCAGATAGTCTTGTATAGGTAAGTATTTAATCAGACAACACTTATTTGGTTCAAAAAAATTGGGAGAACAATAATTCATTAATAGCATCTGGTTGGTTTATGATGCATGATGAAAGGTAAGCTTCCAAAGAAGGTCTTTGACTAAACTACGCATCTAATGAAATTAATGTGTGAAAAAGCAAATAAACGACTGTCCTCTAAGAGATCGCATGTTCGAATTCTTTGGAGGTTAAATATTCCAAACCTTTGAATCACTGAAGGGTTTGTGTAATGTCGTTAACTTCAAGGCTTTGAAATTAGTGGAGGTCTGAACAAATTGTTCCTCACATCTGATTATCGAAAAAAATTAGTGAAATTAAAATTAATTTGAACTCGGATAAATTTTATCACTTTGTGAATCTGTTTCGCAAGATATTCATGATAGTATCTAGTTGATGCCCATTGCTGGGTTGTGGACTGGACTATCACGCTTTGGGCGGCATTCCAAGGCCTAGGTCCATTCAAGGCCTAACGATTGGTTCATACGCGGTTTTGCCTTAATTTAAGTTGGAATATTTACATTTTTTATTTTCGACTCTGGGATTGGTCACTCAAAGATGAGTCGAGATGCAAGTAAGTTAGTCTACACATTTTAAAGTGGTCAAGAAAAACATGCAAAAAGCGAGTCGTTGTTGGGCTTGCCCGGTAACATACGTACAAAAAAGTGAAGTTAATTGAAATTGATATATAGGAAGCATATTTATCTTAGATTTTTTTTTTTATGTTTGGCCTCCACCTGTCTCATTTTTTTAGCCATCCTTCTGTTTTAGAACCTAGAGGGAGGAGGGGGGGCTGCTGTCTCCTTGGGGACAGCAGCGTGCTGCTGGGCCCAATTTTTGGGTCCACTCCAGTTTCGCTCCGATGATCGGAATCGTTCATTTTGTAGAACTCGTCGAGTTGAACAATCATGCAAAAAACTAGCTTAATTGGATATTGTTAAGTGCCTGATTGGAACTTTTTTATCTTGAAAAGAATGGATCCGAAACACTGGATCAAATCCACTGTAACCCATGGACCGAGAATTATATGGGCTCTGATCAGGCACTTAACGATATCCAATTAAGCTGATTTTTTGCATGGTTGTTCTACTTGACGAGCTCTACAAAGTGAACGATTCCGATCATCGAAACGAGACCAGAGTGGGCCCAGAATCGGGCACAGCAGCCCCCCCGCTTCCGATAAATACACGTTCACTTTAAAAAGTCAAGACAAACACCTTTTTAAATTTCCTATTTACAGTATTAGCTTTACAGAGGAGAATAACACCACTTTAAAAAGTTAAGATCAATAGGGTCAATTTTGAAAATAAAGTACTACATTTTGATGTGACTTGAAGTTTATTATATATATGCTCTTATAAAATGTTTACAATAAATAAGAATTATAGTAAGATGGAAGTAGTAGTCATTCCATTTACAAACGATTAAAGCAATAATTTTAATGCCGTTTAGAAAAGGAAAAAAAAACAGCAATTTTAAATAAAATAAACGATTCTCATCAAATTATTGGACCATGGTGTTCAATTTTTTTTGAAAAAATGACGGTTAAAAACGTATTTTCATAATTAATACAGTACCCGCCAAGGAAAGGCCAATAAACAACGAATAGACTTTAAATTCAAGGGCAAAATAACGGTTAAATTTTTTTGACATGGAAATAACGTTTAAATTCAAACTTGCAAAGTATGTGTGACTGATCCACTGTATTTATCCACACGCCGACAAATCCGACACTGCCGAAAATGTGCAAACAGAAGACAAGCCAACAAACAAATCCAGCAACCAAATCAGAGAGAGAGAGAGAGAAGAGAGAGAACTTTTCCTTTTTAGTTTTAGGTGATCTTTGTCTCCGTTCCAAATCTGTTGGGAGGATTTTCGACAACACAATTTGTGGTGTTTAGAGATAGAGAGAGAGAGATGGAGGGTAGAGAGAGAGCAGGGGCAGGACAGACTTGTGGGTGTGCTTCAGCTAGTGCTGTCGGTGGTGATGAAAATCAACAAGTGACTGAGAAACCAGTGGAGATCTGTATTGTGGATGATGATCCTTCTGTTGATGAAGAAAATGATACTAGTACTCTACAAGATGGTGAGGCTATTGGGAAATTTGTACCCAGCCCTCTGGTGCCTCTCAGAGACCAGATTGAGAAAGACAAGGTTTGTTTACTCTCTCATTCAGTATCATTTTCATTGTTGAATTTTACCAATGCCAAATCTTTAATTGTTTGTATTCCGTAAGTATATACTGCATTTGCAACCTGCTAGGTCGAGGAAGAGACGAGATTGTGTGTATACACGTAATCATTGCTTAATTTTATACGAGATCGAAACATAATTGGTAACTTAGAATTAATTTTAATAACTTCTTTCACTCAAGGCACTCAAGGGACTTGTAGGCGCCAATCTCACAAAAGTTTTCGAATTAACCTAAAAAAATAGTATAATAAATATGAATATTTGGAGTTGTGCAGGGGCGATCACCCCGGCATCCCTTGTCTCGGCCCCGGTGTGGACACATGTGGATTGAAATAAAGAATTTGGCACACGTTGTTCGATGAGAATAGTCCAATCTCAGATTTAATAATTGCATATGAATTTGGACATTGGCTGTGGGAGCTTTATCACGATGGAGTTGAAATGACTATGTAAGAAAACCTTGAAATGACCATGTAAGGAAAAATTCATCCTTAGGATTTTAGTTTAACAATAATATGAATACATTCTAGTTTTACACGTCACCTTATAACCACCACCCGGGTTGGTAGCCAAGACGGCAATGGGTTACTCCCATTGGGTTTGGCTCTCATGTGGTCATGGGTTCGAGGCGTGCTAACGCCCCCTCGCTCCCATTTGAATCCCATGAGCCGCCTATTGCCTTCTTCGGATTATTCTCCATGGAAACGAACCTAACAGATTGCGTTTTCCACTCAGCTTTAAACATTTCCTTTCACATCATTTGTAGAACTTCTTAAAGCTTATACCTCCACCGTTTCCATTGCTGATGAAGATTATTCACATGCTGGGTTACCTAAAACAAAAAATATTTGCATTTCTGTTGGGCATAGAAGTGCTCCAATAGATGATTGCTAGGTTCATCAATCGGATCTCATTGGTGTATCCTTTGGTATGGCCAGAGATCAGTACTAAGATTTAACTTTGCTTTTTCAGGAGGATGAGAGCTTAAGGCGGTGGAAAGAGCAGCTGCTCGGTTGCGTGGAAAGCGATTTAGATGGTTGTCTTAGGTTTTATGATGCCTTATAAAAATGTTCAAGGGCTTCAATGTGTTTTGTTTCGTGAACTTTTTTTCTTTGTTTTGTTAGGAAAAACGGAACCTGAAGTTATATTCCACTCCATAGGAATCATATCTGATGATATTGGGGAAATTAGTACTCCTATACCTGTTGATGAGAGTAAAAGCAGCTGTGCCCTCTTTACCCTAAAGGAGGGTTCCGAGTATCGACTTAAACTGGCATTCACTGTCTTGCACAACATTGTCTCTGGCTTGACCTACACAAACGCAGTGTGGAAGGGAGGACTCCAAGGTGATTGAGAACTTTCTCTATTTTCTCTCTCACAAATGATGAGTTAAATTTTATATGAGCAGAATCACTGGTAAGATTGTGATGAACTCATTGCAGCTTAATTCAAACCGTGACTAATCAAAAAGTAATTTTTTTTTTACAACACAGGTGTTCGACTAATAAAAAAATGGGTAAATACTTACAAATGAAAGCAGTTTCATTCAACCGTAAAAGTGATTGGGAAACAGTTGGAGGACACCAAAACTGTTGCAAATGCGCCATTGGAATTCCTATAGAATGCACAATGGTCTATACTTATTCACTAAACACAATGACATGTGGGTGTTGTGTATGGTCTATACTGTTTCCTTTGTTGTTCCTTTTGCACACAAATAAAACAGATAAATGTTTTAACTGAGGTTTATAAATCAAGAGTTCTGGGCAACATGGTTTCCGCAATTGCTGTTAAATTAAAAACGGTTAGCAGAATTGTTATCACAGCAATAATGTAGGGATTCCTCCGCAAAACCGCTTTAACAGGAGCTATGATTCTTTGGTATCGCTGTAATCTTGGGTTTTTGTTGGTTTTCATCTTTACGGCAGTGGTATTTCAAAGGTTCGAGTCGTTCAACTGTGCTTAGGAAAGAAAACACAGAACACTTGGTTTCTTAATCTTTGACAGTGTTTATTTCAACCAACTTAAAGTTGTATTTTACTTATTTTGTCCGTTTATTTGCCATTTGGGTTGCAGTTGATCAAAGCAAAGGAATGTTGGGTGCATTTGCTCCTCGACGTGAACCATACGTGCATACCTTAGACGAGGAGACCGCTCCATCTGGCGTGCTTGCAAGGGGAATGTACTCGGCTAAGCTTAAGGTGTGTGCAATTTCGCCTCTTCCTCCTCCCTCTCCTTGCAACAACACGTATGTGCACTTACGCCCTCAAGCATGCTCAAGCATATGTAACCAAAAATCTGTGATCTAAGCGGGTAAAATCCGAAGGTCATGTTTTCTTCTTAGCCCTCATTTTTACACCTTAAAGAATATGCATAGCTTTGTTCTCTTAAGGTTGGAGGAGCATTCTCCTTCTTGAATGAATAACTGCTAAAAAGAAAATCTGTTTTATAATTTTCACTTTTATTGGAGAACTAGTGGCTGAATTAACCTGGAGATATATAACCTACCTGTAAGCTGTAGCACATTTAGACTTGCACATTAACTGGAACCTGAAATCCATTTTACCCTAGCACAAGTACGCCGACTATGCTCAGCTGGTCTTTGTGAATGATCAGCCACACTTGGACTAAGACACGGCCCGGACTGCTGAAAACTTTACCAAGTTGGTTCCGTTTGTAGCACACAAGTACATCAAATCCAAGCTGGTTTTGCTCTATGTTGCATGATAAATTCAGGTGCAGGTCTAACCGTCTAGGGGTTGGACCTGTCAAACCTCTAATCGAAGAGTATGAAAAAATGGCACCTTAATATTGGACACAAACCACACTTTGTCCAGGTGTGAATTGTCAATACAAGTACTTGCTTTATTTTGAAGAGCCCATGTGACGCTGTTCTGCCTGTAACGTACAGTTAGTGACATTGCAGTTGATTCTAATGGAAGTCTATGCTATACCTGTAATGTGATCGAATAGATGAAGTTTCTTTTGTTACCATTTTTTCCTCTCTTTTCTGTCTGACAAATAGGTTTACGATTTCGTAATTCCTCTTACATTGACTGTTTATACAGTTTGAAGATGATGACCAAAGATGCCATATGGAGCTCAAATATTCCTTTGAAATCCAAAAGAGAAGCTGAGATTTCTTCAGGGAAGAATGTTTTCTCTGTCTTCTCTAGCAAGTTTTTTTCCCTTTTTTTTTTTTTTGGGTTACCTTCTTTTTCTAGTTGTGAAGTAATTAAACCAGTGGTTTCATTGTTTCAAGGTGTGAGAAAAATAGATTTGTGAGTGATTAACGTTGCCTTTAATATTTTATGTGACAGACGCGTTCGATTGTGTTAGCAAAGGAGGTTGAAGTATTATTATGAATCTGGGATGCTTTTTTTTTTTTTTCCAGTCAAATTTCACTCTGGATAATGATTTGCAGAAAATGTAATGTTCCCAACTATTAATCCTCATTGAGCAGAGAAAACAGGGAAAGGATAGTAGTGAGTTAAACCAACACATGATATGAATAAATATACTGGGCTCACAGCATAAGATTTTCTTCACCTTTCAAGCATGTACACTTCTTTCTTTGGAGGGTAAATTATCAAAAACTATTCTTTCTTAAGTCCCGTTCCGCTAAGGTGTTTATTTTTTAAGTACTTATTTCCTACTTTCGGAGACAAGTCATTTTCTCACAATACATCACTTTTAATTCAAAAAATAAGTACTTAGTGCATGCCCGTGCCTAAAAACACTGCTTGAACATTGGTATTAACATCCGAATCTAAGAGTCTTACCCTTGCATCTCCTGGCAAGTGTTGGTCCAATCGCCGAGCAGTGTTTTGCTTTAAATTTTATTTATCAACTGGATTCAAAATGGAACCATTTAAACCGTTTATCTCAAGACAAATGGCATTCCGAAATTATATCAACCGGTGTCCCATCAACCTCATTTTCTGGACGCGATGCAAGAAATACGCTGCATTACCAACCGTTTAGTATATAACACCCCCTCAATTTAAGAAAAATAATGCTGTTTGCGAATCTTTAATTTTCTTTCAAGTCAAGAATAAAATGAATAGTATACAGCTTCTGTGTCGATTGGAATAATTCTTGTTCACCTTCTCCAAAACTTTTGCATTATCTGGAAAATATAATTCAACAGTTTCTGCTCACCTTTATGCCTTTCAAAGAATTTGAACTCAATCTCCTTGAGGTGAAAGAGCAAACAAGAAGGCACGCTTTGATCGAGGTGGATTCCAACACTGTACAAACACTCGACTAAAAGGTTCATCGGTAAGCCTTCTAGCCAGGGCTCTGATACCATTACAACTTTTCAAGATAACGATGGAATTGAATTAAACTTTCAACTGAGTGATTTCTCGATACAAAGAACGAAGAAGATACCATGCAGGAATGATCCCACCAGCCATGTGATGGGAATGCCCTGAGACCCTAGTTCACCAGCCAAATTTTATGCTTCTTCTTCTACCTGTTGGAAGCAAAAGTGAACATTTTCTCTTCCAATTTTGCACCCTAGCATGGGGTCACTGTTATGAAACAATTATTAACTGGTGAAGAAGTTGTGTGGGCACTATAACAGCATCTCGTGCAGTAGTTAGCAAATCCAGGCGATCCTCCTTTGTAACTTGTTGAAGGGTAATTAGCATCTCCAACATTAATTACTCAAATTTTGTTAAAAGTAATTTGCAAAAGTTCATTTTGGTATGAAACATTGTGACGGCACAAAGAAATTTTCTTTTTCACTAAAAAAGTAGGGTGGATAGTAGGAAATTTTCCTCAAATTTTGAGTTTGAGTAAAAAGAAGAAGAAGATGTGGTTTGAAAATGTTACATGAAGAATAAAGATTACAATTCTCAAAAGCGAGAGCGTAGGCTGTGGGCAAGGTGCTATTTAACCAAGATTTGGGGTTGGGAGGACGCGGTGGTGGAGGAGGTGGAGTGGGGCTAGGGCAGGCTTCATAAAAGCCCGACTCATTTATAAAAGCTCGGTTCATTTGGAAAGGCTCGACTCTTTTTATAAAACTAGCTCGAACACCGCAATACTAGACGAGCCAAGCTACGGGTCAATTTTTGGGTTCTACTTGCTGGAGACTCGTTTTGAACGAGCCGAGCTCGAACACTTCGAGATTCTACTGGTTCGTTTGGAGCCCTAGCCCTGGTCTAGGGTTTGGAACGCAGAAGAAGGGGATAGTTTGGGAATTTAGACGGAAATAAAACCACGGTGGCGGGAGTTTAACATTTGAGGCAAAGCGCGCCAAGTTCAAATATCAGCGCCTTTTTTCCAAAAAATTAAACACTACTACCAGTTTATTAAGTCCGTTCAATTGTTAAGCCTTTTTCTCGTTTCATCTGCAATTACAGTAACAGTCAGAGCTCAGCGACAACAATGGCGGACGCTTCCAACAACTCCAGCTTTCTCAATCCATGGCTTCTCCATCACCAGAAACTGGGTCTCGAGCTCAAGTGCCCTCTCTGGTATACTCTCTCTCTCTCTCTCTCTCTCTCTCTCTCTCGATTTACTGCATCTGGGTAATGACTAATTTGGTTGGACCGTTGATTTTGTGATTCTTTCAGCCTAAATCTGCTCAACCGGCCACAGCTGCTCCCCTGCAATCACATCTTTTGCGAGTTCGTTTCCTCTTCTCACTCCTCAAATGTTCTTCTTACTATACTACTACTACTACTACTCTCTCTCTCTCTCTCTCTCTGATTTTCTATTGTTTGGTTTTGATTGTGATATATTCTGCGATCTGACTTCAAATTTTTCGAAACCCTATTTCAGTTTCTGCGTACCGAGATCTACCCAGTTTGGATCGGAGTGCCCCGTCTGCAAACAACAGTACGCTGAACTTGGTACGTGATGCCATAAACTTGTAACCAGAAAAATCAAGAATTTGATTCTAGGTAGAGAAACTCTCAAATTAAAATACAACAGGAGTCCTTGACTCTCAAAATAACAATTTTACTTCATTGATGCAGTCTATTTTACTAATAGTGGTTCATTTTATGGATGCATATTTTTAGTTAGGGTTTGTGAAGTGTCTTAGGTTATAAATAGGTGGTTAGGGTCTTTGGTAGTGAGTTTTCATCTTATTAGAGTAGAATACTTGAGGCCATAGCTCTTTGTAACCTTTTGGGAAGTTTCTGTGTGTTATTATTGAATCCCTGGATTTGTTTTTTTCAGTATTTATCTCTTCCACGAAGTCTTATTACTTTTCTATGTCTGTTTATGTTGATGGGAAAATAATGTTTCAGTTGTTTTTAAACCTCCATTTGCGCTTATGGGAGGGGCAGCAGACTACACACAACAATTGCAATAATTTAATGTTTTATGGATTTGTAGAGGGACAAAACGGTAAGGGAAAGATCAGAAGATATTGTTTCTTTGGTTTACCTACAATTTCCTTTTTCCTTGGTAAATTCTTTTACAAATCCTTGATCCAAATACAAAGCTCAGTCTATTTGATACGAAGCATATCTGGGAACAAATTTCAGTAGGTGGGAATTTTACATCCCGGAACTGAACAGTAGTGCAAAAGGCTTATGTCAACCGTCTTGATAAGTTGAGCTGATTCATGTCCAACTGTTGTTCCTTCTTTCTGACATTTTAGAGGAATTGAATCTTCAAGTAAATGAGAAGATTGTTCCTTATGTTGATGCCTGTAGTGTGGATCAAGAACCTGTGTAAGGATTTACAAAGAGAAAGGAAACTGATGGGGAAACCAAAGAGCAAATATAGCCTTTTCATTCATCATTTCCTCTCGCCGAAAATCCCTCTACAATCTGTTGTCCAAATATAGCCTAAGAATAGTTTTGGGGACAATTTACATGATGGAAAATTGATTTATGAACTCATGTACCTAAATGCCTTAATGGTTTTGCAGATGTAAGGCCAGCACCTTATATGGAAAATCTAGTTACCATCTATAGAAGTTGGGATGCCAGTTTTGGTGCTAGTCTGTTCCCGCCTCTTTCTTCTGGTACGACTATTTATAACCTTGATTTTTCCCCCCGGTCGATATACTTTCCTGTTATTGAATTTAAGAATTCTACCTCTTACTGGCATTGCTTGGGTTCCTAATTGTTCCAGGAGCTAAAAGGGTTTCTAAGGAATTGCCTTCTTCCCTTAAAACAGATGATGATAACAAAATAAAGGAGTTATTTGGAACACCTCAAGAGGGATCTAGCAATGGGGAGTGCCAAATTTTATTACCTACTTGTAAACGAGTTTGGGCTCCTCTTTACCATTCTGCTGAAGAAGGGAATGAGTTGACTGGGAAATTTGACAAATCTACACCGCCAATCAATTTTGTGACAGATCAATTCAAGATGGGCTATGTGGATCGAGTGGTTTTACGTGGTGGGGGTAATGTTTGGATGAGAGGTGCAAAACAAGAAGAGCTTGTTACGGAGGAATTATGTATTAATCAAGAATTACAATCATCACCAATCAGCCCTCCTTCATTTGATACCAAAGGAATAGCTGATGATCCAGGGAGCAGCAATGATGTAAGATGCGTAAGTGTGCCATTTGACATATCATCTCATTCTAACAGGCAGTCTGACTTCACTGTTCACATCAAGGCTATTTATTCCAGATTGTCATTTGAATGTTATCTATGCGCAGTGGTCATGAAATTTTTGTGCTTACCTTTTTGGTTGGAGTCCTTATACATATGCTGTCAGTATATTGATATTGATTGCCTTCATCCAGTGAAACTAAATTATGTATAGGTTGAATGGATCTTGTGCTCTATTATTAATGACTAGCACATCAGATTTATGCTTTCAAACATTTTGTAGACCAGGATATAGTGGTTTCTACAGTTTCCACTTTATGCTTCAGTTGAACAAAATTCCAACTGGAAGTACAGTGTCAGATAAGTATGGATAGGCTGAATAAGACCATTGTTGATTATTATTGTAGAGTACAGGAAAAATCCCAGCCAAGAGATTACTTGAGGACAACTATAATAAGGGAGAAGGAGAATTGGATAGACTCTCACCTGGTGCTGGGGTAGATCGTGCCAGGAAAGTTAAAAGACAAAGGAAACATAGCAATGGGTTGCTCAAGATGGGTGCGCCTTACACAGGCTGCACTCAACCAAATATAGTTCACACAGGAAGTCTGGAAATATCAAAACTGGAATGCGGAGAACTGTCTGGTGTAAAGGATCCAACAATTTCAGATTCAAATGATGCAAGTGGAAGTATTTGTGCATTTTGCGAGTCCTCTGGAGTCAAGGATGTGAGTACCATTTCTGGATGTGTTGGCCTCTTCATTTCTTTCACAACCATAGATATTGCTATCAAGTGTGTTTGTTGTACGTAATAGTATCCTTTCAAACTGCTTGAATGTCTCTGTGGTAATTGTTGTACCTTTGTCCTCACTTTGTGTTTGCAGAGTACGGGGCCCATGTTGCATTATGTCAATGGAAAGGAAGTTGTTGGAAATGCAGCAACAAACTCAAATGTTATACATGCTCACCAGATATGCATTGAATGGTGCACTCGTCTTTCCTTCTTCTTTTTTTGTTGATAGTAATATTAAAAGCTGCTGATGAGGCTGTTCTAAGCATAAGTAAAATGATTTGGGTAGATGTTCATTGTGATGAAATTTAAAAGCAAATGCATTTTGCTTTATTGCATTCATGATAGGTTGACCTTCAATATTTAATAATATATCCAGATACTATTTGCAATTTGCAGGACACCTCAAGCTTATTTTGTTGGTGAAACTGTTAAAAATTTGAAGGCAGAAGTAGCAAGAGCTGCAAAGCTGAAGTGCAGCAAATGTGGGCTAAGAGGAGCAGGTCTTGGTTGCTTTGTGAAATCATGTCGCAAAAGTTATCACGTGCCTTGTGCGATGGAAGTCTTGGGTTGTAGATGGGACTTTGTGAGTCAACTATATTTGCTTGTTTGACTACAAGATAAACTCGGGAACATTGTCAGGAAAGCTTACTATTCCTTTATTGATTTTCTTTGTTCTTTCTTTGCAGGAGGACTTTCTAGTGTTATGCCCAAATCATTCCTCAGTCAAGTTTCCCTGTGAGAAGTCCAAGTCCAGGAAGCATGCAAGTGAAGAACAGGATTTTGCGCCAACTGAGATGATGTATAATTTTTCCCTCCTTACTATTTATATTCAGAAGTCCAAGATTCAAAATTATTGACTGTAGCAATTCATACTGCTTTCATACTTCCAAATGTCTAGTGTGTACTGTTTGAATGCAATGGGCTTAATGGCTAAGTTCTTGCTAAAATTGTCAGTTAACCAATCGTTATGTTCTGATCAAAAAAACCAATCGTTATGTTGTTTTTTCTAAGCAATTTTTCTGGTGACTAATTAAGGGGAAGGCTCTTCATTAAAAAGTTGGTGGTTGAGTCTTGGGATTCTAGGCAAGGGTAAAATACTCTCTTTCATTTTTCCTTTTCTTTCTTTTGCGGAAGTTTTCTACAGGGCTCTGCTTTTTGACTGAGCATAGGTTCTCCCTCCTATGTCATCTCTTGTAAAATTAACTTTTATATTTATGATCGCTTTGTTGAAAGTATGTTGTCTTGGAGAGAGGGAACGCGAAAACAAGCATGATATGTTGTTCAACTGAATTGGAGAATGTAACAGATGTACACTGTTATACTGGAGTTGATGTTTCTGTTTTCCTTTTAATTAGTCTTTTTTTTTTCTTTCTAAAATTAACAAAACAAGGTAGGTGATGCGCTTTCATATGGTCTACACACAGTGCATCTATTTGCGATTTGTGGCCTGGTATCATTTTCGTCATTGTGAATGCAGAATCTCTAAGCAGCCCAAGGTATGGGAAGCCTCACGTAATGGAGTGAAAGAATGGGTTTTCTGTGCATCTGCTCTGTCAGTGGAAGAAAAGGTTGGTTCTAATAAGATAGTTATCTAGTGTCTACGTTTGTGCTAAATCATGCATGACTCATGCAAAGACAGGAGCATATGGGGTTTATTATTGGTTGTTTTTTCCCTGTTCAAATTTTGACAAGGTACAATATCTGATGATTTTGGTTCCCACAGTTTCTTTTGGCTGCATAATTCCCACTTATATTCAAAAAACAAAAAAGTGCTCTTCCATATATTTTCCTTGATCTGATTTTACTGTGGTTTTCTTTTTCCATATGCGTCCCTCTATCCACTTCAGGTTTGTGGTTCCTATGTGTTTTGGGGTATGGGAGGGGACATAAAGACTGAATTTATCCACTTATCTGGAGTTGTTACCAAAATATTTTATATTAGGAACTTTTGATACTTGGTTTCTGTGCATAGCTGTTGATTGGAAGCCCATTCTGATGATTCAATTCGGAGTAACCTTATATTTTCTGACTTCCAATGTGCAGTACCTTTTGGTCAAGTTTGCAAGCACGTGTGGTGCAACTGTGGCCAAGTTTTGGAATCCAAATGTTACCCACGTCATTGCTGCCACAGATGCAGAGGGTGCATGTAGCAGGACATTGAAAGTTATGAAGGCAATTTTGAGTGGGAAATGGATCCTTAAGACTAGCTGTGAGCTCTATTTCTGCCTCCCACTGTTTATACTTTTTAAGTGAAACTTTTTTTGGTTCTCTTTTCTTGATGGGATGTATTTCTACCTCTTGTGTTTTGCTTCAAGGACTGATTGAGAAATAAATCAGAAGGGTAATCCGCTATACCTTGGGTTGTGGATTTGCAGGGATCAGAGCATGCATGGAAGCAATGCATCCTGTGGATGAAGAACCTTATGAAGTTGCTCTAGACAATCATGGCTGTCGTAATGGCCCCAAGACTGGCAGACTTAGGGCCTTGGATAATGTGAGTGTGGATTTGGAAATATCAAATCTGACAATAAATAATCATACTTCTTTTACATACCCAATGAAGATTATATATGCCTTGGACTACTATGGGTTGAGTTGGGACAATTTTGATTTATCCAGTGTCATTTCATATTAGACATTTGCAATGTCGAGAAAAAGTATGCCATAGGCGTCAAGTCATGGGAATATATACTCACATTGCGTCTTTTCTAGTCTACGTTTGAATCATGTATTTGTTGAGATATCTTCTTAGAAAGCATGAAACCAATGAGATGTAATATCGAAACTAGAAAAGACGCAACTACAATTTCCTTTTCTTTTCGCTCTACATATCCCTCTATAGATATAATATCGAAACTCAGCCTGAAGAATTTAGTTCCTCCTTATGTACTTTCGTTTTTTTGGCTTAATCTGAAGTTGTGTTCTTGATTGAGGCTAATGCTTTTTATTCCTTCTCCTGCAGGCACCAAAGCTCTTCAATGGATTATGTTTTTACTTCAGCGGCGACTTTATACCTGGTTACAAGGAAAATCTTCTAGATTTGGTTACCACTGCAGGAGGTTTTGTTATTGAGAGCAAGACACAACTTAGAGAACAAAGTCAGAAACCTGCTTCACAGTTAACTCTAATTGTCTATAACAATGACCCCATGCAAGGGTGCAGATTGGAAGAGGATGGTTCTGTTGTGCTTCAAAGGCTAGAAACAGCAGAAAATTTGGCTGGTGAAACTGGGTCTGAGGTCATTCCCCACACTTGGCTGTTGGAATCAATTGCTGCATGCAAAAAGGCTTGGAATCAATTGTAATTTGCATCTTTTTATGCCAATTGTAACCTTTTTACTTGTCTCAGATGGGCTTGTATTAGAGAAGTGTATGGCTAGGGTTTAATGTCTCGTGAGGTACTAAAACTTCTTCCTAATTCGAATGAGTGGATTGCAGCAGTGAGCAGCCCCTCGAGTTTTGCCCCTGCTCCTGGGTATCTCTGCTTCGGCAGTCTCTTGTCCTCTACTGTCTTTTCTTAGTTTACACCATTACATCAAAAGGTCTTGAGTCTAAAGCTGATATAAGTATCGGAGTTTTGTTGGATGAAGAACAAGTTGTGAGTGAAATTTTGTGCAGGGAAAATTAAATCTTAGAAAGTCAAAAACAACAGCAAGTTTTAGATTCAACAAAGAATTGCGGATAGCCTGATACTATTTATCAAAAATTGTCGATGACCAAACTTGCTGAATATCAGCAAGTTAAGGAGGCATGAGATATTCTTTGAAATGAGTATAAAGGCAATTTGAAGAAAAATTTACCAAACTCTAATCCTTGGGAACAGATTTTGAGAATACAAAACTGAAGAGTGTTGAATTGTTGGAGTACTTTTGCAGAGTTAGGGAAGTTGTTACTCAAATAAGAACATGCGAGGAGACTATTACTAGTCAAAAAAATTACTAAGAAAATCTTGACTACTTTGCTGGAAAAGTACAATCCTATAGTTCTTGAAAATACTCAAGATATGAATTGCTGGCTTTCATTAAAACATTTGAGTAAAGGTTGAATAGGGAATTCAAAGAGTCAATTGAGAGTGACTTTGAATCTAAGCTAAGCGTTAGTACTCCAAGTGAGAGAATTCTTTTCAACTCATGATCAATCTAGAGGGGAATTTTCAAGAGACGGAAGATATGGACGAGGCAGAAGTAGAAATGCAAGTGGAATACTGATGTAGGACAAAAATGGAGAATTTTTGTATTTTATTTTTATTGTTTTAGAATAAGATTTTGATTAGGAATATTTTCGTTTAGGTTAGAATTATTAACTTTCCGTATTCAGTTTGATTTTGATTTCTACCTTTATTAGGATTCTTGGTCTACAAGAATTAGGATTTTATTTTAATTAATTAGGAAATATCTTTTATTTAATGCCGCTTGTTTTGGCATGATTTATTATTTCTTTTACAGTACGATTTATAGGGTTAGGGTCTTATAAAAAGGGCTGTAACCTATTCAATTATTAAAAAACTTTTATAACTTTTATCAATAATATTCAGAGATTTTCTCTTTCTTTCTTGTGCGCAAGAATTGCTCGTTGCGACGAGTTGTTTATCTCGTTTGGACTAGTACGCTAACTAGTCTCTCGTGAATTCCGCCGCGTCAAGTGGTATCAGAGCAAGGCTTTGCCTGGTTCGATGGCACCAAACACAAAAGAAGACACGCCCATTGACGTTCGTCGTGGTGAAGTATTTAACAGGACTCGCACTAAGGGATTTGCCCATGGTCAATCTGTTAAACGCAAAGTTGATAGGAACAGCGTTGAGGGATTTGCCCGCAACCAACCTATTAATCAAAACGTCTCCGGAAGATATTCTTATTATCAACTTGATAGTGAGGATGAATCTGAAGACGAGTTATTTGAGGATTATTATGGATATCAGTCGAATAAGCGACATTCAAGGTTTGAAGGGTTTTACCGCACAGATGACGATTTTTCAACTTTTTAGGTACAACCAATAATTCCTAGTTTTAATGGGTATTGCCATCTTGAGAATTTAATTTATTGGTTTCGTAAAGTTGATAAGTTTCTTGAGTATATGGAAATTCCGGAAGAAAAGGAAGTTAGATACGTGACTTGTAAATTACAAGGCTATGCTTCTAGATGGTGGAAGCAATTGCAATATAATCGGGAGCGCCAATATAAACAACCAGTCAAGACATGGCTCAGGATGAGACGATTGATGAGTGATAGATTTCTTCAATCGCATCATGGTCAGATGTTATATGAAGAGTATCGAAGAAATCTTGAGTCCAAGCGATTGTCCCGAGATAATCTTGGGTTGTCTTATTCTTTTTCAAGTAATAAAAATTATACCGTTGCGGCTACTGAAAACTCGAGGGACACATCACTGAGACTGTTGGGTTCGGGTCACTCAAAGCGTCAACAAACCGATAAAAATCTTTCAATCTCAGATTCATCACGTTCCAGCTATTATGATGGATATGAGATCGCAGAAGAGGAAGGAGATCGAGTTGAACTAGAGGAGGTGATATTTGTTGAGCCCAACATCGAAGAAACAGTGGAGGTCGATGTTGAATGGAGGTCGATGTTTTGGCATGATTTATTATTTCTTTTATAGTACGATTTATAGGGTTAGGGTCTTATAAAAAGGGCTGTAACCTATTCAATTATTATAACTTATATAACTTTTATCAATAATATTCAGAGATTTTCTCTTTCTTTCTTGTGCGCAAGAATTGCTCGTTGCGACGAGTTGTTTATCCCGTTTGGACTAGTACGCTAACTAGTCTCTCGTGAATTCCGCCGCGTCAAATAGGAAGAAATATTTTCAAAGGAAAAATAAGTCCACTCAACAAAGGTGTGAAAATTGTAATAGAGATAGTCCTATTTATGAAGATTGTTGGTTCGGAAAAAGCCAGGATGTTACAATTGCAACCACTTAAGAGTAGGCTAAAAAAGATAGCAGCAGAAATAAAAAAGAGAATAGGTGGTCCTCAAAATGTAGCAAGTAAATAAGAGATTTTTTTTCTAAACGGCAAAAAAATTAGTTTTTTTTTTAATAAGAGAATTAGTTTGTTAACGATGCATAATGACAATAATTTCACTAGAATTTTCAATGCAGAGTCATCAGTTTAGCTTTGCTTCTATTTAGTATTGAAAGGTTACAAGCTCCAAATCTCTAGCAATCTTCTTTTCTTTGATTATATGAGATCAAAATAGTGAAACCACCTTTGTATTCGTACAGAAAATTGTCTTGGGATTAGTCAAATGTATTATTTTACAGCAGAGCAGATACATTTGGCTTACTGCTAGCAAATATGCAGCAGAATCCTCTTACACCCCATATACACATCACTCTCCTACAATGCACCACAAGAATTGAAGGAAAAAACCAAGCCAAAATGATCCAAGCTAAGCAGAACACTGACATGTGAGAGCAGAGCACCCCAAAAGCATGACTAGCACTCGACTCCACATTGCTTGAGGATTGGACCTTTTTGCTTAGGCAAGAAAGGATCGATTCGAACCCAAACCAATGAGAAGATAGAAGCTAGAAGAACTGACCAAAGCACGACAATCGTAGGAGTCCTATTTTGCCTTCCCATCAACCCCTTGAGGAAAGGATAAAGATGGACAATAACCCAGAATGCGAAAAACAACTTCCCAAACAAGGGACCCCACGAGGCATAACCATTGTTGATGGCACCAGAGACTCCGGCAACAACACCAACCATGTTCAAGATTATCAAGGTGGTTGGTGGGATGAGAAGCGTGGTCCACTTGAAGAGATAGAGGTCCCCAAACTCTGCATCATCGGCTGCTTTTGCTGTTACTGTGAAGTTTGTGTCAACTCCGGCAAGTACCTTAAGGAGGCCTTGGAATACAGCAAAAAGATGGGCTGAGACACCGCCAATAACCCAGAATTGCTCGTTTCTCCACCAGTCTTGGATGCTAACCCCACTCCACCGAAGCTCAAGCACTCCCGTCACTATGATTGAGAGGAAAAGAGCCATGAACCATATGCTAGCCAGGTTGTTTAGCTGCACGTAAAAAAGGAGTCTGTTTAGAAACCATAGTGCCAAAATGGGGTTTTTCCATTCTTTGTGTAGTTTGAAGCAATTTTTTAGTAAATCAAGCATCAAATGCTATGATTTTACATAGATTTCTATTTCTGTTGTTTGAAGTAATTTGTTAGTACATCATACATCAACTAGAAGTTATGACATTACATAGTAAATTTTCTTTTTCGTGGCATTTTGAAGGAACTTGTTAGTAAATCAAGCATCAGCTGCAATGATGTTACATAATTTTTCTTTTTGTAGTATAATTTGTAATTAAATCAAGCATTAACTAGAAGCTATGGTGTTACATAACTCTTGTCCCCGGTCATATTTGAAACGTAAATACTTACAGTAGGGATGATAAATTTTCCGGTCAGAAGGCAAACGGCAGGAATTGTGCAGTAGGCAAGTAAAGGAATCGAAGTGAATGGGTAGACAATGGTGTTAACGTAAGCGAGCCTCTCAAGCCACTTCAATTTCCCCCCATAGGCATACCAAAGTGGGCAGTGACGGCTAAGGAAAATCTCAACAGAACCAAGAGCCCATCTCAGAACTTGGTGCAACCGATCTGAGAGATTGATTGGAGCTGACCCCTTAAAAGCTGATCTCTTTGGCATGCAGTATACTGACTTCCACCCTCTACAATGCATCTTGAATCCTGTCAATATATCTTCTGTGACCGACCCATAAATCCATCCAATCTGTGAATGTCTAACCCAAGTCAAAAACTCTTGAAACGTATGTAGAAGCATTAAATTTCTGTGCGGCAGTCTGGGTTCATAGTTGTAACAAAATTACACGGTAAAATGTGTTACTTGGAAGTGAAATACAAAAATTTAGTTGTCAAACTTCATTGAGATTTTTTTTAATAATTGAACTCTTTGAATTGCCTCTAAATTCTAAAATACTTCATTTTTTCTACTTCATTGAGCCATCCTAGTCATCGAAGTCCTGGAAATAATCTAATCAAAACCAAAAACCCATAAATACTACTCACCTCTTTGCCCCATTCAGTTTTTTCTTCATATCCACAACTAATGACATGAATGGCTTCTTTGATAAGTGAAGTGCTGTTAGTCCCTTCAGGAATGCCACCATTTTCCATTAGAGTGGAGGTAATAAAAACCGGTGACTGTCCAAACCGCTTTTCGAAATTCTTCTGAGACATGAGCGATGATTTCTCTAACTCATCAAAACCTTCAAGCCCTTCTTCAATCTCTTCAAGATCAAAGACAGGCCCAGACAAAGATTTCCTAGAGTAGTTCTTCCCCATCATTTTTTTCTTCTTGTTGTACATGCCTCCAAGGCCAAGCAGAGCTTTCAATCCTTTCTTCTTAGACTTGGGCTTCCTTGAACCACCACAGCAGCAGCAGCACCATGAAGGCCAGCAGTCACATGTCATCTTTGGCCGCTTCTCAGACACTGGGGGATCATAGCCATATAGTGCCTGCCGGTTGAAAACACATCCAGTCCCAACATACACTGGCCCTTGGATCCCATCTAGGCCTTTCATGTTGATCTATGGACATAGGAACAACCATGTACTCATGAGCTTTGCATACAAAATTTTCGGGCAAGCAATTCCTATTCCAGCCAAAATCCCTGGGCTTGTCCTAAATGCACTTTCAGTTGCATGAGGTGATGGAAATCAAGAAAAACACAGATCTTGAGGCATGATTGTGCAGCTGAGAGTGCATTGGGACTGGAGCACAGGAACTTTGGAAATCGGAAGAGGAATCCTGCGTCAAACTTTTCATAGCTAGTAGGGAATGCAGTATTACATATGGTAATGGAAATTTGATACGGAGCAAGTGGACTTACATCGAAGAAAACAACATTGCGATTGGCGTACCGATCGTGAAGATCAATGCCGTCGAACCGCTGTGGGAACTGGACATAGCAGAGCTTCTTTCCAAGCTGGGGATCCATTAGAAAGCACATGGCTTCCCTAACAGCCTTGCTGTTGTTGATGTAGTGATCACAATCCAAGTTCAACATGAAGGGTGCATTGGTAAGAACTGCTGACACACGAACCTGCAGTGATCATCACAAAACATTGCCAAACCATCAAGGTTACCCAATCGTGGCGCTCTCACAAAGCAATTTAAAGAATCTGGCTATGTCATATGATATGACATCGCTTAATTCTTCTGCATTTAATACAATACTTTGGTGATAGGGAGGAGCCAGACCACGAAATCAAGGATCATACTTTCGAAAGGGAACTCACCATAGCATTCATTGCACCAGCTTTCTTGTGGTGCTGATAGCCAGGCCGCTTCTCACGAGAAACATACACAAGCTTTGGCAACTCTTTCCCTTCCACATCGAGTGCTCCCTCACTTCCCAGATAAACCTATAGAAAAAAGCAGCAATCCCATCTCCAATTTCATTTTCCAGGAGGAGGATCAAAGAACACATTTGTTTTTCTTTCGAAAATAAAAAGGAAACAGATGATAGTAACCTGAATCATGCCAGGGTGATCCCGCGTGTTGTTTCCCGGCCATGGGGTCCCATCTTGCATGACCCATCCTTCTTCTGGCTTTTTCTGAGCCTTTGCAACTAATGCATTGATCCTCACTTTGAACTCCTCATACTCTCTCTACAACACAACACAAACCAAACAATCCGAACCACCCTTTATATAGCTTTCTGCCATATTGGGATCTTGTACGAGGGAAATGAAAAGAAATTAAATACAGAAAAAAACTAAAGTGGAGATGCTAAATTCCTTTATTTCGTTTCGTTGGACTAAGAAAATTAGGGAAAATGAAATATTTAAGAAATGTCTACTTTTTGTCTTGTTTCCATAAATAAATCACCAAATACATAGCTGAAAGTTTTATTTATCTTTCCTTCTTTTATATCTTAGGAAGTCAAAATAGATTTTTTAAACATCCAAATGTACACATACTTTGCGCAGAAAGATGGACAATGAACTCTTACAAGGGTTCCCTTGGATGGAGTGTGATTGTGGATCTACCCCTTGTACGTAAGGATCATGTCTCAATCCGTGCACAAGATATAAAACCCGTAGCAAAACTCATATGTTAATTACAAGATTACAACCACCTGCGCCAAGGTCACAACCAACAAAGCAAACTTACTTTCATGGCTCTCCGATCCTTCACAAAGGTAGGCTGCACCTTGTCCTTCAAGTAATCAATCTTCTCCGAAAAGTAAAACTCTGGTGTCCTTGGCTCTATGCTATACTTCTTGCAAAATGGGACCCATCTCCTTGCAAACTCACTAGTTTCCGCCAATGTGTCAAAAAGCAGCATTGACGCTCCATCATCCGACACATAACAACTCACTTTCTCCACTGGATAATCCACCGCCAAAATTGACAGAACCGTGTTTGCCGTTATAATTGGAGGTTCCTTAAGCGGGTCCACAGTACTCACAAATACATCGACTGGGGCCAACCGGTTTGGCTCACCCTCACGCTCGAAGCGGATGGACAAGCGGTCAAGGTAGGTTTCTCGACGTATTGGGTTCCATTTGGGGAACTGGTCTAGAATCCAGGAAAAGCCGAACCATATTTCACATATTACAGAGATGGCCCAAAGTGGATAGGCGTCGTATGCTGGAGTTAGAATTCTGAAGCGAAAGAAGAAGGCAAGAATGATGAGGCGAAGAACAATGACTATACGGTAAGGGCTGATTAGGCTTGATGGGAGTGGGACTTTTCGCCAGAGCGGTTGCCGGGCTTCAGCCAAACTGAATTGAAAACATATTATAGTATTCAGTCAAGTCCATTACTAAATCAAGAGAAAAAGAAGTCCAGAACTGAATCACAGAAAATGATTCAAAAAGTTAAATATGTAAATTTTCTTAGTTTTAAGTATAAGCACATTAAATCAAACTTGATTCTACACTCTACATTTGTTTTCTAGATACTTTTTTGTGGTTAAATAATTGTATGTAGCCTAAATAGAAAAGAAAGAGCTGTTCTATATTCACAACATCAACCCATGGAAACTGGTCCAAAAGCTTCTATCCATTAACCAAATTCAATCTATGTATGACTTGTATAGCACACAAAAAACCCACATCATTTTGTTTAAATTTCTGCACAGCAATCCTGCTAGTATAGCATTTCATATACGTAGAAAGTACAATGGTTTAAAAACAGATTTTCCATAAAACTACATCCACACTAATGTGGCAATGATGTTAAATATAAGTCAAGATGCATTTTGGTTTAAATGGAAGGACAACAAAATGCTACTTTACTATGTTTCAATATGACATCGACGTACAAATTTTTGTTGTCCACGTATCATTGCCATTAATGAAAACCAGTAATCATGAACTACAAACAATTTGATGTATAAACAATAGTAAAGAAAATCATACAGGTAGTCATCGTCATCCCCTTGATCATTTCCTCCATCATCTTTGGTCACCAGACCTCTTTTCTCTTGCCTAGTTTTCCATTTCTCCACTCTCTCTTTCCATTCAGCATTGGAGTAAGTCTCCTTCTCACCTTCAAAATCCTTCCCAACAACTATACACACCCCATAAACCCACAAACAAATTAAATTCAGTCCATGGTATCATTGGTGGAAATTCACCAAAAGGAGAAGGAATCGTGCTTATTACCACTTCCTGCAATAGAAGAGAAAGCTGGGCCGTTGTTATTCCATTTCTGCAGATTATAGTCCCCATTTTCCTGCATAAATCACTTCCTTGGATTGGTTTTTCTTACTCCCGCAAAAAAGATCTCCATAATATACTTGCTTCTAGCATGTCAAATAGGAAGTTAACAATGCCATGGGTGGCTATTACTAAATTAAATTACCGAGTGAGTAGCAACATGATCTCGATCTGGGCTATGTTGTGGAATCTTAATTTGGAATTCATCATCGAAATCGTCAGCATCAAAGTTTTCTTCATCGTCACCTGCAACTCTTGGACAACCTGCACAAAGAAGCCGACTTTATACTAGTTTGGTCATTCGAGCCTCTCAAATGCAAAAGAAACTTTGGCCATTCATAGTAGTACCAAATAAATAAGAAAATCTCCTGCCTTCACCAATATTTTCACTAAAAGTAAACAAAATAGAGTAAGAATTTCAGTAAAAGCTTCATTTGTTATAAAACACTCTAATCTAAAGCACTCGAATGACAAACTCAAATCTATGCAATAGCAGAGCGGGGTTTGATGGAATTTTACGCACATATTTTGAGTTTAAGTGAAAAAGAAAGAAAAAGGGATAAGGACTTAAAATGCCCTGAGCCTATTTTCCAATAGAGACAACAAATAAGAACAAAACCGTTTATTCATACTGTATACAAATGCCAAAGTGTGTGATTAATCCTTTTAATATAAATTTGTATTCCTATTATCAAAGAACGCACTCTCAGAGATGCCTAAGGAAAAAAAAATACTCTATGTCCTAATTTATTGGTTCCTAAGGGACGACATGCGTGTTGGGCCAATACGGACCGTCCATGCTCGGCAATGGGGTCCCCATTTTAGGAAACACCATCACTTGTCATACTTTTATTCTCTTTCTACCCTTCAAAACATCATCATTGCATGGTCCTATATCATCTTTAATTTCAAAAAGGAAGGGTCAATGAGTAAACTCATCAATTTTTGCCCATCACTTTCGAACACGGACAATATTTTGAGAACAACAACGAGTGTCACAACTGAGACTAAAAATTCGGGACGGAGGAAGTAAATCAAACCCTGATATCAAGATAAAGACTAAATTCACTAAACTTACAAATAGGAGGCTACTCTAAAACTTTTAATCGACCATCGATTACGAATAAACTGTCGTATTTGTGCAGTACATGTAGTATATATTACCTGCATATATAGCTCTCTCTGGGTGCGTATAATGGCACTTGTAATCGAGGGAAATAAGGAATTTAGGAGGAGGAGGAGTAATAGCGACCAATGCTAGGATTGAATTTGATGGAGAGAGGAAACTAGGGTTTTTTTTTTTATGGGTTTTGACCGTTTGAGGAGCTTATTTCGCAGCCTTCTATTTTCTCCCATAATCCGTTAAAAATTTCAATTATACTCGATAGTTAGTTACCGAAATTGAGATATATTTTCAGCATCTAATTACCGAAATATAATATTTTTTTCAACGAAAATGCATGTTCGGCATTTGTTTACCGAAAGTTGAACATATTTTCGACATGTAGTTACCGAAATATAATCTTGTTTTCAACAGCAATTTATCAAAATGCTATTTATGATTTTCAACAATCATTTACCCCGAAATATAGTGGGCTATGAGAGAAAATAAAGAGTTGCGAATGGCTACGCCCTATTTATATTAGGGAGTACATTTTTCTTTCTGCCACTTTCACTTGAGACCCCTGAGTTTGTTAAAATATCAGTTTTCGCCCGAGAATTCCCGCCCTTTCTTAGCCTAGTCCATCCTAATCTAAACCAAGCATAAAAGGCCACAAATTTCAGGCTCCAACTTTAAATTTCAGGCCCGAACTTTTTAGTGAAAAAATGGGGTCCAAAAGTTTGCGGATAGCGTTATTTTTTTGTTACTATTTTTTTTAACAGCAAAGAAAGTAATATTTCAATAATAATAATAATAAATATTACTCCTACAAGAGAAAAGAAATACTAGAAAAAACAATCAAACACAAACTATAGTTGACAAGGTACCAAACTATTGATGATAACTCCTCCAATTTTCCCATGCGAATCTGCCACTACACCCAAAAAAATTTCATGTGAACTCCCACATCTCCTTTGTGTTTTAAAGAGATCCAAACAAGCTGATAGCATTAGTGGCAGTGAGTTACAAAACATGCTAATTTTACTCCATCAATTCGAACCTAGGACCTCTTTGATGGGCACTATTTAAGGCCCCTCTCTCCATGATTGCTTGAGCTAGAGCCTCGGGTCCTTCGTGGCCTTAACCCATGCCAAATCTCAAGATATCTTGTCGAACATCGACACTAAATGAGTAGAAAAGCTTATTTGTAGGCAAGGGTGAACTTGCGCCTGCAATATGGCAGAATTCGATTCCCCTTAGAAACAAACCATGATTTAAGCGGGGGCCGTGGCTATGGATTGCTATGCTAGTCTCATCCGAAGATTAGTAATGGTGCGTGTAAACTGGCCCGGTAATCTTAGTTATAAAAATAATAAAAATAATAATCTATAGGCAGAGATAAAGAGTGAGAACTGAGAACCTTTGTGACGCTTATAGCGAGTGTTGCACTGAGGACAGCACTGGTTGCCTTCACTTCTTTCATACTCGTAGCAAGGCCGGCACACCGGAAACCCGCACTCGTGACACGCCGCAAACAATTCCCCGTTTTCCTTAAATCCGATCTCATCCCCGCACACTCGGCATATCTTTGTCACAGACTGGTGTAACGTCGGGGAACGAGGCTGCAAAATATAACAGACACGTTTCAATACAAACATGCGATGCAAGATTGGTCAAGGTGCATGTAAGCTAGCTGGCCCATACACGAGTTATAAAAAAAAAAAAAAAAACATTGCATCAACATCTTAAATGATTGCGTTAATGATAAGAAGAAAATGTGTTTGCGACTTTGCGGTCCAAGGTTGGACCACAAGAAGCAATTACATCTTGACCACTGGGATTCGTTATTAATGGTCCAGATTTGTTAAAAGATTCTCGGGAATAACACTGATTGTTTCTCTGCAGTCTAAACCAGGCCAGACTGGTGAGAAGGTAAATCCATAATTTGTATATTCATGTTACCTCGTCTGCGCCATGCATAACGTGGAGTTCATTACGGCCATGAGAACCTGCAACCAAGCCCGCCATGGGATTTGAAGCCATGGCTGGCAAGCGAAAATACAAGCGGTAAGGAATGAAGAGGAAGTTGGGCAAAGAGAGGGGACTGATCAGGTGGGATGGAGAAAGGTAAGAGGGTTTTAAAGAGAGAGAGAGAGAGAGAGAGAGAGAGAGAGAGAGAGAGAGAGAGAGAGAGATAGAATATGGTGATCTTGCACCAACTGATAGTTGAAGGGTCGTGGGTTTGATTGGAAGAGAAGTTAGTAGCAGTGGTAGTAGGTGAAAGGAGGTATAGTTTGCTTGCTTATGCCACTCTATCTGTTATGGGCAGATGTCCTTTGAAACTAAAGGTAATTTGTACGTAACTTAGACCCAAAGGTGTCTAAGGCCTCTCTGACCCCTACGGTCGGGTTAACCCTTTACTAACACACCTTGCGGGCAGCCAGCCAATATACCCCACTACTTCCAACCGCCAAATACGATCGCCACCGTGTCGGGGCATACGTAACCCTCTTTCTCTCTCGTAGTGTATTTGTTTCGATACTCTTTTAGTCACACGATCATGACGCGAAATTCATGCAATTTGAAATACTTTATCATGCCATACAATTGAGAGTAGAATAAGTTGAGGTACGCCCAAATTACCAGACATCCGGTTATCAAAAATCATACAAGAAGGATTTGAATCCTTAGTTATGTAATGCTATACGGACCCACACACTCCATAAAAACATGTGGACTCCGCTGAGAAAGATATGATGAACTAAAGAGAAATGTGCTAACTTTGTTTATTTGTAGAATATTTGCTGTACTTCAAAACCAAAGTATACGCAGAAATAGTCACTTTTCCATCAGCGGTGCTACGCTCACTGCGCGAACAATTTCATTGCTTACACTCTCACCGTCCGCCTAAGCAATCAATGGTCCGAATTTTAAACAATCTCTTCCGGAGAAAAGTTAAACTCTTTCCAAAACTTTTTAAAAATCCAGACTGTCCAAAAGTATTTGGACGGTAAGATTGAGTACGGTGGGAGGAGCGATAAAAGTGAGGGGCAGTCGTAGACTTTTCGCTTTTCCATATACCAATCACCAGCATCATGACAAATCTTCCCAATTTTGATCAATTATTTCAGGAGAAATTAGAACTACTATAAACAAAAATCTCAGCAAGTACACCTCCAAATGCTAGAATACAACAGCAGGCCTACATTGCGTGGCTTGCACTTTCCAGTCACAGAATCCTTCACAGCCAACTACCTACGTACCATGGAAGAAGTTTCCAAAATTCCCATACAAAAATATCATTCCTAACAACAGAATAAAGGGAAAATAAGAGTTCAAAAACATTCACATCACCAAACGAACACCTCCCCCAACAACGACGACTTTCCAACTTTCAGATAGCAGTCCGGACAAGCAGTTGATGATACCCAAATCTCTACTGTAGTCTCGGACACCTACCCGTATTGTCAAGGGCTTACGCAGTTTTTGAAACAATCTTGTTCCAAATTTCTCTCTGAATCCTATCCCAATCTCCTCCACTTGATGGTTCTTAAGTGCCAACCAACTTCTTCCTTCGGTTCTGTTCAGGATAACTGCACTGAAAAAAACAACCGATACCTGTAAAATTTACAAGGGCTCATACACACAACTGAACACGTATGCTGACTTGTTGGCATCACTCTCTCCCTGAAATTTGAAAAATTCACCCTCACTTAAATAAAAGTAGAACAGATTGAACTTGTCACAAGGAGAATTTGAATAAAAGGAAAGAGCAAATCTGAAGGTTAGAGTTCCAAAGCTCCTTACACCGTTTGGCTAAAATTTTATCCCAACTCCAACACAAAATATCCAACCTATCATTACTCTCCTATTGGTGGTCAAACAATTTGGCATGTGATGCTGCCTATTCACCTGATTTCGCACGCTTTGCGGGCTGGGAACTAGACCCCACAAGTTCATGTGCCTCAACATCCTCAGAAACTTCACTTTCTGACAGCTTTTGTTTCTCACCCGAATTCCTGGAAACTTGCACGGGTGCAATGGTGACGGTGGCATCAACTCCGGCATCTTCACTTTCTTCATGGTCCAACTTTGAGATTCCTGACTCATTTTTTGCAGGGGAATTCGGGGTCACATCCTTCGTCTCACCAGAAGGGCTTTCTACGGATGAGGTCTTCTTAAGTACATCAACCGATTTGTATTGTTTCTCAAACATCATCTGGAGGTACTTCCCTTGCTCTTCTATTTGCAGCTGTAGATTCCGTTGAATCTGCATAAAGAGGATTGATGTCCATCAATAGTAGATGGCTATGGCGAAAAGAGCTGCTAATTGACCACTATCATGGTAGCAAGCAGCATTACGCAGAAATCAGTTTATAATAGTACAATGGGCACTTGATCTTGAACTAGCAATTCAGTAGCATCTTCAAAGAAAAGCAAGCCCATCCTTCGTAATATCTAATGACTAAGTACTCAACAAAACGCACATTTGAGCACTATTAAGTTTATTGCAATCTGTTGCACCCAAGGGGGAAATTTGAGATCCTTTTGAAGTTTTTGATGAGTAAAAGGTGGAAGTATGAGATTCTTTATATCGTCAATAGAATCCTAGCCTCTAACACAAACTATCCAAACATCTCCATGCTGTCTCTGTGACATAGAATATAGTTGAGGTAGACCATAGGACAATAATGGGGAGTTTTCTCATTCAACTTCTTTCCTAGTCAGCATCTTTGAAATGCACGAATTCCACACCTATGCAAACCAGTTGATCACTTACTATCACATTGTTTCTAAACCTAGACAGTCTCCCAGTCGATCATACCCACAGGAAAGTAATATTTAATAAAAGTAAAATTGGATACTTTTCTACAAAGTCGAGAGAAAAGAAGGGCAAAGAATGTGACAATCTTTTAGCATTGTATAACATCTGACAACCTCCGAAAACCTTAGCCAATAAAGGGAAAATAACAACAAAAATTTGGATACCGAATAAGGCTCAAGATTGGGTAATTTTGTTTCCAATTTGTTGTCAACAAAGAAACAGAGAGGGTAGACAAAGAAAATATAAGGAAAAAGTTGAAGAACTGATCTCAAAAGAGTTATCTACCCACTTCTGCAAGTGGTTTGACTGTTAGCGAGTTATTAAAGTTGGCAGAACAAGTCCTTACAACTGTTTTCAAGACAAGCATAAAATAACTTATCCCTTCCCAAAAATATTCCCTTACAGTGGAAGAACCAGGACCAATAAAACAATTCACGACTTTCATTTCAGTAAACCATGACTGATATAATGAAATAAACCCCATATCTGGGTAAATATTTTTTTTTTTACCTCTAACTGTTCATGCAGGCGCTTCTGGACGTCCATCTGCAATCGTAATGCTTCAGTGAGCTCAATACCCCTGTTCACATAGAAGCTATAAGTTCAATCTAGTGATCCATATAGGAGTTACCCAACACAAAGATAAGAAATGTGCCAATTGAAACAAATTCATGCTTGCAAAAATTTCCATATTCCCAAACTCTGATCATTCTTTAGACTATTTAAAAGTTCACGGTGCAAGTCCCCAATGTGCCATTTGACTGCTAATGTGAACTTGATTTATACTCAAACATCCAACCAGGAAGGAAGAGACAAATATCTAACACATACTAAGAAGACATTTTCAAACACACTTGGGCTTAGTGGTGCCGGTTGGATTGGCAAAAACTTGTAAAAGGGTCTCAAATTCTGCAAAACCATAGAATTACATATGCGGAAATTAAACCAGAGCTTTTAAAGATGCTGACGTATGATTAAACAAGACAAGAGAAAACCTTGCTGATAAGGTCATAAAGAACATACATTTTCTGAACTTTAGAAATTAACGTATCACCTCTAACCTTCAATATTATTGACTTTAACAACTAAATGTTCACATTAGAAATTGACCTTCACTGTTGTTATAAGAGAAAGTTTGAGTTAACAAAATTATAGGGGCAACAACAGGTGAACTATGTTCGGCGAATACACTGTGAAAACACAAGTGAATTACAACTACCAAGTCCTGCAGATGAGTCAGATATATTAAGGGAATTCCCATAGTCCTTCCGTGAAAAGAAGAAAAACAGTTTTGTGCGATTGATAAATGTACAAAATCCCCCAAAATCAAGTAACTCACGTTTTCAAGTCCAGAGATGCCAATTCCTCAATGGGAGTCAACTTCTTCTCCAAGGATCCTGCAAATCAAGAGGATAACCATCTGTTCATAAAAGATTAAAAACAAGAATACACCAAATTTGTAAAGTTCTGCCAAAACAAAACATAAACCTAGGAAATGAATTTGAGCCGGAAAAAAAAAAACAGAACCAAGGTGGACAGGAGTTAGCCAGAATGGCCTGCTATATGAACACATTTTGCCTGCCTATCCAGCAAGTACAAAAGCATCAGCATCAAAGCAAGTCCAATAAAATTGACATCAACTAAAGAAACTGTAAGAATAAACACATTAAATATCTACATCGCAGTAATTTACAGAAAAATATAAATGAAATTGGAAAACAGAGAGAATAATCACTACAGGATGTAACAATCTGAGCTAATGAAATGAAGAACAAGAAGCGAGCTAAACAACTATTACACATTGTAAAAAGACATTTTCATTTGCAACCCTCAATAAAATAGGCAATGATGGCTTCCTATCAAAATAGACACACAGCTGGAGAGAGAGAGAGAGAGAGAGAGAGAGAGAGAGAGAGAGAGAGAGAGAGAGAGAGAATACAATCAAGGATGGGACCAGGGGGTCTAGTGGCAACGACTGCCACAACAAGAATTTTAGAAAATGCAATTATTATATGTAAGAAAAAATTATGCTCAACTTATATAGTTTTGCCACTACTAGATTTTTTTAATATACATTTCGCCACTGCTAGGGTAAAATCCTGGTTCCGTCCTTGAATACAATTCTTGCGCATGATCGCAACAACCTCCATAAAAAAGTTGCGACCCATCCGGAGATCATAGTTTCGGAAGATTATTATTCCGTAACAATAAGAAAAAGAAACAGCACAAAGAATTTCTTTCAAAACCTTCATGACTTGAGCATGCGACAATTGATAACTGAAACAAATTCTATCACAATGTCACAGTATCCTACTGCTATTTGTGTTCTAGGAAGTCAATGCTGGAAAAAAATTTAAAAAAAGAAAAAGAAAAAAGGTTGGACATGATATTTGATTCACTGAATTCTATGCTGTACCAGTGCTTAACAAACAAAGCATCCAACAAACATCAATAGTTGCAATGGTACAGAACCCTATTAAGAAAAGGAACTGCAACACAAACACAAAAGGCTGATACAATAATACAGAAAAGAACATGAGGAAACTATTATATTTACCGTCTGATGACTCTGGTCTATATCTGGCTGTTCTATACTTCTGCAATTCAACAAATAAGACATTCTCCAACTGAGTGACGCAAAATAACAGTCTAATCACGAGTAACGCACACCAAAATAATGGCTAATAGACAAACCTGCAGGTGGCTCTTCACGTGGTAGATTGTCAAACCTTCGACTTTCATTAACTTTAATACACCTTTAGGAGTAGCTTCTGTAGGTCAAGATGAGCATGTTATTAGAGAAAAGTTGCCCCATACTTTTAAACGCAAAATGAGGTTAGGAAGTACTATAAGTTGAGAAAGAGCTACGCACTATCACCGCCACCAAGCTTATTGACTGCTTCAACAAATGCCTCATGAAGTTCTGGTGTCCAACGCATCCGTGGTTTGGTCGGCACACCATTTGCTGAGGATGGGGAGTTAACAACACCACTAGACTCTCCAGATGGAACAGGAATCTGATGGAGTACTAGGGGGGGCTGTGGTGCCGAAACATTTGTTGGTTTTGCCACCTGATACTCCATCTGTATTAACACACAAGGACACAAACAATACAAAATCAAGCAAGTTAATGTGCACATTTTATCTGTAACTTGGAAATGAGTTATAAAAAAGAGTAACACAAATGATATATCAGAAGGAGACTCTAACCTTCGGCTCTGAAGCTTCCACATTGTTATCACTAAAAAAATCATTCCAACTAGATGTAAAGGAATCATCATCATTGATTAGCAGCCAATCCTGCCATTCTTTTCGGCTACTAATGTCTTCAGTTGCCGGGTCACAACCACCATCATTGTTGCTTCCTATTTGACCGTTCCGGGCAGGAGTATTAGCAGGATAATTGACAATACTCGGTAATGAATCAGGACAAAAGGAACCATTGTCGCTCGATGTTGTAGATTGGAGCATTCTTGAATCACAATGAGTTAATGTCATTGATGACCCACTATTTGATAACTGAGAAATAAAGGGAGAATTTCTGGAATGCTTTTCAGGAGGGGCAGAAGAAGAAAATTGGAGATCGCTGGAAAATCCTGAAGTTGATGAAAACAAAGGACCAACAACGCCACTGTTGGAGGGTAAAGAAGAATGAAGAGCAATAGAAGTTGAATTAAGCTCCCTCTCCACAGAAACCTGTTGAGAGTCCGGCAACTTAGGATATTTCTCTTCTAAACCAGAGCGAAGAACAGGTAAGGATGATGAGAGAGCCCCCGAAGCTCCATGGTTGCTGAGTTCTCCTCCACTTGATCTCTGAATAGATAAAAATGCAGGACGTGCTTCCATTTTCTACCTTTACGCTTTTTACAAATTGGCAACGCTATTCAATCACTGGAAGTAAGCCTAGCACATTTTACAATACTTGAAACCTGCAGCATAAGGAAGGTCAAATGTGCCACAGAAACCAAAAAATAACATTGACCATCAAAACAAATATAGGTGAAGGGTCATGGTACCTACTTGACCTGACTTATAACTTTTTTGTTCATAGACCACAAACGCAAAACACAGTCATACTGTGAGAACATGAATCCAACAGTAGTGTAGGACTTAACATTAATTTTTTCCTACATAGAAGTAAATGGCCAAAGATGTTAAAAAAGAAGAGTCAAACGGCATTATGCAGTTACACAAGGATTTTGTAAAAGGGGAAAAAAAAAAAAAAAAACTCCCTACCAAAAGCATTTTTCCTCCTTAGGTTGTGACAAGCAAATTCCTTCAACGTCGAGGTTGTGTATGGATCTTGTATTTGTGGAATTTGTGAAGGGGAAAAAAGGAAAGGGATTCTACTTCATCACGTAGGAGAACAAAACGAAGTCCAATCCATCAGAGTTTCTTTTCCCTTTGCAAACCCCCAACAAAAATCCAAATACAGCCTTACAATTGCTTTGCTGATTGATATAGAGATGATGAAGCAACAAACAACCCACCAGACATTTATATTGGGCCATTGCCTACTCTTGCACACAAGGACCAAGACTCAACACGGATCATCTATACCCAAATAACAGATGTTTCCTATGATTCTGTGGCCTAAACTGGAACTTTTTTTTTTTTTTGCGGATAACTCAGGTGTCCGTACCAACTTACTCGCACCTCACCTCGACTAATCCTACGGAACCAATCCCTCTGTCCTCCATCAGGGCGTCCAATTAAAGCCTAGGCAAAGCTCCGAATGGACTGACCCTGAAGAGTTGATAGCACCTACGAGGTTACAAACTCGAGACTTTAGGAGGAAGCAATCCTTCAGTCGCAGATTTTGACCACCAAGGCCAACTTCTTGGGGTTGCCTAAATGAAACATAAGGCCGTAATTATTGCACCCAGACAAGAGGTAACTCAACAATATAAGCACTCCAAAATTATCAATAAGTATTTGTACATATATGACTAATCTTTTTTTAAACGGCTAAAAAGACCCAAAAAGAAAGTCTTTTCGTGCTCCGGATACCCCAATGGACAAACCAACCCAATAAAGCCTTATCAGAACTGTTCTAATCAGCCATATGGGTCTCTTCCACCATACCAATCCACAACAAAGCACATAAAAACATCAAAGCACGGTCAATATAAGTTTCAGAAACACATTAATCTTCACGAATATTAACATGCGCACATATACAGAAAGAAAAAATAACCCAGTTCAACAGGAAGCCAAAAACAGTAAAACTAACCCAAATCGAACCCAAATTAGGTTATTCAGATTGAGGGTTACGGACGACGTATATGCAAAGTTGATCACAATCGCGAAATGGGTATTCGAAAGTCTCACCTGAATCAGGGAAAGCTCGTGACTTGGGACCCAATTAGTTCCATATTTCGATCTGGGACTTGACGATTCTTGAGCTGGTGTTTAGAGGAAAACTATAGAATAACTTGCCAAAGCTGTACCTAATTGGAGAGGTGGATTCCAAAGATTCATTCACCGGCGTCTCCGAAGCAGTGAACGGTGACGGGTGCATTTTGTCTTGTATGATTAATTTTATCGATGAGTATTAGAGGAAGGGCAGCGATCCAATCGCCTTTCAGAGCGCGTGAATGAAAATCAGAAGGTTTGTGAGTCTGTGATCACTGATGAATGAGTGATGACCGTGGGTTCTTGGTTTAGTTTAGAATCTTTATTATAGATGGAGTAGTTTCTTTTGGGCAAATTGGATATCACGGGGCGGCAGGGGGTGAACATTATTATTTTTTTATTGGTTGAAAAGTTGTGAATTCTATCCTAAAGTGATATCACGCTTATTATGCAATACACTTTTTGATAAACATGACATCACTTTTTGGTAGAATCCATGTCATTTTAACACCAATAGAAAAGAGGGTAATGGTCACCCTCTTAAGTAAAAGGTGAACAAAACTCAACTCGCGGTACCCAGCACGCATCCGAACCATTCAAACGTGTTTTGAAAGGCTCAGATCCGATCACTCTCTTTTCTTTTCAGCCGTCTACTCTCTCTTCTCTTTCTTGGCCAAATATATATCGTCCAAAACAAGTTTGGACGTCTTGGATGTGCGCTAGGGTGCTTTGGACTTTTTGATTTTTTCTTGAATGTTTTTTTTAAACAATTGAGTAAAAGTCATACAGTAATTTCTTATTTTTTCAATTTTTCTTGTCGAGACGAATTAATAATCTACAAAAAATTTGACAGAAAATAAACAAAACAAAATTTTTTTTTTGGAAAGGGACAAAAAAAAATCTCAAAAAACCAAAGTGACTTCTTTTAAGAAACTAGGCCTCAGTGCTTTGTATAAGGGTTAAATATCTACTTCCCCTTCCAACTATTCCAATTTTAGTTACTTCCCCGTCCAACTACCAATTGAAGCTACTTTTCCCTCCAACTTTCAAAACGTCAGCCACTCCATCCAATCCTTAATTCCCGTCCAATTCATGGACGGAAAACAAGCAGCTCTAACCCCCTCGTCCAATTCATGCGTCAATTTTTTATGCATTATTAGCTCAACTCGACAAGAAGAATTTAAAAAGTAAAAAAATTATGAACCAAACTATAATATTTTTTAATAAAGAAAAAATAATAATTCAAAACATTTGTTTATTTTGAAATGCAAATTTTTGTGGCTCAACGTACAAAAAATGCATACACTATACCTCAACAATATTCCATCTATACTACTCAATTTTAACGTGTTAAAAATTCTTAACCAAAGTTTAAATTGGGACCCACTAAATAGTTGCAAAACATAGCTGGAGTGTTACTGTGATTCCCATAGCATTATTTAGCTAAATAAACCCAAGGGGCTTATTTTATTTGTTCTTATTCAAATTTTTCTCGCATTTGCTAATTTTTCGTCAATTTTTTGGAAATTATTGCTTCATCGTGACGAGAGGAATCTAAAAAGTTAAAAATTACGATCGATACCTAATTCTTTGAATAAAGACAAAAATAAGCCAATAAGCCAATTTTTTCGTCTTTATTCAAAAAAATTGATTTTCGATCATAATTTTTACTTTTTTAGATTCCTTTCGTCATAACGAAACAATAATTCCTAAAAAATTGAAGAAAAACTAACAAATACGAAAAAAATTTGAATATGGATAAAAAAAAAAAAGCCACTTGGCTTATTTAGCCCAACAACCCTTTAATGCCTCTTCCATTTCTCCTTGTGGAAGAGCATCCATTTCATGATGTGGCTTCGGTGAATTGGACATCCGGACACAATGGTGAAATCACGTTTGGGGTTTGAGTTAGAATGTCCAGATTACCCTTCTTTTGGCACCAAATCCACTTTTGGGGCACCAAAACCATTCTTGGGGTTAGTGCTATTGGGTTTTCCGTCCATGAATTGGATGGGAGTTAAGGATTGGATGGAGTGGCTAACGTTTTGAAAGTTGAAGGGGAAAATAGCTTCAATTGGTAGTTGGAGGGGGAAGTAACTAAAATTGGAATAGTTGGAGGGGAAAGTAGATATTTAACCCTTTGTATAACACAACCACGTTGTTCTATAGGGCTCTTTCTCACCATATATTTTGTTAGAGCACGCTCACACTAATGTATGATAGAGAAGAACCTGAATACTTGACAGTGCTCCAAGGCAATTAATTATTCTTACTTGGGTATAGGTTGAAAATGATTAAATCATGACTCGCACAATGTGTAAATAAAGAATGCAAATTGAAAAAACATAAAGTTTTTTTTATGCGGTTTTTCAATTGTGTATTTAAAAACTATTGTACATGATAAATATATATTTTAGGATTTGCATCGTTAATTACCATAATAGTATTCATGTCGAAGTTTCGAGAGCGGTGCCCCGAGACTCCTCCGGTTTCACAAACCCAGCATATAGATGATGGAACTGTCTCGTTCGAGCACGTTGGGGTAGAGAATTGTCATATGTAGGGATGGGCCGGATGGCCCCGCTCTGAACCTTGGCAAGGTAATGTGAGGATGCCTTCGTCCCTTAGGGCCTGTTTCAATGAGGGCTATCGAAGGGGTATCAATAATATCCCCTCCAGACTGTGGGTCCATGGTTAAGTTATGGTTTGGGAATACATTTTATCGGAGGTATTAACTAAGTTTCGGATTCTCTTGTACCTTCTAATACCTTCCAACGGGAGGATTATTTACAGAAAGTCTACACACACAGCAGATCTGTGCACAGATTTCGTTGTGGGGCCCACCACGGATCCCACATAAATCATCCGAGCCGTTCATTAAATATAAAATATTTTTTCAAGGGTCTCCGTAAAAAATAAGATCAATCTGATACCTATAGATACTCGATCCAATCATATAATTTTTCATTATCCGGAAATCTGAATGAAAAGTTAGATGGTTGGATCGATCACCTAGAGGTATCGGATTGATCTTATTTTTTAAGGAGACCCTTGAAAAAATATTTTACATTTAATGAACGGCTCGGATGATTTGTGTGGGACCCGTGGTGGGCCCCACAACAAAATCTATGCACAGATCTGCTGTGTGTGTAGCAGGACTCAATTTATTTATGGGGAGGTTCTGGGTGTTATTACATACCCTCGGATAATACCTCCTCTTTCTTTCATTTCAACTACAAAACAACATTATCCCCCTAATTTATCTCTCATTTAAACCAAGTATTATTTAATCTCCCGTCACATCAATGAGGGGTCATTCTTCTTACATAATATCCTCTACTATCTTATCTTATCCCCCTTCCTAACTAATACCCCAATCCTTATCTCGCATTCAAACGGACTGTAAAAATTAAAAAATAATTGTTTAGCATAAAAGAAAAATATAAGGAAATAGTTATATATAAGGTGATATATTTGTATATAATGGTAAAAATATGAGGATAAAAATATAATTTGCTTAGAATAATGGTAAAATAATACTAAGGGTTAAAAATATGATTTGTACACATTAATATTGCAAGGTTACCCGGCGGGATAACATCATCCAAACCCCAACCCACCCAGCACCTGAAAATTTACAAAAACCCGCCTTGATCAGAGCGGGCCCAATTACCCTCTCTAGTCATATGCGAATTGCGATACATATTCTCTTGTACGTATTTGTGTGTTTCAGTACACAATTGAGATATGCATTGCTTTTTCAGTTGCATGAAAAAAAAGGCCCAAGGGGGAACCAAGAAATCCTATCCAGTATCCATTGATGATCACAAAAGGAAAAAAGATGATAAAAGTCCTTACTACCAGTGAAATCATCAAGTCATGTCAAGCTCCAAAAAAAAACTTCGTTTTAGTGTCTAGTGTGGGTCCTTGAACAGATCTATGTATCATGGAACTAAAACGAAAAATATGGCTACAGGTTTATTACTTTTACAAGGGAGGAAAAAAGGGTGTTTCGTGTTTCTTATTTTACCTTTCAAAACCAAGTTTTCGCTTTGGATGATGATTTTGGAGCTCCATTTTTATACGCATGTGTTCCACCTTTAACGTGAAATTACTAATAACTTTATGTACAAAAGTGGAGCATCTGGGTACAAAAGTGAAGCGTCAAAATCAATTTCATTGGCCTTTTCTTCTTCCACACTTTTACCATGCAGCTTTTGGTTTTCCTTGTTGGGGAAAAGCGTATTTAGATAAGCAACACAAAAACAAGAATCTCAAAGCCAATTCCAATGTTTTAGTTGGGTCAATATGGCAGCTGCCATTGCCACAACTTAGCAAGTCTGATACAAAGGGATGATGAAGATGAACATGGTGATTGGCGAACTTCAGGAAACATAATACAAGGAATTTGGAAGCTTGAATGTTCTCTTTGCAGCTGGGAGTCCATCAAAACTGCTCCACTGATCGCCGATGATTCCCCATATCCGGTACCCTTCTTCAACCAATCGTTTTCTTACCTCGGCTTTATAGCTTTGCACTTCCTTGTATTCATCTTCTAATCCCCTGTATCCAAGGTTCATACATTATGAGTCTTCAAGTAATTGAGTAAAACAACCTCTAAAACCGAACGAGGCTTTCCCCCATCCGCATTTCAGGAACCTTTAGTTTTGTACCCATGACATGGCACCTCAAAGATAATATGAGGGTCCCTCAAGGCAGAAGCCAGTGAATACCTTAAAACATAGTACTTTGGACGCGTTCTTTATTGCGTAAAATTTTTAGAGCTAAATATCGAACACCTATACGGGTTCAGACTGCCACATATTATGCAACAGTAGTTTCCTACAACCCGCATTGTAAGAAAATCATTCTCTGCCATTACTTAAGCTTCCAAGAATAATGTATATACTCAGTGTGTCACGAGGGGCATTGAATCTTGTGCTCTCAAAACCATGTTTCCATGTACCATATGCAGTACTGCAGTCTATCTGATCATGGCTCGAGATTTATGAGTTTCGAGATTTCGATCAAACTATACGTGCTAACATACATTAAGACATGGAAACAATGATTTTCGGAAAATAGAAAACCTCATGCTGGTAACAAGTCCTAAGGTAATTAAGTTGTCAGTACCTCAATACGAGAGAAGTCCAGCCAGGATACCCAACCTTGATGAGGTTGTCAACAGTGGCATCTCTGAGGTGTTCCCTTCTTGAGGAGATCAGAAAGATCTTAATCCCCTTTCCTCTTATCTCATGGTACAGTTGGAGTGTGTGCTCAAGAGCTGGTGCCTTAGTCTCCCTCATCCATCCTTCCAAACAAGTTACATTCAGCTTCTCCCCACTAATATTAATACATCACAAATCAAATCACCAACATGGCAGTTACAAACAAGTCTGCATCTTTGAAAATATGAAGTTGAGTTATGGAGAAAAGGAAATCCAAAATCCATTGTTAATGACTCAGCTAGCTATGGACTAGGGTTAGGACCAGACCAAGTTTGGCTATAGCCTCAAGGCCGTGTTTGATTGAGAGACTAATGGAGAAGGGATAAGGTATCCTGAGGTTGTCAGAGAGAATGATTTGTCTTTCTTTGTTTGCTGATCAGTTTTTGGAAGGATATAGTAGAAGGGACATTATTATATCAAGAGATGATAAATACATGGTTTGTTAAGAGTATTATTTAGAACGGGATATGTAAATACTGGTTTATTTTGTATTTAATATGAGTGGATATATATAGCTAGGTAGGTGGATTGATGAATTTTATTGAAAAAAAATGTACTTCGTCATTAAAGAGGGTGTTCTCGTGGTTTGATTTATTGACTTAATATTTATTCTCGGCAAAACCACCAACAGAGGGAATACGGCAAGGATAGGGGGAGGGAGTCACTTTACTATGCCCTCCGGGGATAATGGTATCGGGGCCATAGGCAATCCCCTTCTCATCCCGGTATCAAACTCTCAAGTAACAAACACCGGATGAGGGTGAGGCGAAATGACTAGTACGAGACCATAGGTAATCCGCTTCCTTTTGACCCCTAATAACAAACAGGCTCAACACCTCACCCTAACAAACAGGCCCGGACACGTGAGGTGCGTGTAAACTGATCTGGACGTGTGAGTTTTCAAAAACTGGTGTGCAAATGGTCCTATCCGGCTATTCAAATCCTCAACCAAACATGGCCTAAGAACCCAGAAAAGTGGGATTCTAGGAACTTTTCTTGGACTCTCTCCTAGTTTTCTTTGGGACAGAGGATTTGTGTCTACAGATGTCTCTACATTCAAATCATTCTGTTTTCCAAGGGCAGTCCAAAACCACCATTGCTGGAAGTTAAGATGATCTTAACTGTAATTTCCTCGCCAGAGCACATTGAAACAGCTTCAAGTAATCACCTTTACTCCACCATAGTGGCATAGTTTCAAGAGTTTCCAAAAGTTTTGATGCTCTCATTCACCATGTTAATTAGATCTAAAAAGTACTTATCTTTCCCTTCAACTTCTCACAGAGAGAGAGAGAGAGAGAGAGAGAGAGAGAGAGAGATTTACATACCCAAATTGGTGTTTCTTGAAGTAAGGCAGTGTGGACAAGAGGGTATCATCAACATCAAAGATCCAGGCATCTTTACCGTCACCCTTGAAGTTACAAAATTGACTGCTCAAATAGAGTGAAGACTCTTCCATTGCCCTTTCTGAGTCGGATTTGTACTGACTGGAAGTCATGTACTTGCCGATGTGGTCAATGCACTCTTGGGGGACTACATCGAAACCCCTTATGTTGTTCAGCTCCACATTCATCCTCCAGCTCTCGCAGTACTTCTTCAAATTATGATTGTTATCGCCATTGTGATTACCCAGTTTTGCTGATTGCATATGCCTATTTTTCTGGTACTTCAGAATGTTCCAGTTCTCTCCACCTGCTGCCAAGCCTGTGAAGAGACTGGCGATGGCTAGAAACAACCACAGATCCCTTCCCATTTGCATATGCGTATGCATTTCAGAGAGAGAGAGAGAGAGAGGACGATATAGCAATTTTTATGGTATTGTCTGAACACAGATTCTGACTCAATCGGTTCAGATTTGTTTTGCTAACATTGGTATTGTTTGATAGGTGCATGGCCATCATTTGAGGTCACATGGGCTGTAGACTTTTAACGGCCTTTTTTTGGAATTCAAAGTTTGTGTACAAATATGAACGAGCACAAATTCAGATAACTCACTTAATTGTGTCCGAAACCATTCTATACACGTAGACACTACGAAATACTAATAACAAGGGCCTCACACACATTGAAACACTATTGACATACCTGTGGCTGTATCTAAATCGGTGTACGAGTGTATGCGAACATCCCATTTTTCTTTTGGAAATCACATGGTTTAGGTAAGCAGGTGTTGTAATATAAGTTGAAAATGTCTCCTCTTCTTCTGTGGATTGAATAGGTTGGACGCCTACAACCCATTCCATGTTACTTCCTCCGTCCCAAATTGCACGTTCCTTATGAAAAATCGTGCAATTTTCGGTTCAAAGAATAAAGTACCATAGCATACCATTTTTGTTGTAACAATTACACTTCCCAAGTGGGTCCAGTTTCAATAATACCCGTCATTACCGCCCAAGTCTGATGATTGATGTCCTTCATGTCTTTTGTTATGCTATTCTGTTTGGATATGATTTATTAGGGTGGTGCCTCAAAAGAAAGAAAGAGAAATTTAGTCTTGGCATGCAAAGTACTACTCCCTCCGTCCTCATTCTTTAGTCTCTTTTGGGAATTTCAACTAATTAATGGAACACGAGCAATGCACTTTTGAAAACTTATTTTTCTCATTTTACCCTTCAATCATTACATTTTATTATTTTTAGTACTATTAATTTAAAAATAAAAGGGTAAAAGAGGAAATTTCTTATTTATTACCCATTTAGTTTTCATATGGGACCATTTTTTTGGAACGGAAAAAAGTGTTAATCGGGACTAAAGAATGGGGACGGAGGGAGTAATAGATTGGCACGCAAAACAAACCAAAATGCCAATTAGGGTGTTTCTGTTAAACTAAAAGCACTAAAGCTCATGTTTTCAAGAATTTCTAAGCAGGTCATTCTTCACATTAAATAAAATACCATTTAGCGCTATTTTATTGGTATTGGATTACTCGTCATTCCACGGAAAAAGTAGAAAGATAGGAAAATGATTTTCGCACTTTATAATTTTATAAATACACTCCAAAAGTTGTGTTACACTCAACAAAAGTATCAGAAGACAAATTCGGAGTGCGCTTTTAGAAAATTTAGAGTGCAAAACTCATTGCCCGTATAATGGGAAATCATAGTAATTTTTAACTTTGATTAAAAATTTTTTTTTATCCACATTCTAACTTTGATTGAAAACTAGATAGAATGGTAAAAGAAAAAGAAATTAATTATAATATCAATTTCCTTGTACCCTTGGCCTTTTAATTTCTGTAATTTTCAAATTCGATAATTAATAAATTTTTGCTGATAAAAAAAAAAAAAAATTTCAGGGATCCAATGCTTGAGTGAAGCCTTGAAGGCAAGAGTGGAGTGCATCACGAATTCTTTCCCCCTGCGAAAGCAGAGGGCTAGACAATGACTAGTGGAAGAGGGCCCAAATTCTTTGGCTCCATCATTGGATGCCAATTTCGCATGCATGAAATTAAGGGCATCTAAGCCAGCTGTCTTCTCAAACTTCAACAGCCAACAGGTATGGGAGGTGGAAGTGCAAGGTTTTTTTTTTTCTTTTCACATCGTAAAATGTAACTCTGTTACGTTTTACTAACTAAAATAAATATTTATTCTTTGAATTAAAAATAATATATCATGAGAAAATAATCTATTTCATAAAATAAAAAATAAGTATTTAAAAAATTAAAAAATTAGCGAAATGAGGCCTAACTAAATACTACTAACTAGGGACAGGGCCGCTAGCCGCTCCATTGCCTTCCATAACCAAAGAAAGAAACCGGACACCGAGCATTACTCCTTCAGCACTACTAATAATCTCTCGCTTTAGTGAGGTACACACTATCGTTAGGCTTCAACCAGACACTTTTGACCCCCAAAAATACCGTATTATCTGCTAGGAAATTGATTTCTACGCTCCTTTAATTGATGCAAACACTTTTTTTTTTTGGTTTTTAACAGGTGAATTTACATTGAAATTTGTAAAATGCGTATGCATGCGGTGCCTATTTCTTAAATTCATCGGCTAAAAGACAAAAAAGGAGTGTCTGCGTCAATTAGAAAAGTAAAGAAATCAATTTCCAATCTGCTAATCTCCAAAATCCAGCATAAAGTAGAAGCCTTTAAATTCATAAAAGCACATGTTGTGCAAGAACACAAATCATATACGTCGTACTCGTAACATCACCATCAATTTTTTTCACTTACAAAAAGCACGAGAATAGCTAGCAATTCTGTGTAATGCAATCAAGAAATCGAACTCGAGTAACTTGGCCTAAGTCACTGGCCTCGCATGGTTAGCTGATGAGGAAAGTATTTATGGGATCAGATTAAAATTCAACTCACTGCCCAAAAAATTTGCTGTCAACACAAAACTAGTACTAAAATAAAATCTCATCACAGTAGTACTGCTTACAGTAAGTGCTACCAAAATATAGGCAAGGGATTGATTTGGGTATTAATCCCCTCTGAAACAACTGACAAGGAGAGAGAGAGAGAGAGAGAGAGAGAGAGAGAGAGAGAGAGAGATTCATCTTGGAGCTAAAGGAGAGAGATGGTCATCCAAGCAATTACCCTCATCAAAATTCTGAGAATAGCTACGAATATCATAGCTATACAGAGCAATAGTACTGCTGTTTCTTTCCCTTCTGAGAGCCAGCTGCTTCCACTGAGACTTGAGCCTACAAAGCAACTGCCTCAAAAAGTACGGTCCGCCGCTGCCGCCACCGCGGCATTCCATTTCCTCCCTCCTCCTAAAGCAGACCGCAGCAGTAGAGCCGCCGCTGCTGCACCCAATTCTCCTCCCCCACCTGGCCACTTGGATCCCCTTCAACCTCAGTATACTCGAAGCTTTCATTTGCTTACCAACTTTTCTCTCTCACTTTGACCCTTCTGATAAATGGGTATGGAAAATCTGAGTCTTAAAAGAGTATCACGGAAGTTTTGTTGTTGTCTAGTAGCAGGGCAGGGGCAGGGGCAGGGGCAGCGGCAGCGGCAGAGAGAGAGAGAGAGAGAGAGGACAATGGGTGTCGTTTTCGAATATGCTGAAGGGATTGAAAATGTTACCATGAAACCGCTATAGTATTTATTCAACTCGTTTCTTTTACGCTCTGGATGGTACTCTGGTCCCATTCTTGAGATAAAAGGACAACACACTTTCTCTCTCTAGTGGTGTTATGTCATTGTTCGTGAGACGACGCCATTAAAAGTGTCTGGTCGTTGTAGACCCCATTTGAGAGTAGGGGGTCTGGAAAGTATTAGACTATTAGGTGCTCATGGGCACTGCCAACCCTCCGCATTCTCACGGATGGCTCGGACGGGAGACTGGAGAACAAGCATGTTGTCCCTTGTGGTCACTTGCGAACAACAGGAATTCCGATTTCCATGTGAGACGAACATATTTTGTGGAGCCCAAGGATTACGCCGGTTAGTCGGTGGATTTGCTCATCACACAATTGATCAATATTTGATTCTTAGGATGAGACCGCAAGAAAATATTTCTTGTGAATTCTCTAATCTCAGTGTGAATAGTCTGCTTTTGACTAGACTGGAGAGGGGATTAGTTGAGATGCGTATAAGTTAACTCAAACATCTCTAACCATCAAAACAAAACAAAAAATACTTTCTAGTGTGAATTTCGCTTGACAATGCTCCAAGAACGGTCAATAATTTTCCAGCGATCACATATCCCATTCAAAGTTAATCGGGTGGGTATTATGCAAATTGCAAAACAATCATGTTACATGATCGGATCACGCGATCTTATTAAGAAAAAAAAATAAAAAGGTAAAGAGTCTCGTGTCGTTTTTGTTGTCTACTCTTGTAATACGGGGTGATTTGGATTAAAAAGTCGAATAGTAACTTTTTTTTTTATTCAAAAAAATTTATCATTTGTTACTTTTGTAACCAACTTTTGTAACTTATTGATTCGTCTAGATGAGAAGAATCGGAAAAGTAAAAAATTTTGATCGAACTCATATTTTTTCTTTAAGAGGAAAATTTTAAAATCAACCCAATATGTTGATAATAGTAAGTGTGTGAATGTGTATTAAAGGGTGTAAAGAATACATAGAAATACTTATTTTCCTTGTCTTCTAGTAAATTTATCGTTAGTCCAATGGGCTGACAATAGCAAAATTGAATTTTTTACTTTTCCGATTTCTCTCGTCGATACGAATCAATAAGTCACAAAAGTTGGACGCAAAACAAACAAATACAAAAAAAAAATTGAATAAGGACAAAAAAATAAATCATTCAACTTTTTAATCAAAACCTACCCTACGAATATGATCGAGATTCTTTTTTGGCTAAGCAAAAGGGTGGAGGAGGGGATGGGCTTAGCAACCTTTCTCTGGGCGTGACCATAGAGACTCTAGAACAGCGGCGGATTCCGAGAGGAAAAAACCAAATTCGAAATGACGTTGTTAGCACGACTTAAACTCGAGAACTCCCGACTCATCCAAATCCGATGGGAGTAAGCCTTGACCAACCAGGTGGTCGAATATGGTCGAGATTAGTAGTATAAGGTTAACAGTGTCTAATGGGCTTTTTCTTTGTTTCTTTTCATTTTTTCCTCACAAATGATTTGAGTGGATATTGTAAGATGAGCAGTTCTCTGTCACAGAGGTAGACCCAAGGTATCCGATCATCTCATTTCATGTAGGACGGGAAGAAAAGACTTGCTGGCCTTTTTCAAAAAGGTGTTCCAGTTACTGAGTACTTTAATGGGCACATTATCAAGTGGGTAGACGATTTGATGCCAAGAAAAGGATAATTAATATATTTATTTAGAGTTTTCCTTTGAAACGCATATGGGGAAAAGTTGATGTATGTCGGTAAATCCCGAAGCCGGATTCTCTGTCCGACCCTAATCCGGACAGGAGCTTGTCCTACCTCTCTCTCTTGATCGTTGATCTCGCAAATCAAGGGTTGAGAATGAGTCAGAACAAAAAGTGCTCGACATATCTCAGTCATTGATTTGCAGGATCAACAGCCGAGAAAGGGTCGAACATGCCCCTGTCCAGATCGAGGTCGGACAGGGGATCTCGGCTCGTAAATCCCAGTCCATGTCTAAGTGGCTGAGAGAGAGAGACTAGAGAGTGACCTACTAACCAAAATCCATCCAGTATTCACCTAAAGACTCACTTTCTAAGCAACAACGTTTTCAATAGGGCCAAAGTTACAACCGAGGCGAGGAGTTAGTCTATGTGTTTTCAATGCAAACAGTACAGAAGATGACTTCATTCACACAAAATATCCCCCCAAATTCAGCACATAGAAACAGATCCCGGGGGTTTCCACATCGGGAGTTTGGGTATTGTGTGTGTTTAAAATGTCTATTATACATCTCCTTAGTCAGCAAATATCTAGGTAAGTTGATATGTAAAATTACCCTCTTGTCCTCATTCCAAGAAACAGATCCCTAGGAGCATCTCCGGTTCTCAGAGCAAGGTTACAGTACATACCGGAATTGTCTAAACTCGGTAACACTGATAGCGATAAATCCGAAACGGTACCAATATTTCACCGGTACCGATACGTACCATACCAGTACATACCGGAATTGTCTAAACTCTAATAGCGATAAATCCAAAACGGTATCCAGTATTTCACCGATACCGATACGCACCATACCAGTAAAAAAACCAGTACTCTATCCGATAAAGCATTCAGAACCTTGCTTCAAAGACTCAATCAATTTAAAATCTGAGAGAGAACCCTAAAAACTTAACTTCAGTCCCCTTCTTCATATCAAATTAAAAGGGACTCTTTTTCTTCACCAAATCAAGAGAGAACCAAACCCAAACCCAAACTCAGATTTGCAAAGTATATTTTATAGTGGCTGTGGGTGGTTGATGGTGGTGGCCATCATGTTTTCCGATGCTGGTCAGCTATTTCCGGTGGTCGGCGGTGGTTTTCAATGGTTGCATGAGGTGGCTATGGTTCTGGCTAAGATTAACAGAAGCCAGATCAAGGGGTCTTTGAAAGTCTCCGGCTGGGTTTTTGTGGTGGTGCGGACGTTGCTGGTAGATCTGCTGGTAAATTGAAGGAATCACAGAAGAGTGAGATCTGATGAGCAGCAGGGGATGGGTGACAGGCAGCAGTAGTGATGAAGGCATTTGAGGAGTCACAGAAGAGACTTGATTAGCGGCAGAGTACAGTGGTGAGGAGCTGCTTAGTTGAGGTGTACGACAGAACCCATACAAAATCTGAGTAAAGAGCATGAGATGCTCGTACCAAATTGAGCTTTTACTCAAAAGCCACACCATATTCAGGTAAAAAATTGAGTAAGAACTGGAGAAGCTCCAAATCTCTAACCACTAAATTTGGAATAAACACTCGATATAACCACAAGCTACTTGTCTACTTGAGTAGCTGAAATGTCGTGTTAGACACCCAACCAACACTGATGATCTTTCGAAGAGAGTGAACACAAATATATGGGACACAAAATACAAAAACCTGTACTGTAGATAGCTGAGTAAGGATTACACTTGTGTAACAATCTTTCTTGTGATGCAAAATGAGACCCACAACGTTCTTATTTGATGATCCGAGTTGTTCATGCAAAATTAAGTGGAGAGGTCAGTATCCATTAGAACAAATCACATGAGGGCCCCAAGAGCATTTGGCAAACCACAAAGGGAAAAGCAGAAAAGGAAAAAACAACCACCATCAAGGCTAAATCCAGGAAATGATCCTCATGAAAAAAACTACCAACAAACAAGAAACACAAGCATAACCAAATTAAGCATCACATGATAACTGTGAACAAAAAATGTAGTCTCTTAGTTCAACCACCCCACTTAACACACCTATTAAAAATACAATTTCAAATACTAGCAAAATCGAGTTGCAGACGAACAAAACCAGTTTTTCCAAACACTTTGGATCGATACTCTTAAACAATAGCATTCGCAGCACTAGCTATCCTTGGCCACAAGTCAGCACACTCCTTTCCAATCGGACCTGTTATTGCAGATCCTACGAATAACAAAGCAGAAAAGAAATGTGAATAACTCACCAATACATTCAGCACTTCATGACGATATAGGGTGTGTGGATGCAAATCGTAAATGATTTAAAGCCCTAGAGCATGCAATTTTACCTAAGACGTGACAAAACTCCGAACTTATAAATGTCTAAACACCATCTCACTCGCGGAATAACTCTTGGAAAGAAATAAGATTCTGACATTTTCCCTATCTGCCAACTTTGAGTAATATAATCGAGATGATTCTTGGCACTCATAAACTTTCATGGGTCGAAGGAGCTATTCGTTTGGTAGCCCGTCTCCCGGTCAGTCCGAAATGTCAATAATTACTAAGATATGAGATTACAAGCAAGTAGTTCAGAGATACCAAACAAACAATAAAACCCAACTACAAACCCAAACTACACAGAGAACTGTCGCAACAATCAAGATGAAACAAAAAAGATGGAGGTGAAATGACATGAAATTGCGCCAAGGAAATAGCCCAGAGGTTGGGCAAGTGAATTTGCTGCTCATCAACTCAATGGTTCAAGCTCTCATAACCCCTTCCCTCCACCTCTAAATGGATTGAAAACAAATAAAGAAATTACCTTTTTCTTAAAGACTTGGTGGTATTATGCAAAAACTTGAGCAAAACAAAATTCTACAAAAGTATTAAACATTGAAAATCTGGCTTTATTTCAGTAAGAATGTACGAACATCACAGTCACAGCCTCAAGTACAGTGATCAAAAATCCAACAAGAAAACTATTTCATGTCATATACAGACAAACACCTCAGCAAATTTTGTTGCCAGTTCCATTTGTTTCCATTTCCATTGGGACATCATAACTACTACTGGTTAAATGAGTGCAAATGAGCTCAAATGAAGTGTGTCCCATTCACTTTAAACATTATAAATTTGGCCATTATCTGAAACTCAAAGATGTTCCATTTACTCCACGGTTGGTGGGATTGGTTCAACGAAAAAACATAAAAAATATAATAATAATTACCTTTCATTTCACCTTTTGGATTCACAATGACACCAGCATTATCTGCACATACGAGAAACAGAAGATCAGTAGCAAGTCTCCACGTCAAAGATCTTTAATCTAACATTACTTTAAAGATCACATTCGGAGAAACGCCAATAAATTGCTAGTTCAAAATCCTAATGTCTCACTGCAACGAAATATACAACACCAATTGGGATCAAATAAACAAGTTGTCTCTCAATTACCTGATAGGTTGTGGATCATTAACAGATAAATTTCCTTAATTACAAGGAGTATCAGAAAATAAGGAGTGCTGAGTGAAAATGCATGTTCGTAAAGCAGCATCAAAAAAATCAAACAAATAGAAAAGATAAGATATAATACAATCAGCGGAAGCATAAATGACATGTATTTTTTTATAAATTAAAAAAGTCTATTCCATATAATGAGACGATTGTGCGTATACACATAACAGTAGCCATTTTTACATGTGACTACAAAATAGTTGATAACTTGAAATTTTAGGGGGTTTTCCGCATATATATAGAAAATTTAAGAATTCCATATAACGTTTCCAAATTAACTTCCAAAACTGCAACAATTAGAACATCTCCAGCCCTTACCCTTTTAATTGACTCAGAACCAAATTCTGTGTAAATCCCCTCCAGACTTACTCAAGTCCTCAACTCAAACTCGTACCAAATTGAGTTTTACTCAAATTTTTTAAGGCTTGTACAACTACCTACCCCATTATTAATGAAGCTTTAACTCAAATTAGCCCCTATATTTGGATTTTTCCATTGAAGTGCTTCGTACCAAATGAAGCAGGGCCGGAGATGCTCTTATAAAAGTGATTCCCAAACACTCAAAATTGAAAAATGCATAATCTACAATCTCATAATTAAGCTCCAAAACAGGGTCTAAGAAAAAGTAATATACGAATAGTGAAATAATGACCTTCGAAGTACATGAAGACGCCATCCTTTCGGCGCCACGGCTTGCGCTGTCGGACGATGACGGCGGGCATGACCTTCTTCCTTAGATCGGGCTTCCCCTTCTTAACCGTGGCCATCACCATGTCCCCGACGCAAGCCGACGGCAAACGGTTGAGCCTCCCCTTGATTCCCTTCACCGATATGATGTAGAGGTTCTTCGCCCCCGTGTTGTCGGCGCAGTTCACCGTCGCCGCCACCGGTAGACCCAGCGACATCCTGAACTTGTTCCCCGCCGAACCTCCGCGGCCTAAAACACAAAAAAAAATATTACTATCAGCGAGCGGACCAAAATAATACTAGTTGGAGTTTGATTTGGTAAGATCTGATAGTTCGTTCGTACCTCGCTTCGACATGTTGGATCAGCACTCTTCGTTTCTCTGTGCTACGCAGCGCAAGGAGGAGCGACTGCGTCTAGGGTTTTGTTTGGTGAAACAAAACTGGAAACACGGTCTAGGGTTTTGTGGAGTGGGCTGAAAATTGGGGCGGGTGAAATCTGATTTATCCAACTATTGGGCTAGTGGGCCCAATTTATGAGAGGGATTTTCCTTTGGGAAAATGACTGTTTATGACGTATTTTAATAATTAATACCCGTCAAGTACAAGCTAAGAACATTTGTTAATGTTGAAAATGTCATTGACGGATATTAATTATAAAACACCTCATTAACCGTCATTTTTCCTTTTTTGAACGGGTAATTTCGCTTCTTACTTCAACCCAAAAGAGAAAATTTCCTTCCTTTTTTAAAATTTTACGTGTCCTTTTTTTTTTTGGGTGGAAGCGTAACAAATTCAATTAATGGAGAAAAGTACAACTGTCACCGTAACAAATTCAATTAATGGAGAAAAGTACAACTGTTGCCGTAAGATGGAGGGCGCCGGCGACAGACGAAAACCAAAACCAAAATGCAAAGTACAAATTTTGAAGCGTTTGTACGTGAACCAAGAAAAAATTTGCAGGAACGATCAATTCTAAATTCGTGATGGATAGATACCAGTGCTAAGTGTTGTGCTCGTTGCTCAGTGCCACGCTCATTTTTTTCTTGTACAATTCACAATTGTTTTATGTAGCTGTAAAATTTTGTGTTACAGAGTGACCTTAAAGATACTATATTGAAAAATACTTCCCAAATATGATGTCAGTTGCAATATAGACCCCCCCAAAAAATTCATGCATTGGAATTTATGCATACGACACGGTGCATGAAATTTTCAACTGAGAAACTTTTATAAAACATGGTGTGCAAGTAGAGCACATGACACTCAAGATATGATTATATATCCCCTAGAACTTCCAATAATATAAATTCAACAAAGCAGGCATGCATTTAGGACCCTTTGGCTTCCAGATGAATCCCTCAAATGGCAAGTAGCTTCTCTATCTTATGGGATAGCAGAATCTATATCAAAGAGTTATGAATGAAAAATTGCAATTTCCAAAATTGCCACCATAAGGACTTCAAATTTATATCCAGTCACATTTTTCAGTGGAAGAATTCCAATCCCCATGCCAGATTACCAGTGCGGCAACAGGAGAAATGAGATCAATAACCTTGCGGTTTTTCTCTCATCGGAATAACCCTGCAATGAGGAGCCATCAGAAGTAGTAGTAATTCCTTCACAACCCAAGATAACCACACACAAAAAAAAAGCCTAAAGAGTAGGGAGCTGTGGCAAGGAAATTTCCAGCAAGTTACTTCTGCTATACATAAATAAGTACACAATAGCCATCCTCCACAATAGCTTACAAAAATCTCCCCATATACAAAACACTAGGGGGACGATCATTGTTATACGATGTTTCCTATCTTGTTTAAAGCTGCATATAGAACAAACTAAACTTAACCCTCAGAGATTGGGCCAAACATATCGCATGTATCTACATAACACCGAACAAAAGCATTCCAAACTATTATCAACCCTCAAAGCATTGGTAGTAACCCCAAAACATGTCGATACATAAGTGCTATAGCCTGCGGAGTAGTCAGTGTATCAAAACCGGCATCATCAGCTGTTTCTTCCTTTCACCAATGGAAAAAGCTCAAAACATTAAATAGTGAATACCTTCACAAACCCAAATCTTTAACCTTCATTCGCGGAAGATCTAGATCCTGTGCACCACAAAAGTATTATTGATTAAATTATTTCTAGCCACTAATAATTGGAAAAGTTCAAATTAACCAAACAACACAGCCTTGGTGCAAAGGAGAGCCATAAAGACAAGTATGACAATGAGAAGAGTTGAACTATTATTTCAAAGAGCTACGATGGTGGGGCAAAGATAAAGGGAGAAGGCCATCAAGGTGAGGCAACAATCCCAAAAATAAATTTGAAACAAGACTGAAAATACTCCAACACAGGGGTAAGGTAGTTATAATAATTTGCTATTATCATCATGCTACAACCATAAAATGGAATGGACTGTTTTCATATGTTAGAACGCACAAAATCCTACACACAAACTTCTTATATATTGAACGCTGTGAAACAGGTTTCAAACATCCAAGATTCTAAATATGCAACGTAGCCTATTATCAGTCACTATTATCAGTCACTAAACGGTTCGACCCTAAGTTGCAGGGGCGGGAACGAGTGCGGCAGAGCGAGAGGATATAGAAGAATTCAAGGTTGGGAACATGTAAAGGAGCAAATATATATGTATGTGTGTGTGTGTGTGTGTGTGTGTACATATGTACTGATATATGTAACTGAAATAGAGTTCTAGTATGCAAGTTGATTATTAATTGGTGTCAACTGCAAATGTCAACAATACAAACAGTGGATGAATAACAATGCAGATCTATCCAACCATATAGGCATCGTATCATCCACAGCAATTTGTCATTGGTGACCTAAGGAAACAAAATGCACCACAATAGAAAAGAACGTACTACTCGAGCGTTTGATGTTTCGGCAGAACTCGCTGCCGCATTGGCACCTGAATGCCTTGACTGGATGATCAGAATCATCAAAATCGATACCATAATCCTGCAAACAAATCCAATTTACCAGCTTAACAAAGGATCGAAATTCAAAAACCCAATATTCATTCTTTGAATGCTGATTACAAATAATTAGGCTGAATATACATGCAAAAATGAAAAGGTTAGAAATGAATAATAGGTTGCATAATGTTAGGACGGAAGACTAACATAATGTCCTTCTACCAGGATGCATAAAATCATTGCCAGACAGTTGTAGATTTACCAAGTGCAATATATGAAGTATCAAAGCAGGAAATATCGACCATCATTTCTAGACATCAAAAGAGTTTCTCTTTGTACATGCACAAAAAAGATATGCATTATCGCAGCACTAACAATATGCATAGAAACAGAGCCACTCAACACATAATCTAAGAATGCCAATGGAACACCTTCAAAATATTTATACAAAAACCAACTTACCCATGTGAGCTCCTCAAAAGCTTCAACCTTTCTGGTTGTGAAGAAGGCAAGCTTCAAGAAAGGGGAAGACATAAAAATAAACATTAGGTTGGGACCGCAAACGATGAGAAGAAAGGTAGAAAAATAATCATCAGTATCAGGGATATCATACGCGATAATAGCGATGGTCAGGGGTCTCCACCTCCACAGGTATCTCAACCAAGTTTGGATCAAAACATCTAGCAGAATAAGAATCATTTATTATTCAGGCCAAATCAGTATCTATCTTCAGAAATAGAGCAAAATGAAGAGGATTAAAAGAAATGGCAGAGATGTAAAGTACAGAAATGATAGGAAGTAATCTACATGAAATCGAGAGAGAGAGAGAGAGAGAGAGAGAGAGAGAGAGAGAGAGAGAGAGATGGTTCAACTAAAACCAAGAACGATAAGCAGTTACGACTTGCAAGTGATGAAATGGCATGCTTCAGCACCAGTCACGAAATGAACTTCTATCACAAATAGAAAGCCAGGCAACAAAGAACTAGACGTGTATTTGTTCCTCTCCGTACCTTTACTTGGTTTTCTATTTTTTCACTTGTTATATTCTATTCCATTTTCTAATGTACAAAGATACACAATCCCTTTCTTCTCTGGTCAAGTCAATTATCTCCTACACACTTTGGTAAAGAAAAACCATGGAACAATGAACATGGATGTTAAAGACATAATCAGGTTTACACAAACCCTTCAACTTTTCCCAGAGAACCCGTGCCCACCAAACATGCCAAGGGTACGGCTAAGGGTACAGGATATATATGTCACACTCATCCCCATATGGTACACTTTGATCCTTTTAAGTTTTCCAATTTTTGGGAAGAAAAAGTTCAGTGGTTCACATAATGCTTAAAATGATAACCTTCCAGCTTCTCAACGGATGGAAGACAGATAACCTTTTTCCCCTTGATCCCATTTATGCTAAAGTACATTTCTAAGTGCTAACAAGTTATGTCAAAACATGTACAATGTAAAACACATTAAAATCTTACGAACGTATAAACATTTTTTGTTTACCTTACCTGTGATTAATAAACCTTGCAACATTACCATAGTTTGTTGCATCCAAACAAAGAGCCTCTTCATCTTTTAAAACTCCTCCTGAACCCCAATTAGCATCAAGTAGCACAAGATATGCAAGCCCCTCACTGTTGGGGCTTTTCGAAATTCTGTCAGAGAGCTCGGCATTGGTCAAAATTTCCCCAACATATTCACACACAAACGCACCTTTTGGGAGGTCCTGCAGGGTGCGAAGACCCCATCCTTTTCCTTCTGGGGTCATAAAAACCTGAAACACGGAGAAAGGACAAGTGAAATTGGGTGAAGCAAATCACAGAAACAGTATGTAACCTAACTTGAAGATCTTTAGTAAGTTTATGGTCCTGTTAACATTTCTGAGCCTAAATTTTTAAAGCGGACACTCTCCGAAAGTTTGCAACAGAACATTTAATGGAGTCCACAATACATAATAAATCTCAACGAACAATAGAAAAGAGACCTCTTGGAAAGACTTCTCACCTGCACACTGCAATTCAGGCCACGTTGCACAACCCGGTTGCCACACTGTTTGTTGCAGCCGCACTTCCACCAACATTCTTTGATGAACTTCCGAGACAAGTGACCCTTGCATGCTTCAGGAATGTCATCATTTTTAATTCTTTCTAGTGGGCATTCCTTGCAATAGAACATGCTATTCTTCTCAGCGTCGCGATGCATCGATATACACTCTTCTAAAAGGTCTTCCTTAACAAGGCCTTCCAATGTGTAGGCAAAACTACCAGCAGTATCATGAGCACAAGCACAAGGAGTTGACCACAGTAAACAATCACCAAAACACGTTGGGCAACAACTCTCCCCAATCCGAGCCAAAGAGTAATTGACGCAAGCAGTCTGAAAAACCACATTTCGTGGTATATAAAGAAAGGCTGGCAATGGCTCATTCTCAGCTTTGTTTACCAATGATACTGTTACTCGTTCTTCTCCTCTGGCAATGTCATTAACATTGTGAAGAAGCCTTAATTCATCAAGTATAGGTTCACACTGACGGACAACTACCAGACTCTGAGCATTTGCGTGGTCAAGTCCATTATGTTCCTCTTTGTTATTGACTTCATAGTTGCTCTCAACTGTATTTTCAGTTTGCGCACAATCATATGTCCCATTGGAAGAAAGTAAAAGTCTAGGACTTAGAGGTTCTGCTTCGGCAACACCCTGTGCATTGGTTGGTGCAATAGCATCAAATGATTTACCTCCACAGACCAAAGAATCTTGTGGATTAAATTGCTTCAGTAAGTCAACATCAGCTGTAACATCTATCCTTTCATGTGATTCATTGACCGAGTCAGTTCCTAGTTCCAAGAAACAGTCACACATATCTTTCATTATTTTCATAACACAAAAACTTGGGTCCACAACTTTGTACGACCTAAGACATCTATCCTCCACCATTTTGACAACTGCTTCAATGCTAGGGATATGGAAACCTGGTCTTCCATGAGCAGGATTACAAGTCAATGAAATCTTCACCTCTCCAGCTGGTGACGAAGCAATGTCTAAGTGAGAAGAAAACTCCTCCTCAACATTTGCAAGCTCATGATTGTTTCTCCTTTGAGTTGATGGAGATGGAAGACCATCGCTTCTATCTTCTCGATTTCTTGATCGGGACACAAGGGGTTCAGGACCACCGGGTTTTCTGATCAAACCATTTCTACTTGAAGGGTTTTCAATGCTCAATGGTGCTACAAAATTTGAAGGAACAGAGCTGAACTATCAGGAAGTCGTAATTACAGGAAATAGTGTTGCTGAAATCTAAATTTAGGAGTCCTTTAGTATGTCAATCACAAAAGAAAATTGGAAATTTACAGACCACTATAATTGGCTTATCAAATACCCGAAAGACAATGATAAATCTGGCCCTGTCCAACACATAGTTGTCAAAAGCGTGCCTAGGCGCCAGGCGAGGCCCAGCGCACCTCTTGTGCCTTGAGGTAGCCCAGGCGGCCAGGCGCAGCGACTTTAATAAAGCGCAGGGTAGGTGCAAAAGGTGAGGAAAGGCGACAAGGCGAGAGGCGCAAGAAAAACGCGCTTCTTTTAAAATTTGATCTCAGCCCTAGGATTTTAAAGATCTTACCCTCGCCGTTAGATTTGAACCATAAAAACACAAAAGGGTCTCAGCCGATTGCCTCTCTCACTCGATCTCTCGCCTCTCTCCCTCGATCTCTCACTGCCGACCGGTCTGCTGCTGTTGTCGATCTCTTCAACTCTCTCGTCTCTCTCCTGACTCCCGAGGTATTCTTCTCCCCCCCCCCCCCCTCTCCCTCCCTCCCTCTCTCTCTCTCTTCTCGTACGTATACATGTATGAGAAGAAAAAAGCAAAATCACGAGAGCTCAGTTACCAATTTGGCTTCTTTGTGGCTGATTTTTACCTAATGTCAGGGGTTTTAAAAATAAAAATAAGTTCTTGGAATTCACAGATTGTATTAGGCAGCTTTAGGCTATTTACTATTAGTGTGTGTGCTATTTTTTCTATTTATTTTTTCTGCATAGGTGCGCCTCACTTCAAAGAGGCGTGAGCCTCGCCTTGCGCCTCAGGCCCAAGAGGACTTTGCGGCTCGGTGCGCTTTTCGCCCGTGACAACTATGGTCCAGCAACAAAATCAATAAATACATCTATACTATCCCACCAGGCAATAAAGTCTATATATGAATCTACATGTGAATGTATGAGATGTACATATCAAGTATCAACATCTGCTAGGACAAAGTTCTGTTGTGCTGAACCATGAAAATATTAACATGTGTTCTAATGCATGACTTGATGACTCCAAGTTAGACTACATCCAACACTATTTTAGGTAAACCATAGACGTAAATATTTTGGAAGGATTCCACAGATAAGCTTGATAGATCACATAAACCAATGATGGCCCACAATTTCAATTGACAAATCCAAAGAGAGGTCCACAGACCCAATCAGCTTCAAAGGTGGCAGATTTAAAATCCATCATGTAACCTCATTACAAGAAATAAAACAACACTCCAAATTTTTAAGGAGTCCTCCAGCAGAGATTTGTAACAAGTATGACAGTCAGCAGTCATACACATGTTGTCGTGACAAGATAGCCACCTTGGAATACAAATAAAAGTTCAACTACAGGAACTAAGATGTACCTGGATGAACCACCGCAAGAGGAACCTCAAACTGTGGCATGTCTTCTGTAAAGGGCTCATCTTTAGGCTTGATCAAAGCCAGAGAATTCTGCACCTGTTTGGGCAAAGGAACGACGCCCTGAGGCGACCTCCCAGAAATCGTTTTCTTCTCCCCTGAAGCAGTTTGCAAATATAGAGGTTCCTTCCCTTTTCCCCTGAGATGTATGGGAGGAGAAGCTAAATCTGATGAAGGCTTAGGCGAGACAGGTTGCTTTCCTTTGTTTCTAGTAAGTGGCTGGGGCGAAGAGGGATGGGTTCCAGCACCTGTGTGCTCTTTATATGGCTGAGATGAATCTGTCATGTCCTCAGCTTCATGGTACCTCAAGCGCAACCTTTTCAAGGGACGTTCAGGCTCCTCATTCACCTGCTCTTCATCATCCATTTCCACTTGCTAATCTCAAGGGAAAAGATAAATAAACAAGGGAATAAAAGAGTCAATAAGCAAAAAAAATGAGTGAAAGTATGTAAAGGGAGACAACAGGGTCCTGAATCGTGTGGAAAAAGAAGAAGGGAAATAGGCCACATACATCAGTGTTATCATTTCTCTTCTTTCGCTCTGCCATTCCCACTTGCTAATCTCAAGTTGAAAAAGTTATACAATCAAGAAAAATAGATGAGTCAATATGCAAAATCAATGAGTGAATGTATGTGAAGTGAGATAACAGGTAGCTGAATAAGCAAAAATACGAGGGATGGGCTACATACATCAGCATTTTCATGTCTCTTGTTTTGCTCTGTCGACTGAAAGAAGAAGGGAAAAAGTACAAGAAAAAAAAAAGGGAAACAAATGAATGGCAGTAAAATCAGAAAGACAGAAGACTGACAGCCTGACTAACAAGAACAATAACCATCACTCAATCAGTAAAATAAAGAATGTATGAGATATATATATATATATATATATATATATATAGAGAGAGAGAGAGAGAGAGAGAGAGAGAGAGAGAGATGCACCAGTGCTTCCTCTTGGTCGAATATAGCATCTGCAAGGGCTCTATAATTCTCTTCTTCAATTAGAGCCCAGTTTTTCTCATACAATTTTAAAAGATTTTTCAAGACTGGTTTCACTTTGTCTTCAGCGATGCCCAGACTCCTCATAGCACGAAAGGCTGCTGTAACTTTTGGATTTGTCGGCATCGCTTATCTCCAAGTAAATCCTTTCAAAATGGGTTGAGAATCATCCAACGCACCTACCATACCGTAAGGTGACAAATGTTAAATCACTAGTTGTTAAGCTTAAGTTCTTAGTAAAATGAGTCCAATAATGTATATCAAGCAATCACGTCATGCATGTGGCGATGCAAACATGGATTTTTCTTTTCTTCTCACTTTTGGAGAAGTATCAAACATGCACAACTAAAAGTGGAACAAATGGGAAAAGAAAGAATAGGATCTAGACCTCCTAAAATGTGAACTCTGATACCATGTTAGATCTCCAATTGTCTCAAAAGCCTAAACTATCAGGAAATAATGGATCCACCAATGTACTTTTTTTTCTCCGCAAAAGTCAGTAGCGTTTGTTGTAGTTCAGGAGGTTTTAACCCTACTCAAATATATGGGAGTACATGGTGCCTCCCAATGGGCTACCTGCTACCACTCTGCTTGCAATCCACCATGTATATTAAAGTACTATACAAAACTACGCATAGTGCATTGGTACTGAAAAAGGAAATATTTTACTTCACAAAAACCTTCAAGTGTATCAAGTGACGCAATAAAAAACACCAACCAGTATCCAACAGTAGTTGAACCCATTACAATTAGCAACAGTAAACTTATCAAGGTAATACATGCCTATAATGCTGCGTAAATGAATGGGGATGATAGTAGGAGGGAGGGAAGGGCTTAGGGGGAAGGAATGTACGTGTTGGAACCCGAATAATACAAAGGGTAACTAATGCTAATGCTTGCAACTAGGGATTTGGTGCAAAAACCTCAACATGCATAGGTCACACCCTGAAAAAGAATAGAAAAGAGTTATAATTACATCTTTGAGTTTATCCATTGCAGTCCAGTGGCCTTGAATTACAAGCATTCATCCTAATCTTTCACAAACATAAACATGAAGATGGTCCACTATGTGGTAATCTAACGTATTATCTGCAGAACTAGTTGCATCATTTGTTTTCCAAGTACAAAACTTCTTTTTTGATAAGTACAAGTACAAAACTAACGCAACTACTACCCCTCATATTGAAATTTCACATAACAATACACTACCACAAACAGAAAATTGTGCGTCGCTCTAAATCTTTCAGTGGTTTTACTGTGTACACTACTTCAAGTGAGCTCCACTGCTTCGAAAGAACCAATCAGAGATGGATACTGCCAGTTTGGCAAAAAAACAAAATTTGTCCAAGTAGAGAAGGTAATGATATATTTTCTCAAGGTGAGTAAGAAAATGTTTTCTACATTGACCCCTAGGTAAACAACAAAGAAATTACAAGGTGCAAGCAACTCATAGAAGCAGAGGGGCAGAAACTTCAAAAGAACTACTTTTCCTAACCAAGAAACAAATATGCTCACGATCAACCACACTTGCTAACTAGCCAGCACATGCAACAATACTAACTTGTGTTCTTAAACTTCTGAGCAACCAAACATAAGGTGTCCTAAACTACTAATAAGTGGCAAAGTGTGAGTGACTAACGTTTCCACATATGTGGTTCCGATGCGAAAGAATAGCATCACAACAATATACCTTCAAGGCTTCAAAAACCAAAACCCTAGCTCATAGAATATTCTAACAGAAGCAAAGGGGTAAAATCACTTAAAGTACTACTTGTCCGACCCAAGAAGCAAATATGCTCACAATTAAGCACTCTTGCTCAGTTTCCAGCACATGCAACAATGTTTTTTTTTCCTTCCCTATTGTGAGCAACCATATACCTTCACATCAATCGGATACCATTTTATATGGTTTCGAAATGCATTAAGCTTCATATAATTGTGTTACATGGGTAACAATCCAGTGTTGCACACTTGTTTTTTTAAAAACTTAATGCATTTCGAAATCATATAAAATAGTATCTGATCGACGTGATTTGTGATGTGGTCAATGTTATCAACGAGCTCCAAAAAGTGAACGGTTTAGATCATTGTAATGGGCCCACAAATGGCCGAAAACTGGACCAGATTGGAGGGAAGGAAACTGGACTGGATCTCAGTCCGTGCTAACAAATAGCAAAGCGTGAGTGAGTGGTGTTTTCCCAATGTTGTTCAGATTCTAAAGAACACGCAATATACTAGGAAATTATTCAAAACCCAAAACCCTAACTCATAGAGGAGGAACAAAATCATTTATAGTACTACTTCTGCACTCTTGCTTACTCGCCATCACATGCAACAATACTTAATTGTGTTCCATATGAACTTTGTAAAAGAGTAATCAAACAGACGGTGTGCTGACAAATAGCAAAGTGTGAGTGACTAGTGTTTTTCCCCCAAATGTGGTCCAGAACTTCAGATACCCTAAAAAGATAAAAATGGCCACAATGACAGCGACTGATGGCGAATCTTCCACCGTTTAGAAGTGTTGAAGCAGAAGCCCGGGAATTCCATAAACTGTTTCAAACATGTTCGTTCGAACAGATTATAGAAGGAAACAAAGAGGAAAAAAGCAAAAGGAAATGGAAAGGTAAGAGTTGTAGAGAGCATGCAGATGTAGAGAGAGAGAGAGAGAGAGAGAGAGAGGTAATCGAAGAGAGGAACTTACGAGAACATGGGAAGCGATTTGAAATGGTGGTGAGTGTGAGAGAGCTGTAGGGCACAGACAGCTTGGTATGAGAACAAGGGGGGAAAAGGAAAGGAAAAGACGGAGGGAGGTCTTTTTGGAGTGCTGTCGTGTAGAGAGAGAGAGAGAGATGTTACGGTGTGATGCAGGAATGGTGACGTGGGGGCCGGCACGGAGTGAATCGAAGGGACACGAATGAATCTTAAAGGTCACGAAAATCTGATGCCGTGACAGCTGGGGTGGGGCTTGCTATCGTGCCCCCACGGTCATTCGTTTGTAGAACAAATAAGTAAAAGCGAAAATTTTTTGAATAAGAAGAAAGTAAGGCTCCGTATCGAAATAAGTACTTATTTTTTAAAAAGATAATTTTAAGTTTAAAAATTACTTGCTTATGTAAATAGTTTTTTTTATAAATATGAATTTTATTTGATAGATTTTATTGAGATCTCTTTATACGGTGCAAAAAAAATTAAAAATTTATTTTTTATTTACATTATTTTTGAGTTTGAAAATGTGAAATAAATACTTATTTTTTAAGAAGGTGTTCTGGAACGGGGCTTAAGAAAACACTAAAAAAATTAAAAGAAAAAAAAAACTTATCGGAACTTGACCCCGTTCAACTAACTAAAATAAGTAATTATTTTTTGAATTAAAAGGTGATGTATTGTGAGAAAATGACCCATCTAGTAAAGCGAAAAATAAGGCTCCGTTCCGGAACTAAAAATAAATACTTATTTTTTAAGAATTCAATTTCAAACTCAAAAATAATGTGTTTACGCAAATAATTTTTTTAGCAATATGAATCTTGTTTGATAGATCTTATCGAGATCTTTTCTATGGTGCAAAAAAATAAAAATAAAAATTTATTTACATTATTTTTGAGTTTGAAAATGTGGAATAAGTACTTATTTTTTTAAAAAGTATTCTGGAATGAGGCCTAAGTACTTACAAAATAAAAATCTTAGCGGAATGTGGTAATTCAACCCTTACTAGACCCACGATGATTATTCTTAAAAGCTTGGATTGTCCAAAAATACCCTTCATTTTTAGCATTAAATGAGAGTGCAAAATTTTAATGCGCAATACTTTTAAACGTGAAGGGGTATTAATGGAACTTACACGAGTCAATTTCAAACTGGACAAAGAATTTGAAAATTTTCAAAGTCATAAAAGAGACAAACAAATTGGGATGGACAAACAAAGTGGGATGAAGAAAGTACTTATTTAGTGACATTCAGAAATGAAATACCATATCTTAAAATAGGAACGGATGTAGTAGTAATGGAGAACTGGTCATCTTCTCACATTGGTGTGGGAGCCTCACTTTTGCGGTTTTTTAATATATATATCAATACACTTGTAATAAAAGAAGATAGGATGGTAAGCCAAGGCACGCCGTGAAAATACGAAATTACCCTTCGTAGGATTACGCTTGTAGTTTGAGTTGAAGGATATGGTCGTCATTTCGTCTTGTTTGAAAGATCTAAAAGAATGTAGGATGGCTAGCCAAGCCACAATGTGAAATTATCAATTTGTCCTTATAGTTTGTCAACGGTGGAGTTAAGATATGAGGGTATTTTAGGCATTTCAGTGTTAGGTCTTTTGCTTAGTCAAGAAGAAAATGAGGTACAAAAAAAAATCTTTCTTTTCCCTAATTTAAGGGATATTGTTTTTTATAGGTACAAAAAAATAATCTAAAAATCTTTCTTTTCCCTAATTTAAGGGATATTGTTTTTTTAAAGTACAAAAAAAAAAAAACTTTCTTTTCCCTAATTTAACGCAAGCCAAGCTACCAAGTTAAAAGACAAAATTACCCTTGTAGATTTCGTCATTCAAATATTTTTTGGACGTCTTGAGTTGAGGTTATTTTAGGTCCTACTTTGCTTAGTCAAGAAGAAAAGGCTTTTCGAGGGTATTTTAGATATTTTGGGTCCTCCTTTGCTTAGTCAAAAAGAAGAGACTTTTGGGATATTTTAGGTCCTATTTTGCTCAGTCAAGAAGAAAATGCTTTTTCAAGAGTATTTTAGGTTTTTAAGATCCTCATTTACTTAATCAAGAAGAAAATGCTTTTCGGAGGTATTATAGGTTCCCTTTTGCTTAGTCAAGAAAAAAAGGCATTTCATAGGTATTTTAGGTATTTAGGTCCCTCTTTGCTTTGTTAAGAAGAAAAAGCTTTATACATCTTCTCAATCTAACCATTAGAAAGAAATCTATCTCTTTCTCTTTTTCTCGTTCCTCCTAGATCTCCCTCGATCTGTCTCTCATCGATCCCTCTGTAATTCAGATGAAGATAGACGCATCAATTTCTCAATCGTAGATTCTTACGCACAAAGAAAGAAGCAACTATGTGGTCAGATTCTCTTAGATTTCATAACCCTAGACTATGATTTTGTTAGAACTTCAAATCATAAGTATTTTGAGTGGTCTCTTCTTTCTAGGATTTTCTAATTGTTTTACTTTTATGGTTCTATTTTTTTTCAACATCAATGCTTGATAGTTTGTTGTGTGCTCTTAGCAAACCGAGCTCTAATTTTCTTCAATATTTTTGGAGAAAGGCTCTCTTGCGGTAATGTTTTATAGTTATTTTTCAAAACACAAAGACGAAAAAGCCTCATTATTTGCATAGTTTTAGAATCTAATCCATGACATTATCTTGATTATTGTTGCTATTGTTTGAGAATGAATTTATATTTTAATCCAAAGACTTATTTCTTTGATCTATGTTTATGCAATGTTTAATTTGTCCTGATGGAATCAGAAATACCGTTCCTTATAATCCATTTTTTTAACAAGGTTGAACTATTTGTGACTCTCTTCAGTTTTAGTGCATATGTTGAATTAAATTACTTGCATAATCTATGAAATAACAATAGTCTTAATTAATTATTTGAGTCTACAAAATTAAAAATATTTTGGTACTCCAAAATAGTGTTCTATATGTTATTTTTTCCGTATAAGAACTCCTTTTGTATTGCTTAAAAATACTATCTTCTTCTTTTTTCTTTTTTAAAATGATTTTTCATTCAATTACTTACTCTTACGACTTCTTTATTTCCATAACAATATCCTAATCCAAACTACCTTACATACATGAACAGTTAATAGTTACACCAATGAGCACACAACAGTGTGCGAAGCACGCGGAATTACACTAGTATATATCAGGCGGTTACGAGAACTCTTAAAAAAATCTTTCAAATCTTAATCTCATAGTTTTCAATAAAATTTTGATGATCCGAGCCGCTCAATGTGTTCAAAATGTGATTTTAAGAGAGCTCGCGAGAAACTGGCAAAAAAACTAACCAGGAAGGGCTTGATTTCAGCAGTTTTTTATTGAACCGTTCAATAAAGTTTAATAAAAAACTGTTCGGATGAAGCCTTCCCGGTCATTTTTTTGCTGATTTCTCGCGAGCACTCTTAAAATCACGTTTTGATTATATTGAGCGGTTCGGATCATCAAAATTTGATCGGAAACTTGGAGGATCTTTTTAAGGGTCCCCGGAACCGCTCGATATATATATATATCGGAACGGTTCAAGAGACACCCTAAAAAAACACCCATAATCTCAATCTCATAGTTACCGATCAAATTTTTATGATCTGAACCGTTCAATGTGTGCAAAATATAATTTTAAGGGTGCCCGCGAGAAATTAGGAAAAAAAATGACCGGGAAAGGTTTGATTTGAGCAGTTTTTATTTGAACCGTTCAATAAAAAACTGTTCAAAACTGTTCGGATCAAGCCCTTCCCGGTCATTTTTTTTGCCGATTTCTCGCGGGTACCCTTAAAATCACGTTCTGAACACATTGAGCGGCTCGGATCATCGAAATTCGATCGGAAAATGGAAGAAATGAGGAGGTCCGTATTTTAACTAAAATAAGAACTTCTTCATTTGAGACTGAATATATATATATATATATAGGTCTCAAGACTCGAACAAGCTAGTGTTGGAAAGCACTCATTGGCGCGCCCATAATTTTGGACCCGCATCCTGTTGGAACTCGAAGATTGTGACTTAAGCGATGTCGCAAAAGTGTTCATAAAACTGATCAAGTGTCACTATATTAGAGAGAACGAAGATTGAAAGCGCGCCAGGTAGAGTGAAAGGTTGAGAAAAGGATTCTGAGAGTTATATCACCTAATGATCAAAAGAAAAAGATTATGACGGTGAGGCAAAGGCCGGCCCACCCGGGTTCATCACATAATTGGAACTATTCTTATGGTTGCTCTCAGCTGATCGTTCATGACAATCATCAAGCGAAATCGAACGATAATTGCATGATCGTTCATGTCTTACTCCCCGTACCTTTTTTCCCGTACAATTTTAGGCATAGGATCACGCAAAACTGCAAAAGTATATTTACGGGAACAGAGAAGTTTGGTCAGGACTTGAGCAGGATCAAATCCCACAAGAATCTAATGAGAATTGATCTATCGCGGAATCACAGGATATCAGTTCAAAAGCTACTTCTATCACTTGTCTGCCAAGTATACAAAAGAAAGATTGATCACCAAAGAAGTCAAATGCTCCTTCACTATGCACCTGTATTTCATCTACCTTGAACGACTACCGTATCTGACATTATACATGCTACAGAAAAAAGAAAGAGTTTCGACTTTCGTGTCACATGGATATAGAAAGCAGCCTGGAATGTACAAGAACCGTCTTCATTTTCTCAAATCGGTCTTAAGAACGAAGTTCAGCTTGATGTGTCGCTTAACTTGCTAACTGCAGGAAACAAATGAACAGAATTACAACAACAAAACAATAACCACACAAGAAAAAGACCACTCTGAAGTACCACATTGCTCAGTTAGAAATATTTTCGTGCGGAGGTAAAGAATGGCAGCGTCATGAACTGAGATTGGTCCTCCATAGTCAACATTATAAGGTGATAGACAACTCAGTAGCTGCTGAATACAAAAGTAACCAGTAAAAAAATTCATGGGATTTGAACCTAAAAATGGCATTGTTGTTTCAGGTCAAATACAAGAAGATGCAGGCTCAACATGCTTTCGGTCAACTATCTAAATTGATGCTTAAATTGCCTTTATGATTGTGCTCATCGCAAAAAACTCTTCAAAAACTAATCTTTGAGAATCCGCAGCCATAAAGAGTTCCGAAGGTTTGGTTTGTGTGAACCATAACATCCAACCAATTGATTTTAGGACGAATTAGATGGGGCGAATGAAATGGCAAGTATCTATGCTCCTACATGTGTCTTTAGGTTCTTGAATGAATTTCTCAAGGTAGGCGTTAGGGAGGAAGTTACCTTCTTCAGATATATCTTTGATGATGCCGTTAACCAAGTCACACATTATCGGAATCGCTTGATCAGGGTTCGGAACGTTAAGTTGTTGTTGGATGGCAACTGTCACCAATGAAGCATCAGAATTGAAGCCGTCAGTTCCGTCAGGCATTAGAGCAAACCCTGAAGGCCGCACCGACACAGTTCCCGCACCGATCAAGAGAAGCATATTGGCATGTGCTTTGCTAATTGGTGTCGATGTAACGAAGAAACAAAACCCATCCCTTGAAGTCTCTTGTAACAGATATTCAACGTCCTGTCAAAATGAGAGTAGTACTCTATCAGTGTTGATGAAACTCCAGGGTGAAATATACGGAATGAGGAATCCGTTACAAAAACCTGGGCTATTGGAACCTGCGCGATCCCGTCTTGGAAAACTACTCTCCTATGTATAGTTATGCAATTACGCCCCGAAGTAAGCCTGATCATTTCTTCTGGCTCTCCCACGTTTAGCAATCTAGGCCACTGCAATGTGTCTATGAATAAGAAACTCATACAACCTGATGCATAGAAAGGCCATCTCCAGCCCTTACTTAAGTATCACCCATATTTGTATAAAAGTGAGGAACTCCAATGTGCGCTCCACTTGAAGCATAAATATGAATAAAAGCTCCGTTAATGGTATAAGTGAAAATTTCGTAGACCCAAGAAAGCCTTCAAAAAAAGAACAAAGTTTTGAGTCTCCCTTTATTTGAGTACAGATTAGAGTAAAACTTGATTTGGTATGGGGAGTGTACTATGGAGTTCTTAGAACATCAGTTTTGATCGAGTGTACATACCTGTATATCCATATTCTTCTTAACCAGAAAATCAATAACTGAGATGGGTTTTGCCTGAAGCCGAAAGCTAGCCACAGCTACGTAATTCCTTACGACTGAGTCAGCAGGATAAGCGGAGTTCCTCAAAATTCTTACATCCTTGTAGGACAAAGTAACCCATCTTTCATCAGCAGGGGTTTCACTGACAATGTCCAAGTAAGCCCTCCTCATGTTTCCAGTTATATTCAGCAAACAAATGCCAGCTGCACATCCAGGGGGAAAAAAAAAAAAGCGTGTTAAAAGGGAAATGCGTGATGTTTTTTTTTTCTTGTGGTTGGCAAATGCGTGATGTTTCAATAAGTGTCATATTCAGTACAACACATTCAAACATTAATGCCATGTCTTATTATTATGCCCAGCTTGGGATTCAATGCCTTCTGTACTGGAAATGTTGTGATATGTGCCTCAAAACTCAGGAGTACTCGATTACGGCTTGCTCCACAAAACAATAAGCCTAAAAGTGATTGCAACTCCGTGCCTTCTTGTTGACGTGCCCTTTAAGTAAATTTGCTTAAAAGTTGCACTAGTAGTGATCGTATTAGGCTATTAGCTAACGCACACAAATTTTTTATGTGACGTGCTAAACAGGACAACTATTTGAGCATTTCCCCAACTTTTTCCCGAGCAACTCCTACATGGAATGGAAACTAACGCACCTGTTTCGTTGACTTCCATCTTCGTTATGGAGAATCTGCTCTCCTTTCGCTTCAATTTCCATCTCAATGCATCAACCCACCGCTTTGCAGAGAACGCTGAATTCGAATCGATCAACCCAGAGTAGATGCCATTTTTTGACTGGGCCTCAGGAATTTCCACATTCTCAATCCAAATAACCTGCATAAGTCGAGAAAAATCAGAAAGGAAAGGGACAACACGTGCAGATGATAAAAGTTTTGGAAAAAATCTCTACAGTCGTCTTCCTTGTAAACATGCAGCATGTACATATAGACAACTATCCATTTTGCTAACCTCAGAACGGTCTCCATTCCGTCTGACAAAGAGCCCCGATGGCCTCTTTCGGCACATGTTTTCAGATTCAGAAACGAATGCACCTGGGAAATAATCCCTTGATATGTCAAGAATGGCCCATACATCAGGTACGATCTCCCTGAGACATCTCCAGAAACCGAATTTTGTCGGTCGAAATAGTGGTGTTGGTAACTGGAACTCTGTGTCCACCTATAGAGAAAATAAAAACAAGGATTGGATAATACAATCAGAACCCAAAATGACTAGGCAGGTTACGACATATTAAATGAGTAAGACATGTATACAAGGTAAATTCTAAGGTATGAAAAACCCTGCATGCTGATATCTACGAGGTGCCGGATAGCTTACCAGTACCATGGATTTGATTGTACGATCAAACGTTCCCAGCTCTAGAAACACAGCAGGTGGGATAGGGACAGATTTACGAGAGACAATGTGGGATAGGGATGAAGCCCATTTATCCTGAATGAAAAGAAATATTATACGAAGTTCTAACAAAAACATGTGGGAGAGTTGTAAGATATTAAACTCAATCCTGTCAGTTACTTGGCCAAACGATCAAATTAGAAAGACATACAAGCATCCTTGTTTGGTGACATCTTCGTTACTAAACAAACTATCTTCCGACAAGTCTGTCTGTTACTAGAATTAGCTGGAACCCATTCTTCTAAGGCACAACAGTTTAATACGACTAGACTAACCTAACTTCCTAAGAAGAGTTGATGAATCTCACCGCATCCATCATTATAGAAACCAGATGATCCGGGTGAATTCGAACAACTTCACTGTGAGTGGAACAGTGGACTCTCTTTCCCGGCAGGGGTGGACCTCGAAACATTTGCACGTATTCGTCAAGCGAACCCAATGCAGGGGTAGCAACAACCCAAGTTTTTGCTTCGACAGCAATTGTCGTGAGTTCCTTGTAAGCTGCCTTAGAGATATTATTTGCTTCTTGCAATTCCAAGAAGAAGTTGTTTCTATTCTGAATGTTATCCGGGATATCTGCAGAGTTGGATGGCTGCTCTGACTGTCCGCTATTATCTGCAAGGCTCAAACTATTCTCAAAGTTAACCCGGTCATCACCAGCAGCGGGTGCTTGCTCAGCCTCTTCATTTTCAATTGCAGGAGCGACATTAGGGTCCGCAGAAGCTCCCCCATAAGATAGTTCCGAATTCTGCCACAGAAGTACATACTTAGTGAAGTAGTAGAAAATTGGCCTGCCAGTTACACATGACTACGTGGCCATGGCCTGCAAATAGGTTGAATATGGTCACATAGTCTAGAGTTGTTCCTTGAAATGGAGCATGGACTAACCGTGTGTTCTGCCATGAGTTCCCTGTTTTCTGCCTTACGCCTCTTTATATCCGTTAGTTGACGCCTGTACTCTTAACGCCAAAGAAAGTACACACGTTAAAACAACATAAATGTCGCATGTCTGCAATAAACAAGAGGATAAGAGAAATACCAAAGCGGTTTTCCTATATCTCAACTGCAACCTTCCTGCGAAAAAGTTTGGAGTTCATACTTTATTATGCAGAAGTTATGCAAAAAATAATAATAATAATCTTATAAATTGTGAGAAACTCAAATGCCTTGATAAATGATACCAAAACCCGAAGCTTCAATGTGGTTGAGATGACAACAAAGTCATGAGCCGTTATTTAATCCAGCAACGTGGGAATATTTACAAGGTGGTACGCTATTTTGTTACTGTTCTGAGTATCAATACGCTTTCCCAAGTAACCAAAACTAAGTGTCATGTATTTCATTTCCAACAACACAAAGCCTCATTCATGATATCCAAATGACCCTAAACCCTAAACCCGAACTGAAAGTTAAATGATACTCGGCTTTTAACTAGTAGAATTGTGTTTTATACAGAGCTAGACTGAATACCCCTGGGGTAAAACCGAACGGAAAAGATACTATCCGAATTGGCTGGACTAAAAGGAAAAACCCCATCCATTGTCTACCTACTTCTGCCGAAGTCCTTCGAGGCAAAACACTAACAGAGAACCTTCTTTCTCTACTCAATATAAAGCAGCACAAGACAGCCCTCATTGATGGGCAATCTAAGAGTTGCGAACCTCAGTATAAACTTTCTTGCAACATAATTACCAGCATATGAATTTCATAACATAAAATTGAAATTTGATCAAGGACCAGAAAATCCTGACAGGAAGCGATTCTTTAGTGGCGACAAAGACAGCGATTTTTCTATTCATAACAACTACTGTTCATAAAAACGCAAGAAAATGCTATTCCTTGAGGTTTTAAACACTAAAACAATAATAAAATTTCGACATACGATCGGGTTTCAAGGAAATAAACCAATCACTAGAATATATTCAATAAGCATCGAAGTTCGTGAATGCACAATGCTGTTCTTGAATGGAAGTTATAGATCCCTAAAATCAAATTCAAGAAAACTACAGATACAGTTTTCTTGAAACTGAACGTTCAGATTTTCAAATCAAGAAATCGGAAAACATCAAATGCAGGACTTGTGGTGCGATTAAGAGTAAGAAACAAAGTTCGATTACGGGCTAGATTGAATTGATGAATCGAATGAGAATTTACCTCTTGGTGATTGATTAAAACTAGTAGTTTGCTTTCCGCTAGTCTTGAACGTGTTGAGAGAGAGAGAGAGAGAGAGAGAGAGAGAGAGAGAGAGAGAGAGAGAGAGTTGGATTGCTTTGTTTCGGTTTTCTGTTTCCCGCCACGCCAGCTTTTCAATTTCCAGCTAACGGAACGGTTCTTGAGCGGTTTATATAGTTGGCAGCTTGGTAACCGTGGAACACGTGGAGTGCACGTGATCAGCTTGGTACCAGGCGACTGTAGGATTAAAAACATCAGCGGCTGTGACACATTTAAAAGACGAGTAATTATCGAGCGTTGCTTACATGGTACTCCCGATCATTTACGTAGCCACAAATTAGCCGGCCGGCAGAGATATTATCATTCACTTTTGTTTTGAGGTTGGACGGCAAGGAGTCAAAACGTAGTGACGATATTTTATTTGCGGGGAGTACCACGTAGCAATGTGACAATGTCACATGAAAAATACTGAGGAAAAATGATCTAAGAATGGAAAAATAGTAAGGTCTGTTTGGGAATTGAGGAAAGAAAGAGAAAAGAAGAAAAACCACTCCTCTTTGGTCCTGGTTTGGTGCCTATTAAATGGGCAAGCATTAAATGAGGAGAGCATAAAAACCAAACATCGAACTAAGCTAATTTTTTTACATCAACCCGTAAAAAACATTTTAAGAATAATAAGCGGCTTGAATCATTTTTGTGGTACCCATTTAAAACCGAACGGAAACAATACTATCCAAATTGGCTGGACTAAAAGGAAAAACCCCATCCAATGTCTACCTACTTCTGCCGAAGTCATTCAACGCAAAACACTAACAGAGAACCTTCTTTCTCTACTCAATACTATAAAGCAACACAAGACAGCCCTCATTGATGTGCAATCTAGCTAAGAGTTGCGAACCTCGGTATAAACTTTCTTGCAACATAATTAACAGCATATGAATTTCATGATATAAAATCGAAATTCGATCAAGGACCGGAAAAATCCTTACAGGATGCGATTCTTTGGTGGCGACGAAGACAGCGGTTTTTTGTCTTCATAACTACTGCTGTTTATAATCACCCAGACTATCTCTGGAGTTGTACAATCTTTATCGTTAGCGATTAAAAAACACGAGAAATATATAGATATATATATCTCTACTTGAGCAACAATGTCTCGCCCCCACCCCGCTACAGAAAATTTTGGGTTTTTCCCACATTAAATGCAGTTTGAAAAGAAAAAGAAAAGTGAATAATGGGTTGGCTGTTTGCCTCTAGAATCCTCTCTTTAATTAGCCGGCTGTGCTTGAAAAGTCCCGAGGAGCATTTGTGATACTTGGAATATGAAGAGTCAAGTGTGTAGATTCCTCTCTTATTTCCTAGTTAAGTGAAGTGGTGCATGTGTGCCGAGTGTGAGAAAGAAAAAAAAAAGAGGGCAGCCCTTTGGGGGTTGCCGGATACATCGCCCAGGAGGTGAGAGGAGAAAAGATGTGAGGGAAAAATAGGGTTGTGGGGGTGAATGTAAAACATTGTATGGAGCTATGTGTTAGGAGCTCGGGAGGGTTTTACATCTCAGATTGTAATATCTATTTTTCATATAGTGGAAGATTTCTCTCTCTCCCGTAGACGTACCCGAGTTTGGAGAACCACGTATTTTGATTGTGTGTTCTTTTTGTGTGATTTCGTTTTTGTTAATTTGTTACGCTTCCGTTGCGGGTGGTATTACCGGGCATAATCCCAACAACCGGTATCAGAGCTGTGGTTGAAGATCGGGAGTTCACCGGAGAAGCACAGCACGGTTGAAGACGGCAGAGGCGCGCGGCGAAGAGGCGGTCGGCTTGTTCAAGGAGTGGTTGGATGCGAGATTGGAGCACGGGGTTGTGTTTGTCTCGTCTCGACGAGTACGGATATGTGTAGCACGTCGCCGGAGGAGCTTGGAGATGACGGCAATGGCCGGTCAAAGGCGGCGGCGAGGTACGTTTTTTGAAAAGCCCGTACTCGTAGTTCCTTGGATTGAAGTTTGGAGCACAGGGTTAGATGCGTCTTGAAGAGACGATCTTGGGAGTGCTTGGAAAGTCCCCGGAAGTGGCCGGAGGAGAAAGCACGCGCCGGTCAAAGGTGACGCGTGCCGGGCGCGTCAGATCTAGTCTCGCGGGTGTGGTGCACGCGCTGGGAGCTTTCCTTTTTCTCGGAGTAGGCAGGCTGTGCGTGAAGGAGAAAAGGAAAAAGAAAGAAAAAAAAGGAAAAAAAGAAAAAGGGTAGGCAGCATGTGATGGGTTGGAAAAGCTGTCAAGGAAAATGATTCAGTGTAGCAGATGCCACGTCAGCAATGTCACATCAGCAGGGTCAGGGTCAAGGCCACGCAGTCAGATTTGTTTTCGCGATTTCGGAGCGGTTTGGACTCCGTTTTTTGGCGAGTGAGTAGTCGATTTTGAGTATCTCGACATTCCGGATTCAACCGTGCGCTCCGTTTTCTGATTGGAGGCTCCTAGGCAGGTGCGATTGCGCTAGTTGAGCAGGAATCGGGTATTTGGAGGCTGGTTTAGGGTTGGAAAATGGCTTGGAAGCAGCGAGGATGTTCTGTGGTGATCTGTTATGAGCTAGCAAGCAAGGAGACTTTTACATTCGAGCGGGTTTGCTCGTCTAGTAACTGACACAGGCGCTTGCTGTAAGTAATAGATCGGTTTGGAGATGCTGGGAAGCCAGGAATCGGAACGATGATGGATGAGTGACAGAGAGGTGACCTGGGGAGAGCTAATGATGAGTGGCAGGAGGCTTAGGGAAGTGGCAAAAATGAAAGATTGATAGAACAGACTTGCAGGGATCGGAGGTTGATCGGGGCAAACATGCGCGGAGCTAGTGAGCAAGGATACACTCGGGTTGGTAGTGACACAGACGCTCACTATAGCGATGGTTTGCGAAGATGATTGACGATGATCGGAGACAGTCTGGTTCAATTGGAAGGCCTATCATTGAGAGTTGCAGTTGTGATTTGAGATGCACGAGGAGGATGATAGGGTCATGGATTGTGTTTTGTGATTAGGCACGGGCGTTCGAGATCAGACACAACTACCGAGCACAGCAAGGATACATTCAGAGGAATGACACAGGCGCTGTGAACGGATGGTGGGGGCAGTGTAAGCGATGCTAGTTCTATGATTGATCCGGTGAATAGGCAAGTTGCGGATAACTAGACGTTCACGCAGTGATGGGGTGCGAGGTGCCCGAGCAAAAGGGGTGCATTTTCTGTGGGGAAAGGGGGTGTTTGTTGGGGTTTTCCCACATTAAATGCAGTTTGAAAAGAAAAAGAAAAGTGAATAATGGGTTGGCTGTTTGCCTCTAGAATCCTCTCTTTAATTAGCCGGCTGTGCTTGAAAAGTCCCAAGGAGCATTTGTGATACTTGGGATATGAAGAGTCTAAGTGTGTAGATTCCTCTCTTATTCCTATTTAAGTGAAGTGGTGCATGTGTGCCGAGTGTGAGAAAGAAAAAAAAAGAGGGCAGCCCTTTGGGGGTTGCCAGATACGTCACCCAGGAGGTGAGAGGAGAAAAGATGTGAGAGAAAAATAGAGTTGTGGGGATGAGTGTAAAACATTGTATAGAGCTAAGTGTTAGGAGCTCGGGGAGGGTTTTACATCTCAGATTGTAATCTCTATTTTTCATATAGTGGAAGATTTCTCTCTCTCCCGTGGACGTACCCGAATTTGAGGAACCACGTATTTTGGTTGTGTGTTCTTTTTGTGTGATTTCGTTTTTGTTAATTTGTTACGCTTCCGTTGCGGGTGGGATTACCGGGCATAATCCCAACAGAAAATGACATTTCTGAGGTTTTAAACATTGAAACAGTAATAAAATTTCGACATACGATCGGGTTTCAAGGAAATAAACCAATCGCTAAAATATATTCAATAAGCATCGAAGTTCGTGAATACACAATGCTGTTCTTGAATGGAAGTTATCGAGCCCTAAAATCAAAAGTTCAAGAAAACTACGGATGTAGTTTTCTTGAAACTGAACGTTCAGAATTTCAAATCAAGAAATCGAAAAAACATCAAATGCAGGACTTGTTGTAAAGACCTGTATTTTTTAATAAATAATAATTATTATCAAAACAAAAATAATATTTCTGTTCGAAAAAATTATTTATTCCGGCACACCAAATTTTATTCTGTAATTGATTGTGTGTGCGTGTCCAGCGAGTAATTTTAGTAGTGTGTGCGTGTGTTGTTCCGGAACAAACCCTCACCTTTTCCTTCAAAATATTCGGCTGAGAGAGGAGAGACCAAATCCCCTTTTCCCTCCCTATTTTCCTCTAGCGTTGACAGCTCATTTTTAACCATTGGGTATTAGCCCCCGTGCAAAACTAAACCCAAGTTTATATCCGCCTTCTCCATTTCATTTTCTGGTTCCCAGGCTATACACATTTCGGCAGATAGAGAGGGAGAGAAATTTCAGCCGGCCACCACTCCTCCATTCTCCAACCCCAGCCGTGTACCTCCATCACCACCCCGAGCATCACCACCGTAGTCCATCTCTTCACCACCGGAATCCGACCGCCGCCGTACATTCCAATCACTACCGTACATCGTCATCTCCATTAACCGGGTCACCACCAACCGAGTTCTACCGCCGCTCCGACCCGCCACCGAATCTCTCCGAAAATTGTTTCGCCGGACGAGAGGTAGTCCGAACTCACCTCCCTAAATATATGTTATGTTCCGTATTGATTTTAGCATTTCGGCATGATTATAATCGAACCCGACGGCGTCGGTCGAGTCCGGCCAAACCCCCCCCACCCCTGTTTTCTTTTCCGAATAATACAGTAGTCGCTGGGTTTTAGAAAAATATATGGATTAATTACAGTTTAACCCCTTGTGATTTAAGTGCTTGTAAATCTAACTCTTGAATGGTAAAAGTTAATATCAAGCCCCGACGTTAATTAGTTTTCGATTCCGATGCCACCGGTTGAACCGATCGAAACCCACTGTTTTTCCAGAAAATAGTAGCCACTGGATTTGAAGATTTCTTAGAATATTTGCAGTTTAGTCCCTCAAATAGATTAACTCATAAATCTTACCCTTGAGTATTAAAGGCTAAGATTACAAGTCCCGAGGTGATTAAGAGTAAATCGTAGACTTTAGTTTCAAAAAAAGAAAAAGAAATAAAAGGAATAACTTAATTTGTTTTAATCGCATGATTAGTGTTATCGCACGATTAAATAGTTTTAACATGTTGGTATGTTTAGTTGGATTATTAAATTGCATGATTAAATTTAACGTATGATAAATTATTCCGTGTTTAGCCTTATAGCATGATTTGTTATTATCGCGAATTTAATTGTTGTTATAGACCATGAGCATGTTTCGAAAAATGTTGAACTGTGTGAAATGTTGTTATACTGATAGACTGGACAAATAGGATCCTGCGATGGTTGCGATGTGCGGATTTATCATCTTAGACGTTGAAATATGGTTAACGGAAAAAATTTAATAAAGTGAGAGACTGTGATTGGGATTCCGGACAAGGAATCCGGAGATTTGAATTGTTGGAGGTTGATTGGTGGTGATCTGTTGAATTTATGGATTTTCAAACCCTAGGTACGGCATGGTGGTGGTCGGCTCTCGGATGTTGGGACGGGACATAAGGTGGCATTGTGCTTACGTCACAACCCGGGCTAGACAGCGTTTGAGCGTTGCCGGTGAAGTTCAACCTGGGCTAGACGGCGCTTAAGCGTTGCCGGTGAAGTTTTATCCGAACTTATGGTTGCGGATGGGATATCCAGGTATATAACTTAGGTATCTTTCATCTGGATCTAGAAAAGGGGAGTCGGACCACACCAGTGTTTGTGCCAGAGGTTATGGGTGGGAACGGATCTGTGGATAAGATTCGAGATTTCACTTAGGTTGAAGAATAGTAATAAAATGATTAATTGTTCTCTCTTTATGTTATGTCAATGCGCTTCAATTATATTTTCTTGCTGCTTGTAAGTTATGGGTTCGGGTGGGTTTTGGCTATTGAGCGTCATCGCTCACGGTACTATGTTGCCCTGGTAACTCGAACGCCAGGTACCGAAGATGGAACAGAAGTGTCGTACGATTCGATAGAGTTAAATCCTAACGAGGAAGAAGCTGAAAACTTTGGTTTCCGTGCGCATAGTCGCTCTGATTAATTTAAGTCTACTTTATTTTGAAAGCTTCTAAGTTTATTTGGATATTGTAATATTTTGATTTATTCGAAACGGTTGTAAAATAATGACATTTGCTTTTGAAATGGTGACGCAGTAAATCTATGAATTTCTTTTGTGAAAATAATCTTTTCATTATTATTTTTAATGTCTTCGAATTTTCGGGGCGTTACACTTGTGGTGCGATTAAGAGTAAGAAACGAAGTTCGATTACGGGCTAGATTGAATCAGAGAATATTGTGATGTGGATACGTAGTCTTGAATATAACAGAAGTGCTATGATTAATTGATGAATCGAATGAGGATTACCTCTTGGTGATTGATTAAAACTAGAAGTAGTTTTTCTTCTCATTGGTCTTGAATGGAGAGAGAGAGAGAGAGAGAGAGAGAGAGTTGGATTGCTTTGTTTCGGTTTTCTGTTTCCCGCCACGCGAGCTTTTCAATTTCCTGCTAACGAAACGGTTCTTGAGCGGTTAATATAGTTGGCAGCTTGGTAATAGTGATACCGTGGAACACGTGGAGTGCACGTGGTCTGATTGGTATCAGGGGAGCCGTAGGATCCAACGCATCAGCGGCCGTGACACATTTCACCCTCTTAAAGATGAGTTATTATTGAGCATTACTTACGTGGTACTCCCGATTATCTACGTAGCGACAAATTAGCCGGTAAAGATACACCATCACATGCTATGCTAACATCCGCTGCTGGTGTGGACCTGAGCTAGAAACCTCATACTTCAAAGCACGAAAAAATTATTGAGTACTTCAAATACACCATCACACGCTATGCTAACATATCCTTCTCCATCGTGTATTCATATAAGGCTCAAGACTTTTTGTTTTGAATCTCACCTAAATATGTAATGGAGAAGAGTGTTGGGCACCATATGACGGTGCTCCAGGACCACTATATATAATTAATTACTCTCGGCAAACCTCCATTAACTAAACTTTAGCCCCCAACCCACCACGTGTTTACAAAATTACAATTTCTATCTCGTCACAAAATTCAAGTTAAGTCAGGCTCCTTCACACGTTCTCTCTTCTTTCTCTTGTTAAATCTATCAACAACTCGTTTAGAACTAGAAATTTAATTGCTACTCTAAGATAATGTGATAGTTGAACAAATTTTTTAATAGTGATCCTGAAGAAATAGTTCAAAAGAAACTCAAATTAGGCGTATTGTCGGATTCTTAGAAAGGAGATAGATATATACGGAGTACTTCTTCTTTTTTCAAAATCAAGTTGTATGAGTTGGATTGTGCCCCCGCTGATATCAGATTCTGGCTACGCCATTGGACTAGTCTGTTGGGAACTCGGAGGTTATGACATAAGCGGCATCCTGAACGTCAACAAACCTGAGACTCACACAAAGAGGGATATATGGCCTGTCCCTACCCCTCATCGGACCCTTTCTTTATCTGACCGCGCTCGCCTTCCTTCAGCTTCGCTTCGCTTCTTACTCTTTACCGGCCACCTGCTTTTTATAATTCGTTGGCCTCTCCCTCTCTTTGAATCTGATTGCGTTGGAGACTTGAAAGGAATTGTCGGGGTGCTTTGGCTTGCTTACTACTAGCTCACTCGCTTGCTTGCTCGGAGAGGTTATTTAGTAGTTACTACTATACCTATGAATGATTGGTAGGTCCTCTATGTCGTCAGGTAAGTGAGTTACTCCTAATCCCCTTTTTCAATCCACGTTCTCAGTTAAGTTGCTAGAAACAAGAGCGTGAAAGTAATTATAAAAAAACATCAAACGTCACTATAATTCTGAGAACGAAGACTGAAAGCGCCAAGATAGAGTGAAGATTGAGAAGAATTGCTTCCCCGCAAGTATCCCAACGAGAATTGATCTATCATGGATTCAGGTTTCAAAAATAAAAAAATATCATGGAATCACAGGATATCAGTTCAAAAGCTGCTTCTTTCTTATTACCCGTACATATCTGCTATATATCTGAAAGCAAGTTTGAGTGTTTGACACCTACAGAAGTCAAATGCAGCTTCACTATCCACCTGTATTTTATATACCAAGAATGACTACTGTATTGACATCATATGCTGCAGAAAAAGGACGAGTTTCAACTTTCGAGTCATGTGGATATAGAAAGCAGCTTGGAATGTACAAGAACCGTCTTCATTTTCTCAAATCAGTCAAAGAACAAAGTTCAGCTTGGTGTGTTGCTTAATTTGCTAGCTGCAAAAAAAGTAAAACATGAACATAATTAGAACAACAAAGCAATAACCATACAGGCACTCTCAGAAACATTTTCAGTGTTGAAGTATAGAATGGCCACATCATAAATTGAGACTGGTCCTCCACAGGTGATAGACAACTCAGTAGCTGCATTATACAAAAGTAACCAGCAAAAAAATTCATGCGATTTGAACCGAAAAATGGCGTCATTGTTTCAGGTCAAATACAAGAAGATGCAGGCTCAACACGCTTTTGGTTTCAAATATACACTCCAGGGAAGCCTTTCTTGTATGAATTGATCATTAAATTTCCTTTACGATTGTGCTTGTTGAAATAAACTCCCAAATAATATCTTTTAGAATCCACAATTCCAAAGGCTTGTATGAACCTTAAAATCCAACCAATAACTTTAGGACAAATCAGATGGGACCAATGACATAGCAAGTATCTATTTGCCCACATGTGTCTTTAGGTTCTTGAATGAATCTCATTTTGACAAAAAAGAAGAAGAAGAATTTCTCAAGGTAGACGTTAGGGAGAAAGTTACCTTCTTCAGATATCTCTTTAACGATGGTGTTAACAAGATCACACATTATAAGAATTGCTTGATCAGTGTCCAGAACGTTAAGTTGTTGTTGGATGGCAACTGTCACTAAGGAAGCATTAGAATGGAAACCATCAGGCATTATTGCAAATCCTGAAGGCTGCACCGGAACAAGTCCCGAACTACCGACCAAGAGAGCAATGTCGACATCTATTTTGCTAATTGGTGTTGAAGTAACGAAGAAACAAAATCCATCCATTGAATTCTCTTGTAACAGATATTCAAGATCCTGTCAAATGACAGCAGTACTCTATCAGTATAAAGGAAACTCCAGGATGAAATTTACTAATGAGGCATCCTTTAAAAAACTTGCGCTAATGGAACCTGTGTGGTCTCGGCTAGGAAAACTACTTTCTTATGTAGAGTAATGCAGTTACTCTCCGAGGAAAACCTGATCACTTCTTCTGGCTCCTCCACGTTTAGTAATGTAGGCCACTGCAATGTGTGGATGAGTTAGAAACTCCTATAACCTGTTGAATAAAAAGTCCATCTCCAGCCCTTGCTTAATTACAACCCAAATTCGCGTAAAAATTGAGGTACTCCAATGGGCGAACTCAACTTGAAGCATAATTTTGAATAAAAGCTTCATTAATGGTATAATTGCAAATTTGGTAGACCCAAAAAGGCCTTCAAAACATGAACAACGATTAGAGTCTCACAGTACGGATTTTATTAAAACTCTATTTGATATGGATTTGAGAAGGAATGAAGCTTTTGCTCAAATGTGAGTTTGAGTAGAGATTTAAGTAAGGAGTGGAGTTTCTCTGAGAGCATTAGTTTCAAGTATATACCTGTATATCCATATTCTTCTTTACCAGAAAATCAGTAAGTGAGATGGGTTTTGTCTGAAGCCGAAAGCTCGTCACAGCTATGTAATTCTTTACGCCCGAGTCAGCATGATCATCGGAGTTCCTCAAAATTCTTACATCCTTGTTGGACAAAGTAACCCATTTTTCTTCATCAGGGGTTTCACTGACAATGTCTAAGTAAACCTTCCTCATGGTTTCAGTTAAATTCAGCAGGTGAGTGGCAGCTGCAGGAATAAAATTTGCGTTAAAAGGGAAATGTTTCTTGTTTCAGCAGTGTTTTTATCTCAAAACAATACATTCAAATATTTATGCCATGTCTTAGTATGATACCCAGTTTTGGATTCAATGCCTTCTGTAGTGGAAATGATGTGATATGTGCCTCAAAAACTTGGGAGTACCGGATTACGGCGTACTCTACAAAATAAGAAGCCTACGTGATTGCATCTCCGTTCTTTATTATGTGACGTGCCCTTTAAAATAAATTTGTGTTAAAGTTAAACAGTAATAGTGATAGTATTAGCTAACGCACTCAAATTTTAGATGTGACGTGCTAAACAGAATATAACCATTCGAGCATTTTCACAACTATGGTCAACTTTTTCCTGAGCAACTCCTATATGGAATGGAAACTAACAAACCTCTTTGGTTCACTTTCATCTTCACTTGAGAGAAGCTGCTAAAATCTCGTTTTATTTTCCATATCAATGCATCAACCCAGCGCTTTGCAGAGAATGCTAAATTTGAATTGATCAACCCAAGGTAGATGCCATCTTTTGACTGAACTTCAGGAATTTCCACATTCTCAATCCAAATAACCTGTGCATAAGTTGGAAAAAATCAGCAAGGAAAGCGATATAACATGACAGATGATAAAAGCTGAAATATAAAGAGAAACTGCTTAGGAAACATAATCTCTGTACAGTCATCTTCCTCATAAACATACAACATGCATATACTGATATACAGAGAAAGACCACAACAATTCATTTTGCTAACCTGTGAATAGTTTCCATTCCTCCTGACTAATAGTCCTGATGGCCTCTTCCGGAATATGTTTTCCAATCCAGAAACAACTGCACCTGGGAAATAATCTCTTGATATGTCAACAATGGCCCATACATCAGGTAGGATCTTCCTGAGACATCTGAAGAGACAGAATTTTCTTGATTGAACCAGTGGAGTTGGTAACTGGAACTCCGCGTCCACCTATAGAAAATAAAAACAAGAATTAGATAACACAATTGAAACCCAAAATGACTAGGCAGATTAAGACATGTCAAATGAATAAGACAACATGTATACTATGAGGAAAATTCCAAGGTGTGGGAAATCCAGCATGCCGAACTCTATGAGCTGCCGGAAAGCTTACCAGCAGTATGGATTTGATTGCTTCCTCATACTTTGTCAGTTTTAGCAACACATCAGGTGGATCATGGACGGATTCACGAGAGACAATGTGGGAAAAGGACGAAGCCCATCTATCCTGAATGAACAGAAATAATATACAAAGTTCTAACAAAAACATGTGGGAGAGATATAAGACTCAAATCTTAAACCTGTCAGTTACTTGGCCAACGATAAATTAGAGAAAAAAATATGAGCATGCTTTCATGCTTGTTTGGTATCTACTTATAGGACCTGGGTAACATTTTCAGTACTTAACAAACTATCTTCCATCAAGCCTGGATTCTGGCTTAAACCAGCACTCTATTTGTTTGCAGGAGTAACATTATAAACAAGGCAAAACATAAATCTTTGAGATTTTAAGGCTAGATCATTTTACACTTCATATTTAGTGCAAGCAGATGTGGCAGTTATTTCGGTGCTGTTGGCCCTGTCAATTATGTAGCAAATGGGCAATACAAAGAGCAGAAGAGATAACTCCATATTACTGAAAGGGGCAGAAGAGAGAACTGTATTAACTTCTCAGTTTCCCTAGTCTGTGAGAACATTTGGAGAATTTGCACTGTAACAACTAATTGAAGGTAAGAATTAGCTTGGCTTATTTCCATAAATCAGATGCAATCATGTAAGATAAGATTAAGACGCCTATAAGTGAGCTTACTGGAATCTTTTCTTCAAAGGCACGACAATTAATTACTAGACCAACATAACTTCCTACAACAGTTGATGAATCTCACCACATCCATCATTATAGAAACCAGAAGTTCCGGGTCAGTTGGAACACTTGCACTCTGAATGGAATGTTCAACTCTCTTTCCTGGCGGGGGTGGACTTCGAAACATTTGAAGGAATTCTTCAAGTGAACCCAATGCAGGGGTAGCTACAACCCAAGTTTTTGCTTCAACAGCCAATGTCATGAGTTCCTTGTAAGCTGCCTTGGAGATATTATTTACTTCTTGCAATTCCAAGTAGAAGGTGTCATTTTCCTCAATGTTATCTGGGATATCTTCAGAGTCAGATGACTTCTCTGACTGTCCACTATTATCTGCACAGCTCAAACTATTCTCATAGTTATCCAGGTCATCACCTGCAGTGGGTTCTTGCGATGACTGCTCTGACTGTGCACTATTATCTGGAAAACTAACACAAGTCTCAGAGTTATCCAGGTCGTCACCAGCAGCGGGTGCTTGCTCACCCTCTTCATTTTCCATTGCATCATCAGCTTTAGGGTCTGTGGAAGTTCCCCCATAAGATGGTTCAGAATTCTGCCACAGAATTACAAATTTAGTTAAATAGATGCTTGGCGTGCAGTTACACAAGACTGCAAGCCCATGGCCTACAAGATCATTAGATCAGTTGTTCCTTACAAATGGAACATGGACTTACCGCGATGTGAAGTCTAATACGTTCCGCCATGAGTTCCCTGTTTTCTTCCTTACGCCTATTTCCATCCATTAGTTGATGCCTGTACTCTAATGATAAAGAAAGTAGACACATTAAAACAACATAAATGTTGCATGTCAGCATTCAAGAATATTTTATCAACGATAGGCAGGATGAGAGAAATACTAAAGCGGATTTTCCTATATCTAAAGTGCCCCCTTCCTGCGAAAAAGGTTGGAGTTCATACTTTATTATGCAGAAATTATGCAAGTCTATGTAAGTATTCTTAACGGGAAAACTAAATGGAAAACCCAGCCGGTGTCTACCTTCTTCCGACAAAGCCCTTCAACACAAAAACACTGATGGAGAACTTTCTTTCTCTACTCTATTATAAAGCAGCACAAGACAACCCTCACTGTGTAATGTACAGTCGCATGCCTCAATATAATGTTCTTGCAACATAATTAACAAAATATCAATTGCATATTCGTAAATTGAAATTCATCAGAGACCGGAAAATCCTGACAGGAGACGATTCTTTAGTGGCGAGAAACTGAGAAATACCAAAGAAATTTATCTTTACAACACAATTAATATTTATAACCACAATGACTGTCACCGTAATCGTACAAGTTCTGATCGTCGGCAATTGAAAAACAAACAAAATATTTCTATACTTTAACTACAACGTCTCGGCCACACCCCAGGACCACAGAAAATCACGTGCCTGAGGTTTTAAACTCTAGAACAATGATATGACGATACAATCAGGTTTCGAGAAAATAAACCGATCGCTTACAATATCCAACAACCGCCAAAGTCCGTGAACACATAAGCGATACTGTTCTTGAATGGAAGTCATCGGGCCCTAAAATCAAAATTCAATAAAACTACAGTGTACGGATGCAGTTTTTCTTGAAACATAACATTCAGAATTTCAATTGTAGAACTCGATAAAACATCAAATGCAACACTCCTGTGCGATTAATAGTAAGAAACGAAGTTCGATTACTGGGCAGATTGCATCAAGAATAGAGTGATGTGGATAAACAGTCGTGCATGTGAGGAAAACGCGATAATCAATTGATGAAACCGAATGAGAATTACCTCTTGGTGATTGATTTCAACTAGGAGTCGTTTTGCTTCTCGCTGGTCTTGAATGTGGAGAGAGAGAGAGAATTGGATAGGTTTGCTTCGGTTTTCTGTTTCCCGCCAAGCGAGCTTTTCAATTTCCAGCTCACAAAACGGTTTCTGATCGCTTTGTACAGTTGGCGCTTCTGTTAGCGAACTGTGGAACACGTGGTGTGCACGTGATCTGCTTGGTATCACGTATGATTCACAACATCGGCAGTTGTTGTTAGAGCACGCCACGTGATGCTTTAGAACCCTCTTCACCACACATCAGTGATGAAACCCAGACCAATATGTGATAGGAAATGTCCATAAAGTCTCACGTGGCGGAACTCCAAGAGTATTGAATAATCACTCCTAAAACTCAATTTACTGTAACGCCCCGATTTTCCAAAGAATTTCGGAAGCATTAACCCAAAGATACACTAAATTTTACAAACTATTAGACCCCTATTTATCCTTATACAAAAATTACAATTTCAAAATAATACAAAAATTTATGTACATTTACTTAATAAAAGCAACTCCAGAGCGACTCTAATTTTGACACGAAATTCCAAGCAATGTTGGCCCAGACTCCGTTTCAGGGGTCCCACCTGTATCAACTGCTCCACTGTGAAATCCTGCACACTCTGGCAAATTGAACGCCGAAGCAAACGATTTGCCAGGATACAAACGTATCCTGAGTGATAATTCACTAAGTAGAAATCCTAAAACCCAATACCACAATATGCAGATCAACAATATAATAATTCATAATACACCGAAGGTACAAAATAATAACACATCGTCTTTTTCTTTACTATCCATCATCTTACATGTAATCTAAGGATTCTCTCCGCGAGATCCTTTCCTCCCACATCCACTAATTACAATCGTCCCATGGGTCCACCCTTCCTCTTGCTTGTCCTGCACCAGGGTCCTAGGTGAGCGCATCTAAGTTATGTACCGAGTATGTTCTCACTTAAGACCATAACAAGAGGATTGAGTCATCCCATGACGTATCGTACATTAGGGTCGGACATCCACTACCCCACGCTAACTATAACCGTCTCATGGGACCCATTCTCTTTCTCCAAGAGAAACTTTCCATGACGTATCATACATTAACGTCTCACTAACTATAACCGTCTCATGGGACCCATTCTCTTCCTCGAAGAGAAACTTCCCATGACGTATCATACATTAGCGACTCACTAACTATAACCGTCTCATGGGACCCATTCTCTTCCTCGAAGAAAAACTTCCCATGACGTATCATACGTTAGTGTCACAACACCGGGCCCCTCAGGTAACCCATTTCAACACAGGGCCCCATAGGTTACCCTTGCCATCACCATGGCTCAAATCACAATCCACACAATCACACTTCCAACACTTTATCAATTTCCATTTACTTAACATCGTCTACATGAGTCACTACTCGTAACCACCCAGGGAACCTATTTGTACAATCTACAGCCACAACAAAATATCGCACGGTTCAACATTTCAACTAAAAGTACTAACAACACATAACCATGCGATAAAATTAATCATGTCATAGAATTTATCATGCGAGTAACAAAATAATATTCAGTCAAACAATTAATTACTACACTTAAAATTAAGTCTATTTCTCTCATTTAGAAATTGTATAAAACATTTTTACTATTTAAACATTTTCTTTAACTATCATATTATTCATAGATTTTACAAACAAATTTTTATTGAAAAATACTTATTGCTAAATTTAGTATTTACTAACTATATTAAATATTAATATGAGATTTTTATAACAATAAAATTATGCGAGGCTATTCTAGTTAATATTTATTAAAGTTAAAGATTAACTAATATATAATCTAAAATATTTCTTGTTTACAATCTAAATAAATTTTTACTAGTAAAATATTCTTGTTAATATTTCATAAACATTTATCTACCCCAATAATTTATTAAACACGTAAACGTCCACTCAAATACAAATTAACAATGCAACATCAATAATAATTTCACAATCAAACATTTGTTAAACGATCATAAATTTTCACAGGGTATAACACTAATCATTCCAGCACAACCAGATTAAATTTTAATATAAACAGGACTAAAAATAAATTAACAATTTAACAGCAGATCATCATCTTCAATAAACTTTAAATCTAAGTAACTCCATTAAAATGCAGATAAAGGTTTTGGGTTTTCGGAAAACTACCTCAAACGCGATTCTAAGTTCGGATAAGTGTTGTACGGTGTCCGTAGATCACCATGGTGGTTTTGAAATCTCGGGGCAACGTCCGGTGGCACTCCAACAGGGCCCACAGCGGCGGTGTGCACACACCTACGGCCACAACTCTCTCTCTCTCTCTCTCTCTCTCTCTCTATTCTAGACTCAACAATATAATTGAGAGTAAAATAATATACTGGTGTTCAATATTCGGATTTATGTGGGTATGTATAATGAGAGAGAATAAGGTAGTGAGAAGGTGAGAGGATAAGTGTAGAAGTGGTGGAATGAGGAAGGAGAGTGATACTGATAATGATAAAAAGATGGGGGACAAGTGCCACATTTGGGGGGAGTTTTCAATTCTAATGTATGTGGACGCATGTATGTACATGGTGAGAATGTATCTGGACGCTTTTATGTATAGGATGAGAGATAGAGAAGTGAAGAGTTAGTTTGAATAGAGTTCTACTTAGGGTTTAGATAGGAAAGATAAGAGATGAATATGAATCACTGATTTCCTGTATATTTAAAGTTTAAATACATATCTTATACAATAATGCAAATAATATCAATTATACACGTAATAATATATTTTAATTATTCAATCTAATTAATTATTGAATTAAAAATTTAACAATATAAATTTGTATTAAAAAAAAATTGGGTCAAAAATCCGGGTCGTTACAATCTATCCTCCTTAAAATAATTTCGTCCTCGAAATTGTGTGTTTAGAAATTTCAAACTAAAACAATAAAAAAAATTTATAACTCATTTACGTTGATAAAAGATATTTTCAATTTTTTTTTTTAAAGTTTTTGAAAAAGAATCCATTTTAAGAATTCCTGAAAAATATATTTAGATTCCAAAAAGATATTTGTTCAAAGAGATTAAGGACGATGAGCAACTGTATGTTAAATAAAAGTTTTTTATGAAAATTAATTTTGACAACAAACATGAAATTATAGTTTCCAAATTATTATTTTTTGATCTTAAAACCATTGGAGTCAAACAACAACATTGCACTCAACAAAAAAAAAAAAATAATTAACGTATCACATAAAAGTCAAGCAAGTAAGACCTATGTTTTCTCACAGTACGCTCTCGAAGTCTAAGTTGAACGACGGCTAAATAATACTTATAGTTTAGATTTAAAATAAGTAATAACCACAACAAGTAACTCAGGTTTACGCTCTCGGAAAGTGATCTACCCAATCTACCCAAGGCCGAGAGTTCAACCTATGCTCTGATACCATTCTGTAACGCCCCGATTTTCCAAAGAATTTCGGAAGCATTAACCCAAAGATACACTAAATTTTACAAACTATTAGACCCCTATTTATCCTTATACAAAAATTACAATTTCAAAATAATACAAAAATTTATGTACATTTACTTAATAAAAGCAACTCCAGAGCGACTCTAATTTTGACACGAAATTCCAAGCAATGTTGGCCCAGACTCCGTTTCAGGGGTCCCACCTGTATCAACTGCTCCACTGTGAAATCCTGCACACTCTGGCAAATTGAACGCCGAAGCAAACGATTTGCCAGGATACAAACGTATCCTGAGTGATAATTCACTAAGTAGAAATCCTAAAACCCAATACCACAATATGCAGATCAACAATATAATAATTCATAATACACCGAAGGTACAAAATAATAACACATCGTCTTTTTCTTTACTATCCATCATCTTACATGTAATCTAAGGATTCTCTCCGCGAGATCCTTTCCTCCCACATCCACTAATTACAATCGTCCCATGGGTCCACCCTTCCTCTTGCTTGTCCTGCACCAGGGTCCTAGGTGAGCGCATCTAAGTTATGTACCGAGTATGTTCTCACTTAAGACCATAACAAGAGGATTGAGTCATCCCATGACGTATCGTACATTAGGGTCGGACATCCACTACCCCACGCTAACTATAACCGTCTCATGGGACCCATTCTCTTTCTCCAAGAGAAACTTTCCATGACGTATCATACATTAACGTCTCACTAACTATAACCGTCTCATGGGACCCATTCTCTTCCTCGAAGAGAAACTTCCCATGACGTATCATACATTAGCGACTCACTAACTATAACCGTCTCATGGGACCCATTCTCTTCCTCGAAGAAAAACTTCCCATGACGTATCATACGTTAGTGTCACAACACCGGGCCCCTCAGGTAACCCATTTCAACACAGGGCCCCATAGGTTACCCTTGCCATCACCATGGCTCAAATCACAATCCACACAATCACACTTCCAACACTTTATCAATTTCCATTTACTTAACATCGTCTACATGAGTCACTACTCGTAACCACCCAGGGAACCTATTTGTACAATCTACAGCCACAACAAAATATCGCACGGTTCAACATTTCAACTAAAAGTACTAACAACACATAACCATGCGATAAAATTAATCATGTCATAGAATTTATCATGCGAGTAACAAAATAATATTCAGTCAAACAATTAATTACTACACTTAAAATTAAGTCTATTTCTCTCATTTAGAAATTGTATAAAACATTTTTACTATTTAAACATTTTCTTTAACTATCATATTATTCATAGATTTTACAAACAAATTTTTATTGAAAAATACTTATTGCTAAATTTAGTATTTACTAACTATATTAAATATTAATATGAGATTTTTATAACAATAAAATTATGCGAGGCTATTCTAGTTAATATTTATTAAAGTTAAAGATTAACTAATATATAATCTAAAATATTTCTTGTTTACAATCTAAATAAATTTTTACTAGTAAAATATTCTTGTTAATATTTCATAAACATTTATCTACCCCAATAATTTATTAAACACGTAAACGTCCACTCAAATACAAATTAACAATGCAACATCAATAATAATTTCACAATCAAACATTTGTTAAACGATCATAAATTTTCACAGGGTATAACACTAATCATTCCAGCACAACCAGATTAAATTTTAATATAAACAGGACTAAAAATAAATTAACAATTTAACAGCAGATCATCATCTTCAATAAACTTTAAATCTAAGTAACTCCATTAAAATGCAGATAAAGGTTTTGGGTTTTCGGAAAACTACCTCAAACGCGATTCTAAGTTCGGATAAGTGTTGTACGGTGTCCGTAGATCACCATGGTGGTTTTGAAATCTCGGGGCAACGTCCGGTGGCACTCCAACAGGGCCCACAGCGGCGGTGTGCACACACCTACGGCCACAACTCTCTCTCTCTCTCTCTCTCTCTCTCTCTATTCTAGACTCAACAATATAATTGAGAGTAAAATAATATACTGGTGTTCAATATTCGGATTTATGTGGGTATGTATAATGAGAGAGAATAAGGTAGTGAGAAGGTGAGAGGATAAGTGTAGAAGTGGTGGAATGAGGAAGGAGAGTGATACTGATAATGATAAAAAGATGGGGGACAAGTGCCACATTTGGGGGGAGTTTTCAATTCTAATGTATGTGGACGCATGTATGTACATGGTGAGAATGTATCTGGACGCTTTTATGTATAGGATGAGAGATAGAGAAGTGAAGAGTTAGTTTGAATAGAGTTCTACTTAGGGTTTAGATAGGAAAGATAAGAGATGAATATGAATCACTGATTTCCTGTATATTTAAAGTTTAAATACATATCTTATACAATAATGCAAATAATATCAATTATACACGTAATAATATATTTTAATTATTCAATCTAATTAGTTATTGAATTAAAAATTTAACAATATAAATTTGTATTAAAAAAAAATTGGGTCAAAAATCCGGGTCGTTACAATTTAGGCCATCGGATTTCGTTCTTTTTTATCAGAATTTAGTTGTTTTATTGTAAGTACTTATATTTCTATAATGGTGAATTAAGTAGATGTTTTACCTCCTCCATCCAAATTTAATTGTCCCTCGTTCTATTTTAACTGGCTAAAAAACGAGTTAAATCTTTAAATTCGTAATGAATTTCATATCGAATATGGATCTTGTTTGATAAATCTCGATTAGTTCTAGGCAAAAGTACATAAACACCCCTCAACTATCGCTTTATCCCACAAAGACCCCCTTACATGTAAAATCGCTCATATGGACCCCCTCAACAACTGGAAACGAAAAAAATGCTAACTCCATTAACAGAAATGGAGGAAATGACAAAGATACCCTTTTTTATAAGGCAAAAGTACATAAACACTCCCTCAACTATCACTTTGTTCCATGAAAATCCCTTAACATTTATATTATACCTTCGAGCAAAAAAAAAAAATACATTTATATTATACCATTATTCTATCAATCATTGTTCTAATTGTTTTTTTTTTTATACAATTTCTTTTTTCCTTGCATCAATCATTTTAAAGATAACTTTTTGTATATAACCCTAAAATTGCATCTTCACTTATTTCATCCATAAATATTGGATTCCACCAAAAATAGCATGAAAACCGTGGCGCCACGGTGGTTCTTTTGCTGAGAAGAAATGAGAAGGGAAGAAGAGGAAGGAAAGGAGAGAGATGTGAGAGAAGAGAAGTGGAGGAGAATGGTGGTGGCAACTGGTCGTGGCCATGGCGGCGGCTGCATTGCTTTTTTCAACTATTTTTTTTGTAACTTGTTTGGGTTCTTTAGAGAGAGAGAGAGTATGTATTGGATGAGAGAGAAAAGAAGGTCGCCGGAGCGGGACGAAAATCAGCGGTTAGTTGGTGAGGGTATAAAGATAGAATAGTTTAGATGGAGAGGGAGAAATTACTTGTGGTTGAGAGGGGGGAGGAGAGATTACCTGTGCTAGTTTTGGGTTTTGATTGGAGGTTGTTTGTAGATGGGAGAAAGAGAAGGTTTAGAGGGAGTATATGTATGTAATACAACAAAGGTATTTTTGTTCAATTTATGGATGAGAGGGTTCATCACAAATGGTTTTGAGTTGGAAGGGTGTCACTTGGGTAATGGAGATTAGTTGAGGGGGTCTATATGGGCGATTTTAAATGTGAGGGGGTCTTTATGGAAAAAGATTATAGGTAAGGGGGTGTTTATGTACCTTCGGCTTAGTTCTGTAATACTTTCGAAATCATATAAAACATTATAAATTACAAGATATAATCAATTGAAAAGTGGTACGAATTGTTAAAAAGGACAATTAAATTGGGACGAAGGGAGTATTTTGTAGATGGGGATATAGATGTTTATAAGGCCGATACAAATTTTTTTCTTGCTTAGCAGAAAAAAAAAACACCCTTTTCTTAATTAAAGTGTACTTGTTGTTAAAGTCATCAAGGCCCCGTTCCGCTTAAGAGAAATTCGAAAAATAAATACTTAAAAAATAAAAACCTTAACGAAACGTGGCCTTAATTCAAGTATGTTTCTGTAAAAGGATCAAAATATTTACTATTTGCTAATAAATGATTTGACAACTTACCCAATCAGCAGGTTGAGCTTTATTTTTTTACTTATAATAAAAAGCTTCACCCAGTTATGATTACTATAGGTGTTAAGTTAGGAGTCGTGGCTTGAGGGCAGCTGTTCCGGATTCTCAAAATAAATATTAGTAATTATTTGAAAATAAACACTTATTTTTTGAATTAAAGATGATGTGTTATGAAAGAATAATTTGTCTCATAAAACAGGAGTATTTTTTAAGAAAAGAATCTGGAGCGAAACTCTTCCGGTGGACTAGCGGTTCCAGTGTGTAAAATTCCAGGAACCCAACAATTGGTCTTGTAAAAGGACATTGCCGATTGATGATTGGGTTTGAGTTTTAAGGTCAGACCAACTATGTAGATTTGATTCTCATACGATCCCATGAGTAGAACTCGACCTTTGAAATCAGCTTGTAAGACGCGGATTGGACAAACAAAATTGTTCTCTGTCTTCTTCTTTTTTTATCATGGCAGGACGGATGATGGAATTGTGAACAGCAAACAGTTAACAGTCTTCCCACCGCCACCTGTAAGGCAGAAGAAAGAGAAAAGTTGACATTATTTCCCAGATGCTTCTCCGACCAGGATGGTAAAAGTTCCAGCAAAGCAGAAATGAGGCATTTGACTTGGGCCATCTATTTTCTGTTAAGCAACACTTAACATGGTGCACTGAAACTCTTCTATAGAGACTCCAGACTCTTATAAAGAGATCCAATATGCTCTCTCTCTCTCTCTCTCTCACACACACACACACACACACAAACACACAGTTTCTAAATTTGACATTCTTAGAGGAAGGAAAGCTTATCAATGCTAGCTGTTGTGGTCAAAGCTCACAAGCTTCCAAATTGCCTCTTCCAAGATGATGTAAGTTTCACAGTAATATGCCATGCAAAGGCATAGTAAGCCCGTTCAATGAATCGATCCACTTAGCCAGTATAGAATACGGAACTTCAGCCTTATTCGCCTAGCGGAACATGACCTTTGATCCAGCTCTTCCCTCCTGAATGGATGCTTCCATGAAGGAACTGCTGTGATGTTACATAGATTTCTATTTCTGTTGTTCGAATTGACATTACGTAGTAAATTTTCTTTTCTGTGGCAGTTTGAAGGAACTTGTTTGTAAAATCAAGCATCAGCTGCTATGATGTTACATAGTTTTTTTTCCTTTTTTCTTTTTGTAGTATAGTAGGAGTAATTTGTAATTAAATCAAGCATTAACTAGAAGCTATGGTGTTACACAACTTTTGTCCCCAGTCATATTCGAAACGCAAAATACTTACAGTAGGGATGATAAATTTTCCGGTCAGAAGGCAAATGGCAGGAATCGTGCACTAGGCAAGTAAAGGAATCGAAGTGAATGGGTAGACAATGGCGTTAATGTAAGCGAGCCTCTCAAGCCACTTCAATTTTCCCCCATAGGCATACCAAAGTGGGCAGTGACGACAAAGGAAAATCTCAACAGACCCAAGAGCCAATCTCAGAACTTGGTGCAACTGATCTGAGAGATTGATTGGAGCTGACCCCTTAAAAGCTGGTCTCTTTGGCATGCAGTATACTGACTTCCACCCTCTACAATGCATCTTGAATCCTGTCAATATATCTTCTGTGACCGATCCATATATCCATCCAATCTGTGAATGTCTAACCCAAGTCAAAATCTCATGAATTGTATGTAGAAGCATTGAACTTCTGTGCGGCAGTCTGGCTTCATAGTTGTAATAAAATTGCACGGTAAAATGTGTTTCTTGGAAGTGAAATAGTACGAAAATTTAGCTGTCAAACTTCATTGAGACATTTTTTAATAATTGAACTCTTGGAATTGCCTCTAAATTCTAAAATACCTACTTCAATGAGCCATCCTAGTCATTTAAGTCCTGGAAATAATCTAATCAAAACAGAAAACCAATAAATACTACTCACCTCTTTGTCCCATTATCTGCAACTAATGACATGAATGGCTTCTTTGATAAGTGAAGTGCTGTTACCATTTTCCATTAGAGTGGAGGTAATAAAAACCGGTGACTGTCCAAACCGCTTTTCGAAATTCTTCTGAGACATGAGCGATGATTTCTCCAACTCATCAAAACCTTCAAACCCTTCTTCAATCTCTTCAAGATCAAAGACAGGCCCAGACAAAGATTTCCTAGAGTAGTTCTTCCCCATCATTTTTTTCTTGTTGTACATGCCTCCGGAGGCCAATCAGAGCTTTCAATCCTTTCTTCTTAGACTTGGGATTCCTTGAACCACCACAGCAGCACCATGAAGGCCAGCAGTCACATGTCAACTTTGGCCGCTTCTCAGACACTGGGAGATCATAACCATATATAGTGCCTGCCAGTTGAAAACACATCCGGTCCCAACATAAACTGGCCCCTGGATCCCATCTAGGCCTCTCATGTCGATCTATAGACATAGGAACAACCATGTACTCATGAGCTTTGCATACGAAATTTTTGGGCAAGCAATTCCTATTCCCGCCAAAAATCCCTGGGCTTGTCCTAAATGCACTTTCAGTTGCATGAGGTGATGGAAATCAAGAAAAACACAGATTTTGAGGCATGATTGTGCAACTAAGAGTGAATTGGGACAGGAGCAGAACTTTGGAAATCGGAAGAGGAATCCTGCATCAAACTTTTGATAGCTAGTAGAGAATGCAGTATTACATATGGTAATGGAAATTTGATAAGGAGCAAGTGGACTTACATCGAAGAAAACAACATTGTGATTGGCGTACCTATCGTGAAGATCAGCCGTCGAACCGCTGTGGGAACTGGACGTAGTAGAGCTTCTTTCCAAGCTGGGGATCCATTAGAAAGCACATGGCTTCCCTAACAGCCTTGCTGTTGTTGATGTGGTGATCAGAATCCAAGTTCAACATGAAGGTGCAACGGTAAGAACTGTTGACACACAAACCTGCAGTGATCATCAAAAAACATTGCCAAATCATCAAGGTTACCCAATCGTGGCGCTCTCACAAAGCAATTTACTGAATCTGGCTATGTCATATGACATCACTTAATCCGTCTGCATTTAATACAATACTGGTGATCACTGATCAGAAATAGGGAGGAGCCAGACCACAAAATCAAGGATCATACTTTCTAAAGGGAACTCACCATAGCATTCATTGCACCAGCTTTCTTGTGGTGCTGATAGCCAGGCCGCTTCTCACGAGAAACATACACAAGCATTGGCAACTCCTGCCCTTCCGCATCGAGTGCTCCCTCACTTCCCAGGTAAACCTATAGAAAAAAGAAGCAATCTCATCTCCATTTTCATCTTCCGGAAGGAAGATCAAAGAACCCATTTGTTTTTCTTTCGAAAATAAAAAGGAAACAGATGATGGTTATTTCGATAGTAACCTGAATCATGCCAGGGTGATCCCGCGTGTTGTTTCTCAGCCATGGGGCCCCATCTTGCATGACCCATCCTTCTTCTGGCAATTTTTTGAGCCTTTGCAACTAATGCATTGATCCTCACTTTGAATTCCTCATACTCTGATGTAGGACAAGAATTTAGAAGATTTCAAATACATGGAAACTTTATTTTAGGAATTATTCGTTTTAGGAATTCCTCTTTTAATGCCGCTTGTTTAGGCATATTCCTATCAGTCTTTTAAGTTTGTTAGTCTTGGTTTCCAAGTATGTTTTGCTTGGTTTCCACTCTAAGTAGTTAGCTTATTGTTAGGACTCCTACTAGTATAAATAAGGGTATAGGCCTAAGGGTTATAAAATCAATTATTCATCTTTTATCAATAATACTCTCTGATTTTGTCTCTTTCTTGTAGATTCGAGTTTTTACCTACGTTTGGATTAGTACGCAACTAATCTCTTGTGAATTCCGCTGCGTCAAGTCTCTCTACAGCACAACACAACACAAACCAAACCACCCTTTATATAGCTTTCTGCTATATAGAAGAAAAACTAAAATGGAGATGCTAAATTCCTTTATGAGGCTTAGCCAAACCCGGAATTAAATCAGAACCATATCACTGTATCACATCTCTTCTCACATTAAAGTATCCGCACCGGTGTTTTCCATTTCACCATTGCCATTTTCATTTTTGGCCAATATCAAAAATGGCAACTTTGCCATAATTTTCCCATTTCTTTTGCCACTTTTGAGAAATGGCAACAAATTATGCCAAATTTAGCAACTAGTGTGGATGCTCTTAGTATATAAACTCCCCAGAGCCAACCATGTCCACAGTGCAGTCCCATGAGTAATCATCCACTGCAGAAGAGCCCTGGTTAATGCAACCATTTGATACCCTTTTTTTTTTATCAACTTGGGTCCCTTACTGTATATGGTTATATTCTGAGCAAAAGAAACAATGGATCCAACCAAACTTCAAAGGAATGGAATTACTTGATCAATTATCTTTTCTCCTTTTTTAAGTTCCGAACTTACAGATAGGGTGTACATGTAAATTAATAAAGTAATTCCATTATATCTGTTTGACCAAACAATTCACAAGTGATCCCAAAGTGAGAAACAAAGGAAGATTCGACTCACTCTATGGTGGGAAAATTAAAAGGAATATCCCCCCAAATAACACACACACATGCAAAAGAAAAAACCAAGGAGACGAATGATGTAATTACTAAACCGCCTGATCCACGTTCAGAATCAAGGATACTGTCCCTTAAATGACTATAGGGCTAATTGCTTTCCAAGTTATGAGAATCAACAATTCATGGGCCACTTATTCAGCACACAAGGAAGAAAAAGCACAACCACAGGGTTATCATCATATACCTACCTACACGAAGCAATGCCCCACTAACAATAACACCGGTCATCCCCTCATCCTATTATTTGGTTGTTGTCTTCACCCATTGAACAACCGATAACTTGCAGAAGGATCTCACGAGTAGCATCACTAGGTGCATTTTCCTCACAAATCCCTACATAAGCACTTCAGGATTCTTAATTGTCCTTGGACCAAAATCCAAAGTAACACTGCCCTGGTTGTCTTTTGACCAACATAACTCCATAATTGGATACTTCTAAGTTCTAACCCATACAAAGCAACTTCTGGGTTTTATTAGAGAAGTAGTCCCACCTCCATTGACAATTATTATTAATTGCTCTAATGAACTTTGAAGAAACTCTAAAATGCCTACAGGAACACTTAATACCAACATCAACTCAACAAAACGTTTCAATCTTCTTCTACTACATCGATACTTCCCACAGAACCTCAAACAATAAACCCTGGATTGAACTACTGAACATTGGGAAAAAACCCTAAAAGGCCACCGGAGCACTAAATACCAACATCAACTCAACACAACGTTTCAAACTTATTCAATTACAGCAACAATCCCACAAACCTCAAACAAAGACTGAACCAGAACTTGAAAGAAAAACTACAAATATTATTAGCCCTGAAACTTGTTATTACTCGACCCACGAATCAAAATTACACAATAAACACCAAATTCTACCACAAGGATCTCAATGAACCCTAAAAACAAGAATTACATTATCCCCGGCATTTATTCAACCTTTCTAGCTTGACTGCGAATGAGAAAACAATATATCTCACTTAGGGGGTGCGCCGAGCAAGCTAGCCTGCTGCAGCTCGAGCTCGTTGAACTGCTGCTCACGGTCCATCTCGATGATGAGAGGCACGACGAGGATCAAGAACGTGGTTCCAGCTATCCACGCCGCCTTTCCGGTGCTCCTCAGGAGCTTCTTGGCGACGAAGCCGGCGTCGGAGGCCGCTCGCTTGCCCTGGTAAAGGATCGGAGACTCGGAGATCTTAGAGGAAACCCTGGAGAGGATTCCGTCGCTGGGTGTATTGTTGTGTGGCCTCTCTGGGAGAGAGACTCCGCCTCTTCTGGACGCCATTGCGCTCGAAGAGAGTATGGAGAGAGAGAGAGAGAGAGAGAGAGAGAAACTACCTCCTCAACTAATGTCGCCCTTTTCACAAGTTAGCACGTGGCCTAGGTCCACTTGTGTTTCGGTTTACCCATTAAAAAATAAGTACGTATTTATAATTTTTAAATTTAAAAATAATAAATTTATCTAAATGAAAAATATGCATTATGGATCTTATTTGATAGATTTCTTACAAATTATTTTTTTAAATTTGTTATTTTTAAGCTTAAAAATATGTCATTATTTTTTAAGTTCTTATTTGAGAAAGTGGAATAGGCCTTAAACTTTTTAAAGAGTTAACATTTTGTCATTATTTAAAAAAAAATTCATGTTTGATAGTTTTGCACCAATTTTTTTGAATTGTTGATTTGTCTTGATGAGACGAATTGAAAAAATAATAATTTTTTTATTTTTATCCAAATATTTTGAAATATAACTATTTTAAGCATAAAAAATTATTATTTTTTACTTAAAAATAATTATTTCTCAAAATATTTGAATAAAAGTGGAAAAAAAATTATTTTTATTGATTCGTCTCATCGAGGCGAATCAATAATACACAAAAAAAAATAGCTCAAACTAACAAACGCGAAAAACATTCAAATATGAACAAAACGTTAACTTTTAGAAAATGTTAAGTGGAACTAAAGGAGTAAATCCATTTGGCCTAATTTTTTGACACCGTATTCTTTTTAATTTTATTTTTTGCCAGGCGTGAGGTGGAGGGGCTTTGGGGCTTTATAAGTAAAAATAAAAATAATAATAATAATTTTGTTGCTCTCCTTTAAAGAGAGTGAACTTTCTCTGTAATTGATGAAAATTGTATGAATTTCACCCCAAACTAACTCATTATTATCCAAAAATGTATTGATTATATGGATCCTACACAATTTTCACTAATCACATTAAAAGTAATGTTCACCCTCCTTCGTTCTCTTTATAAATGCTTATGTATCGGCAGTTGAGAGCATGTCTTGCCAGTAGGAGCAATTTTTTTTGCTAGCTACTAATGGCTTTGGATATGTGACAATGGCGAAGTGCTTTATTTAACGACAGGCGGGGTCGGCACTGAGCCGAGACGAGCAAGACGGTGAACTTAAGCCTTCGAATTTTGGATCAAAATTAGGATCCCAGATAGGCATAGCCAGATATGTAATATATATTTAATCTAGCACTTATACGACTAAAAAACTAGCTAGCCTAGTGGAAAAACTTAATTCCTCTATCCAAGAGGTATATGATTCAAGTCTTAAGGGCCTCTTTTTTTCTTCCTCATATAAATATCTTTATTTCCCTCGTAAGTTCATCTTAGGTCCCGAGAATTTCAAAACCGGCCCTGATGACAAATGGTAGATTTTGTTGATAGTGGAATGTAATAGAATGGAGGGTACTATCATGTCATGCTGGAGGCACGTGACATTTGCTAACTATCCCGGTGACTCCGAGTTCAACTCCCGGCAACGGCACATATAGTTTTTAGGATGATGCTATGGTGTCCTCGGTCATTTTGGGGACACTGTAATTTTTGGCATAATTTAATCATTATGAGCATAACTAAAACCTATTATAAGCATAACAAAATCTAAACAAGGCATAACTAAAGAATATCCAAAAAACCAACCAAGGCATAACCAAACCCAACTAAAGCATAACAAACAAGTTATGCCTTGTTATGGTTCTGTTATGCTCATAATGGTTTTAGTTATGTTCATAATAGGTTTTGGTTATGCTCATAATGGTTTTGTTATGCCAAAAGTTACGGTGTCCCCAAAATGACCGGGAACACCGAAGTCATTCCCTAGTTTTTACGTTATGTTGTTTTGGCAACTGATAGGAGCTATTCATATATAAAATCGGTATATTTCCAAGCCTTCTAAAGCAGCAACCGTTGTAGCACAATCTAATGTGCTTTTTGCTAAATCCACCGGGTTCAGCTCCCGGCATCGGCATAATTTTTGTGCTGTATTCCCGGGCCTCTTCAGAAGCCAAAATTTTGCCAAGACTTACGTGACAGTTGACATCTTTTTATAATCTTCCATCTCCCGATTAACGTGTAAAATTGGTAGTACTACATTAGATTATACTTTCTTTTGGTTTCACCTTTTTATACGAAAAATGTCCAGCAACCCTTAAAAAAAAATATCGTGATGACTCGTAGAGATAGATATCGGAGTCTGACGAGCGTTAAACACATTGAGACTTGCAAATAAACGGTTCAGATGAAGTTTTGATGAGCTTCTTTTAATGTCAAATAAGCAGACAAATAAGTAATGATGGACCGAGAGGCAGATGAAATAGGGTGATCGCCCTACCCAAAATTCATACTCCCTCCGTTCCATTTTTGTTGTCTTTTTTTTTGATGTTCGTGTCAGTTTTCAATCGCTTATATCTTTTAATGTGAATTTCCAAAAATATACAATATGGATTTTATTTGATAGATTTTAATTTCTTCTATACTACAAAGTCGTTAAAATCATGAAAAATATTATCAATTAAAAGATATAGGCAATAGACACAAAAGATAGAAAATGAATAATGGACAATGAAAATGGAACGGAGGGAGTACTATTTTTTATGTATACTTGTGGTAGTATTTTTGTAAAAAATTCAAGACTATATAGTTTTTTTTTTTAATTTTTAAAACAAACCATATCATTCAATATATTATACCGTATATAAGAAGAACATTGTACAATAAAAGCGGACACTATCAATTCGAAAATACAGAAAACAACAAACAAAAAAAAAAAAAACCACATGAAACCAAAACGCCGGAGTCGGGACCCGCCCATCTTCCCACCCAAGTTCAGTTACAAGTATATTATAAAGGATCGCCAAACGCAGTTTTAGCGACTTCCCCAAGGAGAGATGGAATATTAGGTTATGTATTTTACTTTTAAGTTTTAACACACACACATATACAACATTGTATGTATTCATGCGATTATTCACTATTACACCTTTATAAGTTGATCATAAAATTTGCATGATAATGTTTTTTGTAGTATTTTTGCAATTTGTACTGGTATAATTGATATCCCGTTGATGTATTCAAAAAATTTATGTGACGTTCGCTCACCAAACACTTCAATTATGTGTCCGTCCATGCACAAAAAGAATCACCACATGAGAAAAAGTTGTTTTCATTACGGTGTGTTTAGACACCCAATTCATGCGTTGTGTTTGCGGACGAATACACATATTATTTGCATGAGTCAAGACATAAATTGCATGATGCACGTGCGTGAACGTGAAAGCATGTTTTAAAAACATTTCAAAACCAAACTGAAATTTGCCAGTAAGGTGGTGTTGAGAACTTTATGAACTTTTTTTTTTCGGTTCTTATTGATTTTTTTTTCGTTTGTTAATTTTGCGCCCCAATTTTTTGGTCATCCGATCTGTCTCGTCAAAAGTAAAAAATTATTACCTAAATATTTTGGGAGAATAACCATTTTTCAGGTTTTATTTTTATTTTTATTTTTTGGGCTTAAAATTGGATATTTTCAATTATTTTTTTGGTATTTTACTTTTCCGATTTCTCCTATAGAGACGAATCAATACTCCACAAAAGTTTAGCGTAAAAATAATGAACGCGATTTTCTTTTGAATAAGAACAAAATTTTCAAAAAGTACAAAAAATTAAGCGAAACAGTTCTAAAAATTGAAAGCGAATTATAGGACTCACTATGTTTGGTTTGTAGTTCTGAGATAAAAAAGTCTTATAGGTTTGCCTATTTTTCCGTCTTTAATATTTTTTTTTTAATATTTTAACAAATTCTTTTATTTTTCGAACAAAGATATGCTATGTACATCTAAAAAATATAAAATAAGTAAAAAATTTGACAAAAAATCACTAAAAATGAAAAAACACCGATGACGAAATAATGTAAAAATTTTGAAAAAATTATTTCTGTGAGAGGAACCAAACAAAATGCATCGCTCATGACTCGTTTGGTTTCTAACCTTCCGTATCAGAGGGTTCAACCCTCGACAGCGACATGTGTAATTGCCGCAACGACTTATATTTGCTTTATGTTTCGCACCAAGTCGCAGAGCCCCCCTCGATATAACCCAACCGGAGCCCTAATTCCGCTGCTCTCTCTCTCTCTCTCTCTCTCTTCCAAACTGAAAACCCTAAACCCAACCAAAACCTACATCTCTCAGGCCAACCCTCGCAGATTCAGGTGTGCATTCGTTACGCGACTTCTTTCTTTTCATTTGGTTTTCTAATTCGTGTGTTCGTATTCATAGTCTTTTTGTTTCTGGTGACTATCTCCATGGATGCGCACACATGTGGCTTTTCAGATATTTGATTGCAATATTAAAGGGCTTACGTTTAAGAAATTAAAGGTTAGTTAGAAGTAGGGTTTTAGTTTCCTGAATGCGTTATGGTTCAGAGTTCGTTGCTGAACCATCTGAGTTTCTTGGAGCAGAAGTACCACGCCTTGCTTGTTTTTAGGAAGTTGCTATTAAGTACTAACTAGAACAGAATTGCGGTAGAGTAATTGAAACTGGAATGACCACAGTACGCGGTTCTTAACCACGTTACAGTCCGTAATTGTGGTGGAGTCCCCTGTTGGGGATCGGGGATCACTCACACACAACACATAAACCAAAGTTAACGTGGTTTGGCTGGAATGCCCTCTCCACAGAGAATAGACTCTTTCGACACGTTGCCAGAAATGGAGTTGCACGCATGGAACTCCCTCCCTCAACTCTCTGATCTCTGGTTTACACCTCTCTGCCTCACACCTACACCTATACATTTACATAAAGAAGGAAGAAGAAAACAAGAAGGCCGTTGAATGGCCATCTCCATCAGGTGTTCTTGGAAGCTGAGAAGAGATGGGTGGTAGACCCTCTCAGTCACTTACAGAGTGTCTCTCTCAAAGGGTCTCACTCACGGGGTAAAACTCCATCAGGCCCCTTCATACGTTGAGCAGCTGTTACAGATAATTTGGATACAATTGGCTTGAATATCTTACTCCAGGTTCTAACTAAGGATGTACGTGTTCTATGCATATCTTTGTGGGTAGATACTATTTCACCTCTTTTAGAAATCCTTTTCCAATTTTGATAGTTGGTTCTGAAACAATAAGATAACTTTAGTTTTATGTTCACCTTCTTGCAGCTTTTCTCGTGAAGTTAAGTACGTAGTTATTTTGTCACCATGGGAGACAGTGAAACTGTGGTTGCTCAGACATCTACAGTCATGGGGTACACAACCGCTGGTTATTCTTCCACTGATTACGGTAACACCAGCTCAAATGCTGCTTCCGAAGCTGTTGCCTTTGCTGATGGGGCTGGTGGAAAATCGTCTTCTTCTGATGCTACGACAACCACTGGAGGTTTGGATGCTTCTGCTGATGTGGCCGATGCTGCCATTACCATTCCTGATGGTTCTAATGCAGCTGGTGGAGCCTTCAGTACAGATTTAAACTCAGTCATGCAGGAAGCTCCTACTACGATGGATGTTGATAATTCTAGGTCATCTTATGGACTTTCTGCTACTCAAGAGAATCTTGCAGCTAGTGCAGATGCTGTTACAGATTCATCCAAAGTTACAGGTTATGATTCCTCCATCAATGGAAATGAGGTTAGCGAATCGGCAAATGTTGTGATAAATGGTATAAGTGAGAATGGGAATCCGTCGGATGATGTTCATGGATTTGGTTCGGAGCACCAGCTGCTGGATGGTTATGGTATGTCTCTCTGTCTTGTCTGTAAGATAGGGTTCCGCGTGGGGTGGTGTCCAGAGCCAATGCTTTTTTCTAAAACAATCCTTTTTCTTTTTTTCTCTCTGAGTTTTATTGTGGTTAAATATTGGGGAGATTTATGCATAGGTCACTTGAAGAATATATAGCTGTTTGTACGCATGATTTAGCTTTTTGTTACTGGCTGATTGGACACTTGAAGCTTCTTTCCCTCTTTGTATTTCCCTTAATTGGCATTGGTTGCAGTTATGTTAATTGCATTGTTGTGCAGCTTGTGCTTCACTCCCGAGTTTATTTTTCCTATGGTTCAATTTCTTTGCTCTTGGAATTGGTTGTTCCAAAGATAAGATGTCTTTTATTTTTTGGTAACAAAGTTTAGATGTCGTATGCTGAATTAATTTTTTACTGCTAAAGGTAACGTTTTAAATACTGTTACTCTACCTCACTCTTAAAGGAAATGTTGCTTGCTATTGTTGCTGTTTTTTATGGTCATACGTGAATGAAATAATGAAGTCTGTTTTCCAGAGACCATTTTCTCTAATGTGTAAATTAGATGTTCTACATTTCTGGTTTGTGATATTTTCTTTTGTTATATTTTGTTTGTAGCATTATCTGCTGAAGAAGAACGGTTATGGAGCATTGTGAGGACTAATTCATTAGATTTTAATGCATGGACTGCCCTAATTGAAGAGACAGAGAGGATATGGGAGGTATGTGAAGTTGACTTTCCAATGCTGAAATTTTTGGATTTTGTTGATTTTGTGAAGCTAAATGCAGCAATCTGTTTTACAGTACTTTATTTGGTTAGGGATCCATATATGCGTCACGATGGAGCTCTATTTACAATAATCTCTTTTATGTGTGTGTATGTACCTGTGTTTGATGAATTTGTGAAGTATCTCAAACTCTGGACACTTGATTACCATGCTACGTGACTGAATTGAGATATATCCATCATGTGTACCTAAGTAGATGATTTACATCCCGTATTTTTTCCGAGGGATTATGATAATGGTTCAGTTTGAAAGGACGAGATGCCTAATGTTGGGCCTTAATCACATCGTTGATGCGCCTGTGGAAAGGGGGTGGTTATTCTTTATTATCATAGTGTGAGTTATAAATGCTTGTCTCCTTCAAAAGTTGGTTTTCTTACGGTGAGAAAATGTTATTTTACAATGTAGCTTTGCAGGCTTCTATGTGTTTTGTATTCCTAGGAGGACTAAGATTCCAAATTCATAAATAAAGATTCAACTAAAAGCACACATCAGAGCCAACTGCCAAGAAACGTAGTTTGACCCGGGTCACCCGTCCTAGTGACAAAAAACTACAGTTAATGCCTAATAAACAAAAAAATAACTACACAACTGGTAACTCATAAATTCCGATACTTGCGCATGGGAGGTAGTCTATGTCGAAACATCTGGCAGTTTCACTTGGCCATTGGCGAACTTGAAGTTGGTAGGAGTTCCATATCCCAAGTGGTAACACTCATAGTTGTTAAGGGCGAGAGGCGCAAAGATCTGTTGGGGCCTAGGCGAGAGGCGCAAGGCTGCACGCGCTTTTTTGAAGTGAGGCACACCTAGGCAAAAAAAGAGAGGAAAAAATAGCACGCAGCAATACCATATAGCCTAGTAGTCTAATACACATAAAAAACATAAAAAAGTGTATTTTCTGAAAACATTAAAGAAAAACTTTTTCATCATATGCAGTATAATTAGAAACAGACACACACACACACACACACATATTTCTGAAATTTAAAAAAAAAAAAGTTTTTTTGTTTTCATATACAAAATAATAGATGTCAACTATATCCGCAAAGAGAGAAGATCGAATAATGATCGAGAGAGAAAAGAGGAGAGGAGAGGAGAGAGAGGACAGAGAAGATCGATCGAAGATCGAGATTATACATGTGCTATTTTCATTTTGGTGATCGAGAGCGGAGAGATTTACGATCGACTGAAGTCAAGGCTGAAGGAGTGAAAGTAATACCTTTAACCTAGCTTTGATCCTATGGCTGTGATTAGAATTGAAAGAGGCGTGCCTTTTCTCATTTAGGCACACCTTGTCTGCTCTTCATTGAAGGCGCCTCACTTGGGCTCAGTCAAGGCACTAACCCTGCGCTTTGATGCGCCTTGCGCCTAAGCGTGCCTTTGACAACACAGTCAATTGTTGTGTTTGACTTTTGGCTTTTATCTTGAGGTTTATCTCGTCTTCAAGAGTTGGTGACACTTTCTCTAACCAGACAGCATTGAACTTATGGTGTCTGTTGTTTGGATCGGCTGAGAACAGATACCTTTTAAGTGGTTGCTGACAATGGACAGAGGAAAAATGGGCTGGGAAACTCACTCAGCTTTTCAAACAGTAGTAGTTTAGAAGAATCCCGGTACTTTTTTCCAAAGTCAACAATAAAGATTTATAGCCGTATGGCCCCTAGCCCCCTCTCATACTGCATTATTGGTTGCAGTGGACTTGTTTGCCCTTGTTTCAGATTGGTTTGCGAGCTCATCACTCCCATTTACATTTGATTCTTTGTACAAATTTGCATTTCAGCGAAGGACGTTACCATAGTTGTAAGCTCAGTGTAGAATTGCAACATGACTAAAGATTAGTGAAAATGAGTACTCTCTAAATGACTTTGAATTTATTCTCCCTCTCATTTCATGGTCTGTTTTCTGCTTTGAAAATTACATTAGAAATTGCTTGTGGCTTATACGCTTGATCCCCTTTATCTTGTTTGTTGATTTTCAATGCTATGCTGAATGTGTATCATCAGCTCCAGATTCAATTTTATCACCGTGTCAGATAAGTTTGTCATCTTATTTCCTGGTGGGCTTACGAGTCCTTTTGTTTATGACTGGTCTTACGAGTCCTTTGTTCATGGCTATATTAGCATTTTGACTTTTGGGGTATTTTAGTGGATGTTTCTTTTTGCTTTTGTTAATTCAAGGATCTGTTCATTTCAAATGGAGCTTGTATTCATACCCGTTTCTAGAACCTGTTATTCCACTCGAGTTAACATCTTTTATGTTCGTCTATACAGGGCAATATTTTGAACATCCGGAAAGTTTATGATTCCTTTCTAGCTGAGTTTCCTTTGTGTTATGGTTATTGGAAGAAGTATGCGGATCATGAGTTTAATCTAAGCACTGTTGACAGAGTTGTGGAGGTCTACGAACAGGCAGTTCAAGCAGTGACTTATTCTGTGGACATTTGGTTGCACTATTGTTTATTTGCCATTGGTGCATATGGAGACGGAGAGACGGTTCGAAGGTATTTTTTTATTTTAGATTTTCTGTTCATTGCTATTGCAGTTCCCTGTGGTGAGGCATGATTGCTAGATTTTCTCATTGTCACGAGGACTAGATGCTTTTTAGTGCTGTGACTGCTGTCTGACCCAAATTTTCATCTCTGCTACAATGCCTTGTATCATTACGGTGCAAGGATTGTCTGTAATGCACTTGAGAAATAATAATTACTGAGGTGTGGGCTAGCGTAGCTGTATGAGTTTATATTTGGCTTTGATTTTATGTAATGGCCTTATTACCTCCTCCTTTTCCCACAAGGGATGTGTAATAGTCTCCCTAGAGTTTTACTGTTTTTGACAATGACACATTGAATTATATCAAATGATCGATAAAAAATTGCTGCTCAGACACCTCGTCCAAGTTATGGTGTTAGAAGGTATCACATTTTCATTTCGTGGACATTGTGTGTATTCCTTAGGAAGGAAAATGCAGAGTGTATTTGTGGATAAATTTGGGATTGTCATGGGCTAGCAAAGTGACTGTAACTCGCCTTCAATATCAGTGCCACTGACACACATTGTTGATGTGCTTTCCATGGCCTTGTTGATGGTTCTAGTAGATTACACTGATAGTTGTTTCATTGTCTTTCAGGCTATTTGACAGAGGATTAGCATATGTTGGATCAGATTACCTATCTTTCACGCTTTGGGATAAATATATTGAGTATGAATACATGCAGCAGGAGTGGTCACGTCTTGCCTCGATCTACACACGGATTTTAGAGAATCCCAATCAACAATTGGATCGTTACTTGAATAGGTAATTCATTTATTTCTTTGGTCTCCATTTATTTATTTACTTGTCTATAGCAGGCATATGTGAGTGTTATTTTTCTCTCCCTCTATCTGTTAACCTACTTTAATCTATTTATTGTTAAAATGGAGTGAATGCAATCTTGCTTGTAATTTGAGGGAGCCAAGTTTCTATGTTGGAACTTTCTGGTTTTATTGCAGAATTCTCGTGACAATAAAATATGGTTGTCATGTCCATCCCAACTGCTACTCAATGTACTCATACTTAAATTAAATTTTGCAGCTTTGAGGCCACTTATTGAACAGTAGTAACAGTTTGGAATTGTTATGTCCTTGTTTACTGCGTGTGCTTCAATGACCAAGTTTTTTCCCATGTCTCTGCCACAATATGCTTTACATTGAAATTGTTTTGTTTTATCTCAAAAGCATGGACTAGATGGAGCTCGGGAAGTTCTGCTGGTCATTAATTTGATTCGAGGACTGTTTGTGTATTACCAAGGGTTACATTGGAGATCAATTTTGTGCTCAATGCACATATATTGTAGTTCATGAGCTTCCCTTGCCCAGTACATTTGTTTCTTGTGAGCAAATTTTGTTTTATCGGACCAGTTTTTCCATCACTTCCTTTCGATTTTGTTACCGGACATTAAGTCCTAGTACAGAAGGGTTTGGATCAAAGTTCATGCAACTTATTGTAGATGCTTCGGTAGAAGCTACTCGTATTTGAGTGTTTAGTTACTTGCAACTTTATAGTGTGAAAATCCTGAGCTGCAGGGAAATTCTATAAGGAGACTCACCTGGATAAGCCAGGCTCATCTGCTTCTCTTGGTATGACCGTGGGCTGCATCAATCTAAGTCATTGATGACCAACACTATGTGCAGTTTTGAATGCCTTATTGTTTGATTTGTGTTTCCTTTGCCTAGAAAGAGAGTCTGCTTGGATTAATGCTATGGTCTAAATTAACTAGCGTATGAACTTAACCTATCCAGCTAGAAAAATTATTCAGTTACATCCATTTCACAACTTGCTCTCAAAAGCTTCATTGCTTTACCCTGAATTCTCATTATCTCAATAAATCTGGTTATGTTGCCTTCTAGTAGGAGAGTAATATATTACCCAATGGTATCATCTTGCCCTCAGCTTGTTTTCCATTTAGTATTTATTATGGTTTCTACTGACGAAAAGATAATTGCATTGGTACTTGCTTTGTGAGAATTTTACCTCAGTTTTTGTCATTTGTAATGCAGCTTTAAGGAATTAGCTGCAAGCCGGCCTCTGTCAGAATTAATGACTGCTGAGGAAGCTGCAGCTGCTGTGATTCCAGAAGCTGGAGATCATGAAATTGAGGGAGAGGTTAATCCTAATGCTGTGGAATCTGCTAAACCCGTAAGTGCAGGCTTAACAGAAGCTGAGGAGTTGGAGAAGTATATTGCCATTAGAGAAGAGATGTTTAAGAAAGCTAAAGAGTTCGATTCTAAGATCCTTGGTTTTGAAACAGCTATCAGGAGGCCTTACTTTCATGTGCGGCCTCTAAATGTTGCAGAACTTGAAAATTGGCACAACTACCTTGATTTAATTGAACAAGGAGACGACTTCAATAAGGTATTTTGAGTTTATTGCTCTGGCCACGATTGAATTTCCTTATGGGTTGTAGTTTTAGTTGCCCTTGTTATATATTGACTTACAGTTAAGTAATATCTGCCGTATCATTTGCTTTATTGGCTAAACTGTTGGATGAAGCATCTTTTAAACGGGATATTGAACTTGGACAAACGCTTGGGCCCTTCCATTTGGTTTCTATGAGGCTAAGTACTTCAAACCTTCATTGTGAGTCGACATTCTGGGTTCTTGATGTGTTGTTTGGTAAATGCTTGTTTTAAAGTTCAAATGTTATGCATGCAGGTGTCTTGTTACTTCTTAACCATCTATCTGTCAGGCAAGGAGGGTCCCTCCTTTCGTGTTTGAGGGGCCTCCCTGTTCCATCAACGGAGTACTTCTTATGCATTTCTTCTTGGTCCTTTCTTTCGTATATTAGTGCTTTAGTTCATGCAATATTAAATTGTACTTTTTGACCCATGATGTTACTCATATGACCCAGGTTGTCAAGTTATATGAAAGATGCTTGATTGCTTGTGCAAATTATCCTGAGTATTGGATACGGTATGTTTTATGCATGGAAGCTAGTGGAAGTATGGATCTTGCTAATAATGCACTAGCTCGTGCTACCCAAGTATTTGTTAAGGTATGATTATCAGTCCTGGCTGTATTGTGTTATTTTGGGTTTGTTCTTTGAGATCGTAATTTTGGTGTACAGTAAACTACAGTCATCAAGGTGGATATAGAAGACAGATCGAGTTATACGACTATAACTCTGTGCTGTCATCAGTGTTGCATTTACACCTGTTGGCACTTTTTGAACAAGATATCTGTTTGAGAAAACGACAATGCTTTTTTCGTTTACATATAGCTTACTAATACTCAAATTGTTTCATCGGAAAGATGAAACCATCTACATCATGTTGCTTTTCTACTACGTTTTTTTTCCAGATAGGGAAAAAAAAACACTCAAAAAAAGGAAAACGAAAAAGACCACCAAAAAGGAGATGGGAAACTATCTCTGACAGATAATAGAGTGGTATGTAGAAGACATTTATGCAAAATGGGATGAATGCCTTAATGTGGACGTCTAATAGTCTGCTCTATCTGATTCTCTTGGGCCTTATTTCCCTTTTCCATAGTTTTCTGACAGATATCTATTGCTCTTTTCCAAAAAAAAAAATGATGTTTGTTTTCCATTTTGGGGGAGGCTAACTTTGCCTTGTTCTCTTTGCTTTTCAAAAAGCATTTTTCAAAAAATACCCCCTAGATTCCCCCTACTTTTAACATTTCTCTCTCTATCTCTTTCCACTTATTACCCCTACTATTTTTCAAAAAAAAATTTCAAATCCAAATCCAATAACTTAAGAATAGTTGCGCAATGTGTTTGGAATATTCTGCTTACATTTTCTAACACTACTCAAAATGTGTAAATCAATCAGGTATTTTATTTAGACTAATGTCCTTACCGAAATTAGTTGATAAGAAAATTACAATTTCCCTCTTGATGCTGACACCTTGTAAAAGAAAAAATTTCTTCTAATATCTTAATTGAGTACATCAACTCTTCTGCTGCAAGGTTTTCTTCATTTTATCTTATGACTGTTCAAATGCCTTTGTTGCTTCGAGCAAAAACCCACTATGATGAATTTCCCTCATTGTGATTTTTTTTTTCAATGTTGCAATGGCATAATTGATCAATGTTGAATAATTATGGAACTATGCTTTAGTGGTTATTCACTCGTACTTTTAGGCACCCATGAATAATTATGAAACTGACGTTTGGGATTTGAGTATTGCCCTAACCCCGTATAAATGCCGCATAACTACTAAAAACCTAACTACTTGTTTAGATTTGGTCTTTGGTCTGAGCTAATTATGAAATTTAATTAACTTTAGTTCAAAGGACGTCTGGTATACTAGCCAAAATGATTCCCCTTCTTCCAACTATGAAATGGCAAACATCTTTGGTTCCTTGTTGCTACTACTCTTACCCTCATAGATGTCCTGTATTTCTATGATGATTGACTCATCTCCAATCATACAGAGACAACCAGAGATTCATCTTTTTGCTGCTCGATTCAAGGAGCATAGTGGGGATGTTCCCGGAGCTCGAGCTTCCTATCAACTTGTACATTCTGAAATTTCACCTGGTCTTTTAGAGGCTATTGTGAAGCATGCGAACATGGAACATCGTCTGGTAAGTTTGTTTGAGCAGGATTGAAGAACTTTTGGTTAATTGTTCTGGTTAAATGTCATAATAAGGTTGGTCCTCATGGTGAAATGTCATAATAAGGTTGGTCCTCATTTCTGCAGGGAAATCTGGAAGATGCTTGTTCTGTATATGAACAGGCCCTTGCAATTGAGAAAGGAAAAGAAAATTCACAAACTTTGGCTTTCTTGTTTGCACAATATTCTCGGTTCTTACATTTGGTATGTAAAGCTCTCAGTCTTTCTCGTGCTCAAACCTGTAAACTAACAATAGTGAGAACTTCTTCCCCCTTCCCTCCACGATTGGAAATAGCTCTTGGTGTTAAGAAGTGATGTTGAACATCACTTTCTGCTTGAATCTTCAGCTGAATGAAGTGAAACATTAATGGTCTTTTCCATTCGTCAATTAAAACAAATCATAACTCAAACTAGCCAATTTCATGTCTATTCAAGGATTCTTTTGGTGGTTTTCTGTTTCTTCTCCTCCTCCTTGTCTCCCAGAGTAAGTAGGTAAGCCTAAAGTCCATTTACTTGGGCTTGGCCTCTAAATCATGGTTTGATCTGTGTTTTTGCTTTTAGCCCTTTTCAAGCATCTGCTTATTCCAACCAACTTTCAATAATGTCATAGTTACGTCTCAGTCTTCTGCCTAAAGATTGCATTTTGTCCATGATTCGAGTGCCGTGTGTCTCAGGGAGACCTGCCTGGACTCTGTATTTTATGTTTACCCTCGGGTTGAAGTTGAATTATAGCCTCATACTTCAAATCTTAAAATGTAAATACATAACCAATTATCCACTTTTCAACCCTCAAATCATGGTTCTGAGTTTTTGGCGGATTCCCCTATTGCTTTGTAGCAGATACCTCTTGGTCGTAGAATACCTTATCCTGGAATAAAGTTCCTTAGCACGGATTTCAATGACGCTCTCTAATTCCTTAAGTTTTGGGTGGTAGGTTTCTGGCAATGTGGATAAAGCCAGGGAAGTTCTAGTTCAAGCACTTGAGGTTGTGCAGCTGTCGAAACCGCTTCTTGAGGTTTGCTCTGTCACTCACAGAGGGCTTTTTTGTACATTGCGTCAGAGTTTATGTTTGGCAACTTCATTCTGCAGCTTACACGTTGCACTCTTTTCTATGATTTGTGCAGGCTATGATCCATTTGGAAGCAATTCAGCCACTTCCAAAACGAATTGAATATTTTGATGCATTGGTTGAGAAGTTCATAATTCCTAGCCCTGACAACCAGAATCTTGCAAGTATTGCCGAGAGAGAGGAGCTATCTAGCATTTTCTTAGAGGTGATGATTTGTCATTTCTGTTTTAGAACGTTCATAGAGTCATATTGAAAGGTTGACAAGTTCTCAATTGTTGGGCAGAACTCAGTATAAAGTTTGTAACAATGCTTTTCTCATTTCTTCATAATTGTATGCATAATTTACAAAAAACATTGTTTATCCAAATTCGACTCAGTAGACCAATAGTCATATAAATTGTGATCTGCACATTGTAATTTTACTTTTGAAGTGGATAGTCAGGGTAGTTACTTATGCGTGCATGTATGTTTACTCAGGCTCAACAAAACAGTTACTTATGGTATACCTATCTGCATGTTTGCGATGGGAATTTAGTGGTTTGTGTTGTGTTCTCTTGGTCTTGGAGTGGTCAATTGGCGTGCAATATCATGCAACCAAATAAAAACGTTGAAATAGAGGATGACTTGTTTTTATCTTGAAATTAAAACTATTTCTTGGTCACAAAATTGGAAAGTGGAAATTTTGTTGGGTGGAAGTTGCCTAACATCCTTCAAGGTTTTTGGCAAGTTGGTGATTTGGTAGACAATGATAACTAGGTCCTGAAGCCACGTACAATAGAAGTTACTGATTTTTGTTCTGAGAAGCTTGTAGGGATAGGTTCTACGGGAGAGATGGAACAAGTAAGGGTTTAGAAGGGAAAAGTATTTAACTTGGTTTCGTTTAAAAATTCATGGATTTAGGAATTTCAGATTTGGCACCGCTCAAAGTCTTCGGAGGTGAAATGGAAGTGGGCCTTTGAGAAATTGAACTACGTACATAAAGACCAGGGTGTCCTCGTTTGGTGGCCACGGACGAGTTCTCAGATAGCTGTTTTCTTGGGCAGAGAATCTGTCGAGGCCCAAGAATTGTTCTCAAGCACCAAGGGGAAGGATTTTTGGGCTTTTGGAGCATTGCAATGCTAGTAAGTTAGCTCATTTGCGAGTTCTGGGTCAAGAAGTTGAACCCAATCATCTTCTACTTGTAAGAGAAGGCGAAGTAAGTATTACCATTCTCATTCTCTTGTGCGTTTCAGTTGCTGCCAATCACTGGGAACCACTGAAGCTTAGGAGCAGAGAATACTATTGTTGGAACCTGAGCTGGCTTGTTCAGTTGTCAAGAATTGTGTGGGAAGGTTACTACTATAAGGATTAAGGAGAAGTGTATTAGAGTAAAGCTGTAAAGGGAAAGAAATCCTCTTAGTAGTATGTGTCCATGCCAGGATAGAGTTGTGGAAGAAGATCAATGCATGGTTGTTCAATCGGGGAGTAAGTAGTTTAGGTGCCATTATTATTTTAATTGAGGTATCAAAAGGTAAATCTCAAGTTGAAAGAAATGCTTGCTGCGTTATTCACTTAATAAAAGAACACAACCCTAGGAGGGAAAAAAGCTTCATGGTTATTTATGTTTTCTGGATAACTATATTTTGCGGAGTGGTGGACTGACGATTGATTTTTCAGTTTTTGGATCTCTTTGGGGATGCAAGCTCTATCAAGAAGGCTGACGATCGGCATGCCAAGTTGTTCTTACATCACAAGAGCACGTCCGAGTCGAAAAAGCGTAATGCTGAAGATTTTCTGGTTTCAGACAAAACAAAGGTAGCCAAGTCTTACTCTGGTGTTCCTACATCCGCCCCATCAGTAATGGGTGCATATCCAAATGCACAAAATCAATTGGCAGCAGGTTATGGCTTGCAGCCTCAAGGTTGGCCACAAGTCGCACCATCCCAAGGACAACAGTGGAACCCTGGATATACTCAACAGGTATTTTACCATTTGTCTGCGCATCCTGATACTACTTTTTTCTTTTTTGTTCTTGTTTTTGTTTCTAATTAGGTCTATCATAATGGATGGTTTGGTATGTCATTCTAAGTTTTCATCCCCCTTGGGCCATTGCCAGGGTTTAGTCTTGATGATTAAGCGGTGTTTTTGGGTTGGGGAATTCCATTTCCTTGTGATAATTTAGGTGCTCGAAGAAGCTCACGTACCCTATTTTCGCGTGCACACACACGCATAGATAGATATTGCGTGAAAAAAGAACCATGTAGTTTATGCATTTTAAAGATAGTTCCTTAATGATGGCCTATGTGTGAAAGATAGAAGTTTCTAAATGATGGCAATGATTTCCATCTTGCAACTTGCGTGGATTGATGGACAGTTTGCGTTCACAATGGAATCACATATCAATCCACAATTTGCAAAGCTGGAGTGACCTCACCAATTAAAATGGTCATATTACCTAATAGAGCTTGGAACACGACTATTTCAACTACAAACTTGAGAATTAGAATGAAGTTAGCTTGTGGAAATATCAGATGACACCCCTACCCTGCCCTCCCTACTACCATGCTTCCCCCAAGAACCTATTTTCCAGGATTCAGCGGGCCTGTGAAAAGAAAATTGAGTTCCATTGGCTTTCTGTGGAAAAATATTTAGTTTCCTCCTGGCAATGTTTCATGGTTGTGTTGGATGAATCGTATCAGGTCTGCCCCAATTAGTCCTATGTTACATATTTGACTCGATCCAATGTTGTTGATGCCTTACTATTCAGCGATATTACATCATCCTTTATTTCTCTGTAAACAGGCTGCATATGGTGCATACGGTAGTTATGGAAGCAGCTATACACATCCACAAATACCAACATCCGTGCCCCAGGCTGCTGCTTATGGTGCTTATCCTCCTCCATATCCTGGCCAGGTGACTTGATACTGTGTATTTTCAATGATACTCTTCTCTAGTTAAGAATTATCTTTACTTGAAGCTAGTTGTATGGAGCTGACATGGTATTGAGCTAGTTGCATAGGAACCATTATATCTTAACCCAAGAATTTTGATATCCTTTTAATCTGGTTGTATCATAGTCCTCCTATGCCACTACAGAAAACTAAAGTGCAATTCCGTGATAATTAGGGCTGGAGATCTGGTGATTATGGGATTGACTGCCCGTTGTAAACTATGATGTATACTGGATTGGATAGGGGTGTGGTACGACTTCCGAGTGTGCAGTACTTTTTATTCGTATATACAAGGATGACGGGCATGCTTTGATAGTCATTTGTGAACATATTCTACTGTGTTCTGGGGTTACTTGTCGAAAAAACATTCTACTGGGATTTATGGTAAAGTAGTGCTTACAGAGTAACATAAAGCATTTTATGCATGACATGGGTCGCACAGTGAAATCAATTACTAAATATGTTGGTTTCTGGTTGACTAAGCATTTCAAACTCATACTATATGCTTGCGCAGATGTCTAGTATCCGACTTAAGTACTTACCATGTTCAGAATAGTCCATGTGACAGAAGTCGTACACCTCCGTGATATCTGGTTTGGGAAACGCTTTAGATGCCAAAACAACTGCAGTAACTGCAGTCCCACTGTTCATGTTATTTACTCATTAGATGGTCATTGACCCCTTTTTTTGGTCACATTGTTCTCTCCTGTTTGTGTGGGGTAGGGTTGGCTATATAGTTCTACTAAGCGGTTTTCCCTTTTTACCTCGTCAATAATGCCCTCACCTATGTAGCACCGACATTCCAAAAGGGCGCCGTGTCCACGTATTGGACACGGGCTCAAGCGGGGACACGTATTGGACACGCCACGTGGCGTTTCCAATAATTTTTATTATTTTTTGATGTGGCATGTCCAATAATTTTTATTATTTTTTGACGTGGCGTGTCCAATAATTTTTATTATTTTTTGATAGGGGACAAACTGGGGGTCAAATGTAATTTAAAAAAAAATTTGGGGGTTAATATGAAATTATTCAAAACATTTGGGTTAAACTATAATTTTCCCTTTGAAAAAAATTTATACAATTTGTGAAATTATTCATATACAATGGTTCATAATTTTTTTATATATATGTACATATATTTATTTTTTATTTATTTATACACGTGGCGTGTCTCCCACCGTGTTCGTATCCTCATTTTTTAGAATTGCCGTGTCCCGTGTCCGTATCCGTGCTACATAGGCCCTCACCTTGCTATGGGTCAAGTAACCATGGCACTGCCAAATCAACTTTGTTGAACTGCTTGCAGCAATTGCAGTTGTAGTTGTGATGAATTTTTTGTCCTTTATGTGCCCCTTGGACCTTTTTTCTTTTGGTGGGGAAGGTGGGGTTTGGGTAGGGGCTGGATGGAATCTAGTGTGTTCATTGTACTTGTAGAGTAGTTTTACTTAACTCGTATGCGCTTTTACTTCATGTGTCTGCCCTTTTAACTTGTATTCCATGGCATGGTTATTGATTTAGCAATTTTTTGGTATTGTGCCTTGGTATGGGCCGATAACCAGGAATGGATTTCGATTTGACATTCTTGTATTGTTTTCAAAAGAAATAGGGAAACACACTCCGTTTTTGTCTTTATTCACATGAATTTATTCCCTTTTTGTCTTTTTCAATACATTCTTTCGCACATCCAAGGGCAACATTGTAAATTCATGTGGATAAAAACAAAAAAAGGCAGTGTTGATTGTAAAATGGGGAATGTGAAAATCATTTCACAACAAATATTTGTTATCCTAATTTCTTGGTTATAATATCAAGCAGGCCGTACCCCCACAAAGTTATGCTCAATCAGCAACACCAGCTACTTTAAATCCTGCACAACCACCTGCTTCAGTTACTCCTCAGGCATATTATGGAAGTTACTACTGAGCTGGTGAGATTACATGATACTAATTTTGTGCCTGTAACTTAACCTTAAATCTTGTTGTTCCGGTACAATGGGTTTCTTCAACATGGATATTGAGATTGGGGAAGCAGCCGACATACGGATTTGAACATAGTTTTTGTTGGTACTGCGACTATCCAAAATTGCAGCAGAATTGTGTTTTAGCATATGATGCTGTGTTTGGAACTACGAATCTCATTGCGGTTGGATGGAGGCTGAATGAAGATGGTCTGTTGGCTTCATGTCTGAGAATTTCTCTGGTAGAAAAGGTTTCAGTTTGGTACTTTTGGGGCAGATTCTATGTAGTTGGGAAGCTTTTATCAAGGCAAAGTGATTTGCAACCATGCCTGCTTTGCATAGAATTCTAGTTTTAGCTGCAGAACTGTATTTGAATGGTTACCTCTTGTCTGCTTTTTTTTTTTTTCCCCTTATTTTTATTCAGAAGGTAATTGGACAATAGCACGTGTAGAGAAAATTGTCTTCTTTTTTTTTTATTTAAAAAACTTCAGAATATATCGTAGAGAAAGTAAGTTGCTATGAGCATTTTTTTTTATGGACATCAATGCGGGATTTTCATATTCAGCGCTGTGTGACTTTAGCACCAACATTAATTGGTTCTACTTTCCAAATTATTGGTTTCTGGTTTCTCAACTCCTTTAAATACTACAACAAATGTTTCCATGGGTTCAAATAACTCAGGGAAAAATGTCCTGTGCTAATATTGGAGTAGTAAATTATTTTCAAGAGACAGTGGTATGTATGGTCTTAAACTTCGAAAAAATAATACACTAGTAAGAGAACCGAGAGCATTAATTCATATTGTATTTGTATTATTCTGAAGGTAGTGATTATACACACCCCTTAAAAGGGAAAAGAAGGATCAAGATCCTATCAAGGATCATAATCCAAAAAGACAAAGGAAAAAACATTGTACGCGTTAAATTAACGTCATTGTCTCGATTCTTCCCTTCTGGCCTAGCGGCCTAGCTACCCCTCCGACTCGGAATTGGAGCCGTTACCAATGGATATGGTCTACTCCAAAGTGCAGGTCTGTTTCTTTTTTATTTTTCTAACTGAACACATCATGAATTGGTTACGTTGTGTGTTATAATAAGTATAGAACGAAGTGAAATAAATTAACAATAGCAACTGATTCCGGAAAAAAAATAAAAACAAAACTAGCTCATGAAGTCATAAACTACTAAATCAGTCTTGAATTTGAAGTACTAAATAGAAAAAAAAGAACGAAAATTCTATGCTTTCTTCTTTCTCTTGTCCTTGGGTGATGATGGCGCATGGTCCAGCTCCAGCACCAGCACCACCTTTTCCAGTGAAGCACGAAATTTGAGCTTGTTGAGATTTTGCAGAAGTCCTAAGATTAGAATTACTATTAGCTGATGGCGTTGGATTTTGGCCATGAAACCTTGAACCCTGCGGGATATATGCAAACCTTTCATCTGGCTGCGAGTGCTCTTGTTGAGTACTATTAAAAAGCCTTGTTCCGGTTAAAATTCGAGTCATCTATGCCGAGATAAACAACCGGATTGGCCACACGGCCCACGCTACACGTGTAGTGTGGGTACAAATGACCCTAAATAGTGCTTGGTTTGTTTATTTGACCATGACCCTAATTTTATCCTTAAGGACACGTGATGGGATAAATTGTTCACACTTAACTCGTTTGAAATTCTACTTTCTTGCGCAAATATAAATTTTTAAATGGTTATGTAGAGCTAGATTCATTCAACTCCTATAAAAATCCGATCACACGTCAAGGTGACGTAAAAAAAAATGCACAACTTGGATAACATTTGAAGCACTCACCTCCTCAATTGCTTGTAATAACAATTTTGCAATATTAACACCTGATTTCTCCACTCCAGCATAGTCTTCAGCATACAAACAAGAGCATAGTATTCGCCAATTATCTCAATTTCATCGACACCGTCGGGATCCGGATCTTCTGCGAGGATTTTTCTGTGAAGATCTTGTGAGGGTTGGTTATGGGCTTGACAACACACTAATAAGGAAATCTAATGGCCCAAAACAACCTTCTTTATTTTTCCAGCAAAACGGCACCGTTTTACTTGATAAAGATCTAACATTTTCTTCTTTTGTTTTCTTCTTCTTCACTGTTTGTGTGCATGTGATGGTTTTAATAGTATATGTTCGGTGAGTTTTTTGGTGGTTTTTTGAGATTCAATAATATTATTTTTGGTCTTTTTTATTTTGAAGTGTTATGCTATGCAATTTTTTTTTGTGTTTTTCTTTTCGTTATGCTTTTTATGGTGGTAGTTGGTTTGCTTTATAATATTTGAGTTCACCAAAAAAAAAAAATTGCATCTCAACGGGAAGAATCGAACAAGTAAAAATTTATGCTTGAAACACAATTTGTTTTGAATGAGAACAATTATAAATCAAAAGGACAAATCTTCTTAGTTTTTTCGTCTTTATTAAGAAATTGAGTTTTCATTGTGATTCTTTTACATATTTTATCCCTCGTCATGACAATTCAATAATTTACAAATGAACACAAAACTAACAAAAACGGAAAAAGATTGGAGAAAAGAAAAAAAAAAACCTAATCGACTTATTTATCCAAGCTAGACCTTGGTTTTTGATCCAAACAAGACCTTTAAGTTTGATAATGTTCAAGTTTAAGATAAAAGAGAAGAAAACTGGTAAAAAAAACAGAGAAGAAGAAGATAACCGAAGAAGATAACCGAAAAAGAGAACGTTAGATTTTTATCAGGTAAAACCGCGCCGTTTCGCTGGAGAAATAAAGATGAATATTGCCGATCATTAGATCTCCTCATTCATACAGATTCGGAGAATTGATTGTCGAGATGAACGGTCCAATTCTCGTAAAAATCCTCCTCACACGATCCTACAGAGAAGAATCCTCGTAGAGGATCCAGAAACCAAACTCACAGCAAAACCCTCGGAGAATCCTCGTATGAAAATCCTTACAGAGGATCCTGATCCAACATCGTCGTCGTCGTCGTCGTCGCCGCTGTTCTGTTCTGTTCGAGAATAATCAACCCGCATCCTTTTTTCCGGCAGGCCCATGATTTCCGACTTGCTTTTGCTGCTTTTCTTCTTCTTCTCTTAAGTTCTGAGGTGAAAGATGAAAATAATGTCGTAGGCTTTATGCATTTATATATATAGGGAATAAGAATCCTATTCCGTTTCCTTCTTTTTCTAGTAGAATTGCAATTGCTATTGAGCTCGATGATTGAGGATGCTAACCCTCAGATGCATCACCAAAACTAGGGCTTTCCTCTCCCCCATCCCCACCTCCTTCCTCCTCCTCACCACCACCACCCCCTTTTTTTCCAATTCACTCGCCACCGCCGCAACCGCACCATCTACACCAACAACAACGACAACAATTCGCAGCAGCGATGAACTCCAACTGCAAGCCAAGGTCGTGGTCCTCTCCTTCAAAGACTGGTTCAAGTCCGGCAACAACTCCTTACTCGACCTGATCTTCGACATACTCCGCCGCGGCGGCCCGGAATCCGGTTCGTCCGATTTAGCCCTGACGCAACTGGGCCTCCGCCTGTCCGAACCCTTCGTGTTGGACGTGTTGAACTACGGCAAGTCCAGAAAGGACGTGCTCTCCTGCCTTAAGTTCTTCGACTGGGCCGGCCGCCAACCCGGCCCGTTCCACCACACCCGAGCCACCTTCATCGCCATCTTCAAGATCCTCTCCAAGGCCAAGCTCATGTCCCTCATGCTCGACTTCCTCGACACGTACACCAAGCAGCGTTTCTCTCACAAAGTCAGGTTTTACAGCACTCTGGTCATGGGATACGCCGTCGCGGGTAAGCCCGAGGTTGCCCTCCAACTGTTTGGTAAAATGCGGTTTCAGGGGATTGATTTGGACGGCTTCGCTTACCATGTGCTCTTGAATGCTTTGGTCGAGGAGAGATATTTCGACGCAGTTGAGGTCGTGGCGAAACAGATTTCGTTACGCGGATTTGATAGTGAGGTCACGCATTCGATACTGGTGAAGAATTTTTGTAAGCAGAACCAGTTGGACAAGGCTGAGTCGGTGATTCGGGGGTTGGTTAGTGAGGGGTGGGGGTTGAGCGGGCACGTTGTTGGCACCCTTGTGGATGCACTTTGCAAGAGGAATCAGTTTGAGAAGGCGGGTGAGTTGCTGGACGAGTTTCGCGGGTTGGGGATGGTGTGCGCGGAGGATGCTTATGGGGTTTGGATTAGGGACCTTGTTCAGGCCGGGAGGATAGATGGGGCTTTGGAATTCTTTAAGAGAGAGAAGACGCTCGAGGGGTATGTGCCCGACTTGTTTCGGTATAATGTTCTGATTTGCAGGCTTCTGAGGGAGAACCGGTTGGAAGACGTGTGCGAATTGCTGATGGAGATGAATGAGCGCAGGGTTTTGCCTGATGAGGTCACGATGAATGCTGCTCTATGCTTCTTTTGCAAGGCGGGTATGGTGGAAGTTGCGCTTGAGTTGTACAATTCAAGGAATGAGTTTGGGCTGTCCCCGAGTAGCATGGCTTACAACTATCTGATCAATACTCTGTGTGGTGATGGGAGCATTGATGAAGCCTATCATGTTTTGAAGGATTCAGTTGACCAAGGCTATTTTCCGGGTAAAAAGACCTTTTCGATCCTTGCGGATGCCTTGTGCAGGGAGGGTAAGTTTGATAAGATGAAGGAGTTGGTTGTCGTTGCATTAGGGAGAAATATGATGCCAAGTGATTCCGTATATGATAAGTTCATATCCGCTCTGTGCAAAGCTGGGAGAGTGGAAGATGGTTATTTGGTACATGGGGCATTGAACAGGTCAAACAAAGTAGCGAGTAGAAATACTTACTTCAACTTGATATACGGATTCAACAAGTCCAATAGGGGAGATATTGCCGCTAGACTGCTCTTAGAAATGCAAGAGAAGGGTCATAGTCCTACCCGTAAACTGTACAGAGTTGTCATTCGTTGTGTATGTGATATGGAAAATCCAGAAAAGCAATTTCTCAAATTGCTGGAGATGCAATTGTCTCGTTATGAGCCGAGCTGTCAAGTTTACAATTTTTTCATTGATGGAGCTGGACATGCCAGAAAACCAGAGTTGGCCAGACTAGTATATGAGATGATGGCGAGAAGTGGTATAGAACCCAATTTGGGTTCTGACATTCTGATGTTGCAGAGTTATCTAAAGAGCGAAAAGATTTCTGATGCTCTAAATTTCTATCGGGACTTGTCCCAGAGAAGAAGGATTGGGAAGAAATTGTGCAACACCATAATTGTTGGTCTTTGCAAAGCCAACAAACCAGACCTGGCATTGGAGATGTTGGGAGAAATTAGGGAGAACAAACTGAAACCGAGCCTAGAGTGTTACGAGGAGCTTGTAAAGGTGCTGTGCTCGAACAATAGATATAGTGTGGTTGTAAATCTTCTTGATGACTTGATAAAAGTTGGCCGTCCTATTTCGTCCTTTATAGGTAATGTACTTCTACTCCATTCATTGAAAAGTCAGGAGCTTTATTGGGATTGGGTTCGTACAAGAGATGTGCAGAATGAGACATCGTCTAGTTGGTTGCTTAGCCAGTTGATTTGTTCTTTTTCTAGCCACAAAATGAATCAAGATGTAAAGGACTTGGAAAAATTGGTTGAACAGTGCTTCCCACTTGATATCTACACGTACAATATGTTGCTTAGAAGACTAAGCATGGTCCATATGGACCACGCTATTGAGTTATTCAACAGATTATGTCAGAAAGGTTATGAGCCTGATCGATGGACTTATGACACCCTAGCTCATGGTTTTCTCAAACATGGTAGGACTGTGGAGGCCAAAAGATGGGTTGAGGAGATGTTTCGCAAAGGGCTTGATCCAACTGAACGTACTAAACAACTCATGTAACAGAATTATGTTTACAGTGACAGGTACAAGACACTAAACAATTATAGAGCCTGTGGTTTTGGGTATTCATTACATCCACAGATTGTTTGATTATTTTGTATCATTTTTTTATTCATGGGTTTCCCCACAGTAAACCAAATTTAGCATAATAGAAGTTGTCCTTTATCTTGAAAATGGCAATTGTAAAGGCATTAGTTCCTTATTGATATGCATTTACCCATGTTTAGTTGCATGCTGAGTTATGATGCTCAGTTCCCTGAACTCTGATTTTGAGATATACTAGAGCTAGGGACTTGCAGAGAATGAGTAGGGCTGCTCTTCTGAGCCCCATTTATTGTAGAATCTGCTCTCAAACTTGCTTGGGAAATGATTGAACGTTGCAAAACTTTACCAGGGATTTTAACAAGGATCCAATTTATTAGATAAACAGCAGCCAAAGTATTTTGGTACCTTTTTGATTTTGCTTGTTCAGAGGTACAAGTGAACTGAGTTCCTTGCTACTGACTGCAGTGATGAATCCTTGTTGACACTATGTGAGGTGATTAATGGCACTAGATACTGTGAATCTAAACTGCATGAATGGAGTGATGATATTGATTTTCTTGAGATGAGAATTGCTGAAAATGTAAAAGATGATGCTACTGATAATTGTTTCTTCTTTGGAGAAGAAATTAAGAGCTTGGCTAATCTAGAGATGAATCTTCTAATGGAAATAATTGCTGGCCTTCTGCAGGATTATATCCAACCTATGGAACTCTTTGAGCAAGAGGAAGATATTGGTCTATTTAGAGCTTCGGAAGTCGTAGATTTCTCTGTAACTGTGGAGTTTCTTGAAGCATTGGATACTTTGAGAAGTTGACTTTGTTTTATCGATGCGTGTCTCAATCCAAACGACTTCTCAGACTTACGGAGAAGTGTTGCAGATGGGCTCCATTTCATTTTTGGCAGCATATTATTCAGAGATTATAGATTCTCAGACGATGGGATTAAGCAGTTTGGAGCTGATATGCGAGCACTATTCCTTGTTTTTCAACCATTATGTGCTAGGCCTGAAGCATTTTTCCCTTGTATTGGAAACTCTCTCAAAGTTGTTAGAAATGGATAGGGTAGCTTTAAGGCGTTTGCATGTAGTTTCATCTAATGCTTTAGAGTTTAGACAGGACAGATTGCTATTCTTTTGGTGTTACTCACCTATCGGTTGATCAAGCGCAGCATATTTTGTGGAATCGGAAATATGGGATTGCACCTACAGATGTGATTTATGGAAAGTGATTATGATTTCAAAGTTTATTCCATTTGTCCCTACAAATCACACTCTCATGGTTTTTCTGTTTCTGCAACAATAGTGGTGCCTGTTTAGGAAACTTGAATAGATAGGAACACTTGTGCATGATAATACAAAGGGCACAGCCATGTAAGACAAAAGGGCTTGGGAAAATGACGGCAATGACGTGTTTTGATAATTAATACCCGTCAAAGACATGTTGAGAACATTTTTAATGCTGAAAATGTCCTTGGCGGGTATTAATTATCAAAACACATCCTGGGCTGTCATTTCCCAAAGGGCTTTGGACCAAGTTCAGGCTACCCCAATCTCAGGTAGATTGCTGTACTTTTCTTTAGATTAAGATACACTTCAAACCTTCTTATCAAAAAAGAGAGATACACTTCAAACCTTACAGTTACTCCAAAGTTGAGACTCAAACCTCACAAGTGACTGAAATTAGTCTCTCCCGCGCAACAAACATTTGACTTAGTTAAAGAAATATTTTTAATAATATTTAGTGGGTCCTGAATACCAATCTTTTCTTGATACAACCTAATTAAAGAAACTTTCTTTTGTATATCTCGTGTCTTGCAATTGCTTCAATTTTGTACAATAAGGAGCTGCGACAAATGGAACCATCCGGTCAAGGTTCCGAGGGAGAGGCGCATGTGGACAAGGCAGTTGATGGCGAGGATGGTTTTTTTTACTTGATTTCTTCTTGTTTTAGTGTGCTAAGTTCTAGTGTCTAGGTGGCATTATCTTGCCTTCATGGTGTCTTACGAGTTATTTTAGCTTTTTTTTACTGCTTCATTAAGCTTGGGCATGTAGACTAGCTTATCAATGCTTGTTAAGTTTTTGATATTACTTGGAAAAATTGGTGAACTGGATTTTTGCTTGACTATATCTTAATTGAGTACATCAACTCTTGTGCTGCTTTCCATTTAATGTTTTCTTCATTTTATCTTATGATGAATGTTCAAATGCCTTTGTTGCTTCCAGAGACTTATTGAGCAAAAACCCACGATGCATTTCCCTCATTGTGAAATTTCTTTTCAACGTTGCAATGGCATAATTGATCAATGTTGAATAATTATGAAACTACGCTTTAGTAATTATTTTATTTCCTCGTACTTGAAGGCATCCTAGTATTGATGTCTTTTGTTATGGGAAATTGACGTTTGGGATTTGAGAAAATAGCATGGGTAAGGAGGTCATTTTGCATCACAGAGATTGGGATAGGATTAGTAATACCTAGTGGGAGGTGGTATTGATAATCCCATGAATTGGGAGGATTGGAAATCCCATGGTATTACTAATCCCAACCACTATTGTGCGATCAAACAAAGAGTTAAAAGGGACAACAAGATTAACAATCCTATCCCAACTCCTAACTCACTTATCAAACATGGCCTAAAGTCTATAACTCGTCCAACCAAGCCTGATTACTCGAGATTACAGTTAATAAAGTACTGTAATTAAAAGGAGGCTATAATGGTAATAAGCACACCGTTGCATTAAACGGCGTTCTTGACATGGGGTTCAGCGATTATATTTTAAAGAAAAGAGGACCTATAGTGTGATTTCAACTAAATAGGGGTATGTCGGTGTAATTATCACAGGAGACAAACGTGAACTACTGTATCATCAAAGATTCAAAATCATGAAATTTGACATGGAGAGAGAATGACAGGTTCGTTTTTGAGAGAGAGAGAGAGAGAGAGAGAGAGAGAGAGAGAGAGAGAGAGATTGGTCGGATGATGTTTGGGTGCCAGTGTTTCCATTGGAGCAGGGTACCGAATCTGTTACCTACAGAGAACGACGCATTCTCTCTGCCGGTTCCAATTCCCACATGGCCTCAAGGTATGACGATCTTTTTTTGCTGAAACTTTGACAACATAATACCTTGGCTCGTTCGGCTTGAAATGTATAAATTCAATTTGCTAGAGATTCGCTGATGTTTAGCTTGATTAAAGCCCGTTTGATATGGGCTCATCTCGTAAACAATCTAAGCTCAATATATTTTGAAATTCATTAGATTTTCAAATCAAGCTTGATCAACCATCTCGGCTCATTTGGCTTGATAGGCAATTAGCACCCGTCTCTCGGTCAAATTACCTAGTTTGAAAGGTTTTCAGCAATTGTCTTTCTTTTATTGTTCCGACAAAGCTTGGTTTTTTCCTCTCTTGTTGTGTTGAATTTGATTGACTATTTACACTTGTGCATGGTGGCTGCATTTTTTTTTTTTTTTTGGGTTTGTTGTCCCTCCAAGTTATGTACGAGAAACTGGTGTGAAAAGGATATCCACCGGTTGCGTTTTTTCTGATCAACACAATTAGCCATTATTGTGCTTATATTTCAGTGACTTTGACTTGTTCTACTACTACCAGAGTTTCATGTGGAACTATTGATGAGGCAACCATTAACTTGAAAAGGGGGCAAGTTGCGCAAGACATGATGAAAGATGAAAGGCTTTCGTGGGGAAAGCTCAACGATATGATCGTCTTACTTTCAGTTTTTACTATTGATAGTTTTGCACAATCCAAAAGTTTCTAACCTTCGTAACAATGGGAATCATCTGGAATTTTGGTTTGTGAATTTCGTCCATATAGAAACTTCAGAACGACAAATGGGAATTTTGTACCACTAGGGAACCATCTGGTCTTGGTGTTTCCAAACCTCGTCATCTATCCTTTTCCATTGTAACTTTGTCCTGTTTAATTCCTAGAGAAATAGCTCAGGATCTCTTGTTTGTTGGATTGAATTTTCAGTACTGTAGGTTCTTTATTGGATCGATAACTGTGTAGTCACTTTAATTGTTGGTTAAGGAGTAGTTGGTAAATTTTAGGCTCGTAGTTATCTGCCTTTCAAATATGGAAGAGGGGAATGGGACATTTTATGTTCCGGGGGGTCATGAAAAGAATTTCTTCAGGATGATGTGATAATGCTTGGTTGCTACCAGGTTCATCTTGGAGATTGATTTAAGAATGTTAGAAGAGTAATTTCTGTCACTTGTAGGTAGATAGAAAATTTTGGCTTTTTACTGCTCAATTTTGTTGGTCTTCTGGCATTTACTTATCTATCTGATGCTTCTCACTGATGAGTTTTTTCCTTTGAATTCTCAGGTAAAGGTTTTGCCACTGGAAGAATAAGTTTGGGAGAAATAGAAGTCGTCGAAATCACCAAGTTTGAGTTTATTTGGGAGTACAATTTTCCTCAGGACAAGAGAAAAGGTGTTACTTTTTATAAACCTGTAGGAATACCAAATGGGTTTTTTAGACTTGGTGACTACTGTCAATCTAATGACCAGCCTTTAAGAGGGTTTGTACTTGCCGCACGTGAAGCGACTTCGCCTGAATCCGAATATTCATGCATTTGGAACCAAGACAAGCCACCGGCTCTTCTCAAGCCCCTTGATTATGCATTAGCCTGGAGTTCAAAAGATGGGAATGAGGAAGATTTTGTTGGATGTGGTTTCTTCTGGTTACCCATGTCACCCGAAGGATATAAAGCCTTGGGATTTGTGGTCACTATCAAGCCAGACAAGCCTGAATTAGAAGAATTTAGATGTGTTCGAGCTGATCTAACAGATAAATGCGAGAACTATAGACTAATGCTGGATTCCAATAATAGCTTTCCAGACTTAGCCTTTCGAGTCTGGACCACCAGGCCCTCTGATAGGGGACTGAATGGGAAAGGTGTATCCGCGGGGACTTTTTTCTGCACTAGCTATTGGAGTTCTGAAGGAGAGCTACCTTCATGTTTGAAGAACTTAAGTCCCACTCTACAAGCAATGCCGAATATGGATCAGGGTCATGCGCTCATAAGGCACTACGGTCCCACGATTTTCTTCCATCCCGATGAGGTTTATTTGCCATCTTCTGTTTCATGGTTCTTCAAAAATGGTGCCTTGTTATGCAGAAGTGGGGAGTCAGTTGGCGAGGCAATTGATGCTGGAGGCTCGAATTTGCCAGGTGGCGGGTCAAATGACGGGGCTTACTGGATAGATCTACCTAGTGATGACAGAAGAGAGAGCGTCAAGAAGGGAGATTTAGAAAGTGCAGTCCTCTATGTCCATTTGAAGCCGGCTTTAGGCGGGACTTTCACCGATATTGTAATGTGGGTATTTTGTCCCTTTAATGGGCCTGCTACCCTGAAGGTTGGAGTAATGAACCGAACCCTTAGCAAGATTGGACAACATGTGTGTGATTGGGAGCATTTCACACTCCGAATAAGCAACTTCACTGGGGAGCTTTGGAGTGTGTATTTTTCACAACACAGCGGAGGGAATTGGATGGATGCTTCTGATTTAGAGTTCATAGAGGGGAATAAAGCTATAATTTACTCATCTAAAAACGGTCATGCCAGTTTTCCTCATCCGGGTAGCTACATCCAGGGGTCCGCAAAGCTTGGGATTGGAGTGAGGAATGATGCTGCTCGTAGTAATTACTATGTTGATTCGAGCACCCGTTACGAGATCATGGCAGCAGAGTATCTAGGAGAAGGGATTGTTAGAGAGCCATGTTGGTTGCAGTTTATGAGAAAATGGGGTCCGACTGTCGTGTACGATTCGAGAGCTGAGCTAGGTAAGATCATCAATCGTTTACCATTGGCGCTTCGAAATTCAGTGGAGAATATTTTTGACAAGTTACCGGTAGAGCTGTATGGGGAGAACGGTCCTACTGGGCCGAAGGAAAAGAACAACTGGGAAGGTGATGAAAGATCCTAGTTTATTTGTTTGATTCTCGATGTACTGTGATGCTTGCATCAAACGGGACAGAACATCACAAAAGTTGGTCAGTCTTGCTGCTACCCTGTGTTAGTAGTCCTGCTCTTATTGGTTTGAAAACAGGCATGGTTTCGGAATTAGGATGGTGAAGTCTCTTGCGAAGCCGAGTGAGTAGGAAGTGGGAGAAGTCGAACATCAGTAGTACTTGCGGGTTGTTTCACTAGAGTTGATCTTATTTATTAGGAACGGCGAAGATATCTGTATAGTTGAGTGAGCATATTCGGAATTTATGTGGAAGAAGTCGAAATGCAAGGGGGTTTCTTCCCGGATTGCTAGCGAATTGAGAACAGATTCTCTGTAGATTGAAGATGAGCTTTAATGGCGGGAGAGGAGTAAAAATACGTCTTGAATTTTGTTGTGATGATATTAAGTTGTTGTAAATTGTACTACTTTATATGTACATTTGATTATTCTTCTTTTCCTTCACTTTTTCGTTTGCAACATTTTCTTCAAAGGTTTTGCCGTATGGCATGGTAGCTGATAACCGTGCAGCCTGTAAAATGTCTAAATCCAGCAAGTCTTTCTTCCTTAGTGAGCCAGATCAACCATTAGAATGAAGAAATAACCCTGTTTCCTAGGATTCGGGGCCATTAGAATGAAGAAATAACCCTGTTTCCTAGGATTCGGGGGTCCTGTAATGCGGGCGAGGTGTGCACTACAGGGTCGTAGGGCGGCCGCCCAAAACGATGTATTAAATCTGAAAAGTTTATATGACAATAATAAAGTTGTTGTCCTTACATTTTGTTTGTTGAATTATAGTCGCATATACAACAATACTTGTGCACCTTTCAATGTTTCTTTCTTAATCATTATGTACCGTTCTATATGGAATATTATCCTCGTAAAATAAAGTAAGGAAAAACACTCCATATGTTTGCAATACAATTAACAATCATCTAAAATGTCAAAAAAGGAGATTGGAAAACTATAAGGCTGAAAAAAGATGCTGCAGCCTGCAAACAAAGTCGCCAGTGGTACCCATTAGTTAATGGGCAAGCCATAGTGTCAAATGGACCAAATTGATAAGACCCACTCCTTTAATATCTAAATTAAGAAAATACTTAAAGTTTTAGGACTTAAAAGAGGATTAGACAATAACACGTTCCGAGATAGTGTAATTTGCCCTTAACCGTCTTTACGAGTCCACATTATTAACACTTGAAAATTGAGAGGCGGCCTAACTACCTGGGCCGTTAGGGTTCCACTTTACACAGAGAGAGAGAGAGAGACGGAAAGATGCTAGGGAAGAGGCTAATCTCCTTCCTGAAGAGAACTCCAACATCGCAGCTGTCAAGGTAATAATCTCTATCGTAACTTAAATCAATACAAGGGCTGATTGAGAGCCCTAATGATCTCAATTTCTCATGAACAATAGTTTTTTAGTAGGAAATAGCATAGCGAGAATGTATTGTGACAGAATTCCGCTTCGTGTGTAAGCAGTTTGGCAAAGTCGGCGGAGGAACCCAAGAGCAGTCCATGGGGCCGCAGAGTGGTTTCCGGCGCCTTGATCTGCCTCACTGGTGGCGTTGCTTTGAGTGCACTCAACGACCTTTACATTTATCATGGGTGTAGCAGGTGCGTTTGCGCATGATTGTTCTTGAGCATATTGAGTTTGGTTTAGTCGTACCTTGAGAATGACGCGTTTGATAGATACGTAAGAATGTCTTGCAATGGATTCAACTGCTGAATTATCGGACAACCGAATTGATTGAAATCAGAACTTGACAATGCGTCATTCGATAGATACCCAACAGTAAGATCTGATTGATTGAACTGCTGAACTATCATAAGATCGAATTTGTTTTTACAGAACTAGGGAATGAACTTCTGGATTAACGCATGACCACATTTATTGAAATCAGAACTTGAGAGCACGTCATTTGATAGATACCTAACAATGTCTTCTAATTGATTGAACTATCTTATGATTGAATTTGTTTTTTACACAACTTGGGAATGAACTGTTTTATAGATACATAGAAACGCCTTCTAGCTAATGGACATGTTTGAAACAGATGCATTCCCATCTGAACCAAGAGATTCTAAGTTGTTAGTTGCTAAAGGGTGAAGGGCTATTTCCTGTCCTCTCTCAAAATTTTTGCTTAGAGTCGGGATTGAAGCAGAGTAGTACTTTAATTTTTGAATTCGTCAAGAGTAGACAAAACAATTTGTACTTTAATTGATTTCCAATCCATCTTGAAAATGGCGCATTTGATAGATACATAAGAATGTGGTATAATGGATTCAACTGCTCAATTATTGTATGGTGGGTGTTTCTTTATTCAGAACTTGTGAATGGCATGTTTTATGGATGCAGAACAATGTCTCGTAGATGATTGAACTGCTGACTCTTGTGCGATTTACATCTGTTTCGTGTATGGACGAGTTTGGTTCTCAGAAATTTCCTTAGTGTTGGGCTTGAAGGAGCGTGATATTTACTTTTAAAGTCATCACAAGTTGACAGAACGTTCTGCACTCTAGTTGATTTGCAATACCATCTAGGAGAGTCATATTGGTTATATAATATCTTAGTTGACTTCCATAAAAGACTGTCTTGCATGCTCACCATACTAACCAAACCGAGCCTGAAGTCCCAGTCAATTGGGGTTGGCTACATGAATCCGTTTTCTCCATTGAGTGTTGTCAAGGGCGTCATATTTCATCCTATGCAAAAAACCTAGATTCTTTTGAACTACCGTCTCTAGAGTCAGTTTTGGTCTAGCCCTCCCCTTAGTCCTACATGTTCACTGTGGAGAAATCTTTAACTGCCATGGGTTCTTCACGTTTCGGTTGGGTAAAATGGTTTCTTCACCCTCTAGAAAAAGATCATCAGGAGTCCATGCCAAGAAGAATGTGAGACCCACAACTTTTTCAAATGCACAATTAACAGGCAGGCTCAAACATAGAGGACTTCTTTGGTTATTCGTCCAAACTTTGTTTTCTTTTCCTTACCGGCTCATCCAAACTATGTTTACAAGGCCTTGTAACTTTGTCCTGGTTATTTTGGGTTGCTCTGACAATCCTTATGAGTTATGACCATGATACTTTTCATAAGTGGCCTTTCATTTCCGTTTCATAGGTATATTTTTATTTCACTTCGCTCAATTCTGAAGTTGCATGTGGACTTCTAAGTTTTCCTTGCTTCTTATGAACATTAGACTACCCTTTAGCTAAGGTGTTGATGTACAATGGCTTGCTTGGATTGCAAAAGGGTTGGAAGTAGTTCTCTCCACTTGCGTGCCAAGATCCAGCAAAAGCTCGGATTTTAGTTTTCTTTGTCATCTTCTCTTCATGACTCTTGTTTAACTTTACCTTGTGCTTAATAGGGTGAAATTGATATGCTGGAGAGTAACAATTGTAAATTTAGTATTCTTGCATGAGTTGCATATTTGTAGACATAATGTCTGAACTCTATTCTTTAGAATATGAAAGTTACAGAGATGAAGAAAAGTTCACTCATCTTTTGCCCCATCCCTAGCTTCAGTCACGAGACATGTGAGATCTGTGTTAATTATGTTGCATGAATGTAATTGTCTTATTTTTTTCCTCACCGTTGCTGTATGTTGCTCAGCAAGGCCATGGAGAGAGCCAGTAAAAACCAGGCAATTATAGATGCCATTGGGGAGCCGATTGTAAGAGGTCCTTGGTACAATGCATCACTTGCAGTTGCTCATAGGAGACATTCTGTATCTTGCACATTTCCTGTTTCTGGACCACAAGGCACTGGAACCGTTCAATTTAAGGCAATTCGTACTGGAGGTCTGTACCTTCCTCTTGTAGTCTTGTGCTACCATTGTTTTAAGTCTTGCTACATGATTATACATGCAAATCCTAAATGCTTAATGTAAATAATGTTGACTCCAAACCTAATAGATTGCATATCGAGAGATTGCGTGGAACTTGCCCACTGGTAACTCCTGTTGCATGAAAATTATAATTGGTATACGCATTGTTTTGTTGGGTGCATGCATTGATTTACGGGGCAATACTTGTCTATATCCATTGATTTAGTAACATGCTTCAATCTTTTGTGACCGTGTGCTCTATCACAAACAGATGACACCTGGTATTCATTCTTACTTCCGCGTGATTGGGAAGTCCTTGTCATGGAAGCTCTGCTTCATGTTCCCTCAAATGAAGAGAAACAGAGAACGTTCCGAATTAATCTTTTGGACAACATCCCTTCTCCAGCTACCGTAGCATGCATTGATTGCAGGTCTCCAGAATCAGCAGTCGTTAGAGAAGAAGTGAAGTCATCGAACTAGTTAGGACTACATTTGAGAATGGTACTTATGTTGCTCTGCCTTTTCATACAGGTTTTCATTCAACCAATCTTGCGTTGGTACTAGGCAGAAGCTCCATGTTTGACCTGCTTGTTGGCATAAATTCTGCTATATGACCATTTGTCCTGAGCGATGCGCTTATTTCACATCTGATACCGATCTTGTCTTTTTGTCAATGTTATATGTTTCAATAGCCGGAACTGGTTCGGAAGTTTATAGATAATAACAAACTTTTTCACAGCTACACGAGCTTATTTTTTCTGGGTTTCGGTTGGGAAAGAGCAGTAATTAGCCGACTACTTTGACCTAGTTGGCTATAGATGATTGTTTTGAACTGCTTAGTTTGTATAAATGCGACCGCCTGCTTGTAGTCATTTGTTCATCCATTCATTCTCTTCACGCGATCACTGCTTATGCCATTTGAAAATAATAGAGATACGTAGGGGCTGGTGCCTCAAAATCATTTTTCGGTGGAAGATTAATGAATATCTTGTGTTTAGACGAGCTTAAAAAGTGGGACTTCTTCGAGTATTGAAGTTCTTGGGCTTATTGGCCCTTGTATTGTATTTGTTGTTGTGGTCTCAGATTTGAGTTTTTGGGTGTTCTATTGCTCTTCACTTTGGAGCCTCTGCTTCCCTGTCTCATTTTCCAGGAGACTTTCCTTGAGATTTGGCCTGTGAATAGGTGACCCTAGCATCCGAGGCTACCATCCTTAGAAATGGAGGATAATCTAAGCCGTTGATTGATAATTTAGGGTATGGTTCTGCCCCTTCCTGCCTTAGAGGCCGATCCAACGCGTCAGGCCCGGAGGAGATCTGATTGAGCTTCTCAAACAAATACGGGGATCTGCTCGTGTTAAAAACCGATCTTTATATCCTCTTGAAGTTAAATCGTGAATAGATCAACAATGCAGGTATTTGTATACACGATCACGTATAAAATTTACCATTTCAATCCCAGTTTATCATTTTGACAAATTATTGTACCATCCATTTGTCCATTATGTCCAGCATCACTTATTATTGGTGATAGTGTTTAAGTTCAAGAGTGGTGGAGAATATTTTTGTTCATTCTTGTCATGTTTGATCGCGACTCGTTCTCAGTGTAAATGCATTAGTAATTTTTATGTGCACAACATCACCTGTATATGCTATCTCGGCACGTACATTTCCTTGACTATTCTAAGCTACCATTATTAATCAACGCCATTAGATTTTTTCCCGAGTCAAATAGTCTTCTCGTATACTTTAATTGCGCCTTATTTGTTGATTGGCGTTGTTCATTTCATCCTTCAGCATCGGTGGTTTCACTCTTATTTGTATATTCGTGTTTTTTTTAAAAAAAATCAATCATTAGTGTTGGTTGTCATCATGTTGATTGAGATTTGTCACCGTTTTTTTTTTTCAGTTTATTAAGAATTTTTTTTATAGGGATCATTAAGTTAAATATTGTAAACGTTGATGTTTTGGTATCTATCGTATTATCTTGCATACCCAATTAATTACAGTGTGTCGTAATGCCCAATTGCATGTCATGGATCGCGAATACTAAATTCTATATATGTGGGCTTTTTATTAATTGTAATTAAAAAAATGGTAAAAATCAACATTATCTTGTTACTGGCTAAAGTATATATTATCTTGTTTTTATTTACGCCAAAGTATGTTTTCTTTAAAGTTGTCGGTTCTGAAAAGAGAGTTTAAACGAGAAGGACGAGAAACTTTTATGTATACCGAGGATAGGAGGAGTGGTGGTGTTCACTCCGGTTCGTTTTTAATTTTTCAGCTATTTTTTAGCACACTTTGATGATCGGCTTCGTTTACTTTGTAGATCTCGGCGAGAACAGTAATCATATCAAAAATTGTGTTAATTGGATTTCAGTAAATATATGATCGGCACACGTGAAAATTGCAAAAATAAAAATAAAAATTGGGCTGCGATTCAGTGTATTTTTGGATCTAGTTTTTGTTTTTCTTCAATATTGACGTGTGCCGATCATGTACTTAATGTAATCCGATGAACACGATCTCTTGTATGGTTATCTACAAAATGAACAGAACCGATCATCAAAATGTGCTCGAAAAATAGCCGAAAAATTAAAAATGAACCGGAGGGAACAACACCACCCTTCTATCCTCCCCGTTATCCATAAAAGTTAGCAAAGGACGAGGAGAGTGGGGTGGTGGGCGCAGGGATTATGATGATATTCTGGCCGTATCTAATTATGACTCCGTATCCTTTTGGTGGGCCATGCTTCTCTATATGCAGAACAGAAAGTATTTTCCTTCGCAAAAGCCAAAGGGCGGTCTGTCCCCTCTTGTGCCGGACAGCGGCTTACGCCGTTGACGATCTAGAAAAAATAGACCTGCTAGTACTACCCTCCCCAATTTTTTTTTGTTTTGTTTATGGATCTACATCCTTTTTTGAATGAGAAAATCTTTAGGGAGCATCCCGTGTAAAAAAGATTTACGGTGCAAAATTGCGGGCGTTTAAAAGTGTTTTGAATGATTCGAAAAGTTAAAAATACATCTCAGCCATTGATTGAGCAAATGGACGGGTAAGTAAGTTTCTTTCTTTTTAAAATTGTAAATGCCAATTTTATTTTTGTTGGGTAGGCTTAAGTGCACGGTGCACTCCTTATACCGTTACGCTAAAGGTCTCTTAGGCTATATATATACAACCCATCTTACTATCTAGAGTTAGGTTTTTTTTGTTTTTTTGTTTACTTCAAATCCCAGAGTTAGGTTAGATCACATATTTGTGGTAAATCAAAGTTATTGCGGGTTATTTTTTAATATAAAAAATCTAGTCATAGTGTGGGATTTGCCGCCTCCATCGTTTCTCTATGGCAGGTGTTAAATACACATCCATACCTATGAACTGGAACTGTTATAACATCATGATGACGTTCGTTTTACGTCTTATGTAAAATTACATGACAAAATCGTCATTGAGCACAAGTGAGTTTTGATTGAAAATGAGAGTGACTTACGCTTTGTTTGGAACATTTTTTTTTAAAAAAAATTGAAAAAATAGTAGAGATAATAAGTGTGGAGAGATAGAGAAAGAAATAATTAAAAATAAAGGGAATTTTTTGAAAAATATTTTTCAAAAAGAGAAGCAAACACAGCATTATTTTTTTTTGTTGTTATTTGAATATATTTTTTGTATTTGTTTGTTTTGCGTCAAATTTTTGTGATTTATTGATTCGTCTCGATAAAATGAATCGGAAAAGTAAATTTTTTTTTATCGAAACTCATAATTTTTTTAATAAAGACAAAAATAAGTCAATAAGACAGTTTTTTTTTACTTATTCTTTTTTTTTTAAATTATGAGTTTCGATCAAAATTTTTTATTTTTTTGATTCCTCTCGCTGAGACGAATTAATAAGTTACAAAAGTTTGATTCAAAGCTAGCAAATGCGAAAAAAATTAAATAAAGATAAATAAAAAAAATTACTGTTTAACTTTTGAAACTAAATGAGCCTATATATATTTCTCCATTTTAATAAGTCCGTTTTTACTGTCCAACGTAATAATTGGGTGAACAATTTTTCACGAGTGGTAGGTCTAATATTGCAATCTACTACTATTGCTTTAATCAATGTGCCCTACGCAATAATTGGGTAAGCAACCCAAAGGGGTTGTTCAAGTGATCTTGGCTTGGGGAAGAGTTTGCTTATTTCAAAGGTCTTTATTCTTCTTGTTAGTAATTCCACCTTACCTCATCGTAGGGCTGTCAATGAGTCGAGCCAAGCCAAGTTTTCTCAAGCTCAAGTTTGACTCGTTCAAAAAACTTGAGCTCGAGCCCTTAACTAGTAGAGTTTAGTCATTTACTAAATGAGTCTTTTTAATCGAGCCGAACCTCCCTTCTCGAGCTGAGCTTTTTTCGAACGAGCCTTCCACTCGGCTCATTTACTAATTGAGCTGAAAACTCGAGCTCGATCGAGAGCAGTGTTAACGAGCCAAGCTAGCGAGCTGCTTAATTCATTTGCAGTTCTACCATGCATAAACGTGTGAAACGACTGTGAAGAATTATAGGAATTAGCCCGAGGTGTGCGCAAATTGATCCGAAAACACCGTGAAATATTTTAAAAAAAGGGTGAACAACTTTTCACGAGTGAAAGGTCTATTGCAACGTCTATCGCAAATTGTTTTATCAATGTGAGGGAATGTATTCCTCAAGTAGCAAATTCAACAAAAATAGTAGTTAGGAAAATTAAAAACGAAAGTAAAAGGAAAAGATTGATGTTTACTACTCCTTGTCTCTCTTCTTGACTTTGTCAAATTCCACGTGGCCCTACCTCCAACGTCGTTGAGCCCTGTAAACTTTGGGTCCCACCTTTGTCGGCTTGTCGTTCTGGAGCAAAGCGACTCGTGGGCCCCAACCTGTCCTGTCTACTCAAACAAAGTTTAAATTCTCGCGATATGTTATTTTACCCAGAAAAGCTACGTGCACAGCAGTTGCTACACAGCAGCTGTGCACAGACCCCGTTTTCTCCCGCCTCGGGTCGCGCAAAGATGATCGGAGCCGTTCATTTTGTTCAAAATATATTGTTTAAGGTCTTTGTAAATAATAAGCTTCATTCGATATCGTTAGAGGCGTTAAAAAAACACCCAAAATCACTTCAGAATTTAGGCCTAAATTCTGAAGTGATTTTGGGTGTTTTTTTAACGCTTCTAACGATATCGAACGAAGCTCATTTTTTACAGAGACCTTAAACGACATATTTTGAACAACATGAGCGGCTCCGATCATCTTTGCGCTACCCGAGACGGAAGAAAATGAGATCTGTGCACAGCTGTTGTGTAGCAGCTGCTGTGCACGTAGCACTGCTCTATTTTACCCACCGATCTCAGGGTCAAGTTGGGCTGGGCTGGGCTTCACCCCATTTTTTTTCTTCTTTCTTGGGTAAATAAGTCCGTAGTGCACCCCGTGTAATGCGCTGTTTGGAAGAGTTTGTTTTTAATTTAAACTGTTGATTAATGAGATTGATTGTTGTACAACGCACCACACGGGGCGCACTACAGCACCCACGGATTTATTTGTCTAGATTCAGACGTAGAATAAGTAAATAAGCAAGATAAACACATAAACAAGATTACCGAATGAGTCAATTAAGCAAGATTACCGAATGAGTCAATATCGGTAGGTTTCGCATCTTATCATGCGAATTCAATTATTACGAAAATATAGTAGGTATTATCGTTGATGTGAGTAAATTAAGCATGAAAGTAATTAATAGAGAAAGAAATTAACAATGATCGGTCAATAATAGTCTATTAATTGTACTATTCTATCGTTTCCTTACATGATACGGTTATAATTCTTTCAAAGCTCGTGTGGTCCCCCTCAAGTTTGGATGAATCACATTAGTTGATGAATTAAATATAATCACAATAAAGATTTACCAGCGTATTGACATCATCTATGTGCACGAGTAATGATTTTGACTAATCGTTTGCGACCACTTAATTTATTGTCCATCTGTGTACTTTCAATGACAGAGTTTTAGTATAATTCACATTTATAATCCTTTCTGTAGGTAATCTTATGTCCACATACATAAAGAATTATCGACCTCAACCTCAAGTACATAAGAAAGCCTAAAAAATGGATATATATTTGGCAACTACTATAAGAATGTAATACAAATGGGCAAATTTCACTGACCTCCCCTGAGGTTTCTGACACGAACAGAAACCTCCCCTGAGGTTTCTGAAATGACACTGCCCTCCCCTCCTTTACCCGACAATACCAATGGACCCCCCTGCCGTTACCTTTCCGTTAGAAAATGGATGGAAAAGGTGATGTTGTACTATATTTTTTACAATACCTCTACTACTCTCATCAGACTCTCTACCCCTCTCATTTATAAAATATAAAATACAAACATCTCTACACTTTGTGCTCATTTCACTTTGAGATTTTGTCCTTATTTAAAAGGATTTCATATTTGTTAATTTTCTGTCAAACTCTTGTGAATTATTGGTTCGTCTTGATAAGAGGAATTGAAAAAAGTAAAAAATTAAGACTTTTACCAAATATTTTGAGAAATTCAATATTTTGGGTAAAAGTAATAAATTTATACTCTTTTGATTCCTCTCGTTGAGACAAACCAATAATCCATAAAAATTTAACGCAAAACTAGCAAATACGAAAAAAATTCAAATATGAACAAAAATCAAAAAGCCTAAAAATCCCACAAACAAGCCTGCATGAAAAAATTGAATATGAACAAAAACTAAAAAGCCTAAAAATCCCACAAACAAACCCACAAATTTTTTTTCGTGCGAGCTTGTTTGTGGGGTTTTTTAGGCCTTTTGATTTTTGTTCATATTTGAATTTTTTTCGTATTTGCTAGTTTTGTGTTAAATTTTTGTGGATTATTGGTTTGTCTCAACGAGAGGAATCAAAAGAGTATAAATTTATTACTTTTACCCAAAATATTGAATTTCTCAAAATATTTGGTAAAAGTCTTAATTTTTTACTTTTTTCAATTCCTCTTATCAAGACGAACCAATAATTCACAAGAGTTTGACAGAAAATTAACAAATATGAATCCTTTTAAATAAGGACAAAATCTCAAAGTAAAATGAGCACAAAGTGTAGAGATGTTTGTATTTTATATTTTATAAATGAGAGGGGTAGAGAGTCTGATGAGAGTAGTAGAGGTATTGTAAAAAGTATAGTACAACATCACCTTTTCCATCCATTTTCTAACGGAAAGGTAACAGCAGGGGGGTCCTTTGGTATTGTCGGGTAAAGGAGGGGAGGGCAATGTCATTTCAGAAACCTCAGGGAGGTTTCTGTTCGTGTCAGAAACCTCAGGGGAGGTCAGTGAAATTTGCCCAATACAAATGTATCATTTTGTTGTGTTTACTTAGAGGTACGCGTATACTACACTTGCCCTTTAGGTGTTAGTGGGGCTCCTCACAAATGGCCAGTAGAATTCGGGTCCCAAAATTTATTCAAGATGTACATAAATTAATTTGAGATTACGGGACAAAAAAAAAGAAGAAGCAATGTACAATAACATTTTCAAAGTGGGACGGTAAGCCCCAATTAGCTCTGATTAGGGCTATAAATGAGCTGAGCAGCTCGTGAATTCGGCTCAGCTTGTTAACGCTCTACTCAATGCGTTTATTATAAGAGCCAAGCTAAAGTTGTTGCTCATTTAGCTTGTTCGGCAAAAGCTTAGTTCTTTAAGAGAGGCTCGACTTAATTAAAAAGGCTCATTTAGTACTCTATAAATAACTATGTTTGGCTTATTAAGGTCTATGTTCGTCAAGGCTCGAGCCGAACTCAAACTCAAATTTTTGACTTGTTTACCGCCCTCGCTCTGATTATTTTTAAAGTTCAAGGTCAACTACAATTTCAAGCCGAGAAAATGAATGAAAATATCATACAACCATAGTACTGAGTACTAAAGTACTAATGAATAATGCAATGGGTACAATCACCCTTAATTGCCAGAAAACCAGAAATGAAAAAGACGAAACAAGAAAGGATTGCCAGCAAACAGAGGCCTACCTAGCTTAGCTACACTAATAATGGCAGTAGCCAAGAAAAGCTCCACTGTTAAGCTCAAAGTCCAGTCCAGTATTCCCCACCAACACCACTGTTGAGTACTCTTGTTAGGGAGTAGTACTACTTGTAGGGACGGCTGGAGAAACCGATGATGCGAGTGACGCCCACAAACCCGACACCTGGGCCCCACCCCCTTCAACCATAATCACTCTTCCCCCCACCACCACCACACCTACCTTTCCCCTTTCCTTTCCTCTTTTCTCTTTTCTCATCTCCTATTTACCAACCAGACCCAACAAAAACTAATAAACCCACAAAAAACAACAAACCCTCTTCATCCCTTCTCCTTCTGATTCTTGAAAAATTTCCTAGTTTTCCTGGCGATTCGTGATGGAAGGTGATCTGGGTATACTGGGTATTTCCTCCTCCGGCGGCGGCGGCGGAGGTGGGTCGGCGTCGACAGTGTCGAAGGAGGACAACCTGGGTTTGAGCTCCGAGGAATCTTCCTCGGACCCGAATGATTCTGAGCTTGAGTTGGGTCTTGGGCTGAGCCTCGGCGGCGGCGGTGGGTTGAAAGCTAAGCAGGCTGTGAACTCGGACGGAGGAACATGGGGCCAATATGGGAGGATTTTGACGGCTAAAGATTTCCCTTGTAGTAAGTCTCCGTCCTCCTTGTCGTCTTCATCATCGTCTTCTTCCATGACCAAAGTTAGTTTCCCCACCGGAACCAAGAGAACTGCTGATTCTAGGTAATTTCAATTTCTTGCTGTTCTTTTCCTTTTTATGGGTTTTTGCAGTTCTTTTCCTTTTTTCCTTTTTATGGGTTTTTACCCTGATAGATCATTGGTTTATGCTTGTTTGCCCCTGATTTATGTTTTGATGGATTTCGGTTGCATTTATGAGGCTTGTTTTTCTGGAATCTTAAAATTTAGGGCTGCAAATGACCCAAGCCGAGCCGAGCTTTGAAGTTTCAAGCTTGGCTCGTTCAAAACTAGCCTAGCTCAAGCTCTGCCCGGGCACGAGTCGAGCTCGAGCTTGGCTCATTTAGTATGGAGGTGTTCGAGCCAAGCTAGTTTACATGTTTGTTTTGCGCCGAACCTCTACAAACAAACCTGAGTTACAACTTAACTCAAGTTTGACTCTTTTACTAGGCGAGCTTAAAAATCAAGCTCGACTCATTTACTACCGAGCCAAGCCCTGAGCTGCTTGCGAAGAGCTCTAAATTAAGTCTTTTGCAGCCCTAAATGTTTTTGCCTAATCCTGCCTTCTTTTTCTTTTCTATTTCACCCTGCCTGCCTTTATTATTTTTCTTAGTTTTCATTTTCAGTTATTATTAGGAGTGTATAGTTGCTGTGGAATCTGATTCCAGAGATAAGGTGTACCTTTTGTTTCCTTTTCTGGTTCTCTTTTTGATTTATTCTTTGTTCAGCTGATTGAAAATAAATCATCATTAAGGAATTTTCCATTAGTAAAGAACAATAATGAGGCCTCTCCTTAATATTTAATGCAATTTGAGTTCTGTCAATGAGTTAGAATTGGGATGCTGAGGAGTTAGACTCCGGGAAAAAGATACCCCAGACCCTATATACTACCAAATAAAAGGATTTAAGTGGAAAAAGTCATTTCTCCATTTATGTGCTTACATTTCTCTGAATCTGCCAAGGGTGGGTTCCCTTCCATGAACTGCTGAGGTTCTATGTGATTCTAGCGGGCCACACACACGATATGTGAATAGAAAACAGTAAAGAAATCAACACACAGAATATACGTGATTCCCCAATACCGGGTACATCCAAATGGGAGCGAGAGCGGCTGTCGTTTCTTATTCAATCTTCTTATTCAATCAACTGAACAAGAACTTATTAGTATCTCTTCATATTAACATATGAGTCACAGGTTCTAACACATTTGGTGCTAGAAGTTTAACTGCACCTTGTTAGGCCTTCATATTATTGACAATACCATCTGTCTTGCATCATATGACTGCAGTATTGTTCGAAAATTTGGAAGGGAAAATATGATGGTTTGTCGCCTAGAATTCCCTTACCTGATGGCAAGGGTGATGTGAAAGTTGAATCACTACTTGTGGAGGATGGGATCTACAATTGTACTTGCATTTGAAGGGTTTTAATCAATTAATCAATTACGAACCATAAAATCTGTGCCTTAGTTTTTATTTTTTTGCAGTGTCCTCTTAAACGTCTGCTAAACCACTAGTATTCACCCAGTATACTGCAAAAAGTGTATGCATGGTGCCTTTGCTCTAATGAATAGGCAATTTGGGAAACGATTGACAAACAAGTACCATCACCTCACCTGGAATGAACATCCGAATGATAAAATAGTGATAGTTCTGGATTTAGTAGATTCACATTGCTTCTATTTTGTAAAACCCCTGGAACTTCCAGCTAGTTCGAGGTTATCATCAGGGCTTGGTTATTTGATATTTGCAGTAATTTCTAAGTCCGAAATTTTCAGAGTGACTGATGAGCTTCATTTTATCGTATTTCTTTCCTACGACTACAATCAGTTTCCTTTTAATTTTTGCATACTTGGTAATCTGCTGATGTTGGACCTGTTTTTCTTACTATTTCTTATATACTTATTTGTCAAGTTGACTTGATTGTAGCCACTAAATTGTTGCCATTAGTTTCTTGCCTCATGGAATTTTCCCCTTATCATGTGATTGTTGAAGCAGTCAAGTTGTGGGATGGCCTCCTATAAGAGCTTATAGAATGAACAGCTTGGTCAACCAAGCAAAATTACCTACCACTGAAGCATTTCACGCCAAGGTTGAGAAAAATTCAAGCAAGAATGGTGGGGTGGACATGACTAAGAGCGGAAACCAAAAGAACAACAGCACTGTTAAGGAGAAAGGACAGCCGAGGAATTCACCATTTGTGAAGGTGAACATGGATGGATTTCCAATTGGAAGAAAGGTGGATCTGAATGCTCATAGCTGTTATGAAACATTAGCACAAGCATTGGAGCACATGTTTTGTGGACCTACCACAACTGGTGGTTTGAGACGTGAGTTGTTGTACTCCCTCATATTTTGGTCAGAATTTCAGTGGTTATTTATTTTGATTCGTTTGATTAAATTTGTTCACTAAATTCAAGCCCTCCTCTCTACCTCTACCTTCCCCCGGAGCCCATATAAACTTCCATTAGAAGGGAAAAGAAAGATTAGGTCAAGGAGAGTTTATTAGATGTTGGATGTTGATATTTGTAGCCTCAAATGCTTCGTCATTAAGACAACTTCCTTGAGGATAGATTTCTAGGTTCTGCAATTTCATGGTAGGGCTTTCAAGAAACGTGACTCTTAGCAGTTTAGCATGCTTGTAGCTTTATTCATTAACAAAAAGAAAGTTACCAGCTGTGCTAGTGCTGAAAGTTGAGTCATTTTACAATGGCCAGCAAAATGTTTGATTTGCTTGCATTTGCATATGTGCAAAGACTCTCAACACAGGGTTAATATACAATGACTTTTCATAAGATAGGATGAAGGTGATCAAATTCATGATTCTTTGAAATTTGCTGCTGCACAGTTTGTGTTTGACGTAAATGCCAAACCTTTTGAAGTATCTTTCTGAGGATGATATCTTGATTGAGTCTCGGGAACTTGATACAGTTTGATGTTTTACTTGTCCCTGTGTAGACTTTGTGTGTCTTTGTTGTGAGTGATAATGACAATTTCTGCGTGATTAGGACCAAGCAAGGGGGAGTATGAAGCAATGACAGAAGCAACGAGACCAGCCTCAAAGTTATTGGACGGATCATCTGACTTTGTGCTCACTTATGAAGACAAAGAGGGAGATTGGATGCTTGTGGGCGATGTTCCATGGAGGTAGGTCTCTTCAGCTCATTTATAAACACTATAGTGATCGATGACTATAGGAGTTCTATGTGATCAGCTAATGAATTTAACTCATGTGCTCTAATCTAGATACATAGTGTGTAGGAGTATTGATTGATCAACGTGTACAATATGACAGTCTACTATTACATCGTTGCTGCAGATATCATTGCTGGTTGTATGTTCTGTCTTTAAAGTCCTTCGAGGATTCGCGTAGTCCAATATGTCTAGGAAAATGCGACGAATTTGTAGGTGCCCTTTTGTTATCCCAAAGTTATCAACCGATCCCTCACTGTAAGAACCTTGTGCACTAGACCATCAACTCAATACGAGTCTTCCATCATCTGGAATATAGATTTTTTGGCAGAATCTGAAGGGAGTTAACGGTGTGTTCCACTGATAATTTGTGTAATATTGATATACTTTTGGTGTTTTACTTGTGATATAAGGGGATTGAAACTTCATGACAAGGAACAGTGGGTAAACAAATAAATTCTATTAGTGCCCCCATCAAACATGGAAATAAGTGAAGATATAAATGTTTCCAAATTTTGAAAGATTTTTCCCTCACACTACCTGTTTAAGTGACTTCTTAGAAACTTCACACGTACTCACTCTTTCAGTTTTGAGCACTTTAACCAGACTCAAGTCTGTTTTGACACTTTTCAATTGTTATTTGTATTCAGGATGTTTATTAGTTCTGTGAAGAGGCTTAGAATCATGAGGACATCTGAGGCTAATGGACTTGGTATGTTGATGTCTAGCAAACAATGTCATTCTTTATAGTACGACATAGATCTTTATACTAATTATTTTGTCATTTCTATTTTGAAGGGTCGAGCTTCCAAGAACGGAATGGGAGGGAAAGTAAGCCCATCTAGACTGGTTTCCCTACTCATTTAGTAAGACGAACATAACCCCACACTTGAAGAATGGAATACACACAGGAGAAAACGAGAGATACTGCATGGTCCATAAGCATTTTGTTGAAGTAATGACTGATCCTCTATGGTTGATATGTTTCTTGGGAATCTTCTTTTTTTTGGTTGCTTTTCTCCGCAGTATTTTTCACCCATCCTCTGGGAGAGCCTTTTGTCTGTGGACGTGACCAGCATCTTAGTAATCTATGTTACATATGCATATACTTAACAAAAGCTGCGTTCTGTTGTATGTACGGGATGCTTTTGTTGATGAGGTTTGCTGCACCCGAAATGGATTCTTTTGTCCTTGTTAATGGAAAGAAAGTTCACATGGTTTGTCTATGAAATGGTTCCTTATGTTGCAAATCTGTTGTCTTTCTCTATTTTAGAAGTTTACGGTCTCCTTTATGATGTTTTTCGTTTCTGTCACCCTCAATACCCTGTAATTGCAGTTTTTGTGTGTTGGTAACTATCGAGATGCACTTTTGCATGTTATACTGGCTGAGACTCTCTTTTACCCTGAGAGATTATATATCAACTTACAATCAATCTGTGTTGTTTATTTATTCTGATGATGAGTAATATCTGGAAATCCAACGGACAAGACCATCTTATCCAGAAGGTATTGAAAGTTGAGTATACAGCTTCAGTTGCTGTATCTTCCCTGGCAAGGTTGCAGTTCTAGTTGATCTGGGCATGGGGTTTTCATTAGTGTAGCTTCTTGCCTTTGAAACATGAGATGTGATTATGTGAGTATGTTCGCTGATGCTAAATCATCGTCTCAATAGCAGCCAATTTTTTTTTTAGCGAACTATCCTAGCCCCTTTTTCATGTGTGCCTCTATCTTGCATTTGGAGATGTAAACGTTTGGCCAGAGAGAAACATGCAAATGGAGACAAAGTATGAAGCAAACATGGAGAAAATGCCGAGAGAGTTTTCGCGCGGTTGATTCCTAGGTGTAGTGGAACTCAATATTGATCTGGAGATAGAGCTCGAACCCCAGATGTGAGTTTTTCTATTTTGACTAGCTCCCCTGCCGTGATTGAATGAATCAATCTCCCATAAAGCCTAATAACATGTTGCATCACCAACTGTACCAAAAACTCAAGTTGTTACGAAATAAGCCTACCAGTTTATATCAAGTTATTCAACACTAGGTACCATCAAAAACTGCAGTCTCATTAACGGATAGGCTTCTTTTTTTCTCAGGTTCTTGGGTCATCTGAATGCAAGCATGAGATGCAGGGGAACTGTAGGCTTCGAATTTTTTTTCCCCAGTAGAGAATCGTGCGTAAAAGAAAAGAAACACGAACGAACAGGGCAACTGAAAATTCCATTGTTGTAATTCTACAGTAGGTACAATAAGGTGGTTTTGTATTTAGCTTAAATATATTTGCTTGTACAACAAAAGAAAGAAAGATGAAACAACAAAACTTGGGAAAAAGGGATTACAGATTAAACAAAGAAACTTGTACGTACAGAAGAAGAAGAATTAAAACACTCAGGAGTGACTCTATTATCAACAGGTCATGACCTGAAACGATGGTAAGTGTTGTCCGTCACAACGTTGTGACGATCGCAAGAATTAGGATGTTCACACGAGAGTGACGTTACGCCGCCTACTGTCATCTTTCCCGGACCTTGTGCACTGATTGCGACCTCGTGTTACCTATGCTTCAAATTAACTGATCTGGTGTCCTGTTCTTACATTAGGCCATTTACTGGTGATGTGGTAAAGACCGGCTTTTCTTTGTCAACAGCATTTCCTATGGCACCGGTGCTACTGCTTTTTCTTCGAGGCTTTGCCTCTCCAAGCATGGTTATGACATCCCTCATGGATGGCCTGTCTTTCGGAAGCTTGGCTGTACAAAGAAGCGCTATCCGAAGAACCAAAAGCATCTCTTCCTGAACATGTTTGCAATTTCCAACGATAGGGTCCAGTGTTTCTTCCAGAGATTTGTTTTCTCGAATCATCCTCCGAATCCATTCAACTATGTCACCAGATTCTGCAAACTTAGGATCCAACGGGTGTTTACCCGTTAGAAGCTCCATCAGAACAACTCCGTAGCTGTATATATCGCTCTTCTCGTCCACTTTCAACGTATATCCGTATTCTGCCAAGAATCATTCAAATTCAGCACTGTTAATATATCTCCAATGAAATAATCAGTTTTGTTACTCCCTTGTCTCAATTTGTATGTCCATCTTTACTATTCGAGACATCTGAAAAAAAGTCTATATTTTTGTAGCTTAGGCTGTTTTAGATTACTAGAAATTGTCCAAAAGAATCAAGTGGTAGGAAAAATCTTAAAACATTTTCTAAAGAACATTTTGTATAGTTATTAGTTGACACGAAATAGATGAAAGAACTTAGGAAAAGATTTAGCAAAACTAGGAACTCACCAGGGGCTATGTATCCGTAGGATCCAGCAACCACAGAAACTGTCTCATTCTTTCTAACCAACATCCTCGCCAATCCGAAATCTGCAATCCTCGCTTCAAGATTCGCGTCGAGCAATATGTTATTTGACTTGACATCCCGGTGGAGGACCGCAGGGTGGCAGTCGTGATGGAGATATGCGAGCCCTTGAGCTACTCCAACTGCTATGTTGTATCTCAAAACCCAATCCACAAGCATCCTCCCTCCTTGCTTTCCATGTAAAGCTGAACCAAGGCTTCCATTCGGCATATACTCGTAGACTATCATTGATTGAGAATCATTGTGAAGAAATCCCAATAATCTCACAATATTCCGATGCCTTAACCTCCCAAGGACATTCACTTCCCCAACAAGATCATCGCTTGTCCCCAGTTCGATATCTGTCCCCGATTTCCACAACTTTTTAACTGCCACAACTGTATTCAGTCGTCGTAAATCTGCCTTGTAAACAACCCCAGTCGCACCCGTTCCAACCACATTCGAATCCTCGATGCACTCTAAAATATCGTCGCTGGTGAACCCAAGCCTCTGGAATGCCAGTAATCTCCAAGGCCACTGTCCTTTCCCCATTTCAAACCTTTCCTCGAAGCAACACCCATCTAAGTACCACCTCTTGTATAGAGATTGACCACCTAAAACTGCCAACGCGAAAGCCAAAAGCGATGCGATGGCTATGACCCATCCTGCAACAATGTGTTTAGCGTGCAAACTCTTTTCCCTATAGATTGAGTTTTGGGAGCAAGGGGGTAAGACCCCACCGCAGAGACCAGCATTGCCGATAAGGTCATTGGGGTTTATTGTCCTGAGCATACCGTTGGAAGGAACAAGACCCTCTAGGTTGTTGTAAGAAACATTGAGCACTTCTAAGGCAGGAGAGTTGCCAAAGTTTTCGGGTAATCCACCGGTCAGAGAATTGTTGGATAGATCAAGAACGGATAATGTGGGCATCAATGCGATTTCTACTGGGATTGGTCCGGTTAATTGATTGCTATGGAGATTCAAAGTGACCAATTTCTCACAGGAAGCAATGCTCGCGGGAATGCTTCCTGTGAAGTGGTTAGAGGAGAGATCAAGCACCGCGAGTGAAGGGCAGTCTTGAAACTGATCTGGGATTTCTCCTACTAAGTTGTTATTGGATGCCAAGAAGTTTTGGAGATTGGGAATGGAAAGGATGGAGGGAGGAAGAGAAGACTGGAGGTGGTTTTGGGAGAAATCAATGAAAGAAAGTGAAGTAGAAGTAGAAATGTCACTTGGGATTTGGCCTGTGAGACTGTTATTAGCCAATTCTAACCTCTGAAGCTTCCCAAGTTTGCCAAAACCAACTGGGATTGTACCAGAAAGAAGATTGTTTTGCATTCTAACACGGACAAGGGATGTACAAGCAGACAATGCAGTAGGAATTGGACCGGAGAAATCATTGTTGAAGAGGATCAGTTTAGTGAGGTTACCTCCACCACATAATGTAGCCGGGATTTGACCGGAAAGCGAATTGGACGATACGTCCAACCACTGGAGGGGTGAATTCTGGCCAAGATTAGGCGGTAAAGGGCCGGTAAGGGTATTGTTCCATAGCTCAAGGACTGTTAGTTGAGTCAAGTCACCCAATCCAGAAGGGATTGAGCCTGAGAATTGGTTGCCCATCAGGTTTAGGAGCTGCAGATTTATCAGCTGAGAAATCTCAGGTGGGATTTCTTCAGACAAATTGTTGTCAGAGAGATCCAGAATCTGTAACAAAGTGATGTTTCCAATATCTGGTGGAATTGCCCCTTCAAAATCGTTGTTGTACAACAAAAGTGTGTTTAGCACCTCTAGCTTTCCAAGTTCAGCTGGAATGGACCCACCAAGATTGCCAACTGACAAATCAAGGTACTTGAGATTGGTAAGATTACCAAACTCAGCTGGGATTTCGCCTTCGAATTCGTTGTACCCGAGAATCATAGTCTCGAGTGAGGAAATCTGGCCTAACTCCGGTGGCAATTGGCCTGTAAGATTATTCCCAGAAAGCCCAAGAAACTTCAATGTCCCCAAGTTTTTGAAAGAGCCCGGAATCGTTCCTTCGAAGAAATTCCCTCTCAGATCAAGAATCTGGAGAGACGTTGCGTTTCCGAAATCCTCCGGGATTTCTCCTGAGAAATTGTTGCTGGAAACATTCAGTGTTGTCAACCCTGCTGCCATCCCAATGCCCACTGGAAAGGCATCAACGAAGTTGTTCTGACTCAAGTCAAGACTCTGCAATTTGGTGAAACTTGAGAAGGATTTCGGCAGAGATGATGAAAACGCATTGCAGCAAATGTTGAGAGAAGTGAGAGACTCCAGGTTTTGTATCTCGTCCGAGACAATGCCGCTTAGATTCATGCGGGAGAGGTCGAGTACTTCGACTTCTCCATCAGAGTTGCAGGACACTCCGGTCCAACCACATTGGACTGAAGCGTTCCCGTTGCCATTGGCTGGCAACTTCCAATTCCCTAGCTGATCCGACGGATCAACTAGGCCTGCTTTTATCGATAGTAGAATAGACGTTTCATCGGCCGAAAAAGATCTCTCAATGCAACAGCAGAAGAAACAGAAAAACAAGAACAAGAACTGTGTTTGAAAGAACTTCATATTGTTGTTCTTCTTCTGCTGCATCGATCTTTGTTAGTAATCTCTTAGTTTTTTTTTCCCACCATTGGAAATGGGGAGAGAGATGGGGAGGAGAGAGAGAGGGTGTCAGAGGGTGTGTTATATGAGAGGTACTAATGGGGAGAAAATGGTATGATTGGTTTTGCAGAATTAATAAATGATTAGCATTATTGTTGTATGGGGATTAGTTTTTTTTGGGAGAGCTCGTGGGATCTTGGGTTTCTCCAACAGCTTGTAATATGCAAGAAATGGCCTGGAATTTTTTGGACTTTTCTGAATTTGACTCCCACAATAAACATGGAGAGAATAATGTTTCTTACTGGTGATTCCTTGTTTCTTCTTCCTCTCTCATGGTCAACTTTAAGTGGGTAAGAAGAATAGAATTCTTGCTCCTGGGTTTTCTCCTTTTTTATTTTATTTTTGGTTTTAGAGAATATTACCGGATATTTTCGTAGAAAAATTCACTTTTAGATGAGGCTCATGTCGCGCCATGAGAATGCAACGTTGCCATACCGCATTCTGAAGAAGAATTCGGGACGGTAAACGAGTTATTTTGAAGAAGAATGTAGGACGGTAATTAAACTTGGCAGTATGAGAATTGAAATATGAATATTTCATAATTTAATCAAGATTACCTACAATACCCTTGTTGGCATGGTCATCTCTGTGTATGGACAATATGTTTGTATTGTTTACAGTTTTGATTATGCATATCCCTGTGGTCTTAATTCTTACTGTTTTTTTTAACTGAAGTATAGTTTTGAAGCACTGAAGTTTTTTTTTTGCTTCGTCATCTTTCAGAATACAAAGCATGGTTATACTGCTTTATAGATTAGACACTTATGAAGCAATTCACCCTTTAGTCTTGTTAAAGGTTCTTTTAGCAACCAGGCCATGTGGAGCCCAAAAAGCTGCATGCTCAAAATGATTTGGATTTCATCCTTAGTTTCTTTTCTCCTACTAAAGTGTAACTTGCAAGTATGACAAAGATTCATGAATTATGACTCAAGACAACTCAATTGATCAGGGTTATAGGTGCTTAATTATGGGGACCCCACCATTAAGATATCAAGCAATACATCAGAGTTTGTGATGCAACTCTATGCACTTGATTATTGCTGATAGTGTAGGGTTTGCGAAATCCGGTTCAGTCTTGGTTTGTCACTTTGTGAACTATGCCGAAGTTCGACCTACTACGAGAGTTGATGATGACCTCAAGGATGTAATGCGTTATACGCAACGGATGTAATTGTACGCTTGTTTTCTTTTGATACACTGTGAAAATTGGTGTGAACCGTGAATGTATCTCATTACCTTATGGCAAGTGTTCTTTCTTTCTTGCTTGATTTATTCTCACGCGATTGCGTGTACGTGTGTTGGGTCATTTCCGTATTAGATAGCGAGTATGTAACTATGTTTTTTCCCTTCATATATGACAGAGTACAAGGAACCTTTCCCTTTTAAAGGGGTGACCTCTGCACCAGGAATATGTTTCCAATCCCGTTCGAGGTTCTTAAATTTTAAGTACTTATTTTTCATTTTACGAGACAGATCATTCTCTTGTAATACATCACCTTTAATTTAAAAAATAATTAGTATTTATTTTTCTTAGCAGAACGGGGTTCTCCCCATTTCAATTATGGCAGTAAACTGACAAGGGGACAAGCCAAACGACTGATAAGTCATGGTAATCCTTTAAAATTTAGGGCAGTCCTCTTTACCTTCAACTAATGGGATCATCAAATTGGCTCTGTAATAATTCCTTTTCCTTCATGTGGGAGTATTTGTTTATTATGGAGTACCCAATTGAAATGGAGGAAAGTGATGGACAATTATCAACCATGGGTTTGGACCCTACCAACCGCCCTACCCCCCTAGAAAATGTGTACTTCACAATTACATTCCCTATTTGTTTAGGAGAATAAACTGCCTGTTTTCACATGCACCCATGTGGGGTTGGGTTTGGAGGTGAATGTCTTGTGTCACTACCCTGTTTTCAAAAGTGGATGATGGATATTGAAAATATTGGAGGCCATGTGCAGTTGAAAACCAGAAGCAGCTTCCTGGGGATGGACCTGCCTTGCCTTCTCCTTCTCCTTCTTATTATTATGAGAGAGAGAGAAGGGAGAGAGAGAGAGGGAAATGCATGTATGTAACATGTAGCAGTATTTTATTGTGTTCATATGGTAATGAAAGAAAGTTCCTTTGGGAATAGAAGGGGGCATGGGGATGGAAATTGGGAAAATACGTGTCCCCACATGGCTTTTATGCCAAGACACATGGACACAGCACAAACCACCATTACAATTTGCATGATTGAGAGAGATAGGAATAATAGCCATGGTAATGGCATATTTTGATTATATATGGTAATAACATATTGGTACATGAATGAGTAGTGGATCAAATCAATATGTAGGGAAATCTTTGGGATATACTAGATGTCTCCAAAATTCGTGAACAAGAGTTTGCTTCATGATGAAAAGTTATCTACGGTTTTGAGATGTTATATATCTGCCTCAAAAAATTATGAGCATCAAATCGTTTAATACACCCGCAACCCTTGAATATTGTTCCGATGAACAAATCTAAACAATTTCGGAATCATATTCCCGAAAAAAATAAAACTCAAAAAGAAAGAAGAAAAATAGAATGTAGTGCCTTACTCATAGCACTTAGACAGTTTTTTTTTTTTGTCATTAGTTAATCCTAATTTACTCTATCGTAGAGGACTTGGGGAGGGGAATAAAAGCTTACGAAAATCGAACCCTGCCCATGTGCATGGGAGTAGCCACTACATTTGTACCATCATGGTTATGATCCATTTCAATCAAGTTATTCGTGGCAGAGGTCTTGAAATGGCTTCCGAGCCCACTAAGCAAGCCCTAAGCCCAACCATTTCCCTTGCCACATGTCCAAGTAAAGTGTCTTTGCTATCAAACGTTGGGCCCATTAACACTTTTGAGCCCATTAAGCCAGCTCTTAGAGTCTTAGTCCAGTGTGACAATCTCTCTCATCAGCCAGTCGATTGAAAATCTAAGAAAGTTGGAAGTGAATGGCTATCGTTATTACACACCCACAAAAATGTCCAATACCACATCAACTACCTATTTATCTCTCTTTCTCTCTCTGAACTACTCTCTCTCTCTCTCTCATTCTCTCTCACTACAATGGCTGCACTGCATTCTCTCGCATTTTCTTCCCCAGTTTCTCACTGTCCTCGCCAGACTCCCTTTCTTTCAGGTACTCTTTCATTTTCTAAGTTGTTCAACTTTTCAATGTAGATGAACAGAACTGGTTGGTAATTTCGGAAAACTTTTGGGTGTTGTGTAATAATTGGAGTATAAATGAGCAGAAACGTAAGGATATTGAAATGGGTCTTTGTTCTTGCTTGAGAGGTTCATTAATCATCTGGGAGTTGGGGTACATTTGGTGATATAATGAAAATTAGTGGTAAAAACTAGGTTTTTAATAGCATTCACAATGGTACAGCTATGTGTCTTGTTGAAGCATGTTATGTTTTTTGAAATTGACAATTTTGGTTAGCTGAAGCTTTGGGACTTGTACCTGTGGAGAACTCTGAAAACCCATTAAAGATGAACACAAATGTGGGTAATTGAGTTTAAAAAAACACTAATTTTATTGACAAGAAAAAAAAAACTGGTATACAGGAGTAATTTGAGCTTGCAATTGTTGGAATGTTTTTGTGGTACCCGTTGTAGATTAGAATTTCCTTTTATGAGAGGTATACAGGAATAAGATTCATTTGATTCTTGCAAACAACATTAAAGTCTGGTATACCGTATACCCTACTTAAGTTTCAATTTTCTTAGATTGACCCCTTAGTTTGGTTTTTACCCTGAACTTTCACTGGTGTCATCTTGTAGGAACTTCCCAAAATTTTCAGATAACGCCAAATGTATCCTCAAACAAAGGCAAAATCCAGTGGGTTCATGGAACTCACTCAAATGAGTGTAGCTAAGACCTTGGCTCTATGTCAATATTATAAAGTACTTGATATTCATACAGACTGTTAAGTAGGTCATATTGGCTGTGTACTTAGTGATGATAAATACAGCTCCAAGTATAATTATGTTTTCTCTTGTTGCATAGGCATGGCAGTTGGGGGCCTTGGGGCTGTTCATCGAAGTACACAGTCCTCGTTCAGTGGTCAACCTCTCCGCCTGCAAAATACATATTGCACCCAACGAAGAAGTTCTCAAGTTCGAAGACTCGGTATAACAATGATGGTCAAACCAACAATTCAGTTCATTCAAGGAACCGATGAACAAACAATCCCAGATGTGAAGCTAACCAAATCAAAGGATGGAACTAACGGAATGGCTATATTCAGCTTTGAGCAACCCTCAGTCTTTGACTCATCGGGTGAAGTAGGTGATATCACTGGCTTCTACATGATCGATGAGGAAGGGGTTCTTCAGTCAGTTGATGTAAGTGCCAAGTTTGTCAATGGAAAGCCTTCTCGAATTGAAGCAAAGTATGTGATGAGGACTCCAAGGGAGTGGGATCGATTCATGAGGTTCATGGAGAGATATGCTAATGTGAACGGGTTGCAGTTCGTCAAGAAATGAGGAATGTATATCCTTCCCTTCCACTCCTCCACTTTCATTTTCCACTACAGTAGTTTTACTTTGATTGTATTGGGTAAAAACGAAAATTTTGAACAACATAGCTGATATCCTTGTAGAGCTGATGTGTACCAAATCCTCCCTCTTATGGGGGTCCTGTTTCAATCAATCTTGTTCATTGTTAGCTCTTTGATTTCTCAGTATATCTATGTATCTATATATGCATATATGTTCGTAGCAGAAACTGTACATGGGGATTCTATCAGCAAGATATTTCGTACCGAATAGAACTGCACATGGCGATTCTATCTGCAAGCTGTTCTGTATTCTTGTGCTGTTACGGTTGTTAGGTTTTATAGGGTTGTGTCTGTAATACTGTATTAATTTGAGGAAAGAGTGATAACAGGATTGTTGAGAAAGAAAAACAGATAATCCTCTTGCACTAGGGGGAAAAAAAAACCATGTCTGATAGAATGTTAAGTTGAATCCTCCTGTCTTCATCAAATGATGAAGACATGAAGTCCAGTTCTAAAACTAAAACACAAGATCCTCAGATCTTCATTAATTAAACCTTCCTGAAAATGAAAAGCCAGAATAAGTGGAAATGACTACTTGTTTTTGCTACCGCCACTGCCATAGCCTCTCTTAGATTCCCATGTCACAGAGACAGGGCTTCTAACCCTGTTTAGACCATTGTTGGATTCCACCCATGTCAAATGCCCTTGAGCAAAGTTCGTAGTGTCAGATCGCGTTCTGTTCCTCGGTATAAACAAAGCGATGTAGCTCAAGCTCTGGTTGACATGTCTGAATACCAGTCGTCGTGGTTTAACTCTCACCTCGACTCCCTCAGGCGCCACCACTTCCACAGAGTAGATGGAATTAGGACTCCCCACGTTAGTCAACCGCCTCTTAATCATCTTCCTCACCACCCCACGCTTGAAAATGACAGACACAGAAGGGTAGTTGAGGCTAAACCCTCTGTTCTTCTGTAAAATTCCATGGCAACTCACGTTCCGATGAGTAGTAGTGAAGATTTCTGGACTTGTGTATCCTAAAGTGCAGAGATGAGTAACATACTCATCCGGCTGGATATCATATATCAATCCCGGATTCACGGCTTTTTCTGGGTTCACTTGTCCAGCTCCGGTTGCAAAAACTCCAGCGGGTTTGTCTCCATCCATAATCGGCTTTCCAAAATGATCATTAACATCTGCTGTTGTCATGATTGCGGATTTAACAGCTGCCGCCGACCATTTGGGATGAGCAGAGTGGACTAAAGCAGCAATTCCACTGACATGGGGACACGCCATGGAAGTCCCCGACATGACGGTGAAGTTCACCCTTCTAGAATCTCCCGGAAGGCCCGTGGGGCCCAGGTTTTGAGGCCACGCAGCGATGATATTGACTCCGGGAGCAATCACATCCGGTTTGAGAATAGAAGGGTTGGAAAAACTTGGTCCCCTTGATGAAAACTGAGCTACTGCTGGTGCTCTAGATTTCCCAACCTGTGTTCCTCCAAATAGAATTCTGGCTCTGGGCTTCCTAGTAGAGTTCATATAACTCTTTAGCTCTACTGATTCGTCGAATCCAATCAAAGTTGCTGGAAGGACATGCACATCGACCGAGTCTTCCTCCAGATTTATAGCCGTGTTGGCCAAAACCATCGCAGCACCACCAGCTTCTTTCACGACCTGGCCTTTCTCAGCCCTCCCATTTACTCCTCTATCACAAACCACCATTTTCCCGCGAACTTTCGCCTTTGGAAGAGACCCGCTAAGGCAAAACTCACTTCCTCTCTCCCCACCAGTTACGTAGATAAGGTCGAGTTCTTTCTCATAACTTGGAATTCTCTTTACCGGGTACATGGATTCTCCGTACAGCATTTTCCCGTTTCCCATTCGGACTATGGCGGGAAATCTCCTATCCAGTGTGCTAGCGCCTATGGTGGAAATCCATGGAGCCTCGTTGGCGACCGAGTTTTGAATAGGACCGTTGTTTCCTGCCGCGCAAATAACGGATATTCCGTGCTCCATTGCTCGAAAACTCCCAATGGCAATGCTGTCTTCGTATAACGGTAATGGGAAGCCACCTAGAGAGAGAGAGAGAATGTCGACCCCGTCTCTGATGGCTGCGTCCATCGCAGCCAGTATATCAGAGCTGTAACAGCCACTGAACCAGCAGACTTTGTACACGGCTATGTGGGCCCCGGGGGCAATCCCGCGGGCCACACCGGCTCCATTCCCGAGCACGCTCGCCATTGGAACTCGAGCCCCACCGGCTGTGGATGAAGTGTGGGTCCCATGTCCATGTGAATCGCGAGCCGACGCATATTCAATGACGGTGTTGGGTGATGGTGAGGATGAAGCCACACTGTGGCCTTTGCTGAAGAACCTTGCGCCTATGATTTTGTTGTTGCAATTTGAGGTAGTGAAGTTTTGGCCTTCTTGGCAAATCCCTCTCCATTTCCTGGGAGCCGGAGGCATCAAACTGTCGTCGAAGCTCGGGCTTTCAGGCCATATTCCGGTGTCAAGTACTCCAATTATTGACCCACGACCAAACCCGGACTTGACCCAGGCACCTGGACTGGTTGGGTTTAGTCCCAAGAACTTGTAAGAGTAAGTCGTGTGGGTATCAAGTCGACGGTCTGGTCTAATAGCTATGACATCGCGAAAATTACGCAATGACTCGAGCTCCAGTTCAGATAGACGAGCCGCGAACCCTTCCATGGAGGAGTGGTAGGAATACAGAAGTCTAGAAGAAGAAGGGTTTTCTTCTTGGGACGAAACAAATCGTTCGAGGAGAGAGAGGTGCCATTGAAGCTTGGAGGAGTAGAAAGAGTTTGGCATTGCTTGTGGGTGGAGTTGGATTATGTAGGTTTGGAGGTTTTGAGCATGCAGGGAAACGAAGGAGAGGAGAAAGGTGGCCAAAAAGAGTTGGGTTTTGGTTTCCATGGTACTAGTAGTAAAATTGTGGTTGGTTTTTGAGGCATGCTTTTGGGTATGGATTGGGGGGGGTATTTGAAGGTGTTGGAGAGAATTCAAAATATGGGTTCAGCAGAAAAGATGAAACTCGTGAAATTTAAGAGCTCTTCATCACGAGGATTCTTTGTTTAGAGAGAGAGAGAGAGAGAGAGAGAGAGATTCTTGGAGGAGCTGAAGTGCAGGCGGTCTTGGGCTTTTCACGGGGATGTTTTGGTTGGGTTTAAATGATTTCTCTAGTTGGGGTATAAGAAACCTATGTAGCCGTTGTGTGCAAGCCCAAATAGGGTTCATTTAGCCCAAATAGGGTGGTAAATGAACCAAGCAACTTGTGAGCTCGGCTCGTTAACGTCCGAGCCGAGCTTGAGCTCGAGTTTTTGGCTCGTTTAGTAAACGAGCCGAGCGGATTCGACAAAAGCTCGGCTCGTAAAGGGAGGCTCGGCTCGTTTAGTAAATGACTAAGTTCGGCTTGTTAAGGGCTCGGCTCATTAGGCTCGAGCTCAAGTTTTTTGCTCGTTTAGTAAACAACCTGAGCTCAAGCTCGACAAAGCTCAGCTCGTTTACGGCCTGGCCATGAATCTTTGTTTCCCACATGGGTGTCTGTTTGTCCTAAATCACATAATTTATATGCGCGTGCAGGAGCGTAAAAGCTTTTTGGAAATATATTTCAAACTACTAAAATTTACGAGAGCGATAATTAAAATTACGAGCGTAGTGCGAGGATTGAGAGCGCATAACATTTTGAAAGAGAGATTTTGTGACCAAGTGTCTGTCTTCAGTTTCATCTAAAGAGTCTTCTTCTATGGTTTGATGGTTCATTAAAGTGCATTTATTCAGACGCTCTTCAGTTTCAAGTACAGAGCTCCGCTTGGCACGTGCACCTTGTGCTTCACTGAAACACATTTTCATTTCTTACCCGGTCGATAGAGGCCAGGATAAACTTGGCCAAACTAAAGTTGATAAACGAACCACTCAGATTGACTTTGAGCTTGTGTTCGTTTGATGAAAACTCGTTCACTATCAGTGTGTTGCGTAAATAAACTAAGCTCAAACGGTTTTTTGAAGCTTGTTAAATTTTCAAACTAAGCTTGAACAATATATACTATTTGGCCTTTTCAATTTTTGAAAAAAAATCAAACTACTCGATTAACTCGTAACCGGCTCCGGCTCGATTAAAGCTCGTTTCAAATTGATTAGCCTGATAGAGTCAAGTCTGAATATAATTTTGGAATTCTTTAAATTCTCAAATCAAGCTTGAACAGTTTCAAATTGATTAGCCTGATAGAGTCAAGTCTGAATATAATTTTGGAATTCTTTAAATTCTCAAATCAAGCTTGAACAATTTACTGTCCGGCTCGTTTGTCAGCCCTATTCGTGGCCTCAGTTGATTGTGTTGGTTATTTGTGCCTCGACTTTTCTTTTGTGATTATGAGTGTACTTCGATTTATACTATAATTACAGTTAAACAAGCACCTCAAGAAGCTCTCTCACAATCCAACTAGCTGAAAATTGTAGGGCATTGCCCCAAGTTAATTGCCCGGTTTCACTCGGAGTCATCCGGGTCGCAAATAACAGGTGATTACCAGGCTTAAATTCTGGGAGCAACCTCAGAGGGGAAGATAAACGGATATTAACCGTTAGTCTAACTCTTGACGTTTGAACCATGACCTTCCAGGAAAGTCTCATATGCCCTAGCAACAAAGGCAGCACAGGTGGTTCCAGAATTGCCTACTCAGTCATGAGCTAGTTGCACAAAAAGGGCAGGGATGTTCCATAACAAGTATCCAATGATAGGATTCTTTCAAGATCCTGCTGAGGAAAAAGTGCAAGGCAGAACAACGCTTCTCTTTCCCAATTGTCTGATGGGAGATTCAGAAAAGTGAACTCAACTGAACCTAATGAGGATCTTCCCACAAACTCATTCGGCAGCTTACTAAAGACCTCAAAATGGAGCCATCGCATAACAAACCACGGACCGGCAACTGCCCTTATAAACTCCTGCTTGTGTACCGCAGTACAAACTTCTTAAAACTAAGAACGAAATCGATGCAGGTAGACAATCCACGTGGTTCCAACGCTTCCTAGAGTAAAGGTTCTGTAGTTGGGGAAATGCATACCTATTTTACTTTGGTCCGGCATACATTTCATCACTTCTCAAATGGTATAGGTCACAATTTAACAATATGAGAAGTGTAATTTCTGTAAAATGTCCAGCCATGATCTTAATGGGGACCAACATATTATCATATTTGACTATACTAAATACCCCCAGATTAGACACCAGAAGAGAGACTTGAACTAAAAAAAGTTCACTATCCAGAGCTAAGTATTTCAGTTGCTGATCAAAACATGCTACTCTGTATATGCTTTAGTTTGATTGTGACGATATGCAAACGTTTCTCAGAGCTCTTCTAACTTTCAGAGTTACTCTGTGTCCTTTTTCTTCTTCAATTACCTAATCTATGACAAATGTTTATATGAACTCTACACAAATCAATATTACAAACTGCCAGCAGTTGGCTCAAAATTATCTGAATAACTCTGTAACAGGGCACAAAATATGGCCTTGAGCCCTTGGTTTCCAAAATCCACGCATACAGAAGAGAGAGAGAGAGAGCTACATCTGATTCCATACAACAAGCACCACAAAATAAGATGGTTGGGTGGATCTGCAATGACAATTGCACCCACAAGTAGTATGGTAATTATCCAAGGTTTTGCACAAGAAGGAAACAAATGCTTGAAAGATACGAAAGCTCATTACTACTTCAATTAATACTTCTTTGCAAAACAGCATCCAATAGACAAAATTTATGTTTAACTATGTGGCAGCATCTATATATCAGACACAATACAAAGAATGACTACAAATGACAAATCAAAATGAAGCGGACCAAGCACCTGATTATGCTAGAAGCAGAAAATGCATACATTCGTATGTATCCTATGCTTCAGGTTAGGACAAGATTGTGCATGCCACCTCTCAGGGCATGGCATCCTATTTTAAGCTCCAGCCCACATTCACTAGGCTTTAGAACTTGAAATCGACAAAACTTTGCAGGCCAAGTCATGAATGTATTCTTTGCTCACTCTTCCAAGAATTTTTCGCTGCTTCTGCAGATATATCCTTGGACTCCACATTGCCACCTTTGGGTTTCGAGAAAAAAGGATCCCATTCGTGAAGACCCACGTACTGCCCTTCCTCTAACAAAGCATATTTCCAACTGAGCTCCTCAATAAAATCATCATCTGTGCGACCGTCAATAATGTCTCTCCTCATCTTAGTAACTTTGTTAATAACAGCCTGCACAGCTACATCAAATGCATCTTTTAGGGTCTCCAGTTTAGAGCGGGGATCTGCGTATATAAGGCTGGGGATGAGACTTATGACCTCCTCCCTCATTATCTTCACCTCCTCGGGAGAAATTTGACTCAGCCTTTGCTCGATTGTAATATTCCTCTTCCGAATATCATCCTCTGGAATGAACACCGAATACTTCGAATAATTTTTAGGAAGATGCCAAGTGTATTGTGTGTAAGCTGAACCAGGATGGAAGAAGACAGGTATGCAACCCGCCAATATCGAATCAAAAGCAGATCTCCTTGTGTACGAATCACCTTGAGGTTGTAAGCAGAAAAGGGAGCTCTGAAACATCTTCATTATACTGCTTGGAGAATGACACTTGCTCTCCCCAAAATCGCATTCCAGCAGCTTGCAAACATTGGATTTCTTGCACTCATTGATGATTTGCCCCCGAATAGATTTAGGGTTACCAGGGCGTGGGGCCCCGGCAAAAGAGAAGAGCCATTTCCGCTCCAGTTTCCTCATTCTGTCCTGCCAAATGAACACATCAGCATCCTTTGCCGGATGAAAGTATGTGGGGTATGGAATGCCGAAATCATTCGCATTCCAGGGGCTTGATTCTACCACAAGCATGGACATATTCTTTGCAGCTGGTAAAAATAGAAGCTTGTTACCCCAATCCGAATCTTCATCGCTTAACCTTCTAAAGTCCCAAGTAATCCTTCCAGCAACAAGAAAATGATCTTTTCCTCCCATAATGCTCCACTCCGGCTTCTTCATTAACCAATCGACCAAAGCAAGAGAAGCAGCATCCCTCGTAGACGTATTATACCCCCAAAGATACCGTGCAATATCAAATCCCGCGTAAAAGGGTACAAAAATAGCAGCAGCAAGAGAAGAATCACGAGTCAAGCACTCATACTGCTTCATTCGGTTAGTAAAAATCAAATCGACTGCAAATTGATTTGTTGCATACCATCCGCTATCTGAGAATACCCCTTCAACGTTTTCCAGCGGGGGCCCAAGCCCGCAATTCGTAGTGAACTTACACATATTTGCCCAAATATTCAGACTCTTACACTCCTTGAGCATATCTTCATTGAACCTAGGAGGAAGGTCATGGACATATATGTATCTCCCACCGCACGGATCACTCTTGTTCTCTATGGTTCTTAATGCCCGCAGAAATGGGAAGTTCTCTGCTTTCGGCTCGGTAATGGTTGGTGGTGGATTCGCAGGCATTGGAAGGGCATTGCTAGGCCGACTCATAGGGGTGGATTGGGCGTTGCTACGCGGACTACCAGGGTCTGGTTGGGCATTGTTACGCCGACTAATAGGCGTTGATTGGGAATCGCTAGGGTGGGTATTGATCGACTCAGAACTAGCAGAAATGCGATCCACTAGTGAAGAATCATCAACTGTATTACCTCCTAGAACAACAAAATGGAAGTACAACAACAATAACCAGAAAAAAGCCGATAAAGATGCCAACATACATATCCGAGACCGATGATTTTTAGCAGCCCCCTTCTCCATATTCTCAGCTGGAGAGCTTGTCGGCGAGCGGCGTCTCATCCTAAGTCACATAATGCGCACATGCGTGTATGAGCGCGAGCATGAAAGCTCTTCCAAAATATCTCAAACTACTAAAATTCCCGATTGAGAGAGCAAGCACAGAACGAGGATTGATAGCGGAGAGCAGATACTAAACAACAAGACCACCGACACCACCACCAAAAACCCTAATTTCATTTATGAACTCTCAGCAAAACCCAAACCTTTTTACCTCAGTTCTAAAAGGGTAGTACGGTAAATATCAGATCGGTCAAAGGACGAGTCAATTGTAACGCATTCGAATCGCGAACAGACATGAAAGGGACCAGATAATTAAGAGTTAAACAACTGGAATCTGAACGAAAGCGGTGAGATAAACGAAATCCGTACGCATTGATAATGAAATAGTGGCGCGAATCGCGAGATATCAATCCGTTTGGTCCGATCTCCCGCGAGACTTTCAGGCATGCGTTTCGAAAGAAACTAAACGAGGATTATATAAACGAGGATGGAGCATCCATTGATGAAAATAATAAGCACTACTGTACTTACAGTCGCAGGGAGAGAGAGTGAACGATTAAATTAGTAGCTTTGTGGGAAGATGTTTCCAGAACACCTTAAATGAGAAGAGAGAGAGGGAGAGGGAGAGGGAGAGAGAGGGAGAGACGAAGGGGTATATAAGCGAGCAGTGGCCAGTGAGAAGGAAGCGTAAGATAGCACGGTGCGCCGGGGCTGTTTGTGTCGGTAGCAAAGAAAAAGAAATTGAACAATTTTAAATGACACCCCTGAAGTTTTTCTTAATGACAAATACAGACTTCATAGTATCAGAAATGAGCAATAAAATTCTTTGTGGTTTCCATGCTCATTTCATGGACATCCAACCAAAAACTGTTCGGTTAAATACATGATGGAACTAGTCGAAAAAGTAGTTTATATTGACTAGTTCATTCTTTTTATATTAAAACAAATAATTTAAAAAAACTTTTTGGCCCGATAGTAATATTAACCCTTTTATCAAAATAACTTTTTTCAACAGGTTAAAAGCAGCCATTTTGATTCAAAATAAGTGAGAATTGATAATTTTTAATCACTGTTTATTATTAAAAACGGTTTTGCTACACTTTCACAAATATCAATAGATAGACTTTTCTCGGATATCAAATGTACCTTTTATTTATTATCTTACACCCCTCAGACAAAAGTTAGAATAATCCTATTAAAAAAAATTGTGAATTTTTAGTCTTTTTAGATACAAGCCACTTTGGCTCATTCCATTCCATCACGTGTTCGGACAAAAAATTGTCAATTTGGCGCATCAGTGGAACACACATGGAATTCACAAGGGGATTCTTTGTCATTTCTCATGATATCTGTCCTCAGGAACGGAAAAAAAAATACTGTAAGGGAGTTGGAATGAAATTTGCCGAAGAATTTAAGGAAAGGACTAGGTGCCACGTGGGACCCTGTGATGACGATGTAACCGTTCCTTTAAATGGCGTAATTTGTGGGAGTGATTTTGGGAGATTTTTTTTATGAGAAATAAATTTTATGCACCGTTGGTGTAAAATCATAGTTTTCTACTACTGTATATTATGGGCCTCATTAAGCGTTTATTATTGTAATATGAACCGTTTATACTATAAGACTCGCAGTGTAATATTGTCATGCAAAAAATCATCTTCATCGAAAGTCGTTAGATATATCAAAATTTGAATTTTGGTTTTATAAAATGGACGATCTGATTTATGTCAATAATAATAAAGATAAAGTATCCATTTTAAAAAGCAAAATTCAATTTTTGATACTTCTGTCAATGTCCTATCAAGTTTATTTTTTGAATGGATATGCTATTATGTGGAGTCTATAAGGTGAACTGTTCAGATCAATAATAAGTACACGGTAGGATCAAAACAGACCGATGTCCATTGGAGCTGATTTTTTATAGGGCCCCATAAAATAATATTCTAAAATTTATGGATATTTTTCTAGATTTTTGTAAGACCCAGAATGGATCCAATTGCGTTTTTCCTTGTGTGGTTCCCTGCAAATCTTCCTTGCGAATAACGGAGATGGATCACATACAACTGGACATACGTCTCCATTGTGAGTGGTACCCACCTCTATTGCGAGTGAGTGTGAGCAGGTGCAACTTTAGCGTGTGTTATTTTATATGCATCTCTATTAATTATTTTGATGATTAATTCAATGATATTTTTATTCGGCAAATACAAAATTATCGAAAAGTCGATTCCCGAACTAAATATTTTCGTGACCTTGAAATATAGCATAAAGTCTCTTGGATTCATGATTTATATTTACAAAGACTTTATTGAGCTCAATACATGCTTTAACGAATTTATTTAGATGAAATTGTGAGCCACAGGTTGACGAACCGGCTGACAAGCCGGCTGTCTGAACAGAAAGCTGTGACAACCGGAAACCATCGGACGACCACCCGGATGACCACTCTGTTAACGGCTAGTTCGAACGGCTAGTTCGAACGGCTAGTTCGAACGGCTAGTTCCAACGGCTAGGAAGCATATGGATGGCTATATAAGGCATCAAGAACTCATTAATGAGAAGACACACACAAGCTACAACATTCCATATTATTGCAAGAGCAATTTCTCAAAAGATCAAAGCCAAAAATTCTCATTGTTCTTCCACTTTCATATTTTTCTTGAGAGAAAATTTGTACAAGTCGTGAGCGATAATTTTCATACCTTCTTCACATACTTGTAATTCCTAAGCGAGTGTTTGAGTCAAACACTTGAAAGCTTAGAAGACCAAATTCGGGTTGGAATTTGGGTGTTATTGTTTTTGAGCGGTTTTCGGAGAAAACTCTTGCGGTTATGCTAGCTCCTTGGGAAAGCTAGAGGCGTTCGGTTTTTGTAAGCACCCGCAAGACTTACAAGTTGTAATCTTTTAAAGATTAGTGGAACCTTCAAGTAATTGCTTGAGGAGAAGTGGAGTAGGGCCGGACCGTGGACAAATCCGGACCGAACCACTATAAACGGGTTCTATCTCTCTATCTCTCTATTTTGATTGCATACTTATTGTTTGCATATATTGTTAGAGATAAATTTTTATCGGTGATTATTACTAGCAATCCTATTCACCCCCCCTCTAGGTTGCATAATTTGGGTAACAATTGGTATCAGAGCCTCGGCTCTTGTTTGTAGATTTAACCATCTAAGAGTTAAGATCCATGGCAACCACTAGTAATGTTTCTTGTATCGAAGGTCAATCGTCCAATAGACCTCCCTTGTTCACCGGAGAAAATTACTCTCATTGGAAAAATAGAATGATGATCTTTATTCAATCCACGGATTATGATCTATGGAAAATTATCAAAAATGGTCCCATTATTCCTACTAAGAAAGTTGGGGAAGAGACTATGCCTAAATCAGATAATGAGTGGAGTCATTCGGAAAAGGCTTCAATAGAAAAGAACTATAGAGCTATGAACCTTCTTTTTTGTGCTATTACTCCCAATGAATATGATTGTGTTTCCGCATGTGAATCGGCTAAAGAAATATGGGATAAGTTAGAAATGTCACATGAAGGAGATAGTCAAGTTAAGGAGTCCAAAATTGATATTCTTGTGCATAGCTATGAGCTCTTCAAAATGAAACCGGATGAATCTATATCTCAAATGTTTGCTAGATTTGCTAGTATTACTAACGGTTTAAAAGCTCTTGGAAAGATTTACAGTCAATCCGAAATGACAAGGAAGGTGCTCCGTTCCATGCCAACCAATTGGGACACTACCACCTCCATCATCCTACAATCCAAAGATTTCTCAAAATACACGATGGACAAGCTCATGGGATCTCTCATGACGGAGGAAATGCATCACAACCTCAAGGGTGAAAAAGAGAAGAAAGTTAAGGATCTTGCCTTCAAAAGTACAACAAGCAAATCAAAAAGCAAGGAGGATTCAAGCAACGAAAGTGAGGATGATGAAATGGCGCTCATCACAAAAACGTTCAAGAAACTCCTCAAAAATAGAGCATCTCGCAAAGGTAGAGGATTTTCAAGAAAAGATGGAGGCAAAGAAGAAAGTAGCAAAAAGGATCCAATCATTTGCTACGAGTGCAAGAAGCCCGGCCACATCAAAAGTGAATGTCCATATGCCAAAAAATATTCAAAGAAGGACAAAAGGAGAGCTATGATGGCCACATGGGACAATAGTGACGATAGTAGCTCCGATGAGGACGATGAGCAACAAGAGGTCGCTAACTTGTGTTTCATGGCCATCGAAGAAAACGAGGTAGATCTCGACTCATCCTATTCCTTTGATGAATTGTTTATTGCCTATAAAGAGTTGAAAGTAGAATTTGAAAAAGTTGTTTCTAAAAACAAATTTCTTAAAAAGGTTGCTAAAGATCTCTCACTAGAAATGGATGATTTAATTGAAGAGAAAGATATTTTGGAGGAAGAAAATGAAAGTTTAAGAACCTCTTTGGCAAAAGAAAAAGAGTATTTGAAGGATACTTCCAAAAACGAACCTTTAGAAAAACAAATTGATGATTTAACTAATTCTCTTTCAAAACTCACTAATGGAAAAGAAAGTTTAGACATTCTTCTTGGAAAACAAATGGTTTCTTTTCACAAGGCCGGAATTGGTTATAATCCCACTCAACACAAAAATCTTTTTGGAAAAGATGTTCCTCCTTCTAACCATTCTAAATTGACATGTCATTATTGTGGTAAAATTGGTCATATTTCTCCTACATGTCCTATGAAAGGATACTCATCTTCTGATGCAAAAAAGGTTTGGGTTCCTAAGAACCGTATCAATGTTAACCTTCAAGGACCCAAGATGATTTGGGTACCAAAAGTCAAGAATTGATGTGCTATTGTAGGTATGCTTCAAAAGTTCTCTCAAGGAAGGTAGTTGGTACCTTGATAGTGGATGTTCAAGACACATGACCGGTGACAAGAGGGCTTTCAATTCTCTTTCGCCTAAAGATGGTGGACATGTCACATTTGGAGACAACAACAAAGGTAAAATCATAGGAATCGGTGATATAGGTAATTCTCCTATTATTGAAGATGTTTTACTTGTTAGTGGTTTAAAACACAATCTTCTTAGCATAAGTCAATTATGTGATAGAGGAAATCGTGTTATCTTTGAAAAATCCAAATGTATCATTGAAAATGTCAAAAGCAACAAGACACTCTTCGTTGGACAAAGACTTGAAAATGTATATGTTTTTAATCTCAATGATTTAAGTAATTGTGATATAAAATGTTTTTCCGCTTTGAGTGAAAATAGTTGGCTTTGGCATAGGCGCCTAGGACATGCAAGTATGGATGCTATTTCAAAACTCTCTAGAAAAAATTTGGTAAAAGGTCTTCCTAAAATCAAATTTGAAAAAGATAGACTTTGTGGTCCTTGCCAACAAGGAAAACAAACCAAGGTTTCTTTTAAGTCCAAAAATGTTGTTTCAACTACTAGACCTTTGCAATTACTTCATATGGATTTGTTTGGACCAACTCGCTCTCCAAATCTTTGTGGAAACTATTATTGTCTTGTTGTTGTTGATGATTTCTCTAGATATACATGGGTGATGTTCCTAGCTCATAAGAATGAGGCTTATCCTAATTTCACTAAACTTTGTAGAAGAGTTTAAAATGAAAAAGGATTTGTTATTTCTAACATTCGTACGGATCATGGAAAAGAACTTGACAATTCTTTATATGAAAAGTTTTGTGATGAACATGGTATTGGTCATAACTTTTCTGTACCTCGTACTCCTCAACAAAATGGAGTAGTTGAGAGAAAGAATCGTACTTTGGAAGAAATGGCCCGCACTATGCTTTGTGAAAACTCTTTGCCAAAATATTTTTGGGCGGAAGCCGTTAATACCTCATGCTATATTTTGAATCGAGTTTTAATTATGCCTATCCTCAAGAAAACTCCTTATGAGCTTTGGAATGGTAGAATACCCAACATTAATTACTTTCATGCTTTCGGTTGTAAATGTTATGTATTAAACAATGGAAAAGATGACTTGGGTAAATTTGATTCAAAATCGGATGAAGGCATCTTTATTGGTTATTCTCTTACTAGCAAAGCATATAGAATTTATAATAAGCGCACTAATCTTGTTGAAGAATCTATTCACGTTTCCTTTGATGAATCTAATCCTTGTGCTACTAAGGATGTTGTTGATAATGATGACTTAGAAATTACACATGAGATTCATGACTTGACAATTCAAGAAAAAGTTGATGGTGATACTCAAGTAGAAAGCTTTCAAATCAAAGAAGATGAAGTTATTAATCAACCTCAAGATGCCATGGGAGACAACCAAGATCTTTCCAAGGATTGGAGATTCGTGCAAAACCATCCAAAGGACTTGATTCTTGGAGAAGTTTCGAAAGGGGTAACCACTCGCTCGTCTCATAGAAATTTTTGTGAAAATCAAGCTTTTGTTTCTCAAATTGAGCCTAAAAACTTTCCGGAAGCTCAAGATGATGAAAATTGGATTTTGGCCATGCAAGATGAGTTAAATCAATTTGAAAGGAATAAAGTTTGGGCATTAGTACCTAAGCCTCTTGATCACACTATTATAGGTACTAAATGGGTTTTTCGTAACAAGCTAGATGAATCCGGAAATATTGTTAGGAATAAAGCTAGACTTGTTGCTCAAGGTTATAATCAAGAAGAAGGTATTGATTTTGAAGAAACTTTTGCACCGGTAGCTAGATTAGAGGCTATTCGCATATTACTTGCCTTTGCATCTTTCAAAAATTTCAAGCTTTATCAAATAAATGTGAAAAGTGCATTTTTGAATGGGTTCATAAATGAGGAAGTTTATGTCAAACAACCTCCCGGCTTTGAAGATCATGTATACCCCGATCATGTTTTTAAACTCTCAAAAGCTCTATATGGTTTGAAGCAAGCACCACGTGCATGGTATGATAGACTTAGTTCATTCTTGCTTGACAATGGCTTTACTCGTGGAAAAATTGATACTACTCTTTTCATTAAAGCCAAAGGTAAAGATATGCTCATTATTCAAATATATGTTGATGATATTGTCTTTGGTGCCACTAATGATAATATGTGCAAAGAGTTTGCTAAGTGTATGCAAGGTGAGTTTGAAATGAGCATGATGGGGGAGCTTAACTTCTTCCTCGGACTTCAAATCAAGCAAACTAATGAGGGGATCATAATCAACCAAGCCAAGTATGCGAAAGAACTTATTAAGAAGTTTGGCATGGAAGGATCAAAGCCAACGAGCACACCAATGAGCATATCAACTAAGCTAGACAAAGATGAGAATGGTAAGGCCGTCAATGAAAAGATGTATCGAGGTATGATCGGCTCATTACTTTATCTCACGGCAAGTAGACCGGATATAATGTTTAGTGTTTGCATGTGTGCTAGATTTCAATCATGTCCTAAAGAATCGCATTTAAAAGCTATTAAACGTATTTTTAAATATGTTGCCGGTTCTCATGACTTAGGATTGTTTTATCCACGTGGAGTTGCATTTGATTTAATTGGTTATTCGGATGCGGATTTTGGAGGTTTCAAAGTTGATCGTAAAAGTACAAGTGGGACTTGCCAATTTCTAGGGCACTCTCTAGTGTCTTGGCATAGCAAGAAACAAAATTCCGTAGCTCTATCTACCGCCGAGGCAGAATATGTAGCGGCCGGAAGTTGTTGTGCCCAAATATTGTGGATCAAACAACAAATGGAGGATTTCAATTTGCAATATGATCATATTCCTATTAAATGTGATAATACTAGTGCAATTAGCTTAACCAAGAATCCGATTCAACATTCTCGAACAAAACATATTGAGATTAGACATCATTTTATAAGAGATCATGTTCAAAAAGGGGATATTGAACTTAACTTTATTAGTACCGACAAGCAATTGGCGGACATTTTCACAAAACCCCTTGGTGAAGAACAATTTTGTTTCATTCGACGAGAACTCGGCATGTCTAATCATTTATGAAAAAGTTTCGTGTTCTTGATGTCAAAAGTTTTTTTTTGGATTCAATGTTGAGTTGATTGAATTCGTAAATATCATACTTGATGGAGAGTACAAATGATCTTGATAAAGAAATCACCCTTCAAACATTTTATCATATGTTTCATTTTCCTGTGTTTGGTATGCAAAAAAAAAAAACAGTTTTATGGTCTTTAATGCTACTCCTCTTAAACGTTTTCTGGACTTAACCTGCATTTGTCAGCCGGATATCCGAACACAATTTTCTTCCCCTATTCTTGTCCTAATCGGCGCCGCATCCCCTATCCTCAATCTCAAATTTCAAACAATTCGGCCGCATCCCCTATCCTATCTCTATTCGGCGCCGCATCTCTATCGCATCCCCAAACACTTCTCTCATACTTTATAAATTCAACAACACAATCTCTATCTCTTCATCTATCTATCTCTCCTTCTCTCTCGGCCTAAATCTCTCCAAATCTCTATCCTTCCAAATCGAGCAATGGCAAACTTACCGCAAGGGTTACCGTTTGAGTTTTACGAAAGAGATGCCGAACGAGCAGAGTTCAGGTTGTTTATCCAAACCATTTGGATGCAACTCTTTATCTTCATTCTGCTGTGTGCGTTACTTACAATAAGAATACCACCATGGTTCGGGTGGAATGTAAATGTGGATACTCTGTGGTATTGGATTGGCATTGTAGCTGCCGCTGTAGCAGCCATTATTCGAGAATACGAAAATCAAAGACGCCAAGCTTTAGATGAACGAAGATAGAGTGCTACAGGGCAAGAGCGGCATGGTGCTGGAACCATGGCCCTATTGTTTTTCTCTTTTTAGTTTTTTTTTATGATGTCACAGGGGGAGAAAAAGCCAAGTTTTAATTGATCTATCTTGCCATTTTTAATATTTTTAACCGTTGTCCGTTGTGGGCTAATTTAAAAAATTGCTCGCTATGATCTGTTGATTTAAAAAATTGCTTGCTATGATCTGTTGATTATTGCTATTACTCGTTGATCATAGATAACTGCTTTGGTGCATGTATTAAGGGGGAGATTGGCATAACTCCTACTTGCATAAAAACTATCATTTTGTGTCATCATCAAAAAGGGGGAGATTGTTATTTTATATGCATCTCTATTAATTATTTTGATGATTAATTCAATGATATTTTTATTCGGCAAATACAAAATTATCGAAAAGTCGATTCCCGAACTAAATATTTTCGTGACCTTGAAATATAGCATAAAGTCTCTTGGATTCATGATTTATATTTACAAAGACTTTATTGAGCTCAATACATGCTTTAACGAATTTATTTAGATGAAATTGTGAGCCACAGGTTGACGAACCGGCTGACAAGCCGACTGTCTGAACAGAAAGCTGTGACAACCGGAAACCATCGGACGACCACCCGGATGACCACTCTGTTAACGGCTAGTTCCAACGGCTAGTTCTAACGGCTAGTTCTAAGGGCTAGTTCCAACGGCTAGTTCCAACGGCTAGTTGCAACGGCTAGTTCCAACGGCTAGTTCCAACGGCTAGGAAGCATATGGATGGCTATATAAGGCATCAAGAACTCATTAATGAGAAGACACACACAAGCTACAACATTCCATATTATTGCAAGAGCAATTTCTCAAAAGATCAAAGCCAAAAATTCTCATTGTTCTTCCACTTTCATATTTTTCTTGAGAGAAAATTTGTACAAGTCGTGAGCGATAATTTTCATACCTTCTTCACATTCTTGTAATTCCTAAGCGAGTGTTTGAGTCAAACACTTGAAAGCTTAGAAGACCAAATTCGGGTTGGAATTTGGGTGTTATTGTTTTTGAGCGGTTTTCGGAGAAAACTCTTGCGGTTGTGCTAGCTCCTTGGGAAAGCTAGAGGCGTTCGGTTTTTGTAAGCACCCGCAAGACTTACAAGTTGTAATCTTTTAAAGATTAGTGGAACCTTCAAGTAATTGCTTGAGGAGAAGTGGAGTAGGGCCGGACCGTGGACAAATCCGGACCGAACCACTATAAACGGGTTCTATCTCTCTATCTCTCTATTTTGATTGCATACTTATTGTTTGCATATATTGTTAGAGATAAATTTTTATCGGTGATTATTACTAGCAATCCTATTCACCCCCCCTCTAGGTTGCATAATTTGGGTAACAGCGTGTAAGACCCACCTCTATTGTAAGTAATCTGTGTAAGTGTTTGTGTGTGCCGCGTGGTTGTAGGATTGTTGAACTATCAATAACTTTGCTTTCATAGTCTTCACTGGATTAGGTAAATGTAGCGCGTCACACGTAAGTTCCTTATTTTTTTCAAACTCAAGAGTTCATACGAGTTTTTTTTTTCTTCAAAAGAGCAAGAAATTCCTTAGATGAAATAAATACTCCCTCCGTATTAAGAGCCCATACGGGTTAACGCGTACATTAATTAGCGGGAGAGATCAATTTCACTATATACTAGCAGGGTTTTAATTCAAGTCGGGAGAGAGTTCCATATGAATTCACTCCATTAGAGGTTTTGTTTGTGGTCAATATTGTATCCATCAGTGGAGGATTAGAGAAAAATTAACGAGTTAACCACCTAAAACCTTAAAAATGAACAAATTGTATCAATTCCTTTGGAGTTACATCTTTGAAGTTCACCGCTATACCTAAATTAATGTCAATAAATAAAGGTCAAATAACGAAAGAGAGAGTTAATTACATGTATCTAATTTGACCTTAATTCGTTACTTCAAATTAAATAGGCATAATTGCGATTAAAATTTGGTTAATTTTTTTTGAAAAATTTGTGGTTAAAATACATTTGATGTCTACTGACGCTCAAAGAAATTGAAAGTCTTAATAGTAGATCGGAATAGAGCACCAAAAACAAGTGAAAATTTGATGACGATAACTTTATAGATAATAATGAAGGTGGTCAACACGATGTCTAACAAACCAGCAAAGACTACCCCACCGTTTCCCCCACCTCTTAGCTCAATATGATCGTCCGTTGTGGCAATTAATGGTTCGGATTTTGAAAGTCTTTCCTGGAAGAGTTTTTTTTTTTTTAAATTTGGACCATCCAAAAATTGAGGAGAGAGTGGTGAAACATGAGCGGTGGGATAGACTTTCTGCTAACCAGACTAGCATACCAATGCAGGGGGATGAAGCATATCAAAAACGAAGTTGAACTGAAAATAATACTTCTAGGCCCTGTTTGATAAATGTGTTGGATTAGATGAGATTAGTAAGGAAATGAGATTAGTAATACTGAGTGTAATCCCAAGTGGGTGTTTGATTGTGTAAGGATTAAGTCATGGGATTGTGATTACCAATCCGAATCATTTGTTTGATTGGAACACCAAGGGATAGGATACAAATTACATTTTCCAATTATACCCACGGGTGAAAACCTATGAAATTGCATGGAAGACCGGCTCACGAATTTGCAATTTTTTTTCATCCAATCAATTTTTGGACAACCACCAGCATACATTTTTTTACCAAAAGACTCGAAAGCCATAGGAGCAACTATTGCTCCTCCTCCTCGCTCCAATCTCATCATGCCATTGATATTGTGCAATCAAAATAGAAAAGAAAACTCAATATCCAATTAGATCTGGAAATGAGATGGAGGATTGGTCCTATTTATACAAAATGGTGGCCCTAGAAATGTAGTTGAACCCACTTTTCAATGAAGCTTCATAGTCTACTATGAATATTAGATAGCAATGGTTGAACTCTCCAAGTCCGCACAAAACCAATTCGTACCAGCTAAAAGAAGAGGAAATTTTTTTGTTGGCAACTACCAAACACCTTATTAATTTCTTTCAACCAATGGAGGGTATTATTGGTATTGAGTTAAAAAACCATGGGCAAGGTGATCATTTTGTAGGAGGGAGCTTGGCATAGGATTGGTAATACCTAGTACCCCATGGTATTAGTAAAGTGTGGGATTACTAATCCCATGCTCTTCTCAATCCCATCCTTAGTTTGTCAACCAAACAAAGAGTTAGGAACCCCATGGGATTAGCAATCCTATCCTAAGGTCTAACACATTTATCAAACATGGCCCTACTGTTAAGTAAATAATGCTTATGGTATTTTGATCGAATTGTGGTGATTGGAAAAGACATCAACTAACTGGGGCTAGCTCAGTTGTTCAGAATTCTTGCATCTTTCTAGGAGGTAAGGAGTTCGAGTCTCCCCACCTGCGTATGGGTGTTCTTCTCTATAATGGGATTTTTCTTTATTTCTTTGTTTCTATCCTATAATGGGCTTGTTTCTTGTATTAGTTGAGTTGTTGGGCTTGGTTATTTCATGGACTCTCACAATTAATATAGTGTCCCGGAGTTGTATTCTGTATTTCATATTTAATGTAAAATGATCTCTTCGATCTATCGATTGAAAAAAAAGAAGATAAGTTATCAAACAGAATCATTTTGAAAAGAAATTCCACATTTTCTCTTCTTCACTTTAACTTGCAACAATGGAAGCAACTGATGGGCATGGCGATAGAATTTTAAAATAATACTTAGTATTTATGTATTCTTTTTTTTGGGTCATGAATTTTTAACTTTATTGTGTACACGTTGGACCGAGTATTTAAAAGAAAAATGTCTCTTGTCATTTGGATACGGTTTTGAATAAAGGATTATCAAATGTTAATTTAGGACTCGTTTAAAAAACACATTAATTTAGGACTCCATTCCTTTTTAAATACACTCTTTTCTTATAATTGATCTATGTAAAAAACTACCACACCCATTTGTTCCCCTATACGCGAAGAATAATCTCTTCTAGTTTTACGTCAGTTGATGTTATGTTTAAGAGATAAAATAGGAATGTTAACAAGTCCTTCCGAATTTCATCTCTTGATCTCTTTTAGGATTCGTCACAAGTGCTGCTAACTACGCCTGGTTATCCTCTCCTCCACGCTTCCAGAGTAAGAGGCAACCTTTATGCTGGTTCCAATTAAAAAACCCAAGTGACCCAGCATAATAAATAAATTACAATTTTTATCAATTTTTTTCTCCCCTTATAAAATACTGGTGAGCCATACTCCATTAAAAGATGTGAGATCCACCACCTGGGTTTAAGAAGTGTCAGAGTGATTAGATTCCAATTGGCTAGTGGGGATGATTCATATTTCTAATGCCATGTGCATTAAAAGGAGGATACAAACACATAGGGAGAAGTTAACAAAAAAAAATTATGAAAAATCCAGGGGGAATGTTCTGGGAAAAAATACTACTACGAGTATATATAAACACCCAGGGGAAAAAGAATCACGGCGGAGCTAACGCCGTCGTTGAGGATTGCGGGGGATCTAGCCGAAACGACTGCAGGGGATCTAGCCGACCTTATTGCCAGACACTAGTGAGAGGAAATTCACGGTGGAATTAGTCTTCTAAGATTAGTCGAGATGTACGCAAGCTGACGCCGGATGCCTAATTATAAAAAAAGAAAAAAATTCCTAATTCCTAACTTAGTTCCCTCTTCCATCGCAACGTGAATCTGAACCGTTCATTCCAGTTTCATGGATCCTTTCATGTTTTCTTTTCATGTACCGTACTATCCCTATAGAAGAGAACTGTTGAGAGTCTTGAGACAGAAAAAACCAGCCAAACATGCCTTTAAAGGTAGTGGTCGGGTAGAGGGAGGCGTTGGGTGGATCGTGTCTAGGGGTTGGGGTTACCACCTCATAAATCGTAGATTGAGTGAGTGGCTAGGCACTGACCTCCTCACCACCCGACATTTGTGGAACCGTCACTGGCACCCTAAAATCTTGACCACCAACTGAACTCTCTCTCTCTCTCTCTCATTGAGAGATGCTATTGTTTCACTGGAAATGGCAACTATTGTACTACTCAATTTATGAGTGTGTGTCCGTGAGAGAGAGAGAGAGAGAGATGGGAACCAAAACTGATTTATTTGAAGCCATGGAATAATCTCAAAACTGACGCTAACAAGGTATCAGGAAACTATGAGGGGCAAATTTTCCGTTTCGTAGGCTAAAAGACAAGACTTCTAACAAAGACAGCAACAGCAAAATAGAAATGACCACAAGCGAAAACATCCCAATAAACCGTAGCCTGAAACCCTTTCTTTTCTTGTTCACTTCCGCAAATCCCTTACCCGTCTCGATGCCTCTCATAGATAAGCAGACTCCGGGATCTCCCACTCTCACCTCACTACCCAGCAAGAGTGAGTTGTTCACACCCTGAACATTGTTATTGATGTAAATGTTTATGTTACAACTATTGGCTGACTTACCACAAGAGCCGCATCGCACGGTCATTGCCGCGCCAACATTCTTTCCTCCCAGATTGATGCGTTCAAAAGATTGGTTGCCGCCCAGTTTGGACATGAGATGATTGATTGATTTCAGTAGATCGGTAGTTGCAGCTTCTTCCTCTTGTTTGCGAAGACCAGAGTTTTTCATGGTGGAGTTTGTCTCAGAATGATGGTAGATTCTCTACTTATAGAAAGCGTCCCGAATACTTTCCTGCAACTACAAGTAAAGCTATATTCCCTATGGAATGCAATGAAAACCAAATCCAGAGAACCAACAGCATGAGCTCAACCCCAACTTCTACTTCACTACAGGCTGGTCTGGTCCCCTGGACTTTTCACTTTAAAGAGAAAAAGCAAGCTGTGATATTCTCAACATGTTCATTTGAATTGCAGACTAATGACAAATGATTGAAAAACCTATTCCTGATAATTCCAACCAGGCAAAGCAGCTGTAAAACCCAGTTAGAATGACTTTAGAACATAAAAATCTATCAGGCAGCGAAAAACAATGTTATATATGTAGAACATAGAAAAACTCGCATAGACAAATACAAATGATTCCTCGGCTTAAACCAAGGATGAAGACAACTCAGACCACTTTCTTAGAACAAGAGTGACCAGAGTTCCCTCAAAATTATACAATGCAGTCATTGAAGGACCCTCTGTATCTTTATTATTTCCAGCTTTGATCCAACGAAACAGGTACTTCAAAACCTACGGTTCAAAAAGGCAGCGCTTCCGTAAATATGTAAACCAAGGTTCCAATCATCTGGCCGACTGAATTTTAAAGTAGCAATAATGAACCACGGTTTTTGAGATAACGAAAACATTACATTTCATGAATGGACAAAAGCACAAGTTTTGCACCAGAATTTGTTATCGTAAAGATGAATTGAGGTAAAACAAACCTGCTTCAAAGAAGCCAGCTGGATGTCAGTTTGGAGGGAAAAAATCCAGAATTAACAAACCAAATAACCCTATGGATATGCATCTGGAGACACTTTTTCGCTGACGGTAGAGCCATAATTTGGTCCGCCTTTGCGGTACTGGATAAGAAACTCAATGGGATATCCCTTCAGCTTATGGGGCACAATACCAAGATCATTAAATGTTAAGGCTGCAAAACACGCAACAAAATTACAGGTGTAAAATGTGCATATACAACTTAAATTGCAGATGTTATTGAAAAAACGTTGAGCACGTTTAGAGCTTGAACTATGTTGCACTAACCATCAGGTGACACAACCGTATCTTGAGTAAGGGCATTGATCTGATCAAGATTGAATATAGCGGGAGTAGGCAGTGGAAAGGGAACTTTATTGAGAAATATCTCTCGAGGCATTGCAATCCCCTGAAATCAGTAAAACAAACTTCACATTAATAAAAAATGGTCCACAAAAATCTTAGAAACCTGCTGGTGTTGAAGTAGTAACCAAGACCTATATGACAACGGCCCAAAAAATGAGAACATCCAAACCTAAGGTTGACACAGTCATGAACAGAACCTGTAATGATCTCCTTTTTTTCATGAGTAAGGTGACAAGTTGATTTGCAAATAAAGAAAAGAGGATGTCTTGTCAAATAGGAGGTTAAAGACATCTGACATGACTTTGAGTTGTAACCCGTAGATCTGCACTTTTGAGAAAGGTAAATCATTTTCTTTTCCTATTTAAGCGTCAAACAGGATGGGATTTTCAAAAGTTACATTGACGTTGCTTTATTTTATTTGATAAGTCGTCTCATCTTCGATTATATCAGCAAGTCTGCCATATTTTTTAATAATGATATAAAGTAAAAACCTGCACTTTCATCTGAGAAAACCAAGATGCACCCTTTTTGGAAGGGGAAAAAAAACTCATTAGCATTGCAAATTCATACTGGGGATTTCACCAGAAGCCTACGAGCTTATAGAGGCCCAGAGGATATGATCCTCGAACTCGCAGTTTGTTGGGACTTAACAATCACAAAACTGACAAAATTGAAATATGTTCATAGAGAGCTACAACAATTTATAAGGTGTCTGGCCAATCCTTACCTTAGCAATAGGGAAAGGAACTTTCACATAGTGAGGCCATTCGCGGATCTTGTCAAACATAATCTCTGCCTGCACCAACCTTGAAATCAGTAAAAGTCCACTCCATCTGACTGCAACAACTTTGTTAGGACAAAGAGACAAAAGAAGAAAATCACCAGTTGATGCACACTGAAAACGTCTGGCCCGCCAAGTTCATACACTTTCCCCATACTTGTGCCGTCGTCTTTTAAGGCCGCAATAATTGCCGATGCAACATCAACCACGTATACAGGTTGAATTCTGCAAAGTCAATTATATCAGAAACTTATCCACATAAAATTCTGATAAGGAAACAAAAACTGAAGTTTCTTATTCTCAAGTGTTGTATTTGACTTCATAGAAACCTCTGTTAATAGATTATGAAGACATACTGCTTCTCAATTTAAAATAAAAATAAAAAATAAAAAAATTATGAAGACATACTTGGTAGATCCATCCCCAATCAGTGGAAGGAAGCCATAGTTTTTCACAAAGTGTGCCCAAGTATTTAAAATCCGATCTTCTGTACCTATCATTCCTGCAGGTCTCATTATTGTGGCCTAACAATGGAAGTATGTCAGTAAGCCCCCTCTCAAAGCACCATTATAGTATCTACAAACAAGTTCACAATTATAGATATGGCATTTTGCAACACTGAACCAAAATCAATGCAGTTAACATCAACTCTTTAAAGAGATCTTTCAACAACTGCCAGCAGCAAACCAGCAGACTATCTTCTTCTTCTTCAAATTGATCGCATCCCTTTCCCATATGTTTAAGATTCAACTTAAGTCTTCTAACCAGTATGACCCCAGGTATACCAGCCACTATATTCTCTATTTCAGGGAGAGCTTGATCTACTGTTTTATTTGGCTATGATCAGATTCGCATGAATGGAAAGCATGTCCCTTCTACTCAGGCGCTTCATAACTCATAAGTAATACACTGAGGTTGCGTTTCCAGAAGCCATAATCAGCCAGCTATGAGGTTCTCGGAATCAATCGGGACAAAACAGATACCTATAATGGTAACTATAAAGCAGAACTCCAAACTCTTTTCAAAAGGTCATAGCAAAGATATGTTCTTAGAACCCCAAAATGTCATTTTTGACAAGTCTTAAAACCCACAAATGGAGTGGAGTTGAGTGGTGGCAGTGGTTGGCACCCAGACAAGAGGAGGGAGGGGGGGAGGAGGGTGGCAAGAATCTTTTTTGGGTTTCATATTTAAGGGTTTTTTCCGTACTGGAATTGTTTCCATGGGATAAAAGCAGAAAATAAGACTTTTCCATTTTCCAGTGGATATGGCAAAATATGGGGGACGCAATTAATTCTCTGAGCAAAGAGGGTACATATATTTGGTTCAAATTTGTTACAGATAACATTTACAAGACAATTTATCAAGCTAAATCATCAGCAAGCCTAAAGGGGGGAAAACAGTTGGTTCAAAAGTTAACACTAATGTATCTCACCTCTGGTAAGTCCCGCAAGATAGCTTCCTCAGCAGCAGCTTTAGCTTTTAGCATTCTGGAAGGAGATGATGGAGATGCCCCCAAGCAAGAGACTTGTACAAATCTCATGATACCACCGTGTTCCTTGGCAATCTGCACATATAAATGTTGAACCCTTAAATGCACTAGATCAGCCCCCTGAGGGAAAACAAAGGTCACTAATTTCTATACTTGGTGATTGTGCATGTTCCAACCACTCTGACCCTAGGGATATGAATTTGGATGTTTCTGGTCATCAAATTGACTACTCCAGAAGTGAAGCCCATGGGACTTGATGTGTGATTCCACGATTATCCTCCTCTTGCTATTAGAAAGCATGTATTTCTAATACCATTGCAAATCAACGGCCAAAAGACAACAATTCCACAATTATCCTCCTCTTGCTATTAGAAAGCATGTATTTCTAATACCATCGCAAATCAACGGCCAAAAGACAACAATGTCAATGGACCTTTGCTCAATCTCATATCAATGTCGTAAAAACCATATACTAGCGGGAGTAAGAACGACACAACAAATACATAGGTCAAAAAAAAAAAAAAAGAGCACAGGAACCTACCACTGCAAGTTTTTCGGCCATAAAGTGGTTCACTTCCTCAAAGCTATAATTTCGAGTCTCATATTCCCTTCCTATCAACAAGGAAAACAACAGTTAGCTAGATGTTTTAATCAAACTATATTACTGATAGGAAAAATGATGGACGAAGACTGGATACCAATAAGATTAATAACAACATTTGCCTTTGCCATTACAGCCTTGATTGAATTTTCATCCATTGGGTTGTACTTCATTGGGACTATCTGTAACAAATTATAAGAAGCCCCGAATAAGAGCAAACAATGAAGCACTGGATACAGCATCCACGCATTAAAACATCATTTTCGTCATCTTACTTTTGTTTGTGTGTGTTTTGTAAGTGAGCGTGAGAGTGAGAGTGAGAGTGTATGTGTGGTGGTGGAGGGGGCTTGAGAATAAAAAGTCATGTTCCATTTTACCTGTCCCAAATCACCCATCAATTTGAGATGACGATGAGAATCCTCAGAACCTCGAAAAGGAACCAACACTTGAGACCCCATTTTAGCTGAAAGTGAATTATTAGCATTAGTTTAGAGTACAAACAGTCACTTTCAAAAAAACAAGCTCACACACTGAAGTTGTTTAATGAATATTCAACTTTCCGTTTGTTATGACAAAAATGTATGTCTATATTTTATCAAGTAAGAAACTGGTTTCCTGAGTAATCTCCACCCACTATAACATCTAAACACGCAAATCGTCCATACTAACGTCCATGCAAGATTTGTTTCCAACACAAAACTATAACAAAATGTGGTAAAAACTAGAAAGCTGATTGTAGCATTTTACACAAAGAAATTGAGTAGTTACTCTCAACTTTCTATTCCAGGCATTCCAATCTTCCTAAAACTGGACTATCTTTTGCTCCCTTTCTTTCCTTATCAGCCCCATTTTCTCTTCCTTAGACGAACTTTCATTAGTCAGCACGTGAACTTCCTCTTAGCATAGACGCGAACAAGAAATCATTACGGTCCAGTGCATTAGATCAAAAACTATAACATGCATTGCCCAAGAAGTTGTGCCACTTAACCACTCCCAGCTTCTTTCCCTGTGTTCTTACCAGCCTCTCCACTTTCAATCCGCAGCCCCTATTCTTCCTTGAAAAAATAAAAATGGAGAAGACAATGCCCAAATCTCAAATGCAGTGTTCTAAATGGCGGCCGCCGAGGCCGCCTAGGCGCTTGGAGGTACCCTGCCGCCACGCCAATACCCCTTGGCGTTTGATTTGGCACCCAGGGAGGTTTGGCGGTGTTTGGCGGCCGCCTAGGCGGTCTTGGCGGGGCTTGGCGGCATCATTGACGTCTTTGGATGCCTTTGGCGGCCTAAAATGTATAGTATTAAACTAATGTAGATCAAGTTTTGGAAGGGTATGGAGGAGAAGAGTTAAAGAAAGGAGATGAACTTTTAACTTGGCATTAGGGATCTCCGATCTCGTTTATTTCTACTTATTGTCTTATTCAACTTATTTGCTAGTTGCTACTACTTAATTTCATTTGGGTTTGTACATTAAACTTTGCATTATGGTTATGTAGAACTTTGAACTTGTATTATGGATACATAGAATATAGTTTAATTGGATAATGGTTTGTTAAAAAAAAAAAAAAAAACCGAATTTTGGTGGCGCCTAGGCGGCTTGGCGCTTGGAGGTGGGTCTCCGCCCTACTAGCGCCAAGCGGCATTTAGAACATTGCTCAAACGTATTGCAAGAGAAGAAACTAGATGCCCAACTCAGTCACTCCATGAAGCACTTCTGCCCACTTCCACTTCTTATGTATATTGCATAAGTCTAATTGGCAGTCTGGGACTCTTCACACCTAAGTTATGTTCTTTTTCTCAAGTACTTTATATTCTTTAAAATAAAATAAAAAAAGAGCCCCAAGCACTGCAAAATCTATCAGATTGCATCCTTTCCACCAGTATGATACAGGTAAGATTTGGCAGGAAACCTTAGCTCCAGGGTATACAGTCTGTGTATGAATAGAACCATGTCATAGGCTATATAGCCCTTGGTTCTGTTCTTTTCTTCTTCACTTAAGTAGATTTGGGTCCAAATGAAGCATGCAAATTTCTCATATTTACCTAAAAAATACTGTATCACCAACTCTTGGAAAAAACAAAAACCAATCACCAATTGGGAAGTTGGGTAAGAACTTTCTTAGGAGACCTGTTATTGATACAGAACCCAACCATGAGAGATGGTTCAGAGACTACTGGACGCACAGCGGAGATCATTCCATAGGAACAATATATTATATCATATTTTTTGATTTTTTCACGAACCCTACAAATGACTTTTCAGCAAGTTACGAAATGAGAGAGAATAAAGATTCAACTCACCAAGCCGCTGAACAAGATAGCGCCCAAGAAACCCGGTAGCTCCAAAAACTGCAGAAATGATACCACTGCCAGACAAATTGCACAAGTATTCGAAATGGGTTGATGACAAGTTAGTGAGTTACAGCTTTAAAACAATAGAAACTCTGAAGCTTGCTCATCTATTTAGCAGATAGAGCACTTGTGTAGTCCGTTTATTGGTTTCGTTTCCCCATAACAGATTAAAATCATCTTCAGCACATGCATCTCACTTATTCACTTTTGGCATTCAGAAAAGTTTTTGTGCCCTGTTTTGATTTCCTGATTTTACAGGTGAGCCTAGTCTTGAAAGATAAGATTGTCTTGCATCCAGCATGTGTGAGATGGTGCCTTTTGCAGCTACTACCTTTTTTTGTGTGGTAACCAAGCATTGACAAAAGGAAGGAGAACAAATGTCAAAAGGGCATACCCTTCTATTTACAACCAAAGAATGCAAATAATACTTCCTTCTTAAAACTACTTAGAACTTCAATACTAGCTCGTACTTCATTAATTTTTACTGCCCATTGTTGACTGAAAGCCATAATACACAAAAACCAATTACATACATCAGAGTATATGTATGACTATTATGATAAACCTGACCTAAAGTGATAGAAATTGAAAACAATTCCACTACCGTTGTCAAACTAAATTAGTACCCTATTTTAAGACAGACAGACAATGCCAGTTAAAATTCACAACCCAGTTCCACATACGGCTAATTCAGTATCTCCACTTAGAGTTGCAAACGACCCGAGCCAAGTCAATCTTTGATGTGTTCGAGCTTGGCTCGTTCAATCTAGTCTAGCTTGAGTCGAGCCCAAATAATCGAGCTCGAGCTTGGCTCATTTATTACTAAGGTGTTCAAGCTCGGTCTCTTTAAATGAGCCAAGCCTCTCCAACGAGCTGAGCTGTCATAATTGAGCCGAGTTCCAACTAACTCGAGCTCGAGTCATTTAACTAAACGAGCTTAAAACGATCAAAGCTTCGAGCTGCTCGCGATCACCTCGGTGAACCTTTTGCAGCCCTATCTACAATGGACATAATAATCGAAGAAAAACTAGACTGGATCTAACAACGTTTCAAAACCAATTAAACGTAAATTTCAGCGGAGAATATGAGTGAGAGAGTAAAACCTAACAGATGATCTTCCACCAGTGCCCTTGCGAACTAGATGCCCAATACCTTTAGTTGCAATGTTAGACGCAAACCGCGGGTGATGAGCGCCATAATCTGCAGCCAAAAGATCCAGCTGGTTAGGATCGTAACACGTAGTTGACATAACGAAATGAAAAACCTAGAAATGAGGGAAACTGAAAATGTAGAAGAGAAGGGTGGATTACGATCGTCATGGAGCGGGTACAAGGACTTGAGAGAAGAAATTGAGCGACAAGGAATCAAGTTTTGGTGCCCTAATCGCCTCGAAACGGCCTGCATCGTTCTCAATCGGAGGAGAGAGAGAGCGAGAGAGAGAGAGAAATGGCGGGTTATGCGAATTGGGGACGAATTGCGTCGATGAGGCAATGTGCTAATCTGCGCCGGAGGGTTTAGATTTTGCGTTGGGTACTGTAGACTACGGACTTCGGCTGCCTCCAAACTTACTCTATTTTTCTTCTATTTTTTTCTTTGTTTCAGTGTATTTTGTTCGGGGGTTTTTTAAAATTTTTGTTAAATTTGCATCATATTTTTTTATTAATCATTTGTATTGACGAGAGAAGTCTAAAAAGTACAAAATTACGACGAAAAGTAAAAAAGAAAGTTTACTAAAAACGAAAAAGTATCAAACAACTGTCTCATTTGTCTAAAATGTCATTTTATTTAATTTTTTCAAGACCGGTTTATATTTTTTATACTTTTTTCGATTTGTTTTGTCTAGGCAAACGATTAACTCTAAAAATTACGACGAAAAGCTAAATAAAAAGTTACGAAAAGTATCAAAAATAAGTTTCAGACTTATAAGTTTTACAAGAACGTCAGTGCGACCCACCCATAGGTTGTAAACATGGTAAGGACGAACCTGCACGTAGAGTTCAATTCTCCCCGGAGACAAACCATAACTTAAGTGGGGGTCATGGCGGTGGGTTGTTGTGCTAGTCTCCCCCGAGGTTTGGATTGCGCAGTCGGGTCTATTAGTGGCTCGGCTGCAGGAATGTAGGTGCGAGTGCGGGAGCTTGAAAGTCTCTCTTAAGAACCTCCAAAATAACTAAAATTCGTAAGTATGAGGATTAAAAGCGCGAGTGTAAGCCATTTTGAAGAATCATGAGACTAAGCTTCTGCCTTCAACGCGTACCCAATACCCCTATTGCTAGGTGAATCAGGTGACCATTCGCGTTTGCTCGCTAGAAATGTACAGCAATTTTATGCATAGGAGGGTCGCTTTTGACCAGGAACTGGAAATCATCTAAAGCAGTGTAGAATTGATGGATAACGGGTCCCTACTCCCCAGTGCAATTTGGTGTGTTTCACTGGGATCTTATTATTATGATCTGGACCGTTCATTTTATAAAGTTTAAATTTTTCTTTTAAATTCTGCTATTGTCCTTTGAACATTAGTAATCACATGATAGGATAGATTTAACCAACCAAGAGGCTATTGATATCTGATCAATCTAAGTTTTTTCTGAACATGTTCTACTCAACAAACCGTATAAGTAGCCCCCTTGGGACTATTAGCTTGATAGCTTCTGTCGTTGAATCTCGCGCAAGTTTGGTTGATAGATTTTCAAATCCTACTTTCCAAAGTGCTTTTACACGGAACGAATAAGTCCGTGTATAGCCAATCATCGCACTCTCTTCTGCCTTGAATGTGTACCCGATACTCCTAGTGTTCTTCTAATCACTACTCCTAGCATTATATTGCAAAACCAAATACTCAACCCTGTACAAATAGAAAAAAACTAAAACAAAACCACCAGAATCACTACCAATTCTATCCGCTCGAAGGTCAAATCGAGAAAATCAGCAACATCGCGACAGAACAAAACTTGCATTGGAAGCAATGCAGAACGGTAAAAAGCATATTTCCTCAATTCCACTAGTCGAAACAGTTAATTAAGCATGAAACGTCTAACGTTCTACAAGAAGCTAATAAAAATTAGAACCTAGTTTATTATCCACAAATTACAAATTGCCATGCCCCATTTCCATGCCGTGTGATTAGTATCCCTCTGCTGGCCCAACTTATTTGAGTTATACAGAAAAGGCCAGCTTATGAACTCCCCCATAGCACTTAAAAAGGGGGGAAATTATCTTGTAATCACTTGAGCTTGAAACTATTTCCACTTGGTTCTTGACCACTTTCCCTCTCGTCGATTTGATGACTGAAGCAGCGCAGCAGTGGCCAGCTCATTTTCCGGATGGTTCTTGGGTCTTCTTGCTTGTACTCGTTGAAGATTCTCGGGCACCCCATCACGTTCAAAAATCTGGTATGCCACTAGATCTAGACGAGTACTCGGAAACCAACTTGAGAAACATGGAAGATTTGTCCTCTAATAATCGTGCTGGAGTATCAAACTCTGCAACTCGACCTGCAAAAAGCCAAAACTGAGTTTGATGAGCATACTAATTTGGGGAGAATGGAACAGTAGGAGCTGTTTTTTACAAGCTCAAAAGCAAACTTATGAGTCTCATGAACAGATGGGGGGCATGCTGCCATGCTCGAGCAGACTATTGAGCATTTTTGGACTTTTAAGGCCCCGTTTGTGTGACTGTACTAATAGTGACGGGATATATATGATCATATAATAAGCAATATCGCACTAAGTGAAGTTCCTCAGGGTATTGTCTGCCATATGTTCTCTAACACTCCATATCCAATGCACATTTGAATCAAGAATTCAAAAGTTCCAAACCAAACTCATGTTAAGTTGTCCCCTTAGATAATAGTGATCCCCTACAACTGCTTTAGTTCAGACAAAAAAAAAATTGGGTATGTGAGGTGATACACCTCTCTTTTTTCTTTTTTTCAAACAGATATACCTGCAGAAATACAAGGGCCATTTTCAGCTTTGATGTATTTCTCAAATGAAATATATCTTGTCTATACTTGCAAATCCCAACGAATAGGGTTGTGAAAAGTTGGTTTTAGGTCTTTGACGATGTCCTAATTTGCACTAGAAACTTAACTATTCGTAGCCCTCCAATGTTGGCTGGAAGCGTTTGCAGCTCTGTTTTTCTCCAAGGATGCATGTAGTTACTTCATAGGGATTGGCAAATATAGTAAAGAACAACTGCCAACTGCACCACTGAAAGTTAAAAAAAAAAAAAACCAATTTGTTTTCTTAATCTTCTTTTTAAATTTCCTAACCACTATTATTTCTACTGTGGTTTTAGAATCCATTTTGTGGTTCTTCATTAATACTTGCCCCAAAGGTCATTCTACGTCATCTATAGACCCCTTGAAGTATATATGCGAAGGGCTTAAGGCTGGAATGACAGTTGTTTATACCCCCAGTGAGTTGGTATCGTGTTATACTATACTTGCATTCATTTAATGACTGTGGAATCGCTTCAGAAACAGAAAACAAAAATAAATGGGCCATTGTCTAAATGCATAATAAGGGTAAAGTTCTTCAGGAGAAGTCTTATAGAATTGCAGCAACAATATATGTATACTAAATTGAAGGAAAGAAATGAAGAATTACTCACCATCACTGAGGACCAGAACCAGATCGCTGTCAATAACAGTTGGGATACGATGAGCAATAGTGCACACAGTGCAGTCCCTAAACTCGGTTCGGATGATCTTCTGTATAAGATTATCCGTGGCTGAATCAACTGAAGCAGTTGCTTCATCAAGAACCAAAATCCTTGCCTGTTTAAGTAAAGCTCGGCCCAAGGCAACCAGTTGCCGCTGCCCAACGCTCCAATTATCTCCATTCTCAACAACTACAAGTTTCAGACAAATACAGTTTGTTGATTGGGTGCCAATGCTCACAGGAAAGCCTCTAGTTGTATTAGTAGAGCTTAAAATTATGGCTAAAATAATTAGCATAGATACCTGGTGTATCAAGCTTTTGCTCTTTCTGGCGAACTATCTCTCCCAGCTGAGATTTATCAAGTGCCTGTCCCAAATCACAATACAGTCACAAGGAAGACCAAAAGTGACAAATGGGCATATACTACGTGAGTCTGTTCTGGTTACCACAATGCCAACACAATAAACGGGCAGAAAAAGGAAAAAACACTCGAAACCCATGTTTTGACAACTTAAGTTTGGCCTGAACTTATAAAAGGAACCAAGGAAAAGAGCATAAACATGACTGAATTAGAGGAGAAATTTTAGTTACAGAACAAGAATCACATGTGATTTGGGAATAATTAAACTTGCTTTTTGCTACATATTTCACAAATTTAACATTGGATCCAAAAGTCATGTTGTTACATGTTTACTAATCAAAACTAAGAAATTTTCTAGCATGCTTGTGGACACCTGAATGAAGAAAGAAAAAGCTAAGCAAGTTGAATTACCTGCCAAATTTCTTGATCAGAGTGTTCTTGGAGAGGATCAAGATTGCCCCTAATAGTCCCCTCAAATAAGGTTGGATCTTGGGGTATGATACTCAAACGGCTACGAAGGTCATGAAGACCGATCGTTGAAATATCAATATTGTCTATAATGATTCTGCCATGGGAGGGTTCAATCAATCTGAATAATGCCTGGATCAAAGTAGATTTACCACTTCCAGTACGCCCTACAATTCCAATCTTCTTTCCACCAGGAAATGAGCAGGTAACGCCGTAAAGCACTAAAGGAAGATTCTCCTTGTAACGAACCTAAAGAATTAGGGTAAACATCATATTAGCGTCTTATTTTCTTCTACATAGCCATCATATTAACCTGTATAACAGGTACATTGCTAAAGAGTCATTATTTGTCTTCAATTGTAATTGCAAAACATAACCATTAACCAGAATCCAAACTTCGGTATCGCATATATTTGGTTAACAACTGTTCGTTGTAGCTTCATGGAAATACTATGCCGACTTCAAGTAAGGTGCAAGTCCCAAATTCTCTACTCGACACGAAGATTTCCGACTCTATAATCATGTGAACCCACCAAACGACGTATAAAGGAGAAAACGAAGGGATTAAAGATGTGTGCAGCAGGCATCAAGCAAATGGTGTGATCCCACCAAATAGTAGGAGTTTCCATGTTAACACTCCATAGAAGCAGAATCAAGAAATGACTAAAAGGCGGAAGTGGACTGCATACCTTTAAATCAATCAGCTCAATTGCTCCATTCTCTGGCCATGAACATGGTGGACGAGAACCGTCAATAATTGGTGGAGCTTCACTAGGGATTTGGCAGTACTGATCAATTCTTTCTACAGAAATAATTTTGTTTTCAAGCTTGCAAAAGCTAAGAATCCACCGTGATAGCCGTGCATTCAAATTAAGGCCATATGTCACAGCCAGGCCTGCCATGCCTTCATAACAGAAACACCTTGATCAGAAACATCACGCAGAAAATCTGAGCATTGCATAACAATTTAAAAACTTACTTTGTCTTTCCTCTTTTATTTTACTACATACACCAAATGATGAGTTCTAGAACTTATGTCTACAATGGGTCCACCAATCCAGTTGTATTAAGTTTCTCACATGTCATAAAGTTAACGCTTGTGGTTTATCAGAACAAATTTCACCCATCCATACTAGCTCTGTGATGCTGATATTATCTAGGACAAAAAATTCAACTTCCAGAGAATTACTCACTTATTCCGACCTCCCGAAACTATATCACAAAAAGAACATGTTTGGGACAAACATAAACTCCATTTTTCTTCCGACTTTAATAGCTTGTCCTAATTCCTCGGTTAATTTCAAAGTGAGTCAGGAGTACCACCTTTTTAGTAACTAATCAGCAACACTTCCGTGAGCACACAACATAAAACATCATGTGGAATTCCTAACGAGTATAAAGCACCAATGTTACGTAGTGGCATAAGTTTCAACTTACTTGGATCAATACTTCCGTGAGGGAAGCTCACAAGCAAAACCATGCAAAAAGCAAATACAAAGGTCGAGAGTAACTCCATCCGGAGGCATAGCCACTCAATGGCTGCAAGACTACAAAAGAATGGACGAGCAAAACAATCAAGAAGATATAGGTTCCTCTTCATAAACCGCTTTTCTTGCCCAAATCCTCTAATTGTGGCTGCCCCAGAAATCGACTCACCGAAAAGATGGATGATTGGAGATTTCTGGATGCTAACAATGCGGACCAGTTCCCTCGATGAAGCCATGTAATATTTCTGCACTTGCGCATTGAAATTTAGTCAGGTATATATTCCCAGTTTACAATTTAGCAGTTCAATTCAAATTTCGGGCCCCTCAGAATAGCATTAGAAGTTTAAACGATTAGGTGAAAAGAGTAGAATATACATTGATCACACTTGCACCTCTCCGACGATGAACTAAAAAGAGACTTCGATGCAATAGCCTTGTTAGTTGTTCAATATAGGAGGACATAAGAATGTCGGTTTTTGTGTTTTCCACATTGCAAGTTGCAACCTTCACTCCAATGTGGTTTTAGAAGCGCAACGATCTTAGGGATAAAGTCATTTTTGTCAATAAAGTTTTACTAGAACTAGCTCAGAAATCCAGAAAAGACATGGCTTTGGAAAAGTTGGTGAGGTGGCTAGATTATTCAAGTCAATGCGGCGACTATGAACTTCTAAGACGGATTCCTTTTTCTCTGATCTTTCATGCCTTACACTTTTATTCCGTAAACTTTTTGCATGACATGTACTAATTAGTTTAGGGGTTAGGCCAAAAAAAAATACAGGGTGTTAACAGGCATTTTGGGGAATACTATGAAGAGTGAAAAACTTAGTGTTAGACATAATATGAATCAAAAAAGCTAGAGTCCATTGTGGTAAACATTACGAAGCTTTCAAGTAGAAAAGAAGGTAAAAACACGATAAAGGAAAACGCAATGGTTGCTTTTGCGAAGCTGGTTAACAAATACAATGCAAGTAGGGTAGAAAATGTTTTGCAGAGACAATACTGGTAGTAAGATGAAAATGTATGCTGAAAGTTATCTAACCAAATTACAAGTAAAATTTAAGCCAGGAGATCATTAGTCACCTGCATCCACAAGCAAGCAATGGCCATTGGAATGACAAGAAACAAGATTTGCCAGGTAACTTGTGTCATTACACCGACTATACCAAGAAGCTGGATTGTTGTTGAAGCAAACCCACCTAGTCTAAATGGAATATCAAGATCAACCACACTTTGATCAACTGAAACCTGTTCAGTCAAAACCAATTTCAATGATTAAACGATTTGATATTACGTGAAAGGAGTTGAGCCAGAAGCAAAATGCCAGCAGTAGGTGAGGGCAGATCTTTTAGCGAGAGCAATTAACTTACACGATTCAAGATCCTTCCAGCTGGAGTGGAGTCAAAGAACGACATTGGTGCCCGAAACACGGATAACAGCATTTTAAGAAACAATTTTTGCGCAGCTGCTAGACCAAATGTAGCAACAAGTACAGCCCTCATAAATATAAAGCAAGAGCTCCCAAAAGCAAGAGCCATGTAAACAACAAGGAGGAGCATACTACTCGCTCTAGGTTTGTCCCCTGGTGTCTGCGGATTTGCCCAAGCCATCCACCAATTACTAGCTATTTGAAGCACCTGAAATAGTATTTGTGCAAGAATGATGAGTGGGATCAATAACCCTTTATATGCCGCAGCCATGTACGATAAGTACACTTTCATGCTAACTTTTCCCCTCTCCCTCTCCTCTTCCTGAACAAGCTGCTTTTTCCTTGAACGTTTCGCTTTCTTTTTCTCCTTAATTGCTTTCTGGTCTTGAGCTGATAAACCCTCTTTCACTTCCTTCACCAAACTGACAATATTGTTTCCAATGGAATCACATCTTTTACCAAATACAACAGATGCATCACGAGGATTGCTTCCATCAGAATCTTCAGATGAGTGGTTGGGAATATCCATTGATTCAATTGCTTCATGGTGAGCTGACACTAAAGCTTTGAAATCAGTTCCTGCCTGCAAAAGTTCATCGTATTTCCCAGCCTGAACAATACGGCCTTCCTTTAAAACCTGCAAAATCAAAGATGTGTATTTAGAGAGAAACTACATAAAAGTTTCAATTCATGTCCTCAGTTCTCACTCTCAGAAACTCTTCATGCCAAAAAAAGGACAGAAATTTGAGAGTTTCATGGTTCAGTGCAGCAGGCGACTGCATTGGGCTTAATACTAAAGTGGTTCATAATTTAAATGGTCCCATAACACCATAACCATTGCCAGGCATTTTGGTGCTGTTACCTTTCCTGCACATTTTGGGGGGTAAATTCCTCTTACATTTTGGTTTGCTATGATTTCAAAGACCAATAATGTCTCGCTAAGCATTTCTAGAAGCTAAGCTGATATTTTACCTCCTTTATGTGTGTGTGTGCATGTGAAATCCTCGAGTTAATAATAGATACAACAATTTACAACTGACCTGTCCATCCAACATGTAATAAGGCAGAAAACTAAACTAACTTAAATGTCCCTGAATCAAAATTTACCAAACACAGAATGGGGCAAAGACCAATAAAAGCAATTCAGATATGCACCTTTAAATCAATAACTTAAATAACCAACGTAGAGAATTCCCTTCGAAATAACTTGTATGTAGTAACTTTTTTGTATAGAAAAAGGCAACCATGCTATAATCAGAGTTTACACGTCACAAAAAGTCCATATCACCATAAATCTTCTACGACATACCATACGAAGTATAGACTAAAAGATGAATCCATACCAGTATCATATCAGCAGCAGGCAAAAATTCAACTTGGTGGGTTACGAAAATCACAGTCTTCGCGGCTAGCGCTGTCATTATGAATTCCTGCAGGTCCATGTAAAATGTTTAGCCAAACTCCATTCATTCAACTGCCAAGTGGATGACACAAGAAGTAAAATACCAACCTTGAATAGTTCGGACCCAGTGTGTGCATCAACAGCACTAAAGGGATCGTCAAGTAAATAAATGTCTGCATCTTGATAAAGCGCCCTGGCAAGCTGCACACGTTGCTTCTGCCCACCACTCAGATTAATGCCTCTGTCACCAATGATGGTTTGATCTCCATGTGAGAAAAGTTCAAGATCCTTTTTCAGTGAACATGCATGGATGACACTCTTGTACTTTGCCTTATCCATTGGGCTACCAAAAAGTACATTTTCTTCGATATTTCCCGATTGTATCCAAGCTGATTGAGATACATAAGCAGCAGAACCACATATCCTAACCTAGACACACATGCAACCATAGATAATGTCATAATCTTTAGTCCCGGAGAAAAATGACCTTATGGCCCTGTTTGATTGTTTGGATTAAAGCATCAGGTTGAACTGTAAATCCATTAGGACCACATAGAACTTTTGAAGTCAGGATTAATATCCGTTGGGTATGAAATCCCACAAAACATGGTATGCAAAACCATGGGGGATGTGGTATTGAGTATTCTCTTCACCATTCATCCAAAGAGATTACTTATCCAATGGGATTATATACCACTTCACTATTGGTCCAATCAAACAAACAAGGCCATAAAGAATAGAAAATTGGAACTAGAGTAAGCAAATTTATAGAACAAAACTATGACTTACTTCGCCAGAGATTTTCGGAATCTCACCAAGGATGCAAGAAAGAAAGCTCGATTTCCCAGAGCCAACAGTGCCACAAACAGCCACACGCATCCCCCTCTCCACCTTCAACTGGATATCAGATAAGGTTGGCTTCGAACCTGAGGGAGGATCCCAACTGAACTTTCCATCCTTAATTTCTATTGCCACATTTGTGATGCCTCTTGCTAAAACCACAGTTGCATCTGCTTGCAACTCTTCCTCCAGTAGAAATCCAGCAATCCGATCAAGAGACACTTTTGTTTGGGCCATCATAGACACCAGGTCAGGAAAATTCCTAAGTGGTTCTTGAAGAATCCTGAAAGTTGCCAGAGCAGAAAGAACGCCACCTGTCGTAAGCTGACCCCCCAACAATATGGACGTAGCAAAAGTCACAGCCGAAACAAATATAGGGGAGCTCCAAAAGATGAACGTAATAAAAGCCTGAGAGTAAAGAGATTTTTGGAGCCACTTAAATTCCACGCTCCGCATTTCCTCCAGCTTCACTCGATATCTATCCTCCCAAGCTTGTAGCTTGAGAATCCTCATGTTCCTAAGACACTCGGAAGTCTTCCTCATCCTATCATCTTTGGCAGCCATTAACTTGTCTTGATAATTTTCCTGCACCCTAGCCAACGGGACAGTTGCAACAATCGAGATAATGGTGGCTATCAAAGTTGCAACAGAAGCAATCCCAACATTCTTATACAGAATGGCTAGGGCAAGGATGATTTGCAGAGGAAGCATCCAAATGTCATGGAGATACCAAGAGTAGTCCCCCACTCTCTGAACGTCAACCGCCATGTAGTTAACTATCTCCCCACTTGTGTGACTTTGCTTGGCCAAGCTTGAGAGTCTGAGCCCCTTTCGATATACCATTGCCGTCAGAGCTGATCTCACGTGCATTCCTAAAATGTCAACCCCAAGATACCAATGCCGAGTTGTTAAGGTCTCCACCAACTTTGCTGTGAAGAATATACCAGCAAGAATATAGCCTTCATGGGGGGTGGTCTCATTTCCTGCTAAGTAATCCACAAAGTAGCTAATCATATACGGACCCACATAAGAAACAAAGGTATTCAGCCCGGCGAAAATCGCATTACACGCTGCCTCCTTCCAAAAAGACTTGAGAATGGCCAGACCTAAAGAAGGCTGCTTCTGAAGATTTTCGGCCTTCAACTTCTCCCAATTCACTTTCAAAATCTTATAATTAGCCTTGGACCGATCTTTCGGTGCAAGAAGTGGAATGTCCTTTAGCTCAAGTGGTCTCTTTGCACCAACTGAAAGTAGTGGGTTTAACCAGGAAAGTGTGGCCAAACTAAAGAACCCTGCTCCACTATAAGGAGTAACCTTAAGACACCCTGCGTCTTCTTCAGGCAACAATGGCTCTTGAAGATCAGAGTTCCGACATACTTTTATACCCGTGGTACCCCTAATGGCAACAAAACAGAGGAAACCAAGGGCTGGGGTTGCTACCAAGTTTGCCAAAATTTGAGAACTCAAGGGTTTTGAACCTTCAGTTAGCAATTCTTTCCCATCATTGTACAAAGTACACAAACAAATGATAAAAGACACAACCCACCAAACCCTCAACAAAAATGGGTACTTCTCAGAGGCATTGAATTTACAATATAGGGCTGAAAAGCTAAGCACAAACCAAGCTAAACCCTGAGATGCAGGTAAAATAAAAAGGATCCAATTTGTAGCCTCCCCACGTGAGGCATTTCTCAACAAACCAACCCCATCAAAACCTAAAACCAGCACTTGTAAAAACAACACATAGAAGCAACAAATGAGTGAAACCTTAAATCCAGTACCGATTTCGATACTCCGGAATTCACCATCACCGCCGCGGTGTACTGGACTCGAATTCACATTGGAATCCTCCTTGAAAACCCGAACTCGACCAACACAAACCGATATCTGCCGAGCCGATACAATGAAGAGGAACACGAGGAACAGTGTGAAGTTTATGCAAATTGATGCTAGTTCCAATATGGGTATGTCATGAAACTCCCACAAACGATTTCGCGTAGCCAGATACGGCAGAGTCTGTGACCATAAAGTGGAGAATTCACTGAACAAGAGGCTCACATCCATACTAGGAATTAATCTTTTAAGGTGGAAAAGGTTATTAGAGTCGGCGATTTGGAGAAGTGATCGAGTATTTAGGCAATACGGATCGGATCATTACAAGGGCATTTCACCATCTGGTGATGGGTGGTGTTTGTTGGGTGGAGAATCTGCAGACACATTGCGCATGAAAACAAAAAGGTTGGTTTTTTTTCCTTTATCATCAAATGCAACACGGAATACGAAGGAAGAGATAGAGTGTATCCTTTCTCTCTCTCTCCCTCTCTCCTCTATCCCTGTCTCTTTCCACAGAGAACAGAAGGGGACAAAGAGAGAGCGTGAAATTGAAATCTGAGAAAAACCCAATACGATAAATCCAAAAAAAACGTGAAAACCCTGACCTGGGTATTGGTATTTTCTTGGGAAATCTTTAACCAAGGCGGTGGAGGTTGCCGGGACGATTCTGCAAGATAGAGAAGGAAAGACAACAGAAGCAGCAATAAGCTGCTTTTAGAGAGAGAGAGAAAAAAATTGAACACCTCCCCTACTGTACTAGACAACTACCAACAAGAGAGAGAGGAGAGAATGGTCCATTATTATGTACATTCCTCCAAACATACATACGTGTTGGACAGAAATATGATTGCGAAAAAATGAAAAAATGATTGCAATTTAATGTACCTTTTTCTACCTTATAGTAGTGCATATAATATGAGGTCGGTTACAGTGCCGTATGGGAGTGGAATTGAAATGGGTGAACCTTTGCAGCTCAGCTTTGCTGAATGCAAGGTGAGCTGGAATTCAGTTCTTGAGATCACTGAAATTTGGTGCCTTTATATAGGAACAAATGTCTATCACGGAGGTAAATTTTGTTTGGAGAGAGAGAGAGAGAGAATTGTTTGTAGAGAGAGAGAAAGAATAACCGAAAACAAGAATATTGTAGAAAGTAACGGAAAGAATATTACCATCCGCTAATCTATGTCTAATAATCAATTGATGTGATCATGTTTGGGATCTGGGAATGGTTCCATAAATGGTTTAAATGATTTTCTACGTGGGTTCCCCAGTTGTCCTGCCTAATTTTATTCTCCCCGACCCTTATAGAGGTGTCCGAATCAAGTTATGTGTTCCTCAATTCCCCTCATCAATTCTGTTACACATAAATTAGAAAATTCATAAGAAATTATTATTTTTTAATCTGATGTCACTCTATGAATTAAACATCATCAATTGTGTAAAAAGCAAATTCATCGTTCGCCGACCAACAGTGCTGATTTCTTTACCAAAAAGAAATTTAAAAAAACCCTTGGAACTGCCCTGCTTATTGTGGGTGCTTATTGTGAGTGCTGTAGTGTAGCCCGGTGTAATGCGCCTGTAGTACTGCACTATACCGACCATCAATCCGTGTATGTTTTGCGGAGAGAGAGTGGGGGGTTTTACCACCGAGGGTGGTAGCCTGGTGGGCAGGTGCCCCTCATCCACAGGCAAGGTCTCGGTTTCGAGCCTTGTCAAGTGGCAAGGGGTGGGGGATAAAGCATTATGCCCACTTGTACCTAGGTGGTGCTGTGGTGACGGTCTGTCTTTCCGGACAGTAGCTATGGCTCAAACCGGACATTCCACAGCGGGTAGGGAGCCCCTATGGTCACGCCCAAGGGGGTTGCTACGCTGGTTGCCCCCTCCCACCCTTTTTTCTGATAAAAAAAAAAAAAGAGTGGGGAGTTTTAGAGAGAGAAAATGGTCTGTTTAGCTGTCTCTCAGAAAGTCCCCTTTTGAATTGACTGTGTTTCAAAAAAAAAGAAGTCCCCTTTTTTTAAGAAGTTGTGATTCCAGGAGGTGGAAATGTGACGTGTATAGGAGTGTGATGGCATGACAACAATCTTTGTGCTTTTTTTTAGCATATATTCATCTGTTTTTAATGTCGAAATATTTTTGTTTAAAATAAATTTGATTTATTACAGTGTTAATAATTATGAATAGTAACATTATTTTCTACAATAAGTGTGTCCGAGCAAATTTACGTTCATCTCAACTAAGCGTGGAGATCAATACCAAAAATAAAGTACCGATTTTATCAATACTTTAGAGATTTGATAGCAATTGGTGCATTTAAATTAAATTATATTTAAAAATTTATCAATTTTATGACATTGACTGCTTAACCCATGGGTGTGTTCCTCGTGTTGACAGTACCATATAAGCTTTATGACTGGAGAACTCCTTCTCAACCAAACTAATTTTATACTAATTAATCAAGATTAGTGGAGTATGACTTTAATGCATGAAGATAAATATAGAAATTTGAGTACAATTGAGATTCCATTACCATTTCATCTCAACCCACGACAGATGTAAAGGTTCATTTTTTAGATTTTTACAACGTACGTAGGGTTAATTATAGCCACGTGATTTATTTCAAATAAGGAAATTAATTTCTACACTTTCCCATCTCTCTTTTTCTCGTCTTTTAGCGGATGAATTTACGGAAGTGTACCTGAATTTTGTAAAAAAGTGTACGCATGCAGGAATTGTTTCGTAAATTCACCCACTAAAAGATAAAAAAAGAAGAAGAATGTTTGCATCAAGTAGGGGAATGCAGAAGAGATTAAATTCTTTGCACCGCCGGTGTAGACATTTGTTTTCTCCACGTCGCCATGTTTTATTGATTGGGACACTGTTTTGCAACGTAACGAGATGTAATTGATTTGGAAGAAATAAATATTTACACCGGCGGTGTAAAGAATTTATTCTCAATGTATAAATCAATTTTCTTTTAATATGTTATAGATTATAACATTTCGTGATATAAGAACCCCACTTACCAACTTTGGCTGCTTCTACTTTCTGATAAAAGGAGTTCCAATGAAAATTGCCCACTCTCGTTGAGTATAGTTAGGTTTATTTCCTTGAACGGCTTTAGTTAGGTAAATAGGAGTACTTTTTATTTATTTTTTGAAAGGCTCTAGTTAGGTAAATACACTTTGCATCCATGGGCATGTGCTTAGATATTTAAAAAAATGCTCAATAATACTTTATTTTATCCAAATCAACTCTTAGCGCTTTCACAAAATTTCAATTTCACAAAATTTCAATAAGATCATTTTATTATCCACATATGTTTTATGATTAGAAATCACGCGTGGCTTGTTTAGACAAATCACGTGATATTTTTTAAATAGAACGATTAGATGTGCAAAACTATCACATTGACACTTCACCTAAGTGTACTCAAAGAGTGATTGACACAATTACAAGCGTATGTATACCTTTTCTCTTGTAATTTACCTCGGATATATTGGAGAATATATATATCTACAGGTATTCGTTGATGGGTTTCTCTCTTCCCCTCGCTCATTTTCACAAAGCACTCACATGTTTCTCTTTTGTTGTTGCATGGTTATAATCAAAGTTGTGAAATACCAGCCTGTTCCGGCCAATACCTGATGTACCGAATGATATAGGTTTGTTTCGGACATTTTCCAGTGTTCCGGACGGTACAAAATTACTTTATCTCTCTTCTTCTTTTTTTATGACATAAGTTGTGGCTCTAAACTAATTAAAAGAAACTTATGGGCTTATAGATGATTTTTTAAGATCACGATGGAATCTTGATCTGTTTCATAACTTTGTTTTGAGTCTTTTTAGATAATTTTTTGTTGTCATTTGTTTCACGAAAATAGTTTTGCAACCTGGTAGATATATATTAAATATATATAAAATATTAATTGCAGTAAATCCGGAACGGTACTGAGATATAGCCCGGTACCAGTATGTACCATTCCAGTAGTGAAAACGGTACGCTGGCCGGTACGGGATTGACAACTTTGGTTATAATACAAGAGGGGAAAGGGGTTTTACCAACAAAAAAAAGAAGAAGAGGTGGCTGGTCATTCCATTCCATTGTGTTACATTCTTTATGACTTTTACGTGTCTACTGCTCTACATGTTCAAGAATGCTACGAGTGATGCTACAAACAAAGCAAGTTCCAAAAATTTTGGACAGAACATGTCAACGTGGCATTACATATTGTTGAAAATAATAACAAAATACAATCCACATAAAAACATATTTGTACAAAATGGTGTTTTTAGATTCTGTTTCAGATAGTAATATTCTAAGATGCTCTGGTTCCAAGGACGGTGGGGGGCTGCTGTCCCTGAATTCGGGCCCACTCCGGTCTCGCTCCAATGATGGGAAGCGTTCACTTCGTAGAGCTCGTCGAGTATAACAACTATACAAAAAATCAACTTAATTGGATATCATTAAGTGCCCGATCGGAACCCATATAACTCTCGGTCCATGGGTTACAGTGGATTTGATTCAGTGTTTCGGATCCATTCTTTTCAAGATAAAAAGGTTCCGATCAGGCACTTAATGATATCCAATGAAGCTGATTTTCTGCATAGTTTTTCTACTCGACGAGCTCTACGTAATGAACGCTTCCGATCATCGAAACGAGACCGGAGTGGGCCCCGAATTTCAGGAACAGCAGCCCCCTAGCGTCCGTCTTGGACGTAATCTCACATTTTCTTTAATCTAAACACTACTTAAATAATAAGACCACAATAACTCCAGAGTATGTGGTCAAAAGTATTACTACTAGCATTTGTTATTAAAAAGCATGTGTCATTAAAAAGTCAAAATCTGCCGCCAACTAATTGACAAAGGAAGCGGTCTCCCTTGCTTCCACATCATTCGGGTAACAGAGTCCTGCTATGAATACAACACTTTTGTGTACCACATTTGAACGTCATCTTGTGTGGGACCACTTTGAGTTTCCACACGAATAAATGATCTGAGCCAGTTAATTGGTTCAGAATTTTTTTTAAAGGGTCTCTGAGAAAACTCAGTTCAGCCGGATACCGGTGGACAAAAAAAATAATGCATGGACCACAAGCATTTGTTGATATCCGTCTGAGCTGATTTTTTACGAGGATTCTTCAAAAAATTTTTTTTGAAGAAATTGAGAAGCTTGAAATATTTGTGTGGGACCCATTTTAAGGTGATGTACAAGTGCTGTACCCCAAGCAATTTTGGGTAACAAAACCTTTAAAAAAAAAGAAAAAGTTATATACGACCAGAAAAGCATAACACAAGGTGCAAGTTCATTGAACAATGGGTTCATTCGCGACAAAGTATTTTTTCAATAAAGCAGGTTCTCGGAATAGTTTATACGCACTTTGACTAATTTTGGAGGCTCAATCTCTCCGTTCACTTATGGAGCCGAAACTTTTGCTCTGTATAGACTGACCCCCAAATAGTCGATAGCATCTGAAAGGTTTCAAACTTGAGATCTTAAGAGGGGGTAAACCTCTAAATCCCAAACCTTGACCATAGATCAATCCCTCAGGGTTTTGGGGCATTGCTTCTCGTCGGATCCATAATGGAATCAAGCTTAAATGATGTCGTGGTATTTACAGGCCTAAAAAGCATTTGAAGTTGTGAGAGTTAATTGGCCCAGACACCTTTTACCGTTAAAAAAAAAATATAAGAGTAAATTTAAAAAAAAAAAAAAAAACTAATAGTAAATTTTGTTATCTGTCCATTGCATGTGATATGACTATGTAGTCCATTAACTGGCCCCAGGTAAAGAATATATTGGAAAATACCAACAGAATATATCAAGAATATAACCATTTTCTTAAATCCCCATTCTTTTTAACCTCTTCTTTTATCTTGGAGATACTTCTAATATTTTATTCTTTGTATTAGGATAGGCATATTCAGTAAATGTACTAAAATGATTTTCAAGTTCATTCAAATGTACCCTTCTTGTGCACAATATGAGATGCCCATCCACAAGGAATTTAATCTCAAGTGGTTGTGACCAAGGTATAGTTCTTAACGATATTCAATCAACTTTTTTGGATGTGGAGATCTCATCAACACATTTACCACTTTTAAATGTGGAATCTCTCTCCATGCGAATCTTAAGACATAATCGTACAAATTTTGATACAACATGAACTATTTGCATCAGAATAAATTAGACTTTCGAGGACAATTACTCCATAATTCAAACTAAAAATTGCACCAGAGCCTTCAATTTATCTTAAGGGCGGTTCTCGTGCCTGACTTTTTATATTTGGTGTAATCATACTTCTCCCCTTAAAACCTATACTATAAAGCGCGGATAACACTCGTCATTACACCGTATAACCACCTCAGAGATGCCTATTATTATTAACCAATAACCTATTTTCGGTAGGAAAATTAGCGAGTTGCAGGTTAAGTAACTTCACTCAAGTGGCGTCTGGAAAAATGTCCAGTGGAAAATATAGGCTAGATTCTTGCAGGACTTGGGGGGTCCATATTCTTTTGTCACTTATTCATGGACAAGAGTCACAAGACCACTTTTAAAGGGCATGTCTTTTTATGTAGCATTTGGAAGGCCCAAAGGCACATTTTCCCAAGAAAAACTAATGTTGTGTTTAGATGAATTTTTGAGAAATTTTTTATGAAAATAATGATAGAAAGTAGGAATAATGACTGGAGAGAGATAAAGAAAGAAATGATAATAATGATTTGAGATCGAGATAATAAATGAAGAGTAATGATTAAAAATAGGAATAATAAGTATTTTTTAAGTTTTATTTATTTATTTTTTCAAAAAAAGATCCAAACACAGCTTGCTTTATGGTTTCGAACAGGCTAGTGATTTTCGCACTCTTATTCTTACCATCCGCACTTCATTTGTTGTTATTCAAGTGAAATTACCATCTTACCTTTTCATCAGTTCACTTTTTCACATATCAAGGGATTATGTAGTAAATTCACATGAATAAAAACAAAAAGAGGAGAGCGAATGGTACAGAGGGGAGAGCGGAAATCAATTGCTTTTTGAATAATATACTTTTGGTGATTCTTGGAAAACAAGATGCTTGGATTTCCACTCCTTTTTGTTGCTTGATATGCACCATATGCATGTACTATACATTCTGATTAAAGTAGCTCCTACGGACCACTGCTGCAGAAAGTGTGCACAATAAGATCAGATATGCTCATCCACAAAGAATGAGCACCTGCAAATGGTGCAATCAAGGTATTGTTCCCAGGATATTCAACCCACCATTGGACTGGAGATCACATCACCATTTACCCTTCGAAGGAACCGTGATCTTCTAGGATCAAAGCTGATCTTTTGATAATCCTCCTTCAAAGCTACATATGATGCAACTTTAAGAATGGATTTGCAACATGAGGCATGAGCATGCTGAAGCCATTTTCCTCGACCAGGAGTCCACCGTGACACCATCCCATAATTTTCGGTATCCACAGGGTTCTGTGTCGGGATTCCAACTATATCGTGTGACTGGAAATGCACTACGAGCGGGAGATCATAAATATTGGCAAATAGAGGATCCCAAACCCTTTCCCTGTATTGATCATTATGAGAGTTGGTCTTTGCTGTTGTTGGCACTTGGAATCCAATCCAACCCTTTCACCAAAGCCTTGGGAAGACACACAAGGAAGAAAGACTGTCAACTTTTTTTAGTCAGAAGTTTAAATCCATACCCTAGTATCCTCCACAAAAAGACATCTAACTTCTCAAGGTAAAAAAGAACCATTTGATTTTAGTTTTGTTCTTAAAAACACTTTCACAATTGAAAGCAAAGATGTGTATTCCCGCATTACCCTAGGCTCTTAATTAAGAAATAAAACATGGACAATCCTACACAATTTTTTTCTCTCAACAAGGTAATTCCATGTCTCAAACCTGTGTAACAAGGCTAACGCCACTAGCCCTTATCATCACATCAAGTTACAACTTCGGAGATGTTGTGAACATGAATTCCTACATAAAGTTGCACAAAAACATATTCTGGGTAGGAATATAACGAGTTGCAGGTGACGTCACCCTAGTGTTCTTTGCAATGTTGAATGGAAAATGAAACTGCAACAAAGCATATCCCAATACGGCTCCTTCTTCTCAGAAATACTTCAAGGACTCGGGAATCAGATTCTCCTAAATTATTCACAGAACTCCCACTTTAAAAAAGGCATGCCTTTATGTAGCATTTGGAAGGCTCAAAGATACACTGCTGTCAACAAAAGCTCCCGTTTAATGTTCTTGAATAATATCCTTTGGTGATTCCTGAAAACTAGGTTCTTGGGTTTCTACTAATCAATTCTGTCCCCTTGTGCTGTTTGATACTTATCAGGTAAATGATTCTTTTGAAAATCAACTGACGCAGATATTTGCTTGCAGTTGCTACAATATCAAAAGCAATTGGTTTGTTACGATGAGGAAAAATGATACCTTTTGGATATGCTTAAAGGATATCTTAAAAACTTCATGTATACACGGAAGTAATTTTAAGGCCATCCTACCTTACAAAGCTTGATGGGATATTTTGGAAAGGATCTATGCTCAATGGGAATCCAAAACTACTAGTTTGTCTTTCCCTTTGAATTTTTTTTCACAGGTCCAAATCGGGGAAATGTAAACTCCAAATAGAGATTACTATTAAATAAGAGCAAGAAACGGTCAAGTACTTCTGCAGTCAATAAACAGAATGTTTTATTGTGATTCAAGTTTGTCAACAAACTATACATTTGACAATGGACAAAAGTATCTCCATAGCAACCCAATCATGTACCAAATGAATGACTGCACAAATTTGGCTGAAGAATTGCTTTCAAAAACAATTTTAAAGAGTGGTGTCCTTATGAAGTAAACAATGTCGTCAAATAACATATCACACCAAATAATCAACTTACTTCACAAAGTTTGTAGCAGGGAAGTGGCCTTGTCTTGTAAAACCTTCAATGCTTCATTAACATGCCTTTCTTCTGTCAATGGAGCTCCTACCGCAAAACGTAGTGTGTACTTACTGGATAGAACCTGCATAAATTTGTCACAAGCAAGCAAACTCAACTCGAGTATCACAACCACATGAAAGTTGTTAAATTCATTCTTTTAGTCAGTTGTAACACCGGAAGAAGTATCATTTACAGTTTTCTCAAGGAAGAAAAACATAGCATAAAAAATAAGCATACTGTGTGCGAGATGAATAATTTCCCAGTTGAGTTAACAGCATCCAGTAAGTCAGCGTTTAGTTTGTTAGCACAATCTTCCTTGTCATGGGGAGGCAGAAGGCAAAAACAAACCAACGAGAACTTCCTTGGGGCAACAACCTGCACAGGTCAATTATAGTGTCTAAGCCAAAACAACAATTGCCAAGAAAAAATAAGTTATTTGTCCTCTACGTGCTGTCGATATGAAACATAAGTACTTGGCTTGATGTCAATATGAAGATTTCTTTCAGAAAACCAGGTCTCTTGCTGGTAGGCTTATCACACTGCCAGGACCAGGCTGCATTTAAGCCAGTACTATTGACAATAAGACTACCAGAATGGGTCACAATTCAGTCTCTTTTGGTCCGTGCTTGTAGATTTTTGTCTGTGTTAGAATGTCTCCTACCACATGACAATAAATCACACAACACAGTGATATTCCTTGGATGAAACTATACTATAGTATGGCTCTCCGAAATGTTAACGCAGAAGATTTTCTAACGCATGCACGGTACATAAAAGAACTTAGAAAGTAGAAGAGACCAAAAATAAAAAATAAAAAATAAGCAGAACAACAGAATTGAATTAAAAAAGAAGAAGGAACCATCCCATTACTTGAGCTAGTGCCACACCAGTAAGAGAAACATAATTTTCTAAATCTAGGGTTTTGCAGCTCAGTGGTGGGCAATTCCTTTTGTCCATTAGTTAAACAGGTGGAGCACCCATAACGACAGCCAAATCTGTCAGTTGCATGTTTGAAGTGAAAGTAAGCTCCTAAAAAGATAACACTCTCCCAAAACCTTAAACAAATAAGCCAAAGTAATGAGGGGCACTAAGGTTAAGAAAAAGATTGATATGCTCCCCTTAAGAACTAATTAAGATAGTTAACAAACAAAACTCTGAAGTGATACCTGAAATCTTGGGTCTTGAGAAATGAGTTCTTCAAAGTGTTTAGCCAATGCAATATGGTTCCTTATGTAAGATTGCAGATTTTCCAAACCATAAAGTCTTAGTACCATCCATAACTTCAGTGACCTGTCTAGCAGGAGTGGATTAAACAAGGTGTTAATTATCTATTTCAGTTGGTGACTCTGTGAAAATTTGGTTTAACATGAACTTGAAGATATCACTGAACCAGTCATATATGTAACACATAACAGCCGGCTTAGTTGAGTTTAAGACACTTTTTTGCAATGTCTGACAGCACACCTGAACCTGCGGCCCAAAGGGATTTGCCAGTCTTTGTAATCCACAACCAAGTTTGCTTCAGAGGCCTGGAACATGAATGATCCACATAACATAAGTAATTTACCAGTTTGTCAATTTATCAGAAATTGGTGAACATGGAGAACGGCCAAAGCTTTTTGGCCCAACAATCAAAAAGATATATTCAACGTAGGTTGGGTTCTAATCAGGTCAACATATAGGCATCAACATTACAAAAATGGAAAATTTTAATTCACAGAAAACTGAGCAGATATGGGTATCTTGAGAAAACTTCTCCCCAGGGTCCAGGCTATGTCAGAAGCATTAGACTTACAGACGCATCATTACACTTGCTATTGAAGTTTCTAAGGGGTAAACATGTGAAACAGTCTTTATCCATGTGTGAAAAGAAAACCATGTCTGTTCCTGTTTAAGAGCTTTCACCACAAATGACCTCTGATAAACACACTGACACAGTATGGCAGGAGGCTTACTTTATTTCTCAGAAATTCTGGATTCGTTGAGAGTGACTGAATCAGAGCATTCCTGTCCTGTTGGAAAGAAGATGACATTAGAATACATGAGGCTTTGATATTGACCACTTTTATTTGCTTCTATGTTAGTTTTTGTAGGGTATGAAGGCACAATGGTAGCATGTAGACGTGCATCAAGTGCATAATGGCATACCTTTACCCAGAGAGCTGAACAATCGAAGTTCGTGAGAAACCATTTATGAGCATTCGTATTAAACGAGTCAGCTTCTTCAATGCCATCAATATAGTGTCTATATTCTGGACATATACAAGCACTTCCAGCATACGCAGCATCCACATGAAACCACATTCCATTACTCTGCATTAATCAGAGAACCTTCATCCTTTCATCATTCATGAGTAAAGTACACGGCGCATACATGAATTCAACACATGGCGACCAAACAAGACCACTAAAGGAAGTATTCCTATTCTAACAGGCAAAGGCTTGTAAGATTTTTTGCATAAAAACACTGCCAATGAGAATTTCTATGAAACGGTATAAATTGACAACTTAAACCTACAAGTAACACTATAAGGAAAAGTAAAGTTCCTCTTTCAACTATTAGCAACTGAGTCAGTAATACACTACAAAAGTTAATCTTTTTTTTGCATTTGTACTTGGAGCTTTATCCAGGAGAAGAGGGGGATAACAGAACAAAAAAGAAGGAAAGGAAACGACGACTCTAGTACTCTACCATCTCAAGCTGATTACGTAGTTCACAACAATTCTTACCTTGGTGATCTGTCCCAGTGCAGGCAAAGGATCCACAGCAGTTGATGAAGTAGTACCAACCTGCAAGTATGTGAGCAAGGCTTCTTTAGCTAACCAAAACAATATAAAGATACGTATGCAGCAACGATATGGAAGGAGTACTAACACAACACACACTTACAGTTCCGCATAAGAAAAAAGGGATTAGGCCAACGGCGATGTCATGTGATATTGCTGCACTTAGTGATTCAGGAGAAAGAGCATATTCAGTGGACTTATCCGTCTTCAGCAGCCTACAATTCTCTGGGTGAATCCCGCCAATCTGCCACAAACAATATACTTCAAACATACGGTAAACAGGAATAATAAGTTGTGGCATTAACCTCGACGCAATGACTAGGAAGCAAGCATATACCCACACAAAGCAATCGTCCTTTCAAGGCAACTGACAGGAATATTTGAAGCACTTAACTGTGGTTAATTTAGGTTGTAGGATTATAGCTAATTAGCTATACCATGGCCCAGTTATCTACGTTAATTCTACCAGGCTACCCCTAAAACTAAATCAAAGACAGAAAGATAATTTTTTGCTATTGGTATATAAAAAAATGGTGGTGGCAAATGAAAGACAATATAAAAACTGATGAATTTGCATTTTCACCTGGCAGGCTTTCTGCAGAGACGAATGTGTTTGATCAGATGCATAAGCTACAAGCTTTCCAATGGCATCCTTTCCAACCGTTCTCAGAACTTTATCACGAGCAGCCAGTAGCACAACAAGAGCAGCTTCACTTGCTGTTCCCTGTATCACCCCACCACCTTGTCCTGAAACAAGGTTCCAACAGAGAAACTAGTAGAGCTCTTTTAGAAAGAGGAAGGGGCAAGGAATAGAACACATTGGAATGAGTTTCTACAAAGCTATGTTCGAATATACATTGTCTAAATAATTCAAAGCATGTTTTCCCTTCTCTGTAACAAATAACAATTGTATTAAGCACCTTAGCTTGAATGACATTAATCATCAAGAAGAGAAAAAAATTCCATCTTTTCATCTGCCCAACAGCTGTAGCTTCCTACTTCCTAGAAGAATGAACTTTAGGTATTGCAAAGTTTACCTGTTGAAAGGAAATCATCAGGAAGCTTAAGTAGTTTTGCTAGCCAATCAAGAACAATCATTTCAAGTTCCGTTGCAGCAGGAGAAGTAATCCAACTAAAGCCCACCATGTTAATACCAGCACTGAGCATTTCTCCCAAAAATCCAGCGACACTGCTGTTGGAGGGAAAATACGCAAAATAATCCGGGCTTTGCCAATGGGTTACCCCTGGCAAGATCTTTGTCTGCACATCTGCATTTACAATAAAAATTTACATTTATACATTGATAGTACTTTTCTCTTTAACTTCTTGTTTGTCCTTTTATTTCACTCGATTACAGAATTTGACATAATACACGAGATTCAGAAACTCACCATCAAGAACATCTTGCAATGATTCCGGCTGGTTTGGTGCGGAAACTGGCAGAAGTTTATGCAGATACCCAGGCTGTGAAAAAAGTTCAATTTTTTAAAGCTACTAATGAAAAGTGAACTGATAGCACAAACATAACCACGAAAGAACTCACCTTAAAGAGTTGAAATTTATTTCCTGGGAGACCAAAAATATACTGACAATAACCTTATATACAAATTGCAAGTTGGTACATGTGAAAATGGCATGCACTACATTTGCAAACCCCTATTTCCAGTTGAGAGAAAAAGCAATAGGCTACGTTTTCGATTTCTACCTTTTCTGTTTCCATTTAGTATGCCTTGTTTATAAACTACAATAGACACCAATAAAGATTCTCAAAAAAGAAATCCACAAGCATAAACATACACAATAACATATAATAGAAACGGATACTAAGTTTACATCTTTAATCCAACTACTTGAAAAGAAAAAGTAACCACTGGAACAAAGAAACCCACAGAAGTAAGGAAAAGAGAGTCCATGGTCACATGAATATACTTAATTCATTTCCTTTTGAAATCAACTTTCACATATGGTACACAAATGGGGAATGAACCTATACCGTCCTATCCAAGTTTCAAAATTTCCGAAGAATTTTTTTCTCAAAAGCGTCAAAATTGTATTATTTTGCCCGTCCAATGTTTTCTTATATGATTGGGACATAAGGCTTGGTTTGGGTTGGTTTGGTAATGTTTTTTCTTACAAAAATCTAACACTCACCCATCCAATTTTTTTTTTTAAATTCAATAATCGTCTTCCTTTAGCCTGTAGGATTGTATGCATCTATAATTATGTATAACTATACTTTCGTATCAATTTATATCCATGATAACTTTTTGGTACTATTTTTCGCTCACCCAACGTTAAAATCCTCCGTCAGTTCTTAATGTTGTATGTACCAACCAATCCAATTAATCAAAAGACAAAAGTAAGTCGATAGTCATAATAAAGAAATAAATATAAGGAAGGGAAAGAGGGGGTGGGTGAGATTGGTAAAACCTGAACTTGGCTGAGAACTGGGAAGCTCTCAATGTTCTTGTAGTAATCAGCAATGAAATCTACCATCTTGTGAGCATTCTCTCGCAATTGTTCCGCGTCCATTGGCTTCAACCCACCCTCCCTGATACGATTTTCAAATCCGACAGCCCCAAAGAAAATCAACAACTAATCAAAATGGGTATATCCGAAACATCATGCACCCATTCAATTGCAAAGGCAGTGACTCGATTCTACCAACACAAATGCAGATATACAAACTTACATATTTCAAACCCAGCAGGCCAACGAAAAATCAACAAAACAAAAACAAGAAGAAGGGGGGGTATGTCCGAAACATCACAGACACCAGTACCACCATTTCAGCGGAAAAAGCAGTGAGTGGGTTCTACTAATTACGTACGCAAATGCATATATACAAAACTTACATGTTCTGTAGAATGTTCCCGAGTCACTGAAATAAACTGAAATCTGTAGTCAGGGTTTGGAGAGGGTGATAATATGAGGGAGGGCTTGATGTGTTTCCCCTCCTAAACTGTACGTGAGGAGGAGGAGGAGGGGTTGTTTCTGAGTGGATTTTAGCGAAAGGCGTATTTTTTTTCCCCTGCTTGAAGGGTTGGGTTGGGGGGAACATTTGCACCACGTATTCGTATATGATTAGTAAATTCTTAGGAAAAATTATAAAATGGCCCCTGAACTTTCACTCAAATGTTATAGAAGCACTTAAATATAAGTTTTTTTTCAATTAAACACCTGGACTTACAAAATCTCCAAATCTAGGCCCCTGCCGTTATACTCCATCCAATTTGTTCACAAAAATGATGACGTGGCATATTTCTCCTGTTAAATGACCCAATTGCACATGATATGAAGTCTAAAAGATACACATAATCAAAACTCCTCCCCTCTCTTTCTCCTCGCCTCTCTTTCCCTTCTCCCACCTCTCTCTGATATTCGTTAGGTTTTCTTATTCTGATCTCTTTTTGTTCCCACAGGATATGTGTAAATGAGAATGGAACAAATCCTTTAATCATATCTCATGGGAAAGGAACAAAATTCAAAACCCGAGCCCGAACTTCATGTCACTCACGTGTAATCACCACCACCAAATGACAATAGCTAGAATAGCAAACCAAATCTTCGTAAGACTAGTATCTGCTTTCTTTGAAAATTCCCAACCTTCCCACCGGTAAACAGAGGAGCGGCGCGAGCGAAAAACTTGCCTGCAAACTCAAACTCACCTGTAAGGTTGATCAGCGGGAGCGGCGGAGGCGCTTGTTGATGACTGAGGACGGGGCCATCAATGGATTCTGAGATGGGCATCGTAGCCAAGTTTCTTTTAATTTTGATCGATTTGGTTTATGGGTTTACAGGTTTATGGGTTTTTGTTCTGGATTTGCAAGAGAGATAGAGATAAAGAAAAAGGGGAAATATAGGCGAGGGGAGAGGGGTTTTGATTGTGTGTATCTTTTAGACTTCCTATCATGTGCAATTGGGGCACTTAAAGAGAGAAATATGCAGCGTCATCACTTTTGTGAACAAAATTTATGGATTATAACGACAAGGACCAAGATTTGGGAATTTTGTAAGTCCAGGTGTTTAATTGAAATAAACTTAAGTTCAAGTATTTCTGTGACATTTTGGTAAAAGTTCAGGTGTCATTTTAAAATTTTCCCAAATTCTTATTTACTAATGTTAGCGACATAATACTACACCACATTACCACACTAAGGGCCCGTTTGATAAACCTCCAGAGGTTAGGATTGGTGAATCACCAATCCAATCCCAATCGATTATTAATACTGTGTTTGGTAATTCAAAATGGGTTGAAATTATTAGTCCTTAGAACTAGCAAGGTGGGTATTAGGAGGGATTCACAATACCCTCTCACACTTGGTATTCATAGTCTAGTCCATACCCAAGCCATACGAAATTACCGTCCTATCCTTGCTTAAATGACCAAAATACCTACAACCCACCACTGCTAAAACTTTTCCTATGTGTGCTGGGGTTGGGGTAGTGTGTGCACGCGCGCGCGTGTTGGGTTTTTTTCCTGTGGGTATTGTATTTTTTTATTTTTCAGTGCGTGTGTTGTTTTAGGGGGAGGGGCAAAAACGAAAATTAAACTATCAATTCAATCTCATCTCATGTGAAACAAACACGATATTAATAATCTCATCACATCATCTCAAACAAACATACTCATCACCAATCCCATCTCCTTACCAATCCAATCTCATTACCAATCCCAATTCTAATATCATCTCTTTACGAATCTCAATCATCTATTACTGTTATCAAACAGGACCTAACATGATTATTGATAATATAAGAACAACCACTTTAGACTTGATAACGAAATAACAATATAGAGAGTAGTTTTAGTTTTAAAGTGATTATTTTTCCATTATCAAGCAAGCATACCATGTAAACGGTTACGGTTGGTTTTGCAGTGCTAGTATATCTAAAATTATTGATTCTTATTTGCCATACACATATAATCTCTAAAAAATTACTGGAATTGCCTACTACTCCTAGGAGTATATATATATATATGTCTATTATAAAATAGAAGGGGTGTGGGGACGAGTTGTTGGAACGGCTTAGATTCATTTAATCTAAAGGCTGTAGTGCATCCTCCCACTTCCTAGTTAAGTGCCCATGATTTCACCTAAATCACACAATTGTCATCCCCTTTCAACTGTGATGCATAGTGCTGTAGATACAGACTAACACTAGTAAAACAATAAAACACGACAAATTTCATTAAAGTATGATCTCCATTACACTTATGATCATATACTCTCTCTACAACTTTACTCTCTCTTTCTCTACAACTTTCAGCCGACTAAGAGGCGCCTCCTCCATCCTCCCCCCGGGTGTTTCCTCTCCTCTTTTTCCTCCTCTAACCCTCAGTGCATCACCTCTCCGAGTATCTACCGGTTCCGCCTTCTTCTGCCTTCGCTTTCATCTCCCATCTCTTCTGCCGCCGTGCTCCACATCTGGGGGAGTACGGTTTTGCGCCTAACGGCCAGGACGGACAGTGGGTGGTGGTGGCGTATCGCAAGGGTCTTCACCATCGGGATTCACATCTAGGGTGTAACGACCCGGATTTTTGCCCTATTTTTTTTTAATACAAATTTGAAATGTTAAAACTAATTCAATAATTAGTTAGATTTATTAATTAAATTACATTATTATGTTTATATTTGATATTACAAAAAAAAAATTCGTATTCAAAACATATTATACTTTAGAGATATACATTCATCCCTTATCCTTCGTATCTAAACACTAATTAGAATTCTATTGAAACTATATCTCTCTCTCCTCCCGAATTCCACCACCCCTATACTTCTCCTCTATAAATACCTCTCTCCTCTCTCACAATACAACACTCCTAGTCCTCTACAAAAACAAAAAAAAGAAGAAAAGAGGAATTCGATTTTCGTCCATATCACGTCCCTCTATTCACAGCCTGTTTCCTCGTAGTTGCTGTCGTTTTTAGGCCTAAGTTTCTTCACGAAAGTTGTAGAGGGCGTCGAGAGCTTCAATTTCGACCCAAGAATCGCCCAAAACGGTCAATAATTGATAGAGTTATCGCCATTCAAAATTAGGTAAAATTCTCGGATTCTGATTTCCAGGCAGATTTAGCGATCCTTCTAAACTTCCATTTTTCTACTACTTAGAGTGGTTTTCGGGCTTAGACTTCTTCATGAAAGTCGTAGAGCGTTTCAAGATCTTCGTGAGAGACACAAGAATCATCCAAAATGGCAGATGTTTGGTCAAGTTATTCCAGCCCTAAGTTACTGCTAGAATATCAATCTTTCGCCACCAAACGAAAACCCACCGGACTCCACCGAATCGCCTTATCCGGATTAAAGGTATTATAATCCCTCCCCTGCCTTCCCTGAGTATATTAAGGTACTATGATGTTAGTTTTTATGATTAGAATCGAAAAGAATTGAAATTGGAATCGAACGAATAAAACCCAGTTTTTCCGAGAATGCACTGTTCACTGTTCACTGTTCACGGGCGTGAACACTGTTCACGGGCGTGAACACTGTTCACGGGCGTGAACACTGTTCACGTTTTTTTGGGTACCCGCTGGAAGTAAAAAAAATGGCAAAACAATTACAGTTATTCCCCTGGACTTCTTGAATTTATAATTTTGGCCATAAGAGATGTGTTTGGGTGGTTTTAACTTACGTGTTATATATGAACGATAATGAAAATAAATGAGTTGCCTTGGTTTAGTGTTAATTGAATATGATTCTTATAATAAATAAATAGAATGATGAAGGATTGCTAGTTAAATTATTTGTTTGATAAAATTTCTCATTTATTTAATAAATTAAGGGCATTGGCCCAATCATAAAACTCCACGTGCTTTACTTATTCGCACAGTACCAATTGCTATGTTTACTTTCCCATTAAAATATATCATGTTTACTGATTATGTTACTATGGATTCATGATTGTTGTATTGTTGAGTCGGACTTAGATTCGTTTGGTGATTTCAATGAGAAATTATGTAGACGTTGTTATGGTTAATGAAAAAGGAAAAATAGATGAAAGTTGTGGGCTTAGCAGAACCTCAGGGGTAGCCTAGCAGGACCTCAGGTATTGAGGGTAGCCTGGCAGGACCTTGAGGGTAGCCTGAAAGACCCAGTGTAGCTAGGGTGGCCAAGCAGGACCTCAGGGGTAGCCTGGCAGGACCTCAGGTATGAAGGGTAGCCTAGCAGGACCTTGAGGGCAGCCTGATGGACCTAGAATTGTGAGGGTGGCCAAGCAGGATCTCAGGGGTAGCCTGACAGGACCTCAGGTATTGAGGGTAGCCTAGCAGAACCTTAAGGGCAGCCTGATGGACCAAGAATTGTGTGGATAGTCTACTAATACCCCGTGATATTGAAGGTAGCTGAACGTTTGAAATATGTTCAACGAAATTTTGAGTTTGAAAAAGTGATGGATTCTATGGTGCAAGTATGATTATGAAATGTGAGATTCAAAATAAATTAAATTAAAGGCTTGCTAATGAATTTATTTATTTAATGCTTGTAGTTCTATTATGAAATTTTCATATGAATTGTGATAAAGCTGCTTAGCTGTAAAGTAAGGGGTTGGTAAGGTTAGGCTTATTCTACTGAGTGAATTATCACTCTCGGATACGTTTGTATCATGATAAATCGGTTGCTTTGGCGATCAATTTGCCAGAGTATGCAGGATTCAATGGTGGAGCAGTTTGACACAGGAAGAATACGAGGGGCGGAGACCGAGTATGCTTGGGATCTGTATCAAGACTAGAGTCGCTCTGAAGTTATTTCAATAAATTGCCAGATTTTATTAAGGTTAAATAAATTTTTTTTTTTGAATCAGTATCTTCTATGAAAAGTCGGCTCAATGCTTGTCAGACCAATATTTACCTTTGAATAAAAGTTTTGTATTTTCAATTTGAGTTGAAATAAAGAAATCCCTATGTTAATACTTCCGTGTTTATTTGGTTAACTAAAGAAATCTTTTTCGGAAAATAATAATTTATGCTGCCGATATTCGTTTAAAATATCGAGGTGTTACATAGGGTCTCTTGATTTTGGGCCTAACGGCTAGGTGTGCTCTTTCGTGGTGTCTGTCGTCTCTTGCAGATTTGCTTTCTGGGGTCTTTGAGGGGTCGATCGGTGGTGTGAAGTTGGCGGCCGGTGGTGGTGGTGGAGGGTGGTGGCGCTGTTATTTTTCTGTTTTGGTTTTGTGTTTTTTTCTTGGAGGTGGGGTGTCGTGTTTCGATTGGGTTGCTGGGATGGTGGCGGGGTATGGCGGTGGGGTGGTTATGCTCTTGTAGGTGGGCGGCATCAGGTTTGGCGGACTGGGAGGGTTCGGTGTTGGCGGCTTGGCGGCTAAGCACGACGGTGGTCGTCGCTGGTGTTGGGTGGTGTGGGAGGCTGGATGTTTTGGGTGGATCGATGGGATTTAGATGGGCTCCAATGGAGGTGGCGACTGGTGGTGGGCTGTGGTGGTGGTAGTTTTGATCCACCGTTGGGGCAACAACAGGGGCTGGTTCCCCGGGTTCCGGTGGCGGTTTCGGACTATCTTGGCGCACATCTTGGGCCTGCGGCTTGGCAGTGGATGAAGGCGGCGACTTGGGTTTGCTTCTGTTTAGGGGTTGTTTGGCTGGCCTATGTTGTCTATGGGCTGGTCTCCGTTACGTTCGGGTTGGCCTATGTTGTCTATGGGCCGGTTATCTGGGCGTGGGCCTTGTTGTTTAGGGTTTGGGTTAGGTCTCATTTTGGGCTTCATAGTTGTATTTGGGTTACAGGGTACTTGTAGGCCTTTATGTTATATTTTTACCTGTATAGACCTTTTAGGTGTTCTGGGCTAGGCCCACTGGGTATTTTCTTTGTTGGCTTCTTGCCAACGAGGACTTCTCTTTTTTGTCCTCCTCATTCTCTTCTTTTTTTAATAAATTTTTTCTTCGCCGTTCAAAAAAATAATAATAATGATCTCCATTACACACTCAACCAAGTCAGACACCACCAAGACGACAAAACTCTCTCCCCTCTAACTTTTCTCACCAATAGTACTCCGAACTTTTTTTTAATATCGTATTTCCCACTAATCTTTTGGTAACAAAATGATAGAATCTAGGATCCATGAATCGATTCAGGAAAGAAAATTGGACAGTCCAAATTCACTTGAATTGGATTTGGATCGTTTAATTTTCTTTCCTATACCGTTTCATGAATTCTTTTTCTGAACTATACCAGACCTGTTTAGTTAATCATCATGTGACATATCACCAATTTATTGTAAGAATGTATTGCATTTTTTTAAAAGTATCATGCAGTGAGCACATTCTAACAATGAAATCGTGATGTGTCACATCTTCACCGAAATGTTCTCACGAAAATAGGATCATCATCATGTTCATACAGATACGGAGTCTGTCGCGCGTTTCCGTGTTCTCGACCTTTCGGATGACGTGATTGTATAGATCGTCGGAACGAGATTTTCATACAGCGCCCGTATGGACGAACGGATCACATCCAGTGTTGAATGGTCCATTTCATGGCCCGGATTGGCCAAGAAAAAACCAACGGTCAGGTTAAGCCACATTTGGGGTGTTTGGGAACCTATTTTTTGACTTTTCATTTTCAGTTTTTTAGTTTTTTGGCCTTTTGGATTATGACCAGAATGTATTTTATGTATGGTAGGAGTGTTTGAGAGATTTGTGCAGAATGTATTTTGAAATATTGTAGTATTTGGTAGATGATTGTTGAAAATGAATTATGGGTTGGATTTTTACCATATTTCCCTTTGTCTTTATTACTTTGTCGAAAATGAAGGGAGGAAAGTGGGTATTTTGGTAATTGACCACAAAATGGAAAAATGCAAAAATGTGAAAAAACACCTCTAGACCTGTTTCTGGGTTTTTGCCTCCAAACCAAAAAATAAAAAATCTATTCTCATAATGGGGTGCCAAACACCCAAAATGAAAAAGTGAAAATGTAAAATGAGAAAATGGAGTTCCGAAACACCCCAATTTTACATTCTCTTTCCACGACAACAGTAATCCAACGTTGTTCCCAAACACCCCCATTTTACTCTCTGAATGCCAGATCAGCAAAGAATTCCACTTTGCGTACCAATTAGTCTTGTATCGATAGTATACAGATCATCAAGCAGGACCTACTTTGGGGTTCTATACGAATAATCCAAATTGTTGATTAGTATTTAAATACTTTTTCAAGTGGCCTTAAAAAAAATAAGCTCAATCAAATATCAATAATTACTTAATCTAATCTTTTAATTTTTCATTCAGATGTTAAGATCTTGAGCTTTGAACGAAAAATTGAAAAGATTAGATTAAGTACTTATTGTTATTTGATTGAGCTTATTTTTTTGCGAGGACATTTTTATAAAAAATTTAAAATTAATTAACGATATTGATTAATGGTATGGAACTCCGATGTGGGCCCCACGTGATGATCTGTATACTATCCATACGAATTAATTGGCACGCAAAGTGAAGTTCTTAGCTGATCCGTCATTCAGGAGAGTACCAGTTTCATTTTCTCAAATAAGTAATTAAAAAATAGGGACATATTTTTAAATTTAAAAAATAATAGGCTTATGAAAATAAATTTATAATTTTTTTTGCAGGGTTTGATAGATCTCGATGAGAATTATGAAACAAGATCACTATTACATATTTTTTGATTTCAGTAAATTTATTATTTTTAAACTTGAAAATTACTAATAAGTACTTATTTTTTAAGAGGCTAAACCGGAAAACTAAATGAGTTGGGTTACTGATGTCGTGGAAAGAGAATGAAAAATGTGGCTTAACCTAGACCGTTGGTTTTTTCTTAGCCAATCCTAGCCATAAAATGGATCAAAATGGACCATTTAGCACTGGATGTGCCCGTATGAACACGTCCATGACTCATTATTGACAGAACCAAAGACAAACTAATGCATCACTTTGTTTACCCCAAAAAAAAAAAAAAAAAAACCAATGCATCACGGATTGACATCTCAATTCGCAGTATCATTGAACCAAAGACAAAAAAATCCATGATATTGATGCATTAGGCATTTAGGCTACTCATCCGTAGGTGGGGAAAAACTGTATTTTACGGAGTTTTCCGTGAAAAAGTGTTTATGAAGTTAATCACAATCGTTTAAAAATGTTTTAGACGGTTTGAATGTTAATAAAAAAAAATTTAAAATTTTTTTATTAAAATTTGAACCATCCAATATCAAAACGGACGATTAAGATCGTTCAGTTCCGCAAATGACTTTATTCACGACTCCAATCTCTTGTGGGAGGGAAAAATTTTCAGTGCCGAGCGGGTATCACGTGATGCCCGCTTGCACATCCGAACCGTCCATTACGTGTTTAAACGGCTAAGATTTGGAAAGAGAAAAAAGAGAGAGAAAGTGTTGGGCGAGAGGAAAAAGAGAGTTTCAATCTGAACCGTCCAAAAGCGCATCGAATGGCTAGAATGAGCCGAACAAGATATCACGTAAGATATATTCGCTCGGGCGCTGAAAAATCAATCTCTCGTAGGAGTCTCTGCATCGTCTTCTTTCGACTGACACACAATCTGACATTATTCCCTCCCAAACCAAATAAGGGAAGAATTTTCCTGTTTTGAAATTTCCACTCACTTTCCTTTTTTCCCCTCAAGTTTCAAATAGACCCGTAAACCGTGGCCCATTTTCCTCCAAGAACTCGATCGGATTCATTCCACAGGCGAACTCGTTGCTGTTTCAGACCAAAAACCCTTGATTTTTTCCGCATGCAAACCATCGGTTTCATCCCTCCGGAAGCACATGAAGGATTCAAAACCCTAGGGGAGTGATTTGTGATGGATTCGGGGCCATTGGTAGTCGATATAAGTTCAGACGAAGGAGGCGACGACGATGATTACGACTGGATATCGGAGCTTGTCGAAGAGGTCGAGAGACCGGGAGACGGTTTGCTAAACCCTAAGGAGAGGTCGGCGGCGGAAGGTTTGGAGGATGACTGTGTGGTTTTGGATGGCGATCCAGAGAAGGTGGATGTGGTCGAGGGAAATGCAGCTGGTGAATCGGATGACTTGCTCGTTGTTGGCGTGAAAGGACAGGTAGTGGAAATCAGTAGTTGTTATTGTGAGATTATTTTGATTGTGTGAATACGATGTGTTATTATTGTTGAGGAATTGGTCATACCAAGAAACACACAAAACGCGAAGAACAATAAATAATAAAAAAAAATCCAAAACCTAGGCTCCATTCAGTTGTCATGTCCGGAATGTTGTATGCGAAATAGATTCGCATGGAAAGTGAAGTGTGATGAAGTGAAGGAAAATAGAATTTATTTTTCTGTATGTGTTCTCTTGACAAGAAATTTTACAGGAAAATTAAAATTTCTTTATTTTGGCAAGACCTATTTTGCCCAATGAAAAAGTTGATTTTCCCATCTTCTCTAATCCTTTTCTTACAACTGAAAGAGGCCCTAGAGATTTTTACGAGGTTTGCCAACTCGCTAACTGTGTAATCGAGTGTATATACGGCTCACACTTGTTGATTAGAAAAATGATATCTTTCTTTCTTTTTTTTTTGATCCGTAATGATATCTTTCTTTGTTTGGGTTTTAATATGGTCCAGACGATGGGTGCTATTTTAGAGAATACTTTTTATCGATTATCTCGGAAGGTAAACCCAAATTGGATTTAATATTAGTTGAGTTCATTGGCCGGAGTGGATGTATACAACTCCCTGTCTCTATGAAGATAAAGGGGCAAACCCAGTGCATGAGGCTCCTGCCATTGCGGGGCAATGGTGGTTTGGGAAAAGGTTGACGTACGCAACCTTACCCCTGCGAGCAGAGAGGTTGTTTACGCGACTCGAACCCGTTGATTTATTAATTTGTTTATTTCTTTTTGGTTAGATATTTGGTAATTTGTTGTTTCAACAATTAGTGGAGCAAAAGTCATTTGCTGATGTGGAAAGCGTATGCACTTCCCTGTTGCCTTTTGCTTTGTTAATTAGGTACTTAGTTATGCAGCAAACCTTCTTTTTATCTGTCTTAGTGGGTGGATCTAGCTTTTCTCCTTCATGGAAAGGGATGGTGATGATGTCTTCTTTTTTATTTTGCCTTTTTCTGGTCCCAGACTCCCAACAATTTCGATTGGGGCAAAGCATGTGCTTGTCATACCGGATAACTTAATTGGGCCTGTTTTCCAAATTTGACTTGTGTAATGGTTATGCTCGTTGTTCTGGCTGATTCTATTGAATTTAAAACAACTTCAGTCAAAGGTCAAAATGTACAACAGCAAAATTGAAGATCTTGAATAGAACACTTCAAAGATGATTTGGCAAGGATATGTGCTTCATATGCAGCCATTGGGGAAGTTATTACTATCTTGGATGACTAAACGTTAGAGAAATATTGTTGACCCACTTTTAAGTAATAAATCAAATTTCTACATACTTTGATAATAATGAAATCAGCTAAAATTCCAAGGTGCTTGTCGAGCAAAGCCTGAACTACGACTGTTCTTATATGATGTATTTATTTTCAGGGCAAGATTGTCTAGTGGCATCAATGCTGCATCATTTGCTTCATATTCGAAGGTACAATGCACGATTATAAATCTTAAGAAACTTGGAGGCTCACATGAAAGATTCATTTCAAGGGTATAAAACAAATTCATGTGTAGCTGTAGGAGGACTTATTTTTTATTAGGCTCTGTGGTTAATTGGTCAATTTCGAAATCCACATCTGAATAACTCTTCATTGCGACTATAAGAACAGATGAAGATCAACTGAAATTCCCATGCATCTTAGCGGTAGAAGCCAAAAATTATTCTCAAGATGCGTATATCTTGGCCCAACTGCATCATATTGAATCCAAATAAATTAATATGCATTGACGCCACTACATAAATTGGCCATTCTCTGTGTTTGAATATTTCACACCCAACCTTGCTGCTCATCTTATTTACGAAATTTCTCGTAATTTATATTTGGTTTGTTCTTTGTTTCTGCTGTGATCACAGATTGCTTGCAGAGATTACCCTCATTCACGCCACCTATGTGCTAACTTCCCATTTACTTCCAGTCCACATGACAGGCATTGTCACCAGGTAACTTCACCCTCTTCGAGTTTGCACCACATGCCAACAGTCACTGGGGTGTATTGCAGTTCCTTGTAAGCATTTTGTCTTTTGAAATCTGCATTTTGGTAAATTTCAGTGCCACTGTTATGTTTGTGACTCGCTTGCTCCCTGTGTCCATTGGGGCAATGGCACTTCCAGTATTGACCATTGTCATGCTAATGACAAAGATGAGTTCTGGATATCTCAAAGGCAATATTCTAAACAAGGTGATAAAGCTCCACTGCCAGTTCATAAACTTCCTGATACTTCTCCGTCAGCACTACCACAACAAAACCAATGCCCAACACTCACATTGCTGCCACCTGATCCTGCGGCCCTCCATCAGATCTTCAGGCCAGCCACAATCCGTGCTTGCACGACATCTACAAGTTTTGGCATCCCAAATATCACAAGTGAAGGCAGAAGTCAACAGTATGCTCATGTTTTGTCCAGAAACAAATTCCAGCCGCATTTGGTCTCTCAGCACTTGCTTAGTGCGCGAAATGATTTCATTCAAGGGGACCCAAGGCATGATTCTGGCAATTTAGGGCCTCATGTTATCAATTCCCGAAAAGCATTCAAAAGGGCAGGATCAGGGGTTGCTTTGACAACTAATCGATCTGGGTATGGCTCATTCTACAACGATTTCCTAACTCAACACTGCAGAAATGCATCTGGTGCAGCAGCTTCAAATGATAAAAACCCCTCCAGGTGGCAAGGTTTTCCCAATAGAACGACTTCGAATCGAAATGCATATCACCTCACATCCCATCAAAACATGTCCAGCGTCTTTGTGAATTCTGTGCCTTCTCAAATACAAGTGTATGGTCATACCATTCCTGCCGTAAATGATATGCAAGTTGGTTTGAATTCTGTGCCTTCTCAAGTACAAGTGTATAGTCAGCCCATTCCTGCCATAAATGATATGCATGTTGGTTTCCAACAAGTGAATGAGGATTTTAGTGCTCTTGATCAACAGTTTTCAGAGGTTGATACAAGTTCGATCCCCCGTACAGGCCAGAGTAACAAACAATATTTGCCATATAATTCCCAAGTCCTAAGTGCAGAGTTTGATCCTCCCCCATCCCATCAAAACATGTCCAGCTTCTTTGTGAATTCTGTGCCTTCTCAAACACAAGTGTATAGTCAGCCCATTCCTGCCGTAAATGATATGCATGTTAGTTTCCAACAAGTGAATGAGGATTTTGGTGCTCTGGATCAACAGTTTTCAGAGGTTTATACAAATTTGATCCCCCGTACAGGCCAGAGTAACGAACAATATTTGCCAGATAATTCCCAAGTCCTAAATGCAGAGTTTGATCCTCCCCCATCCCATCAAAACATGTCCAGCGTCTTTGTGAATTCCGTGCCTTCTCAAACACAAGTGTATAGTCAGCCCATTCCTGCCGTAAATGATATGCAAGTTAGTTTCCAACAAGTGAATGAGGATTTTGGTGCTCTGGATCAAGAGTTTTCAGAGGTTGATACAAGTTCGATCCCCCATACAGGCCAGAGTAACAAACAATATTTGCCAGATAATTCCCAAGTCCTAAGTGGAGAGTTTGATCCCCAAATTCCTGTAAAGACAAATCCAGGCTCACTGGATTTCCTAGTTGACGGTTGGATGCTGGAGTATCAGCCTTCCTTGGGGGCTCTCGAAGTTTCGGAGCCTTCTGGATTGAATTTATACTCTCCTGAACCTGCTCCTGTAGATACGGGTTTCTTCCTTGATTTCTAGACCTCCTGGAAATGTCTGATGCATGCAAAGCTCGCAACCCTACTTTTTTGCTCAGTAAAGAGTTGAGATGCAATCCCTTCTTTACATGATTAGGGTTCACCTCTACATGTTCTCGTAAGGCGCACAAATTTGCATTTCGTGGATGTGCAGCACCAGTGCTTTTCATGTAATGTAATCGATGAAGACCCAAATGTCAGTCTCTTTCCACTTATTCCAGGCTAATCAACTCTGACGAGTTCTTTTTCTTGAGGTATATCCAATGCTTTGATTTAGTTATTCTCAAAGAGTAGGAGAACCCATGTAGTAACTTTTCGGCAGTACCTTGTTTTTAGCCAACAAATTTGTTGCTAGTAGCTGATGTTTACAGTTGGAAATAGAACTGGAATTGGCAGTTTCTTCTTCTAGTGGCAGAAATTAGAGTTACTGAGGAATTGTTTTCGGCCAACTGGACATGGTTTTCTTGGTATATTTTGTCGTCTGCTTGTGTGGCTTCAAGGACGTGTTTGTGTGAATATTCAGATACATCAGGGAGGATTCGTCTTATATTTAACATAGAACCAGTTGCATGTACAAAATCCTTTCAAAGGATATGCAGAGACTGGATATACAAACCACCCCCAAGTTCTCAGCTACTCCTATAAACATGCACTTTACTTTTTCCAGCACCCAAAAAGAAAAAAAGAAAGGCTCCCATACAAAAAAAAGCAACTCGGCGATTACGTACCAAGACAGGCGCGGTAGGACCAATCATCTCACGCGTGCATCTTGTGCACACAGCGGAGACAACTGGCTTGATGCAGCAAATCGAACGCTTTGTTGATCTCTTCGAGAGTCGAATTATGAGTGATGTATTCATCGATCTTGATTTCCTGTTAAATGAATAGAGAGAACTCAGAAATGACATACTCGGTACATATTGTGACATGGAGTCAGGATCTATAGATTAGGCGTCGATGAAGAAATGTCAATGTGGGTTAAGAAGAAACTCTGGGATTTTCTTTGACAGAATCAGAAAAGATTGAGCACAAACAGTGGGAGAAAGACAGGAAGAAATGATAGGCTTGTTCAGGGCTGTTTGGCGTTTTGTTTTGGTACATATGCGGTGTCCCCCAGGGCCTAGGCACTTGTACTATATCAATGTGAGTTTGGGACTTACACAAACAAATTGTTTTTGACTTTCGTAGATTCATCTACAATTCTGCGAAATTTTTATTTACTTGAACCCTAATTTATGCACGAAATCAAATTGTTCATTTAGCAAATTTCAATTAGTAAACATGAGTAGTGAGTTGATTTACCCTTTCATGTACTTCTCCACAAGCCAAGGCACCTGTGAACGGCTCTTGAAACCACCAAACACAGTTCCTTTCCAAACACGGCCAGTAATCAACAAGAAAGGACGAGTGCAGGCCTCATCGTGTCGTGCCATATTCGTGTTTCGTGTAAAAAATAACTGATCCAGACCTGCTAACTTCGTGTCGGAAATTCCCACCCCTAACCCAGCTGATACCCCCGCCTAGTAAGTTAAGGATCTGGGTTTTTGAAATTGGGCCAGAATACAAAAAAGAGTGAGGTAGGCTGAACCTAACACTGGCCCTCATTTATTGAGTAGCAACTTTGAGAGCTTCTGGTTGCTTCCACAGGCCCGAGATCTCTCCACGGTTATATGGGATAATGCCTAGCCGGTTCTACTTTTTTAGTTCATGGCTCGGGGTTGTGAAACCAACTTGAGGACTTGATTGATTCATGAAATTGTTCAATCGTTTATAAGCACGGAAAGAATTGCATCGGTTATGTGATAAATTTGGGACGGAGCTAGAATTTTAAAGATACCAAAAACAAAATGGAACAATGAACTATACTATGAACAGTTTCGATTTAAAATATCAAAATAGCTTGCTAAAATTATGTAATAAACTATATTTCTCATATGCACATAGAATACAACAAATATCTTCGATTTTAAGTGATGTATAGATGTCCCAAGATCGAAACCTGTGCTAAGAACAAGTCACTCCATTTGATCTTCGTTGCCATCTTGCTTTTCTTGTTGGAAAAATAAATTTTGTTATGATAAAAATAGAGTTTGTAGTTGATGCTAGCCAAAGTATGTAATTTAGATTTCTTTTTCAATTCACACCCTGAGTTTCTAGATATTTCAATTATTCTAGTAAATTTAGTTTTGAACTTCTTTATAAACAGAGTCAGATGACTAAAGAGTTAGGATACAACAAAATAAATCATGAAAAAAAAATAAAAAAACTAGTGGTGGCGGACAGATATAGTTTGAGGGTAAATTAAAAGATTTCATGTGATAATAGCATTTTTTAAAATTGTTGAGGGGACGGTCCACCATGTCCACATTCTTCAAAAATAAGTAGCTTATTTCACATTTTCAAACTCAAAAATAATGTAAATGAAAAATATATTTTCAATTTTTTTTGCATCGTATAAAAAATCTCGATGAGTTCTTTAAAACAAGATCCATATTGCATATTTTTAAATTTCAATAAGTCCATAATATTTGAGCTTGAAATTGCCTTCTTAAAAAATAAGGACTTTTTTCACGTTCTGGAACGGGCTCGAATCTTTGGACTATTCAATTTCAATTTTGAACCTTGATGCATTTCAAGTTGAGATATGTTGTTTACCAACGATTTGAAACACTCAAAAATTACATTAGAAAAAACTCAAATCAAACTTATGTTTGAATGCAGATCACCCAAAGCAAAATCCTTCCAGTAACATCATACGCACAGAGCCCGTAGTTGCTAAATATAAGCACAAATAGATACTGTAACACATAATCCTACTAGTGATGCAAACGATGAATTCTGGAAAACCATCCCCAACCATGCTTACAGAAAGCATATAGAAATTGATTTTCCACAACAAAAGGCGATTCCAGGGATTATGGATTCTGATAGGTGGTAGGACTGCATGGATCATCTTATGCTTGCACCTTCAGGACGCAGCGAAGACAACCCCCTTCATGCATCAAATCAAATGCTTTGTTGATCTCTTCAAGAGCCAAGTTGTGGGTGATGTATTCGTCCACCTTGATTTCCTGTCATATGAACAAAGAGATTTCAGTAACAGCATAAATTAGTTTAAGGCAAAAACTGAAATTGTACATAATGTTGGATTTGGAAACGAATGTGTATTATTTTCTTTTGTGTGGTTACGCACAAAAGAGAAAGGGAAGTTGAGGAAAATTCACTTAACCTTGTTTGGTTTTAAAGTCAAAAAGAAGGGGAAAAACAGCAAGGAAAACAAGAAGGAACGTTATTTTACATCTCATGTGGTTTGAATTTTCCCTTCTTTTCACATTAGGAATCAAGCAAAAGAAGGAAAAAGAGTATTTTATTTTCCTTTCCCCATGTTCCAAACACACCCGATGTGCGGATTCCTTTTTTTTTTTTTTTTCCTTTTAGTCTAAATGTGCGCACTTTCTTACCTTCTTCATGTACTTCTCCACAAGCCAAGGCACCTGTGAACGGCTCTTGAAACCACCAAATGCTGTTCCTTTCCAAACACGGCCAGTCACCAACTGGAAAGGACGAGTGCTTATCTCTTGACCGGAAGCAGCAACGCCCACAATAACAGAGGTACCCCATCCCTGAAGTTTGTTTTGACAAAATCAGATCTGTTTGTGGCTGCAGCAATGTGAAATTGCGACAAGAGTCACCAATTCAGGACAACTTACCTTGTGACAACACTCCAAGGCAGATCTCATTACAGAGACATTTCCAATGCACTCAAAACTGTAGTCAACGCCACCATCCGTAAGGTCAACAATAACCTGCTGTATTGGTTTGTCATGCTCTTTTGGATTCACAAATTCCGTGACTCCGAAATTCTTAGCTGCAAATCACAATATTCCACGACAGTGAGCAAGATGAACACGTGTTTGACCACCAACCTGCAAAGAACAACCATGATATACCATTCCTTTCCATAGGACTGTCCTGGTATTCAGCTGACCCTCAGGCACACATGTTTGACCACCACCCGCCATTACCAACCCTAATATAATGTTCCTTTTCATAGGATTGACTTGATATTCAGCTGACCCACTAACATCAGCTATTTGGTTATTGGTCCAAATGGTCCGTTTCAGACTCTAAGTGATGAAAGCAAATTAACACAAGAAGTTGATTGTGTAAATACCCTCTCTCTGAAATGGCAAGGGTGTGTCCATTAGATGATATTATACTCATTCACAGTAACATATGATAACACAAGCACAATAATCCTCAACAGAGCGGTACTAACATTATGACCAAACTCCTTCCCATTTCTCTTTTTCCCTTGCTAGGCATCAATTGCCAGATATTCCATACAAGGAGATCAACTGATCTTGAATTTCAGCAGCAATGTGAGTAGAGCCCCCCAAGTCCCAACAACAATATGACTGTAGTCTGTAGGTTTAGCACAAAGGATTTGTTTTGACGACAACATAGATATATTGTCATGGATCACTCCAATCTTAAATGTCAACATCAAAAAACCATGTGGAAGTAGAGATGGAGGTGGAGCCATACCAACATCAAACTTTTTTCTGTCAATATCGACACCAATAACACGTGAAGCACCAGCTGCTTTTGCACCCTCTGCCACCTATGAAGTGATATAAGTATTACTTTTTGTCATATAAGTACAATTAGCCAGTATAGGAACATATGACTAGATGGTTAGGTCAAAGTACTAACTGCAAGACCGACGGTCCCAAGACCAAAAACAGCAACAATGGAACCGGGTTCTACTTTTGCAGTGTTCCAAACTGCTCCAAGGCCTGAGAAACAACAAAATAGGTAACAAATCCAACTAAACAGAAACAAAACATTTACAAGAAGTGAATGGTGGAACTTAAATTAGGAATCAAAAGACTCAAAAAAGTAGAGGCATTAGGAACATGAAAAGCAGTTGAAATGGAACACAACGGATAAACAAAACAAATCATTGTTTTCACATTTCTGCATAAGAAAGTACGACGTGAAGTAATCATCAGATTTTGTCTTGACAAAATCAAGCCCCAAAACTCGGTGGATATCAATGGAGAAGACAATATAAACAAAGACAGAACGCCAACAGACACATTGTCACATTGACCAATCAATGCTTAACGCACACTCTACTTTGTCTAGGACAATATATCAGCAAAAGACATACCACCAGAAAAATTTTCTTGTCTTGAGTGAAATCTGACTAATATCAATTTTTCTATCACCTCCAGTCCTCCACAAGAGACAACAGTATGCCATTATCTTCCGCAAAACCAAGTTTTTTAGAATTCTTCCATTCACATAAGCACCAACAAACAAGTAAAATATTGCAACGGAAAAAATGCTCATACTCTGTCATGGTTGGTGCTTCAGCTAATAGACTTGTTCTTCATAAACTTAGCAGGAAATAGAATAGACGAACCAAATTGTTATGAATCACTTTTCAGTAATCTCCTGGCATTCGATTTTCAGTTTACCGTCATAGGCACGAGAAAGGCTATTTAACTATGAGCCTATCAACTTAAGACAGGAGACAAACCATTACCATGCAGTTAATAGTAAAGTGGGGCATACATTTTTCTATAGACAACATTCAAAAAATAACCCTACAAGAATTAAAACCTATAATAAACTCTGTCCCACATCGAAAGTCTACATGGGTGATATTAGGAATGTAAGGAACCATGTAAAATACTACAAGTAACTCGGGCTTAAACAGATTGGGCCATCTGATTAGGCTTCAACACGTTACTTACAGATGATATTGGAGCAACACATGCACACGATCGAGTAGGGTTGGGACTTTGTGTGGCCACCAAGGAAAAGACCGTGAAATATCATGGTGACTATGAATGACCCGTGAAATACCACGGGGACTCTAGTGCTTGATCTCTCGCGAGGGTGTGAGGCTGGAGATATTGTAGCACTCCCCACAATGAAAGTCTACATGGGTGATCTTGAGAGTATAAAGAACCATGTACACTACTACTACTAACTTGGACTTTATTTTGAGTCATGTTAAGCTCCAACAAGTTACACAATAATATATAGAAATCCACTTAATCAACTAAAACAATGACACACTTGACACTACCAATAAAACCATTACATTCAAAAGCAAAACAGTTGTTTACCTGTCGGAACACCACAACCAAGAAGGCAAACTTTGTCCAATGGGGCTTTTAGATCAATCTTTGCAACACTAACATCATGGACAACAGTATACTGACTGAATGTTGAAGTTCCCATAAAATGATAAATGGGAGTTCCATTGACTGAGAAACGACTCTTGCGATCAGTCATCATGACTCCAACTCCAGTGGCACCCCTAACTTTGCCACAAAGGTTTGTCTTTCCGGATTTACAGAACTTACACTCCTTGCATTCTGCTTGGTAGCAAGGTATGACATGGTCTCCAGGCTGAACTTCAGTTACACCTTCACCAACACTCTCTACAATCCTGTTATCAAAAGATTTCAACCATATACTAAACATCAAGTACCAAAGACACCACTATTTCAAAAATCTGAAGTGAGATACGTCAAGTACATACCCAGCAGCTTCATGACCAAGAATACATGGAAAAAGACCCTCAGGATCCTGTGATATTTATTTCCCATCTCAGACTACCAAATTGACAATTTAGAAGCAAATGGAAAAGATAAAATCCTACAGATCTGAACCAGATAAAAAGAAGGGAGGGACGACAGGCACTAGAATTAAAGATGTACGCAAACACACATGTTAGGTGGAAATTGACCAGAATGCATATATTCTTCTTCGCATTGTGATCACTAAAAATATTCAGTAGCCATAAAACTACCACAACACTACCAGCATACCATTCATTCTATCAGTTCTTGGTCAAGTTCCCCCTTCTCCATCCCTATTCTCTAATGCCATCTGACTGAAACCCCTACAAAAGTGGATCACGGATCACCCCCAAACATCTTGTTAAACCCACAGCAACCCTCGGCCTAGCGCTGTAGGAGCTCTTTTGGGGTGCCCCAAACTAAACAAACGCTAGCTCAATGCAGCCAATGGATGCAGCACAATTCCCAAAAGACAACACATGCCATGAATTAAGATCCCCTCTCTCTAATTAATAAAGTTATTTCCAGAGAGACTGATAACAACATTGACTTCGTATTCCAAACTCCATACACAAATAATTCCTAATTTGTGCAATAATCATCCAATAGACTAAAGATATAAGATATGTTGCGACGCCCCATAGCCAGGTTGGGGCTTGGCTATCCGGAGGAGAGTATAGACGTCTGGATGGGTGGTCACGGGTCTCACATCGCTTGGTGAATGCAAAGTTCAGTATTATATATAACAGATGATGCCCCTATTTTGTACAAGGCCTTTTAAAACCGTGAGGGCGTCAAAGCTCATTGGAACTTCACAGTTAAGCGTGCAGCAATGCTGGGATTGGTGACCTACTGGCTAGTGGGAAGTCCATGGAGCTTGGGCGGCCAAAGTGGACAGTATTGTACAAGGCAGGAGCGGGTCATTCTCATGCAATTACATCCATAAATGAGATCACACTCAGCCCAAAGAGTGTGAAAAAGAATTGTTCTGCATAAATTCAAGGGATAATAACTTCTATATAAGTACAACTATTTTGATCTGCCTCTATGATAGCTCGCTAATACCAGTCTTTCTCCACTAAAACACCGCGGAAAATCTGTTGTCACGTCTATTTCAGCAAAAGTAACCGATGGAGGAAGCACCGTAAAGATCAATTAGCGAGGTTATATACAATAATAACTGCTTACTTATGTCACAACAACGTATTGGCCATGAATATGCTGGCCCGTTTCTTTTATCTCCACATCTTTCTCCAAAAACCCAAAAAACAGGAATTTTGAGGGATCCCAAACGCAGCCTAAACAAACATACCTTGCCACTCCAAGTATAAGCATCGGTGTGACAGAGCGCAGTGAACAAGATCTGGATTCGGACTTCGCCGGCTTGCGGCGGCGCCACCTGGACGTCTTCAATCACCAGCGGCTTATTCGGTTCCCAAGCAACCGCAGCTTTTCCATTGCAATCGTAACCAAATAGTAAAAAATCACAAGTATATCCAACTTTAGGGTGTGATTGCAAGCAGAGATTGAATAGATTGATGAAATGCGTGTAATCTATGCGGAGAGATGTGGAGGAGGAGTAATACCTTTGCACGTGATGACCTGACCTTGAGTAGCCATTGATATGAGATGAGACTGCAAACCACAACCCAGGGAGAGAGAGAGAGAGAGAGAGAGAGAGAGAGAGAGAGATGAGAGTAGCCAATGGGACTCTATTATGCTTTTTGGTCATTTTGTCAAAATAATTGGAGCTTAAAAATGTCAAATCACATTTTTCACCCCTATAATTTTGTACCAGTTTTGCCGACGCATTTCGAATTGTTGCACTTTGGGTCAAGCATCAACCCATCTGTTAAGCAGCCGTCCAAAGAGGTGACAGAATTCGATCTCGTGTGAGACTCACACTTGAGTTGATTTAATGGCAATGGTGAGAACAAACTTAAGCTCTAACGGCCTGGCTAAAATGACTTTTTATTTTTTATTTTTCACAACGAAAAAGACGGTCATTGATAAGCACAAATTATTGACGCGTGTGTCGTCGGTTCTTAATTGTGCATATTTAGCTATGGTTATTATTGTTTTGTTCATTTACGTTGGATTGTTAACATGCAAGAAGAAAAATGATCATGATAAATACTCCGGTCATTGATTCGTGAATAGTGTTAAGGTGATCCATACGTCGAGCCCATAATTTGAGCCTGCGGGATTATCCATGGTTGGCCGATCAAATTAACTCAAGAAGTGGAGGGTCGGTTGTGGCCTGATTGAATACTAGGAAATCCTAGAGTTGGATTTTTCTTTGAAAAAATAATTAAGAAAAACTCATGCGAAGCATTCGGGCCGACGAAATTAGTAATAATATTGGTAGAAAATATGAAGGCAGCTAATATTTGGACGGACTGCACGTTTGTGGTGGGACTAAAAATACTAGTGTTTGATCACAGTCATATATACAGTACCTAATTATATTATACAATCAGGAAATCTATTGACTATTATTCTTTATTGGGTAGTGGTTGACATTATTACGGAAGCAAAATCAGAAAAGATTTTGTTTTCCTTTAAAGAAACTTTAATTTTCTCATAATTTAGTCATTGTTTACTTATTTTTATTGTTTGCTTTAATTTTAGTTCCATAAAACAAATCACAAATTTTATCAACTAGGTTAAGGTTCAATCAATTTAGGCTTATTTAGTTTTCCTAGACTAGAAACAATCACAAGTTCCTATGGGGTCGACCTTGCTCTTGCAGAATTATACTATCGGTACGATTCGTGCGCTTCCGAGTACTTCAAAATTCAACAACAATCACATTATTAATCCAACCAAGAGACAGCTAAAACGACTTTCTTTTAGGTACTTAGACGACCAGTAGACAAAAATGAAACTCCGACAGCCTCAACAAAAAGGCTAGCTTCTTTAACATGCTACAGTAACTCACCAAATAACTAGCCAATTTTTTTTTTTTTTAAAAATACGATTTTAGTAGCAATTTTAACTAGGTAGAATCAAGGAAGAAGAATCTGGTTTGCTTGGATTGACTTCCATGCAACGCTTCAATTGACATCGGAGACCCAAAAAAAGAGTGATTCTTACGACAGTTTGAGGCTTTCTATATCCAGGTGTAGTCCATATCCGGCTTCTATATCCTCTAAACAAAAATGCTGCCGTTAAGTCCCCCCGCCCACCATTATTCCAAAACAACATGCCGTCGAGTTCCCACCACCCACCATTATGTGCAGGGACGAAGAGAGTAAGGATAAACTGGATCACTACAGCTATTGAAATTGGCATAGTACTCTCCACAAATCATGTGCATGTTAGCAGTGGCTCAAAATCCAGAAAGTTAAACATGCTTGCTCAAAGCTTATTTGAGTGTAAGATTTTCTGGAAACACTACCTCAGACTTCAAAAAATAGGCCAACTTACAGAGGGGGAGAGAGTGGGAAAAACCAGTGATTTACAAAGGAGAGAGGTTTCAAAATTTGGAATCTATAAACAAACCGGAAGCCACATATTTACAAATTTACCGAAAGAAGGAAAATAAGAGGGAAGAAAAAGTATATACAAAGCGTAAGAATGGCATTTCCATTTCCTTTTCTCTCATGCCATCTTCTTTGAAAAGCTTGGTCCCCATATACGGATGGTTTGATCATCGCTCGCCGATGCTAACATATGAGGCCTCTTACGGTTCCAGCTCACACAGTTCACGGTCATTTTGTGGCCCGATAGGACCTCAATCGGAGTAGGGCTTCGTCGGTTCCAGATGTAGACCTGCCAAGAAGCAACATTATGGGCTTGGATTCATTTTGAGTAACATTTCTACTTTAAAAATCACTCATCGTATTTACAACGTCGTAGTATTCAGGAAAAATGATTTCTGAAAATCATGTTTCAGAATCTGTTAAAGTAAAAATGAACTTTCTGCAAAACTGAATCTGAAAGATGTAACCAAACAGGTTGGGGAGCGGGGATTTTGGAAATCACCTGTGAATTCTCACTGCCGCTGGCAATAAATGTGCTATTCAACCCACCAAAGCAGGACCGGATAACATACTTTTCTTGCTTGTGGCCGGTATACTTCAAGGGTTCCACCCATTTCCCATCAACATCCCACATGTGGATCTCTTGGCTGCTAAGGTTAACTATGAGGAACTTACTATCCCCAGATACGGAAAGGGACGTGATAGCGTGTTTCTCGGAGATGACTCGCTCAGTATTCGTGGTCACATTTAGTATCCGAATTTCCTTGTCAAAAAATATGCTGATGAGATTTTCTCCATCTGGTGTCACGGCAAGATCCAAAACCTTTGGCATCCGGGTCCCTTTCCATGCCTTGATCTCATTACCCTCACGGTCCCACATGTAGATGCCCTTTTCTGCGTCGGAGCTTCCACAGACGAGTCGCTTTGAATCAGGGAACCAGGCACATGAGCTAACCATGAACCCATGGCCCCCAAAGGTGTGCTTGCATGTACCTGATTCCACGTCCCATAATTTCAGGACTTCCACGTTTCCGCATGTGAGCAACATTGTGTCATCAGGGCTCCATGAAACAAAAGACACTGCGTTGTGGTGGCTCCGTAGTGTGTGTTTCAACGTCAACTTACCATCTTCCAGCACCTTGAACAAAAAAAATGCAGAGATCTTGAGGTGCTGACTTATCGAAAAAAGATGCGGTTCCAAAAGTGGAAAAGCAGATAAGTTGTACAAAGCACGAGCCCAACACTCGATTCCAATGTGTGCATGCATATTAATAAGAAATTGAAATCTAACCTTCCAAAAGAAAGTTGATCCACTTAACAAAAAACCATTGATATCCCATGATGGTTAGACCACAAACCGCTTTGAGTGGTTTAGTCAAAAACCAGTGAGTTAATAAATCCAGCCATTTCTGATTTACTTGATGGGTATTAGATAGGAGTAGGTCTAAACCCAGCTCCATTGAATTTGATCATGCTTCCGATTAAGGATGATATAATTCCGAAAGATGCCTACTTCTAATTCGTACGCATGGTTAAAACATTAAAACAACTAACAATCACGGTTACTTGAGGTCATAAACATTATGTTTTGGCAAATCATGTGGGAGACTCGGACTTAGGTATAATGCAATGAAAAAAAAATTCAAGCATCACTAAATTTCTCCACATGTGGAACCTATCAGTCCGAGTTATCAAGCTGAACATTCACACCTCACCTGAATTGGCAATTGGAGCCACTCAAGCCACTAAAAGATTAAGTGTCCAACTTCCCAGAGTGCTTGGTTAAGAAGTTTTTACTTCCTGAACAAGCGAAAAGAGTAATGAAAAATATGGAGCAACTGTCAGTCTCCTATAAGTGGCGTATGTCAACACATAAAATGAATGAATACGCCAATAAATCTCTCAAAAGGGTGAACCCAATTCTAAGCTCAGACAGTCAACAACAAAGAGTCCACTTCACAACTCAAAATACAGGCTAAGCCTTGTATAAGAGGCACAAAACAGATGTTCCAGAATGGATCTTCAGCCCAGACACTGGCTCAAATTGAGGATATCACCAAAAAGTTGTAATGCATGTAACAATATGTTAAGCACAATAAATAAATGCTCAATCTGCTTTGTAATCGTAGAAATTGAATGGGTTAAGAGAATAGGAGTCATGATATGGTCTGCAATTAAACTTGAATAGAAATGTCCAACCCAATGCTCTATGGAATAATATGACTGTGCAACTGGCATTTCATAAATGTACCACATCATGAGCATTATCCAATATTTCATCCTAGTTAGTTAAGTGCGATTAATTTACCTTTAAACATAGGGGTTCTCAGCATTTGATATTTATAGGCGCTTCTCTCACTAAAGTGATGCATACAGGACGCTAATGTATTGATGCCCAAGCCAGAGTAATCAATATATTTAGAATCAATTCAAACAAAGTATTCAGAAACTCCATATATGCAAAGATAATATGTATTTATAATGATCAGAAACTTTAGATGGTTATCAGTTATGTACACATACATATAGTAATACAGCAAATGAAAACAAAACATGTTCAAAAAAAATGAAAAACAAAACTAATGCAAAATGGAAATCAGTAAAAACTAATGAAGCATAAAAGATTTCATCAACCTCAGAGTAAGTAAGAGAATCTTAAACAAAGAATTCAGACAAAACTTTTGATGGTTTAGGTTTACAACAAACCCACGATAATTGAATCAGATTCTTCACCTCAGAGAGAGGTAATTGAGTTTTTCATGATGGAAAAAAACTGCTGTATTGAGATCTTAAGAGGACTAGCTTTTTGGTGTTTCTACTGCATATTTTCATTAATTCTATCCTATCCACCTAGAAAAAAGAGGTGAATTTTTTACCAGATCCTAATAGAGAACATTTTCCATTGCCAAAAAACGCCTGGAGTACAAGTAACATACATGATCAACTGTTATAAATAACAGTCTTATCACAGGAAACCACAAAAGTAATCACACAAAACTTGTTTCACAGTTCTTATGCACATAGCCGAAAGGTGTGATCAAATAGTACCTTCCATATGATGGCTGTGCAATCACTTGATGACGACGCCAAGTATTCCCCGTTGTTGGAAAACTGGACGAACCAAACTTCGTTCTTATGGTCAGTCAAGATCTGGAACAATGTATCCAGGAGTAGGATGTATAACTAAAAGCAGGATAGCAAAAGAAACAAAACTTCCATTATCAATTCAATACACGTATTTCCTAGGATTTACAACAGTAACACCCCATTCAAATTCAAATCCATGAAACTTGAATCCCTAACTGTATGCAACCCCTGACAACAAGAACTTAATTGGAGTACGAGAAGGAACAGTTCCAAAAAATTACAAGCAGTATACCATAAGCAGTTCACAACTGCACATAAGACCGTAATTTCTCCAGTCGACACTAGATACCTCGCAAGCACAGGATCTAAAACTCTCCATCCCACTCCTAACCTAATTGTTTTGGTTTGTATAACGTGAGGAACTTAGAACACATGAATTTGAAGAACCAAACACATGGAAATGTAGAGTTCAAAAATAGATAAATTAGAGGAGGACCAAACGCAAAGCAGAGTTGCTCACACATGACAGGCATGCTCTCCATGTTAAACAGAACAGCCATCAACAACCAAGTTTAGTAGAAAAGTAAGTCGCCAGCCTTTCCTACCAAGCTGACAGTCAACAGAATTAAGAGTTATCATCATCTTCAAAATCATAGTACAAAAAGCCTATTTGGAAACCATGAATCTGGCAGGATGGCTGATTAGGCACATTAAGGATTTGTCCTTTCAATCTAAAGATATGCAAACAGCAGCTTGGATTGCAAACACTCCAAGCACTGATCCTACAAATCCAATAAAACTAAGTTGTACACAATTCGTATACGTTTTAAGCATGTCCTTAAATCCATATCAACACAGTGTATGTATGGATATCAAAATAACAGATGTATGGGAAGCTTTGAAAGGTAAAGCAGGAGTTTCTATTCATAACATAGTTAGCTATGAATTTCACCTGGGTGGTTTCTGTAGGAATCTGATCTCGACCGCATCGATGATCCTCGTAGAGTGGTACCGGATCAACTAAGTTATGGTACATGCATGAATCAATTTGACCACTAACAGCCATTTCCACCAGATGTTCCAATCTTCTTTCTGGAAGTGTCAAAGGAGGTGGAAGCAATTTTTCCATTTCACTCAACAACTTCTTCCTGAGTTCAATAATAACCTCGCCATCAACCTTACCCAATCCCATCTCCTTTAGCGAAAACAGTCCAAAAGCAAGGTCGTGCACCTTCTCTCTTCCCATGTGTAATGCAGAAACCTGTTTCCTTAGCACTGATAGTGCCGAGGAATCATCCCCGTGAATCAAACACTCCAACAATCTTTGTCTACACACAAGAAACAAAGCCGAATCTCTTGTTTCATCTGTTAACTCGTTAAGCCCGTAAAGGGCGTCAATGCAAGCATCCCAATTCCCATTCAGAATGTGGGATTCAAGCAATCCAAAGTCCATAGATTTGCATGAAATACCGGACTCCAGTTCCAAAGAAACAGCTGATTTCTTATAGTCTAAAGAGTAGAGACATTGGATAATAGTTCTTACGAATTCGTGTTTCTTTATTAGGCCCTTAGGGCCAAGCATTGTAGGCCTGCTATCCATCAGTACAGAAATTTCGCAATGCAAGCATAGAAAGGACAAAAAGTCTTTTAACTTTGGTATTGGGAGATATGAACCAAGTGTAACTATTGCACCCAAAAGTGCACGAAACTGGGGAACTTACAACAGAAAGAGAGCAAGAATGGAAACAACCCAAAGCAACACTAACCTAACAACCCAACTTTTCAACAGTTTGTTAATTGGATATTCCCCAAAGCTTGAAAGAATCCAAATTGGCAAGACTCCTGATCAAAGTAACAGAAAGCAACACCAACCCAACAACCCATGTAAGCTAATTCACCCTAATCTTTCTAGTACGAAAAATTGGCGACTACTATTGATCCTTAAGATTATAAGACTATAAGTACACAAATTCATAAAAGAGAGAACAAATTAAACCCAAATCCAAGACTCACCCGATTGGATCCAAATACCAGACAAAAAAGTGGTCTATTCCCTTGGAAGTCCAAACCCATGTCAAAGAAACGTGAGAGAAAGAGAGAGCCCTAAATTGCAGTACGAGATATATCGAAAGAGGTGAAGGGGAGGGAGAAGCCGAGATACCCAGAAGGAGTTTGAAGCAAAAGAACTCAGAAGTACTGAGGTGAACAAAATCTGTAGCTAGGAAGTGGAAAGTGCAGAGCTTGAGGAGTCCGTCGAAGAAGAAGGTGTGTTGTTTTTGGTACAGATCGAGAAACATTAGAGGTCTGATAAAAAAAAAAAAGAAGAAGAAACATTAGAAGGGAAGATCAGGAAACGCCACCTGTTAAAAGGGTAAAATATGGACCAATTGTTATTCAACCACACAAATACTTTACACACACTCACGTTTTCAGGTGCTCACACGCAATAGAGGTGTAATGCGTGTGAGTCTCAATGTAAACGTGAGTGAGTTGGTATAAATGTGTGGGTAAGAGCATCTCCAATGCATCTTTCATTTCTCTATTTCTCCATTTGAGAGGATCATTTTTGGAGGAAATACTATTTCAACCCATTCTCTATTTTCTCCTCCATTTGAGAGGATCAAGTTTGGTACTCTAAATATGGAGGATGGAGAAAAAAATGGAGGATCTCCTCCATTTCACTATTCACCCTCACCAAATCCCATTTTGTTCATCAATTTAGTTTTGATACACTAATCCTTTATAAAATTGGTACCAATCAAAAGATATGTACAATATCTTCAAAATAAAACCCATATTGAGTATTTTTTTTAATGAAGTTAGAAAAATGAAAAATTGAGTTTTGGAAGGAAAGTGGGAAAGTTTGAGATTTGGGATGAGTTTTTAAAGAAATAAAAGTAGAAATAGAGTATTGGGTTGGAGTTAGATTTCCTTCAAAATCACTTTTGCAATAAAATATATTATTTTAATACTCTCAAATGAAGAAATGAAGGAAAAAAAATGGAGTATTGGATTGGAGATGCTCTAAGAGAATCTCCAGTCTTGACTCAAATCATTTCCTAGATTTAAAATTTGGGCAAAAACCTCATAAACTCATCTCCAATCATGACCCAAATCCTTCCTATTTTTGGGTTTTACCCATTCTTTCCTCCAAATCTGGGATAATTTTTGCCTCGACCCATTTCCAACGGCTAGTTAGAGAGAGAGAGAGTTGTACTTGGTATGAACTGTGAAGGAGCCGATCACAGAGCTTCGCCGGAAACAGTGTAAAGCTTTGACGGAGTTGCAAACTTCGTCGGAGCTGGTGCCGAGCTTCGCCAGAGTTGCAGAGCCTCCCCAGCGTTTGGGGTTTGAGCTGTGAAGAAGGGGAGAGAGAGACGGTGAGGGTTTCAGTGGTGGTGAGGCGTCGTCAATGGGGTCTTAAGTGGCGGTCGGGTCTGTGGGGCTTCAATGAGGGCTTCGAAGCTAGTGCAAATGTTTGAAAAGGGAGCCCTAGGGGATTTGGGTTTGGGTGTAGGGAATTTGGGCTTGATGAATAGAGATGTGTTCATTCAAAATGAGTTTTTACTCAAAATTTAACTCAAATATGAAGAAAAAAATGGGTGAAGACTAGAGCTGCTCTAAGTGTTCGTGATTGTAGAATGATTGAATATGGAATTACCACTTTAACTATCCAATTTCAATAAGTTTAGTACACATAAAATAAATACACAAACACTTGTACACATTCACAATAAGGTACCCCGGAATTCCCAATTTTGAGTTGAAAGAAAATCAAGGTAGCTACAAAATGTTTGGCCAAGTGAAAATAACAACGCGACTAAAGAGCTTGTTCATAAGAAGTCCCAAGTTCAAGTTTCACAAAAACCAATATATTTTGAACTTTTTGGGCCACTGGAGGTTTGCTCGATCGTTAATTCTATGTCTTCGAAATTAGTTGAAGTATGCGCACGCTAACCCGAACATCTGATTATAAAATTAAATACTAAAATTAAAGGTAGCTGATGCCTTGAAATGACGCCTGCTCATTTCATGAAAGAATTCAAGTCACGATAAAATATTCATGAAACATCATGATCTGTACACAAATGAACTTCTACAACCAACCCAATGTGCATGAATTTAATGATACGGTTACCTGCGGATGTGTACTGTACACAAAAAGATTTGTCAAGACGTTTGCAATTACAAAAAGGTTTCCTATTGTGTTTTTCAAACACTCCATTTACAATTATCAAATGGAGGGTGCAAGTGAAATTGCATGGTGAGTATTCTATGAAGGCTCCCGTTGTGTTTTTCAAAGACTCCATTTATAGTCTAAATATCGATAAGCAGTAAAACTTTTAGTATGAGAAACAATACTATAAATGCATTAGACGTTAATTTTCGTTTAACAAATAGTGTTGTCTCTAATACTATAGGTGTTTACTGCTCATCAATATTTAGACGATAAATGGAGTCTTTGAAAAACACAACGGGGGCCCTTTGCCTGATAAAGATACTCAGGCAATTCCACTTGAATCCTCCATTTGTACGTATCACAGTAACCTCTAAACCAGGAAAAATAAAAAATAAAAAAATGTAACAAAATTGAGACACGAAAAAAATATTTTACAATTTCAAGGTTTCAAACGAAAAAGTTACTGCTGGAAGGGCCCTTGAACCCGACGATGAACTCTGTTGCTTTTTTTTTATCTACCGACTCCGCCTTGTAGCCGGCCCCCTCTCACTTGCAAGTTAATAACAAAAAAGAAAACAATCAATCAACTGAAATAAAAATAAGAGAACTTTCTGGGATGTTACAAACAGATACCATCAAACTTTTAATAGTATATATAGGGAGGACTGATCAATACAGCCCCAAGAAATCCGTTTGCTGCTGCTTACTCATTGTGAAGAGGGAGTGTTCGGAACAATGAAATGCAAGAACGAAAGAGAGAAATGCAGTAATCTGGCCCTCTTGCCCTGAACTTGAGTTTTATTATGTAGAGAAGCGGGCTGAGCAGAGTGAGTGGTGTGGGATGAGTGGGTTTATAATTGCTGTGTCTGCGACTCTGTGGGGACCATGGAGCAAAACTGAATTATTTGGAGTAGCTCCCAAGGTTTGCACCAAATTACTTGGAGTAGCTCCCAAGGTTTGCACCAAGGCCCCTGTTTAGTGTTTGGTCCTGTGAATTGAGAATTAATTACATCTTTGGTCCCTCAATGAGTTGAGATGGGATTGCCATCTGCATACTTCTTGAATGGGAAAATGACGGTCAGGGACGTGTTTTGATAATTAATACTTGTTAAGAATTTTGGCGGGTATTAATTGTTATTCAATAAAAGAGAAGCCTATATCTACCGACCCTACTTCACTTCTATCAAAACACGTCATTAGCTGTCATTTTCCCTTCTCGAATTCTAGAATAGTTTTGGCCTCGTAAGACGGTAAGAAGATGATACTCCCCCTCCCAAAATATATTTGTCCGGTCCGCGAACCAATGACTCGAAAATAATGCATTTCATTCGGAAAAAAATATTTGAGTTATCTAGTAAATTGTTGAAATTCTTTCGAATTTGCAAAAAATGTAGTATCATTTTTAAGTTATAATTTTGTAGACCGAACGAACATTATGGGACGAATGATGTAGTAAATGACAGCAACATTTCACCAATCCTCGAACCCACGACCAGTGGGTTCTGATGCCCATTTAATGGCCAACGACCAAGCATAAGGACTGGTAGGGAGTAGTAAATGAATTCCATCAAGAATTCTACTAGTAGGGTTGTAAACGAATCGAGCTTTGTCGAGTTCGAGCTTAGCTTGTTTACTAAACAAGTTAAAAATTTGAGCTCGAGTTTGATTCGAGCCAAACTTAGTTATTTACTAGACGAGTCTCTCTTAACAAGCTGAGCTTTTGTGGAATGAGCCGAAAACTCGAGCTTCGAGCTGAACTCGCAAGCTATTCGGTTCATTTAAAGTCGTACCTACAAGTTCAATCTGGGAATTCTTTTGCAACAGAATTGACGGAAAATTCAAAAGCACCAATTTTGTATTCCACAATAATTATTCATTACAAAATCATGTTTCAGATAGAAAAATAGCACTCCCCTGCAAAATTTTAGACTTGTTTAGAATTTTAAAAAGCAATTGATATACTTAAATTAATGCATAAAGATTGATAAATTGTGTGCACAAACCTTTTATTTTCTTTTCGAGTCATGCTATTCGAGTCATGTCAAGGCTTTTGATCTTAATGAACTACCATTATTCAAAATGAATGAGTACTGTAGCAGAAATATGATCACTCTTTTAAGGGCTTGTTCGGCTAAAAAAGCCATTGGCTTTCCTGCAAAAAATAAGCCAAACAAACCCACATAAAAACAAAAATAAGTCAATAAGTCACTTTTTTCGTCTTTATTCAAAAAATATTGGATTTCGATCAAAATTTTATACTTTTTAGATTCCTCTCGTCATGAAAAAAAACTTGAATAAGGACAAAAAATAAGCCACTTTGGCTTATTTGTCCGAACACCCTTGAAATGGGGGATGCCGCTTGGCACCGTTTGACATGGGTGTTTAGCAGTATCCCCGGATCTCTTTTAACTACATACAGATGCCCGACACCCACAAACTATTGTAACTGGTGGAACAATGCTCCAGCAGCATAGAATATTTTTCCCTTATACCTCTAGACTTTTTCTGGCTGAATATTTTTCCCTCATACATCTAGACTTTTTCTGGCTGGCCATACGTAATACTTTATTGTTAGGTTAATACCTTGTAGATGGGTACGTCACCTACCAAATATTTCCTCAAATGAGTAAACACACTTTTGGAGTAGGAGTATCCTATTCGGATCCGGATCTTCTATGAGGATTTTTTCTGTGAAGATTTTGTGAGCACATTAATAAGGACATCCAAGGGGGCTCACAACAGCTCCTTCTCCTTGTGTAATGAGGACATTCAAGAGCTCACAACAGCTCCTTCTCCTTGTGTAACCAGATGACGTCGTTTAGTGGCTAAATCACAAAGAGAAAATGGTACAAACCCACAATCCGTCATCTTCTCCGTTCAACGTCTTCCAGTTCCCATTGCCAGCCCATTCCACTGCGATAAACTTGTTCCCTCTTAGTCTAAAAAATCGTTCCCCCTCAGCCGGAAAATTCGTGACACTATCATGCTTTCCATGTGTGTTCTTGCAGTTTTCTTTTTTTATATTTTGTCTCAACAAACAAACACAATATCTTATTTGCAAAACCCATTATACTGGTGATGGTGGACATCAGGAATCAGACTGCGATGTCCAATTGCTTCTTCAACTTCATTGCTTCACTTGATTTACTAATGATTTGGAAGTTTTTGTTTGTATTATTGGAAAATGAAAGAACAACAACAACCCTAATTTTAATTTGAAAAGAAACTGAATAAATGAAGGATTTTGATGGGGGCGTTTGCCGAGGAGAATGAAATGTAGAAGAAGAAGATGAAAGCGGTTTTGGGGATTTCTCTCTATTGAGGGCCAACAGAACTGTAGAATAGGAAAGAAGAAAATTTCCTATTTGTAGGTAACGGAGAAGATAGACTGAAGGTTTCTCTCCTCCGGACAATTAATAGCTGAAACTGTGTCATTTCATAAAACAAGGAGGAGGAGCTGTTGTCAGCCCTTGAATCTCCTCATTGATGTGCTGGCACCTCCACATTAAAAGTCTCACAGGAAAATACTCATAGAGGATCCGGATCCTATTCTTTTGAACTTCCATCTTTATTTCTACAAACAACAATTGAAGTTGCAGAACCTAGTCACATGCATGCGCCTATGTGCAAAGTTGCAAAATCTATTCACATGCGCCTATGTGCATGTACACTAAATGAATGTCTTGTCTGTCTCTGGCTTTATTTATTATTGGTCTGACTTCTCCTTCCATGTACAGTGAATGTCTCAAAAAAGGACCAGGATACTACTAAGCACCTCGCTTGGCAATGGTGTCGAGCGGCCCATCAGGCCGTTCATCTTGACAATAGACGACCCAGATCTTCAACAAGCAAATTTCCCAATAGATGGAGAAGGGCAGATGGAGGCACGTAGTTGGTGAAAGTTAATTAGGAAAATAATATAAGGGAAATTGTTGAAAAAAATGACCCTGCAAATGGCAATGCACCATTAACCCTACCATTGTTATTTTTTTTGGGCCAAATAACACTATTCATGGCCATTTAATGGAAATGGCTCAAGCCAAAATGGCCAAACCATTAGACTTGGTCTAATGGAGGAGTAACTCTCAACTTATATACTGAAGATGAGTAAGTATGAGAAAAAAGGCTACTGCAAAGGAAAAGGCGGCTGATGAAAAGGAGAAGAAGAAACACACCTTGAAGAGGAATTGGGGGCATTTTTTGTGGGAAAGAAAAGAAAGAGGCAAAGTACTATTTATAGACGCGTCAAAATAATTGTACTGCTACACTCTCCCCCCTTCTTTGTCCCTCATTTAGTAAGCTTCCTTTTCTTTCTTGAACTTTTTTACATTTTTTGTAGTCTTTTAGTAGCTTGGGGACTTCCCTCTTTCTATAACCTTCCATTTTTATTTTCTTGAACATTTTAACACCTCTCTTTTTTTCCCGTGTAGGCTTCTAAATAGCTCAAGAACCGAGCCGAACTTGCGAGCTTTTCGATTCGTTTACAGCCCTACCAAAAAGTGCTTTCATTGCTTACATATGGAGGAATGACTTTGCCATTAAACATACAGAGTAGTTAGGTCGTGGGAGGGATAATTTTAGACCATTGAATATGTGAAAATGAAGGGTTGAGATGGCAAGAAAAGGAATATTCTTTTGGATACCTCCCTTAGAATGTTACTCACCTTATTCTATATTGAGAGTCCATCACGAAAAATCGTGCGAAAAAATTCAAAAAATTATACATGGAAATAATTGATTTTTTTATTTGAAAAATGGCGAGAGAGAGAGTATGAAACCGTCAATATAGAAGGGAGGAAGTATATGGATATACCTTCTCAAATAAAAGTGCATCTATATACATAGTACAACAAAATATACTCCCTCTGTACATCAAACGTGTATGCCATGTCTCTGACTTTATTTTTGGGCTGAGTGTTCAAGATTATTAGAATTGAGTGGAATTGAGTGTTCATTTTTGGTTAAGTGTTCAAAGGAAGGCTAGCTCATAAATTTTACATGTATTCTAAACAAAATAAAAAATTGGGTGTTCATGTGACCATTCCTAAGCTGCGCATACAGTACAGCAGCCACTGCCCAACCACCAGGGTTGTTTACTGGCCATGGAGTTTGCTCTCATCCTGGAGGTAGGTGTAAGTTCGACTCTTGGGGGATTGGCTGATCAACACAGAGAGGTGAAGTCTAACCACTGTATATGATTAATTTACGTGGTTCTTAGGCTAATGAATTGAGAGGTGAAGTCTAAACTCTCGAGCTCGTAAATTAAATGACTGTCTTAACCCCTGTGGCTGTAATATGATGGATCTTGGGTTCTCTGGTCCCCGTTTTACATGGACCAATTTGAGGACAACGGCCAACGGGAGGCTTGATCAAAGAACGGCTGGATAGGGTTTGGTGCAATCCTTTGTGGCAACAACTGTACACCAATACTAGGGTTCTTAGTTTACCTCGTGTTCACTAGCATGATTGTTAAAAGCCTACGATACAGGGTACGTATTGTACCATTCCGATCATCCCCTAAAAAAACTATATGTGTCCCACCTCGTATTATTTTTGTATAAAAATCCTACGATTACTTATTGACCTAAGAATCAGACCTTATTTTAAAAAGCGGAATTCAAACACATTCTAAACCCAACCTCAATCCATTAGGGCTAAAATAGAGAAAATATCATGTTGTGCATCAATTAGATAAGGACTCTTCTCTTCTCCTCTTCCCTTGGTCAAGACACTATAACACCTCCTATAATATACCCCACTTGGGAAACTTAAGAAATTTTCATCCTGAAAACCACTTTTTCAAATATGCAATAGCTTTTTAGTGTGTTATTCGGTATAACTGTTTTTAACTTTTATATTAATTGTTGTTAACTTTTATCTCGATACAATTCATAAAATGAAAAAAACGATACATGATACATATCCCAATTTGAAAATATTGTCAATCACTCGGATTACTGTCCCATTTGCTTGGATACCTTTGGAAATTCTCACGCCAGTTCTACTAGGCCCTTTAGATTTGAATCTATATGGTTCTCTGACCCATGACTCTGGTCGATGAGTGCTGCATGGATAAAACCCAAATTTTCTTCTCCAGTGCTTCCTCTTTTACCAATCGTGTCATTTCTTTGAACAAGGACCGTTTCGGTAACATCTTTACAGAAAAAGGCCTTAGAAACTGAATTGCTGTTCGTTTTTATTTGAGCTTGAGAATCCTTGACTTCCGCGTATAATCATCCCCTTCGGCTTGAGACCAGAGGATTTTTGGGCCCTTAAAATCTCATCTAGATTGGATTGAGGCGTAATTTGTAAATCCCTTTTTGGTAGCCCTAAAAGAAGACTAGAGGATTTTTTTGAAGAATATGATACAATCGTGTTGAAAAGGGAAAGAATTATTTTCATCCACCGTACTGTTCCTTTTTGTTGATGTTGCTATTGTTAGTTATGTTATTTTTCAATTTTGTGTTTTTTGTTTAGACTAGGTTAATATCTATGTTTCTTCCTTTATTAGTTTAGGTTTTTTGGTTAGAGCATCTCCAATAGCCTCAACATGATTCTAAGCAAATAGCCTACCGGAAACACCAAAATTCTACTTTAACTAGTTACAAAATACATATCTCTTCCAACGGCCTAAGCAAATGCTTATCCATATCAAAAAACCTTTTCTGAAAAAAAAAAAAAAAAACAGATAACACAAAACTAAACCTACAATAATGTCTGCAAAACCAAACCCACAGAAGTCGAGAAACCCAACGAAAAAGTCAAAAATCAAACCCACAATCACTTAACCCACCGAAGAACCTATCAAAATTACTGGTGCAAGCCATACGATCACAGATCACAAAATTTGCTGATTCAACCATACAATCATAAAACCCGTAGAAAATCGCAAAACGCATACAATCACAAACCTCGCCGGAAATCTGTGCTTACCTTCGCCGGAGCCAACAACGGCGAGGGCGATGACGACGCAGTGATTCACGGCACAGATCTAGTGGCATTGAGAGAGAGAGAGAGAGAGAGCTAGTGCTACAGTGGCTCATTGGCAATGACGAGTTACTGTAACAAATGGGGAAGAGACGAGGGTTCCGACGAGGCTGTTGGTTCCCCTTTTTAGACCCTTTTCTCGTCAAAACCTATAAATCCGACGAGGATGGTGGTTCCGACGAGGCTATTGGAGATGCTGTTACCAAGTTGATAGGCATGCTAGAGTTACAAGTTACAATAATACAACATCAATATAAAACAAAGTTATCGTCAATTCTCTTTTTCCAACACTGGGGCTGGAGCTGCTCGTTTGTTACTGTACTTTTTTTTTAGTTTTCCCCATCCAGTAAGTTGATGCAGCTCTTTTATTCACATACTCCTTTTCTTTTGAATGGATTAAGCTTAACAATGTTTACGTGCATGTCTGAAATGGTGAACTATTTGAAGCATTATTTGTTTCTGTGCATCTACGATTTGTTTATATGTAATTTGATCTACATGTAGACCCATCTCTCAAGGACAACGAAGAGGTTCTTACTTACAAGGATTTTGTTCTGAGGAGGACGGATTTGGACCTTTTGGAAGGACCTTGTTATCTGATGATCAGATTTTCGGATTCTACTTCAGTTACCTGACTTCCTTGTTTGACTCTGAAGACATCCTACTAGTCCCACCGTCGGTGTCAAAGCCTGTGCTGAAGACGTCAAACTGTAGTTTTTACAGTTAACGATAACGATGATCTTGGTGGGGCTGAGAGCGGCACCGAGTATGATGGCTTATGGTAGGAAACACGAATGCATCACATCATGACAGCATGGAAGGAGTTAATAACTTTTTTTTGATAAGTGGAAGGAGTTAATAACTTAAATGCCATGAAGCTATTTGAGGCTTTAAAGGGTTTTATGGGCACATCGAATCCAAATGGAAGGACAAGAGAGAGCCAACCAAATCGGCGGGGTCCCCCTTCTGCTGAACCTTGCTTCTTAGAGTGCCCGACGCCACAAATCGAATGGATACGACTGTGGACTTTACGTTCTGACAATTGCTCGAACAATCTGCCAGTCGTACTCTAGCAAACACAGGACCTAGGAGGATAACTGGTTTGCCTCTGTGAATGAGCATGTCACTGCATCTTTGGAGCTGAAAATGCGGGCCGAGGAGTTGAGACTTATCGAAGAACTCAAGGCTGATCCTTGAGTTAGATGGTAGCTGTTTCTTTAACCCGGCTTCAGACATAAGATTTACCAGTTATGATTCATCTAAATACTAATATTTCAATTCTTTTTTGTTTTGTTCATTCTGATGAAGAGCTGTGTTAGTTTTGTCTGGACAATTTCATGAAGTTTTATATGTCGTCACAAAACAAAGACAGGCATACATAAATGATATGCTCTGTTATTATTTATATACTATGTGATTCGCAGATATACATAGCTAAATTGACAAATTACTTCGAGTTAAGGATGCCTCATGTTACTAATGTGTATCAATATTTATACATAGAAGCTTTAAATAATAATTTCTCCGTATCTAACGTCAACGTGAATGCAAACATGAAAGGTGATTCTCACAAACACTAGACACTTTTTTCCTTGGGGTAACGCTCTGGGGTAATGCGAGTTGTCTGCTTATACGCACTTTGAACTAATTCCTACAGTCCTTTCCATAGTCGTTCCACACGCGAACATGGCTTAGCTAATCCCTTGGGGTTCACAGTAAACACTTTTTATCTCAATGTATGCGTGTAAGTTTGTAAGAGCATCTCCATTCTTTACTCAAATCTTGACTCAAACTCAAATTTGAGTAAAAATAACCCAAAACCCCATCTACTCCTTATCCAAAAACTTATACCAAATTTGAGTTTTACTCAAAACCTTTACTCAAATTTTTGGAGGCAAATTTCACACCTTTAAATTTACAATATTGTTATTAATGAAATTTTTACTCAAATTTGTAATACATATTTATGCTTGGGTTTGAGTTTGTCCACACAATACCAAATGAAACTTTTACTCATATTTTTATTCAAATTTGAGTAGTGAAGAGGCCGAAAGGGTTCCTTTGGGGTAACTTTTCAAAGACTTTTTTTGCACTAGCTTTCGATTGTTTTCTAAGAATTTGAGTACGATATTGCCATCTGTGTGTTTGTGTGTGGTCAAAATTGGGAAAAGGCAATCCTTCTCCCTCTCTCTCTCTCTCTCTCTCTCTCACTCTCTTGTTTGGCATCCAAGACAAAGAGTCACCGTGCCTCCAAAAATGTCTCCTCTCTGTTCACCTCCCACCGCAATCACTCCAAACTCTCCAGTCTCTCTCTACTCTCGCTCCAATTTACTATCTCTCTTCGCCTCCTCCACTACCAGGTCACTTCATCCACCACTCTAACGTACGATGCTAGCTTTTACTCGTCGTTCATTCAATTTCTCTTTCTTTTCATCCTTATATTACTATTGTCCAATATTTGTAATGACAGAATTTATATGCACACAAATCCATTATCATGTAGGAATAAGACTGATAATAGTTGGAGAAATTTCAAGGCGAAAATGTCGTCTCCTTCCACTCAGGCTCCCTCCGATTCCTCCCCACCGCTTCCTCCTCTCCCTGAAAATCCCACCGTCGTACGTTATAAACTCCCTCCGTCCCATTTTGATAGTCTTGAAAAAGTGCAATTTTTGATATAAAAAAATAAAAGTATTTCTGTGCATAACTAATCGAGATCTTTAATTCAGTGCAAAGAGACTTGAAAAATCATGTACGGAAGTCTGAAAATTTCATCTTTTTCGCAGAGAACTATCATTTGGTGACGGAGGAAGTATGTGGATATATACGTATATAGTATATGTATATATGTTTTGTATGTATATACGGAAGTGTGTTTGATTGAGTGTTTTGTATGTTAGCAGCTAGGATGTGGAGGATTGACAATGGACTTGTTAGCAGCAGTGGAAGCTTATCCAAAGCCAGATGACAAGATCAGAAGCACTAGCTTGAAGGTAATTAAACTCTTTACGCCTTGAAACTAAAAAAGAAAAACTGGTTCTTTACTTAACTGTGTATGGTCTGTTTCCCCTCAATTTAACATCATGAAGATTATTGTCTTTGAATCTTTGTATTGAATCTCATTTCTTGAATCTTACTTCACTACGCAAAATGCCCACGAACTGAATTCCCCTGAATTGGAATTGAATTGCTTTTTCCAGTCAAGTTGAAATTTTGAAGGGATCAAAGTCTTTTCTCTTTTTTTGTTCCTCCTGTTTTTGTACAGAAATTTGAAGGCAGTTATGGTTGTATTTATGAACTAGCTTACGTAATCGCGGTGCTTGTTCATTACAAACTTTGTGACAAAATGATATGCTTGTTTAAAGGTTTAATTTTCTTGTACCTTAAAGTAGAATTGCGTTCACACTCACTCTGGAGAGGAGTACCCCGAAGGGATTTAATAGTATTATTATGGTGTTTTTGAGAATTGCAGATTCAGGGAGGTGGGAATGTAGGGAATGCTTTGACCTGCGCGGCTCGTCTGGGCTTGAACCCAAGGCTAATTTCGAAGGTTTGTTAACCAAACTGCAACAATCGTAGGTTGAAAACTTAAAGCTCCTATTAGTTGGACACTTGGACGTACGTGTTATAATTAGCCTAAATTATTGCAACAATCATAGGTTGTATAAATTATTGTAACCATGTGGAATGATGTTTTGGTCTTACATTTGCATTATGATGCATCCCTTCAGATGAATGGAGGACTAAGTGCTGCTCAGAATATGTTGTGGTCCTTGTTGTTCTTCTCATTCAAATGATTTATGACATGTAAATGGGCTGCTTTCTGCAATTTAGCATCCTTCCGTGATTTCCATGTCATAACTCTGCATTAGCTAGGCCATCGAATAGGTGGTAAACACCACTTCGACCTCACTACATGTGCTATGCCTTTTTTTTCTAGAGAATGACGCCTCCACTCAGGAAGAAGGCTACCATTCGGTGCCAAAAGCATGTCTGTATGATTAGAAACCGAAACGCCTTTATTCCGAGACTCGAACGTGTACTCTTCTCTAATTGTGATATTATGCAATTACTCCATTAAAGTTTTCGTAAATTTTACGGACTGTCGTTGAAATGTCTAGAGAACAAAGGGAACAATATAACAAAACCAATACATCAGCAATTCAGCATCTAATATTAGTTTTTAAGTTATTTGTCACAGTGTCATTGCCAGATAATTTTACTCGCTGATTCCTGTTATGGGTGTAATTTCTTTTGCTAGAGTTAACACTAGGAAAAATGTATTATTGCCTTCATGCGGGAATTATTATTGCTAGATTGCAGATGATGCTCAAGGTAGAGGGATACTGAAGGAGCTAGAAGCCGATGGCATAGATACTTCTTTTCTTGTGGTAACGTGGAAATCTATGAGCCATTTGTGTTTTTTAAGCCTTTCTGTTCATGGCTTGAAACTTGTTGAACTAATCCAGTTGTGTTGTTTTACCTTTATACTGATTGAATGCTAAAGGACACCTATTCTATGGTTTAAATGTATAGCGTTTTGAAGAGAAATTGCAGAGAGATACAGTATTATTTCAATCTTGAATCTTTTCTAAGTCCCCTCCCCAAAGCCAACTAATAACGAGGCTCCCCCACTTTGCAATTAATAGCCTATTTTGCAACATATCCTATGATACTGCTTTACCTCTTCACTAGTATAGCATTTGAATCAAATGATCACATTGAACCAAATCTCATCGTACTCTTTTGCTCGCCCCTAATAACATGCTTTTCAACCATAATTTGTAATCTTATTTAGAGCTTCTGGATACACTACTTTTTCAAATGACATAAAGATATGCTACTTTTTTTCTGGGCCGTCATTGATAGCACTGCATGATCTTACTCATTTGTCTTCTTTTTGACTTTCCTGACCCACTTTTTCTTCATTCTAGGTCTCCAAGGAGGGCAATTCACCATTTACCTACGTAATCGTTGACAACCAGACGTAAGGGTCATTTTTTCCTCCATTGTTATCAGCATCAATTTGGTAGAAACAGTTTTATTCTTCGTTATTTTATTTTATTTTATTTTTAGATGCTTCGGAATAGCTGTTCTTCATTATTTCACAAGTCTTGGTCTAGTGAAAAAAATGTAAAAAAATTGTGATCATGATTCTTGCTCAGCAGCATGTTTCTTCTGATTAGCCATTCTCTATACTTTCTGTCTTTTACTTGCAATACTGTGTTTTGTACAAATCTATTTTTCCATGATTAGCAGATGTATGTGACTTGTGCATTCTTTTTCTGTTTGAATTTTCATTGAAAAACTGAAATCTGTTTTTTGGAAAATTTTATAAAGTATCTGAGGGTATCATCTCTTCTATCCAGTCGAAGATCACTCTTTTAAATACTTTGATGTCTTGTTTTGATTGAGACTTTTGGAGATTCAGTACCACCACCACACTACCATCCCCCACACAAGCTCCGTAATAGTCAAAAAGGTGTGCCTATGACATCCCACAACTCTATGCCAACATTTATCAGTTATACATCCCTTTGGTACACTTTTGTAGCATGACAATCAGTTTTGTTTTTCCTCTGCCACTAAACCAGCAGGAGGCGGGAAACTGGATGAAGTTGTGGTTTGCTTTGTCAGCAATTTCCTTGATGTTTTTACTCTATAGCCTTCAGTAAACTTTTTACGTTTGGTTTGCAATCTTCAGCCATCCAGCAAGGCTGGGTTTTATGTTGGATACTAAACCTGCAATGGCCTTTACAGGAAAACTCGCACTTGTATTCACACTCCAGGATTCCCTCCAATGATACCTGATGACATTTCCAAATCAAGTTTGTTTTCTGCACTGGATGGAGTGAGACTCGCCTATTTTGATGCAAGATTGCCCGCAACTGCTTTAGTTTTTGGACATGAGGTAATTATCTTTTTCTTTTTTTTCTCTTTTAGTAGTTTGGGAAAAGGGTGAATTTTTTCTTAAAATTGATTATTGTAGATGAAGTAAACTGAGCTTGCCAATCCATTCTCACTTTGCTAACAGGTTGTAGTTATAGAGTGTGCATGTGATTGACTTCTACGCAATGATACAAGCTGATTAGGCATGCATAATCATTGTGTTTTATTTTTTTCTTTTTGGCCTCAGCAAAAGAAACCTTTTATTCATCAGAGGAGTTTTTTTTTTTCCCTTCCTTTTCTGATGTAAAGAGGAAGGAGAATGCGTCACTCACAGAGATACAAAACATACAAAGAAGAAGTGCAAAAAGAAACATCTAGTTGGTATTAGCTTTGGAACACAATCCATCACCCAGAATAAGTAGCCTAAGGGGGCTAGAAGTTACCTTGGAAGTGCTGATGCATCCTGACCCCTCTTTCTCATTTGTTTCTTATCCCTGCAGTTTATTTCTCATTTGTTTTCTTGAGTTATGTATTTTGGATGCAATGGGCAACAAGTATTAGTACAAACAAAGTGATAGCATTTTTTTAGTTGCTAAAGAAAAAGTTAACAGCATCTCTTCAGCTCTTCCAATCCAGGCAAGGCGCAGGAGTATACCGATCTTAATTGATGCAGAAAAAAAGAGAGAAGGCTTGGACGATCTACTCCATTTATCAGACTATATCGTCTGCGCGGCAAAATTTCCGCAGGCAAGCAAGCTGAACCATTCTAATAAACTGCTGCCTGTTCAACCATGAATTTTCGAAAATATCATATTGCAAGGATCTGCCTTTGTTTTCTTCACATAGATATCTAGTACTTCAGACTAAACACTCTAATTTTCTTTTCTGATTTCACAACAGTAAAATGATGTATAATCGGAACATCCAGCATGTTAAAGTGAATTAACTGAAAATCGCGGTCTACAAGCTCGTTACTAGAGTACAGTTTTCCGTATCAAAATGAAAACACACCTACTTATGGTCTCACTGTTAATCTTCCTTGGTTTATGTCTTCAACTAGTGCTGTTAAAGGCGATGAGCCTTGATGGAAGTAATGGGAAGGATACTATGGACTATCTGATTCTATCTTTTTCTATATTCTCCCCTTCTAGGTGATTATCCCTGTATGATAGACTATTGATGTCGTGTCCCTAGGCACTTGTTAGAATATACAAAAAGCTCTTCACCCTGGATACAAGTCTTCCTGTTGGGCTATGTATAAATGGTCACCTATCAAGAATTTGGGCAATCGCGACATAGTCTGTGGTATCCCAATATTTGGGCATTTGGTTGGTATGTAACCGAAGTTTGGGCAATCATGAATTAGTATGGAACCTATTACAATCCAAATTGCATGTCAGAATTTAGCATTGCAAAAACATTTACAAGAGGATGTTAGATGTGCAAATATGGTTTGCCGCATATTGATTATTACAGTCGATCACCTTCGTTTAGTTTTTATTCTCTCAGTGTTTTAACTTTCGACTTGGGTGCATGCGCACTATTTTTGGCTTCATATCCTGCAGAAGATGCATATATAGTCCCAGGTAGACTGTCGCAGAAATAGGATATGTTCAACCCATGGCAGACAACAATTAAAAAACCATGCATAATTACAGTTTGCTATCCTATCGAAGCTGTTCTCTTTTTTTTATTTATTTAAATCCTTGGATATGCCATCATCAAAACATAAGAAATTGTGCATATTGATTATTTCTGCCAATTATCCTTTTCTCTCAAATATGAGGTGAAATTGGTCTTCCTACATTTCTATCCCACACTATTGGTACAACTAAGCTCTGCTCAATTCCAATCTTTTATCTAAAATTGGACATTTTTGTCTGTCATTGCCTAGCAGGCATGGACTGAGGCATCATCTGTTCCGAGTGCACTTTTGTCGATGCTTTTGAAGCTGCCAAATGTTAAGTTTGTAATTGTGACCTTAGGCGGAGATGGTTGCATAATGCTTCAGAGAATTGTAACTGGTTTGTATATGGTTCCCTCTTATTGTACGTTTAGAAGTGAAAATTTGAAAGCATGGACCTGAACTAGGGAAGAACTATCTCTATACTTGCTTTGTTTTCACAGCTTCTAACATGGAACTCTACCACTGGCAGAGGGTGATCAGTCTGAAGAAATGGACATTGACAATTTATTAGAATCGTTGAATCAAAGAAAGGACAGTAACACAGCCATCCCCACATGTATTTCATCGGTAATCCCTTTCTTCCAAGAGGGTAACCTTCTTTCTTGTTTGTATACATCAACTGCATGGGCAAATTGCCATTGACTAATAATTTGAGAGAAATACTATGCTTGATGCTTGCCCTTAAAATACAGTAATGGGAAGTATAACCAATTGCCTGGATCCCCTACTCCTCTAACCCTACAGAGATGCAGCCTTTTGGGTAGGGAATAATTGGAGTAGGAGAGGATATGTTGGTTTCCCTGCTGTCTGTACGATTCCCAGTAAGGTCACTACTATACGAGCCGTTGATGCTTGAGGGTTCTAGATTTAGACTCTTTGTCACCGTGAACCAGTATCAAAGATCAACCCAAACTGTCATTACTTCTCTTTCTGCAGGTGTGTTGTAATTTTCTATGAATCAATCATCTGTGTATTTGTATTTATGAAACCAAAAGTTTTTTGTTTAGGTACAAGAGTGCGTTACATACAGCTGTACATACACATAGAAAAGGGATTTTGAAAACAAAGTTGCCAATCTACTCTTCGGAGGGATATCATGTGTTGAATAATTGCACAATATATGCTAGAAAATCTGCTCTGATGGCCCTACAAAATCAGTTCATGGATCCACTTTTACTAAGGGGGGAAGAGGTGGGGGCGGGGTCTAGTAGGGTCCTAGGAGAGGACAGAGGCGGGATCCAGGGAGGGGACTCCAGAAGCACTTTCCAATAACTGACCTGATCATGCATAAGCATATTCGTGCTTGGGTGGGCATAGCTAGAACTCGATTGTCTCCGAATAATGCCACTTATACCTAGTGCATCCCCAACTCCACTTACAGTCTCCGAACCATCAATTGGGATAACCTTGCTCCCAGATTACCGTAAATGCTGAAGTATATGGTCACTGAAAAACCCTTGTAGTTATTTTGATGTGAAGTTAAGAGATCGAAGAAGATTGTTTAGGAAAATCTATTGCATTCGTATCTGTGACAACTATTTGAATTTGAGGAAGGAATGCAATGAAAGAACACTCAGTGTCCTGGATTTAGTTTGCATAATCATCCTTGGACTTTTTCAAGCGATTATTGACTCAGAATTCACGTCAATTTAGTTTTAAAGGCTATCTTGAAGATTGGCGGGAAGCTTTTTGTCATTTCCAAACCCAGCCTGGATGACAGAGCAATATTGAACAATGGCAAAACTTTTTCTCGCTGTTTTACAAAAGGAATTTGTAGTTATAATCTATTAACATATAAAGCAAGAAGGAGAACATGGTTTCATGAGATTGTCTCTTACATTACCCGTACGAGCCGTACAGCATTGATGGTGTTAAAGTACGATCATAATTTGACGGTTTTCTTTTATTTCTGATTTGAATCCCCCAGGCAGAGACAAAATTGAGGGCTAATGGCATAGGGACAGTGCCTGGGCGGTTGTTTATTGGAACAGCCGAAAAGATACCACCTTCAGAACTTGTCGATACAACCGGTGCTGGAGATGCCTTTATTGGAGCCATTCTTTATGGTACGTGAAACATATAATATGACGTCCTCTTTTATGCCTTCTGCAGTTGTCTTCTTTGAAATGAGGTCGTCTTCTTTTTGGTCAAACGGAATAGGAAATGACGTCTTCAGCTCTTCCTGCTTTCTCAAATTCTTCATGTGACAGTCCATTATTGTATGCGCTGGTGAATTGTGGCATTCCATTAATATATGCTCTGGTGAAGCAGTCTTGTTTTCTTTCAGAAATCATTGGTTGCGATAAACTAAGAGAGAATTTCATGTTCTATATTAGGTTTATCTTGAATGATTGTTGGCACTAATTTTTTGATTACATGGAAACACCTTCGACCAAGAGGAAAGGAAGTGGTTCTGCCCATTCTGTTTTTTGCCGTGTCCTAAATTTCGGGCACACTAACTTTGATTTAGTTCTTGACCAATTGAGTTTACGTTTCCATGACGGTGATGTTCTTAAGGGTTTGGCATCACAAATTAAGGATATGCTTTGTTTGGTTTTTCTGGAAACCAATGAGTGAACTCACTTGAGAAGCACAAAGGATTTGCAGAACCACAGTACAAATGAGCTTATATCAAATGGTTCTCAATTTTCTGTCTGCAAGTAGTTTTTGGGTTGTCTTGTTTATAGTATCGTAGGATATCAGGTTACTTTCCACCATCGGATTCAATATTTTTAATTACAGCCATTTTCCCACGAAAGGGACTGATACTTGTTTCTGCATTTTATCTGTAGCTATTTGCGCTGGCATGCAACCAGAAAAAATGCTGCCATTTGCCACCCAAGTGGTTAGTAATTGTTCAATCCAAGTATTTGAAGTGACAAAGTTAAATGTGAAGAGCAAGAAAGCTTATTCACAATTTTGTGGTTGATTGCAGGCAGCTGCTAGTTGTAGAGCATTAGGAGCTCGAACTGGTCTTCCTCATCGCACAGATCCACGACTGGCCCCTTTTTTATGACAAACGTCCTGAGTAATGAGCCGGGCCACTGGTGCAACTTGGGAGAGAAATGGCATCAGGTTCTATAACTTGGTGCTTTTTTTTCTTCTCATTCGTCTGTAGTAGGATCTCGTGTTGTGTTCTTGACGGAGGATGGTGGTGGAATGGTCAATCCTATGTTGGATTTTCAACGTCCTCTTTGTTAGTGTACATACTGGAGTATATGTATCCATTGGTTTTGATCCAGTCCTCATCAAGAAATTTCTGTTGTATTTTCCACCCTCAATTAAATGTTTATTTTTCACTTTAGGAGTCTGAAATCTCTCTCTCTCTCTCTCTCTCTCTCTCTCTCTCTCTCTCTCTCTCTCTCTCTCTCTCTCTCTCTCTCTCTCTCTCTCTCTCTCTCTCTCTCCAAAAAGGTAAGAATCCTGCCTCCTTCAATCCTCCATTCTGAAACCTTCTGCAAGACATTTTTTTGCACGTTATTGTTATCCTATGAGTCATTGTTTGTAAGAGCTGTTCCTTCTTAAATTGAAAAGTACAGTTCATAAAGGGAGAAGATTTGTCATTTCTTTTTTTGTTAACGCCACTTCCCTGCAAGTATTTGCACCAAAAATACACTTGCAGGGAAGTGACGTTAATAAAAAAGAAAATAGCAAAATCAATAGCCTTCATAAAACCATTTGCCACTGTATTATCGGCAAACTTGAGACGTGTGTCAAGTGATAATTTAACTTTTTTTTCTTCGAGCTAACATGAGGACTGAAGAGTAGGAGTGTGCACGGATCGAGTTGGATTTGGCCCCAGCTACGCCGGAATTTTCTTATGCCGATGTTTCAATACACCCCCTAGCCATTGGATCATGAAGGAATTCCGAACACACAACTCTCAAAGACATCATCCAATTAATTGCTACGAGTGAATCGAAAAATACATGAATAACGGAGTATTTGTTGCCTACTGAGCCCCTGTTTCGGTAAGTTTTTTATTTTATTCTTAAGTATTTATTTTTTATTTTATGAGACATTATTCTTTCACAATACTTATTGTAGTTAGTAGAACGCATCCTGATTATTTGACAACTACGTAATTAGAAACTATAGAGGGCTGGATTCCACAACACTAGGGGGAAACATAAAAGATATTCAAAAGAAGTATCCTAGACATAGATTACAAGACTGAATTGAGGCAAACCACAACAAAAACATTAAAGGGCATCCAAAACTACCAACAAAAAAAAGGTACCTCCTGAGTCCCTAACTATTCAAACCCTAAATTGTAACTAAGCCCTACAACATGCTGTCAGCCTTGGTGGGCAGCCTCTTGAAAAATGTCACCACTTTAGAAGGCAGCTTGCTCCTGAACTTAGGTGGCCTCAGGAAATACAAACCCCAGAGTGCAATTACCCACCTGATAGGCACCAAATAGAACCCAAATGCAGCAACAATGCAAAGGATCACAAACAGAAACGTCGCCCGAGGATCGCGCCAACTCAGCAGCGCCTGGAACCTCTCGCCCTGTGTCGCCATGTCACCGATCACCGTCTGAATCCTCCCCGCCACGCTCCTCAGCCTGTCATACCTCATCCGAACGATCTCCGCGCTCCGGCTAGTGGGAAACGAGTCGAATTCCTCGTCCAGCTCGTCTGGGTGGACCCCCTCCGCGTACGATAGTCTTGTATCCATGTGAGGCGGGTTCCTAGGTCGTGATTTAAACCGCCAAATCCCAGCTAAAGCCATGAAAATCAACACGAACGGGATTATGATCTCCGGAACAAAAACAAGAATGACGAAACAAATCACAAACAAGGCTGAATAAACCGGTTTTTGCCAACTCTGAATAGCCTCCACAAACCTCCCAATGGCAAACACACTAGATAGAACATTCATGAGCCGGAAAAAGTTAGCCTTGCTTTTCCTCATACTCCACATGTGAGAGTCGTGATCGAGCATGTATTCCACCACCTCCCGCCCCAATGGTGGCTCAGCTCGACTGAGCCTTGCCGCCACCACGTTCATCGCTTGGTGCCTCAAGTTGTCCAATTGGTTCACCGACAAGGGATGGACATAATTCATCTTGGGTAGCAACGGCCTTGCATAACTATGAAGCACATTCATCATATTAGCACACGAGAAACGCACCGCCAAATGAAGCTCCCCCATTTTCTTCACACCAGAGGCATGCAACATTAGGAGGGGATAGGAATGGGTGTAAACCCGATCAAATTCAAGGGTTGAAAGCCGGATCCTAACTTTTCCAATCCTAGAGTCTCTACCTGTGGCGTTGTTGGCACTTTTGTCAACCCTTGAATTATCAAACACCCCAATTGTTATCACAGTGCACGGGTCAAACACTTCCCAAGTGTACTGCTCATTCCATTTGGGTGACAAGCTATCAACCACGGTCCGGGTCCTGACCCATTTCTGCCCGTATTTCGCCACACAATAAGCATCAGTGGCTCCTCCTTTCCCTTCCTTCACCTTCATCGGCATCAGATTAGTAGCACCCAAAATCCCCATTTCAAGAACCCCAATATGGGGCTTCCAAAGCTGTTTCGCAGTGGGCCTAAGATCACTGCTGTACAAAGTCGATTCGTCAAGCACATGGTAACCCCCATCAAGTGAAACCCGGATATGAATCCGAGACCCGAACCTCGTCACAGATTTCACATCCGACCCATTGTTGAACTGATGGATATCCAGATTGTACCACCTGGAATTCACCGGTTTATCATCCAATCTCCTCTCAATCGATGTCACTGGAAGAAGCATTCTGCCAAGAACTTCCTCCCGGGTTGGGGCAACCCGGTCCTCAACTGAAACCAACAAGTAATCCTCAAACGGTTCTGCTACCACAAACACCAAATCCTCATTCCATAAAGGGTTAGAAAAGGTCCGGTTCGATGTTGTGGAGGCAATTCTAGTCCTCAAAACCTGATTCCCAACTTGGATTTTCACAGAAAGTTCCGGGTACTTCACCATTGACGACCCAAAAACAATATCTTGAGCTTCAATGATTGAGACCCTCAAATACCATAACTTCGGTGACAGATAAACTTTTGATTTAATAGAACATAGCCCATCAAAATGCACATTGGCTGCTTTTGAATGCCAAGCTTCAGCAAAAGCTTCATCTGCCTGAGTCCCGAACCAAATCGAAACCATAACCTCTCCCCCCTTCGATTTCTCCCCTTTCTTATCCTCCATTCTGTACCATTGCGGAGCCAACTGACTATCGGGTGGAACCCGTTTCGGAACCTCATTTAAATCAAACCAAACGCGGCCCAAGTCGTCATCTTTATTATTCTCCTTCACAAAGATCTCCACTATCGATGATTGTACGGAGTCTTTCGAAAAGGCGAAAACTTGGTCCCATTGAGGATGATTTGAACCGACTCTTTTCGTGATTCCTCTATAGTTCCCCAATTTCACCTCCGCCACCAGTTCACCGCCACCGAACACCGAGATATCGCGGGCTTTAACCACACGGATATAGAGATACTGCATTTGCTCCACAAGGTCATAGGTTGAGTCCTTGTTTGAGGGACCCCCGCCGAGGTGGGGACTTGTTTCCTTCAGGGAAAACTCGGTTGACCCAGTTGAGAAAACACCGAGGCCACCACCGGCTGAGCCACGCATGATGCCGCCGCCACCAGCGGTGGGGATAACAGGACCATGGCCACTGGTGATGATAACAGGCTTGATATCACCTGAAGAGATGGGAGCAGAATTTAGAGAAACATATAGTGCTTGTTAACAAAATTTCGGTAAGAGACTATGGACAACAAAATTGATTTCTACCAATATTATAGTGCTACATACACAACAATCCAAACACAACACCATCCCAACTCCTCATATACATGTGGAGCCCACACACACACAACAATCCAAACACAACACCATCAACAACCACACATACATGTGGGGCCCAGTTGTGTGCGCTTAGACCCCACATGTATGTGAGGGTTTTGGATGATGTTATGTTTGGATTGTTGTGTACCTTCCAAAGAGACTGTTCACTATACAAAATGAGAATTTAAAGAGAACCCATATTTATTTATTTTTAAAAATCAAACTCTTTCCATGGAAAGCTACTAGATATGAACAAATTTGTTAATTTTTCTATTTATTATTTCAGTTCTAAGAAATTATTTATGGGACGAGGGGTACTAATTACTGCAAAAACATCTCCAGGAACAAAATATGGACAGAGCCTATAGCAGTTGCTGAAGCTAAAAAAAAAAAAAAGCACAAAAATCAAACTTCATAGAACTTTTTAATTTTTGGGTTTTCTCGTTTTCTTTTCAACGTATCTTTTACCCATAAGCGAAAAGTAAAAAATTTGTGTCGAAAGATTAGCGCTGTGATTAAATAAGACAGAAAAACCATTTTCAAAGCTACCCTTTAAAATGACAACTATTAACAGCAAGCAGAAGCTTAAAAAGCACAAAAATCAACCTTCATAAATGGAGTATTAATTTTTGGGGGTTTTCCATTTAAATTTCAACTTATACAAAAATCACTATGTTTGACTCTAGAGTCGCAACAAATAAACAGTGTGGTCCCCGCTAAGTGGGTTGCCCGACCCGACCTCAAGCCTGGTTGTCCAGTCACTGTTTAACCACAAAAATATATACGCCCTCCATCCCATAATGTTTGTCCGGTGAGGACGTAAAAATAATATATTTTTTGTAAAAAAAATTTAAATTTTTTTCAACAATTTACTAGATATCGATGAGTTCTTTTAATTTACGAAAAAAGTTTGGATTTTTTCTCGAAAGAAATGCATTATTTTTAAGTCTTCATTTTGCGGACCGGACAAAATATTTTGAGACGGATGAAGTATATAAAAATATAATACAAGTCGAAGATCCGAGTTCGAATGGCATGGAGTCGTAGACAAGGGAAGGGTTTTATGTTCCCTCTTGCTAGTTTTGGCAGGGGCTTTTTGGGTTCCCAGATTTTTTTTTTTCTCATGGCGGGGTTTGACCAAACTCGAGGGGTTTATCCCGGGCTGGCTCTGCAAACGAACATCGTGTCCTTTAATGACAGTAACAAACCGAAACAGTCGAGGTTCGTCCCTTTGACGAGACCGGGGAATAGTCGAGGCACGTATAAGTGTAAGTACGCAGGCCGGACACCCTGACGGTCAAACCAAAACAAATACTAACAGAAACAGACTCAAACAGTAGATGGAGTACCAAAAAAACCCATTTTTTTTACAGTCCTGCTACGAGCAGGGACAGACAACAAATGCGGTTGGTCCTATTTAGATCCAGAGCGCAGGAACAAATGCGTTTGGTCCCATTTAGATCCCGAAAAAATCTAAAAAAATATTCATAAATTTTTGAATATTATTTTATGAGGCCCTGTAAAAAATCAGCTCCAGTGGATATCGGTACTTATCCAAAAGTAATACTTACCGATATCCACTGAAACTGATTTTTTACAGGACCTCATAAAATAATATTCAAAAATTTATGAATATTTTTTTAAATTTTTTCGGGATCCAAATGGGGCCAAACGCGTTTGTCCCTGCGAATTGTCCCTGCTCTTTGTTTTTTTTGTTTTTTTTACCCAAGGGGAAAAAAAAAATTTACTGTACCTACCTGGGTTTTGCTCTCCTTGTTTGAGAATCTGCTGATTCAGATTCTGATTGCCCATTTTACCCTCCATCCCCAAATGATGCTGGTTGCTCACCCCCATCCCCTTCTTGCTCTTCTTCGCCGAGAAAACCAGGTTACTACTACTCACCCCCCCACCATTATTCCCCATCAAAACCTCCTTCACCACCTCCTCCCTGCTCGACAGATACAGCTTCAAGCTCAGCTCCCCCCTCACGTGCGAGAACAAGCTCCTCTTGTCCAGCCCGAACAGCTGCGCCGGCGCCGCCTCCTCCCCTTCCCTCCCCACGCTCGACCCCGGCACCCTCACCTTGCCCAGGAAGTTCCGGCTGTTGCTCGACCTCCGCTCGTTGAACACGTTGGCCTCTATGGTCCGGTAAGGGAGGTCCTCGGCGGAGTTTATGTGGAACACCAGCTTCTCGTTCCAGATGGGGTTCAGGTCCTTGTACTTGACCTGGGTGCGCTGTCTCTGGTTCTCGAACTCGATTTCGACGAACGGGGAGGAGGAGCCCTCCCCGTCTTTCTGCATCAGGTTGTGGGCCGCCACCACCTCCACCACCAGCTTTTCTTTGCCGGTGGTGTTCATGGCTGAGAAAGAGAGAGAGGACAGGGGAATGTGGTTTGAGAACAGGGGAAGAGAGGGGAAATGGAGACAAACGGGTTGCTCGAGAGAGATGCAGAGCAGCAGAGAGTGGTCAAACAGATGAGAGAGAGAGAGAGAGTACACTACTGCTACAGAACAGTGAATGTTGAATATACGGGGAGAGGACTTTGGATTTGGATTTTTCCCCCTTTTGAAAGGAAAAATTACATTTGTAGTCAAGTAGTTTTAGTGGGTTTTGACTTGGTACACGTGGTTTTAATTTCATCACTTTGAACAATGTTGAACTCCCAATTTTATTTCAATGTGTGCATCTGGAGCTGAACTAGGAGGCCCTACGGCGTGTAGTGCTGTCGATCCGACTGCCCATTTCAGTACGGACAGGTCAAGTTTAATCCGAGCTCCTAAAAATTTGAACCGTCCATTGTTAGAATTAAAATCCAAGTCATTCATTGCCAAAATGGATGGATCGGTCATTGTACACGTTGTAAGGTAAGAGTTCCCTATGGCATGCCCAAGTCCACTGAATTCATGAAGATAATTAGCTATTGTAAAGTTAAAATCAAAGACATGCAAAACAGTCTTATCTCCCTAATAATAAGTCTAATCTCCTCGAATTTTAAACTTTTTTTATCGTAAGAAAACGAAAGATTATTGAAATGGTTGTGGTACCAAACCCACACCAACCGCCTCTAAGATTGTCTTTCCATCATCTTCGTTAATGTTTCAAAAGAAAATGAGAGTAAAATTATCAGGACTAAAACAACAATGTAGGTGCAGGTGAAAATAGAAGGATTAATAATTCATCTTTTTCGCCATAGGGCTAGTCTTCTTGTGAAATTTGATCATGTGATTCGTACGTGTTGTTTCTTCCCCAAACGTGTGAACTATATTGGGAAGGATATGAAAAATTAGGATTTCAATTGATAAATTTTAGAATTGCAGGAACCACTGTAAAACCATTATGAAACTACAGGGACCGTGGTGGAATTTGGCGTTTAGAAACACAGAGCGGTCCGCGGATTTTGGCGTTTAGAAACGCAAAGCGGTCCACGGATAGAGAGAGAGGGATAGAGAGAGAGGGACAGAGAGGAGAGAGAAGGAGATATGGATGGATTAAATGGGGATTAGTATAAATGATAATTAATGCGCAATTAATTCTCTGCGCGTGTGCTTCACGTAACAATTATGGTGCTATAATCCATTTGCCGAATTTAATTATGCGGCCCCTTCTTTAGATTTTACCGACATGTAAGTAAATGTGACAGAATCTGAGTTTTTGTTCGCTTCTAAAATAGTATTTAATTAATGTTGATTTGTCGGGAAACGGTAATGTCAAACCGATTTTTGTTAATACGGAGTATTAAAATTTTCACTGCATAAGAGCTTCGTACCTTGCACAGTACAAAAAAAATTATGTATAAAGATTTTGACATTAACAAAAACAACAATGACATTAACATTTTTTCAATTTGTTTATGTAAGCAAAAATAAACTCAAGCATATACTTGCAATTCGTTGAATTTTTTACAAATGAATTGCAAAAGTAAACTTCGATTTTACAAAAATAAACTTAAGTTTGAACAAACTACTCTACGATCCGTTTTGCTTGTGATATTTTAAGAAGTTAAGATTGTTGGATCGTTCAACTTTAATTTACAACGGGTTAAATTCCTCTTAGTAATGGTCTCGGACAACTTACTAATTTTCGAGTGATTATGTGGCACCCCTGGGGTAGGGTGAGTGGGTGCCCAACTCCTTCCTCACCACACATTTCGGTGGCTCTATACACTTTTATTGTTAACTTCACACAAATATGTGCTCAGGACGAAAATTATGCTCCCCTACCATAACCCACAGGCATTAAATAATTTTTCATATTTTTCACAATGAAATAATATTTTCCAGGAAAATACTCTCTGAAGGCTCGTACATAACCACATTAATTGTCGAGGGTACTTGTCAAAGAGAAATTACTAGACATCTGATTATCAAAGAAAAGATTAGTCTAATATCCGTTCAAAGAATGTAAGATAATAGGTAAAACTTGTATTAATATCCAATAGAAATGTATGTACTCCATCCGTCTCATTTTTATTGTTCATTATTCCTTTTGTTATTTTTGTGTCTATTGCGTATATTTTTCAATTTATAATATTTTCGTGATTTGACATCTTTGTATTATAGAACAAATTTAAATATATCAAATAAGATATATATTACATATTTTTTAAGATTTATATTAGAAGATATAAGTGATTAAAAATTGATACGAACATCAAAAAGAGACAATGAAAATGGGACAGAAGGAGTAATAATATTCGTCAGATTTGCAATACTATTATTCGAATTTGTTAGCAAGGCCGATAAAAAGAAAATTACTAACAATAACAACCGTGCTACTTGCACATACCTTCTTACACAGATTTTGCACATATATTTTTATGGGGCCCATATCGGGTCCCATTAATATGATCCGAACCGCTCATTATTTTTAAAAAATTTTTTAACAGTATTTGTAAAAAATCAACTCGATAAGATATTGGTAAGGGTTTTTTCAGAAATAGCAGAGCGAATCAAGCTGTTTCACCCTATTATTTCTGAAAAACCCCTTACCGATATCTTATCGAGTTAATTTTTTACAAAAACTCTAAAAAAATTATTTTAAAAATAATAAGCGGTTCAGATCATATTAGTGAAATCTGAGATGGGCCTCATAAAAATATATGTGTAAATTTTTTGTAAAAATGCATGTGTCCTTAGATTTATTGAAACACTAATTGACCAAAATAATTAGTGGAGGAGTACTACTGTAAAGTAAATTGCTACTCACCCCTGACACACGCCCCCCCTTCCACCCCCCCCCCCCGGCCCCCCGGCCCCACCTCTGTTTCCCGAACTACCCTCCCGCTCTCTCTCTCTCTCCCTTTTCTTTTTTTCTTCCCTTACAGTTTCTTTTTTTTTTTTTCCTTTTTTTTTCAGTTTGGTTTTTTTTTTTCATTTTATTTCCTTTTCTTTCTTTCCGGTTTGATTGTTTTTCTCTTTAATAATAGTTTCAAGTCTAATTCTAGGCTTTGTAAAGTAATTAAGAGAAAAAAAGTGTTTCAATTGATCATGTTTATACGACTGCTTTTTTTATTTTTTTTGTCCTTTATAGATTAAAAAATATAGTTACGAAAATAAGTGTTACAATTTTCAATTCGTTTGAACCAGTGTAAAGATGTTATTTTTCTGATCATTTCATCCTAAATGGTTGTAATAAATTTTTGGCTTCAAGGTCTTTCAATGGATACCCTAAGAGAGTCTTGAAACTAAATAATGAGTCTTAGGGTGTTTGTTGAAAGACCTTAAACCAAAAAATTCATTATGACCATTTAAAATAAAAATATATATAAACGATATTTGCTCTGATTTAACTGAATTGAAAATTAAAGTACTTAATTCTTGAATTATATTTTTAAATATACAAAGGGTGTATTTATAGAAATTAAATAAATAAGCTATAAGTAATTAAATTAAAAAATTAATTAAAAATTAGGGGGGATCCGAGGGCTCTACTGTTCCCATTGGCACAGTAGCTCCTACGAAGCCCCTGAAACGTTTCCGTTTTAGTTTAAAAAAAATAGAAACCAGCCATTTGCAATCCTATGAAGTAAAAACGTGATTTGAAGTAACATACTACAGAATCAGTTAAGAGGATCTATGCTAAATAATGGTTAACAAATTTATTAAATTGTACTATAGTTAAAAAAATAATCCTAAATATAATATTTGTATTCTGGATTAATACGTCGTTTGCAAAATACATTTCATAATTAGTTCTCGAACACTAATTGTAATCTTAATGAATTTTTTGCTTCATGACCTTTCAACGAGCACCCTAAGACTCATTATTTAGTTTCAGGACTCTTTTAGGGTTAGGATGTTCATTGAAAGGCTTTGGAGCCAAAAATTTATTACGACAATTTATGATGAAATGATCAAAAAAATAACATCTTTGCACTGGTTTAAACGGATTGAAAATTGAAACACTTATTTTCGTAACTATATTTTTGAATCTATAAATGACAAAAAAAAGAAAAATAAAACAGTCGTATAAATATGATCAATTGAAACACTTTTTTTCTTTTAATTATTTTACAAAGTCTAGAATTAGACTTGAACCTATTATTAAAGAGAAAAAAAATCAAACCGGAAAAAAAGAAAAGGAAATAAAATGAAAAAAAAAATCAAACTGAAAAGAAAAGGGAAAAAAAAAATTGTAAGGAAAGAAAGAAAGAAAAGAAAGGAACAGAGAGAGAGAGAGAGAGAGGGCGGGGGAGGGTAGTTCGGGAAAACCGAGGTGGGGCCGGGGGAGGGGGGGGGGGGGAATACCAGCTCTCTACTGTAAATCCCATCTAGCGTGCAAATATTGGGATTGGGACATGTACGGTCGGGGTGTAGCGTGGGAGGTTGGATTTTGACAGGAGCTTTGCTTTGGGGCAAGGAGCGCGTGCAGAATCTCTTCAGAGTATCAGAGGAGAGAGAGAGAGAGAGAGAGAGAGAGAGACTCGAAGTCCGAGGTCGAAGTGGAGAGAGCTGTGTTTTCCTTTCTTCTTTGTTCTGGTTTTGAGAATGTTTTTGGCATTCGCACAACCGAGGCGCGTGAATTGCGGACTAGCTTGTGGGGTTGCGAGCTGGACCCCACTGTTCTTTATGGATACTATTTCCTTCCTTCCTTCCGAGTAAATGCGAGTATTATTAGGAGTTAATTGATTTCTATATTCTTTTTTTAGCAACTTTTTTTTTTATCTTTATTTATTTGAATTTACTATTTTGCCTTTGAGGCTCCGTTCCGAAAACCAAAATAAGTTTTTATTTTATAAGAAGGTAATTTCAAGCTAAAAAATTATGGTCTTATTAAAATCTAAAAATATGCAATTTGATCTTGTTTGGAAGATCTCGATGAAATATTTTATACAATACAAAAAAATTTGAAAAATTATTTTTCATTTTCTTTATTTTTGAGTTTGAAAATGTAAAATCAACTGCTTATTTTTTAAGAACGTTTCTGGAACGGGGCCTGAATGTGTAAAGAAGTGTATTTGACTATTTTACACCTTTTTATACATTCAAGGGCAAAATAGTAAATTTAAATGGATAAAGACAAAAAATAATATGAATGGCTACCGATCCCGTGTGGGGTCCACTCCGGGTCCCGCACGAATGATCCAAGCTGCTCAATAATTTTTTTAAAAAAAACTGAGTGGGCCATCTGAGAAATAAGCTCAATCCGATGGGTGTACGTGCTCGATCCGAGCTGTTCCAAAATCAGATGATCCAAGCCGTTCCAAAATAAAAGTTTGGAACGAGCACGTACATACATCGGATTGAGCTTATTTCTCATGTTGCCCACTCGGTTTTTTTTTTAAATTATTGAGCGGCTCGGATCATTCGTGCGGGGCCCCGAGTGAACCCCACACGCAGTCGGTGGCCGGGGGTCGGTGATTGTAGCACTGCTGTATTATTAGAGTTCAAGAAAAAAGAAAGTGGGTGTCCTTTACTACAAATTTGCTAAACTTAAACAATTTATCTTCCAACTACGGAACTAAAAGTGGTATAAAATGCTCGAAGGGGGATGCTCTTATTCAGTGTTGAATAACTCCCACGCTCCGTTCCGGAAACTTTTTTAAAAAATAAGTACTTATTTTGAAATTTCTTATTAAAAAATAACAAGTGTTATTCCACAAAATCGAAATAAAAAGTTTCTTTCACATTTTCAAACTCAAAAATAATGTAAATGAAAAAAAAAATTTGAAAATTTTCTACACTGTATAAAAAATCTCAATGAGATCTATCAAATAAGATCCATAGTGATAAGAAAATTATTTGCGTAAACACATGATTTTTGAGCTTGAAGTTGCTTTATACGAAAAATAAGACTGTTGCTATGAGAATGAGCGCCGGCAGAGGGAAATCGTACTGACGGCCGCGCCGGGCCGTCTCCGGCCACCAGACGGCGGATCTGAGCCGTCCAAAAATTCTAAAAAAAAAAACCGAGGAGGCCCTAAGCGGGAATTAATGGCATCCGAGGTGTGTAGGGTGCTTGATCCCAGCACCCCTTTTTCGTATATATGATTTCACACAAAAAAGGGGTGCTTGGATCAAACACCCTACACACCTCGGATGCCGTTGATTCTCACAAAAGCCCCCTCGGTTTTTTTTTTAGAGTTTTTGGACGGCTCGGATCGGCCTGCCGGTGGCCGAAGACGGCCCGGCGTGGCCATCGGTACGATTTCCCTCCCCGGCCGGTCGATACCTATATAAATTCTTCCAAAATAAATATCAACTTTCTTATTTTCCGGAACAAGGCTTCTTATTAGACAAAAAATAAGTTTTTATTTCGGTTCTGGAACTGGCCCTTAATATTCGCCTAACACTCATCATAAAAAATGACTTGAAAAGTAGGGTTTTTTTTTTTTTTTTTAAAGGATGTCAGTTTGACAATCATCGTATTCTTAGATCATGGGAGAGAGCGATAGAGAATTTGCTTCCTTTTTTTTTTTTAGTGATATTTCTTCACACGTTGGACATGACAATTGAACTATAGTTGCTAACTATCAAAGATTTTACCGAATGAGTGATCCAACAATAGCCAATAAATACCCAAAATTCGATACCCAATGTTAAATTCATTCGTGATTTACTATAAAACAGCAGGGCCCAAAACTGCAGTGTACAATTCCTGCACAAGAGGGGATAAGCCATTTTTGTGTAGTAGTAATAGTATTTGTTTTTAAATTTTCCGTTTGACCCAAAAAAAAATAGTATTTGTTTTTTACACTTTTTTTTTCTTCCAATATTGTATGCGTCAGCGGGTTAATAGGATATTAGAGCCCGTTCCAGAAACGAAATAAGAACTTATTTTTTGTGTAATAAGAAGGCTTGTTCTTGAAAATAAGAAGGCTGCTACTTATTTTGGAAGAATTTATATAGGTACCGACCGACCAGGGAGGGAAATCATACCGGCAGCCGCGCCCGGCCGTCTCCGGCCATCCGAGGTGTGTAGGGTGCTTGATCTGAGCACCCATTTTCCGTGTATATATGATCAAGCACCCTACAAGGAAAAAGAGTGCTCGGATCAAGCACCCTACACACCTCGGATGCCGTTGATTCTCGCGAAGGCCCCCTCGTTTTTTTTATAGAATTTTTGGACGGCTCGGATCGGCCGTTCGGTGGCCGGATACGGCCCGGCGTGGCCGCCGGTACGATTTCCCTCCGCCGGCGCCCATTATCATAGCAACAGTCTTATTTTTTGTATGAGGCAACTTCAAACTCAAAAATTATATGTTTACGCAAATAATTTTCCTATCACTATGAATCTTGTTTGATAGATCTCATTGACATCTTTAATACGATGCAAAAAAAATTGAACTTTTTTTTTTCATTTGCATTATTTTTGAATTTAAAAATGTGAAAGAAACTTTTTATTTGAATTTTGTGGAATGACCCTTCTTGTTTTTGAATGAGAAATGACAAAATAAGTACTTATTTTTTAAGAAGGTTTCTGGAACGGAGCCTTAGTATGTTAGTCAAAAGGGGATTTAAAGGCTGTCTATAGCCCTGAACCCCAAATTCGCCTCCCGTGGGGCTTGAATAGGAATGGCAAGGGGCGGGGCGGGTTTTGCACACCCCGACCTGAAAAGTTAGCCCCTCCCCAAACCCGGACCGGGTAATTTATGGGTACCTCAGCCCTGCCCCCACTTATTTTTTTTCAATTGAGAAAATGTCATAGATTCTAAAATAAGTGGGTACAAACAATAAAAGTTTTAGAGGTAATGCCAAAATTATTTTTATTGGTGTCAAAACTTTAATGTATAAAAAAATTGTACATTCTACATGGTACAAACCTTTTGTGCATTAGAATTTTGACACTAACAAAAACAGTTTTGGTATTATCATTTTCATATGAAATAACTATTACTACTATAATTTAACCAAAATCTATTATCTAAAATTAAAATGGAAGAAATAGTTAGAGCCATGCTATTCGCAAGCAAGATTTGCAGAGAATCATGTAAGGAAAAATGCGTTTGAGCAGTTTCGCCTCAACGAATTTAAAAGTAATACTTACCGATATTCGTTGGAGCTGATTTTTTTACAGGATTTCATAAAATAATATTTAAAAATTTATGAAAATTTTTCTCAATTTTTATGAGATCCAAAATGAGCTCAAATACATTTTCTTTGTATAGTTTCCTACCAATCTTTCTTGTGATTAGAATTTCTGCCGTCGTCCCTTGACCTCCAAAAATATAATAAAAATCCGCCACGATCGTAACGGAACGGGTTGAATTGCCATTTCTAGCCGCTTTGAACCTCTTTGCCTCCGCTGTGGAGGGAAACTTCAATAGGAAGTGTTTATCTTGTACTGTACTTGGGGGACTGCGACATACATAAGACAGACAGACAGACAGACAGACAGACAGGCGACCTCTGTTGTTGTGCAGGTTCGGGCAGGTGTGGGACCCCCAACACGGCCTTTTAAATTGGAGTTGTAGTAGAATATTTCTTTTTTTTAACGTTATTCCCATTCTTTTAGGCGCGTGTCTCTATTCGTGGCTCCTCCCGAGTCCCATCGCAAACACCAAATCGAGGAGGCCGAGGGGGAATAGTATACTACTAATAAAAAGACCCGCCCGCTCACGAGTATAGGCTGTATAGCCCATAAGTCAAGGCTACGGCCCAATAGTTTCTCCCTTCATTGCCCTTTTGGGTTCCAACAGGCGTGTTCTGCCATGACCAAAAAGAAGGGGGGCCTGGGCCTGATACAACAACAACAACATAATATAACTCATCTAGTCCTCAATTATTGGAGGTATGGACTGAGATGATTGGAGTCAGACTTAACCTTTGTCAATACCATTAAAACAGTGGCCCCCCTAAACCTCCAAGAATTGAGGAGCTACAAGGACGTTTTGTTGTAAAATCATGCCCGCAAATCAAAGTCAAATGACATCAGAGATAACAGACCTAGAGGCTCAAATCAATTTATGTGCACATTACAATACTTTCTTTATTGATAGTTTAGAACATCGGTATGCACAAAATAAAAAAAAAGAATGCATAGGCTTTAAAACTCTTTTCGGGTTTGTTCGTTTGGGGTCTCAAAATTTCTGCGCATGATTTTCAATAAATTTTCTTATTCTATCTCTCATCATTCATTACTTTTAAAAACCTTTCTCAAAATCCAAAACGAGTAGTGTCGACTCAAAACTTGAAATAAAAAACTAGTACTGTTGTGTTTCTACTAAACTAAAACACTTGGTACATTTTTTTTACAATTTTTAATGTAGTATAACAAAAATGCTAGAGGCACATCGGTGTGGCACACCTCAGCCACATCTCTCTCACATACTGGAACAGACCCCACCTGTATGTGAGAGGAATGTGGCTGAGGTGTGTTTTTTTGGTCTATTGACATACGTAGTACTATACAGAGTATTTTCTGTTAAAAAAAAAAAGACATACATTTTCTTTGGACAAGACAAATCCTAACTTACTAGTTTAGGAGAAAGGGGATGAGACTACTCTCGAGTTTGAACCTTCACTTGATGCAAGGAGTACGAGACGAAAACAACTAACTTCCACTCTATTAATGATATAACTTTGAAAAATGATTTTTACACCCTCTCTTTAATCATTTACACACCTTTTTTTTCATTTCTTCTGCATACACTTTTTTACATGCGAGGGACGATATGAGAATTTAGGGCTTGTTTGGACAAAAAAATCATTGGCTTTCCCGCAAAAAATAAGCCAAACAAATCCACATAAAAACAAAAATAAGCCAATAAGCCACTTTTTTCGTCTTTATTCAAAAAATATTGGATTTCGATCAAATTTTTATATTTTTTAGATTTCTCTCGTCATGAAGATGCAATAATTCCTAAAAAAAATGAGAATAAATCAAGTGATACGAAAAAAAATTTGAATAATGACGAAAAATAAGCCACTTTGGCTTATTTGTTCGAACACCCCAAAGTTCCAGGTAATCATCGTAGATATGCATGCTTGGAAATGGGTTTCAATAAGATCCCGTTTCGAAATGATAAATAAGTACTTATTTTTCGATCACTATGGATCTTGTTTGATAGATCTCATTGAGATATTTTATATAGTGCAAAAAAAAATTGAAAAATTATTTTTCATTTACATTATTTTTGAGTTTAAAAATGTGAAATAAGTATTTATTTTTTAAGAAGGTGTTCTGAAAGGGGCCTAAGAGCCGCGTCAAAAGGCGGTTGTTAATTTTTGCGGCTCGAAATTGACAAGCTAAACCTCCCTTTCGATTGGCCGCTCAGAGGGCGGTTGCCGGGAATTCCGGCGGCCATCAAAATGATTTTTCGGCTGCGGCCTTCACCTGCTCTCACAGCCCGTGTCAGACTTATCACCACTTGCAATTAAAGGCAATGGTTGTGAGTCTTGTGACCCCACCATTCCCAAGTAATTACTCCATCATTCCCATTTTTCTCCATTCCAAAAGTTTGCTGTCTATGTCTGCCAAAGAAATCAATTAGGCCCGTTTCAGAAATTTTTTTAAAAAATAAATAATTTATTTTATATATTTAAACTTAAAAATAAAATAAATAAATAATAATTTTTTAATTTTTTTTACATTGTATAAAAAATTTCATCAAAATCTTTCAAACAAGATCCATATTGCATATTTTTAAATTTCAATAAATTTATAATTTTTTAAGGAAAATTCTAAAATCAGCCCAATGGGCTGACAATAATGAATGTGTGAATGTGTATTAAAGGGTGTATAAAGTACACAGAAATACGTGTTTTCCTTGTCTTTTAGTGTGTTTATTGTCAGCCCAGTGGGCTGACAATAGCAAGACCGATTTTTTAATTTAAAATTGCCATCATAAAAAATAAATTTTTTTTTTAAGTTCCGGAACGGAGCCGGCTGGGAGACTACCTAAACAAGAGAAAATGGAAGGATGAATCCATTGTGCACGAGCACGAATCAAATTTTTTCCTTTTTATTAAAAAAAGAAAAGTGCCCAGCTAAGCTTGCGACTCTTACGAGAATCTCAACCAAGTTTGGAGAGCTGATGATCTTTCATGGGTTGAAAAGAGTTGATTTCACCTTTTCAAATCGAAAACCTTGAGAGAAAGTAAAATACTACTCCAGTAAGTAAGTAGGGCTGCAAACGAGTCAAGTCGAGCTTTACAGTATTTAAGCTTGTTTATTAATTTTTTAACGAACCCGAGCTCGAGCTTAGTAAAAACTTAATGAGTCGAGCCCGAGCCGAGCGGGCCTTAGCTTGACTCAAACTCGAGCTTGTTCACGAACTAACGAAAAATTTATATATATATATATATATATATATATATATATATATATATATATATATATCCTCACATAGGCCTAATACAACCAAAAATATTTTAATTGTGAAGGTATATATCTTTCATTTTCCTATGGAGCGGGGGTGCACTGGTGTGCGTGTGCTCTCGCCTCCTTTTGTTGACTGAAAAGTAAAAACGAAAAGAACAAATTAAGAAATAACAATAAAAATCATAAACTAAGTATATATACCTGGCTCATGAGCCAACTCGAGCCGAGCTTATCCTAACTCGAGCTCGGCTCATTTACAAAACGAACTGAAAAAATCGACTCGAGCTCGTTCGTTTAACTTCTGCGCCGAGCTTGAACGAGTCACTAACGAGCCGAGCGGCTCGGCTCGTTTGCAGGCCTACTAGTCTCATGTCTTGATAACCACGCAGTAGCAGTAATAATAACGGGACAAAACTCTTCTTTTGGTCGGAAATTGACAAGCTGAGCAGACCGAAAGCACGCTTTAACTGTTGAGAAAAACGGTTGTTAAATTTCTTTTGTGGAGGCAAGCATTCTAAAAATCTCTTTGGTTCAAACGCAAATCACTTTGGATATCCCGTGATAAAACTAAAGCTCGGAAGTCTCAAACGCAAATCACTTTGGCTATAAACACGGTCTCTGCATCACAATTAAAATGTAATCTTCGTCGAAGAATTTCCAAGAGGTTTTTTTTTCCCCTGCTGAAAATTTGATTATTTTTCAAATTTTTTGGGTGGAAGTAAAAAAAAAAAAAAAACTTATATAATTCATCTCATCGAGACGAATAAATAATTCAAAACAGAACGGAACCTTAATAAATGAACCAGGTTCGGCTCGTTTGCACCCCTAGCCCTCCGGATGTAGATTCCAAATGAAACCTGGTGAGCCCAATCCCTTTTGCGAATTGTTCAGTTGTGAAAGTCCAAAGGGCTGCTCACGTCAAACCAGCGACTTCCTTTTTACATAGGCCCATCTAATTGTACTGATTATAAGAGTCCAAAGTTCTTTCCCTTTTAGACCAACCAAAAACAAAAACCCCAAAACGGGCCAACCAAAGAAAAGCCCAATGCCAATCACCTTTCCTCGGCTTTTGGAGACGTACTTTCCCTCTTCCGCACCCCCCCGGGCCCCCCTCTCTCTCTCTCTTCTTTTGTTTTTTTCCCACTCGATAAATATCTAGTCTATTCCTAAGTGTACGTAGAAGGGATACCGTAAGCCCCAATCGGCATATGGGTTAGACGAGTCCAAAAAGTATCAATCATCACACCAAGTACTCGCGCTCCTAACGAGAATCAAATTATCACCTTTCATATGGAAGAGGCGAGAAAATGTCATTGGACTACAAATTGTCGGCTCACTTTTTCTCTCACTTACGTCAACACGTGAACTCCTTTTCTTTTTTCTTTTTTTGGGTACATTCCTTTTCTTTTCTTTTTTTTTGTGTGTGTAGTTGATCTTGAACACACGTGAACTCCATTCGTTTTAGATTCCCGTCTGTTACGGCGGTGTTACGGACAAAATGTTTTCCATGCATCCAACGCCCGGGATTGCACCGAACAACTCTCCTCGGATCTCAACCGTCGATATTGATCCCGTGAGACGTGCCTCTTCTAAACATTGCTTCCAAATATCCCGACGACTATGCGCCACGTAAGCAAGCAGGTTTTATTTAAGATTTATTTTTTCTTTTGAGCAAAATTGATCCTGTGACTCACCTCACATGGGAACTTTTGTACTTTTTTTTTTTTTTTTGGATCTTGGGAAAATTTGTACTTGCTCCTGGATAAGTACTCCCCGCTAGAGTGGGGGATCCCACAGAGCCTAGCTATAGATCCACCATTGGTATAGATTTGACTCATTTTGGAGTCTCAGACTAATGATGTGGGTCGTTTAATTGTCTTAAACGTTATTTCAAGATTTTTTGCAAAAAAAAAATTTAGCTTGATCAATTTTTGTTCCGGAATTCTCGAAGATAAACATTGAATGAATAATCCTTGCTGATATTCGAATGAGGTAATTTTTTAGAAAATGACTATTAGAAGCATATTTTGAACGGCTGATTTACGGTTATGACAATGTCTCATTTTTAGAAATTTTCTACCCTAGATATAGATGTTCTCATTCAGCTGGTTTGAGTTGCTCCGCTGATGTTAAGGAATAAACAAAAATAAATAAATAATTATTAGTGAATTTCATTTTTCAAGTAAATTTCCACGTATGCCCCGTGGAGCCAATAAAGACGAGTTCACGTTATGTATAGACGATATTTTCGGCATTTTTAGTCCATAAATACCCACTATGGAAAACAACTCATTTTTCTTATGTTTGTTGTCGAAATAGTATTTTTGATAATTGCCATTGACGTCTATGGACGGATGAGAAAAATATTATATGCACTAAACCTAAAATAATGATGAGACTTACCAAGTAGTCAAGCCTCCTATATGAGATGGTGGGTTACAAAATGGGAGGCGGGGGGCTGCTGCCCCGGCTTTTCGGGCCCGCTCCGGTCTCGCTCCGATGATTTGAAACGTTCACTTTATATAACTCGTCGAGTAGAATAACTATGTAAAAAATCAGCTTAATTGGATATCATTAAATGCCTGATCGGAATCTTTTTATCTTAAAAAGAATGAATCCGAAACACTGAATCAAATCCATTGTAACCCATAGACCGAGAGTTATATGGGCTCCGATCAGTCACTTAATGATATTCAATTAAGTTGATTTTTTGCATAGTTATTCTACTCGACGAGCTCTACAAAATGAACGTTTCAGATCATCGGAGCGAGACCGGAGCGGGCCCGGAAAGCCGGGACAGCAGCACGCTGCTGCCCCCTTGGGGCAGCAGCCCCCCGCCTCCGTTACAAAATAGGAGTAATACCTAACCCAAAAGGAAATATTGAAATGATTTTAGATGATGAAATTATGTGACAGGAAATGGTCAGATGAATAAGAACCATTGACACGTTCTAAAGAAGTGGTCAAGCCACTGCTTGTTTGGCTGCAAATTGTAGTAAAAAAAAATTAACCGTACGTGTTTCTTACTTCTAACTTTTAGTGAAAATCGGACGACAGCAACATCTGAAAGTAGGTAAAATAATATTATTTTATTTTTGGTCTTGCTATTGTCAGCTCACTGGGCTGACGATAAGCACATTAGAAGACAAAGAAAATATGTATTTATGTTATTTTTTATACTCTTTAATACACATTCACACAATTATTATTATCAGCCCATTGAGCAAATTTTAGAAATTTCTCTTATTTTATACACTTAAAAAGCACCAGTTAAGAGACAATTCTACCACTGGTACAAATTTCCGGGACGCAGGGGCTTTGCTGTGCCTCCTAGCATAGTACCCCCTACCCACACCCAAATTTTGAAGGAAAATTTTTTTTTGGCCTGCCTATTTGTAATATTATGGAGCAGAAACGTGATTATAAGAGCCTTAGAGATAAAATTTAATTATGTCTCTTTAGAATAATATGATCTTCACACCGGTTCAAACGGATTGAAAATTGGAGTAGATAATTTTTCAACTGTATTTTTAATATATAAACAGCCTACAAAAATTAAGTGCTCCAATTTTTAATCCGTTTGAATAAATGCGAATATCTTATTATTCTAAACATATTATTCTAAAAAGACATAATTAACTTTTGCATTTAAGGCTCTAATAATCATATTTATGTTCCACAGGATCCTAAATAAAGAGCAGATTATGAGAGTTCTAGAGACAAAAGTTAATTATGATCATTTTGAATAATATGTTCAGAATAATAAGATATTCGCACTTGTTCAAACGGGTTAAAAATTGGAGCACTTAATTTTTGTAGGCTGTTTATATATTAAAAATACAGTTAAAAAATTATTTGCTCCAATTTTCAATTCGTTTGAACCAGTGTGAAGTCTTATTATTCTGATCATATCATTCTAAAGAGATATAATTAAATTTTATTTCTAAGACTTTTATAATTACATTTTCTGCTCTATTTGATTGCAAATAGGAAGGCTAAAATATTTTTTCCTTCAAAACAATACCGTTTTGGGTGTGGGTAGGAGGTACTATGCCATGAGGCACAGCAGAGCCCCGCGTCCAAATTTCCAACAATTGCCATTGACTTCCAATTTGCATATAATCCGACTACAAAAAATTAAATAAAATGCCCATTGTCACAGATCTCGTATATAATATTACTCCTATTTTGCCTCTAGTTACACCAAATAAGCAAGGGGAATGCTTCTTCCGTAGGTCAATTACTCTAGCGCCACAGTTCGACATCTCAAAAATATCTCTTACGCACCATGATCGTCTCTTGACCACGCAATGACCTTCCAAGAATGGGCGATAATGGACGCCGAGTCCCTACAGTGCCCAAAAAGGACTGGAAACTGCAGTCCCTCAAAACGACGTCATTTTGGGGGCAAGTTACACTCGGCCAAGGCAGGAGGAGGAAGAGTGAAAAACGTGAGGGGGAGAAAAATTATACAATGCTTTTGCCTTTTCCAATTCTTGTAAGCCCGCATCTTTTTTTATCCTTAAATCTCTCTCTCCCCCAAACGCATGCATTTCCCTGAAACCCAATCACCAAACCCACAAAAATCCATCTGTTTTCTCATTCCCCTCTGTTCCTCTTTTAATTTCTCAACTCCCAAGTTTCAAGAATGGCATCTAAGAAACGGAGTGAAAAACCCATTCTCTCAATCTCTCTCTCTCTCTCTCTCTCTCTTTGCAAATCATGTGCAGTATCAACAAAATAACCTCACAAAACATCCAATCATATAATTACAAATTCTTCCAACAATCAATCTAGACTACTCTTTGACCGATCAAATGTGGACGATTCAGTTTTTTTTGGATGAATTTGTTCCTTATTCCTATGTTCTAACTTGATGTAGCCAAAAATAGACGAAAATCGTTTTCAAGGTCTTAAAAATGGACACAATTGGTGAACTATTTTCTGGAGGGGGGAGCTTTGAGAGAATAATGGAGAAAGAAAGAAAGAGGAAGCGGGTTTGGGAGAGAGATTGATTGTTGGGAACACAAAATAAGATGCGGGCTTATAAGAATTGATGGAGGCAAAAGCACTGAATAATTTTCCTCCCCCTCAGGTTCTCCACTTTTCCTTCTCTTGCCTTGGCCCCGTGTAACTTGCCCCCAAAACAACGTCGTTTTGGGAGGCTGCAGTTTCCAGCCCTTTTTGGACACTGCAGGGACTCGGCGTCCGAGCGATAATACCCTCTTGGCCTTGGATTCCTTTTGTCCATATTGTCTGTTCCTGTTCAAAATCACGGTCCGTTTCCTGCCAAGTCTTTGGCGCTCTTGGGATAGGAGCAGTCTTCTTCTTCTTTATGAATTGGCATAAAGATTTGCAAAATAGTAGAGTATGTGATAGGACTTTTGATTGACGAGTGGAATATCCCACCCTACAAGCTAGCTAGGGACTTTCCAGATTGAAATAGGAAGAAACCGACCCTCCTTCTAACGTGCTGGGGTCATATTAAGGTACAATAATAATAGTAAGTTTTTTATTTTATTTTATTTTATTTGCAATGTTATACTATACATCATTGGAAATTAGCCGAAAAATTAGTAAGTTAATGCACATGAGGTTCATAAATTATTCATAATTCTGAATCTCAAACACCTAAAACAGACTCGAACTCTGATCTCTTTTGTGAGAGAGCTAAGAGATAACCGTTTAGCTACAATCTTTGATTTAATAAGGCGAGGGGGGCCACGAAGTCGCTTTTAGATTAGTAAATTCGCTTAAAAGCCAACAGGTCCAATCCGCCAGGATAATTACCCGTATTGCCCTCTTCTTGTATACTGTTCTTTTGTTATACATAATTACCTGTATTGCCCTCTTCTTGTATACATATACTCTTCTTCTTCTTCTTTTTTTGTACAAAGGAAATTAGGAAAGTACCCATATACTTTTGTTATTCCATTAAAAAGCCAACAGGTCCAGTCCAATTCTCCATTGTCAAGGAGCTCAGTTTTTTTTCTTCGTGCCTGCCCCACGAATGAAAGTCGGAAAGGGAAGTTTAGAGTTTTTTTTTGTTTTTTTTTATTTTATCTGCGTTGAGTTTAGAGTTAGGTTGCGTTATTTTAAACTTAACTTAAAATGGGTTGGGTTGTCATTATTTGAATTTTTTTCGCATTTATTAATTTTACGCCAAACTTTTGTGGATTATTATTTCGTCTCGGCGAGAGAAATCGGAAAAGTAACTTACTTTTTCTTTTTGTCGTCGTTTATGTAAAATTGTGAGATTATTCTTTCACGTGTAAAAAAGGTCTAATTAAAAAAATACTACGTGGAAGATGGTTGTGTATTAGTAATTTTCTAGGACAAAGCTCCGTTCCGGAACGTAAAATAAGTACTTATTTTTTAAGAAGACAATTTCAAGCTAAAAAATAATGTGTTTACGCAAATAATTTTCCTATCAATATGGATCTTATTTAATAAATCTCATCAAGATCTATAATACGGTGCGAAAAAAATTAAAAAATTATTTTTTTATTTACATTATTTTTAAGTTTAAAAATAAAAAATAAACTGTTTATTTTTTAAGAAGGTTTCTGGAACGGGGCCTAGAATTGGCCTAAACTTTAACGTTTTAAGGAAACTTTAGCCCAAAGGGGGAAACTTTATTTACCGGCAATAAAAGAAACGATGCCGTACGGGGCTCCAGTTAATAAATAAGCTGGGCCCGCCCATTACCGCGCTCGCCTTTCAAATGGGTCGATTCAGGACAACGTTAAAAAAAAAAGAGGACAACGTTGTCCGAATTTTAGCTGAGCTGTAAACGCGCGTTCAGACTCCCTCAGTAATTACGCCTAATAAACGAGGGCACTCTCGGAATCTAACTTCATTTAACAGAGCGTTTAAAATTAAGTACTACGAGTGGTTTTCTTTAATTTTACTACTCCTTAATACTACAATTTTCTTCAATTAACCAAAAGCTTAATCACATATTGTCCCCTTGGACTATCACACATTTTCAAATTACCCCTAACCAACAAGGCCTTACACTTGACCACCCTAATCTTTGGCCACTTAACGACCGTAAAATATCATCGAATAAATTTTAAATATTAATTTTCTCCAAATACAACGAGAATATCGAGAATGATATACATAGGACTGTATATTTATCAAAACAAGGGACTAGACATTTGTATAATTTTTTATTGAACTCTATTTGATATCTTGATAGATGATGCAATGCTATAGAGATGATGTTAATGAAAATACAATAGAGGGATGGGGATGAATGAGAAAAGATGCCTCACGCAAAGATTTGGTCTTTGATTTTATTAGACATGTAAAGTTATATGCATATTATTTTGGGCATTTAAACGCAGTTTGAGCTACATTATGGGCTTTTTGATGGTTGTCGCAAGAATGAAAACTAATAAAGGGTCAAGTTGCAAGAATTATGTAGTTTAAGACGGTCAAGTGTCATAACTATTTTTAGTTAAGGAAGCAATTTGAAAAAGTGTAATAGTTCAGGGGGCAAGATGCAATTAAGCCTTAATTGAACAAGTGGCGAGCATGTGAATGAGGATACAATTAACTTTGACTACCGGCCTAAACACGGCAGAAGAAGGGGAGAAGAAAACACAAAGAAAAACCCAAAACAAGTAAAAACGCTGCCAGAAAAAGAAAAGAAAATCCTCCTAGATCTTTGGTTTTAGCAGAAGCTAAAAAGGGTTTCTTCAGTTTTCTTTCCATATCTCTTCCCACCGATTTCTCAGCCGAAAATCGGACTGTTGAAGGGTCCAAAAGCTTATTGCGGCTTCTGGGTTTTCTTGGGTGTTTTTGCTTCTTGAAGACGTTTTCTGAAAAGTAGAAGTTGTACCGAAGACAACCCAGGAGGAAAAAGTTCGTTTCGGTTGTTGGGTTTGATCTTGAACGGAGGTTCAAGAGAAGTGGGCCCAAGAAGAGGAAAGGAATTGCAAATTAGGAAAATCAGTGTGTACTTGGATCTCTGGTGGCTGAGCTGTTCTTGGCTTTGAAAGAATCGGAAGCCGAGGTTTCCGATTCGGATTAAGCCAATCAAGATGGTATGGGATTACAACGTTATACATTTTTGGTGGTGAATTTTTTTCAGTCTTGGTCTCGCCAATGTGCTTGAGTTGTTGTTATGTTTCTGTTTATTTCTGATCTGTTCTGATTGGATTAAAAAGACTTTGGAATTTGGGTTGTTTTAAGATTTGTAGTATGTCATGTACTAGTAGACAGTCCATACAAATATTGTAGTGTAGACTCAAATCTGATGATTGATTTACAAATGCAGCTTGTTATATTCACGAATTGTGACATGGTTTTGATGACTAGGTCAAACACTTGTAATGAACTACCTTAAATTCTAACAATGAGCAGCTCAAGCTAATTAGTTACGTGTTCCGCTCCCTTTCCCATTTGTTCATGGATTAAATAACCTCTTTTTGATCCCGGCTATGGTTGCAATGTCAAGCCACAAATAGTTGAAGAAACTAGCTTGTTATTCGTCTTAGATTTGTCACCTGTATTCTATGGGAAGTAAATAAAGCTATGCTTAAGAGACTTCAATGCAAGTTATTAATTGTTTTGTATTCTCATGTTATTTGTGCTCAAGTGTCAAAACCTCCCATTTTTCGTTTCTTGTTCTGTTCCACCTCCCTCCTGATCCTTTTACATCTCTAGAGTACAGGTCCTTAAACTGCTTCCATTGACGTGGTTTTGTTTACCTACTAATATGATGCATTCCTTTTGTTTATCTTGTGACTGATGCTTTGGCATCTCGTAGTCATCATGTTGTTTTGTTCCTCATTTTTCCGCGAAGTTTAATGGGTTATGGTTGGTTTAATTGCTGTGTCTCTTGGTTTTGTAGGCTAGCTCAGTCAGTTTAGGCAATGGATCTCTTGTTTGGGTGGAGGATCTTGATGCAGCTTGGATAGATGGGGAAATTGTTGAAGTCAAAGGTGAAGAGATCAGGGTTCTTTGTACTTCAGGGAAGACAGTAAGTGTTCTCCACCTCTTTTGTGTATGGACATCTATTGTTTAGAAATGCGCAACGTTCTGTTGTTTCCGCTTCCCTCTTTTTTGCTTGCTTGTTTGTTGGTTGATGTTAAGTTTTAAATTGCAGGTTGTTGTCAAGGCTTCTAATGTCTATCCCAAGGATTCTGAAGCACCACCATGTGGAGTTGATGATATGACAAAGCTGGCCTATTTGCACGAACCAGGAGTTCTACAAAATTTAAAATCCAGATATGATATAAATGAAATATATGTAAGTCTGCTTAATTTTTTTTGCATAACACTAGCATTTACTCCCAGATGGAGGCTAATTGACATAATGGTGTCCCCAGACGTACACAGGAAGTATTTTAATCGCTGTGAACCCTTTTAGAAGATTACCACATTTGTATGATAGCCATATGATGGCACAGTATAAGGGGGCAGCTTTTGGTGAACTGAGTCCGCATCCTTTTGCTGTTGCAGATGCTGCATACAGGTACTCTTAACACAATCTCTGCTTTCGACTATAAGTTGAAATGTTGAACCTCTTCAGTTCAGCTCGTGACGTAACTGATTATTTCTGTGGGTGCAGACAGATGATTAATGAGGGAATAAGTCAGTCAATTTTGGTTAGTGGTGAAAGTGGTGCTGGTAAAACAGAAAGCACGAAGCAGCTTATGCGCTATCTGGCTTACATGGGAGGAAGAGCTGCAGCTGAGGGAAGGACTGTTGAGCAGAAAGTCCTGGAGGTAATAATTCATTTTGTTCCGTGTATCCGACTAGCTGATTGGAGAATTTGAAAACTCAAATTTTCTATTATGCACTTCCCAGCATGAGTTTTTTTTCAGTTAGCCTATCACAATTTTCTTCTTGGTCTATTCCCACACCTTTGCAGTCCAATCCTGTTCTAGAAGCATTTGGTAATGCAAAAACCGTCAGAAACAATAACTCAAGGTGGGGAAGTCTTTTCAGTAAATTATCTTTTCAATTTCGGGCAAGCTTTGTCATATCTCTGTGTTCCTGTGTATGTCTTTATCTGCATGCTTTGAATATTGCAGTCGTTTTGGTAAGTTTGTGGAGATTCAATTTGACAAGAATGGAAGGATTTCTGGAGCTGCTATCAGAACTTATCTGCTTGAGAGATCTCGTGTTTGCCAAGTGTCTGATCCTGAGAGAAATTACCATTGTTTCTACATGCTTTGTGCTGCACCACCGGAGGTTAGAGATCTCTGCTTCAACAAGAGTTAATTCATGCCTTATATTCCACTGTGTCCGTAAAGTATTTCAGTTTCCAAATATACATGCATTTGTTTACCCCTGGTTCGACTTTTTGTTTTAGAGCAACTGCTTCTTTTTTTTTTATACAAAAACGCAATACAGAAAATCTGTAGCCATCCACAATGTTAAGGAATGCATTCTGATGATAATGTCTATATGACTATATCTATATCCCCTTCTTCTTCATCCCTTTCTTGTCTACTTTTTTGATATTCTGTTTAGAATATTTAGTATCCCAATGTTGGTCTCACATTGGTTAGAAGAAGTTTCAATGAAATATAATGGACCAGCCCTACTACTGAACAACTCGGGCTTAAGCACTTTGGGCCATGTCATTAGGCTCCCACAAATTATTGGGCCAGTAAAGGGTGGGTCGTTACAGAGTATAGCTGGGACTTTTGCTGAAATTCAGGGATGATTTTACATGTTGCCCTTGACATACTTATACCTAGTGAGTTTTTAGAGAGTCCTTGGAAGATTTTGAATCCTAAAAGTAATACAAATTTTTAAAAGCAAGGGGTACAGTAAGAAGACTCTGCTGAGAAGAGAGATGAAATTCAAGACCCATACTTCTCTATACAGAACATTTTGGTTGTGAACAAAAAATGGAAGAATCGCGTCCTTTTATAACTTGCAGCATGTGGGTCACTGGTTTTGGCTCTTGTAATTGTCTATATTTGTATTTTCTTATTTCAAGAGGAATTGTCCTTTTCTCTTCTGCCAGGATATTAAAAGATACAAAATGGCAAATCCAAGATCATTTCATTATCTAAATCAAACAAATTGCTACGAGTTAGATGGGATTGATGATGCTAAAGATTACATCGCAACAAGGAGTGCGATGGATGTCGTTGGAATAAGTCCTGAGGAGCAGGTATAGTTGTTGGAAGTTATTTCACACAACCAATGCAAATTGTTTTGTGTATTGAATAGACCGACTAAATTTTCTTGCGATTTCTTGTTCCTTTGCAGGATGGAATTTTTCGAGTTGTGGCTGCAATTCTGCATTTGGGAAATATTGATTTTGTGAAGGGGAAGGAAATGGACTCGTCTATGCCCAAAGATGAAAAATCTTGGTTCCATCTGAGAACTGCTGCAGAGTTGTTCATGTAAACGATTCACTTAATCTATGCATGCACACACACGAAAAGTGTATCCTCAAAACGCTATGTTTAAAATGTGAATTTCTAAGTGAAAGTTTTGTTCAGGTGTGATCCGAAAGCCTTAGAGGATTCCCTTTGCAAACGCGTAATTGTAACTCGCGATGAAACCATCACGAAATGGCTGGATCCAGAAGCAGCAGCTGTCAGTAGAGATGCATTGGCGAAAGTTGTTTACTCAAGGCTGTTTGACTGGTATGCTTAACTGTCAAGTTTGTTCGGAATTGACCTTGCACATGGTTTATGTAAAGTAGTAAATCTGGTTTTTAGTTTCTCTTCGTAAATGGCTGCTTGTTTCTGCAGGCTTGTGGATAAGATTAATTGTTCAATTGGTCAAGACCCAAACTCAAAGTCTCTAATTGGAGTGTTGGATATCTATGGATTTGAGAGTTTCAAGACAAACAGGTGCTTAACTGGTACGCCTTTGTTTTCATTGATGAACAGGAATTGAAAACTAACAGTGAAATGGGTAAAATTGTCATGTAAGGTGAAAGGAAATCGTACTTAAAGGGTAAGCGGTGGGGTCATGTTCTATCTTTTTATTCACAGATAAGCAGAAATGTTGAAGGCCTCCTGGTTGTCTGTAGACTGTAATAAAGAAGTCACTTATTTCTTATTTGCCAACAGTGTACACATATTACGCATTTGATGATTTTACGAGCCAAAGTTTCTGCGATTAGTTCATTTTAACATTTACAAACCCCAGATGGATGTGAGATTGAAAATGAATTTTCCCCAATTTCTTCTATCTTTGGCCGCTGATTGAGTTTATGCATAGGTTGAAGATTGTGACCTTCTAATGTGGAATAATTGAGCGTAAGAAGTTGTGGCCATCTGGTTCATGATAGTTTTCCCTTTGGATAATTATTAATGCATAACTCTATAGAAAGCGAGAATTGTTAAGCATGGCAGCTATATAGAACTCCAGAAACCAGAAAATCCAGATTTTGTTCACCTAAATGCTTTGCTGAAGCTGCGTGTTGGACCATTTCTCTCATGTTTTGCCTTTGTGGGCTTGTGCAGCTTTGAGCAATTTTGCATCAATTTAACAAATGAGAAGCTTCAGCAACACTTCAATCAGGTTTTTGTTGGCTTCATTTTAACAGTTTCTAAATATATGTGTTGGACGTCTTTATGATCTATGGGTATCTTGTTGGACAGCACGTTTTCAAAATGGAGCAAGAAGAATATACCAAAGAAGAAATTAATTGGAGCTACATCGAATTCATTGATAACCAAGACGTCTTAGACCTCATTGAAAAGGTCCGTGGTATCTGCCTCCTCTGAAGATTTTGATTGGCATCTCATAATTTTTTTTCCAGTCACGACTGTTTCCATTAGGGCATAAATTACTGCTTTTCATTCCATAGACAAGCATCCAAAATGCTATTGCCGTAAATAGACTTCCTTTTCTCCAATATGATTCCAGTGTTCCATCCATTATTTGTTCCTTCGTTTTCAGTTTTTATATGTACATCTTTATTCTCTAAGGTTTGCTATGTTCACTAAATTGATGGATTAAGTGCTACTGAATGGCATCAGTTAGATCTCACTTCATGAATGCAAGATGAGGTCGTGGAGAAAGTTGTGGGGAACTATAATCTTAAAAGTACATGAAAATCTGTATATTCTCATAGCAAGGTCCTGAGATAAAGGTTTATGGAGTTGAGTTGTGTAGTGAAATTGCGTAGAGTATTTTGTCGGAAAGCACAAAGTGGCCTGTACAAGAACTGTGTGCAAACATTTCATTCGTTTATGTATCTTTGTGTTCCCGTCCGGATGTCAGACAGGTATATTTTATGCAATCTTGATTGAGGAAAAGATACACCACAAATCCTGATTAAGAATTGGTTGACGAATTGGGAAGCAAAGTGGTCAATCTTGATGAATTCAATTTTCTTTCAAGCATAGTGGTTGTGTACTAGATGGGTTTCTTCCCCAAAATACTGATGCTTTTGAAGTGCTTATGGTGCGAATAATGTTTTTTGACGGTGCATATCTTTCCATGTTCTCATTTTATATTCAACTATTATAAGTCTGAATATTCACTCTTGAGCGTAGATATGAATTTTGTGGTTTAACCTTAAAGAGGTGTCATGGGCATTCATGCATGGTACTAGCGATTGGAAACTTATAGTGAAGATTAATAGAAAAAAACTAGGAGATTGGAATGACACCAATGCAGGTGACAGTAACGCAGAGATAGACAATGAAGTTTGAAAGTTTGTGACCATGCTTTTGGTTTAAGATAAAATGGGAAGGTTAAGAAGTACAATTTGAATCTACTAAATAATAATCCATCTGTCCCACAATATTGGTCCCTTTTGGGGTTTCCAACTTTTTTAAGGGGAAAGCATTAAATGCATGTCTCCTTTCAAAATGAGCATTGATTTCCACTACTACCCCTGGAGTCTCACTTAGCAGCTTATTTATGAAGGGTAAATTTTAGAAATCTACACTTTCTTAGTTGACTTTTCAAATAGGACTAATATTTTGGGACATCCCAAAATGGAATAGAGTACCAACATTATGGGACGGTGAGTACTTGTTATGATTTCTGTTTGCTTGTTGGTGTGGTGGACCAAAAGTGGAGAGAGACTTGATCATTCATGTGGACTTTCATCTTTAGGCTTCACTCAAGTGTTTCATTGTTTATGATTGTTTTTCGTTTGTGGTTCGTTGCTGGTAACTTCCTTTCGAATCTGGGTATTATGATTAGGCAGGTCATTTGATATTTTTTGCTTTTCTAAGATGTTATTTCTTTTTCTAATGTTCAGAAACCTGGTGGCATAATATCTCTTCTGGATGAAGCTTGGTAAGTGGTGTACTGCTGTAAGATTTTTCTTTGGTTTCACATAAGTAATGACTTAACTTCCATATAATTTATGTCATTTAACCATTACATGTTTACATTTGATGGTTCTCCTTGTGAGATTGATGACGGGGTTCGTTTTTCTTGCAGTATGTTCCCAAGATCAACTTATGAAACCTTTGCCAACAAGCTGTACCAGACATTCACAAACCACAAACGTTTCACTAAGCCAAAGTTATCACGGTCTGATTTCACTATTTGTCACTATGCTGGGGATGTAAGTCTATTTTTTTGCGTTATGATATATTCAGCTCTAGACTAGACACCTTTGAACAAGAATTGGCAACACCTTTTGAGATTAATTTGATGGATAAACATTTGAACTTATCCTTTAGGTTACCTACCAAACGGAATTGTTTCTGGACAAAAACAAAGATTATGTTATTGCCGAACATCAAGCGCTCCTGAATGATTCCAAATGTTCCTTCGTGTCGGGTTTGTTTCCACCTTCAACTGAGGAGTCCTCTAAGCAATCAAAGTTCTCTTCAATAGGTGCACGGTTCAAGGTCTGATGGCTCTCTTTCTCTCTTTGTGAATTGTCTATCTTTTTTGGTTTAACACGATGACTTAATGAAGTTCCTCTTGTACTTGTTGCAGCAACAATTACAAGCGTTGCTTGAAACTCTTAGTTCAAGTGAACCTCATTATATTCGGTGTGTGAAGCCCAATAATCTTCTTAAGCCAGCTATTTTTGAGAATAGCAATGTTCTACAACAACTACGCTGTGGGGTAAGGAGGGCTCCTTTTTACATGATTGTGTTGGGAATGAAGCTGTCGTCTCTCTCTCTCTCTCTCTCTCTCTCTCTCTCTCTCTCTCTCTTTATGTCAGTTGCTGGTATGTGTCTTCTTTTAGGGGGTCATGGAGGCAATCCGGATAAGTTGCGCGGGTTATCCTACAAGAAAACCTTTCCTTGAATTTGTAGATCGATTTGGTATCCTTGCACCTGAAGTTTTGGACGGAAGGTAGTTTGATTGGCTTTTGATAGTTTCTTTCTAGTATTTCTTAATCATATAAGATCTTTTGTCATTTGTATAATGTGTTGATGTAGATAAGTATACAGGTTTAGACAAACTGTTACCGTTCCTGATGAATATTACACTTAATTTATGATAGTACGGATGAGGTTGCTGCTTGCAAAAGGCTTCTTGAGAAAGTGGGAATGGAAGGGTATCAGGTAATGATATTTTTCATAATTTGGGCAAAATCTGGTTCTGAAACGGGTTTTTATTAGAACTTGCAGAGATGCAGTCAAATTTCAAATCTTATGCTCTTTCATGTTCTCTTGGTCACAAACCGATGCATGGGTTGTTGAGCATCTTTGTAGTGTCCTTTCAATTTTGCATCCATGCTAATTTGAGTTATGTAGTTGTCTATTAGTGCAGTGGTGGCTCCACGTTGAAGCTTGGGTATGCAATTGAACACCCTAGAAATTTTCTAGGGTACATTGAGTAGCATGTATTTTCATTCTACCCCTACTTTGAACACTCAACCAAACAAAGTTTGAACACTCATCAACTTGAGAGAGTCACAAATCAACTCAGATTTGAACACTTTCTTCGGCTTTAATTGGGCTCTTTGCAAGTGGGCGGTGAAATTGAACCACATGATTAATCGAGGTGCGCATAAGCTGACTAGACACCTGAGTTATCAAAAAATATTCACATTTGAACACATACTAATATTTCAGTCTGGTTAAACAGAGTTAGCGGGGATTATGATTTTTTGAACACCCTACCGAATATTTATAGAGCCGCCAATGTATTAGTGTGGTGGCTTCTATCTGTCAACTTTTTTGATGATTGTTAGGACCTACACTAGCCTACATCTACAGTGACTGGGAACTGGGATCACCCCCAACAGCTCCAGTGGGGCATGAATTCACAACCTCCACAATAGGAAAGTTGGGAGCACCTTAATGGAGCAAGGTTTGAACTCAAGACCTCCTGAAGGGAAGTCTGAGTTCTCACCACTTGGGCTTGCCCCAAGTGGTTTATCTGTCATTTCAATTCCTCAATTTTAAGGCCTTCTTTGCTGTAGAAAAATCCCTAGATAACTGTTTTTTCATAATGTTTAAGGTAGTGTTACGATAATCTTGCTTTAGGCATAACAATATTCATTTAGCTCCAGTTGCTATGTAACCTCAATCAATTAATGCAAACTCAGATATTGGGGTTTCTATGAGATAAAGAATTTTGCAGTAACTTTGTGCAAATAATGCCGAAGGTTGGGTCAACCCCCACCCACCCCCACCCACCCGCACACAATAATCCATTAAATCAATGCTAAGCTGGTGTACTTTCACTCTTAACTTTGAAGGGGTAGCAATACAGAATACTGTCAGTTGCAAATAAATTAGCTTGTGTACCTTCACTCTTAACTTTGAAGAGGTAGCAATACAGAATACTGCCAGTTGCAAATAAATTCCAGCATGTCTGCTTACCTGACCTTGAGTAGTAGTCACAGGCATTGCAATTTTCTGAAACAAAATTTTCCTTTTGTTGGTGTGTTTTGCTAAATCCTAGATTCTTTTAACATATTAGGCTTGTTTTTTGCAGATCGGTAAGACAAAGGTGTTTCTACGGGCTGGTCAGATGGCGGAACTGGATGCCAGAAGAACTGAGGTCTTAGGAAGATCAGCAAGCATTATTCAGAGGAAAATCCGTTCTTACATGGCCCGCAAAAGTTTCTTCTTGCTCCGTCTGTCTGCAATACGAATTCAATCAGTGTGCAGAGGTATTACAGTGTGTCAGATATGTCATTTCATCTAGACCTTTTAAGTTTTCTTATAGTCCTATCTGCTGGAATTTATAACTTATATTTCCTTTGTTTTCTCCTTTGGTTGATTGCAGGAGAACTTGCTCGTCAAGTTTATGAGAACATGAGGAGAGAAGCTTCTTGCCTGAGAATTCAAAGAGATTATCGTATGCATCTTGCAAGGAAAGTGTACAATGAGTTGTGCTACTCTGCTGTTTCTATTCAGACTGGTATGCGTGGGATGACTGCTCGTAATGAGCTTCGCTTCAGAAGGCAGACAAAGGCTGCTATTATTATTCAGGTGAACTTGAGAGTGTGGGAAAATCATTACTTATTACTAGTAATATAGTTTGTAGATCTGGCATGCATTTCCCTATTCACTAGCTCTGTTGAACTTCCTGTTTTATGTTGAATTTACAATGTCACTATTTATTACTCCAGAGTCACTGTCGCAAGTACTTGGCTTGGTTGCACTATATGAAATTGAAGAAAGCTGCAATCACCACACAGTGTGCATGGAGGGGAAAAGTTGCTAGAAGTGAACTGCGGAAGCTTAAGATGGTATTTTTTTTCGTGTCATCCCCCTTTGTTCTCTGTTTGATTTTTGGAAATGTTTTTTGACTGTCTATTGTGATTTTTTAAAACCTTTTTGAACTATCTTCACTACTTGCTGTAGGCCTGTAGCATCATAGGAACATATGACAGGAAAAAAACATGAATTTTGTGACCAATAATTCCTGTGTCTCTAGTTAGAGTTGAAAAGCAAGGTTGTTTCATGCAATCTGTAGTGAGACTCTAGATTTGTTGCCTCCAAAGGTACTCCTGCCTCTGTTTTTAAGACGACTGAATTTAGTTTTTTCATTATACCTATAGTTTCCCTGCAGATGTGCAGAGGTGAGTAAAGAGGACAAGAAATAGTGGCTGACATATTGCCTGCTTGTTACTGTTCTGTCTGTCTTGGATATTTCTCATGTAATTGATTCATTCCTCGTATGTAATACAGGCTGCAAGGGAAACCGGTGCTCTCCAAGCTGCCAAAAACAAACTTGAGAAGCAAGTTGAAGAACTAACATGGCGATTGCAGCTGGAGAAACGCATGAGAGTAAGTATTTCTGTTTTCATGATTATTGCACAGATGCAGCTGTTCCCTGTGAAGTTCTCTATCATTGTTTCCTATCTTATTTCCATGTGTTTGGTATCAAAGGATACCTTAAATAGACATTTCATGCCTCTGAAAGGTTGTTAAACGGGGATGAGGATGTTAAAAAGAATACGAGGGAGAGATAAAGTAAGGCGATTACCTGGTGGTACTGTTGTCAGTTTGAGGTTCTATTTAGAGAAGAACACAAATAATCCTCAAAAGACAAAGGATGAGAATGGATAGTCATTCGCCATGACTATGCTATTTGCTTCTTGGATTGTCATTGCGATGAATTCTGCTATGTTCCTGATATTTTTTTTCCCTTATAGTCACATTCATGCTTTACTTCTGTAGGCTGACGTGGAAGAAGCCAAAACCCAAGAAAATGCAAAATTGCAATCTGCTTTGCAAGAGATGCAACTCCAGTTCAAAGAAACTAAAGAAACTCTTATGAAGGAACGTGAGGCTTCCAAAAAGGCAGCGGAGCAAATCCCTGTCATACAGGAGGTTCCAGTCGTTGACCATTCATTGATGGATAAGATTACTGCTGAAAATGAGAAACTTAAGGTAAAGAGGCCAGATTGCAGCTTTTTTTGAGTTGTTATTTTGTGTACTAGTTTGATGACACTTACACTTTTGAGGTACGGGCATCATATTTTATGGTTTTGTTTGCCACTTTCTCGGGATTATGCAGGCCTTGGTTAGTTCCTTAGAGAAGAAAATCGATGAAACAGAGAAAAAATATGAGGAGACGAACAAACTTAGTGAGGAGAGATTGAAGCAGGCTTTGGAGGCAGAATCAAAGATAATTCATCTGAAGACTAATATGCAAAGGTGTGCGAGACACTAGTGTCTTTTAGAATAACTGTTGACGTCTTGATGACATTGGACTGTTCTGCATGCTCGCTGGTCATTTTTTCTTCAGTATGTTGTTGCATAATTGTTTTTATACATTCACAGGCTTGAAGAAAAAATGTTCGAGATGGAATCTGAGGGCCAAATTCTTCGGCAGCAATCTTTGCTTAGCACACCTGCTACACGCTCGTCAGCACTTCCACCAACTCCACCTACCAAAGTAAGTGTATGTGGTAGAAATGATAGGGATCTAGCAAAAATTTCTTGTAGATGTTTTTGATATCCTCTGTTGGCCCCCAGGTCCGCACCAAGGGGAAAAAAAGATCTCCGATCCATTCTTCTTTTTTAAATTAATCGTTTTTTTCAATGTTTACTTTTTGCAGAACTTGGAGAATGGTTACAATTCCAATGAAGAGAATAGAGCCAATGTAATATGTTCTTTCCCAAATTTTTGAGTTCCATTTTATCTCTGTATTCTTGCATTTGTGATTGTGGAAAAGATTTGTTTATGCAGGAACCACAAAGTGTCACACCTGCTAAGAAGTATGGAACAGAATCCGATAGCAAGTTTAGAAGATCCATCCTTGATCGTCAGCATGTATGTTCCGACCCAGATAGATATCTGCTTCATTTTTCATGTTTTTATTCTTATGTTTTGCCTTTGCTTTGTTGACTGACTTTGACATCTGCGGGCTTCAAAATTGCTGCAGGAGAGTGTTGATGCACTTATCAACTGCATTATGAAGGATGTTGGGTTCAGCCAAGGCAAGCCTGTTGCAGCATTTACCATTTACAAATGCCTTCTCCATTGGAAATCTTTTGAGGCGGAAAGGACTAGCGTGTTTGATCGTCTCATTCAGATGTTTGGTTCAGCTATTGAGGTAATTGGATCCCATTTTCTCTGGGTCTGGTTTTTAATGGATTTGATCATCGTAGCTACGTTATTACAATTAGTATCCATGTTGGCGGGTTGATATGGAAGATGATTATCTATTTCAACATTGGGGTTGACGATGGAATTGGAAACCAGTGTAAAGTGGTCCAAATGCCTCCGTAAGAAGAGGGAGGCGATCAGAGGAATGCATTAGCCACTGATATGGCTGGATATTGAGCTTATTAAAATCCAGCTATATGTAGATCTTTGTCCATATTTGGAACGAATTATAACTGATACTCTTTCTTGTTCACCTGTGCTCCTCTTACTAAAATTTAACATGGCTTAAGGAGGTTCTAAAGACAGAGTATAGGTATGCAGCGCTTGTATGTCGTGGTGGCAATCATGTCAGTGTATTCATCGTTGACTACCAATTTGGGTTGATCAATTTCTAGATTGGTTTGAGTTGTTCATCTCACATAGTGGTGTATAGGGCCTTTTTGTCTGCGGTCTTTTTTTTGTAGACGGCGGGCGGCATTCCCTTAATTCCTTCTTTCTAATATGATTTACTTATCAAAATAAATAAATTATTACAACAGTGACAGAACCCATGTAATCCCCAAATCAATGGGGGTATGAGCATGGAGGACTGAAGACATATATGCAAAAGGTGGCTTATACCTCCAAAAATTGAGGAACTCAAGGATATTACACCGTGAAACCATCCCCCCAAATCAAAGCCGGAAGGCATCAGAGAGGATAGGCCTAGAGACCCTATTTGATTTCTGTGCTCATTACCTTGTTTATTCAAAATCTAGAGCATTCGATTTGGGTTGATTAATGTTAAATTTTCATGGGGTATCAAAGGTGTTGTTGCTTCCAAATACATTATCTTCCATATTTTTCGTTATTTGCTGTTGTAATAACAATTTATTACCTGTTCAAAAGCTGAAGTATAACAAAAACTTACCTCATTACAGGATCAAGAGGACAATGAACACATGGCATACTGGCTATCAAATACCTCTTCATTGTTGTTTTTGCTCCAAAGTAGTTTAAAAGGTGCTGGTTCATCTGGGGCATCTTCACATCGAAAGCCACCTGCTCCTACGTCACTGTTTGGAAGGATGACAATGGTATAAATTTTTTCATCCTTTTCTGTTGCATTATATGATGTCAGTTGTGATGTGATTTACGATGACCGAGTTCTTATAGGTCTACTCATGCTGTGTAATATGATTTACTTGGTATGTCACAGGGATTTCGGTCTTCTCCCTCTTCTGCGAGTCTTGCTGCACCTCCACTTGAAATAGTACGCCAAGTTGATGCCAAATACCCAGCTCTGCTTTTCAAGCAACAGCTCACAGCTTATGTGGAGAAAATCTATGGAATCGTTCGAGACAACTTGAAGAAAGAGTTGGCATCACTGCTTTCCTTGTGTATTCAGGTATGTGGAACTTCAATTTGCATAAGCTACAACACCTCCGTCTCTGGAAAATTTGAATGTCCGTCTCTTGAAATTTGCAATTTTTTTGATGATAGCTGTTGGACAGCTGATACTAACTGTTGGAAGAACAACTTCTGTGTAACATTACACTAGACTTATTTATCAAAGATTTTTTCTCTGGATGTGTGGTAAGACTAGACGAGACAGGATTAGAAATGAAACGGTTCGTGAGATGGTAGGTGTAGCACCCATAGAAGAGAAGTTGAGGGAAAATACACTAAGGTGGTTTGGGCATGTCTACCATAGACTAGGAGATGCAGTAATTAAGAGAGTGGATAGGATAGCTTTGGGTAGCAATGCTACGGGGAGGGGTAGACCTAAATTGACATTAGATGCTGTGGTGCACAATGATATGAGTATAGTAGGTTTGTGTGAACAAGTGGCCCTTGACAGAGCTCAATGGAGGAAAAAGATTCATGTAGCCGACCCCAAGTGATTGGGACACAAGGCTCGGTTTGGTTTGGTTATATGTTTGTGCGTGCATGTGCGTGCGTGCGTGCGTGTATGAATGAATGTGCAAAGAAAATTAAACCTTGAGCTCTGTAGTTTTAGAACGTAGTGATAGGTGAGGTTCGGATTAGAGTGACCGACAAGCTATCTTTTCTCTGCTTCTAGTATTACGGAGAGGAAGAGGTCTTGCTTTGTGAACAGTTGATGGCAAACGAGCTCAACTCATAGCATTTTGCTAATATTGAACTCATTGAAGCAACTTAGACATAAATGGAATGCCACCTTCTTGATCAATGTGTCTACGTTGTTTATGTTTGAGTTAGTTTCCATTTTGGGCCCTACTCCATCGAAGTTTATGATTTGGTTTATTTTTTTGTTCACAAAATTGGAAGCTTCTCTGGAGACAGTTTTTTCCATCTCATGAGCATATGTCTGTAGAATCTCACCGTTTTCAAATCCGTTTTGTGTTTTCTGGAGGTTGACATTTTAGTGCTATAAATTATGACAAGACTGAGAGCTTTTCGGGCTTTAATTGAATGAAATTATGAATCTGGTCCATGGATCTCAGTTTCTCTCTGCCTCATTAAACCAATCACTCTAGTCTTCTACTTGTGCACAGTCTGCAACTGCTATGTTGATTGATAATGGTGACCGATGACCATGCCATAGTGCTGGGAATGTTATATTATTTGATTCGTGCATGCAGTAAATGATTGTTTCGTGTCGATCAGCCAATTAGAATATAAAGCAGAACAAATTTTCTGTTTACCAGTTAAGCTTGTACGTGGGCTCTGTAATTTATGATATTGACTCTTTAGGCACCAAGAACATCCAAGGGAAGTGCCCTAAGATCTGGGAGGTCCTTTGGCAAAGATTCCCCTGCAAATCACTGGCAGAGCATTATTGAATGTCTCAACTCGCTTCTCTGTACATTGAAAGAAAATTTTGTAAGGACCTTGCTTATACCATGTGTTAATTTTCTTCTCTTTTATATAAAATCCTAAAAATGCTTATGTGTTTGTTGGTTTTCAGGTTCCTCCGGTTCTTGTTCAAAAGATCTATAGTCAGACATTTTCGTATATTAATGTCCAACTCTTCAATAGGTAACTTAATGTTTTCTGTAGTGGAATTATTCGTCATCCTTCCGTGATGCTTTAGTGATGTATGCAAAATTCATCGTTTTTGCAGCCTTCTTCTACGTCGCGAGTGTTGTACTTTCAGCAATGGGGAATATGTCAAAGCTGGGTTGGCAGAATTGGAGCTTTGGTGCTGCCAGGCAAAAGATGAGGTACGTACTCTATCTATCAGGTATTCAGATCAATGCATAATTGCTTTCTGCATCTTTTTGCATTACTTAAGTCCCATTTGATTGGCCTAACTATTAAGGAATGGATTATAGTCCCACTAGACTAAAGTAAGAGAATTTCCAATACCACAATTCCAAGGTATTGTAATCCCACGACCATTTGTTGGATACAAATGCTGGTTATGCGGTCCTATAGGACATTTTATTGAAGCACGTCTAATCCGGTCCTTAACATCTTTGGTACAACTACTCGATTTTCTGTTTTTGGAGCCTGAAATGTCCTTGGATTGCAGTATGCAGGGTCAGCTTGGGATGAGCTTAAGCACATCAGACAAGCTGTTGGGTTCTTGGTATGTTCATCACATTTAAAGTTGAAGCGTTATTATCACTATAGTAACTCTTCTTTTCCGTCTGAGATAGTCGCAGTTTTCCTCCCACCGTTTCTTTTTTCTCTTCGAAATGATTCTTGTATTGTATGTCGCTCCTTCCCACAATGTAAGCACTGCATTATTAGCTCATTTTATCCTGCTCTTGTGCCACAGGTTATACATCAGAAGTATAGAATTTCCTACGATGAAATTACCAACGATCTTTGCCCTGTAAGTCTCAGTCCCTCCCTCTCACCACACATGAAAATGTGGAGATATTAAAAGAAGCAAAGCAATAGCATTAGAATTATAGAAAAAAAACCCGTGGGTGATTCTTCTTGATTTACTTGTTTACATAGAGTTCGCATTGGAACTTAATAACATGCAGTACCTGTATGAGCAGTTGCTTTTTGAAAAATGGGCATTTGTCGTTTAACTTGGTTTCTTGGTTTCTTCAGATTTTGAGTGTCCAGCAACTATATAGAATATGCACATTGTACTGGGATGACAACTATAACACTCGAAGTGTATCTCCAGATGTAAGTACTTCATGGAAAAATTCCTGTTCACCAGAAGTTCGTAGAGTTTGTCTTCTTCTCGGCTGAATATGGCCGCTAAGCAATTTGTTTGTTGAATCTGCACAGGTCATTTCAAGCATGAGGGTACTAATGACAGAAGACTCGAACAGTGCTGTCAGCAGTTCCTTTTTGTTGGATGACAATTCCAGGTAAAAGTTCATCCTCTTTTTACATAACCATTCCTTCTTATCAAACCAACAGTAGCTGAAACTGTTGCGAAATCTGGCCTACAGAAATCTAACCCACAGTTCTTTTCCTCTCTGCTTTGTTCTTGCTTGTTTCCTTTTTATTATCGTCGTACATTTACGTCATTGACAAAAATACAGACGTAATAGAATAACAAAACACTGACCAGTTGATGCTTCTGATGACAGCATTCCGTTTTCGGTTGACGACCTCTCAAAGTCATTGCAAGAGAAGGACTTTTCTGATGTCAAAGCCGCCACGGAACTTATTGAGAATCCTGCCTTCCAGTTTTTAGATGAGTGAGGCTCAGGAATTTCAAGCATGGTTTCTCCTATTCTGCTGTAATAGGCGCGCCGGTTAATTACAACTACTTGGAAAAGTACATGGTGTTTGTAAATCCATTTGTTTGTTATTTTAATTTTCCTCATAGTGTTTCTCTATTGATTCATTTTTCTCCACATCCCTGCCCATTTTGTAAAATTAGTTTTTGCATTTAGATTTGTACAATATCTATAGTAAAACTGGCAGAGGATTATATCTTTTCCATCATGGGGAACCTGGGGAAGTTCCTCTTTTTTCCCCTCTTTTTCTGGGAATTGTTTGATTCTTCTTCCAATAGGGGGCATCATTGTTTTTAGAGAGTTCAGGAGAAATTTTTTTCTACTCCTATGATAGTGATTTGGTGATCTTACAGTTTTGTTATCTTTTCAAGCAAACAGATCATATGAAACATGTATTTATTTGGTGATTGTGTTTTTGTACTCGGATCCCTCGTAATGGAATTTATCGATTGAACATGTTGATTAACAACCTTTGCCAGTGATTTTCATTCGCGTGTTTTTTTTTTTTTTGGATACGCCTTTTGGGTTCTTTAACAAGCTAAAATTTCAGGGAAAATTCTCAAAATTAAGTCATGATTTTCGTATGAGAAGTCATGAGTTTGAATCTCACTGGTTGGACTGATGATTCCGCTGGCTAAATTTGGGTTTAGGCTCCGTAATGAGCTTCTTAAACGTACTTGTAATGGGAGACTCTGTATCAACAAATCAGTCGGAACCTTGGACACCCTCATCAGAATGAAAAGAATAAAAAGGAAATCAGAGGGGACTACAACATCGCAGCTGTTATTTCTGGCGAATTTTTATTGTCTTTTTTTTATTTTTTATTTTTTTTCGGATCGTCTGAGTACTTTGTTGTATTTTCAGGACCAGTGAGTCCTTTCTAATGTTTTCATTTCCTCAGAAACACAATTAAATATCTAGTGCACCAATATTGACCTTGTCCCTATAACAAATGCCAAAAGGGCTAGTACCCCAATGGTATTTTTTGGTCCTTTTTTTGTGAGAGGCCAGGGTTCAAGCTCCGTCAGGAGCGTTTGTGGTTTAGGGCTATGGACAGTCCTTGGACTAACTTACTAACTACTCCCTTAACTCCGGCTGATGTAGACCGGTTGGCAAAAAAGGGAAAAAAAAGAAAGTCAATGAACAAGTGTGAACTTCTTGGGCAGTGAAGCCCGTGTGAAATCCACATGGGACTAACCTCGGTACCATCAAAGCAAAAGCTCATGCACCACTAGAGAGGTGTTCAGCTGGGTTTTGGGACCATAAGCCCATAAGATACTGGACCACCCTCGTTGTTCAAACCTGGACAACTGTGATGCTACATATCTGATCAATTCCGAGCCGTCTGATTGACCCGTCGGCTAAAACCCGTCGACAGAGGTTTCACAGCTGGCCCCAAGTAAGTCAAAATGTCGATTCAAAGCTTTACAAATGTGGTACCTCATGTGTGATCACTTCCCGACCATCCGATATGCTTACCGGATTAACACGGCCGACATAGGTCGCACATAGGGCGATTGTCAAAATATGGGTTTAGCATTCACACGAATAGGATATCTATCAGGAGTCAGGACCTAAAGCCGGCAGTGATTGATGACTCCGTGTTGCAGTTGCCAGATCACACTAAGCCATTGGAAGTGCACACGGATGCATCAGACTATGCCTCGTGGGTGTCGATTTGGGCCAATGTTGTAGGCCCATGAGTGTGTCTAAGTGAGTCCTATGTACATCTGTTATTGGTCCATATCTCTATGGTTTAGGTCCCCTTCCTAGATCCCCATTGGCATCAATCAATCAATCTCTCTCTCATGGTGGAGTATCATGGCACAGGACGTTGGAGCACCAGGTGACAATGGTGTCCCAATGACAGAGAGTAATTTTTTGGCTATATGTGGCTACATGTCGCAATTCATGAGATTTTCTGCTTTCGTTTTGTTTTTCCTGACATGATTGCAATTGTAACAGTTTAATGAGCATATCAGGCCATTATCTACTCCTGAAATCCTATTAATGAAAAAATCCGAATACCAATGTTTTGTTGTATTTTCGATCATTCTCTCCACTTATTATCCGTACTATTTTTCAAAACAAAAATTCAAAAACCAATCCAAACAAGGCATAAATGAAGAGAAAATCTCGAGACATATAGTACGAAATTTCAAGTGATGCAATGACAATAAATACACCAAATTTTAGACACAGATTCTTTTCGGTGCAGAAAATTTGAGCTCCATTATCTTATGGGATTATCATCACTTATCAATTTTGCATATCTTCACGGTTCATGATAGATGCTCCAGTAGCAAGTACTTTGTTTTTTCTTTTTTCTCTTAATTTTGAAAAATTATTCAACCCATCGTCACGTTTTGCTTCAGGCTTCTTCATTCTACTAACATTGTATTATTAACAATGAAGTATTGACTTTATTATTAATTCCAACCAACATATTAAAGATTTTAAAAGCATATAATCTATTTCCATCATTGAAGCATATATTTATCTTCTGCACATGTCAGTTTTTGGTTATATCTCATCTAAACCTAAATTGGATCCCAATCCTTTTTTTTCTTTTTTCTTTTTTTTTTATACTAATAATTATGCAGCCCCAAATATTCCCAATCATATTCCAGAACGGCTATTCATGTGGTCCCTCTCTCTCTCTCTCTCTCTCTCTCTCTCTCTCTCTCTCTCTCTCTCTCTCTCTCTCTCTCATATTCTCATAATGTTCCGTGATCATGTTCTAGTCTGATGTATGGGCTAGATTAGATACATGTGAGATACTATAAGTACCGTTAATATAGTTATAAGGGTTGAATATCAAAGTATGCATTATCATGTAGAAGAAGATAATCTAAAACCATGTTGAAGAATCAGAATATGGCTTAATTATTAGTTTGTGATCTTTGACTAAATTTCATGTCTTTGACCCAACTTTACCTACTAATTACTGTAATAATTAGCATGAATTTGTATATACGAACTTATCTTATGTTTTTAACGGCCTATTTTCCTTTTCGATGATCGTTTTTCCTCTCGTCAAAATAAAATAGTATAGTAAAAATATTTAACTCATAAGTTGAAAATAAACCAATTCACGTACTTTAGTTGAAGTACATGCATGCTTATTAATTGCTACATATATATATGAACGATCAAGTTTTTTAATCACGGATGACCGCAACTAAAAACTAGAACTTAGTTAAAAGTGAAGTTTGGTGCTATTGTTTTGCGAAACAGTACTTCATTCTCTCACAATACATTAGTAAGTATTTTTAATTCAAAAAATAAGTATTTATTTCCCTTAGCAGAAGGTGACCTAGTGAAAACGCCCCCTAAGTAGTCATGTGATCTCTTTTAGATCGATCGAAAAACTATCAAATCTATATATATTTTTAATCTCTTTTACTTTCATCGATCATTCCAACCTGTAAAATCTTGCCCTTGTTCCCTTGATGCTTGACACCGGAGATACAGCTATACCGTATACGTGGAGGATTTCTCGACCACTGCCCATTTTAATGCTTAATTCCTAGAAATATCATTAATTCCTAATTAACCAATTTAAAGCAATACTAGCTAGTTGACTTGGGACAAGGATAAAGCTCAGTTTGACTACTGATCATATATACAAGGGAGTTGACTTTTCATTCCAGGGAAGAAGTAGTAGGGTTGCGACTGAAGCCATATATCTTTGGGGTTGACATTTACGGGAAAATAATTAGAAAACATTTAAAGGATTGCAGTCCGACTTTCCTTACAGCTCTGTTTTATCATTTTGTATCATTGCTAGCTCAATTTTACCGTTCTTCTCGACAATCAATGGTTGAGATATATGTTTTTAAACTTTGAACTTTGACCGGTAATATTTTGTTTTTAATCTGGACTGTCCAAAACACTTTCGGACGGTGGGATTGAGAGTGGTAGGGGAGCAAGCCATAGGGGTAGACTTTTGGAAAGGATTGAGAGGCTGACCAAATCATGCTTAAGCAATTAATTAACCGGTCAACGCCTTGGCCGGCCAATGCCGCATATGCCATGTGCACCTAAATATACTTACTAAAACACGTTTAAGTAGCTAGGCACATCATGCGATTAAGTTAATTACTTGAGCTTAAATAGAGATTCACTTAAGATATGTTAAATATTTTGGAAATCATTTTCACACTCCTTTTTTTAATGCATGCACTCATTTTCTTGTCTTCGAGTGAGAAATTTTACATATAAAAATTTCACTAAAAGACAAGAAATAGAGTGCATATATTAAAAAGGGAGTGTGAAAATCATTACCCATGTTATATTTCTAATTAGTACTCCACTAATTTAATTACATTGGGGAGAAAGTAAGCATCTGCTTGTGGACTACAATTTTTTTTAAAAATATCAACAAAAATAAACGAGGGGCGACCAAGCTCATGAACAATCTTCCTTTGATATCTCTAGAGTCTAGACCTATAGAGGAACCCGAAAAAAACCCAAGAGCCATGCCACTACCTGTTAGTTTTATGCCCTAAAAACTCTGCCAACTTTCATTACCTCCCTCATTCGAGCTCCTCGTGAGCAGCTTGTGGCTCGGTTCAACTCGTTCAGTAAATTAATGAGTCGAGCTCGACACTCGAACATAGTAAATAATTTGTCATATATAAGTCATTGATGATTAGCCTCAGTGCGCGCACCTTATTTCGTGTATATTATATGTGAGTTATTAATTAACGTGTGAAATTTCTAACAAGGGTGTCTTCCACTAACTAACATATAAGTACTTAGTATTTTTTTGAAATAAATGTGATGTATTATGAGAGATTGATTTTTCTCGTAAAGCGAAAAATAAGCATTTAAAAAATAAAAACTTTAGGAAACAGGGCCTAATTATGTAAGCGAACCAAATTATCGACTATCCTATTTATGTTTGGTCCCATGGAATTCACAGTTGGACTCCTAATTAGGTACGACGTTGATATGACATCCATATGGAATATCCAGAAAATTCATGACAATGACATCTCATTTAGAGTGTGGGAATTGGTTTTTTTTTGGTTCCCGCTCTCTCTCGTACAGTTTACTGCTTCCATTAGTTCTGAGATATATGCTTACTGTGGGGTGGTGATTCGCTCGATGTTATACGGGTCGGCTCCTTCCAAAAGTAGTCTCGTCCTTCAAGCTAGGCTATTCTATTCTATTTTCTACAATAATACAAGGAATCAGTTAGTGTCGTCCGGCCGTATTCATACTTCGATGCATGGGTTCAGGGGACGATTGGGCCGAGCGGCACCTAGGTTACTTCCTTCTAAGCAATGTGACGTCCAATGAGTATGTGTGCTTAAACCATGGAAAAGGGCCGGGCGGCACCTAGGTTAAAGATAAAGCCTAAATTAATACTAGAATATACCCACAATAAAATACTCCTATGATAATTATTTAGTGCCACGTGCATCGGCTCTGGTTGTGCCACGTGCAACGCTTCTAACGTAACATCTGGATCAATAAAGAGCAATCGGTATAAATTAGTATAAATATTTCTGAGTACGATCTCTAATAAATTTTCTCAGTGTAACTCTCTACACTTATTATTCTAAAAATCCTCCCTCAAAATCTAAATCGAACAGGACCATTGGATGTTTAGATGACTTCAAGCTTCTTTTCAATCGTTTAATTTTCCGACCTCATTATTGAGGTGAATTGAGTTTTTAATCCTTTCAATAAATAGGATGAACTTGAGCATGTCTTTGAAACACAGGCCAACATAAGACATTACAGCTATATTTTTAGTTTAGCTACTAGCTAGTAATTATGTAATTGTGCATACCGATGCTCTGGACTATCAATGAAGGAATCATGGTAATGTGCACATAAATTGATTTGAGTCTCTAGGCCTGCCCTCTCTGATGCCATTTGGCTTTGATTTGGGGGGATGGTTTTACAACAAAACGTCCTTGTAGCTCCTCGGTTCTTGGAGGTTTAGGGGGGCCACTGCTTTAGTGGTATTCTGAGAGCAGTCACTTTGTGCATATATTGCCAAAGGTTAGGTCTGTCTTCAATCAACCCCCGCCCATACCCCCAATGATTGGGGACTAGATGAGTTATGTTATGTTGTTGTTGTTGTTGTACTAGCTAGTAATTATGTAATTTCAGAACCAAAATTTATCTATGCAGATGTTCTAGTAGTTTTTAAAATTTTCTACCGCAAGGCAGATTTAAATTTGCACCAGACGAGGGTGGTTTAAATTTTAAAAAAATTGTGTAAGAAATGTGCTGAAGTTAAGAGATTTTACTAAATAAATTGATTAACTAGACGGGCTTAGAATATGAAAATTTTGAAGAGAGTGGGCTTGAGTGTATGAAGCGAAACGCGTTAGTTACTTGAATGGTTCTTTGAATTGCGTTTCTGGGAAAGCCACCACGGGTGGCCTAATTAGAGATCATGATGGGCAACGGATTACCGATTTCCATAGGAATTAATATGAATAGTAATGCTACACACACAGATTTTGTGCACATATTTTTTGTGGGGCCCACTACGGGTCCCACACAAATAATCCGAGCCGTTCATTAAATGTAAAACATTTTTTCAAGGGCCCCCGCAAAAAATCAGCTCAATCCGATACTCATAGATGCTTGATTCAATCATTTAACTTTTCATTTGAATCTCAGGATAATAAAAAGTTAAATGATTGAATCAAGCATCTATGAGTATCGGATTGAGCTGATTTTTTGCGGGGGCCCTTGAAAAAATGTTTTACATTTAATGAACGGTTCGGATTATTTGTGTGGGACCCGTAGTGGGCCCCACAAAAAATCTGTGCACAAAATCTGTGTGTGTAGCATTACTGTAATATGAAAGCACAATCTAGTCTTATGGCTGAATTTTGGGCATTGCGGGATGGTTTGCAGCTTGCAATGTAGGAAAATATATCACAAAATTGGATGCGGAAGTGGATGCTTTGTCTCTCACTCAATAACTTCTTGTTCAACAAAATTCGGATTATCACCATCTTAATTAGCAACATTATACATGACTGCAGGTTACTAATAGAAAGATTTGAGATGGTGATTGTCAATCATGTCCATCGCGAGGTAAACAAATGTGCGGACGCTTTGATGAAGTATTTTCCAATTTTCACTCAAGACATAAAATGTTTATGTTATTTTTACATTCCTAGTTGTATTTTTACTTTTTTTGCATACACATTACTGTATCAAGAATGCTGGGAACACAACTTTCGGACACAACTGTGTTCGAAGTCTTCCAGTGTATGTGGGCTCACATGCGTGGAATGACTATAGATGCAGTTGTGTTTTAAAAATGTATTCATTGCTCTTATTGTAAAAGCACCTAGTAATGCCAAAGATTAGCAATGCTACCAGCACAACATTAAAACACGACGTCGGACATACACTGTAGTGTCCAGATGCACTTGGGGCCACTTGCATTAAACGCCAGACACAATTGTATCCGGAGTTGTATTTTAAAATTGTGTTTGTAGACTTTTCGAATGCTAAAGCCTAAAAGAGCATGGAGCAATCACTCCAATCTCATCCCTATGTAATCACTCATCAGTACTTCAGCTTTCTGCCAAGAATTTTTTTTTATCACTTTCTATATTTATTTTTTTTAACACTACTGGACTTATACAATTTACAGCTGAGATTCCACGAAACTACTTGTAGTTAAAATGATTGATTAATTAATCAATGATGATTTTATCAATTAATATATATATCCCACTGATGATTCAATTTTTTCTCGAGATTTGCTGTACTCCGCGTGAACCCTTCTCATTATGGATTTTTGCAAAACTTTTAGATTATTTAATTACCCAGAATGAAATTAAAGCTATACCTAACTGCAGCCATACGCCGGCCAAAGAAAAAGTGCATATGGAAACCCTAACTAACTAGGTTTTGAGAGTATAAAATAGAAAAAAAAAACTCAAAAAATAATACTACTACTCTACTAGAGAAGAAAAATAATGGGAATTTGATCCTAAAAGTGGCAAGCCTATAAAAGAGCTATGGCCAGGGGCTGCCCCAGCCTATATATTCAAGGCCCGAGCTAGGGCAAGTTGCTAATTAATTAAGGCTTTCTTTTGAATTTTTTAACCATATTTATGGGGTTTTTTTCTTCAAAATTTTAGATTAGAATATGTGTAGGCCTGTGGACGACATAATTTTTTAAGAACTTTTTTTTGCCAATATTGTATATCTACGTCAGCGGGGGTTAGCGGAGTGTTAGTAAGTTAGTCTATAAGGGGTTTCATGACGGGGGCTTGAATCCTGACCTCTAATATGGGAGGATAGGAATTACCAGCTCAGACAAGAGCCCATTGGTGATTTTTTTAAGCACTTTAGATTAGAAAATTGATTCCATATTTTCCTAATTGATGCACAAACACTTTTGGTTTTTTAGTGGATGAATTTATGAAACAGTCCCTACATGCATACACTTTTTATAAGTTTCAAGGACGGTTTCGTAAATTCCTCGGCTAAAGTCGAATGCCTATGGAAAACTGGGAGTCTATGACCGTAGGGGGCTGTCTTTTAGTCACCCTGGGCAGGCCATGGAGCTGGATGAGGAGGATTTCTAGGTTGGTGGGTGGGAGGCTTGGGAGCAAAAATGACCTAAACCCTTATCAAATCATGGATATATGCATGTGACTCTCCTTTTTTTTTCTTATAAATACGCTTTGTATTTTTTCTATGAGGTTTGTGCTTATACAACATATTTTTTTAGAAAAACGCTATCAGAATTCTTTGTACAGAATGACGTGGTTCGATATTGAGCAGTCCGCTTTTATCTTCAATAACCATGACAATGACTCGAGATTACAAATACGAAGTTACGTATTTTTCTGTTTACGTGAAATTATATATGTAAGAATAAAGTTTTATAAGCTTAATTTTAAAAAAAAATGGGATTGGGGGTGGCTAAAGCATATTGGTGGAATGATGATACAACTCATTCCAAAGCCCCTTTAATTTGATCAAATGAATGCTTCCCGAGAACATAGTTTCAAATCTTATAGAAATGCCAAAGTTTCAAATCTTATAGAAGTGCCAAACTAATAGGATCCCCCAGTCCTTTCATGAAAAGAAGAGAGTTCACAATATCAAGGTTTTCTTGCACATGCTCCCCTCTTCTTCCCAATATGGTTTTTTTTCTTCAATCAATTGAACACCTAGTGTGTGTGTGTGTGTGTGTGTGTGTGTGTGTGTGGGGGGGGGGGGGGGGGGGGGGGGGGGGGGGGGGGGCGCGGAACACACTTCCCAACTCGAACCTCTTGATGCAGATATTATGAATAGAGATTCATATAATATGTATGCTTGATGATTAATCCTATTCTGTTGACCTTCGGGATCAGAGTAATGATTAATAGAGACAGTTGGGAGCATTCGTATTTTATAGTCAAAGGTGAAATTCTGGAGGCATCCTTCAAGAGGAATACCAATGCGTCATCGTGGCATTGCCTACTTTCCTTTTTCGTGCTCATGTAGTGCGGTTTGCTATGCCCGTTGACAAACACGTGCCGTTTCAAGTGTACTTCCCGTCATGCTTTGCTACTATAGGGGGTGGTCTCCCCCCCTTGGGAAGCCGTGGCCACCCGATGCCAGGTTCCAAGGCACGTTGCTATCGAGACCACTCGGCAATTCTTGGTATAACATCTATGTTTAAATTGGCTTCCTTTTTTATTATCTAGGTGTATGTCCGGGTCAACTTACATATACTTCAACTAATTATGGGGTCCAATTCCACCGTCCACATGTGGAGGTCCCAATTAGAGTCAAGGCAAACTGTATGAATTAATTCTAAAAGAGTTCATATATAACACCTGAGAGATTTTAAACATAAGATTTTAAGAATGAGTGAACTCCTAAAGTGTCAGTTACTATGAAAAGAGATGCATGCTTGATGATTAGCTTAAATTAGCCTTAAACCCTATGTATACTTTCTAATCACCACCTTATGAGAAATTTTTGGGTGCCAGCAGGGTACCACACGCGTGGTATCAGTCGGCGATTCGGACCGTTCAAACGTGTTTTGGACAGGTTCAAATTTTAGAGAGAAAAAAGAGGAGAGAGAGTGGTGGAGTGAGGTAGAAAGAAGAAATAAATTTAGACCATCTAAACGTGTTTGGACGGTGCGGATCGCCAACGAATGCCATCACGTGGTACCCACTCGAAACCCAAAAACTTCTCCCATCCTATAATCCATGCAACAAAAGTGCGCTCAAATCCCACTCACTTTCATAATCACGAGGACGCGTGTCAAATTAATTAGAGGTCACGACTCTAGAAAAAGCACAAATCGACACGTATCCTAAAACAAAAACTAGGGGTAGATTTTTTATTTTTTTTATAATTCTGGTATCTGGACTAGTATATGCGCACGTCAACAAATTCTGAGAGCACAATCTTACCGCCCACTTGCGAGGAGCCCAATTAAAGTAGCCCCAGATAAATTGATAGCACCTGAAAGATTTCGAACCTGAAATCTTAAAAAGAAGCAAACTCTTAAGTTTTAGGCCTTCGTCACTAAGCCAACCTGTTTGCCTTTAATTCATGGAGATTTCTTGTACGGAAGGACTCACAAATCTATTACTCCATCCGTCTCATTTTCATTGTCCATTTTTTAATTGTTTATATTTATCTATAATGTTTTTCATAATTTTGAAAATTTTGCATAGATCCATATTGCATTTTTTTCAAGATCAACACAAAAAGATATAGGTAAAAAATATAAAAGAGACAAATAAAATAATAAACAATGAAAATAGGACCGAGAGAGTATGATTATTCGGCAGAAATTAACTATAACTAGAGAAAAGTAGCCTTAATTTATGTTTTTGTTTTTGTTTTTTTTTTGTTTTATTCCCATTATGTTTTGGAAGAAGAGTAAGAAATTTTATTAATAATAAGGAGAGTAGAAGAAACAGACATTATAGGACTACCCTACAAGAGATTCAGAACAAAGACCAAACAAGTAACAAAAAAACAAACCGCCTACTCCCAAAAAGAATACAGAAGCAACTAAACGTACGTATTCATGAATAAAGTTCCTCTAGCACTTGAAAAAATCATTAGAAAATCACGAGCAGGACAATAATACTAGCGTACCACACAATGTTGCGGTGCACGAAATTCACGAGGATGGTTTGCAACTATCTTCCCTTCTTTTGTCAAATCATTTGTTTCCCTCAGTACTCGTATATGTCGTTCATTTGGAAAGAGGCAGGAAATTAAGGAGTGGGGACGCCACATGGCACCAATGAGGTACGAACCACGAGCCATGCCTTGGACGGCAGGGATGGGCTTTAAGCTTGACTCGTGGCCCCGAAACAGCGTTAAGAAGTCAGCGACCCCCATGCCTATAGGCTTGTGCTGTGGGTTCCACTAGGAAACGAGACCCTGGGATGACGTTATCCCCTCCGACAAGGGCTGCTAAAAATCAACTAAGCAAGCTACTCGAGTTAAGTTCATGATCTCTCGTTTAAAGGACGTTTGAGATCCGGTTTGTCACGCGAACAAACTAAGCTTATCAGTTACTACTTGAAACTCATTAATAAAGTTTTCAAGGCTCGAACAAGTTATTACCTAGTTCGTTCCACTTATGAGGTATAAAAAAAAAAATCGAGCAACTCGAGACTATTAAAGCTCGCTTGAGATACTTTGTCTCGTAATCTATCCGAGTTTGAACATTTTTGCCAAAAAAAAAACTGTTGAGTTTTCGAATCAAACTTGATCAATCATATGTTCGATCGGCTCCCCTACCTCCGACCTGGGCGCTCTCGAATCTCAAACTGTTTAATTGTGGCCACTAGAATCACAAATTAGAAGGAAAAGTCTCCCTCAGTGTTCCCCAATTCTCATTTCCGTTTGAACGAAAACAAAAAAATCTCATTCCAATCACTCTTTTGACCTTGTGTAGCAGTTAATGCATTATAAAGAAACGTCTGCCAACGTTGACAAAGGAATCCCCAATATAATTGGAATTTTAGAACCCCTTTACCAACGGAACTAATAGTGAAGGAATATATAATTTAAGAAACTAATAGTGAAGGAATATATAATTTAAGAGAATATGCAATTTCATCGATCGGCCTAATAACAAAGGATTATGCCAATGGTATATATTGTGCGTTCATACTCTGTAGGATTATTCATCCGATGCTTGATTAACGTAAACTGTAAGAATTTTAACGTAATAGGGACGTGTGGTCACTTTGGATCAGGAACGAAATCAAGATTTTTCATACGAGGGGGCAGGCAACATGAACAATAAAATTTTGAAATTCCAATGTTTAAGAATATAAAATATCTCTTGTTAAAAGAAAAAAAGAATATAAAATATTTGAACAACAAAATAATACCTATTACAAAACACAATATCTAGGTGATTTTTACAAACCAAAAACAACTAAATTAAAGGTGAAAAAATAAAAGTTTTCCTAATGTTATACCTCAAGCATGTTTCAAGATAGAATTTAACGATACCTTAGATCTGAAAGTCATCTATGATTGAATTGGAACTAATTGTTGGAGTAATTTCCTTCTCATTAAATATAACCAAAGCATTTGAGAGACTCATCCTACATCCGAAGCATGTGTTTTAACAATATTTATAATTGAAAATGTCATTTATATCCACTATTTTTATTTACTGGGAGGCCACCATGTATAATTTTGATATTCAAACAAAAAAAAATTATAAAAATTCGAAACCACGGCCCCCATACACTGTAGTGTGAAACCGTCTTTGCTTTGGATATGGAGTACAACCCAATTTGACAAGAGGGTGTGCTTCCCTAACTAAAATAAATACTCCATTCGTCCCAAAAATAAATGTCCGATCCGCAAAACGAAAACTTAAAAATAATAACAAATTTTCCAAGAAAACTTAAAAAGAGCCTTAGCAGAACGGGCCCAAAATAAAACAAATGAACGACCCTTAAAGTACTACTAATTCATTTGTTTTACCTAAAAAAACTGTAAATAAATAAAAAAAATGTATGTTTTCTTCAAGCCTGACTCAAATCCAGTGGATTTCACAAAATAGAGAGGGAGAAAAATTTGCAAACCAAAGATCAAATCCAAACTCTATACGTCAAAGGAAGTAAGGCGCAATAATATTATAGTGACCACGTTTTGAATAGCAACTGAATTGTCATTCCTGAATCATCACGGATCAACCCCTTGGACTAATTGATTATTTACTCCTGCCTTCTGCATTGTGATTGTTTGTAGCCGCACAAATTAAGGTTCTTTAGATTCTTTTTTTCATGCAATTAAATATGCATGCAGTGACATAGGTAAAACTTTATGGAATTTGAGGCAAAATTAAAATAGAAGGCTTGCAAAACACATCTTATTTTGCTTTGGTCAGGGAATACGCAAACAACCTTGCTATTGACACAGATAAATCATGCACAGATCGCTATGTGGGGTTCACTATCGGTCCCGCACAAACGATCCGAGCTGTTCATTAAATTTTAATATTTTTTTCAAAGACCCCAGCGAAAAAATTAGCTCAAATCTGATGCCCAAAAGTACTCAATCTAAGTTTTCTTGTAGGTCCAATTGTTTGTGTGGGACCCGTAGTGGGTCCCACATCGTGATCTATGCGCTGATTGTCTGTGTCGTCAGACTTACAGTATACGCAAACAACGTATAATTCATAAAAATGTTTTTGAACAATTCAACCAAATCGGTCAAGCTAAATTATAAGTAATTATTATGTTACTTATATGAATGTTGTTTAACTTGATGCATATGCATACGAAATATAAGTATGTGAGCAGTGTGCTATTCCTATATTACCATCACTTAAAAAAAAAGGGTAACAATGGCAAAGTTGAGTGACGGCCATGTCCTAAATCAAGTCACATAATCTTTCGGTGAAACTCTCTGCTCGAACTCTTTATCGATCTTAACTCTCGTAAATTTTAGTAGTTTTAAATATTTTTGAAACGTGTTTCTCGCAAATCACTTTCTAGCTCGCTCTCGTTTTCTCACGCTTACATGGCTTATTTCCATATATACAATGGAAAAGCTTCATTGAAGTTACAGTAAATTCCTGAGAGTATTGAAAGTAATAAGAAAACCGTTAGTAATTTCCAAGAATAAGCTACGCCCGCTTCAGTTTCCAAAGGTAGAGTATGATTAATTTACTCCTTGCTTTGATATACTAACAGATAGATTTACACACCCGGATTGCTTCAGTGGTCCGGACGGATGCCTAGACTTTAAAAGCACTTCTTCAGGTCTTGGATTCGATTCTTCACCGGATAAGTACCCTGAAGTAAGTGGGGGGCCGTGACTGGTGTTGCCGTGCTAGCTCCCCCGAAAGTTTGGGTTGCACAATCAGATTCATTTACTAGTCTGGCTGTAGGGTTGTTTTTCCGTTAAAAAAAACCCAGAAAGATGTGGAATAAAGTAATCCGAGGACTGGTCTTGGGTTTCATAATTTTAGAATGAGTCTCAAGAGCCATTAACTAGCCAGTCTCATCTCTCATGGCCCAAACCACCCCTTATTTAAGCACCCCCACCCCCCTCTCCCTCCAAACACAAACTCAAACACAATATCTTCGCTTCAAACCTCAATAACATCTCTCTCTCTCATTACCCTTTCGCAACACAAAATACACTAACAACTTCCCCTTACACTCGAACTTGCAAAAATGTTTGAATTTTCCGGTGACGGCGACTACTTGTCGCGCCGTAGCGTTTGGGTTCATGGCCCGGTCATAGTAGGGGCCGGGCCGTCGGGGCTAGCCGTGGGAGCTTGCCTGAAAGAACAAGGGATTCCCTTTGTAGTCCTCGAGAAAGCAAGTTGCATTGCATCTTTATGGCAAAACAGGACTTACGATCGCCTCAGGCTTCACATCCCCAAGAAGTTCTGCCAGCTGCCAAAGCTCCCATTCCCCCAAGAATTCCCTGAATACCCCACCAAGAAACAGTTCATAGACTACCTCGAGTCGTACGCAAGCCGGTTCGACATCAAGCCTGAGTTCAACGAGTGCGTGAAGTCGGCCAAGTACGACGAGGCCTGCCAGTTGTGGCGAGTCAAGACCGTGTCCGCAGCCGGGTCGTCTCGCACCGAGGTCGAGTACATTTGCCAGTGGCTTGTGGTGGCGACCGGTGAGAATGCGGAGTGCGTGGTGCCGGAGATTGATGGGTTGAAGGAGTTCTCTGGCGAAGTCATCCACGTCTCCGAGTACAAGTCCGGCGAAAAGTTCGCCGGGAAGCGGGTTCTGGTCGTGGGTTGCGGCAATTCCGGCATGGAAGTCTCTCTTGACCTCTGCAATTACAATGCCAAACCATCCATCGTGGTCAGAAACTCTGTAAGTCCAGAAAACAAGTGTGTTAACACTACATTCCTTTTGTAGAATGTGGGGGCCTGTTCACAATAAATGCAGCCCGAACAACATTCTGTATGTACCTTTGTTCTTGTGCAATTTTAGTTACAGGATTGCACAATAATCTCTTCTCAAGGAGGCTTTTTCGTGTAATCCTGTAGCTGACATTACACGGATACAGACATTACACGGATACAGATGTACAAACATTTTGGGTATATGTGACCTGAGGTGTGGGAAACAAAAAAGTACTTGACCTTACTTTAAGGAAATCAAAACAAAACAAAACAAAAAAAACATGAAAAACAGTTCTCATGGGTTATACCTCTTATGACGTGCAGGTTCATGTATTGCCAAGGGAGTTTTGCGGGAAGTCGACGTTCGAGTTGGCGATGATGATGATGAAGTGGCTGCCTCTGTGGCTGGTTGACAAGATCCTGTTGATTCAGGCATGGTTGATACTGGGAAACACAGAGAGCTATGGGCTGAAAAGGCCGTCAGTTGGTCCAATGGAGCTCAAGAATGCCAAGGGGAAGACCCCTGTTCTTGACGTTGGTGCCCTGCAAAAGATCAGATCAGGTGACATCAAAGTGGTTCCTGGAATCAAGAGGTTCTTAAAAGGTGCTGTGGAGCTCGTTAACGGCGAAAAACTCGAGATCGACTCGGTCGTTCTTGCCACCGGGTATCGCAGCAACGTCCCGTACTGGTTACAGGTGAGAAAATGTTCCATTATTTTCCCCCTCTTTTAACTTACCGACCCTTTGGATCGTGAGAAATGACGAGAAACAAAAAGGTCATGGTCGTAAAAATTCATCATTTTTTCACTGTTTCTCGTCCCTTTCTCGCTGTCCGAAGGGGCTGATAGTATTATTTTAAAAGTTGACAGTTATGGTTGTTGGTCTTTTTGTCCATTTCATCATACATCAGCTGATCTTGTTGTTTTCCACCGTCCAGGAAACTGAATTCTTTTCCCAGAATGGATTCCCAACGTCACTATTTCCGAACGGGTGGAAAGGGAAATCTGGTCTCTATGCAGCAGGGTTCACCAAGAAAGGGCTATCCGGTACATCTGCAGATGCTATCAAAATCGCGCAAGACCTTGAAGAGGTCGTTGTTGAAGATTTGAAGCAGAAACAGCGGAAAGTCTCTTGCCATCGACGGTGTATTTCGCAGTTGTGATCACCCAAGTTTCTATCTAGGCTAATTGTCATCGACGGTGTATTTCGCAGTTCTGATCACCCAAGTTTCTAGCTAGGCTAACTTTCCCTCTCAGTTCTCACTGTAGATAAAAGTGGCATTTTTTGGTTTGTAAAGATAGAACAATCATGTACAAATACAAAGAAAGAACCAAACTACAAATAGGACAGAGACCAGCACTCCCCCCCACAAAAGTCCATGTTTTGACCAATGTTTTGGGCATTTTGTATACTGAGGGTGATCAACTATAATGACAAAAGATCTTCCCCTCCTCTCTCTCTCTCTCTCTCTCTCAATTAATTTTCAAGTTGCACTTACGATTCTAGGCAGTAACGCAGCTTGGCAAGATTGGTTTCGGGTATTGATGGTGATTCTCAAATATCAAAGCATAAACTGTGATAAAATGAGAGAGAATGCAATAGGAATAGATGTAGAAGAAATAAAAAAAGATAGCGAGATCTTTCATTCTCAATTAAAGATCCATGGTGAATCAAACGAGTTATCGATCAAAGAATGTTCTAACGTTTCAGGTTAATTCAGTTCCCCGTTAATAGTTCTACCAAGTTTTTTGCGACAACTTGGCCCGGTCCAGCTGACCATGGATCTCCTTTCGGCCTGAACACTTGGTCTTAGAAGGTATACCTAAGAAGGTGACATGTAGTTCTCACTCGCGCACTTCCCCCAAATTTGGGGCATTACAATCTTTCCCAACGTCGGCGTTGCGTAGTCCCAGCAACCTCCCCTGGTGTCCGTGGTGGCAGAATGCATTCTACGTACCTTTCACTTGGACGAGGGTGAGGCTCTGATACGACTAATGTCACCCCCCAAATCCAGGAGCATGACGGGCTTCGTGTTCTCTCTCTTCATTAACTGCTTATCTGTCCTACTACATTATTTTCATCATCCTCAACAGAAACTAGGAGTATAATCTATAGATAGAATCTTACCTACATTATTTTCCCTGCATACCTATCGGACTTCCTTTCAAGGAGTTGCCCCCACTAATTCAATGTTATCAGATCAGCAACTTGCTGATCAACATCTATAGGCAGATGGGTAGGTCCCCTTAAAGGGTGATAGGCCCCACCTCCATCATACTCACTACCTTGTTTCTCTCTCTTCTGAACAATGGCCGAATTCCATATGGCTGCATAATACTCTTCACTGATTACATAGTATAGTAAACAAAATAGTTGTGAAAGTTTCTGTTGCCTAGCACATGGATAGAGCCACAAGGCCTCAATGATAGGCAAAGCTAAATGTTCTCTGTAAAGCATCAAAAAAAATTCAGCTGGAATTCACATACACTAGCAGAACTATTGCCTAAATATAAAACTGCAAAGAAGGGTTCCATCAAAAGACCAAAAAAACGAGGACTGATCACTTGCAAACTCCTAATAGGTTCACAAAGATCGAGTCTAGTTGATATAGTTTTTGCATGCTAGTTTAGTCGTTTTCCGTTTTCCACCTTCGTTTTCTCATCGTTTTTAGTGAGAAAAAGTGACGAAAAATTTTCAGTTCTTGTACTTGTATCTTTTTCATTGTAGTACAAAACAATGTCCAGAAACTCTAATACCTTGGTGTTTCCTGATAAGTGACTTGTTTTGAATTGGTTTTCCTGAACACACTTCGCCTAATAAGCTGCTATGTTCTATGATAGATCAAAACCAAAAACAGAAACGACGACGATATCCAACAGGTTAGCAAACCATTTCCAGCACAACCCCGGGCATTGTTCTGGGTATGTCCAAACAGAGTCTGGAGACGAGCCATATGTGTCCTGTACCATGTACCCGAAACTACAAAAAGGCTTTTCATTTTGGTGGCCCATCTACCCTCTTCACTACCGCACACTCAAATCTGGAACGCTATTTTCTTCCCAGTTGATTGCACCCACCAGCTGCATATTGGGTCCTGTTCCATCTGGGATCACTCAAATGCTTTAGCAACCTCATAGCCACCTTCTCATCTGGACATTCCAACTGACTCATCAAAAAAGAAAGGGAAAACAAGAGACATGGGTTGGCAACCAGGCTCACTTTCTACTTTCTCAATCCCATCAAAGGGCCCATTTGCTTCTACTTGTTACTGGTTCACTCACCCCGGACTGGCTGTTAGAATTACTTTCAGTACATTATATCAACTTGCAGCTTGGATGGCTACCACAGTATATATCACTAATGCGCAGCCCTACAAAAGAAAAATATTATCTCAAGTTGGATTGGTAATTTAAGCATATTGGATGATCTTGATCCATTCCTTTGTATCATAGTGGCTTGATTGCGCAGATCTCTAGTAATGAATGCAAGTGCCAATGCTGACACCAAACCTGGTGAACCTGCCTGGCTGCCAAACCTGCCTGATCAATCACCCAGTTCAGCAACTAGTTCCAACCCAATATCATCAAAATTATTGCTACAGCATGCACTAAAAGTTCCTTACATAAAATGAATAGTGTTAGAACTACAAAAAATTAAAAATGTAGTGGTCCGAATATTCTGGTTCGGCCATGTCTCCCACGATGCTCCCTTGAAGCTCAGGCTCGGCCATGTCTCCCTCGATGCTCCCTTGAAGTTTAGGCTTGGCCATGTCTCCCTCGATGCTCTCGGCCATGTCTCCCTCGATGCTCCCTTGAAGCTCAGGCTCGGCCATGTCTCCCACGATGCTCCCTTGAAGTTTAGGCTCGGCCATGTCTCCCTCGATGCTCCCTCGAAGCTCAGGCTCGGCCCAGAGCTAAGCAACTGGGCTCGGCCACCATTTGGGGGCTGCTACGCAGACGACGTTCGCCTAGCCCGAATTCCCTTCGGGCTCGGCTACCCCCGCGATCTTACGGGCTCGGCCACCTGCACACTCACGTGTCGCCCCGCGTGCTGAGGCGGTTACACCAAAGGATAATCATGAGCGCACGTGGAATGTGCCAGCTCACACCAAAACGGTTACCAGATTCATCCGGTGACGTCACGACGACGCCACCTGGCCCGCACAAGGCACGTGCCCGTGCTTGGAAATCAAGTCAGGGAGCTCTATAAATACCTAGCGATGGTAACCCTAAACAGGTACATGCTACTGCATACTCACTATCATAATCTTCGGCCTACTCTCTCTGCACATTACTTATCCTCACGCCGGAGGGCCTTGCCGGGACAACCCCCGGTCTGGTCTTTAGTCGTGCGCTTACTGTGCAGGCTAGGAGAAGACTCAACCATCAAGCCACCAACGGAGGAGAAGATTGAGGATCACGGGCCACACAAAAAATTAGGAAGGAATCACCGGGACATTTCTTTATGACTCTTCCTATTACTTTGACTGTCTCAATGTTCTTCCTATTTTTTCCATACGATGCTCTCCCTTATATTTCCCATAGTCATTGGCATGGGCTGAGTTATCACTACAGTAGTAAAATAAACTGTCAAAACATATCTTATTTTGACAGAACGGAGGTTGACACTGTAATATATAGGGTGAAAGCCTTTGCGCAATGGCAAAAATCTGGGGTGCCAAGCATCAGAAACACGGGTCTCAATCCCTTTCCTGGCACTTCCAAGTAAACGGAGAGAGGAGACCGGAGCGCAACAGTGGCTAATGTCCTTTTAGAGATTGATTTACACTGAAGAATAGCTCGTATCATTTCCCAGCTAGATTGGCCAAGAGAACTAGCCCATGCAGTCTTTTAACCGAACGTCCATCCAAACCATCTAATTCCACAGTGCCTTCTAATCATTTCCAAGTTAGTATCAAGACTCCCATTTTTTGTCCAGAGAAAATTATACGGGTCCTCAGATTGAGGTTTTGCACTGTATAATAAGGCCAAAAGAAGGCAAAGCGTGTTTCGTTATGGATAATGGGCTTGATCTTGGTGTGATGACGGTCCTTATAAGATTAGTTTTTCATGGTTCCTAGAGGTCCTAAGTTAATTTGGCAAACGCTAATTCAATAAGTGTTCAGTTGAAGTGACTGAACAAAAATAGCCACATGTTCCAGAACCCAAGAGGCTATTTTTATTCAAAAACCGTGTTGGGTAGTGGATATGGATTCGATTCAAATGATATGCGAAAACACTACATATCCGTTGTAATAATAATGATGATGCAAACTACGATTGGGTTGAATAAAGATGGGATATGATAATTTACCCTCAACCCTGGCCAGCAAAAAGAGTTGTGGAAATTTTTTACGAGTTCTTGGCTTGGCTGCTGTAGCAAACCTTGTTTCAACACCTTCGTTAAATACATAAACAACTTCCACTCCTGTGTCAAACCTCTGTGCCATATCCATTTCCAGTTTATTATGTCATAAAAAGCCAAAAGTATTTTGTTAATAATGTAATGATCACAAACAAACCAAAACATGTACCGAATTCAGGACTAAATGCCTCTCCATTTAGTCTCCACTGGAAGATAAACCATAGATTTATCAATCACCAAAAATTTCTAGTTAATGAGTTTGACAAATTACTATATCTCTCAAACAAACTGAACATTGGGACAAAGTAGTACTATTTCTTCTGTATGAGGAACTAAGAAAAAAAAACCACTACCATTAAATTCAAGAATCAGCCTTGAGTTCTTCTACAGTCCACATGTTCAGCTCAGTCCGCATGTTCAGCTCCAAAGATACAGTGACGTGCTCTTCTACAGCTGAGAACCAGTTATCCTCCTTGGGCATGTAATTGCTTGTATACCACTGACAGATTGCTCGAGCAATGCCTATTACATAAAGTCCACAGTCGTATCCATTTGATTGTTGTGGCGTTGGGCACTCTAAGAAGCTAGGTTCAGCAGAAGGGGCTCCCATCGATTCGGTTGCTCTTCCTTTGTCCTTTTTTTTCTTGCTTTTGCCTCCTCCTTAGTACAAAATCCTTGTCAGTAAGAACCTCTTCGGTGCCCATGAGATGGGTCTGCAGATAGTGATAAACCAAAGGAAAAAAATCCAGTATGAGTCAAAGCATCAAGCCAGCAAACCTGACAAGTGACCGGATTATTACAATGAAACTATGGATGCATGACATCTGGTAGTTCACCCGTTCACGAAGGTGGATAACTTCTTAAGTTTCACATAACCAAATCAAATCTACAACACAAATAGTATGCAAATCCAAAGAGCTGCATCGACTTACCGAAGGGGGGAAACAAAAAAAAAAAGAAGTAAAATAAGAGCCGCACCAGAATGTTTAGAATGCCAGTATCGACAAATAGGAACTACAGTGTTCCTTCCCTTTTATCAGGAGTGTTTCATATTCTACAAAAGCCCCCCAAATCTGAATCTTTTTTAAGGCTACCATTGCAGCTTGTTAAGCATTTTTTCAGTGTTCTTTTAGGCTGCTTTGTTTGTCTACGTTCCTTTTAATCTTGCTTACTTTATACATAGCCTTGGATTCTTAACTTTCCTAAATCTAGTAACTAAATTTTCCTTCTTAATTTTCCTGTTCACAACTCCAAAAAGTTCTATAAACTCAACTTTTTCCCCAAATTCATATCGTGTAGAATTTATTTCGACGTACTTATTTCATTGGTTTCTACCATTAAGAAGGGGACAAAGAGTTTTTCCGGCTGGATCGGTCACAAAAAAGAAAACTCAAGACTGTTTCTTTGGCCCAAATCTTGTTCTTAAAAATAAGAGAGAGAATATAAAATGCAATGTTGGCTTTCTGGGTGAACCCTTGGCTTTACGACTCATGAAAACAAAAATAGTTCAGTCAAAAGATAAAATTTGGAGAAACACACAACAAGAACAACAACTAGTTCAAGTTCTTAAATCCAAAAGCTGATCATGGTGGTGTTCCGCTCAGCAAAAGTTGTAGCACTTTTTGTTTTTACTCAAATTTTTTATTCGTGTTGTTAGTTTTGTGCTAAATTTTTGTGTGAATTATTGATTAATCTCGATGAGACAATCGGAAAAGTAAATTTTTTTTTACTTTTACCCAAGTATTTTTGGAAATATACGAGATTATGCAAAAAAAAAAAAAAAAACCCTCAACTTTTTTGACTTTTTTAGTTGAAAAGTGGATATTTCTCAAAATATTTAATATATATTTTTGCGTTTGTTAGTTTGGCGCCAAATTTATATGAATTATTGATTCGTCTCGACGAGAGAAATTGAAAAATCCAAAAATATTAACTTTTACTCAATTACTCAAATATTTTGAAAAATATCCACTTTTGAGCAAATAAGTAAACAAACGGCCTATTTGGAACTTTGGGGACAGGAAAAAATCAGTTACGAACGGATTTTTTTTTTTTGCATAATCTTGTATATTTCCAAAGAGGGACAGGAAAAAATCAGTTGCGAATGGAAAAAATTTCAAAAGCCAAAGTTAAGAAACTAAGTAAACAAACGGCCTATTTGGATCTTTGGGGAAAAAGAGGAAAAAAAAAATGAAACTTTGAAGAAAATATGGGGAAAAAAATGAACTGTGCTTGATTCTTTGTTTCATTATTTTCTTTCAAACTAATTTTTCCTTCCTTCCTTTCTTTTTCTTTTCTTTTTTTTTTCCAGGTTCAAACAAACCCTAAAATTTTAAATACTAAAAAAACAAGGAACAGAATTTCCAAATACACCTCGGACTCGGATATATTCAGAATCTTCTGATGTATGTGGCCTTAGACCGATTCCAAGTCTCGGAGTTATTTTTAAAGTTGTGTTCCTAAAGGTTGCTACGAAAAACCAATATTTTGGAATTTTGGATTCGATTTATAGGTAATGAGTGTAGAGTAATGATTGAAAAAAAATAGATAAAAAGAGAAATAAAAATAATAATTTGAGAAAAATAGAATAATAATTAGAATTCAAAATTTAAAAATCCTGAAAAAAAAAAAGATTTTCGGCGAAGGGGGCAACAAGCAAATACGATTAGCGGAGGAAGAAGGTTGTAAATTTAAAACTCCTCTAAATACAGGGCAGAGAACAGAGAGAGAGAGAGAGAGAGAGAGAGAGAGAGAGAGAATGGCAGGCACGTCTAGTCTTCTCACGCGAGGCTTCAGCACCCTATCCCTCAGCACTCACTCCATCTCTCCAATCCTAAAACCATCCCCTTGTTCACCCCAAACCCACTTGGGCCACAGCACTACAATCCACAGAAGAGCTAGATTCACCTTCCACGGTCCAACGAAAGCGGGAACCATCACGGTTCGAGCCATGACCGCTTCTTTCGGCTCTCGATTGGAAGAGACCGTCAAGAAGACAATCACTGAAAACCCAGTCGTCGTCTACTCCAAAACTTGGTGCTCGTGAGTCCCCCATCGGTTCCCATCTTTTTTTTCGTGAATTAAGTTGAGAATTGTTTGATTCTTTTGTTGGAAAGATTTGATATGAAGCCATTGAATTTGCGGTGAAGGTACTCGTCCGAGGTGAAATCACTGTTCAAACGGCTCGGTGTGCAGCCACATGTTGTTGAGTTGGACCAACTAGGTGCGTTTTCTACTCTTTTTTTTGGTAACTCGGGTGTCCGGGCCAGCTTTCTACTTCTCCATCAATAGACTCACTGAATTATATTACTCCTATACAGTGTGAATATAGCATAAGGGTAGTTACTCATAGCCATCTACGTTTGTTGAATATGTTGATTCCTGTAAAAGCAAAGAACTGATAATTGATATACGTGGGGGATAGGGAAAGATGCCAACTTTGGGTATTCAAGTGCCTAGGTTGTCGGGCAAACGCGACTCCATTTATAGGATGTATTGGGTCAAAGTTAATACGCCGGATTGCAGTGGGCGGATTGCTTTTTCTGAATGTCCTTTGTTATTGAATCGAAATAGCATTTGCGACAAGTGAACAACTCACTGTACTGAGAGATCCAGAAGCATTCCGACAGGTAAATACGAAAGATAATATGGCGCGGTTGATCTTTAGTCGTACATATGGAGGTAGTGAGTCTAGTGACCAGTGACAAAACATGTAGTATGCCGGTAATATGTAGGCATCCGGAGCAACTTCTACTTAATGTCAACTATTCAATTTCATCTGGAAAACCCTGCTTATACTAGTTATGTCAGAGAAATATGCTGTCTCAGTCTGACCAACTCAAGTTTAGTGCACAGGATTATGAGATTATTATGTCACTCAACTGTTAGTTTGCAGTTAATTGTCGATTCTTCTAAAAGTTGTGAAAGGGTGCAAGGAAGTCTTCTATCAAGTGGAACTTGTTCCTAACCTTATACGTAAATTGCATATCAGGTTGATATCTGTTGTGTTGCATACTCTCTAGTCTCGATCAAGTAGTCAATGGTCAACCCATCCTTATTCCGGGTTTGGAGCTTTTTACTCTCTCCAGCTCTATGTTTAAATAGGTAAGCCAAGTTTTCCCATTGGTTTGGTCAAGCTTTCAAGTCAACCTCGGACACTCGCAGCCTTCTTGACTACTGAAGCATGGATGTTTGTATGGAGCCAAAGTAGAAGAAAAGCGAGAAACACTAGCCTTGAGATAGTTGTAGGGCTTTGTTAGCTTCTTTGCTATTACCGTTCCTTTTGTATGAATGTGGAAAATATGAGGGAGTATTAGTTGCAGCTGGTTTCACTCACAACTCATTTGTAGACAACGCCATACATAAGCCGTTATATTATAGCATCAAATCTTTTATTGCATAGATCATATACTCCCTCCGTCCCAAAATGATTGTCCGGTCCGCAAAACGGAGTGATAAAAATAATGCAATTTTTTCAAAAAAAAATTCAAACTTTTTTCACAAATTAAAAATACTCATTGATATCTAGTAAGTTGTTAAAAAACTTTTGATTTTTTCTTGCAAAAATTGTATTATTTTTAACACCCCGTTTTGTGGACCGGACAAATATTTTGGGACGGAGGGAGTATAATACATGAACCTCTGATGTGTATTTAATCCACAGCAGTTAAGACTCGTTGTATAGATAGCATCAAATCTTTTATGACATAGATCATATATAATACATGAACCTCTGATGTGTATTTAATCCACAACAGTTAAGACTCGTTGTATAGTTGTCATACATTAGATGAAGCCACTTATCGTGCAATGTGGTATTGCAAAAATAATCCAATGGAGGTAGTAGGTATTTTCATATATGTAAATGTGCACAACAAAGACATAATGTGGGTGGTGAATTACATTTTCGAGTGATGATGTCACAGACCATATAGGTCCTTTGAGTAATGGCTTGCTCGCCTATCTGGTATGTGCGTCTAAACTACAATTAAGTACAGACCTTCTCGCTAAGATAGAAGAAGACATATTTGTTCATCAAATACTCGTTACCTTCCTTTGACGAGCTGTTATCAATTTCGTCATTGACTCTCGGGACAGCTTCCTTTTTTCGTTATTTGTAGACGGATTGGGGACAGCTTCTTATCTTTCAAGTTTAACAGACAAAATGTTCTTTCCCATTTGATGAAAATAGGATTGAAGTAAGCATTGCATATCCTTATTGTATAGTCTTGCTTAATGCTGATGCTTTCTTTCTTCTCAATTTCAGGTCCCCAAGGACCACAACTGCAGAAGGTTCTAGAAAGGCTAACAGGACAACATACTGTCCCAAACGTTTTTATTGGTAAGAAGGGCTTTTTGAATGATAAATACTTAGTTCAGTAACTTCAGTTAACTGTAAAGTGTGGGGAACTGGTGTTGCTTGACATTACTAAGCGGATTTGACTTTTGAGATGTCCCACCTTCGCTGGAAGGGGATGGCTGATTGGGCAAAGGATCCCACAGCTCCCTTTTTCCTGCTAATCTCTTCTTTCACGTGTTATCACTTAATGGTTTATTGAACAAGGATAATTCTCATTTGATTTTTTTCAATATTTTTATCTTGAGGAATCAAGTACCTCTGACCCTTTGGCTAGAGATTGCAAGTATAAAAGCTGATTCCAAGCTGTTTATGGTGACCAAGTGGATCACCTATTTAGGCATTCGTACTTTACTTAACTACTTGTTAATGGGAAATTGTTTTGGAATGGGATATTAGTTGAGTCCTACCAAATGACTTGCTCTTTTTTTGGCCAAGGACTTCCCTTCTCCTCTCGTGACTTCCCGGGGTTAAAAGGGTGCTGACTGCTGAAGTATTTTGTTGGAAACGTGCTCTTGCAGCTGCTTTTTAGAGGAGTTTGTTCAATTTTTCCCTGCTTAGTTGGAAAGGACTAGTTGATTTTTAAAACCGAGTCAATTGGAAACTGGTGGCATTAGAAAGACTCGAAAATAACTGTCTTTGTGTTCTTTGGATGGATAGAGTTGAGTGGCCTCCAAAGCAATACATTTTTGGAGATCCATGAACCTTTCTCATATGATAGCAATAGGGGGATAAGCTGATATTGTTGTGAGGGTCAATCCCACATTCTTTTGGATCTCATTGCTTTTCGTGTTTCTTATGCGAGCTGTTCAAGTTGTCCCATTACTATGGATTTTAGTGTGTTGGTTACTTTGTTCATTGTTTAAGTTCTAAGGTCATATCTATTCTGCAGAAAGAAGTGCATATATTCTTCATCAGAAGTATTTTTTTTGTTGGTTTAACTTGGTTATTCAAGGAAATGATGGCTGAAGTATTTTTTGTCTTTTCCATGACCAGGGGGAAAACACATTGGCGGTTGTACAGGTAAACTTGTTTTTTTTTCTTTTAGCGTAAATACGCCCGGTCAACCTTTTTTTATCCAATGTCCTTGAATTTGTTGAGGTTTATTGAGGAGTTGGATTGTAAATATATGACAAATGGTTAATATGCATAATACCTCAAGATCAAGTTAATTGGTTTGCCCGTCAGTGATGATTCTTAATTTCTCCTCTCAAATCCTTTATGCTTTCTTTTCGTTTTGAATTATAGATTGGAATAAAGTATAATACTGAGAAGCTTGACCTTCCTGGCCTTATACTTTCTTCTATCGCAAGTGCCTCGTTCGTTTCTCGAAGATTGTGGCCATTTATGTTACTAGAACGGAAATGTAAATTTTGCTCTTATTGTTCTTGCTTTTTGCTTACAGACACTGTTAAGCTATATAGAAAAGGGGAGCTTGAATCTTTGCTGTCAGAAGCTGGTGCCAGCAAAACAGAAAGCTAAAAGCCTTGATCTTCTCATTCTTTGAAGATTGGCTTTCTTTGGTGTCCTTGGGGCTTCATAACAAGAATATGGAATATTTCTCTCTTTAAGAAGTGAAATTCTTTTCCAGTGAGATCAATTCGTTGTTGCGGTCCAGAAGAGATACTTATGTATCTGCTAAATGAAAGTGTATATTGGACTCGTGGAATTTCATTGACAACGTCGATTGCATTCGAACCTTGTTTTGTTCTTTCAGTACTATCTGACGGTGGAAGCATGGCTTTCGATCGAAAATGGCTTGAATGAATGAACTTTTCTTCTTATATGTGTTCTACGTATTGGATCATGGGGTAGGAACTGTCAATTTCCGATCAAAAGAATGAGAGCTTTGCTTCTTGTTTGTTCTACCAATTACCAAGTAGTATCTCTTTTTCCTGGTTACCTTAACAAGCTTCAATTTATGTGTTTACAGAATCCTAAAATTTGTGTGTTGCACTTGGAAGAATTTCTTTCTGTTTTCTTCTTTTTCTCAGAGCGATGTAAATCTGTTTCAGGTTCTAGGCAGGAATGAACCTGAAACAGATTATTGGCTTAACGGTTGTGTAGCTGCACTAAATCCAGTATCGCCCCTAAGTCTTAGGGGCTTGTGAATTTACTTTTCTACAAATCATAAAGAACAAATTTTCTTTGAACTTTAGGAAGAAAATTCACCTAATTCTGGTAACAAAAAAAAGAAAAAAAAAAAATCATCTGCTCGACTACTCACAAACAATGTTTTAAAAGTCGGCCGACTACTCCTCGCCTAGGCACTATGCGGTGGTTCAGTGCTTAGATTAGGCAGCCGACTATTTGACATCTAGTCCCTGCTTGGGCGCTTAGGCAGGTGCCGAGACACTAGACGTATTTTTTTTGGCCCGACTAGTGTTTTAACGACATTTAGAACATTGCTCAAAAAATTTCAGAAACTTCTTAATAAAATATAAAAAGAAGGGAAAATGGTGGGAAAAGACAAAACATTGCTGTAGGAATAGAGCAACGTGGTTGTATGAGGATCAACCGAAAATCCAAACTGCAGAGAGAGAAAACGCACCGGGGCTCATGTTAGCACAACTCCTTGGGACAGTTCTTGGAGCTCAAAAAGAACGGCGGCCATGGCTTTGGTGACGAATCTATCCTACCTAATCTGGTGCTCTCAGCTTCATCCCAGGAACAACCACCACCCGTCGGGCTTTTCCCGCCAAACCCCCGGTCACGATTTGCAGTTGAATCACCGGCCTTTATTCACTTCCTCTTCCGCCGATGCCTCATTTCCCCCGCCGCCGCGTTGGACATGGCCGTCGCCACCGTCCACTTCCCTCACCTGCTCTGCCACCAATAGGCCCACCTCTCCTTCCTCAGAAATTAGGTCCTCTCTCTCTCTCTCTCTCTCTCTCTCTCTCTCTCTCTCTCTCTCTCTCTCTCTCTACTTGGTTTCAAATATTTGGCTAGTTCGATTTATGGTTTTACGACGTGTTTAATCTATTGGTTGCACGCTTTGGTAGTATTGCTGGTACATGCATTAGAGATGGTAAAAACAAGTAAATAACAAAGTGAAAGTGGGATGATGGTGCATGCTTGTAACTAGGTACGAAAATCACTGATCAACTTGATTTTGTGTTGATTCGAATTTAGTGTAGGAATATCGAACATTTAAATACTTGCAGATGTAATTGGTGAGATCAATTTTTTTTTTTTTATAACCGAGGAACAGCCCTACAACCGAGCCACAATTGGACCTGACTGTGCAACCCAAACCTCGGGGGAACTAGCGCGGCCACATCAGTCACGGCTCCCCACTTACACTTACCAAGGGGAGTTCTCCCAAAGTCAGTCATTCGCCCTTACCACTGGGGCAACCCCTGGGTGTGTGGTGAGATCATATTGTGTTTGGATGAGGTTATATCTTTGTGCAAGAACTGTCCTTAAACATTCAAATACCTGCAGATGTAATTGGTGAGATAAACTATCATATCAAGAACCGCGCGTCCTTAGTAACTTAGGTTTTTCAGAAGACTTTTCAGTTATGTTATGTTCGTCGAATGATAAGTCTGGGTCGGTTTATATCTTAATAAATTAGAACCTTATCAGTTGCGGAGTCTTAGGGCTTAAAAGCTTCAGCTAAAGATACAGTGAAGGCCGTAGGACATGTTATGCATATTTTTCTTCTTTCTTTCAAAGCTGTGGAATGCTATAATAAAGCTCCTCAAATAGTGTGCATGTATTTTGGCTTCATTTCTCTTTGTTTTGTCTGTTTAATTTCTTAGCATAGGAATAATTGTAAGTTGTAAATGGTGCATAGGTGTAGTTAGGCTACGAGCACAATGGCGGTCAAAGAGTCGTATGATACCTGAATGATACCCTGTATAATGTTAAATCGTTGATTTCTTCAATAAGCAGGTCAGACTTTTATTCTCTTATTTATTCCTTCCAACATCTTTCTTCATGGGTAAATAGCTATCCCAGCATTGTATTTGTGCATTAAACGATGTGCCTTGTGTTCTTGTTCGTTGGGGAATAGGTTCCGATCCAAAGTTCTTCTTTTATGCTTTTTATTTCTCTTTTCCCTTTTATGAATGGCTGAGGAAAGTTTTTGAAAGGTTGGGACTGTTGATTTAGCAGTGTATTCTTTGGAACTGTATGATGAATTACAGTTCCCAACTTGGTATCTGACCTTTGTTTCTTTTACCCAAATGTTTCTGCGCTCAGGTTCTGTTTTACAAGTGAGGCCCTCCTTGTAATCATCATTTTGTTTCTTCTTCAGTTCTTCAGCCAAGATACGAAGCGAAGTCCTTTCTCCCTTCCGGACTGTGCGGATGTTCTTCTATCTTGCTTTTATTGCAAGTGGTTCTCTTGGAGGACTAATAGCCACCTCACAACTTATTGGTGCATTGGGAAACTCATCAAGAGCAGCTCAAGTCCCTGACATTCTCATGGGCCTCGGCATTGATGTGGGGGCAGTTTCTGTCTTTGCATTCCTTTATTATAGGGAAAACAGTGCTAAGAACATTCAGTTGGCTAGACTGTCAAGAGAAGAAAACCTCTCAAATCTAAAGCTCCGTGTAAGTGAGAAAAAGGTTATTTCTGTCAACGACTTGAGAGGGATTGCTCGCCTTGTCATACTTGCTGGCCCCGCGTCTTTCATCTCCGAGTGTTTCATGAGAAGCGAGCCTTATACTGAGGCACTTTTGGAACGAGGAGTACTTGTGGTGCCTTTTGCTATGGATGGGAATTCGCCTAGTTTTGAATTCGACGAGAGTGAAGAGATGGAGGAGATGACCAGTAGAAGGAAGAGGCTTTGGCAGCTGGTTCCTGTTTATACAATGGAGTGGTCCAGGTAATAGGCTATGCATAGCAAGTATGTTCAGTTCATTTGGGTTTGTTGCAACTCTCACCCTACTTGGTTTTGTGTCTTGTGAACAACAGGTGGTTGGATGAGCAAAAGAAACTGGCGAATGTCTCCCCTGAATCTCCTGTGTAAGTAATCTGCAATCGTTACTTGTGTCTTCTTAACCTGAGGGAGCTCAGGGAATAACGGTTTTAGTCTTTTAATTCCCCGTAGCTTCTGGACGCTTCACTCATTTCCAATATTATGTTGCATGGACTCTTCTAAGTTCATTTAGTGCTTATTTTGTGCACCGGACACTTGGGTAAGATTATGGCATAACAAGGCAGCCTGTGCAACATACAAGCAACCTAATCTGAGCTTACCATATATCTGTGCATGAAACCCGTGTATTATGCCTGAAATGACGCATATTGTACTCAACATTTTGGCCTAGAAATAAAAGAGTATAACAAGAAATTTGTTTCTTTTTTTTCACATTCCTTGGAAATGGAATAAGATGGATTGAATGCCAGTCACATACCCGCACCCTCGAACTATTTCCGTAGTCCATACAACAGAAGATCCAGTTATGAGCTTTATATATTTTGGGAGTGTTTATGTGCATCATCTTTGAAATATCGTGTATTCCCAGTATTCTCACGCAATTAAGTACTGTTTGGCTAAGAAAGGATGCTTTTTTTTATTTATTGTGCAGGTACTTATCTCTACGCATTGATGGTCGTGTTCGCGGCAGTGGCGTCGGTTACCCTCCGTGGAATGCTTTCATCGCTCAATTACCACCGGTAAAGGGGATTTGGTCCGGTCTTCTTGATGGCATGGATGGAAGAGTTCTGTAAAAACAGGGTTCCTTTCCTCTTTGTAGTTTATAATCCCTTTGTTTAACAGGTTTTATTTTCATAAAGCAATTGGGGGAAACCATCAATTTTAAATTTTGATATTTTTGTATATGAAGATGTGAAATTTGAACGCTTTATTTTGTTAGTTCAAGACCTGACCACTGGATGTCCCTAAATACAACAAAATCCAGGGAACATGATGCATCCAATGTATCATTCACTTGTCTTCTCTCTTTCCATTTGATGTGATGCTTGTTATTTTGGGCTTTAAAATTCTTGCGCACGGAATTTATTTAATCTTTTTTTTTTTTAATCTATCTCTCCTCGTTACCCAAACCAAACATGGTAGTTTGTTTGTGAATTAATAAAATAACACTTCTCAGTAGTGTACAACGTTCATCGTTGAGTTTCGGATTTTTATTAAAAGGGTTTAATGTACAACAAATGTATGTGCAAGAGTTAATCTACATAGAATGTAGGCTTATCATTGTTGTTTACTTGTGCACTTGCATGTGTACGTCGATACGGTATTTAAAATTCGCTTAAGCTCAGCAGCAAAAATGTACTAATATTATTTTACAATTGAGCTAAAGCGAATCTTACTATAATACTACTAGTTTGGTGATCTCATATATGTGAGAGTAGACCGCAAATATTAAATGCCAACACGCAAATGGAGTAAAAAAAAAAATGGATGCTAAAGATTTTGGTAGATTTTATTCTGTTATATTACATCAGCAGAAAATTAAACAACTGTACCTAAGTAAAGGGTAAAGAGTAATTAAACTAATCCAAGTTTACCAAAAGCGCAGGACCTGATATATCATCAGAGATGGCTCCCAAGCCTGCAGCGTGTTCTAATTGTGTCCATCTTTGTAGTATTTTGTTCTGCGGATAACTGAGAAAACTCCCTCTCTCTCCTCTCTCTCTCTCTCTCTCTTGTCTGTATGGTTGCCTGTCGTCGTTTACAGCGGAGATATCAGAGCCACATACCCAAGCATTGCAAAACCCCTCTCTCTCTCTCTCTCTCTCTCTCTCTCACACACACACACACACACACACTCACACACTAGTACTATTACGCTGTCTGCGCCACTGAAGAAATCTTCAACACCAACACGCCATAGCCTCTCTCTCTCTAAACCTTTTGATTGTGCTGAGTTCGGATAAACCCTCGCTGCCACGTCAGCATCGGCTTTCTTTCCAGCAATTTTGCCTCGGTCCAGGATTTTCTTGCCAAGCGTCTCAGGATATTTCAACTCATTATTATCTCTTTAATGTCGCTCAAGTTGCATCATCATCAACACCGTAGCTTTGTAAACTCGAGGTTTATGTCTAAATTCTCTCTCTCTCTCTCTCTCTCTCTCTCTCTCTTAATTTGAAGAGTTCTTCTTGTTGCCGAGTGTGCTAGGTTAAATTGTGATTCTTGTGTGTATGATTATTTGTATAGTCTTGTTTGGCTGAATAAGATTAGTTTAGTTTACCTGGGTTGTTGGTTGAAGTGTTGGCGGTGGTGGACATAGGATTTGTGTCCAGCACGGGCCCAAACTATACGGGAAACATATTTCATATGTATATAGTGCTACTTATGAGGTCTGAGGAAAGGGAGAGATTGTGTGTATGTGCGTAACTTGAAATTACAGGAATTTTTTCCTCACATAAGAATTTTAAGAAGAATTTTTAACCCAAAGACTTGCAGGGGCCAATCCTAAAGAAATTTCCTAAATTAACCTAAAAAAACTAGTATAATATGTGAAAACATTTGAAGTCGTGCAGGGGCTGGGGCACCCCCTTCTGTCTGCCACTGAATTTGGGTGTAGTTTACCGGGGTTGTTGACTGAATTGTGACTTGATAAGCATTCCTTATCATGCCTGTAGATAACCCCAATGTTTACGTGATGCTGCTAAGTTGATCTTTTTGTATTGACCAACTAAAAATGGTGAAACCAGATTCTCAATTAACGAGAAAATCATGCATGTAGATAACCCAATTATCGATAGTTCTACATGTCATGCAACTATAAACTTCACATAATCGTGGTATAATATTTGTGTCTCTGTATGGAGCTCATTCTGGAACTCTATATTTGCAGTTCTTCAAATGGATTGCTCTCACGAGAACCAACTAGAACCTGTTTTTCCAACAAAAAGGTGGTTGACTTGGATTGTCTACTGTTCAACTGGGGTCATTCAAAGAAAAGATGCCGTATAAAGCTTTCTTCTTCAGTTCACAGTAATTTAAACCTAAGCTGCAGATTGTTGAATTTTCGGAAAACTCGGTCAACCTCCTATAAATCGAGGGGAGGACATTTCCTTCCCTTTGCCACTGCTGAGGACGGTGTTACTGTCAATGGAAGTCCCCCATCAAGTCGTAGCAGGGGTGTTGATGAAACAAGGGCCAAGCTTGATCAATCACTGCCAAGTAATGATTATAGTGATGGCCTTGTTCAATTGTTACATGATGCCGCTAGGGTGTTTGAATTGGAAATTAAGGAACAGATCTCATTATTAAGAAATTCCTGGTTCTCTACTGCATGGCTTGGTGTAGACCAAAATGCATGGGTGAAGGCACTATCTTATCAGGTTTGTCACGAAAATTTTCATTGGAGTTGGTGTGAATGCTGAATGTTCCAAGTCTTGTCTCTATTTCACTCATGCACAAAGTGCATATCCGCACTGTTGTTACCTAACGGATATGGACACGGAAATTCTAGAGAGAGAGAGAGAGAGAGAGAGAGAGAGAGAGATTACACTAATATCTGATTGTTTATTGATCATTTAGGATTGTTTATATAGGTTTGATTACACTAAAACCCAAACATTTGATTAATAACATTTTTAACCTCGAAAAAAGAAAATAATATTACACTTCTACCCTCGCCGTGTCCCCGAATGTGTCCCTGCCGTGTCCCCCTCCAAAAGTTAATTTAATATAAGGGACATGCCATGTGGCGTGTTTCATACGTGTCCTCGCATGTCTCTGTGTCCAATACGTGGTTACGGCAACCTCTAGGAGTGTCGGTTCTTCATAGGTTGTTACTCATATTTTTAGTAGTTGTCTTCCATGCTTTTGAAAAAGAGATATTGTCAAGAAGAACTAGAGAAGAGACAGTTTAGGGATAGTAGGATACTTACCTGCAATAGGAAACCCATACCCAACTCGTACTTGTGGTGTGACTGGTGTCCTATCCAAATTGTTTTCAGGCATCGAGTTACTACACAATATACTATTTCAGGCCAGCAAATGTGTTCTCATGGCTTCTTTGATTGTTCTTGTTGAATCTTGATGATGGATATACACATAAAGATTCTGAATTGTGATTTAGTGATCCTCTCGCAAGTGGACTTGGCATAGTTACAACTTTTACTTATTACCAAAAAGAAAAACTGACAAGTTACAACCTTTCTTCACTACTTACGGCATACTTGTTTTTCTTTATGAGCTTGTAATATTCTATCCAGAAGGTATCTACATTCTTACTTTGCTACTCTGGGGAATCATGGGAACTTTTGATTTAAGAACTTTTATGATGTTTTGGCAAAGCGTGCTTCGGAGTATGAATTCCGAGTCATTATGCTGAGGTTTTGACTTGAGTTGTGAATAATCAGTTCTTGAACGCTTGTTCATGCCCAACTTGGTTAATATTGGCTATAGATTTTTTTCAGGCTTCTGTGTATGCCCTACTCCAAGCAGCAAGCGAGATTTCATCTCGAGGAGATGAACGAGACAGAGATATAAATGTTTTTGTCCAAAGGAGGTAAAAAAATTTGTGTTCTAATTAAAATGAAATATGGTAATGTAGCTGGTTTTGAGAGGGAGGGAGGGATCATTATTTTTATCTTATAGCTGAAGCTGAGGAGCTCAAACTGTATAACCCTTCGGGCAGTCATATCATTAAATTTATGCATTTAACTTCTATGGGCATGTTTCACAATGTGCTTTATCTAAACATAGAAAAAGGTATTTGAGATTATTGCCGAGGAACAAGATGGAATCACTATGGGAGAGAGAGTTATGTAGATACATGGTTGTGCACCTACCACCATCAGAATTTCATTCTACATGTTTACCTTATTGCAAGTATAATGTTTCTACTAGAGTTAATTTATAAATAAATTATTCACACCATTAATATTTTATCTTGATTCTAGTCATAAATCTGGATAGTTGGGATAAGAATTGGCCCTTTTTGCTTTCAGATTATATATGATCCACGACAACATTCAAGCAAAGGGAAATGGCTGATATTTCATATCTGTGGATGTTTTAGTCTCATTTCGTTTTGGATGGGCTTATAACGTTCCTTGGACGGGCCTATCATGTTCTGAAATTCTAATTGTGTACTTTAAAACAGGATGGATGAATGTTCCGATTCTCTCAGGGTGGTTTTCTGTGAACCTGTCAAACAAAGGAAATGATTTACAAGATGGCTATAAGCCATACAAATTATGTGACTGAGTGGCTACTTGTTCATTTTCAATGATCTCTAATTTTCTCCAGGGTCTCTTTTCTTAAGTGGAGTTGTTAATTCCATTTTTCATTAATGCTAGTTGTGTACTTTTTTTAGTTCATTATCTGTGTTGCTTCCTCTTGAGATTGGCTTTTTGAGGTGGTCTAACCATTTGATTACTGCAGTTTGTTACGGCAATCTGGTCCTCTGGAAAGTGTAATAAGTGAGAAACTATCAACCAAGCAACCGGAAGCTTCTGAATGGTTTTGGTCTGAGCAAGTCCCGACAGTGGTGGCTAGTTTTGTCAATTATTTTGAAAGTGATATCTGCTTTATTGCGGCAACTTCTATGTATGTAGCCAACTCCATGTTATTGAACATTTGTTGTGCCGAACACAAAATTGAGAATATAACAAATCAACAAGCGATAAACAAGAACACAAAGATATATGTGGTTCCGCTCAAGCACAAAGCAAGAACGTACTCCACGGGGAGAAGAGCAAGAAGATTTACTATAAACGGGGGGAGAAACAAAGAGTCGGCTATACCCGTAACTCTCAATGAAGCACCAAACAGATATCTAGGGACAAATCTCTAGTGGAACCCAAAGAGATGAACAAAACCCTAATATCTAAGCCCTTGAACAAAAGAACCATATACCGTAGCAACCCCCAAGGTCCCTATTTATAGGAAAACACCTAAACTGACTTAGCATAGGAATTCTAGTCACATAAGGTCCCGTTCTGGTTTTTAAAAAAAAGAACTTTTAGAAAAGGAAGGTAATTTCAAACTAAAAAATCATGTGGTTACGCAAATAATTTTCCTACCAATATGGATCTTGTTTGATAGATCTCATTGAGATCTTTTAAACGGTGCAAAAGAAATTTGAAATATTATTTTTCATTTTCGTTATATTTGAGTTTAAAATTACCTTCTTTTTGAAAAAGAAGGTTTAGAAAGAAAGCGGAACGGGGCCTAAGCCTAAACCGATTTAATATAGGAATTTTAGTCACTTTCCAACAAATATTGTCTATAGATTGCCTGGTAATCTTAAGTTGCATATTTGTTCTGTTTGTTTCCCAGGTCTGGTAATGGAAGCTGCGTTGGTCCAGGCAATGCAAAGGATATAACACTCATCATGCTGGCACTGAGTTGCATTGCAGCAATCACAAAGCTTGGTCCAACAAAAGTGTCATGCTCACAGTTCTTCTCCATGATACCTGATATAACTGGTAGATTGATGGACATGCTGGTTGATTTCATTCCTATACGCCAAACTTATCGTTCCGTAAAGGATATTGGTCTACACAGAGAATTTCTTGTTCATTTTGGTCCTCGAGCTGCTGCATGTAGAGTGGGAAATGATGGGGGAATGGAAGAGGTTCTATTCTGGGTGAGTCTAGTACAGAAACAGCTGCAGCGAGCTATAGATAGAGAGAGAATATGGTCAAGACTCACAACATGTGAAAGCATTGAGGTCAGCAGTAATGCATTTCTCAATCATGTAACACTTAACTCAATACAACCTGTAGGCATTTTACTTCTGAATAGGTGTTCCATTGATTGGAAAGTTTAAGTGGTCATATAGGTCTGTTTTCTAGTTTAGAGGTTAAATCTATTGTAGACATGTGAGGTGCCCAGGATATGAGCTGTCTTCCCTGTGCCCTCCTCACCTTCTGAAGCAAAATAATTTAGCATGTGAAAGAGTAATTAAATTAGCAACAAAAATGAGATGCTTTAACATATCAGAAAATAGTCGATAATGTTAAATTGAGGATGCTGGAATTAGTACTAATGGTGTAAACTCATGCCGAAGATGGCTTGCTTATGTGTTGTGGTTTCAAGCATTACTTGTTTAAAAGTAGTGTCATAGTGTGTATGTTATAGTCCTCAAGTCTTTGATTCTAGTCCTAGAGCTACGGATATAGTTTCCTTCAAGCAACTATAATTTGCTTTGCTGGAAGCCAAATCCTTCTTTTGATTACCGCTAACAGAGCTTCAGTTACTTGGCTTGTTCTTGTCTGTACCTTAAGGTCGATACTAATAGTACAATACCCTCCATGTTGAGAGGGGCTGACTGGCAGTGTTGGACAGGTTTAGAGAGTCAAATTTTCTTTCAGTTGCTTTAGGAGGTTGTAGTTCCAAGATTTTTTTAGTGTATCTGAGTGATCGCTATTTTGTTGATGGAAAGGGCAGAATTGACTTAGTTTTAAAGGCTGGTGCTTGGATGATGGGACAATGTACTTTTTCAGCCTTTTGGTTTGAATTGAAGCACAAACATTAGAGGATAAATTATGAGGTTTTGATGATAAAACATTGCCACTTTCGGGGATGTGAACTATAATCACTGAGACTTAGTATTTGTGAGAGTCAGAGACCAAGAAGAAGATTCTGATGGTTAATTAAAATCACGCATTCATACTTGTCAAAATAAAATAAAATCACTCATTCAGAGTCAAAAACTTTTGCATAACTTTTCTGTATTGGAGAGGGTGACTATCTGGGTTCCCAAGTGTATCTAGACTTTTGATACAACCTATAGCCCATAATCCACAACATGTTTAGCAAATATTTATATAACTGGAATCCTATTGATTTTGGAACTTAAATGAAATAACTTTTTTTGGTCCAGTTGGAATAATTCTGATACTGTAAGACTCAAAATACTAACTTGATAACAAAAGGTTGTAATGAGCCCCTTGTGAACTTTGTACTTTTTCCAACTTTTCTTCTCATGCTTTATGGTTTGGCATCTTCTTGTGGTTGGTTGATAGAGATACTCTAGGAACACTTTGTAACATGTGAATCATATTAGCTAGTCTGGAGACGAACGGTTTGGCTTAATAGTTTTCTGTTAACTAAGCATTTACCTGTATAATTGTTTGTGGTGTTTGATGATATCGAAGGTGTTGGAAAGGGATTTGGCTATATTTGGATTCTTCATTGCCTTGGGGAGAAGCACTAAATCATTTCTTTCTGCAAATGGCTTTGAAGTTGTCAATGAACCTATTGAAGGCTTCTTAAGGTACAAGTTCTCATGTTAATTTTCAGTTGGCTTGGTTAGTATTTTCACTGCATACTATTTCGAATATAATAGTCATTGTCTCCTTAAAGCAGATACCTTATTGGGGGCAGTGTATTATATTATCCTCAGCTTTCCTCAATAAGTTCTTATCAACTGTATGTCGAGGTCAGTTTCTCTAAACTTCAAATTCATTTGGCAAGATACTTTTGTTTTCAATCTGAGAAGTACGTTCATATAATAGGTAGTTTGTGAAGAGATGGAGTGGCTTCCTTTTTATCCAGGCATTACGAGCACCTCAAAACGCTCTCATGGCCACAAAAGTACATATGAAGGTCCTCCAAATGCTGAAGCCATCCCCCAATTGTTAGATGTTTGCTCTTATTGGATCCAGAGCTTCATCAAGTACAGTAAATGGCTGGAGAACCCTTCTAATGTTAAGGCGGCAAGGTTTCTTTCCAAAGGGTATATAATCTTGTGATTCGTAAGATGAAAATTGATGAGTTCCATGTCCTGTGATTAACTAAACAAAGACCTCTCTATGTTTAGGCACAACAAATTGATGGAGTGCATGGAAGAACTTAAGGTTCGAAGGTAAGCTGAACCCCCCCCCCCCCCCCCCCCCCCCCCTCTCATAAAGTACAATTAGTAAATGCCCAGCACAACCTTCTGAATTGAAGTTTATAATACATTTAATCTCTCTCTCTCTCTCTCTCTCTCTCTACAAACAAAAAAAACTTATTTGAGGCAATTTGGCGCAGGAATGAAATTAGTGAAGGCAGTGTTGAGCAATCTGTTGATAGGATTGGATCTGGCACCTATTCACTGACTGGAAAAGAACCAGATTCTTCTTTTGATAAGGTAGCCCTCAGACTGCTATATGTCTTGTGTACATAGAGGTTTGAAGTGGTTGTAGTTTAAAACCCTATGCCCAAATTCGTCAAAACCCTAACTTCCATTTTGATATAGCATATTTTTGTACAACAATTTTAGTTCCGTAGGACCTGCAAGGCTTTGGCTGTATTTCCTTATAAAGAGGCTCTATTTCAAGTTCTCTCTTCTTGTAAACTAAGCGAACTATATCTTTCAAGCTCTCCGTGTAATCTAAAGAAACTATAGAAAACTTTATAAAAAGGAAAAGAGAGAAAAACAAAGCACTGCCAATTAAGAAAGATTCAAGGTATTAGCGAAAATAATAACGTTATACTTCTAAAGGTCGGTACTGCGATTGGGAAAAAATCGAAAAAGAAAAAGGGATGTAAGTGGTTATGGCCTGCCTATGTTGAGCTAAAGAATGTTGTCCGCATCTTTCTACTTATCATTTTTTTCTTCTTATTGTTCTTCGTTATGATTTCAAAGAAAGAAGAAACAATTAGATGAAATTTCCCTCCTAGTTGAAATTATGCAAGTTTTTTGACCGTGTGATATGTTAGTATGTTGACTTTGGTTCCCAATTCTTTTCTTATTTTTCATGCCGTCGCACATCAGTCTCGTGACTCTCGTTTATATCTCATACTGAGACACATACATTCGAGGTTTGTTGATGATGTGCCCTGGGTAAAAAAGTATCATGTACTCCATGTTTCAACGTCTTTGAGGCATATTATGTTGGAAACTTGCAGCGAAGGGCATCAGAACACTCAATTGTTTGAATCGTTTGCTTCATTGGACACCTGACTATTGTTTTAAATTGTTGTTTTAACAGGCCTTCACAATTTGAATGGTGTTTGGTCACTTTAGCCCTGGTAGAGGGTTTTGCAATCTCCTTATTTTTCGAGTATTATGGTCTTGTCTTTGTATATGTGGACTTCTATGAACCTTTGTTATGTTGTGCAACTGAATGGATGTGGCATTTGCCTTCAGGCAATGGAGAGTGTTGAAGAAGCCCTGTTAAGGCTAGAGGAGTTACTTCAAGAGCTCCATGTGTCAAGTTCTATTTCTGGTAAAGAGCATTTAAAGGCTGCTTGTACTGATCTTGAGCGGATAAGGAGACTTAAGAAAGAAGCTGAATATCTAGAGGCATCTTTTAGAGCAAAGGCAGATTCCCTTCAGCAGGTCTGCTTCTGGATTTCATTTAAGCGCCATAAGTTGTATCCTAGGACAATTTGTTGATTGACAGGGACTGCGTTCTACTGCTGTAGTTTCCTTCTGACCTAACTTATTTATGAGCCACCAACTTGTTACAAATATTCTATTTTGCACATCTTGAAATCTCACATTCTAGTATTTGGCTGATTGGGCTTTTGTTTCTGTTAGATATTGTCATGCATCCTTCAATAACCTTATTATAATACACTCATAGCTTCAAAAATAAGCATTGACTAATTTTTGTTTATAATACACTCATAGCTTCAGAAATAAGCATTGACTAATTTTTGTTTGATATTTTATTTCTCTTCGTCCAAAGTTGGCATAGTTTGTTTTCGGGTCCTGGGACTGGTGGACATTCAAATGCAATTAGAGGTGAACAACCTGTATTTGCATGTAGTTTTCAGCACTTTGTCATGTTACACGAGGCAAAGTACAAAATATCCAGTCTTGTTCATGTATCACCCTTCACCAGTTTTTCAGCCCTCTATATCTAGACATTCATTGGGCTCATTATAAATCTCAATCAGGGTTTTGCTTAAGATAGTGAAAGTGATATAAATAAAAGGGGACTCTGTTCAGCAGGGTTCTAAATTTTGGTATTGGGCCAAGTATCAGTAGTGACACTACATTGTATGGGGCCTATGGGCTGATGCGATCTGGAACGGCCAATATTTGGAACCCTCTTGTGGGGCATTTTGTAAGCCACATTCTTCTTCTCGGTCAATTCTTCATCTCAAGCCTCCCTTCTGGTATATTTTGGATGTTTTCAATTTTTTGGGGGAATCTCTATATGAACTGCTTTGCAGTTTCTTTTTCGTGCTGTTCTTTAATAAGCACATTAAAGATTGCTTGCTTTGGCCGTTGCGTTGTGATAATTAAAGCATTCAAATCATAGAATTCTAATCAAAGATTGGCGACACACATAAGCGTTGTAGATACATTTTTTGAAGATGGCAGAACAAGGGTTAATTCATCATCGAATACGAACTTGAAAAGTGATGTTTCCAGCACCGTGAGCTGAGAGTTCATGCTTTCCTGGGAATGCTATCTACGTCGCCCTCTTAACTTTACTGTTTACACTTGATTGTGGCTCATCAAAGCTATGTTTTGCAGCTTTTGCTTCTCAGCTTCAAAAGTTATGCATGCTATGGAACATCTTCTTGTCTTGATATAATTGTTCATTTTTCACCTTTTCTAACTCGGACTTTTGATTACCCTTCTAGGGAGATGATGATACCAGTCCTCCTTCCATCAGTGAGCAGCAACAAGGAGAAAATGGAAAGAGTTCCAGGGACGTTAGCAAGAGGTATTTGAAATTTCTCCAGTTGCTTTGAACTTTTACAGGCCTTCCACTTTCTATTGACTTGTTTATTGATTGTAAACCTGCTGCATTCTTTTGTTTGTTTCATCTTATTTGTTGTTACCATTCATCTGACTTCTCAGGAAACCTCGAGGATTATGGAACTTCCTTTTACACATTCCAAACAGGAGGTCTGATCCTGGGTCATTAACTGCAGATGGAAATGTATGCCTTACATTTTTACTGATTGACTTATTGATTGGTGTTCTTTGGCAAATCGCAATGCTTATTTGATGTTTCAACATTCAATTCCATTTCAAGTCCAGCATCAATGAAAAAGGGATTGCTTGCATTTATTGATACTATTTCAGTAGAGCTGACTCAAATGTAAAGAGTGTATGATCTGGGATTAAATGCTAGAGTATCCTACCTCTGAATCAATTTTACACTAGATTCTTTTATGTAGAGCCAGTTCATTTAAAGTTTGGTCAACTTTGTTATCCTAGTAAAAGCCAATGCTGCTGCCTTTTATCTTGAGAAGTACATGCAAATGTAATCTCTGCCCCATGCGCCCATCCATAGTTTTGAATTTTGACTTGCTGGAGAGAGACTGTTTAACATGGCATTTTATATATGCTAAACATAGGTTTTGCCTTTGGAGTTCTTATGCAAATAGTCTGTCCAGTGTGAAGGGTAACCGCGAATGGTTTTATGATATTATCATACTGCTATGCTGCACATTGGCTTCCTATGACCTTCGAAGTTAACTCCATGAAACTTTGAGTGGTGTTAATGTAAAAATTTCGCCGAAAATATGTAAAAAGGATATCCTTCAAACACAATGTCCTCAGTATTGGAAATACGTAATTCAACATTGACCCTAGTACTAAGGTTTCTTTTCCGCCGGCATTTAATAGCTGGTTGGCCGGTTCAAAGTATTCTTATTGTTTTTGCAGATATATTTGTCATTGCGCACTTCTGCTTAAAACGAACTTGGCTATTCTAGATATCAATAATCTCCGAGAAGAGCTTAGCCATGCTCCTTTGAGCTGAAAAGTATTTTTAATTGAATTTCTATAAACAGGATGATGAGCTTTTTCGAAAGAGTGCATCGAGTATGGGCGTAGAAGACTTGCAGTCGAATGAAATTCAACGGTTTGAACTTTTGAGGAATGAGCTTATAGAACTAGAGAAAAGGGTCCAAAGAAGTGCTGATCAAGCTGAAAATGAAGAGGTATTGCTCTCTGTTTGTATAGATAATTTTGAAAGGGATCTCTTAATCATCCTCTGGTTGTATGTAATATATTGTCACGGTTCTACATCTCATACCTTAGGTTTTGATTTCGTTTATTCCTTTCTCTTTGTTCCTCCGGTACTCTTATTTGTGGTTTCACTAATGAATTCCTAAATTGTGATTGGATACAAGAATGTAGTGATTTCATAATGCCTCTTCTGGGTAAATAATATTGTACACCCTTGTAAGGATTTGTGTTGAATTATCCTTTTGGTCCTTCAGTTTTCATTTGGACAATTTAGTGCCTTAATTTTTCTCATGTCGGCACGTGTCAATTTATTCCGTCAGTCAGACATCATGTGAATCTGGACCCAGAAAATGTCTTTTAACCAGAACATGAGATTATGTTAAAGTAAATCTGACTATGTTACTTCTGGATATGCTACACTCCTCAGGGAGACACTTTTGAACCTGACACATCCACTGCACGATTTTTTGGAGCCGTAGTTTCAGGAATTGACTGCAAAGGGAGCGAGTCTGAATATGTTATTCTGTCTGGATCTCATTTGAATTGCCCCAGTTTTATAACACTAGTGTTGACAACCACGTATCATTGATGAATACAATAAAAATAGCAAAGTTAAGCTATAAGAGGGTAAAATAACACAAAAAAAGACATTCTTGAAACTGGCGGCTCTAGAAACTTTGTTTCTTGCTTCTGATTGAAATTCTACTTGGCTTGTTATTAGATTACATTAATTATTTAATGCACCTGTTTCAGGAGGAAGTTAAATGGAAAGATCGTAGTTCCAATTATTCTTATGAAGGTGCTCAACTAGCCCCAGTTCAGAAGAAAGGGAACATCATTGAGAAATCATTTGATAAGCTTAAAGAAACCAGCACGGTACTGAAATTTTTACCACTAGTTACCGGTAGATTAATGTTCTTATTATTAAATATATATGATTGCCTGTTTAATGTTTCATATGTATTCATCACATTGACGGGTTAAACGCTACATCTAATGGGTTCAAGTGAGATGATATTGCCTGTATGGTTTCCCATTTAATGTTTCATATTGTATGCATCACATTGATGGGTTAAACGAGGAAGTGATTTAACTACTCATGACAATAATGTCAGCCTGATGAAAGTGGTTTGCTGTTAAAAACCTTAAACTGATGATCATCCTGTTGTTTATAAGCAGGATGTTTGGCAAGGGACGCAGCTTCTCGCCATTGATGTTGCTGCGGCTTTGGGATTGCTTAGAAGGGTCTTAATAGGGGACGAATTGACAGATAAAGAAAAGAAAGTTCTCCAAAGGACATTAACTGATTTGGCATCTGTAGTTCCTATTGGCTTCCTCATGCTCCTTCCTGTGAGTTCTAATAGTCTTGTAACTTCAGTTGTATACGAGAATGTCGTGATTTCTGTAGATTTATTTGTAGCAAGTGGCTCTTTGTTCATATTATAAATAGGACTGCTAACCAATGAACTCTGGGCAGCGTTTGCAGACATAACTCCATGCCTATTTGGAGAAGCTTTTGGCTTTTTCCTTGTGTGTCTGCATAACTCTTTTTTGTACTTAATCACTTGTCCGGAATTATTTTGTCATGGGCCACTGTCATAGAACCCTTCTGCAGTTGTAAGAGCTTTTCTTGTCATTCTTTTTTCCAGTGCTCTCGTCTCCCCTAATTTTATAGTAAATCATGAAAGAATTCACTCATTACTGCCTTGCCTCTGTGAATTGGCTTGCAAACATTCACATGTTTGATGTAGGAAATGTTCAGATAGACAGGAAGTGTCTTGAACGAATGGGGTTGTGTCTGCAGCAGACTGCAAATAGAAGCAACCTGGCTTGCCTGACTAAACCAGAAGTTTGATTGGGCTCACTGGTCAGATGCCTAGAGCAATGATAAAAGCACAAAGATTGTAATGTTAATGGGGTTTATAAGATATTTCTAATACCTATGGGGTCAGACATTGGTCGAATGTGAGATATTTTTAAAAAGAGAGAAACCCATTTCTATAAGAAAATTTTCCAACCCAGTGGGTCCACTAGACCCCACAGCCCTAGCCCTCTGCTCTTGCAAGCCAGTGGCTGGCATGGCTAGGATTTAAATAATGCGATTGATACTACTGTTTTTTGTGGCCTTAATCTGAATTTTTTCCAACAAGATATGTTGCTCTTACTTTTATCTTACTCCCGCTCTATTCGAACTTCAGTATGTCCGTGTTTTGCCCCCACTTTGATTGGTTTGCTAACCAATTTCAATCTCTGAACGGTTGTAACTGTGCAAACAGGTTACTGCAGTTGGGCATGCGGCAATGTTGGCAGCAATTCAGAGATATGTACCATCGCTGGTCTGTATCTCGGGATCCTGAGATTTTTTTTTCCCTTTATTTATTTTTGTTATCGTAAGTGCTTAAATGGACCTCGATCCTGACTGACAAGGTACTTCTTTCTCTGCTTGCAGATACCATCCACATACGGGCCAGAAAGGTTATATCTCCTGAGGCAGCTTGAGAAGTTGAAAGAACTGGAAACAACTGAGGTGAATCCCCATGAAGATGCGAAGGAAATATCCTGAATCCAAGTGCCTCGACTACCATTAACCCTCATAATCTTCAACTGAGCTCTTTGATACTAGGTAACCATTGGTTTCAATTTATTTGATTTGGAATTGTTTAGACAGTAGCGCTTTGTTTGACTTATGTACTTCTCGACGAACTTTTCAAGGGTAAGGGAAATGATGGCAGGAGATCAAATAATTTAGTTTTCTTGTCCACTTGATCTATTTTCTTATCCATCATCTTTCCTCTGACAAACCCTTTGCAAATCCAGGACCCTAGCACAACCTAGGTGAGCATAGCTGAGTTTATTGCTTGTGGCTGCAACTCCAGGAAGGCACCAGTGGCTGCAGTTTTGTGGGGCATGAACTGGAGTGCATGGCTCGCAATGGCTTGATGGGTGTGACCATTAACTCCTTAACCGTGTCTGATGTGTAATATTCAAGAGCTGCAAATTTCTGTCGGCACTTTCCCGGTGTTATAGGTACAGATGAACAGATTATTTGGTGACTCAGCTTCCATTCTTTTGTAATCCTTTTTTGTGCAAGTACTAGGGTCTCTCTCACCCCCTTCATTCGGTGTTCCATGTTGGGTGATATACAAGCTTTCAAGGTGTATTCGCTAGCTACACGAAGGAAGAATCATACGGCATTGCCGGTTAAAGTATCATTCATAGATTTTTCAGAAGCCTGTTGGGCAGAACAGAGTGCCTTACCTAAAAATCCCACCCACACCCACGGAGGGATGTAAGAATCACATGTTTGCACATCCGTGTTTTTTATGTTGAGGAAATGCAAGAAGTGCATTTTGTTTGTGCATCCAGTTGAACGCTGTATTTTACAATGCGTGTAAGGCAACACATTGTTTCTCAAGAGGTTGCCTGCGTTTTAGAAAAGACAATTTGCAAGAGTTGTGGAAGTTGTACATATTACATACTGGAAAATGGATGTCCAACTTATAATTTGGGTAAGGTTTGGTACTTACTGAAGATAGAGCGATGCATTTAATCAAGTTTGATTGTGACTGATAGGCACTTGAAGCTGCTGAAGGTTGCAATTTTTTTGGCATTCTAGTTATTGCATTCATTCAGTGAAATAGGTGGTGGTGGCTAATGCAGTGTGGTGATGGGCGGTGTTTTTGGTTCTATGGTAGTGATGTAGCAACAGTGATGGTAGGGGTGGAATGCGGCGTTGGTGGTAGAGTTATGGTGGCCGGAGAGCAAGGGTGATGGAGGCAGGCCGCGGCAACATTGGTGGTTACAAAGTTGTAGCGCTGCACCTGGCATAAGAATAAGCATTTCCGTTGCAGATCCGGCTCCTCTCCAGTCGTACTTTTGGACGGGAGGGGATAAGTCTACATTGCGACCGTTCATTGGTATTTCATAATCAATGGTTCGGATTTGTTCAAAACTCTTCCGTGGAAGAGTTAAAAGAGTTTTTGAACAAATTTCAACCATTCATTGTAGCAAATGGACGATCACGACGTGGACTGTCTCCTACGGTCAAAAAGTATGACGGGAGAGGATCCATTTCCGTTGCGAAATCACTAGTTATTATTGATTACACATTTCGTGAGAGGTTTATTGGTTGAAAATTTGGCAGACGTGTTTAATTAATTGGAACCTTATCCTTCATGTGGGAGAATACAGACAATAGTCTCAAGATTACACCTCACACGAGCCCAATACCGGGAACCACATACCTCAAAGTCAAAGTTCGAATTTCTTATTTAATTTGATCATGTTGCCCCTCCAAGCTCCTCTCAACATAACTCTATAACCACAAACACATGCACAAACAAATAAATAATTTCACTCATATAAGTGCGGGGCTTACAGACACTAGTGTTTGCGATGAGCCCATAAGGTGGAGCCATGGGGCTAGGGGTAGTTCCACTAGCATTTTAGGGGTTGGGTTCAAGCAAACCCTATGAATTCAAAAAATGTACTAAAATTTTATATATTTTCAAGACATAATTTGATTTTTGTTTAATATTGTTTGCATTGCATCATTTGTATAAATCCATAGTATACTAATAAAAATTCACTTAAATTTGTCGGTAAGTAGATTATATAACTCAATAAAACAAAATATATTAAGCCCCGTAAGTTTTTAATCAAAGTAAGTATATTTATTGTATATAGTGTTTTTTATACAAAAATTTGCTTACATTTTTGTCACCGCGAAAATTAAAGTTCTGCAACCGTTCCTGCTTAGGGATAACTCATATATAATGCGATTCTGCTTGGCGTGAGCATGAAAACGTCGTCTGAAAGAAATCTCAAGCTACTAAGATTTGCAAAAGCAAGGATTAAGAGTAGAAGCAAGAATTGAAAACGAGAATAATAACTATAATTTAGCCGCGGGCCCGCGGGACAGCGAAATATGATGAACCATTTTAATACTTAAATGGGAAGAAATGGAATTGGTTGCAGTAACTGTAATTTATGCTGGTTTGAAATAAAGAAGTGACACCAAATCATTCCAAAAGTGAGAAAATACCCATAGTCCTCCATTCATAATGTTAACTTCTACTTTTTCTAAATCTTGCTTAATTTGCATGAAAATGAATCATTAGATTTTTGAAAGGGAGTGAAAGACACATTTCAACAGTGAAGAAAGTGACACTTTCACATAGGAGTATCACTTCACTATATTTTTCTCCCTCTTTCTTCTCCTATCGTCTGCATGTAACTTATAAGTAATCAAAGGTCATTTCGCTTTCATAATACAAAGACAACCAAATCGAAAGAGTGAGATACTTGAATAAATCCCAAATAGAGACCGATTGAAAACGAAAATTAACCAACCAAATCTAAGAGTGAGATACTTGTATTAATGTACTGAAAACGAGATGACATTAGCCCACAGATCCGGATCCTCTCTAGTCCAAGACAGTCTTGATCGAGACTGTATATTGGTATAATCAGTGGTTCGGATTTGGCGATTTAATGGACGAGACAGTCTTGATCGGGACCGTCCATTGGTATAATCAATGGTTCGGATTTGCTCATAAATTTTTACCGGTAAGTATTAACTCTTACAGGTAAGAGCTTAAAAATTAATACATCCACATCATTAATTGCAACAAAATGATCCGTGTATTGGTATAATCAATAGTTCGGATTTGCAAGACGAGACAATCTTAATCGGGACCGTCTATTGGTATAATCAATTGTTCGGATTTGCTCATTATTTTTTACCGGAAAGAACTTAAAAATACATCCAAATCAGTAATTGCAGCAAATGAACGGTATTGATCAAGACCGTCTCTTCAAGTGCAAAACACAGACCAGAGAGGATCCATTTCCTTAACGTACACATCACAGAATCTGTTCTTCATGAACTTTTACTACCTTAGGGTAAAAGTTAAAAAGAGGATTCAAACTAAAAGAAGAGTAAGTAAATCATGATTAACTCCACTTTTACGTCCCTTTATAATAACGCTTAACGTTAGTAAAAGTGCATTTCCTTTTCTACTCGCTTTTCGATGGCTCCATAGAAATGAAAGCAAGATTTTGATTTCGAATCTCGGATAAAAATTTGAGTCAGTTTCAAACTCAAATTCACATCATAAAAAAGGGGAAGCGGGGGTGCTGCTGTCCCCTTGGGCCCACTTCGGTCTTGCTCCGATGATCGGAAGCGTTCACTTCGTAGAGCTCGTCGAGTAGAACTACTATGCAAAAAATCAGCCTAATTGAATATCATTAAGTGTCTGATTGGAACCTTTTTATCTTGAAAAGAATAGATCTGAAACACTGGATCAAATCCACTGTAACCCATGGACCGAGAGTTATAATCTTGAAAAGATTGGATCCGAAACACTGGATCAAATCCATTGTAACCCATGGACCGAGAGTTATATGGGTTCCGATTTGACATTTAATGATATCCAATTAAGCTGATTTTTAGCATAACTATTCTACTCGAAGAGCTCTACGAAGTGAACGCTTCCGATCATCGGAGCGAGACCAGAGTGGGCCCAGAATTTGGGCCCAGCAGCGCCTCCGCTTCCCCCTTTTTTTTTTTTTTATGGAAGCGGGGACGCTGCTTGCGGCTGTGAAACGAGTGTTTGTTCCCTTTGAAGTAATAGTAATAGACATGCAAAAAAATCAGGCATCAGCAAAGACTTAGCCGAATCATATTTGTTTGAAGAGAAATGAACGAACTACTTAATTTACGTGCAATTGATAAACACATCGAGACTAATGGTCACGTACAGCCAGGGGCGCAAACGAGCCGAGCCAAGTTTTGTTATCTTCAAGGTTGGCTAGCCGAGTTCGGTTTCTTGATTAAACGAGCCCTTATAAAACAAGCCGAGCGTAAATAAGCAGGCCTAAAATTCGAGCAAGACTCGAATCCTTTAGTAGATCGATCACTAAATGATCTGAGTCTTGCCATGCCTTAACAAGCCGAGCCTTGAGCTACTCGCGAGCAGCTCGGTTCGTTCGAAGCCCAACAACATTGAGCAAAATAGTCATTTTTGTGGTGGCTTTTTCCAGCGGTGAACGGTTTTTTCATCACTATACACGTGAGCGTATGTATGGGTTGTTTTTTCATAATTTTCAGATTAGTAGTGGGAGTATTAGAGTAATATCCGCACCGTTGTATGCCGCGTTGTCGAGTACCCACAGACAAGGACCAGACTTTATGTGGGCGAGAAGACCTAGCTAGCTCCTCTTCCTTACCAAATGATAATTCTTCATAAACTTTAGTACTAATTCTTTACAATTATTTTCCTCTCTTCTTCACCTCTGCCTTATTTATTTAACATTATTGTGTGCAACATGTTCCTTATTCTAATTAGTTTTGCAACTCAACAAGAGAAGGGTTTGTTGTCTTATGATTGGGAGGGAGGGAGGGAGGGAGAGAGGATGAATTATTGCATGAGATCAATGGCTTCAAAGTTTCCAAATTTCCTACGACATTAGCATGTTCGAATCCCACGAAGGCGAAACATTACAAACCTTAAGGCCGTAGCAGAGTTTGTCTGGTTGTTAATTTCAAAATCTCAGAATTAGTTTATGTGCACGTAAGTTGACCCCGACATCCATTTATCAAAAACTTTGCAGGAATAGGATTCTTATAAAAATAGTAGTTATACAAGTTAATGCGAAATGATAAGAGTACCAACCAAATGACTACCGACGTCCCCGTGGGGCCTACTACGAGTCCCACATGGATGATTTGAGCCGTTGAATAATTTTTTAAAAAATCGAGTGGAGTTGTGAAAAATCAGCCCAATCCGATATGGGTAGGTTCAATCTTCCATTATTTTCATTCAGATTTCAAATCTTGTAATCTGAATGAAAAAAGGAAGATCGGATCGAGTACCTACACATCAAATTGAGCTGATTTTTCTTGGGCCTACGCTAATCTTGTTTTAAGTTATTGAACGGCTCGAATCATCCATGTAGGATCTGTAATGAACCTTACAGGTCCGTCGATACCCCCATCGGTATAAAACTCGTCGGTACCACTAACAGTCCTCCAAGTTGATGTTTGTTGTTTTTTAGTACGAAAGCCTTGGTTCAATAAAGAATTAGGGAAAGATAGGAAAGAGTAAATAATTGGAAATCAAAGCATACCGGAATACCTGCATGTAAGATACAAGCTCAAAATCTCATTATCATGTGACCTTCCCTAAGAAATTTTCACCCTACATAAGTTCCATCGCCATAATCTAATTAAATGAAATGACCATATTTCTTATATCTACCCTAGGCCACTGTGTTAGTGTTTATTATTTTAATTACCAGATTTATTTATTCTATATAACCACGTATGTTGTAGATAATAATACTACTACTTGTTTGATATCTTACCGTTGGTGATCCAATGAATCTACCCATAAAGTGAGAATTCGATCGAGTTCATAGTCTCATTTATATTTAGTTGAGCTCAAACTCGACTAGAGCAAATATTGGAATGAACTTGAAGCTCGAATACACACTTAAATGAAGTCTAGGCTCGACTCGACTAATTACATTTACATCCCTTACCTATATATATGGATGCTAACAATCTCAAAACTTTAAGGGTATTTTTTTTAGGTAAGAGAAGAATACTAGTATCTGACGAATTACATTAGGTTATTATACGTCTACAATCATATTTGGCATAAGTAATTAGCTTTTTGTTGTAATTAGTGATATTCAAATCACTGTCAAATGCATTGGAGCACAAGGTGCCTACCGCTTGCCTTAGCCAAGTAATAGTCCCATTTAGAGGACAAATTAAGTACACAAATAACCTCCTTTTAGGGAGACGAATAACGGAATGAGTACATAATTCACATCTATTCAGGAGTAGAAAATCATCCAATTTTTGCTTTTCGATAAGAATCGACCTCCCATTTTACTAGAAGGTATTTTTTTGTTTGTCAAAATGGACCTAGTAGATTTTAAGATAGTTTTTATTTTTTTTTATTTTATCGGCAGATTTTAAGATAGTTGGGTCCAATGAGTTCCAAACACATGAACAATGAACTAGAGTGTAAATCTCCTCGCAAGGCCCAGCCGCCCAGTCACTAAATTAGGGCTATAAACGAATTGAGCGGTTCGCGAGCTCGGCCCGACTCATTCAACAAAAGCTCGGCTCGTTAAGAGTGACTCGGCTAGTTTAGTAAATGACTAAGCTCGATTCGTTAAAGGCGATGTGAAGAAAAGCGAAAGATGTATTATTGATTGTATTCAAACCAAAACCTAGCACGCCTTTATATAGGTTACAAGACGCATAAAAAGAAAATACAAATAATAGGGAAACCTAAACTAACTAGGAAACATAAATAATAATCTCCCTAAACTGGAGACATAATAATAAAGCTTAGAAAATATGGCAACATAGTAGATGTACCAACTTGAGTTTAAAAATGCCAAAATAAACCAAAAGCAGCCATGCCAAGCTAAGCTAAGAGAAACCAGAAGAAGCTAGGAAAGAGAAACGGCCAAAAGAGTCAAAAACAGAGAAGCCATGACAATAGAGATTTGAAGTGAAATCTGAGTGTACAAGTCGGTTACATATTACTATGAGTGCTCGGCGGACGGTAATGAAGTATAGGCCGCCCGTCGAGAGCGAAAATTCCACTGAGCCTAGATCTTATTACTCTAATACTGTGTGAAGAAAAGCGAAACATGTATTATTGATTATATTCAAACCATAAATTAGCACGCTTTTATATAGACTATAAGATGCATAAAAAAGAAATACGCATAATAGGGAAACTTAGACTAATTAGGAATCATAAATAATAATATGTTTAAACTGGAAATATAATAATAAAGCTTAGAAAATATGGCAACATAATATTTTTCAATATTATGTTAACAGGCTCGAACTTGTGATTTTGACTCGTTTACTAAACGAGCCGAACTCAAACTCAACAAAGCTCGGCTCGGCTCGGTTAAACCCTAGGCAGTGTAGTCACCATCCAATATTTTGTCAATCTTTTTCTTTATTTTTTTTCACACTCCAATCTCGATGATGATAGCTTGTGTCTAAAACCGATAGTACTAATATACCAACCAGAATAAACAAACAAACTCTCAATCAATTCCGACACAGTCGGTGGCTAGAGAGAGAGAGAAGAAGAAGAAGAAGACGACCAATTTGGCTGCTCCTCTCTCGGCCACGTTTCACGCCGAATCTCCGCCCACATTGTCCGCCGGTATGTCACATTCCGGCGCATCATCTCAGCCACGACGCTGATCTCCTCCTCTCTCCTCCCAAAGGTCCCCTCTCCTCTCCTCTCTCTCTCTCTCTCTCTCTCTCTCTCTCTCTCTCTCTCTCTCTCACTTCGTGAAGTCTTTCGCCGCATTCTCTCGCTTTTCACTCTTTTCGACATCAGCTTTTGATCTCGTTTTTTCGTCGGTAACCGTATCTGGTTCTGTCTCTGCCTTAGGCTGAGAAGCGTATCGATTCTTCTGCAAAGACGTGAGCTGGATATAGATTCTTCTTTGTGTTGATTTCTGCATTGTTTAGCTCTGAATATCAGTGATTTACTTCAATTTCAGCCTGTTTTTCCTTACTACGTCTCGAATCTCGAGTTTGACCTTAATTTGCCACCTGTCAGTCGTTGATTCGTTACTATGAACATTAATTTATTGCTTTTTCGTTAGGTTAATGGCTTGAATATGCGTGTTGTTTGTGAATCTGATTGTTTGGTTTCAATTCGCCTCAATGTAGCTTGTTTGATACCCGTACACGGTTCAGGAGGCGCGACGTGACCACTTGATATTTAATGTTTACTTTTTGTGTGTGTGTGGATATCACTTGATGTAGTTTGAAAAGAACTAGGTTTCTTGTTATCGAGGAATGAGATGTCTTTGACAGAGCTTAATGGAGAAAATGGATCCACGTAGCCCACACTAATTGATCAATTGAGACTCAAGACTAAATCACTTGATGTAGTTCGAAAAGAACTAGATTTCTTGTTGTCACAGATTTGTTATCATGGAAGACAATGTCTTCGACAGAGCTTAATGGAGAAAACGAATCCACGTAGCCAGCACTAATTGATCAATTGAGACTCGAGACTACATTGCTTGATGTATGCTTTCATGTGAATATAACATCATGACCAATAACCAATTGACACAGTAGTCTTGTCTTTTAAGGCATTTTACTCTGGCTTGTCTGATAAATTAAGGCGTTTTACTTTTGGTACAGAGTGCTAATGGTTGACCTGTTAATCCAACGGCTCTCTCTCTGACTCTCTTTCTTTTTCTAAGTGGTGATTGGGAACCTTATGTTGCTTAGGAGCTCAGAGAAAGGTAATTTGAGGTTTTTTCTGTTAAGCAAAGACGAGTGGAATGGAACGAAAAAGAGAGTTTACAAAGGAGCTCAATGAATGTATCTTAGGATGCAACACAAACTATCATACCAATCTCTATCTGAGGTAGGACATCCATGCCTCATACAATTCCAAGATAAAGCACCAACATGATACGAAAGAAAGAGCAAAGATCAAAAACGACATCCAACAATACACTTGTAAGAGAGAATAAATAAACAACAGGTCACAATCCACAAAGGCAAAGCTTAACATCACGTAAACACATCTCTAAGGTGGTTTATCCTGATGTGTAGTATAGTTCTCTAATGCGGTTTCTCTTTAAGCATTAGAACTGTCCCCACTATATCTCCCATTCCCAACACACAAAACTACTCTTACAATTTCCGGATAAATTCGAAGATTTTGCGAGTTAAGGGATTTTTGGTGTGTGAAGGGGGGGCTTTCCTTGCTTTCTCTGAAAAAGGGCTTGCTTTTGGTGAATGAGTTAAAGATATGAGCCATGGGCTCGCTTTCGTGGGTGATTTCCATTGATTCGAGGTTGTAGGTTGAAGCTCATTGGGGTGGTGGGACATAGTTGATCGTCCTACTTTGGTTATTCTGGGACTGGAAGTTAGTGTGATTTGTTGCGTAAAAAGGTCCATACGTGCAACTTGCTTATATTTATTTCAGGTGTCATTCCTTCTCAATTTCCCCACCCCATTGCTTGCTTCAACTCAAATTCTGGTTCTGGCCTATGCTTCTTTCTTTGTTTCTTGTTGGCTAAAATTTTGAATTGCTTGTGTTTCTATTTTTTTCGGAAAGAATATAACAGGCTGAATATTTTGAGGCATGCAATCTCAGGTGTTGAAATGAATGGGGCTCGGACCAGCAAGCCTCGCAATCTTGAGAAAACTTTTCCTCGATGCTTGGGAAGAATGGTGAACCTCTTGGATTTGAATACGAGTCTAGAAGAAAACAGGTTTCTCACAGAAAAACCACATCATGATGGTGATTTCCTGTGCTGATCATTTTCAAGTTACTTCATTCTTCTCAACTTTAAAAGATACTGTTAAGTCCAGTTTCGTTGATTGTTCAACAAAGTCACTATTATGAGATTGGAGTGAGATGATGTAAAAAGAAAATTACTGCTTACAAAATTTCTTATTGGCTATTTTATCCCCTGCTTGGCAGTTGATTGATAGGTTGCCAATCTGGATTCCAGCTCCTAGTGGACATGTTTTTGCCTGTTAGTTTGTCTGTTCAAGTTAGAGGCTTTGAGATAGAAAATGTCTAAGTTAATTTAGCTTGGCTGTAATACAGCGTTTGGCTATGCCTTACAAGAATGCCATATGTCAGGTCGAAAGTTAAAAAATTGCCTATTGAAGTTTTCAGTCTGCTTTTGTTAATATCTATTTCCAGCCTCAACTTTAAGAAATTTAAACTCAGAATGGACAGAGCAGAAAAAGCATAAGTGAAACTGTTCATAGCTAGAAGGTAATCACCATTAAGCTGAATCACCATCTAGAAGTATTGTTTGGTTTTATCATTAAGTTTCATGTTCTTTCAGCTTGATGTTGGTTACCAATTTGGGAAAATGCTTAACCTGTTTTGCTACTAAAATGTTAGTCCCTTTGTCCCATTTTCATTGTTCATTATTCTGTTTGTCTCTTTTATGTCTTTTGCCTATATGACTATATCTTTTAGTGCAGATCTTGAAAAATATTCAATATGGATCTTGTTTGATAGATCTCGATTAGTTTTATAATACAAAGTTTTCAAAATTATGAAAAACATTATAGATTGAAAGATATAAGCAATTAAAAAATGTCACGCAATTCAAAAATGGACATTGAAAATGGGACGGAGGGAGTATTTTAAGGGATGAGTTTCTCCGACCCAAACGATACTACGAAACTTCTTCATTTACCTGGACGTTTGTACTTATAAATTTCTATAGCCTACTTGTTGACCAGGTAATTGTTGATTGCCAGGTCCTTCACTGTCAGTGGGCCGATCAGATGCAGTTAGGATGAGTCCTATTGTTGATCCAATAGAGGATAAAGAGGTAAAATTTTAATTTCATTGAGAAGTGATTGAAGTAATGGTTCATGGCCGACTGAATTCCATGCAGAATGTCTCTGCAAAATTGAGATTTGAATTATGAGTCATCACAATGTAAGATTACTCTGATGGTCGTCTTTATGAATGGCATGCAGATAGTGTCTGAGATAAGGAGAAGCTCTTCAAATAAAAAATCAAATTTAACTCCAATGAAGATGCTCATAGCTCAGGAAATGTCAAAAGAGGCGGAGTCCAAGCGGAACCCTCCCTGTGTAGTGGCCAAGTTAATGGGGCTTGATGCTCTCCCTCAGCAACGGTCTGATTCAGCTGTGCAAAGAAGCCATTCAAGAGGCTATTCACAAAGTCATTTGAGCATTCCCTTGGATTTTTGGCCGCAAGAAGATGAGTTGGAGATGCACATGCAACGGGAGATTCCTCATTGTCAATCAGAGAATGAGTATAAAGATGTATACGAAATATGGCAGGAATCAGAGGAAGGATGTTATGCAAGAGAGTCACCACAGAAAGGACGGCATAGTGAGAGCATAAATGAGAAAAAGATGGATCTTGTTCGTCAAAAGTTCACTGAAGCAAAACGCCTATCCACGGATGAAAAACTTCACCAATCCAAACAATTCCATGATGCAGTGGAAGTTTTAAGTTCTAACAAAGATTTCTTTCTCAAGTTTCTGCAGGAACCAAACTCCTTATTCTCTCAGCATCTCCTTGCTGATTTTCAGTCATTGCCTCCACCTCTGGAGACCAAGCGCATCACTGTTCTTAGACCTTCAAAGGTGGTGGATAATAAAAAAAATTCTGGACTGGGGAAGAAGGATGAGAAGCAGATAAAGAGAGCATCCGACGTGGATCAATTGATTGGTTGGGGCAAAAGCGGTCCTGGATGTCCTCCCAATTTGCGGGTCAATGATAATCCCACTCCGCCGACGCGAATAGTAGTGTTAAAGCCTACCCCTGGGAAGCCTCATGAGATTAAGTCTGTGGTGTCTCCTCCACCTTCCTCTTCAGGAGTGTTACACGGTCAAGAATTGTATAGGGAACGAGAAGATGAAACTCAAGAATCAGGAGAAGAGGCAAAAGAGACCAGGTGGCCAGTACGTGAAAACCTTAGTGGACATCGAAGGGATGAAACTTTGCTTTCTTCTGTGTTTTCTAATGACTGTATTGGTTATGAAAGTTCCTCCATTAAATCAGAGAATGGATATGCAGTGGGGAACAATGACGACATTGAAGTCGTATCGCCAACTTGTAGGCATTCATGGGATTACATCAATAGCTATGCTAGCCGTTATTCATCCTCCTCCTTCAGCCGTCCATCTTATTCCCCAGAGTCATCTGTATCTAGAGAAGCAAAGAGGCGACTTTCTGAAAGGTGGGCCATGATGGCATCTAATGCAAATTTTCAAGAGCAAAGACATGCCCGGAGAAGCTCTGGTACTTTGGGTGAGATGCTTGCCCTATCTGATACTAAGAGGTCTGTTAGATCTGAGAAAGAGGGTATGAATAAAGAACAGGAACCAAGGGGATCAAAGTCAAGCTCAGCTAGTGGGTTGAATAAGGATGAAAATGTGGATAACTCTCCTCGGAATCTGTTGAGGTCAAAATCTCTTCCGGTATCTTCTACTTTGTTTGGGGGCAGGCTGAATGGTGAAGTTCCAGATCCTAAAGTTGGTAGGCCAGATGCCAAGGAGGTAACAAAGCAACGAAATGTGAAATCATCCCTCAAAGGGAAAGTTTCAAGTTTATTCTTCTCGCGGAATAAAAATTCAAGTAAAGAAAAATCTAGTGCATCCCAATCCAAAGCTGAAACTAAAAAATCTGCTGGAACGGTGGTAAACGCCACTGAAAACAATCATGATGATGCATCCCAATGTGCTAATGATAGTGGGATTGAGGAGGGTTCATTGCGGATTTTGCGAGGATCGTCAAGCAAAACATCATTGCCAAATGTCGTTGGCGTGGGGCCAAAGCAGGCCACAATGTCTCCCGAGGTATGTCAAGTTTTTATGGTAGTCGTATGTTTTTGTGACCTTTGGTGTGTCCTTTGAGGGACCTTTGGTGTGTCTTGTATGGTACAAATTTTTCCGTTGCCTATGTTATGTATGCCTTCTTTTCGAGTATTTTGTGGGAGTCTGGGAGACTGCATGAAAATTGGAACTTAAATGATCTGAAACTGATTATAAGCATAGGGTAGAATATGCATAATGAGGACACTGAGACAGGGTTGATGCGCATTGTCTCTTGTTATCTTTCCAGTGATTTAATATGTTACGGTACATTTTTCGATGCAATCGTGAATGGTGCAATATTCATGCCTATAGCATGACAGTGTAATTGTGGCGCCAGTATATGTGCCTATTAAAGGAATTCATGGTACTCATTAACCGGAACCTTCCCACTTTTACAGGCAGGATTATTTCTAATAAAGTCAGAGGTGTTTGGACACCCCTGTGAGAACCAGGATCAGCCGAGTCCAGTCTCAATTTTGGAACCACCATTTCTAGAGGATGACTGTGTAAAGTTAGAACCCTACAACATCAATGCAGACAAGCATGGTAAATTCTAAGTTATCTGTTCTCGAAGTTTTTCACTTCCAGGTTCTTCCCCTACTATGTCTAATTTCTTTTCATGTCAATAAAAACAAACAGGAGCAAAGCTGTCTGCTCATTCTATCAGATCCAACCTTATTGACAAATCCCCACCCATTGGATCAATTGCCCGGACTCTTTCACGGGATGACTCATGCGTGGAGACTGCCACTTCATATCAACTAAAACCCTCTTTGGTCTCCCAAGAACCTGAGGTGGAAGAACAGGAATGGCTCTTCCACATCCAATCCCTATTATCAGCGGCTGGACTTGATGGTGAGGTGCAATCTGACTCTTTTTTTCCCAGATGGCATTCGCCTGAAAGCCTACTGGACCCCTCATTGAGAGAAAAATATACTGACCTCAATAATGAGGAGATAATACACGAGGCTAAGCGAAGGAAAATGAGATTGACGCGGAATCTTGTATTCGACTGCGTCAATGCAGCTTTGGTAGATATTTCAGGGTATGGGTCAGGAACAAGTCCAAGGGCATCAGAGGGTCCATCACCCGCATTGGTGGATCAGGTGCGGGACTGGATGAAGGAATGGTTTCCGTCCGAGGTGAGGTGTTTTTCGGGTGTTGGTGGGGACACCCACGGCCTGGTGGTGGATGCGGCGGTGAGGAAGGATGTGGTGGGGAAAGGATGGGTTGAGCAGAGGAGTTTGGAAATAGACAATATTGGAAAGGAAATAGAAGGGATGTTGGTGGAAGAGCTTGTGCAGGAGGCTCTGGTTGAATTGATAGGAAGAGTGTGCTGAGGCTTTTCTTTCTTTCTTTCTTTTTTTTTTTGACCTTTTCTTATCTTAGCAGCTATTTCTTAACTTATATAGCTCTATCCTTATTTCCTTCTTGTGGTTTGCATTGTTGCCAATATGTAAAAGTGTCTTGTATCCAAAATCTTTTGTTTTAGTACTATTTTGATTTCAAATAGCTTCTTAACACTGGCCCCTCCATCCCATTCCCTCTATTATAGGCCCTGTTTTTGTTGTAAAAGTGTTTTTATAAGTGGTTAAGGTGTCATTAGAACTTTAAAAGTGCATTAAACTAACTCTAAAGAATTGGCCTGGTGGTTGATGCTTTAAACTTAGGAGTTTGCTCTCCTATAGTCTCAGGAGTCAGGTTTGTAACCTTTTAGGTGTATTTAACTTTTTGGGGCTAGCCCACATGGAGTTTTGCTTCGGTTTTAATTGGGTTTCTCGCTAGTGGGCGTGATTGGCCTTTTTGGATAAGTCGAGGCACATGTTAGCTGACCTGAACATCTGAGTTATTAAAAAAAGAAGTGCATTAAATATTCACTGTTGAATTACTGCAAGGAACTTTAACGGTCGCGAGGGAACAGCTATAATGAGACTGCCAAAGGTTAGCAATTAGCAATATTTACTGCGCAATAAATCGGGGCTTGTGAGTGAATGTCTGTTTGTAAGCATAGTTTACCAACCATAGAAGGGCTTGTTAGCAAATAAGGGGGAATGCTAGGTACAAAGAAAATTTATCCCGAAAGTATTCCGAAAACAGCAATCAATGGTTGAGAATCACTTTGATGATTGTATCACACACATCAAAGTGAATTTCAACCACTAGTTGATCTTTTCGGGGTAGTTTCGGAATAAATTTTCTTTGTCCCTAGCATTTCTGTAGCAATATTTACTGCACAATAAATCGGGGCTTATGAGTGGATGTTTGTTTGTAAGCATTGTTTACCAACCATCGCAAAGCTTATTTGATTGTCAGTTTTGAGATATATATTTTTAAAATAAATATACTTTCTAGGTTTGCGTATATTTTAACAAATTTTCTGGCTTTTCGAATAGAAGCATGCTATTTACATCCAAAAAGTAAAAAATAAGCAGAAAATTTGATAAATGTTTACTGAAACCAAAAAACACAGATGACGAAACAGGCAAATTTTAGAAACTGAAATGGGAACCAAACAAGAAAGACCGGCGAAAGATTTAAACCTCGCGAATAACCTTAGGGAAAGTAATTTTACATTCCGGAAATAATCCTCAGGGTGACAATTTAGTGTGTGCGTAGACTTTAGTTGGACGACAAAAGATTTGGTTAGCGGAAGAGGAAGAATTAATTAAAGGAGGATACGGTTATTCATTAAACTCGGGGATTAATGACACTGATTAAATGAGCACTCATTTATTGTTAATTTGACAGGTCCACTAAACACCCACTATAATCAAGAAGAAAATGCCAACTCAAAGACAGAGTATTTTTTTTTTAATTGGCTTTAAATACCCAATATATAACCTTAATTAATTTTTGAATTGGCTTTTAATTTTTCCATTAGCTCTTGGCCAGCTCTGAAATGCTCCTTCATGCATTACCAACAAGAGCAAAATTAATGAATTGCTCCGTCATAATCTAGTGGTTTATATTGATTGGTTGGGGCTACATGAGATTGAATTACAAATTAATCTTGTCGAATTGTATTTTTCGGCAATATTGCCGTAGCGGCGCCCTTCTCTCGAATTTGGTCTTTCTCCTCTGTCTGGCTTTGGCCTGCTAGCCCTTGGTGGGGCGGTAGTTACTATGGCTCTTTAGTCCCTTCCGGAATCCGTCGTGGGTTTGGAGTCCCTGCGGTCACGCCTAGGGGAGGGTTGCTATGTCCGATCGCCTTCTCCTTCACCCTTTTTGCTTAGCCAAAAATAAATAAAAAATTGGTGGGAGTTTAAATTATGTCGGTTAGTGGTTAAAACCATGGGATTTCTTCCACCGCCATTGTGGACCCATTGTTCGTTTATTGTTATAATCTGAATCGTTCATCTGGTAAAGCTCACAGAGTAGTATGGTCACACACATAATCAGATTGATTGGACATCGTTAGTTACATCAAATAATTGAACTTTGGTTTATAAAATGAATGATCTAGTTCTGTTAATAGTTTTTGAATGAAGTTAAAGTGTCCATAACCGCCCATTTTACAAACCAAAATTCAATTATTATATACCTACCAATGTCCGATTAAATTGATTTTTTTGCATGGATATACTATTTTGTGAATCCTACAACATGAACGGTTGGGAATTACATTAGGTATGGGGATCTCTAAGGGAGATTACACGCAAGTGGGACCCATAATCCGGGCCTCGCACGGATGATCCGAGCCGTTCAATAAGTTTAAAAAAAAAAAAAACTAAGTGGGCTTGGCGGGAAATTAGCTCGATCCGATATGTGTATGTGCTCGGATCAAGTTTCTCATCTTTGGAAAATTGGGAAAAATGGAAAGATTGGTTTTCCGGTTTTCCAAAGATGAAAAGCTTGATCCAAGCACCTACACATATCAAATCGAGCTGATTTTCTATGATTCCAACTAGGTTTTTTTTCCTAAAATTATTGAATGGCTTGAATCATCTGTGCGGTGACCGACCACTGCATTTTGGGTTCGGTGGGTGTAGACTTTCAGGGTTTTTTTTTTTTTTTATCAGCCCCAGACTAGTTCAAATCCAGATTTTTCTTACCCTTGCTTAGCCATTAATAGGGCTTCAACCACTAATCTTCCTTCCCAAACAAGGAAAAAAAAATCTCGGGAAACAAAGATTCAGAGCCGTCAAATGTGTATAGGTCCCATATACATATCGGACAATTCTAGACACATTTGTATCCGGTTATATGTGTTTGTAGTACTGCTGTCATAATAAAGTAACAAGTACCCTCTATAAATTCATCCTATGCCCTTCACCACAACAACTCAAGGTCTTAGTGAGAGAGAGAACTTACAAAGGAGTGTCCACATTAGTCACCCCAATGTCTTCCAGTCCATTTTTCCTCACCATCTTGGCTGCTGCCCTAGCTGCCCTAGCAGTGGTGGTAGGAAGCACAGTCGTCCCACCACCACAACCCAAGTCCGCTCGAGCGTTCTTCGTGTTCGGCGACTCGCTCGTCGACAACGGCAACAACAACTACTTGGTGACCACCGCACGGGCCGACTCGCCGCCTTACGGCATCGATTATCCCACCCACCACCCCACTGGCCGCTTCTCCAATGGCTTAAACCTCCCTGATATCATCAGTAACTAGCATCGATTCATTTCGCCCCTTTTTCTCGTTTCATTTTCGTTGAAGTAATTGCACTAATGCCTGTGTAATTTTTTTTTTTGGCAGGTGAGCAGCTGGGCATGGAGCCTACATTGCCCATTTTGAGCCCTGAGCTCACTGGACCCAAGCTGTTGGTTGGTGCAAACTTTGCTTCCGCCGGAATCGGAATCCTAAACGACACCGGATTTCAGTTTGTAAGTTAAAACAACCATATGGCTTGGAATAAGGCCAATGCCACGGACATAGACGTCCAGGCGCATGTCCGAGACACAAATATTTTTAGAACCGTCAAATATGTGTACAGATCTGTGCAGAACCGGCATCCGTGTCGATAGCATTTTTGCTTGTGTAAATGTTGCAAATAAAAATACTCCTATCTGCATGCCATAACATGAATAATGCTGCATACAAACAAGGGATACTGATACTCACTTGATCCACCAAATTTTTTAGTTTTTTAATTTTTGAGAAATTGTGTTTATATATATATATTTTTTGCATATATATTTTTTTGAATCTTTTGTATCAATTTAGAAATACCAATTAGATTTTAAAGTAGTTGGGAAAAAAATTAAACTTATGTACGAAAGTGTTTTATTTTTATTTAAAAATTAACACAACTTTCAAAAAACAACAAAAAATTATGAGATGAAAAGAGAGTAGGATTATAAAGAATCATGAATAAATGATAGTATTTATTAAAAACCCAACCACCTCCTTGCGATTTGTCACAAAGGGGAAAGTGTATTTTTGAAAAAACAAACAACACTCTGGAACCGAATTTCTGAGCTTTTACTTCTAGAAGACTAGAAACAATTAATTAACTCATCAAGATTCTCATCAATTGTGTGAGCATGAACCGGATTGGTTCGATTTTACAATAAACTAAAAACTAAATCACTATCTACGAATTATATCTAAGATACCACTCGATTGATTTATCGATTCTACAAGATAAACGACTGAAGTAGTCAATAAAGTGGGCCTTACTGTACGTCTGTCTCCCGACAATTGGTTCAAGAATCGTTATTCTATTTGTACACCATTACTCTTTCGTCTACCATTCATATGTACAATGAATTTGAATATACTGTAGTGAATAAATTTCTTTGCTATTTTGGTGGTTTTTATTCTTAATTTTCCGTTTGGGGTAGGCAAGCATAATAAGAATCCCACGCCAATTGGAGCTGTTCCAATGCTACCAAGATCGGCTAAAGGCGGTGGTCGGAGCCGGCAAGGCGCGGCAGCTGGTTAACGGAGGCCTGGTCCTCATCGTGGTCGGCGGCAACGACTTCGTCAACAACTACTTCTTAGTACCTTACTCCGCCAGAAGGCTCCAGTACCCCATCCCCGAGTTCTGCCAGTTCCTTGTCTCCGAGTATAAGAAGATCCTATTGGTAACAAAACTTGCATTCCTTCATTTTCTTGACCGTTCAATGCACAGTACAATTGTACCCGAGACAGTTCGATGGATGTGCATCAAACGGTCTCGGACATTGTTGTGTTTTAAAGTTCTGTACGTAGACTTTCTGATCTTTGGTTGTGACAGAGGCTGTATGAGTTGGGGGCACGAACGGTGATGGTGACGGGAACTGGCCCGTTGGGCTGTGTTCCAGCCGAGTTAGCCAAAGCGATCGGAAACGGGCAGTGCACGGAGGAACCCGAACGGGCTGCTGAGCTTTTCAACACTGGACTGGACGACATGGTTCAAGGACTGAACCAGCAGCTGGGCTCAGACGTGTTCATCTCTGTCAAAGCATATATGGAGGTGCACAAGGACTTCATCGCCAACCCTCAGGCCTATGGTAATTGAATCATTTCCTGAAGCGCAATTATGGTATGCATAGGCCTGTCAATAGACGTCCGAATCCGGTCCATTGACAGACCTAATTATTTATACGTTGCGATATTCAGTACTCATAGAGAGTAACTTGGTGCGAAGCCTATTGAGAGAGTTTCGGTATGTTGTGTATTCGTACAAGTGGTGGTGTAGTCGCTAACATCTTCCTCTGGAAAAACAATGACGGCATGCGAACAATATCTCTCCACCAAAAAACACTATCGGAATGATGCATGTGGCCGTGACAGTACCGAAATTCGGGGACGAAGCCATGAATCGGACTATCGCGAAAACTATCATAACAATGCTTAGCAAAATCAGTAAATTCTGTGGTCTTTCTGCTTCTGTTTTTCACTTTTTTTTTCTTTCTGTGTTATGATGGAACAGGTTTTGTTTCAACAAAAGTAGCATGTTGTGGGCAGGGGCCATACAATGGGATAGGAATATGCAACCCAGCATCCAACCTCTGCCAGAACAGGAACTCCTTTGTGTTCTGGGATCCATACCATCCAGCTGAAAAGGCAAACAGATACATCGTCCAGCGGATGTTGAATGGGTCTGAGAAATACATGCACCCAATGAACCTCAACACCATCATGGCCAGGGCCTCCACCAATTAGTTCACATATCATATTCCATTTTAGAGAGAGAGAGAGAGAGAGAGAGAGAGAGAGAGAGAGAGAGAGAGAGAGAGAGAGAGAGAGAGCCCATGTGCATTTTGGTAGTAGTCCTTTGATTATGCTCATGTTCTCTGTCTTTTTGTACTCATAAAATGATCTTTTGTTGGTCCCCGATGAGATGTAAAGGGCATGGAAATAAGCTTGTTGGGCAGGTTGGTTTTGCTACTAGACTTTTTGCATCGGTAGATTAGAGCTTTTTCATTTTTTGGGTAACCGGGTATTCGGATCATTTTGTGCGTATCTTGACTAATTTCGAGGTCTTAAAATTCATAAACGGACAAATCTCTAATGGTCCCGACAGTTTTTTTATTGACGGTGGTAGTCCAATCAGTGTGCGCCTCAGGCGCAATTGGAGTGCGCCTCGGGCGCATCAATGTACTGTCTACTGATGCAATGCGCCTGATGTGCAACATTATTGCGCTCCGGGCGCATCTAAGTTTTTTGCACTAATGCAATGTGTCTTGGGCGCAATGGGTGTGCATCCCGGGCGCATCCCTATATTCTCTAGCGCCTCAAGCGCGATTTTATTGTGCTCCTCCGGGCGCATCTAAGGATTCTATGAAGCGCAATGGGAGTGCGTCCCGGGCGCATCCCTATATTCTCTAGCGCCCAAGGCGCGATTCTATTGTGCTCCAGGCGCACTAAGGATTCCGTGCTTATGCAATGCCCCTAAGGCGCAATCTGAGTACGGCCCGGGCGCATCCCCATATTCTCTACTAGTGCAAAGCGTATGAGGCGCGATTATTCTGCCCTCTAGACCACCACCACAACAACCTCACCCCTGTCATTTTACCACCACGACTCTCACTCCTCTACGACCACTACCCCAGTCAGGTGTTAAAATGCGATGTCACTAGACTTTTCATTTCCCTTCTCACTTGCTCCTACTTATAAGTTCTTTGGGGTCTCTTAATTATGCATTGCAAAACCTTCAAGCAAGCCAACCTGTAAAAGGCCAATCATTTCTTATCATTTTGCAATACTAATCCTTTTTTGCCAACACTTTAGTATAGTGTGAGGAACCTAATTAACATGATGATATGAAAATGACTATTTTACCCTTCTTTTTCCTATCTATATCTCGAAAAGGGGATAGTGGCCTGGCTTCGTCCTGAAGAATTCGTTTTGTTTGTCCTGTGTCAATCATTCTCTTTTGCTCTTTCCTCTCTTCCAATAACTTAAATAACAAACATAATCTGATGCACTTCTGAGAGATGGTTTATCAAACAATCTCTAGTTTTTGGGTGAAACGTACCATCAAAGTGATTCGAAGGGAAGTTAACCTCTTTCTTTTCGAGAAAATTAAGCTATATGGTTCATTTAATCATTACCCTTTTCATAACGGAATGTTTGCGCACACTTCGACTAATTTCGAAATCCTAAAGTTAACGATCTAGACAAAACTCTCTGCGGCACCCTCAAGGGTTGAAATGTTTGGTCGCCATAGAATTTGAACACTTATTTACTTTCTTATGTTCACTCAACAAAATTCATTAGGATTTTAAAAAGTTGTATGCACCGTTAATTAGCGAGACTTTTTTCACCATTTTTGTTACTCAGTCAAATTAGATGCATGTTATTGGTTTTTTTGTTTAGAATTAAATTTGTATGCATGGCAACTCAGGACGGATAAGACGGACAATATCATAATATGTTATGTACTTATGCAATGAAAGTAAAACAGTGATAAAAAAGATGGTGACATAAAACAGTGATAAAAAAGATGGTGACATAAAAATCCTCTGAAATAAGATAGAGAATAAATTCTTTACACCGTCGGTGTAAACATTTTTTTTCTCCAAATCAATTGTATTGTGTCACGTCACCATGTTTTATTAATTGGGACAACTGTTTTAACACGTGTCGCAATACAATTGATTTAGAAAAAATAAATGTTTACACCGACGGTATAAAGAATTTATTCCCAATAAGATACGCAGAAAGAGCAACTTTATGTAAAGGTAATATTCTTTCTATGAGGACTATTACTTGCCCGCGAAAATAGTTGTGTTTAAAAATTTAGAAACCATTTTTTAGACAATGATGATGATCTCTTTTCTTTTTAGAAAAAAGTAGTAAAAAAAACTCTACCAATTCATATTTTCAAGAAAGGAAAACTTTCACTTGTCTGATGGTGAATATATAGTATTCCTTCCGTCCCAAAAAGAATGACAATTTTTGAAATTCGTGTCATTTTTTATTGCTTATATCTTTTAATCTATAATGTTTTTCATGAGTTTGAAAACTTTATATAATAGAATTAATCGAGAACTATCAAACAAGATCTATATTGCATATTTTTTGAGATCCATATTGAAAGATATAATAAGTTGAAATTGACACGAATATCAAAAATTGACATCCAATTTGGGACAGAGTGAGTAGTATATAACTTCAGTTAAGCCCAATCTATCATCCATTAGAGGACCCTATTATACACCCCCAATTCGTGCACTCATCCATCTGAGGATGTAATTTTTTAAATTTACTTAAATCTACCCCATCAAAGATGTTGTATTCTCATTTTACAAATCAAGAGGGGCCAAAAACAAGGAGGCGGAGTTAGGCAATCAGAAAAGGACTACATGTGGGAGAAATTCTACACACCCCTTTTTTTCAATAGAAACGAGAAATTTATTGATATCCGACCAGTTTGATTTTTTTACAAGAATAATCTACACATTATTATTTGCGAAAATATATTTGTCTGGATAATTAATGTGGGGCCAAGGTGGAACCCATACGCCTTTTAAGAGTTTTTCTGGGTGTGGGTAGACAGTTGAATTTCCTCACCATCAATTAACTTACAGTAATTTTTTGCAAGAACGCTCTACACATTATTGTTTAGAAATAGAAATTTAAATAATCAAGTTGGATTGTTTGACTTATAAAAAAATAATACTAATAATCAAGTTGGAGCCAAGATGGCCCTACGCGCTCCTTGTTCATTTTGAGGTCTCAAAATCCTTGACGTGGTCCCGGATAAATTTTCTCTATTTATCTCTTTTCACTAATTAATTATTTTAAAAAACCTCCATTAAAACCCAAAACTATAATGTCTTATGGGTGTGGGTACTGAGAAAAAAAAAAAGGGAGTGTGCAAAGAATTTCCCACAACGAGCCCGTTCCAGAACACCTTCTTAAAAAATAAGTACTTATTTCACATTTTCAAACTCAAAAATAATGCAAATGAAAAATAATTTTTAAATTTTTTTTCACCGTATTAAAGACCTCAATGAGATCTGTCAAACAAGATCCATATTGCATATTTTTAAATTTCAATAAACCTATCATTTTTGAACTTGAAATTGTCTTCTTAAAAAATAAGTACTTATTTAGCGTTGCGGAACGGGGCCTACGAGGGTCGGGCCGGACTACGAGATAACCGCCCCACTTTTATTTTTATTTTTATTATTCCACTGTCAACCGACTGTACTGCGTTCAGCTTACGTCTAATTAATGGTAAATTTGGAAACTCATCCATCCGTCAATTTCGGACAAAAGGCAAATTCCCTCCCAATTCTCTCTCTCTCTCTCTCTCTCTACCACAGTCACTGACTCACTGTCCACTGCTACTCCCACCAACGCCTTTACAAATTCCTCCAGATCCAAACCTCCGAACCCCGCAATTCACCTCAACTCCATTCATCAATGGAGGCGGCGCTGGAGGCGGCCCGAGCCAAGGACGCCAAGGAGAGAATGGCCGGCGTTGAACATCTCCACCAACTCCTGGAAGCTTCCAGAAAACCCCTCTCCTCGTCGGAGGTCACCTCGCTCGTCGACTGCTGCTTGGATCTCTTGAAAGACAACAACTTTAGGGTCTCCCAGGGCGCCTTACAGTGCCTCGCCTCCGCCGCCGTTCTTTCCCGCGATCACTTCAAGCTTCACTTCGATGCCCTAGTTCCTCCCACCGTTGAGCGGTTAGGCGATGGGAAACAGCCCGTTCGCGATGCCGCTAGGCACCTTTTGCTCACTCTCATGGAGGTACGCACCTTAAAGCCACACGATACGCGAGCTTGAAAGCGTCTTTTGAAATTAGAATTCACAAGAGCAAGGATTGAGATCGTGAGTGCGCAGAGCGAGGATTATCGCCGCGAGCGAGGATTGGGAGCGGTAGGGGAGGGCCTAATGAAGTATTATGCGACTAAGAACACACCTACTCTAATTACCCTTGATTTATGAGGCTTCGTTTAAGTAGATGTGGATTTCGAAGGTTGGAACTTGATGATGTTACATATGAAAGGTGATATTTGTTTGGGAAAATGACGGCTAAGGACGTGTTTGATAATTAATACCTTCTAAGGACATTTTCAGCATTAACGAATGTTCTTAGCATGTCCTTGGCGGGTATTAATTATCAAAACACGTCCTAAGCCGTCATTTTCCCTATTTGTTTTGCCAATACAGTTGTAAAAATACTAGGAAAAAGAAGAAGATTATCACATATATTTTCAATCAACCTATACCTGTTCAATTATTACCGCGGACAATCTTCTGCGTACTTGTCCATTTTGAAAAGGGAAGCAATATCACAGGTAATAGAAACAAATAACTGTTGGTGGGGCATGTTTTCGATGGTTTTTTGGTGTTTTCGATGTTGGGCGGGTAAACTTATATAATTTTTAAGTTTTTGAAACGAAAACTACTAGAATCTATTAAAACTTTGAAATGTTGGTAGGACAGTCGCCTGGGTCCATCAGCCACTTGGTCCGTCCTTGACGTTATAAGGCTTTGTTTGCGTTGATGAGGATTTCATATGGAGGAACGTTAATGTTTAGTTTGAACAGCATATTAGAGGTATACAAGTAAGTAGGGATAGTCGTTGTCTGTTTTTGGCAGTGGTTCATGCATCTACTACAGGCATTACTTAGAAAAGTTAAAGCTGTTTTACATTCTTTGCAGGAATGAGAATGTGTATCCTATTTGAAGGATTTCTATGAGTTCACTTAGGCACTTATCAATGAAGTTTTTCCCCCTCTATATTTTACTTTTTATTGTGTTTCCACGGTTTGCTGTTTTGAAAACTCCATTTGTTCTGCATTCAGTGCATTGCATTGTATTCAACTAAAGAATCTCTGTCGAATTAATCTGCTGAACTTTACTTTTCTAGGCAATTCCTCTACATTGAATTGACTTTATTGATTTTCCCTAGACATTGGCTAATTTGTATGCTTTTATTTTTCAAGCAGTAGACTCTTTTTGCATTTGAAGTACTGTTTGTCTGGTTGAGTATTTGTTTGCATGTTTAGCCGACGTTTCATGTTTGTCTTTTGTGTTTTATGGCCTATTCTTACCGGAACTAGAAAACACTCAGCATTCAATTTTGAAACCACATAACATCTTTAGTCCGCTCTAAGACGTGCAATTAGACGAAGTTAAACAATTTTTTGGATTGTTTTGGGGGGGATGTTGATGAATTCTAACTAACGATCCCGATTCTCTGTCTTTATCCAGAAGCCTAGGGCCCCTGATTAGAATATTTTATTTTTGCTTTTGTGGGACCATGCCTGAAATCTTTAAACATTGGGGAATCCTGAAGTTAAAACACTTTTTTGCATTTTTTATTTTCCTTCTATGCAACACCTTTTATGTGGGCTTGTTGCCCACACACCTTTACAACTTGATGTTCTGAATTCCTACGCACCCTCACAACTTGAAGTTTTGAATTGCTACTTGTCTTGTGATGAATTAAGTATTTCTTTTAGTGGTGAAGTTGTACGCATTTGTCGAATACAGGGATCTTAGAGTTCTCTCCAGTGAAAGGTGTAACTTTAACAGCCTTTCTGGATTTGTTGAATCAAGTCCAATCTCCCCCAACAGCCACCACCACCTTCACCTACACCCACAGCACCACAAACACTGGTTAGTTAGATTTGTGGACTAGCTACAAGGACATTGCAGGTTAGGCATTCTCCAGATAATATATTTCGCAATTTGTTCTTCCATTTCAATATTTTATCTGTGATGCACGTTGAACTGTCAGACTACGATTCTGCGTCACCAACATTTCTTTTGCTCTTGGCATCGGTCGCATTACCCTGATGCTAAATTATAATTATTTCTTTGTTAGTTGACGTGTGGAAGAGTTGGGAAAACGGACTATAAGAGTAATTTATGGTTCTTTGTGGCAGGTTTCATCACCAACGATCATTGTTGAGAGAGCAGGGACTTACGCTTGGACTCACAGAAGCTGGAGAGTACGGGAAGAGTATGCACGAACCGTCACATCAGCAATTGGTCTTTTTGCATCCACTGAGCTCCCACTTCAACGTGCTATTCTTCCTCCAGTATGGCCATTTTTACCTTTTGATTGGGATATAGATACATGCACTTTTGATGTTTAGTTATTCAGCAGGAAAAGAGAACTATGAACTCACTTTTTTCCTTTTGGATTATCAGATTCTGCAGATGTTGAATGATTCTAATCATGGTGTGCGAGAAGCAGCAATATCATGTATTGAGGTTTGCAAGATCCATGCTGAAATAGATTTATGTTGTTCCATTTAGATCCACTGGACCTGAATGTGTTCCACTTGGGGTCAAGAAAAATAATCTGGCTGATGATAGATTAAAAAAGTACAACAGAAGGTGGGGTCAAGAAGTCTACTGATGAAAAAGGCACTAAAAAAGCAAAGAAAGATATGCCTCTAATTAAGAATCGCGCACTTCCCTCTGATACCTGGAAATAATAAATGACAAAATCCCTTTAATGGGAGGAAAAGTCGTTATCGGATAGGAGAAATCACCTCTTTCTTCTTCAGATGTTCTACTTTGGTTACATTATGTAATTCATCCTCTCATGTTAATCTGACTCTTGTTTCTTTTTCAGGAGATGTATACTCAAGTTGGGCCTCAGTTCGGTGATGAACTCCAGCGTCATCATCTCTCTACGTCAGTTGTGAGTATAATGGAAGAAATTGTATTTTACCCTGCTATCGCCTTCCTAAACTTACGAGTGCCTAAAAGGCTAAAACTTCCACGAACTGAGTTTTTTTTTTATTGTTTAATTCTGTTTCATATTTAGATGATCTATATAGTTTACTACAAAAACTTGAGCCTTGTTCTGTTAATATCATCACTCAACTGTTCTTTTCTAAATATGGTGTTAAACTGCAGTTAAAAGATATTAATGCCAGGCTAGAGAGGATTGAACCAAAAGTTCACTCTTCAGATGGACTTGCGAGTAGTTACACTGCTGTTGAGATTAAACCTGCCGGCCTAAATCCTAAAAGGAGTAGCTCAAAGGCCAAGAGTTCCACACGTGAGGTGTCTCTCTTTGGAGGTTTGTATGTTTATCCATAGCTTTGTAGATATTTTCATGGTAGTTTGAAGCACACATGTTCAAAAGATTTTTCCCAGCATTACCTTATTACTTGGAATTGGACATTAATTGCTGATTCCATGGCAACCCATGGTGATTTTGATAGATTTAACTTTGTTTGGCTGGAGATTTATGTAGTCATTTCCCAGATGCATGAATTGCAAGATCTTGGTTATGTTTGTCGGATCGTATGACTAACAGCTGGAGTTGAATGATGCTTGGATTATTACATAAATTGGTGTTACATGAATTATTAAGTACCTCTCTATTGAAAAAAGTTTGGTGTATAATGAAGTGATGATTGGTGGTGCTGGACAGTACTCGGGTTCACTTTGGCTCGTTCCATGTCATGCGCAGGCGATAGTGATATCACTGAAAAACCAGTTGACCCTGTTAAAGTTTACTCTGAGAAAGAGCTTATAAGGGAAGTTGAAAAAATTGCTTCAACTCTTGTACCTGACAAGGATTGGTCTCTCCGCATTGGAGCCATGCAAAGAGTTGAAGGTCTTGTTATTGGAGGTTTGTTGCCTTTCTTTTCCTTTTATTTAATTGTTTCAGATTCTGATTATTTCCATGAAAGTATCTGCACATTGCAGCACGCTAAAAGAGAAACTTGCTGTTTGAAATAAGAAATTGAAGCTTTGAGTTCGAAAGTTATGTTTGATTTGCTAGGAAAATGTTTCAATGAAGCATATTATTTTGATGAAACTATGAAAAGCTTTTGGGTTTAGGGTTTTCATAGGTAGCTTGTAGATGACAGGCGTAAAAATTAGGTTGAGTTCAGAATGCTGATTACTGAATTTTAACAAAGATGCTGGAAGTCCCTCTTGAACAGTGCTTTGTGGAGAGATGGAGGAGAGAAGGACGCATCATCACGGCTTCAGCTTTTCAAAGTTCATCACACAGAACGGAGAACACTTAGGTCTGTCAGTCTGTGTGGTTGCAGAGAACTGAACACTTCAATTTTAAATTGAGTAATCTGAAACCTTATAAAATAAAATATGGGTTCTTGAAATTTTGTGCAAGGATTGAACAGGATATAATTATAATAGTGAAACAAGAAATTCTAAATTTTGGAAAGATAGTATTCACAGACTCAATTGTGTTAATTTGTCTGATTTTTGAAGTGAACAGATTACAGAATGAAACAATAATCAGGTCTTCTGCAAGGACCTCTTTTCCTTGTTAATGTTGTTCACATTTTCCGACTGTCGCACATCTATGTATCTATATTCAGTTATACTGTCCCTTTTTCCTCAAAGAAGTTCGTTCTTAGTAGTAGGGAGCTCCTAAAGTGGCGCCGCTCCCACCTTCGGAGCCCACTCCCCTCGAGATGGGAGCTCGCTCAATATGAAAATGGGAGCTTTTGTATGATCTTTGTATAGAAAAATGGGGATTTATCCTTTGGATTTATTAATTGGTTTTTGATGAACTCATATATCTAGCCCAAGTCACGATACCTTGAAAAGAAAACCATACTCTTGTAACACTAGCTCATTTATTACATTTATGGTGGACTTGGCCCATATTTTTACTTCCTAAAATGATTGTACTTTTAAAGTGAATAATACTCTATGCGACATTATTTCCATAATATACATACACGCTACCAACCTTGGGAGCTTCTATATTCCTCTGCTTGCCCCGCTTCTGTTTTGTGCATCTAAGGACTGTCGTTGAATAATTTTCATATTGGTTGATGAAGGGATTCATGGTTCCATTTGTTTCCTATAATATGGCATGGGCTTATAAAGACACTATATCTGTTGCTTTTCTCTTTCATTATGTCAGGTGCAGCTGATTACCCGTGTTTCAGGGGACTTCTGAAACACCTTGTTGGCCCCTTAAGCACACAGTTGTCTGATCGAAGATCTACTATAGTGAAGCAGGTAAGGTTCACCTTCTTGAACTTCCATAATGTTATTGTCAAGGATTCTTCTTTTCTTATTTTTGTTGACAGCTCCAATTTGATTGAAAATATAAGTGGACTGTAAAGCATATCACTTTCGTTGATGCATCACTTTTCTGTTGCTTTGAAATGTAAAGAGTCTCGGGTTCCTAACTCTAGGTCTAGCAACCTTTTTATGTGGTACTGATATAGGATGCAAATTATTAGCTACTTAAAGGGTGTTTGATGCAGCTACAAGGGTGCCATGTCCCACCAGTGTCAGGAACACCACCAACGCTTTTTGGAGACATGTCTAAAAGTGTTATTTTATTTCCAGAACTTCTTAAACAGTGGAGAAGTATTTGCGATTTTATATTTGTTTAATCTCCAAACCGGCAGCTTTCTTAAGTTGTTTTATTCTCTTTTGCCAGGCTTGCCACTTGTTGAACTTCTTATCTAAAGAGCTCTTGGGAGATTTTGAAGCGTGTGCTGAAGTGTTCATTCCGGTAACCATTCTTTTTTGCTTGCTCATTTTGGGTTCTTGATGTGCTCATACATTCTTCTGATTGTGATGTGACCCCCAGATCCTTTTCAAGCTTGTTGTGATAACTGTACTTGTAATTGCAGAGTCTGCTGATAACTGCATTAAAACGGTATGGTTTAACGTGCTACATTTTTTGGTATTTGTGTTATTCATGGATGTCCTTCCTTTGTTTGTAACTTACTTGACTTTATAGATGCTGCGTAATTGCAAAGTTGCCCGTGTTCTTCCGCGTATGGCTGATTCTGCAAAGAATGACCGTAGTTCTATACTTCGTTCAAGGTAGGATTCTGCTTCTTCTATGTAGTACTGCCTGTATGTGTCAATACCTGAGTGAACGTAATGCTACATCCTCTATTGCAGGTGTTGTGAGTATGCCCTCTTGATATTAGAATATTGGGCTGATGAACCTGAAATACAGCGGGCAGCCGATCTCTATGAAGATCTTATTAAGTGTTGTGTTGCAGATGCAATGAGTGAGGTACTTGGTGTTTGAGATTACTTCTTTTTTCCAGTGATGGATGGAGGAAGTGTACAGGGGGGGAAGTGGAGAACATTGGGTGCACCTTGACATATGAGCTGATTTTCTATTGTTTCTGTAGAATTTCGGCTGTAAATTTTGATTGATGGATTAAATTCGCCCCCTGACCTGCTGCTTCTAGGTGACCTGTGCCTTGCCTTGACAAATAGCATCCGGTCAAATTTGACTACACTGGTTCTTAGTTCTTCTAGTGTGGCATATATAGCATTTGCAGTGATCAATCTTTTGCCCAGTTCCCCTTTGCTTGTTTTTTTAGGTGGCTTTTAAGCTAGCAAGATATCATGTTGCTCAGCTTATTTGGCAAATAACATCTGCATGTTCTTCTCTATATGTGCTTTCAAGAACCGTGCCATTGGTCATGTCTTGGGGGTTTACCCAATAAGTACTTGACATGTTAACTTCCACAGGTACGAGCAACTGCAAGAAGTTGCTACAGAATGTTTGCAAAAACTTGGCCAGAGCGTTCCCGGCAGCTGTTGTTGTCCTTTGATCCTGTTATCCAAAGAGTACAGACATTCTTCTCATTCCAATAGCCTATCCTTTACATTCCCCGCCGCCCTGCCAAAAGGAAAATCTCATTGTATCATTGTTAAAATTTGACTAACTATATTTTCATTTTTGTGTAGGTAATTGTTGAAGAGAATGAGAGTATGCACAGAAGACATGCTTCTCCTTCCCTTCGTGACAGAAGTTCACAGATTTCTTTAACCCCACAAACACCCGCCCCTTCAAATCTACCTGGATATGGAACTTCGGCAATAGTTGCAATGGACAAAAGTTCAAGTTTGGCCTCAGGTATGTCTCCCTCTTCTGGGCTACTGTTTTCACAGTCAAAGGCAGTTGGTCAAGGTACAGATCGAAGCCTGGAAAGTGTGATGCAATCGAGCAAACAGAAGGTTACAGCTATTGAAAGCATGCTTAGAGGGTTAGATACATCTGAGAAACGTATTTCAACTCTCCGGTCATCTAGTTTGGATCTAGGTATTGTAATGACTTTCACGAGGAATTGGGGAGGTTCATTGTTTTTGTGGTTAAAACTCTTTCATTGATGTAATGGTGAATAACTGTCTGGATGGGTAAATAGTTGTGACTGGGTGTATTTATCTTCTAAATACTGGTGAATGGCTTATTTTTTCTCCTTTTGCTGCAAGTGCAGGAGTTGACCCTCCATCTTCTCGTGATCCACCATTCCCTCTTGCGGTCCCCGCTTCACATAATCTAACCACCTCTTTTGGGGTTGATGCAACTACATTTGGTATGTCTAAAGGTAACAAACGCAATGGTGGCTTGGGTATGTCTGACATCATCACCCAGATTCAGGCTTCCAAAGATTCAAGTAAATTATTGTACCGCAGTACTGTAGGAGCTGAGCCTCTGTCAGCTCTTTCATCTTACTCAGCTAAGAGAACTCCTGAAAAACTACAAGAAAGAGGTTTCTACGAAGAAAACAGTGATTCTAAGGAGGGTTGGCGCCCATGTAATGATTCAAATTACGGGGAATCACAGAATAGTTATGTTCCCAATTTTCAAAGGCCACTTTTGAAAAAGAATGCTATTGGACGAATGTCCGCTAGCAGGAGGAGGAGTTTTGATGATCGCCAGCTGTTACTGGGGGATATGTCAAGCTTTTTGGTTGCTCCAGCTTCTCTCAACAATACTCTTAGTGAGGGACTCAATCCTAGTTCAGACTGGAATGCTAGAGTTGCTGCATTTAATTATCTCCGTTCTTTGTTGCAGCAAGGTCCAAAAGGCATTCAAGAGGTTACACAAAATTTTGAGAAGGTAATGAAGTTATTTTTCCAGCACTTGGATGATCCCCACCATAAAGTTGCCCAGGCAGCTCTCTCAACACTCTCAGAAATTATTCCTGCTTGCAGAAAGCCATTTGAAAGTTATATGGAGAGGATCTTACCCCATGTTTTCTCACGTTTAATTGATCCAAAAGAATTAGTGAGGCAACCTTGCTCAACAACGCTGGAAATTGTCGGCAAAACTTATGGCATAGATTCTCTTTTACCAGCTTTGCTTCGTTCACTGGATGAACAACGGTCACCAAAGGCAAAATTGGCTGTCATTCAGTTTGCCATAAGTTCCTTTAACAAGCATGCGATGAACTCTGAAGGCTTTGGTAATAGTGGCATTCTAAAGTTATGGCTTGCTAAATTGACACCATTGGCCCATGATAAGAACACAAAACTGAAGGAAGCAGCAGTTTCATGCATTATATCAGTTTACTCCCATTATGACTCGGTAGCAGTCCTAAATTTTATTCTTAGTTTATCGGTTGAAGAACAGAATTCCTTGAGACGTGTCCTTAAACAGTACACTCCTCGTATTGAAGTGGATTTGATGAACTTTATGCAGAACAAGAAAGAGAGACTGCGTCCCAAGTCCTATGATCCTTCTGATGTTGTTGGAACATCTTCTGAAGAAGGATACATTGGAATCTCAAGAAAGAACCAAGCCTTTGGAAGGTATTCTGCTGGTTCAGTTGATAACACTGGTGGCAAGAACTGGAGTTCTGAACAAGAGTCAATGCCGGTCACAGGTTCCATTGGTCAAGTTGCATCTGATGAAACCCAAGTGTACTCATATCGTAGTCCTGGGTATTGTGTCAACATTGAGGTTCTTAGTTCCGAAACCAAGGATCTGAACTGCATAGCTAGTAGTGTGGACTGTGATGTAAAGATTGAGGCTTCTTCCACACCACGTTTGGACATGAATGGATTGGTGAGCTCCGACCACATGGGGGTCACTGCAGGCATTTGGCATGATAATGATGCTCTGCCTGAATTGGACCTTGACCATTCAAAACTTGCCGCTTTGAAGCTTAACTCTGCTCGTGACACAGGTGTGAGCATTCCTCAAATTCTTCACCTGGTGAGTTCATTGTAGTCAGCATTCCCCCTATATTGTTTTAGTCTTATCAATTCTCATATGCTGAATACATTTCTGATGCACTCAGTGTTGCACAAACAACATGCAGATAACACTCTAATGCCCCCTTCTTCTTCTTTTTTGGTACCTACTGGATAGATTTGCAATGGGAATGATGGAAACCCAACTGCTAGCAAGCGTGTTGCACTTCAGCAGTTAGTTGAAGCTTCGAAGGAAAATGATCATTCAATTTGGACCAAGGTGTAGATCCTATATTTGTTCATCCTTCTTAACCATTTTTCGGTTCTTGATTCTTCTGAGGTGTTCACTAGTTTCGTACTCCCTCTGTCCCAATTTGTTTGTCCACTTTTAGACTTTTTCATTTTCCAAAATGTTTGTCCATTTGACTTTTGGCTGAATCAAATTCCCTTTTTGCCCTTACTTCTATTTTTTTTTTTAAAATTACCTTTCAAAAAATTTGAAGGGTAAATGTTGGAAAGTTGAAAACTTCTAGGTGTAATTCATCGTGTTCCCTGAAAAAAGTTGGATTTTTCATAATTGGACAAACGAATTGGGACTGAGGGAGTAATCAGCTGTTTCGCAACAGAGAGAGATAAACGTCTAATGTCAACCAGTGATTTCGGTACACTTTCTTTTTGGTCGAATTTCAACTTGAATTCTCACAATGTAACTAAGTAAATATTGATCGAAACCTTGCATGATGAATTTGTGAGGGTAGTTCCCAATGATCTAGCTGTTGAGGTTTATCACACTTGTGCCCTTTTTCCATCTTTTCTATGGATGCCATTCAGTTGGTGTTTATTGGTGTTGAGAATGGCTTCATTTTGCTATGGCACCATGAAGAGCTTGTTGTGACTTAACTTTTTTGGGGCTTTAGGTCATCAGTCTGTTGGGGCATATAACACTTATGATCTGAGATTACTGCCAATCAGGATGAAAAGAGAGAAACGAACTAGTTGTAGATGGATGGATATATTTGAAGTTCATGAAGCACATAAAGGGCTATACAGAGAAAAAGATCCTTGAAGAGCTATATTACATTGATTTGCATTTTTCCAAGACTTATTATCTGAACTCTAGATGTAATCCCTTGTGGTCTCTTAGGTTTTTTTTTATTTAATTTTTTAAAATTTTTTTGTCTTTTTGCATACCCCTTTTTTTGCTTCCACAACCACGTTTTGCTGCTAAAAGATGTTTCGTATCTGTAGCCACTGGTTAATCATTAAAGATGAAATTAATGCCCCCAGTTTGAATATGTTTTGTTGGTTTTCTTCTGCCTGCGGACTCTAGCTTTGGAAATGATCTGCACTCTGACGTTGTTAGATTTCCCCAACAATTTGTTTGATCTATTGTTCTGAATGGAGGAAGTTTGATTTATTTTCCAGTCAATTGGAACAATATTTCTTCATTCTGAGTTGCATATTATGTGCTTCTACATTATTATCATTTGACTTGCAAATTCTGGCCTATTTGCAGTACTTCAATCAGGTTTTGATGGTTGTTCTTGAAGTGTTGGATGACTTGGAATCCTCAATTCGGGAACTTGCTCTTTCGTTGATATTTGAAATGCTAAGGAACCAGGTCTGCTTAATATGTTTCTTCCCCTTGTTTTCAGCTATGCTTCTGCCTGTTCTTGTCTGGTTCATTGAGTCTTTGACTCCCCACCCAGCAACACCTGGCCCATGGCTAAAAACAAGCAAACAAACAGATTTAAAGAACCCGTACATTTATGGCATTACGCAAGTTTCTTTCCCTTAGTTTCATGATTTCATGATATCATCTTATGATGTTTGTGTTTTGTTTCCAGAAGGATGCCATGGAGGACTCTATCGAGATTATAATTGAAAAACTGCTTCATGTTACCAAAGACATCAGACCAAAAGTAATGTTCTTTAGGTTCTCTACTCCATTCATGATTATCACTTTCTTTCCCGTTGTCTCAGGCATCAGTTTCCAATTCAGGTTGCCAATGAAGCAGAGCAGTGTTTGACTCTTGTGCTGTCTCAATATGATCCGTTCAGATGTCTTAGTGTAAGTGGTACTGGAATTTTGCGTTGCTTACTGAAGATCCCAAGATCTTTGAATTTGCTTGGTTTGGATCTTAGTTTCAGTATGTAAGTTTATATAGTGTTCTCATTTTCTGTTATTGCAGGTTATCATCCCTTTGTTGGTGACTGAAGATGAGAAAACTCTTATTACTTGCATAAATTGTTTAACAAAGGTACTTATTCCGTCAGACGTCTATATGTTGGCTTTGGATATTTTGTTTTGGAGATAGTGAGATACCTCCCTCCGTCCCAAAATAAATGTCCGGTCCGCAAAACGATAACTTAAAAATAATACGAATTTTCCAAGAAAAATTCAAAAAAATTTCAACAATTTACTAGAAATTCATGAGTTCTTTTAAGTTATTAAAAAAGTTGAAAATTTTTCCTGTAGAAAACGTATTATTTTTTAAGTCCTTGTTTTGCAGACCGGACATTTTTTTGGGGACGGAGGTAGTATCCTTCAGTTGATATTCAATGTTCAATAAATGGTTTAATTGGTGCTTGGAAATAATTTTGTATACATCAACTCTGCCATTGCTGTGCTTAACCTTGTTATCTCGTAGACAATTTCAAGTTTCAAGCTTCTCTAAGACTTGTGACTCGGCATGGTTTTTCAAGTCTATTCTTTTGTCCATGTTTTTCTTTCTTCTTCTTGAAAGGCAATAATTGTTACTACACAGTCTATTCCTTTTAACTTGGAAAGGAGATTTGAAGATCATTCAGATAACTTTGGCGAACCTTTGGTGCACAGTTGGACAGTGGTTGACTGCTATTTTGTGTTGATCACATACTTCTTGGGTGTCTGACTTTGGAAAGCATTTTTTGTAGACAACAATTTGTTAAGCCTGTATGTTTTCGGTATTCAGCTTGTTGGCAGGTTCTCCCAAGAGGAATTGACGGCCCAGTTATCATCATTTTTGCCTGCACTTTTCGAGGCATTTGGAAACCAAAGTGCTGATGTCCGCAAGGTAAATCAAACTGCTGTAGTACTAATATATTGTCCAACGTGCAACTGGTTGTCTTATTTGTCAGTTCATATCTTGCTTTTTTGGCAATTAGCCATGTCAGGTCCCTTCTTATAATCATGTGTTTCTCAAATTGGAAATGCACCTGTCAATCGCACAGAAATGAAACATCAATTACCTTCCATGCATTGCAATTTTTTATTGATTGATCCCTACCACTGAAGAACCCACTTTTTCAGGAGTTGTTCACTTTTTCTTTTTTTTTAATTAACTTATGCTATAGTTTTGCTTAGGTACTAGATATATTCGTATCAAAGAAACCTGTAACCTTTTTGTGAGATGTATTGACAAAAAGTACTAAAATTGTAATTAGGACTTAAGGCTAATGCTAGGCTGATGCTGTTTTCTACATTTTTGTCTGTAATTTTGTCTAATCATACTTCCATATCCACTAATCTGAGTCTGTTAAATTTAGCACCTCATCATGTTTTCTGGTTCTGGTCCCTAGTATGAATCTGGAATAGATTGCTGAACTTGAGTAGCGTGTTGTTTGTGTTTGTTTCACCTGGCACTTGGTAACATGTGATACTGGAAAAAGGAATTAACCGCACATGCGGTTTTCGGAACTCTCTTAGTGAATTACCCTTATCGACCATGAATGGCCCTGGTATGTGCATGTCCACTAATAATGGGGATGAGAGGAAGGGTGGAGAGAGGAGTGAGAGAGTGGCGCCAAGGAACCCTAGGTTGGGGGTTTATGGGGGGACATTGGATGATATTACGGAGTTTTTCGGTAGTGGGAGCTATGATCCTAAATCTACCCAAAACAATGAAGGTGCAAATGCAAAATATTCTTTTGTGAAGTTTGAATTGTTAGTTTTTTCTACCGTGCCAATTGAATTGTTCGCGAGGCTCCTCGCGAGCTGCTCGAGGCTTGGCTTGGCTCGTTAGTAAGTTGACTCGGGTTGTTTGTAGAAGCTTGGATTGTTTGTAGCGGCTCATTTATAAAAGCTCATTTGGTAAACGAATCAAGTTCGAACACATCGCCACATCGGTACTAGACTAGCCGAGCTCGAGCTAGACTAGTATTGAGCAAGCCGAGCTTGAACATGTCAATGCTTGGCTCAGCTCAGCTCGTTTGCAGCTCGAAGCACCACTCCGGGTGGCAAATGAGATGGATTTAATCTGGTATGGATTCGAGCCGAGCTGACAAAGTTGTTTTGACACCTTAGAGCAAGTCCACCCACGGGGCATTTAGGCTGCCAAAGCTGTTATGGAGTGGTGCTTCACCCATAAGCACCACTTCGGATGACAAATGAGATGGGTTTAAATCTCTTGACTGTCCGTTCATTTGCTTTTAAACTCTTAAAGCTGTGTCGCAGTTCAAGTTTATGTTGCATTCTTGACTCTGGCCATGTTATGTTTCTCTGGGAAAATAATGTATGGCAGCTAGCATGTGCCTGATATGTTTGAGAGCCTCAGTGGAGCATTTATCCAGGTGTTAGCAACTGAGACAGCTCTCTCTAAGAAGAGTGAAATTTCTACTTTACCAGTTCAGGGCCTTCCTGTTATGTTGGCTGTTTTTAAGTTTGGAATTCAGGTCTAGAAGACAAAAATAATGTATGGCAGCTAGCATGTGCCTGATATGTTTGAGAGCCTCAGTGGAGCATTTATCCAGGTGTTAGCAACTGAGACAGCTCTCTCTAAGAAGAGTGAAATTTCTACTTTACCAGTTCAGGGCCTTCCTGTTATGTTGGCTGTTTTTAAGTTTGGAATTCAGGTCTAGAAGACAATAGACCAGTGGTAAATAATGCATCCAGAAATGAGATCTAGAGGTTTTACAATTGAAAAGAAATGGAGTAAAATTATAAATGCCTCTAGTTACGTAGTAAGTTGGATCAATGAAAGGTTGTGATAGAGTGGAAGGCATATTCTAACGAAAATGAAACCAATGATAGGAACTTCCTATTATGCATATGCAGGACATAGCTTATGCCTTAATATTAGCTGATTACTAGTAGATTTAATCCAAGTGTTGGTCGAGTTGGAACGCGTCTTACTTAACATGATTTCCCTGGGTTGGGCAGACTGTTGTCTTCTGTCTTGTGGACATCTACATCATTCTTGGGAAAGCATTCTTGCCACGCTTGGAGGGGCTCAACAGCACACAACTGCGGTTAGTGACTATCTATGCCAACCGGATCTCACAGGCCAGAACAGGTACCGCAATAGATGCTAACCATGTGTAGCCGGTTTTTCTGGGATGGAAAATATTGGTGTTCGGGAGAGTCGAAGCAATAACAATGAATCATCAGTGGTTTTGGGACGGATGGTTGCGGGGTAATTGGTCTGTTCATTCGTTGTTGTCTATTTTGTCTATTTTGCGAAATATGCATTTAAGGGTATGGGTTTTCTTGGTTATTTTTCTGATGTATTTATTTATTCTAGACCTGTTTGGGGTGGAATTGAGAGGGAGAGAGGCGGTAAGCAAATTTTTGAATCTGTGCCGTGTCCATATGAAATCCAAGTTATTGACCTTTGTTGTGTGTAGAGATGAATGGATTCTGGTTTTGGAATACTCCGCAATCCGTGGATGATATTGTATAATCATTTGTTCTGTTTTGTTCCCTGTGGAGACACTGTTTGGGATGCAACATATTTCATACTGAATCAAGTAGGAGTCTCTTTTTAAGCTGTTGATGGTTCAATTTTTTTTGGTATGGATCGATGCTTTCCCAAGTTAGGGTCTCTTCTTCTGAGCTTGTTATGGGGATGAGACATGTTTACCCACGATTATTTTCATGCTATGGAGGAAAAAGAAGGGGGCATCCATGGGACGAGCTCCTCTCCATACCCCTCTAATTCTCTGCTATGATCATCCAAACTGTTCATGTCGTAGAACTTGCAAAGAACATGTACATGGAAAATCAACTTGATTGGATATTAATAGGGGCATGAACAAGTTTCATTTTGTTCTATATGCAAAATACTGTGTCAAGTTTAGGTTATATTTGTTGTTAATTTTACAAAATGAGATGCAACTTTTCATATGTCTATTCATATTCGGTCAAATTGATTTTAAGCAGACGGTTTTTTTTCTTCTTTTTTCTGCTTGTGTTATGAATCGAACGGCTCAAATCCTCTTTGTGATCTTGGTTGAGTTAATAACATGCGTTTGGAGAGGTATTATAGAATTTGTGATGGAGGACGGAGAGGAGCTATCCTGACATGGGAAGTCGGGAACCAAACCTCAAGAATTCTTTGCAAGGTTTAATCTAGATTTTGTATAGCATGCTTACGTGACATTGTTTCACTGTACTAAAAAAATAATACTCCGTTCAATTGTTAACAAGACACTATCACATAGATATGGTGTGCAAAATATAGTACTACAAATTATTGTATTTCTAGACTATTTCATGAATGTAGTGGTGATCCATCAATACATCATCAAAATCCAAATATTAACTATAATGGTTATGTTGTGAATTTTAAAACATTTTCCTTATGTTTTAGCAGAGATTTGTTGATGCGGTTTTTTTATATTGTATCAATTAATTATCAAGATTTGCGGGTTTTTTTATTTTTATTTTTTGTTATTTGGATAGATGTCTAGCTTACTCTTAAGAGGATGATGAAAAGGTACTGCCCAAAAGGCATTAATCACCACACCAAGCACTTGTACTCCTAGCGAAACTCAAACTCTCATCTTCTATGTGGAAGAGGTGAGGAAGTGTCATTGAGTTACAAGCCCGTCGGAGATTTGCGGCCTTTTGAGATACATTATTTATGTAGATCTCTGTTTTGTTTATCACATGGAGAGGATCCCCAATAATTGCAAACTTATCAATAAGTATCTAGGGATGAAATAAAATCATCTAACTAGATATGGCAAAGGGATTACTCTTTCTTTCATCTTTCACTCAGTCAAAAGGCTTCAACTCTTTTACAAATAAATCTGCACATAAAACAATTTAATTGAAGAGATTAATCATGCATTATCAGTCCATTCGTAAAAACACATGACAAGGACACTTCGTTGGGTTTTCGCCAAGGATCCGTTCATAAATGCACAACAAGTACCACATGACACGACATCGTTAGCGATATCTTCTTGTTTGACCGAAGCTGCGCCGTTCTTTCGTTATCCGGTGATACCGTCATTTTTTTTTGTCGTCGTCGAAGCAATCAATATTATTTTCCCAGAGATATGAAATGAATCTGTAGAGCTAGATCACATCCGATCCTGCGTATCTTCTTCCCCCTGTGTGCAGATAATGTGCCATATCCAACCATTAAGAAATGGAAGACTGAAAGGAAAACACCAACAGCTTCCATCTACCTATTTAAACCCTTGTAGATGTCAGGTTATAGCTACAAGAAGTAGTGATACCGAACTTAATTTGAAGAGGTCTGTTAAGTTTCTCTCTCCTGTTTAGCATTGCGATTTTTGTTCTTCGATAGGGTGCTCTAGGAATAGGTTTTTTATTTCTCGTGCAAATACCTCTTAATTTGCAGTTCTAGACCTGCATGACTTAATCGCAAACAAAACCTCTTGAGGTAATAAGAGGTTGTAAGCAGTTGGGCACTTATGTGTCACCCTTGTGCTCTGTTTGGTATTGTTGTTGTTTTGGTTTTTTTGTTCACATTTTCTTGAAATTATATTTTAGAGAGTTTTTTTTTTTTTTTTTCTGAAAACAACTTACGATAGAGAACCCATAATGATAATCTCAATTTTTTGGAAATTGTTTGGCATGGAAATGAAAACTGTGTGTTGTTAAATAGATCTTTTCACTATTTTTGTTTTCCATCGACAACAACGTCGGTTTCTCTCTTTTGGTTGGCTTAAGAATACGAAATAAAACGTTGTATTCGTCAGGAAAAATTCATTTTTCCATGGGTAGAAAGGCTATACGTATGATTTATACATACGCTTGTGTGTGTCTTTTCCTTTTGATTTTCTTTCCTATCGACAAATCCTAGATCCAAACACAACCTTAGTTCTAGTCTCCTGAATATACATGATAAAAATGGCATAACATTTCCTAATTAAAGATACAAGTCTAAACATCTTTCTCTTTGTTTTTAATTTTATTCTTCGTTCTCCATTTCTTGTCTTGTGTTTCTATCTGGATTCATCAATTCCAGGAGGGGGAAAATGGCATCCAAAGCAAATTCAGGAAATCCAGCAACAGAGAAGAGACTCACTGCTCTGGTGGTGGATGGTGGAAGAACTTGTCAAGCTGTAGAGAAGGGACTCCTCAGGCATTATGGCATTGAGACTCAAGTGGTGGACAATGGAAAAGATGCTGTGGATCTTTTTGCTTCTGGCACAAAGTTTGACATTCTGATGATAGATATCTCTCTTCCAGGTCTCAGTGGGCTAGAGGTACTCCAATGATTGTGTTGCACTTTGTGAAATTGCTCACCTCAAAGACTAATTATTGGGTACTCTCAAAGTGTCATATGGTGTGTGAGACAATACTTTCGGTCAATGAGTTACTGCATCACACACACACTATGTGGGTCACCCTTTGCCTCCTGACACATCGACAGAAGGTTGTTGGTGTTGCACTAGTAAAATTTATCGTTGCGTGATTTGTTGATGGCATCACACGAAAAATGCAACATGGCACTACAAAAAAAAAAAAAAAAACCCTTTTCTGGCATTTCAAAAGCGCTGCCATAAGCCAGATAATCCCTGTAAAAACTTAAGGCGGCATTTTTTTTTCAAAAATGCTACATGCACAACGGTTGTGCAAAACATCAAGCACAACCAATCTCCATCCGTCCATTATTGTAATAAATGGTCAAGATTCGTTCAAACTTTTGCTTGGAAGAGTTAAACTTTTCATTGGAAGAGTTTTTTTAAAATCTAGAACGTCTAAACACATCTGAACAGTCAGAATTGATTACACAACACACACAACGGTTGTGTGAGTATCATTTCCGTTTTTCGAAAAGCGTCGCTATACCATGGGTGAATCCATATGCAATTCTTAAACCTTGTAAAAAAATTTATGCTTGGAAACAACAACAAAATCCTATTTTCGACACAACTTAAAGAAAACTATGATTGCCTAATTTAGAACCCTAGAAATCTGAATTTTTTGTTATTTTTTTTTGAATAAAAATAGGCTACGAGGCAGATCCGTGCAATGGGAGTGGATTGCAAGATTGTGGGGCTTGCTGCATATGGCTTGGAAGAAGAGCGAAGGGCATTTCTGGAAGCTGGAGCGGATGAGTTTTTCGAGAAGCCAGTGCCTCACCAGCAACTAGTTCGCATTCTCAGAGACATTAACAATTCAAATTAGCAACAAAACAATTGAGGGAATTTCAGATCAAAATATAAAAACAACTTTTTTATTTTATTTTATTTTCAGCAATGGATTTAGTACTATTATGTGATGTTGTCTGTTACCAGTTTATAGTAGTAATGGTTTGAAATAATCGTCAGCAGTAATAAAATGTTTATTTAGATTCTCTGAGATTCGTTGTCCGAAAACATGTTTTTTTGTCTCAATCATTAGCAGTCTGATCACTCATGATAATCATGTTTTGAAGTTTTATACTCCGTAACTTTATTGTTAGATTAGAGGGGGGGAGAAAAAAATCATTCTAGTGACTAATGATTAGTTCTGATTAGGTTGCAAGAAACAGTAAAGATTTTTTATTTATTAGTAAAAAAAATAAAATAAAGGAGGTTAATTATTTACCCTAGATAATAAACACTTCTTTAATCATCATCACTTGAATTTGGAACAAATTTGAGTTTATTCATTGGATATTCAAAATGGATATGTATCTTATAAAACCATTAAAGACATTAAAACTATACGAATGAAGACGGAGAAAGTAATGACATGATGTTCTAGCATGATTAAGAAAACACTATAGCTTAAGCTGAGCAGTGTGGACCCGGGGTGCTGTAGTGCACTCCTGTGTAGGGTGGCCGACAGCCGTCGATTTCATCAACTAATGGTTCAGATTAAAAACAAACTTTTCCAAAGTTAAATTCTTCCGGGAAAGAGTTTGTTTTTAATCTGAACCGTTAAAAACACTTTTGGACTGCTGTAATGCTGCACTACATCATATCCGAATCCGAATTACATCGTGTCTTGTTCATATCAGAATTACATCATCTCCGAATCCGAGCAGTGTAAGCATTATCCCACTCTGGGTTCGAGTGCTAGAAGTCCCCTCCCTTTCGCTACTATTTAGGGCCCTTGGGGAGAGGGGGGCAACGTGTCGTGTTCGTATCAGAATTCTCTTAATCCTAACTCGCTAACTTGGTGTCGGGTCGGAAATTCCCACCCCTTTACTATTCATGAAATTTGGATTTTTTTGGAAGGCTGAAAAAATGGAGTGAATGTTCCCATTTCGGCCTGTTAGGGCTACAAATGGAAGTCACAACCAAATACTTGATTTCAGTCTATTAGAGCCGGGGCCCCTATTGGTTTCGGAGTCCACAGGCCCAATACAATGTCCCAGCCCAAGGCCCCCAACAGTTCCATATAGAAAAAAAAAAACACAAAAGTGAGGCCTCGTTCTGTTAAGATTTTTATTTTTCAAGTACTCATTTCTCATTTTATGAAACAGATCATTCTCTCATAATACATCACATTCGATTCAAAAAATTAGCACTTATTTTAATTAGAAAAACATGGTTGATTCTCCCAAGACCCCTTAAATTTATTGAAAACTTTGGTGATAATTTTATACGCTAAAATTTCAACATACTCTTACACTAATACTCTTATACTAAGGCTGTAAACGAGTCGAATCGAGTCGAACTTTAGAGGTGTACACGTATCTTCAGGCGTGCAGATGTGGCAAGGGGCGTAGAGTGCCCTTGTTGGCCCATCAACCGGCAAACAATTAAGGGCTCAATTTCGGCTGGGCCCCACTAATTCCCTCACCCATCACTTCAATAAACAATCATATTTAGCACCATAAAATGGGACGTGTTTTTGGTGCTGTTAATATTTTTGTTCAATGAATGAGCCGGAACCAAGGTGATACACGGACAAGTACACAAACACACTCACGTTCATTGCGGAAAGTTCTACAGTGAATGCGAGTGTATTCGCGCATTTGTTTATGGTGCTAACATTTTGCCAAATGAAAGGGCCTGGACCGAGGTGTGTACATATGCACAAATCTCATTCGCGGGTACACTATCATCTGTATGCATTGAAAATTAACAAACATGGGAGATGGGAAGGTGTGAGTTGAGTTGGGAGTCTTTCCTACCTACACTTTCTTTAGGAAAAGAAAATCTCCCATTGTCTTACCCACACTTTCTTTAGGAAAAGAAAATCTCCAATTGTCCTAGCATTTTTTGACTCAGTAAGTAGATCTGGTTTCCCAAATCCGGGAATTGGCTCTTGACTTTGTTTGGCTTTGTGGACGGATTTTTTGGGCTTCTAAACAACATCGGCGACGGCGTTTTTGCAGCGGAGATTGCGACGGATACGAGCTCCAACTAGATGCCATTCAGCTGTCACACCACTCGCCTCCGCGAGCGGATCGAGGGGTTCCAACACCGGAGTTGTATTTTTTGTGGCTTTTATTATCTTTGGATTTCGTTTTCGTTTTTTTAAGTATTTATTTATCGCTTTACGAGACATGTCATTCTCTCACAATACATTACATTTAATTCAAAAAATAAATACTTATTCGAAAACGAAAACATTATGCACGACAATATTTTATGTAAATTCTTAAGACAATTTTATTATTTTATTTATAAAAAAAAAAAACAACAGAAATTATGAGACTTCAAGGGTCCAAGACAGTTGACCGTTTACTGTCATTTCATAACCTATCCAAAAGAAATCCCACTTTTCCACATCGGAATTTCTTTTATAGTGGGAAATCTTGCGATGATTACTTCAAGACAATAAATAAAACTTTAGCTGTTGTTCCTGAGCCACTAATTATGCTCATTAAGTATCCAAATCGCGAATTAATTATCATTTTCGACATTCTTTATTTGGTGGCCACACGAAGGAGTATATTTTTATAATGTGCTCCGGCAAAACTCTTTTTTATCCCAACAGAGAAAGTACAAGGTCAAGGGCAATTACTTTATTAGGTTGTAAAGAACAATAATTCTAACTACCCCAAAATAATAGTATGCAGTACCCCGAAATTATTTCGAAAAGATAAATCAAGTGAATTTGTACCGTTAATTTACCTTTTTCGGATATATTTTTGGTATCCTTAGCATTGCTCTTCAAGTGCTTTACACCAAGACATGTGCAACATACTCTTTCCGTCCCCATTCTTTTGTCCCAACCGGATAAAAAAATTAATTATAACTTTTAATTAATAATACTGTTTATATGTAATATGGATCTTGTTTGATAGATCTCAATGAATTCTTTTAAACGATGTTTTTCAAAATCACATAAAATATTATAAATTGCAAGATATAATCAATTGAAAAGTGGTACGGACTCCTAAAAGAATTAAGACGGAGGGAGTATCATTATAGTGCAATGCTAGGTACAAGTCTACCTATTAGTTTCGTAAGCCCACAAGTCAACACGTTAAGGTACCCTATGAAAGTACCTAAACCCTAAGGTACCCTATAAAAGTATCTAAAATCATAAACCCTATAAAAATGCCTAAACCACTAAAATCATATAATATAAAAAGTTCACACTAAAATCTTATGAAAGTACCTAAACCCTATAGTATCCTACTATGGATTTTTTAAATTGGACTTGACACCTTACAAAACTAATAGGTGGATTTATGAACTTATGAAATTCACTTAATGGACTTAAGATTAATTTTTTATATAGTTAACCATTAATAGTTTAAAACAAAAGTAAAAGAAGACCCGGGCTCTATAGTGCGTGATCCGAATCGTCCATCTTTACTAGTCCTAAAATCTAAAAATTGTGCAAGATGAACGGCTAGAATCGCACACTACAGCCCATAATTTTCGAGTTTACTAATATAATGATAGAGATGATTTTGTAAAGAGAGAGAATCCTCTCCGATCCAACTTTTGGATTGGAACGGACAATCAAAATCTTGATCGTTCAATACTACAATCAATGGTTCCGATTTGTTCTACGCGTAAAGAATTTGAATTCTTCTTGCGAAGAGTTTATAAGCAAATCTTTTTTTTTTTTTGCCAGGGTTTATAAGCAGATCTAAACCATTGAGTTTCTTAATACGCTGCCCAGATTAGGGATGTCTCCTCCCGTCCAAGATTTGGACACCGGAAAGGATCTAGGTAAAATACGAGGGACACATACGTACATATGTACACGAATCTCGTACAATCTGCAAGTGGTAGGTAGTATTTGTACGTGCGTGAACAGAGTAGATTTTTTCCCCCACCCCTTGATAAATACCGTCAAAAAACGATTTCGTCTCTTTGCTCCCAAATTATTCGTGGAGAGAGGAAAGAGAAATTGACCCTTATCTTTTTCGGCTGCAAAAAGCCACTATCCACATAAGGGAAAAATTTTCAGTGCCAGTACCCGCTCGCGCATTCGAGTCGTTCATTGCATATTTGAATGGTTCAGATTTGGAGAGAAAAAAAAAAAGAGAAACTGTTAGAATGAGAGGAAAGAAAGGGTTTCAATTCGAACCGTCCGAAAATATATTGAATAACTCGGATGCATCGAACGGATACCAAGTAGGATATATCCGGACGCCACTGAAAAATCCCAGGCAAAAACAATTAGCTCAACTTCAATCTTCTGAAGCATTTCTCCAATTCCCCATCATCTCCTTCCAAAAATAACACAGAGTCACAGAGATAGAGAGAGAGCTCAGAGAAGCCCCCAACGAGGAGAGAGAGAGAGAGAGAGAGAGAGAGAGGCGGTTACAGAGGAGATGCAGTTTTCTCCATTTCCCCATCATCTCTTCTAAAAACTAAAATTTATGCCGTGAGTTTGATTGATCCCTTGAACCTTCTCTCTTCTGTGTCCACTTCCTTTCGAATCGTGCTTGATTGAGATTTGATTGCTTGCCCAGCTAAGTTGATCATTAATCCTATCGCAGAAGATGAATCACTTGGTTCCAGATTTCGAAATGGACGACGATTACTCTATTCCGAGTTCCTCAGGTTTAACTCGGCCGAAGAAGTACTCACCAATGTAAGCCCCTCCACTCTTCTTTGAAAATCCTTTCACCTTTTGTTTCAAAATCCTTTCATTTTCTGCATCTATGGCTGATAAACGAGCAGAAACAGTGCATTTTTTAAGCTTGATTTGAAAACTCAACGAACTTCACAAATTTATGAGTCTGACTTGAACTAAGTGAGCAATCGTAAACCAGCTTTTAATCAAGCCGATCATAAGGAACTTGAATTTTTTATTTTAAAAACGTAAGCTGAACAAGCAGAATAGTAACTTGTCAGAACTTAATTTACAGGACAAGTTTAATCAGTTTCAAATGAGATTTTATCGAGCGAACGTGAGTTCGAACTGATCGATCTGAATCCACCTTTTATTGACTGTACAGGGCTGAGGAAGAGATCATGGAGCTACTTTGGCAAAACGGCCAGGTCGTCATGCAGAGCCAAAACCAGAGATCTCTCCGGCGGTCTCACGTCGGAGACGGTGTTAATCCGCCGGAACACACGGCGGCGGCCAAAGAGATCAGGACGGAGGAAGAATCGGCCACGCAGCTGTTCATCCAAGAGGATGAGATGGCCTCTTGGTTACACTACCCTATCGAGGACTCCTTCGACCGTGACTTCTACGCTGATCTCATCTATCCTGCGCCGACTGCTCCCGTGGCTCCCATTCCCGACGATGTGCGTGTTTCAACCCCGCCTGCCGCCGCAAAGGCGGCAGCTCCGCGGCCGCCGATTCCACCACCGGCGAGGCGTCCCGAGGTGGAATCACCGGTGCGGATTCAGAATTTCCTTCATTTTTCGAGGCCGAAGGTAGTAAAATTGATAATCTATCAACTTATTTAAAAGCTTAAGCGGTTATATTCACAAATCATACGACCCCCACTTAACTAGATTCTCTTTTACGAGTGGATTATAGATAACAATGAAAGTATGGATATTGCGAAATTCTACGCAATTGATCTGAGTCGCTTAATTTATTCAAACTTATTTTAAAGAATTTTTATAAAAATTTAGTTCAAAATTAAATATCAGAGAGATTTAATCAGTTTTTTGCTTAATTTTTTGACAAGAAATTGACCACACAATCGATTAAACCCTTGTACCCTTATACATATCTTAGTGCGCTGATTTTTAAGGCGATTCTTAAAAATATTTTAAATAAGTTGAGAGCTCCGAATTTTTAATTATTAACATGTGGAAAGTATTTTTAATTATTAAAAGTGAAATTGGAATGCAGCCGCTTTGTTAACATCATTATTTAAAGTATCTTTAATTTACTTTTAACAGAAGGGGAGGACAGAGGCAGGACCGTCGATTTGTAACAAGGCGGCGAGGGACTCGACGGTGGTGGACTCGAGCGAGACGCCGGCGCCGGGGTCTACGGTTTCACACGCTGCGGCGCAGGTATCAGGCGGAAATGTATGGTACGGCGCAGCCGCGAGCGGTGCTGCGGCAGTGGCAGTGGCGTCATCTGCGGCAGGTGAGGAAACGGGGCTGGCGTCATCGCCAGGCGGCTCGGGAGCCAGCGTGAGTGCGAGCGCCGAGCCGGTGCATAAACCTGTGCTGGAGGCGGTGACGGAGGATCGGAAGCGGAAAGGAATAGAAGCCGACGACTTTGAATGTCAGAGTGAGGTGAGTGTGGTGGTTATTTTTAAGAGCAATCATTCTTCCCGATAAAAAGAAAATTAATACTAGAAAATTAAAGTACAGCTTTTTAGAAACTTTTTTCACTACTTCGATTCTCGTAAGTAATTTAAAAAAATTAATGTGAATCTAAGAAAGATTCAAAAGATAAAAAAAAACGAAAATTTGGAAAATGAAATGAATATTCTTTTTCTTTATCCAAAGAAAATTTGAATTGAATGAATGCGATTTAAAAAAAAAATGAATTGATGATAGGGGAAAAAAATAAAATTGAATTGAATGAACGGATGGTGTTCCTCCTTCCCCAGGTATTCGTCTCGTCTATCGTGCGCAGGTTCAGTTGCGTCGTTTAGCGTGACCGCCTCTATGAGTCATTTCGGTGCAATTGCATCTGGCCATTAGATAACTGCTCTTTTGGAAACCCAATCATGCCACGTGTATGGTTGGTATCTCACTCGTTTCCATATGATTTGGTGCATTATTCTACTAGCAAGTACTGTACCAACTAGCATAACTTTTTTTGGGGTAAATGGCAAGTACATAACTCGTACTCCATTACAGTGTTGAAATCAAATACTCCACAAAAATGGTAGGAGTGATTGATGATGGTCCGGTACTAAAGTATTTAGGTGCCAATCACGAGACTGGGGTCCTTTTGTTGTCACTTGTTTGTATCACTTCTTGGAGGGAGAAGTGCAAGTGCTGCCAAATTGAGGGCACTGCACAAGAGTACATCATTGTGAGTACACCCACTGATCAGAGAAACTTTTGTATATTCCAGGTATACGAGGGGTCTTGGTATCCCATTCGTTCTTTTTTTTTTTATTTTTTGGCCATTTTTTGAGCACACTTTGATGATCGGCTTCGTTCATTTTATAAAGTTCGGCAAGAACATTAATGATGAAAAAAAATCATATTCATCGGATTTTAGTAGATACATGATCAACACACGTGAATATTGAAGAAAAATAAGAATTGAATCCAAAAACACGCTGAATTGGAACCTAGTTTTTGTTTTATTGTATTTTTCACATGTGCCGATCATGTATCTACTAAAGTCCGATGATCCTAATTTTTGGCAAGATTAAAGTTCTCGCCAAGATCTACAAAATGAACGAAGTCAATCATCAAAGTGTGTTTGGAAAATGACCGAAAAATTAAAAACAGACCGGAGGGGATGCCAAGACCCCTTCTATACCTGGGATATATAAAAGTTTCTTGTATATCAGAACAAAAATAATTTGAGCCCCTTTTAAATTTAAGGGTCTTTGTAAAAATTAGCCAAAATGAAAATATCGGTAAAGGCTTCATCAATTCATTCGGTTTTTGGATTTTAAATTTTTGGATCTTACCAATTTTCAATTGAGCTTATTCTTTGCGGGGAACCATAAAAGAATATTTTAAACAAATTGAACGGCTCGGATAATTTGTGTGGGACTCTGAGTGTACATTTTTTGAACCGCATTACGGTGTACATTTAGTGTACCCATATTCGGGTTGCTTTTAATCCAACCAATGTTTTAGTCGAAGAATAAGTAGCAGTAACCGTTTCTAGTATCTCTTTACATTAAAAGTTTAGGAGACATCATTTAATAATCCGATTATTGGAATAGAAGTGAAAAGGGGCTTTCAGCTGTGATGCTCATTTTCATGTGAAGAATTGGTTTATGACGATGCCAACCTGGATTAGTTTCATTGCGTGTGAAACATCAGTCTCAAGTATGTTGATGTTTGAGGAGACATTGGTGAACAATTCAAGTGAATATTTTTAAATCTTGAAGGCAGCAGATGGCATAGCACCTAGGTAGTTCTACTAAAATAGAGGGGGACTGAATCTTGCCTTCACCCTCTAGAGTGTAGGGATCACTGGTATTAATGTCTTTTTCGCTTTAGTCAATTATACACGTTCACAATGAGGTTCTATGGTGGCAGATGGCATAGCACCTAGGTAGTTCAGGTGGCAGATGGCCTAGCACCTAGGAAGTTCTACCAAAAAAAGAGATGGACTGGATCCTGCCTTCACCCTCTAGAGTGTAGGGATCGCTGGTGTTGAGCCTTCATCTTTTCCACCTATAGTCAATCAGACAAGTTCACAATGAGGTTATATGGTGCATACATTTTGCCGGATTTGGGATAAATAGCGATTTGGAACTTCGCTGGATGTGGTATACCAGAATGAATGAGTGAGAAGGCTCTGATAACAAGGCTTGATTGCAGAAGGAGGTAGATATCGTCAATAATAGTACTTAATATGGAAACACAGTAGGATAGGTTAAGTAGAAGGGTGCTTCAGTGTATTGTGGGCTTACAATTTGAAAGAAAGTTCTATGAGAAACGTCTATTCTATGAGTCCAGCTATATCCTATGGCGGATTGATGGGCTGCCAGGAAACAGCATTTTGTAATAGATGGCGTAGGCTCCTAGTGGGGACTGCATACAATTTCTCAATTTCAGCTCTTACCCTGAAGTTTCTCTGAGTTCTTTTCCATTACCGAAACATTACTTAAAGATGAAAAACCAATGATTTTTAATGTCAAGGGGAAATGTGCGTTTGATATTAAGCTGTAGTCGGTAGATGCCAGATAGTCAATGGTGTTACAACTAAGGTACGCTTTAGGCACAGGTTGGAGGCACTTCTAGCTGATGCTTATTTCTCTTGGGGTTGTTTGCTGTTTTGAATGTAATGGTCCTATGCCTTTTGATGTACAAATTGTGCAATTGAGCTCATTCTGACGTTATGGTGCTCTTCTACCAACAGGATGTTGAGTTTGATTTTCCTGATGCAAAGAAGCAAGCTCGTGGATCAACATCAACAAAGAGATCTCGTGCTGCAGAGGTCCACAATCTCTCAGAGAGGGTCTGTCCTTTTAACTGATGTAGTGGTCTTGCATTCCATTTTGATGTTGTCTTTCTCTACATGGGTCTAATATTGCATCCCATGCAGAGACGTCGTGATAGGATTAATGAAAAAATGAAGGCTTTGCAAGAACTCATACCTCGTTGCAACAAGGTAAATTATCGTTTTTCATGTTACCCATTTGTTTATTGTGAGCGACTGTTCTAGAATAGATACTCCACTTCGTTATTTTACAGATGGTTCTCCTTATGTGTATTGCAGTCGGACAAAGCCTCAATGTTGGACGAAGCCATTGAGTACTTGAAGTCACTCCAATTGCAAGTGCAGGTATGTTTTATTTTTCTCTGATCTCATGGTTCAATAATCTATTTATTTGTCCCTCGATAGTACTTGATGTTAAAGAAGGCACATAATATCAAAATGCCAGTAGCAGTCATGCCTCAAATGAGGTGATGCGCAGAAATAAGAAGGAATAAATTTGTCATATGTATATCCTTGGAAAGTTGGAATCCTGTACCTTGCACAGGGAATCGTTTTGGTAACAGAGGGACTTTCTAGCCTACTTAACCGTGCCTAGAAGTTTCCAAAGTCAACTAGCCACCTAAAAGATTGAAGTTTCCATTTAATTTCTGCAGATGATGTCCATGGGTTGCACCATGGTTCCCATGATGTTTCCTGGCGTTCAGCAATACATGCCACCTATGGGTATGGGTATGGGTATGGGGATGGGTATGGGAATGGGTATGGAAATGGGAATGAATCATCCGATGATGCCATTTCCATCTGTACTACCTGGTTCAGCATTGCCTACAGCAGCTGCGAATGCACGGCTGGGTCCAACATTCCCAATGCCAGCCTTTCATATTCCACAGCCTGTTCCTTTACCTGATCCATCCAGAATCCAAGCAACTAGTCAGTCAGATCTCATGCTAAACTCGATGGGTACCCAGAATCCCAACCCGCCCCAGATGCCAAGCTTTGCCGATCCTTATCAGCGGTATCGTGGTCTCCACCATATGCAACTACCATTGCCTCAGGTATGTTTGGACTCTTCTCCACTAACCTTTCAACTGGAGCTCTTCATGTAACGTTGTCGCTACCACTCAGGCACTACTTTTCAACCAGGGGGTTCTCATAAAACTAGCATGGCTGAAATTTGTCACTGGGAGAATTTTCAGTCATATTGCCTGGGAGTAGCCAAACTAGCAGGGCAAAGCTTGTTTGAGCTAGGGCTAAATGCCCAAGTTCACTGAGCTCCATTTCAACATTGTCAGAATGTTAGTGGCTTATGGGGGTGGTCCCTTCTTTTTGTGCAGAATCAAGCAATGATGCAGCCAAGTCCCAGCAAGCCAAATAGCAGCAGGGAAGTTGAGACTCATCAGAATCTTCAGTCTGGTATGCCTATTACTCCTGTAGTTTGGTTTGATTGATGGTTGCTCTCTCTCTCTCTCTCTCTCTCTCTCTCTCTCTCTCTCTCTCTCTCTCTCTCTCCATACGCGCACACACAAACAAACAAGAACCCAAGCTCTTCCTGTCATTACCACCAATAGCACCCTACTTTGGAAAAAAAGTGGTTGTTAGCAGCTGGTTTTAGTAAGTTAAGTCTTGTAAGTTCTGAAAATCTCTCCACTTTGCAGGGTAATATACAGGCAAATGGATTACGAAAGGCGCTCTCGCCTACTCAGTTTTGTAGCATAAGAGAAGACCAACAATATAACAACCGAAGTCGATCCTGTGCCAGATAATATACATTAGAAACAGAGGCTAACATGTAATTATTCCTCCCTTGTAGCAGTAAGGTCCTTTATTTTTTGGTTTCCCTTTTTCTGTACCATATTTTTTGACCCGTATCGGACTATCTCAGAGCCTGAAGCAGCCCTTAACATCTCGCAAGGGTGGTCTAGTTGTGCCCACAGTTATTGCTGGGTGGTCACAAACGGGGACCGCTTGGCAAATTTCTTGAAAAGTTATTTCATTGATCATGATGGCCTGGCCTTATCTTGTTTGAAATTTGGAAGGCCTTGCTTTCATTGATCGAATTCAATTGATTACATCGTATAAAGGGGCTAGCACCTGTCTCTTTCTTTCTATCTCCCTCCATCTTTTTCATGTGTTGGACAGCTAGTTGGAGTTAGTTTCCACTACCATGTTTTGCATTCCTCTCTTTGAATCATGTTCTATTGTATTGATCTCAATCGCCAAAAAAAGAAAAAGAAAAAAGGAGAGGTTCTATTGACCCAAATGATAGAGGTGGGATCATACTAATGCTGCGGACACAGAAGTCTGTGCACAGATATGGACCCATGCGTGTTCGGAATCATTCATTTATGTGGGGCCGACATATATTGGATGATTATGAACACATTTGTGTCCGGATTTGTATGTGTCCGTCTGTACCGTAGCATCTTTGGTAGATTATATCAAACATATTGAAACCATTAGGGTTTGTTTGATTAGAAAGAAATTCGCGTTGGAAAGTAAAAATAAGATATAAAGTAAAGTAAAAGAAAAGAAAAATTATTGCCTTACATTTGTTTGGTTAAAATGAAAAGTTTTGTAAGAATCTTGCAAGAAAAAACTATATTTACTAGCTTAGCCTTTTACATATATTATCGATCATGATAGAAAAGAAAAAAAAATAGTTATGAACATAATGGAAATTGTCATAAAATATGGTAACTTTCACAATTTATTTTCTTGTGTTTTTAGAAAGAAAAAAGAAACTATGTTAATCAAACACTAAAAAGTGTCATTATTATTTTTTGTTTCTTGCATTTTCTATCACTTTCACACTATTCAAACGGACCCTTAATTCTTACTACATTCTCCATTAGAATCACTCACTCATCTTAGGGGTTACTTAGAGTACTAATCGAGTTAAATGGGGCTTCTTGATTCCCAAAAGTTCAGCCTTGGACTTGTCCAGTTAGCCGTGTATCCATGTATTCTGATGATCGTACGAAACTGGTTCGTCTGCTCCGACCTCCGGGTGAGAAAGAAAGGGTTAGAAGGCCTTAAAGACAACCAGTGTTGGGGTCTGGTTTATTGAGTGAACAATGGAGAAAAATTAAGGTTTATGGAAATTAAGGATATCTGTGCCACACCCGTGGGAGGCAGGATCTTCAGTGCTGATGTGTCTAAGAGATTTTCCGGCGGTTGAATTTTTTTTTAATATTTTAAATTGAACGGCTGAAAAATCTATCGGCACATGAATTTTCGGGACAGAGGAGATCGGACCCCACCCGTGGTTCCCTACCGCCGCGCATCCACCTTTTTGCACGAGAATTAATGTGGCAATTATTTGGTGGGTGTCAGCATGTGCTAATTATAGAAGATTCTTCTCAGGTCATGGGTCCGGAATTGCGTAAGATCCTTGAGATTTACAGGATGAGGTTCAGGGGGTGCGGCCCCCAACTCCGAGGAGGGGTCTGGTTTGGACCTAGCATAGCATGGGACTCCTCACAAGAAATAAACACCTGGAGTTCACTTACGTTTCTCTCGTGGGGATAGGGGATGCCGCCAAGCACCACCTGCAAAGCGGGCAATTCTTGGTTCATCAAATTCATTGCATCTTCATGTCTGAATAGACTACCAAATTCCAGCTAGGAATGAATCGATGGGTGTTCCATCAAGAATGAGTGAGTGAACGAGATAGCTGATGTTTGGATACTATAAGATGGAAGTGGGCCTGCCCAAATTGACAAGGAATAATGGGTCTTCAAATACGTAATCGGGGTTTACCGCCATGTAACCCACGTTATACGTTTTCTCTTACGTATTAGTGTGGGAGCCACACAATTGGTGGTGGAGCCCATACCAATGTACAGCGCAGAAGGGCCTAGAGCACCGCCATAAATTTTAGGCAGCCAATCAACTGGCGGCCCCTCACTAAAAGATGGTGAACATTATTTTCCTTCCTATTGATTGAAATGATGTTTATTTTCGCTAATTTTTTATTTCATTGACGACACAAGCCTATCTGATAGTATCTTCATGGTATGAAGCACCACGGTGAAGTTACTGAAAATGTTTAATCTAAAGCATTTAATTGCATCACCAAACAAGACCTTAGAGTGCCGATTAAATAAATAATAATTAAAAAAAATAACAAGACCTTAGCTGACTACAAGAACTGCTATGTCTCCAGTGAGTAGGATGATTTAGCTCCGGGTGGGGGAACAAGGGATGGGGAAACCTAAATCAAGCCAGGGAAGAAAAAAGCAAATCTAATAGCCATTAACAGAAGCTTCCAATCCGAGTACTGGCAATGCATGGCAATTACTTGTATGTGCACTTGGGATGCCAATAATTCAAAACAACATACAACCATATCCAACCCATAAGATGCAATTTCAAATTGCATAATTCAAGGGGACAACCGAGACGAAATTTTGATGTAGCTCTGATCAACTTGTGTTGGGGATGACCGTAACTCTAACCTGGGCTTGGGACAGCACGATCCGATCAGAAAATGCAAACGAAAGCCCTAGAACTTTTTTTTGAATCCTAATCCCGACAAGGGCTCACTGTCGCTGACTAATGGTTGATAAAATCTGGGAAGGCTAACAGCTCAAGTGGGAATCAAGACGTAAATATGTGGAACTCCTTGACTTGCATTGCTTTATCTAGTTCCTCAAAATGATAATCAAGACCGAGTTATATTTATCAAGTTCTTGAGTCAGTTCTTAAAGCTAATTTGGCACGACGACATTTTCCAGCAATAAGTTTCACGCGCAGAGAGAGAACATCTTCAATGCCGACTCACATTCTCAGCATCCGGCGAACAGTCTATCAGTTTTTGAAGCTTTTGATGCAGGACAGTCAAGAACAAGATATAAAAAAGGAAAACTGTAGGCATCCCTGTGACTAAGGACCCCTAGACATCCCTGTGTCTAAGGACGTAATGATATCTCTTCATCACAACCAAATTTATAAAGCCAAATATAATTCACCAATTAACTGAGTGGAATGAGTAATGTCCTTCAAATAGACTCTTCAAATAAACACAGGCTCTTCAAAAGATAACAAAACGAGAAACCTAATCTAAATTCCTAAAAAGGATTACTAAATAACAACTAAAACCACTAAATGAAGTCCCAACATCTAAACAGATAATGATAACATAAATCAATATCGTCTTGGATCATGTACGAATAGCTTGTGGGGCCAATGGAGTACTCCTTGTTCCCTATCATTTTTCGTCACTAGAAGATGCTGCAAGAAAAACACGAGTTCTTCATTTCTCCAAGATTATTCTCCACAGAAATAACAAGAGCCGCAAATTTAATCAGTTGGTTTCATCCAATCCTCTATGATATTAAATACACGTTATGCATGATCCGAGTAACTTATCCATCTATCTTATTCAACGACATGGATGGAAAGACAGAACACAATTCTACTTCAAACTATACTCATAGGCCGTGTTTGATGACCATTATAACTGATATGGGATCAGGGATGAGAGGCGAGAGTACCAGTGATAACGCCAAGCCACCCCTCATGTGTATTAACCACGGGATTATTAGATGGACTATAAGCTAAACATATGTGTTTTGGTACAAGAGCCACCACTATGTCTCGAGTATGGGATCAGGCACATGCTAATGATAGTACAGGATCCGATGAGTTGCAAAGGCGTAAATTAGGGTCCATTGCCATTCTGGCTGCAAAAGATGTAAATTAGGGCCCAATTCTCGTAGGAATTCAAGAGTGATGGTTTACAAGATGTTAAAGGATTATGTATAATGATCAACATCATCCTCCACAGGATCTTAATGCAAATGTCCTTCTGTTGTATAATTATCCCTTGAAGGCTCCAAGGACCAAGTAATCTTCCGAGTCTTTTACGCATTATCAGCTCTAGGATATATTAGAATCTTATTCTAACACAGGACATGCTTTACTGTGGCTAGAAGTATCTTTTAGATGCGTCTTATCGGATAAATATCTCCAGTTTCTTATAGGCGCCACCACATCCATTGTTATCGCATATTTCTATGCTACACTGTCAATGAGGGCTGATGCCAATAAGCTATTGACAACCACCTACTTGGGGAAATCGTTTATGTTTTCCAATTTCAAATTTCAATGGCAGCTTGCAACGTGCAAAAATAAGCTGAATATTTCAAATCAGCACAACTTCCACAGCATGAAGAATAACTATATGTCTTACATCGAACATAATAAGAAAACCATACCGGCAGACTCCAATTGCAATTTTTCCAGCACTTTGCTTGCTTCATCAACATGATCTGATCTTTGAATGTCTGATACTGGAGCCGAAGCTGTATACAACAGATGAAGAATGACGGAGAAGTGATGAAGACTTGCAGATTTTGTGTCAAAGAACTATAGATAGCAGAAAGGAGTAGTTTTTTTGAGGAGTAAAGATTGGTTCACGTGCGTATGCATATGGGTTTACTTCCCTGTATATCTGTTTCATCAGTTGGTAATGCACACATAGTGTCTTCTATACTTCTTAAGACAAGAAGATGTCAATTCTCCATGGTTATCAAACACTTTTTTCAATTCCTATGCTACATAAGCTGTCCACTCTTACATTAACTAGCAAGCAGAATGAACAGGGAAGTATACCAAAAGAAATTAGCACCATAGGAAGGTTGGAATTGACAGAAAGTAGGCAGATAGAACTCATAGAAGGAATAAATTCCATTAACGTAGGTGGCCAGTACAGTTCCAAAGCTAGGTTATTTTCATCACAAGTGATTGCCATCATCTTAAGTTTTGATTTAAGAATAACTCATTTGGCATATCACATGTTGGAATTTAACTCTTTTAACTGTGGAGTCGTATGAATCGGCAAAGAGCATATCCACTCCGGGTGATCTTCCTTACCCGCCTTTACGTTTGCACGGATTCTCTTAGTTAAGTGTTCCACTTACATATTGTCACAAGTCCGAAAATCAGTCAAGCAGCATGAATAACACTAGTCTCCAATATAACGACTTTGATGGTTCAAATTTGTATTAGTATTACTTTTAAACTTGTAGCAACAATGAAGATTTTGAGAAAAATGGGTGGTTTCAAGATACCTCTCTAATAGGCTCCAGCCTTTTACCTATGTGTGCAAATGTTTAGGCTAAATGTTCAAGTGCAGTGGACCGAGTGTTCAAAAAAAGAGAGATGCTACAACCACACTCAAATTACACACCCAAATACACACCCTCTCACAAAACACAAGGGTCCCACACACACTATACACATAGTGTGTGTGGGACCCTTGTGTTTTGTGAGAGGGTGTGTATTTGGGTGTGGGTTAAACTTCTACATTAAACTGAAACATCGAGGGTATTCACATTCACATGAATACCCTATGTTGGCTGTGGAGCTGCCGGTGGATATGAGTCGTCCCAGTGTATGTACAACATCTGAAGATACATCGGTCACATTTTCTTAGACCGAGGTACTTGGAAGAATTGTTGCAAAATAGCCAAAATCTGTGATGCCTACACAAGGAGCCAATGGAATTTCCTAATTGTCCTACGGCCTTCGAACCTACACTGCATCAGAAGCAGCAGGCTTCGTGTTTTCCAAAATATTGACAAAACTAGCCAGTTTGTACGCAATATGTATGCAAGTCTTTGATCCAAGTTTGTGAATCCATACATGACATTACTTATAAACAAACACACGTATACACGTACATAGGATGTTACTAGTGGCATATCACTAGGGCAGACCGTTCCATATTGAGTTGAACCTGAAACCTCACGCACTAGCACGGTAGTAGCACCTAAGTGCACACCATGCACGACCGCTTGAGCTACAGCACAAGGTATACTAGTACAAGTTTGTATGGTTTTGCGAAATTAAAGTGATTTCTCTAGCTAGAATAAAAGAAAAACACGCTCTAGAGATTCGAAGCACGTTTCGAGTAGGAACTTGGGAAGCACGTTTATTAGACAAAAGGATGAATATCCCTCTGTAATTACAAGAAGGTGATTTGAACAGATTTACTTACTCATTTTTGTGTCGGGAGAAGATGCAGCAGCAGCAGCAGCAAGCTTAAACCTTTGCGCTAGTGCCAAATACTTATGTATCCATGTAACTTTGTGTTTTTTGAAACAATCCGACGAGCACCTGCGAGTCAGTCCAGTAACGGAATCACAAGTTTGCTCATATAACTCATTAGAACACAAAACATAGAACCTGGGGTGCCTATTGTCCGCCTCCAACCGAGCCGTCCGTGCTTAGTAATGGACGATTTAGATTTCATCTCGGTGGACCGCCAGGGAAAATGAAATAACGAAAGGCAATACTTGGTAATCAAGCAAAACTAAAGAAAATTACGAAAATTACCAAAGAAGAATGAGATCGGCAAAAAGGGAAGCTGAATCTCACAAATTACCAAAGATAAATGATAGTATGTCATAATTGTGACTGTGGGAGTATTTGCAATAATTTTGGATACATATTTTAAAATCTAGCGTCATTCTGTGCTTTAGAGTTTAGATTCAACCTTTTTAAAACCTAAAGCTTGTATTCTGATTCGAAAAGCTCCACAAAAAAAAACTACCCAAACTCAGCTTTAGAATTTTCAACATTTCGTTCAATTTTTCAGCTTTTCAAAATTCGTAGAAGTTGAGAACCGGTCATCTGGAATAATCGATAAACACTTCAAACTCATTTTTGTGTTCAAGAAACAACTAAAACGATATCCAATAAATATGATTTTTTACTGATTAAAATTCCCGATGATATCTAAATAGTGAAAGTTTCCGATTATCGAAACAAGCTCGGGAAGGACTCAAAACAGGACGGACAGGACCGTCCAGCCCCTTCCCTGGAGAGGATCCTATATCCCAACATCTTTGAAGTCTAGAGCTATGAAAAGATTCTTAGCCCATCACTGGGACGAGAAAACAGTCTTCGACAACAATTTCAGTGATCCTACTTCCAAACCGTTACCTATGGAAGAGATTTGAGATTTCCTATGAAACACCTTCGTGTAGCTTTCTACGGTAAATAAAATCCAAGAATTCCCGCATGAAACATAAAACCATCGTAAGGAAATAAGTAATTTGATCGATAGCAGAGGAATTAAACGGACCGTTTGCCATGCAGGAGCTTCCCAAAAAGGATTACAGTGTACTTTCAATCAATCACTCATAGCCAATTGTTCAGCAAAAAAATTAAGGATAAAAATGGCGAGAAACAAGCAATACATGACTGGCTTAGAGAACTGTCTTAGAGAACAGAGTATTTTTCACATATAGAGCCCTTCTGGAACTCCCTCTTTCTTCTTGAACATAACCTTATCTTTAGCCTTCTTGAAGTCTGCATGCATAACCTGAGGCATATACAACACTTCATAAGAGGACTGACTCTAAAGAACATCCGGAAAGCCGGATAAAGCATTCCCACATATTGAATTCACAGGAAAAGATATCTCGAGTCACTGACATTAGGTGATATAGAAAGGCAAGGCACAGGAACACAATAATGTTGCCTCAACCTGAATTTAACAACTCCTCGTGAACTGTTTTGACATGGTCGTTTACAAATCTCAAAATAACAGTACACTCTATTATGGACTCACATTAGCAACGAACTTTTTTTTTTGATCCGCAAACACGCCTTAAAGGCCATTAGCAGCGAATTAAGTCAAGCAAAGTAGACCCATTGGAGATAAGTCATCTCCTTTTTGACCGCCTTCCCAAGAGTGATTCCATTTTATCTCTAGTTTTCTCCCTTTGACTTACTTCCTTCTTTCATACTTTTTTTGAAGTTGAACTAGGATCAAATGTAGCAATAGTAACCACCAAGGAGTCAGCTTTCCAAAAAGCTTACCTATTTGCTTTGCCAAAGCGAGGACCTAAAACAACATTCAGTCTCAAAATACAAATCAACAACCCTCACTCCAAGCTCATTTGAACGTCACATGACCAATAAATTGTTACTTACCCACTTGAAAAGCCGATATTCAAAACATCCAAAAAGCAACATGATATGAGAGTTCGCCAAACATGCAGTGGAGTCACAAACACCTAATTACTTGCTTAATAAATTGTCTCACCTTCATACGTCGCTCTCTTAAAGCAAGCAAACCAGCTTCTGTACATATCGCCTTTATATCAGCTCCAGAAAATTCATCCTTCGTCATAACAAATTCTTCCAAGTTGACGTCATCAGCCAAAGTCATCCTTGAAGTGTGTATCTGCACTCAAGACATAACAAGGTTTGTAAGGAAAGAAGTTTCACAGAATCAGGACAATTCACCAATGATGTAACAGTTACACTTGTATTTCTGTAATGCGTCATGCAAGTACCGTGAAAATGCGCCTCCTTGTCTTAATATCAGGAAGAGGGAACTCAATCTTCCTATCTATTCGACCAGGCCGAAGCAAAGCAGGATCAAGGCTTTCGATTTTGTTTGTCGCGAGAATCACCTTGACATCACCTCTTGAATCAAAACCATCTAACTGGTTCAGCAGTTCCAACATGGTCCTCTGAATTTCACGCTCACCACCCGAATGAGCATCATACCTACGGAGAAAAAATATTTTGATAATGCACATTAAATAGTTTTCATATTAGTCAGCTTTATTAAGGGGATATTAATGAGCTCACCTTTTTGTACCAATTGCGTCAATTTCATCAATGAACACAATAGAAGGTGAGAGATCATCAGCAACTCTAAAGAGTTCCCTCACCAACTTTGGACCATCTCCTAGGTACTTTTGGATCAATTCACTTCCAACGACACGTAAGAAAGTTGCTGATGTAGAATTTGCTACTGCCTGTAAGAAAACAAAAAGAATCCTTTGCTAAAGACTGCTCATACATATTCTCCCCAGTCCCAACTCAAAAGGGCAAAATTCTATGAAGGATGGTATAACTCCAAGAATTCAGGCTCATTGACATTGCTAGAGAATTACAGTCCTGCGAACTAACATAGTTCAACTTAACCATTCAACTAAGCCAATAACCTCATAATATCAAATATGCTTAGCTAAATAGGACTCACATTGGCATGAAAAATATGAAAGAATATTGAGGCCCGGCATTTGCTTGGTTGTGAAGGGTGTTTGATTGATATGAAAAAGTTCAGTTTTGAAGACAACGATTGGAGACTAAAAGCAAAAAAACTACTGCATTGATGCATTCCATCAGTCAGGGTAATGTGCTCAAGAGAAGAGACTGAAGATGCAGAAAAGATGCCAAATTGACAAGTGGTAAATTGAACATAGAAGTGCATACCTTTGCAAGCAAGGTCTTGCCTGTTCCTGGCTCTCCATAAAGTATGACCCCCTTGGGAGGCTTGATACCAATGTCTTCATACAACTCCGGATGTGTCAGAGGCAGTTCAACAGCTTCCTTGATTTCCTGTATCTGTGCATCTAACCCGCCAATGTCAGCATATGACTCCAACGGAGCCTTCTCAACCTTCATCACGGACACCATTGGATCAACTTCGTCTTGAAGAAGCCCAACAACAGAAAGAACCTGAGAATGAGGCATTCCATAATACGAGAACCCAAATTAACTTTTACTCAAGCAACATTATCAAAATCTCAGATCCACATCAAACAATGCAGGTTTCCTAAACGACTCAATCATTTTCCATTGACCACAATTAAAGCTTTCTGAATGGTTAGAAAACTCTTAAAAAGCCAATCCCAGGCTCCACTTTTTAGCTTGACATCATAAGATAATGTGTTTTTTGTTTCTGTTGTTTAGTTTTGTTTTTTGAGATGTTTGAGAGGGGTTTTCATACAGGAGTGCGCATCCTAAAACACCTTAACAATATCCCAGTCACATATCCATAATTATCTTGTTTCCAGCCTAGTTTCACATGGAAAAAAGATAAATTATTTTTCAAGTTCAAAATATTTCAGGACTGCATCAACTCTACATGTTTCCCTCTATAAATAACCCAACCAACATAACTCATAACCTTGATCATAGCTCTATCAAACAGAACCTTTGAGGTGAGAATACATATCGCCTTTGTATGTCAAATGACAAAGGAGCACAGTATGACCTAAACTCCAAGCTGCGAGGGCCGTACCACAAGAGACAAACAGTTCCTTTTTTTCCTAGTGATTGCTGTCTTCTAGATTTCACATCTATTGTTAATTTGTTACTAATAATTTATACAACGAGGTAATTCAATTCTTGTCTCTTGAACAAATACGAAACTCCAAAAGGTAGAAATGAACTAAACCAAGACGGCAAGACCTATGGCCACACTCAGCATCTGGACTGGTGGTCTCCTTTTCTTTGAAATTTGAAATACCACTAAAATGCATAATACCTGCATCTACATTTTACTATATTGGAACTAATCACTCATAAACTTTAAACTAAGCTAACGTGTTTGACGAATTGTGACCTTTTCTTCATCTTACTCACAACAAAATTCCTTACCCATTACTTTTTATGCCCTCCCTATAAAGCAAACAAAATGAAGGAAGATAGCAGAACTAGGTTTCCTTCATTATTTAAGTACGTCGGGAGGAAATAAGCTCCAAAAATGGGCTAAGCAGATCTTGGTTGATTACAAATCAGAAAAGAACAAAGGAAAAAATAACCCTGCCATATTATGCATCAAAACCCCAATTTCTCAACAAACCCACTGTTTGGAGTGTCTAAGAATCGCGAATCAAAAAAAAAAAGGAGTGTAAGAATCTGGAAACCCTAATTCCTCAAAAAAAAAAAACCTACCTTATTATGCATCAAAACCGTAATTACTCAACAAACTCTCTGTTTTTTTGGAATGTCTAAGAATCTGGAAACCCTAATTCCTCAATTTCTAAAAAAAAAACCTAAAAACAACGTCGTGCTGCCCTAACCCTAACACGACATTAAGAAACCCCACTTCTCCAAGAGTCCACAAACAGGAAATCACAAATAAGAAACGAATAAAAAAAAACCCTACCTTATTACGGAAATCACAAATCAGAAACGAATACAAAAAACCCTACCTTATTATGCATCAAGATCGAGCACCCAGGCTCCAACTGATCCTTATCAACAAACGACAGAATCCCCACATAGTACTCCGGGCCAACCGACGACGAAACAATCGCGTGATTCTCATCAATCAATTCCTCCAAGTTCCCCACGCTCATCGGCGACCCCCTCAGGTCATCGACCTTCGACCGGTCCTCCTCCGTCTTCTCCTCCTGAGGCTTGAGCCGCTCCTGGTTGGTCACGAACTCCTCTTCCATCAGCAGGTAGTCCTTGATCCGCTCGAGCTTTAGCAGCCTGAGCTTGCACTTCGTTACGGGGGTTACGGTCGGGAGACGCGCCGCCGCCTCGGGGCCCTTTTGCTTGCGCTGCTTGCGGCCAACGCGGGCGGGCGGGGCGGGTTGTTCGAACTTCTTGTCCTTCTTATTGTCGCCGTCGTTCTTGCGGTCGCCGCCTAGGCCTTGCCGGTTAAGGCCGCCGGGTGTTCCTTGACCCATGGTTCGGAATGTGTGTGTGTGTGTGTGTGTGAGAGAGAGAGAGAGAGAGAGAGAGAGAGAGAGAGAGCTGGATTTGGAGTTGAGACTTTGAGAGTTGTCTTTCTGATGAAGAAAACTACCAAAGGTTGTTCAAACAAAGGGGGATGATCTAACCCGATACGAGAGTATAATATTGGGCCTAAATACCCGGTGGAATATTTCAAGCCCAAAAACTAGGCTTTGTTTGAATGTTGGGCCTAATTAGGCTTTGTTTGGACTTTCGAGAATAAGCCAACTTTTTTGAGTCCAAACTTTTTCACCCTCAGGGTGAACAATATCCTCTCTGATTAGTGAAAAATAGATATTTTGATTCCGTGCACCCCACACTTTTTTCCACCAATCAGAGTGAGGGTATTGTTCACTCTTATTCAGTGAGGGTGAACAAATTCGCACTCTAGATTCTAAGTTACTTTACGCCAGTGATTAACTTATGCAGAATAATTTTTTGATTTTTTCTTTATTCAATTTTTTTGCATTTGTTAGTTTTACGAAAAACTTTTATGTGATATGGGTGAGTAAGGATGAGAGGAACTGAAAAAGTATAAAATTATGACTTTTACACAAGTATTCTTGGATATTTCCCAAAATACTTGTGTAAAAGTCATATTTTTTTTACTTTTTCGTTTCCTCTCATCCTTACTCACCCATATCACATAAAAATTTGGCGTAAAACTAACAAACGTAAAAAAAAAAAGAATTGAATAAGGACAAAACCAAAAAATTGTGGTGCATAAGTTAATCATTAGTGTGAATGGAGAATGCTCTGTGATTTTGAAATAGTAAATGGACCAATAGTGTTATCTAAGGCTATTCACAGTGGTATAATCAAAAGCCAATTATTGTTAAAGTTAACAATATTGGTGCAAAAAATGTCTCACAATAGTATAATCAAACTTAGCAACATCCCTAGAAATAATCAAATTTTAGGCTTTGGATTACCAAAACTAGCAATCTTTTTCAATAATCAAAATTTGTGAATCCCACACCACATAAGTTAACTGGTTCCAAAATTTATATACACGCATATTTCAACTAATATATTTTCTTCTTCTCTTCTTCACTTGCTCTATATCTTCTTCACTTTAACCATTCTCTTTCTTTTCCTCCAAAAGTGAAACTCATGTTTCTCGATCATCTACAATTTAACGCATCGATCGTTGTCAGATTTTTCACTCTTCTTTCCCGCTTCTATTTTAGGTTGCATTCTTATGAATTTAACTTTAACTTAACTCTGAAAATTGTCTTTATTTGAATTTTTTTTCCATTTGTTAGTTTTAGGCCAAATTTTTATAGTTTATTGATTCATCTCGATGAGAGGAATCGGAAAAGTAATTTTTTTTTTTATACTTTTACCCAAGTATTTTGAGAAATAATCATTTTTTTTCAAAAAAATAAATAAATTTTTCGACTAAAAAGTGGTTATTCCTTTTTTGTTCCTCCCCTATAGTTGAGTAAATGAAGAACCTTGCAAAAAAACAAAAAAAAAAAAGGAAGAACCTTGCATTCTTTTCTAAATTTTGAGAACACATCTGATTTTTTTTGAAAGATTAATAGATTGGTAGATTTGTGATATAGGTAACAGGAATAGGAAGAAAAAAAAAGTCTCGATGTTATTTTGATAAATAGCAATAGGAGGAACACCATATGTTTGATATATTTTTGCCAGAAAAAAAAAAAACCATAATGGAGGGAAGTGATTCAAGTGAATGGTGGAAAACAAAGGGGGAGAGAGAGATTGTGTGAAATTGTAGTGGACCACTTATTTTGGTTATGGACTAGAAGTGACCATTGTAAACCTCAACATTGTTAATGTAACGACCCGGATTTTTGACCCAATTTTTTTTAATACAAATTTATATTTTTAAATTCCTAATTCAATAATTAATTAGATTGAATAATTAAAATATATTATTATGTGTGCAATTGATATTATTTGCATTATTGTATAAGATATGTATTTAAACTTTAGATATACAAGAAATCAGTGATTCATATTCATCTCTTATCTTTCCTATCTAAACCCTAAGTAGAACTCTACTCAAACTAACTCTCCACTTCTCTATCTCTCATCCTATACATAAAAGCGTCCAGATACATTCTCACCCTGTACATACATGCGTCCACATACATTAGAATTGAAACCCCCCCCAAATGTGGCACTTGTCCCCTATCTTTTTATCGTTATCAGTATCACTCTCCTTCCTCATTCCACCACTTTTACACTTATCCTCTCACCTTCTTACTACCTTATTCTCTCTCATTATACATACCCACATAATCCAAAAATTGAACACCAGTATATTATTTTACTCTCAATTATATTGTTGAGTCTAGAATAGAGAGAGAGAGAGAGAGAGAGAGAGAGAGAGTTGTGAGTTTCGTGGATACACCGCTGCTGCGGGCCCTGTCGGAGTGCCGCCGAACGCTGCCTCGAGATTTCAAAACCACCATGGCGATCTACGGACACCGCATAACACTTATCCGAACTTAGAATCGCGTTTGAGGTAGTTTTTCGAAAACCCAAAACCTTTATCTGCATTTTAATGGAGTTACTTAGATTTAAAGTTTATTGAAGACGATGATCTGCTGTTAAATTGTTAATTTATTTTTAGTCCTGTTTATATTAAAATTTAGTCTGGTTGTGCTGGAATGATTAGTGTTATACCCTGTGAAAATTTATGATCGTTTAACAAATATTTGATTGTGAAATTATTATTGATGTTGCATTGTTAATTTGTATTTGAATGGACGTTTACGTGGTTAATAAATTATTGGAGTAGATAAATATTTATGAAACATTAACAAGAATATTTTATAAGTAAAACTTTATTTAGATTGTAAACAAGAAATATTTTAGATTATATATTAGTTAATCTTTAACTCTAATAAATATTGACTAAAATAGCCTCGCATAATTTTGTTGTTATAAAAATCTCATATTAATATTTAATATAGTTAGTAAATACTAAATTTAGCAATAAGTATTTTCCAATAAAAATTTGTTTGTAAAATCTATGAATAATACGATAGTTAAAGAAAAATGTATAAATAGTAGAAATGTTTTATAAAATTTCTAAATGAGGGAAACAGACTTAATTTTAAGTGTAGTAATTAATTGTTTGACTGAATATTATTTTGTTACTCGCATGATTAATTCTATGACATGATTAATTTTATCGCATAGTTATGTGTTGTTAGTACTTTTAGTTGAAATATTGAACCGTGCGATATTTTGTTGTGGCTGTAGATTGGACAAATAGGTTCCCTGGGTGGTTACGAGTAGTGACTCATGTAGACGATGTTAAGTAAATGGAAATTGATAAAGTGTTGGAAGTGTGATTGTGTGGATTGTGATTTGAGCCATGGTGATGGCAAGGGTAACCTATGGGGCCCTGTGTTGAAATGGGTTACCTGAGGGGCCCGGTGTTGTGACGCTAACATATGATACGTCATGGGAAGTTTCTCTTCGAGGAAGAGAATGGGTCCCATGAGACGGTTATAGTTAGTGAGACGTTAATGTATGATACGTCATGGGAAGTTTCTCTTGGAGAAAGAGAATGGGTCCCATGAGACGGTTATAGTTAGCGTGGGGTAGTGGATGTCCGACCCTAATGTACGATACGTCATGGGATGACTCGATCCTCCTGTTATGGTCTTAAGTGAGAACATACTCGGTACATAACTTAGATGCGCTCACCTAGGACCCTGGTGCAGGACAAGCAAGAGGAAGGGTGGACCCATGAGACGATTGTAGTTAGTGGATGTGGGAGGAAAGGATCTCGCGGAGAGAATCCTTAGATTACATGTAAGATGATGGATAGTAAAGAAAAAGACGATGTGTTATTATTTTGTACCTTCGGTGTATTATGAATTATTATATTGTTGATCTGCATATTGTGGTATTGGGTTTTAGAATTTCTACTTAGTGAATTATCACTTAGGATACGTTTGTATCCTGGCAAATCGTTTGCTTCGGCGTTCAATTTGCCAGAGTGTGCAGGATTCCACAGTGGAGCAGTTGATACAGGTGGAACCCCCTGGAACGGAGTCTGGGCCAACATTGCTTGGAATTTCGTATCAAAACTAGAGTCGCTCTGGAGTTGCTTTTGTTACATAGATTTTTGTATTATTTTGAGATTGTAATTTTTGTATAAGGATAAATAGGGGCCTAATATTTTGTAAAATTCAGTGTATTTTAGGGTTAATCCTTCCGAAATTCTTTGGAAAATCGGGGCGTTACAGTTAAGCTTAGCAACCACTTAAGTGAATAATCAAAAGCTAATGTGTCAACTTTTGGTTATCCATTTTTGATTATACCACTGTAGATGGCCTAAGCTAGTAAAAGAATTCGTTTTATTTTCTTAACTTTTATGATCATCATTTTCTTATGTTTTCTAGCTATCCATGTGAATGAAATGAATCTTTACCTCTCTCTCTTTTTTTTCAACTTTTTTTAAGACTGTTACCAATATAGCAAGAGAGAGATATCTCGAAGTTTGGATATATATATTTTTTGAACGCCAAATAAAATTTCGTTACCATAAACAGTGGTGGAGCTAGGAATTCCGTTCATAGGGGGCACCATTTCACAACAAACTAAAAACATTCACAATAAAATTTAGCAAAGAAATACTGAGAAAAAAATTTAAGTATTCTTTAATAGGCACAATAGCTTATAACCAAATGTATTCAAAAGATTCAAAATATAAGTACAAAAGATAACAAATACTAGCAATTTGCTATTTTCCTCTGAAACAAGTATTTAATTCTCTAAGTGATCCATTGAGTTGGTTGAAAACACTTGAAAATAAAGTAAACAATAAGCCCTATATCCAAAATTTCCAATTTCTCTAACATTTTTTCAAGTAGTTGTACCAAAAAATAAAAGTATAGAGGATAAAATTCCAGGAGACCCCTGGTCATATGTTGGCTCCGCCCCTGATCATAAAGAAAAAAAGGTGAAATCTAAATTTTTTTTTTTTTGCTCGGCAAAAGAAGATTTTATTAACTCAAAAGGGGTACATCGAGAAAAACTCGCTAAGCACTCAAGCTTAGAACAAGGAGAAAACAAAGAAATTGTCCAACCGAAAGTTGAACCGCAGCACCCACACAAAATCAATTACACTTTGACCTTCCTCATACCATCAAGATAACCCTTAAAATCTTCCACCGAGTATACCTTAATATCAGACTTCACCTTAACCCACATTGCTACCCTGGTTTTAATTAACTCCCCAAGATCCTCCACCTTCCATGACGCATTAAATGTGAAATCTATTAAGTACATTGTAAAGGCTAGCTATTTTTGATCGAAAGAAAAAAAGATTAGCATTGAATGAGAAACCTCTTTCCTTTAGCATGTTATCATAAATATAGTGATATTTGACTGCCATCGTGATCTAATAACATTTGCTAATCTATTCTCCGTTTCGTTAAGATTCTTATTCCGAATTTTTTAAGTAATTGTTTCTCACTTTTGCGAGAAAAAACAAGTCTCTTACAATACATCACTTTAAATTCAAAAAATAAGTACATTTTAGTTAGTGAAACACACCCTGTAATTTTTTAGTTATAGGGTCACGATGAAATTGGTTGTTAACAAATAAATTGACTTGCACGTAATTAAGATGTTTTGGTAGTTGAACTTGGTGAAAAATCTGATGTGGCAAAAATGGTTTTTTTGACTTGGGAGCCAAAATGTGGCTTTGGCTCCTCGTTAGACATGCTCATATGGAAAAAAACCAGAAAAAACAAATCATTAGCTGGCGCTTTGTTGGGAAACGTCAAAACGTTGCCACTGACATCAATGGTTCTATGGTATGTCGTTTTGACGGCTTACGGAAGGATCGTCGATGATTCAATGATGTCATTGGCTTAATAGTATGCGATTTTGACGGCTTACTGAAGGACCATTGATGATTCAATAGATTATTGAAGGATCGTGGATGATTCAAGAGAACAAAAGGCGTCGTGAAAAAAGCCGCAAAAACAAAAAAGAAACGGTGACTCTTTGAAAGCGCCATAGCCAACTCTAGCAAAATCGACACTAATTGAGGAAAAACGCTGCGTATAAAAACTTCGCTATAACTATACGCAGCGTTTTCCAAGCTAAACTCTTGTAGTGAACAAATACGTGCCTTCTAAATTTGGAGTAGTTTGAACCATGGTTTTTGTTCTCTCTATTTACACGATCAACTGGGTACCCATACTAAATAGAAATTTTTGGGTGCCGGCAGGGTACTCCATCGACAATCCGGATCGTTCAAACGTGTTTTAGACGGTCCGGATCGAATTTAAGAGAGAGAAAAAGAGGAGTGATGTGGTAAGGAAGAGGGGAAATAAATCTGGGCCATTAAATCACTGCTTGGACGGTTCGGATAGCCGACGGGTACTGCCACGTGGTATCCGCTCGGCACCCAAAAACTTCTCGATATTAAAAGGATCACTTGTATCTAAGAACATTTTCACTTCATATAAAACAACTTCGACAAAATATATACATAGGAAAAGGAAAACCCTACAAGGGGAAACCTAATGACGTAAACACCCCTGAAACACCAACATAAGAGAACACGACACACATTTATCCGCTTTATTTATGATCACCGTTTGTTTCACCGATCACTTAGATACTTATGGGTGATTCTATAATAACCAAATAATTTTATTTTGGATTTCTTTTTTAAAGAAACTTTTATCTTGGGAACGGTGAAATAAAATCGGTGATATATAAAAGCCATGCTAATAACATAAACTTTCATGGATTTGGAAGACCACCAGTGCCAGCGCCACCAAGATCACCACCACCGAGGCCACCCTGTGATCCCGAGCCACCATCTCCTCCACCAAGACCACCACCACCACCGAGGCCGCTACCGCTTCCAATTCCACCTAAACTACCCAGGCCACCAAGACCGCCGCCGCCAATACCGCCCGAACTTCCCAAACCACCATCCCCTCCGCCTAAACCACCACCGGCACCGCTGCCGCTGCCAAGACCGCCCATAGGTACTCCCAATCCACCATCACCGCCAAGTCCACCGGAGCCAACCGTACCACCAAGCCCGCCAACTGGAAGCCCATTGCTTCCCAGACCGCTAAACCCACCGAGCCCAGCAAAGGGTCCAAACGTCTTTTGGTCCTTGAGACCTTGGCCTTCGTTAGGCACGTTTCTAGCAGTGGTTAACTGGACAAGTGCCAGAGCGATGAGAAATAATGTGACTGCAGACCGCATTGCCATCTCTCTCTCTCTCTCTTTCTCTCTCACTCTCTGCGTGTGTGTGTGGTTTGATGGGGTTTGATAGTGGTGCATGCCCTTTTGAAGGTGCACTTTGGGCGGTTGGGGCACAGTTGTGGGTAGTAAATGGAGTGTTTAAATGGACGTCAGACTATTCATCTTTTGCCCATGTGATACCGGCCCGGCCTCTTCCATTTTTTACCAGATCGAGGGAGAATCCAATTAATGCCATACAGTAGTTAATTTTCTGTATGTTGATCAAATGAGCTTCATATGGTCCCATCCTTTTTTCTTTTACTATACATCTAATAATTCGGAGGGTGCGAAAATCAATTTGAAGTCACGGAAATCAATATGGAGTCAATTTTCGAACTCTCCTTGAAAATGCGTTTAGTACTGTAATTTGGGAAATGCGAAAACTATTCCGCATAACTCCGCTATTGTTTTTGTGCTTTGTTAAGAAAATGCATGTTAAATCTAGTTTCATAATTTTATACGTTGTCTGTTGAACATGTAAGGCTATTTGTTCTTTATTATTTTCGGATCTCCATTCCTGTTTCAAACGGGAATGGAAGAGGAAAAAACTTTTTTAAGTGGGGATCGAAAGGAACATTGATATCCACCTCGCCCTCCTGGCCGTGCCCTGCTCCCATTACGTACCCAAAGTGAACGGAATCAAAAGTATTAGATACAAAGAAAGTGTATCCGAAAATTATTCAGAATACACTTTTAGAGATATTTATAATTACCGTTAATAAATTTTTATTAGCGATAAGAAACCCCTCAGTGATTTCCGGATATATATTTTTTTATACCTTGCATTCCTCGAATGGAATTGGACTGAACGAGAGTGATGAACATCGACAGCTTGCCCTGACCCTTCACCGCAGCGGTAAGGACTCGGTAAGGACTACGAGTATGATTTGCTGTCTGTGGTTGGAGGTGAAGTAAATGCAATTTCAGAAAGCCCGATACATATGATCTGTAATTTTCATAATACAAATGCTACAACTACTTTCTCTTTGGTGGGTGTGTTGGATAACCATAATGTCGGTGGCTATACCGATCTTCCACCGATGATCATGCAGAACCCACTACAGATTTTGCACGGAAAATTTAATATGTATAGGTGCTCGATCCAATTTTTTTATTTTTGATTCAAATTACAAGAATTTGAATGAAAATTGGCCAAAATGGGCCTAAATTTTCCAATCCCTAACTAGTTCACTGCTCGCAGTTAGAATTCAACAATTTTAAGGAGAAAAATAGAAGTATGATTTGGGTAGCTTCGTTCTTCTTCGTTGGGATGCCATAAACTGTGACTCGGTTAAGTGGTCGAGATTAATTGTTACGTGAAAAATGAATTCTCGGAAAAATTTAAGTACAAAAAATTATTTTGTGTGTGAGCATGTGCTACGTTGATGAAGAATTTTGCAGAAAACTAATTTTTTTTCTTTTGTGCCAGATCTATATTTTTCGTTGGTAAAATTTACGTTGTAGGTAACATAAAAATTTTACGTTAGAGAATTTTGTAGATACTCCCCACCATGCTAATAGGCCTAAAATATTTAAAAGTAGCAGGGCAATCAATCTTAGGAATCAGCGCAACAAAAGTAGAGTTAATACCTTTCGTAAGCTTTCCATTTGAGTGAAATTCTGAAAAGAATTGGAGCACTTACTCCTTCATGAACTCTCATCCTTTCTTGATGAATGAGAAGTTAAATCCATTCGGACCCAGAGCCTTTAGACTGCCACACCCTTTCAGAGCAGCCCTAATTTCTCCCTCTTCAAACTGACTTTCCAGTTGTAGAGTTGCACCTTCAGGCAAGCGTCTCTGGAAATATCCCCCAGAATTGGTCTAACCTTTCTTTCGTCGGTGAAGTTATTACGAAAATAATCCACTACGGCATCCTTGATTTCCTTAGGATCCTCCACAGTTCTCCCATCTACTTTGATTGAGCCCACATATTTCTTTTAAACATGTGATTCGCAATGATTTGAAAAAATCTGGTGTTCTTATCCCCCAATTTCAGCCAATTAACCCGAGATTTCTGTCTCCATAATGATTCTGACAGCTTATAAAGCCTCCAATACTCTGCTTTGGTCTTGCATCTTAGTGCCTTTTCCCCTGCGTCAAGCGGCCTATCCTCAGCTAGAATATCTAACTGGTGGAGTTTAACTTCATTTCCTGTAATGCATGATTAACATCCCCAAACATTAAGAGGATACTTAGATGTTTTCAATTGATGTCTGGATTGAAGATTAACTGTTCTAAGAGTTCCCTATGTGGTATTAAGGTCCACCCGGAGGAGGTTGTAGCCCTTGCTCAGGTGATGGGTTGTAGAGTAGAATCTTTGCCTATTAAATACCTTGGGTTACCTTTAGGAGCTAACCCAAGGAGGATTAAAACGTGGGAGCCCATTATAGAAAAAACTCAGAAAAGGTTAAATATTTGGCGAACGAGAACCATCTCTACAGGGGCAGATTAACTCTTGTCAATTCCAACTCTAGTACGCTACCAACGTACTACATGTCATTATTCAAAATGCCAATATCAGTAGCAAAGACCCTTGAGAAAATACAGAGAGTTTTTTTTGGGGAGATACACCGGACAAGAAGAAGATGCACCTGGTTAGTTGGGAGGGGATTAATTACCAAGAAGAAAGAAAACGGGGTTTAGGGGTCAAGAGATTGGTACAACAAAATCTGGCTCTACTTGCTAAGTGGTGGTGGCGGTTCGGTAACGAGAAGGACTCACTCTGAGCAAAGGTTATTAGACGGAAGTATAATCTGGACCAGAGCAGTTGGCTTCCGTTCATACAAGACAATGGCTCAGTTTCAAATGTTTGGAGGGATATTTGTTCAGTGGAAAATTGTAACGACCCTGATTTTTGGTAAATAAAAATTTCGTTAAATATTTAAATTTTATCTTAATTACTTGGATTTGCTACTAAAAATTTCTTTTTAATTTTTATAATCCGTCATAATTAGATTTGAAACTTATAAAATTATATCTTTCACGCCGAGCAATCTAGTCATTTTCTAAAGACAAGTATGCTTGTAGAAGCACTTGTATTTTTTTCTAGTGAGTTAAAATAAAATCTTTAAATTATATTTCTTGGCTAGAAATCTTACTTGGCAAGTAAGGTTAGTTTCTAACCGATTAGTTTAAGAAACCGAACTACCAATCCACCTAGTTACAATTTCCTAATCCTAGATGGACCTTTTTCACCGTCTTTGAGCCTTATGAAACCCTCCGAACCCTATTGAACCATTAGACTATAGGAGTAATCATTTTATTCCTATGTTTAGTCATTTCACTTTACCTAGCATCATTACTCACCCTACCTATTGGATAATAAAGGCAAGGGAAAACTTTAACCTTTGGTCCATAATTGTTAGGGAAAATATTATCCCTTGGACAATAGATTTCCATGACTAGTCATATCAAATTATTACCAATATCCCTTTACCCCTTGGTCCATAATTGTTAGGGGAATTTTTGTCCCTTGGTTATTAGACCTTTGACTTGCCAAAATGCATGACAAGACAAGTCATACAAGAATCCCATCATTTTGCTTCCAAAAGAAGCAACCTTAGACTTGCCATAATGAGAACCTAGATTTGACTAGTCATTCAAGCCCATACTTACCTTCTTTAACCAATGGTTAATAAATGCTAGGAGAATTTTTGACCATTGGTTAATAGCAATTAAGTTGCCAATGAGGCTTTGATTTGACCATACAAAATCATGGGCCAAGAATATCATCATTTTACTTCCAAGACTAGTTAACCTAACCATGCATGCATGCAACCCTAAGATTTTAGCCTTAAACCTAATAATCCTAGACTCACTTTCCTAGATTTTCTTGGATGTATATAAATACAAGTGAGAGAGAGAGAGAGAGAGAGAAAGGCCGGATGGAGAGAGTGGGGTGGAGTGTGTGCATGAGTATTGATTACTTACACAAGCAACATTTATAGCCTTAAGCCTATTTTTTTGACTACATGCCAACCCATTTCTAGTCTTTCAAAGTACAAATTTAGCCAATGATTTCATTCTTTCTTGCAAGCAACCTCCCCATAGACTTGACAAGTCCAAAACCCTTCATAATGACCTAAAGATTTGGCCAACAAATGGAAGTGACAACTCATGGAAGACTTGGCATGCTTTCAAGCTTGATTGGACATGACAATGGAGCAAATCCATGGGAGAAAGGAGAGAAGGGGGGGGCCGGCCATAGAGGAGGGAGGAGGAGCTCAAGTGTTGGCTATAAATAGCACCCCATGCCTTCCATTCAATTCACACCATCACTTCTTGCTCTCACTTCTCTCTAGAAACCATTTCTGTTTTTCTAGGCAGCTTACTGCCCTCCACGAATCTCCATTTTTCTCCTGCTTAAATTAGTTTTTAGAACCAACTCCCTTCGGAAAAGTTGTAGAGCACTTCGAAACCTTCAAGTTAGACCCAAGAACCATCCCAATCGGCAAAGAAATGACAAAGATATCGGCATCCGAAGTTCAGTAAAAATCTCGGATTTCTATTTCCAGACAGCATACTGTCTTCTCCTTTATCACCATTTTTCTCCTACCTAAAGTAGTTTCTAGGATCAACTTCCTTCACGAAAGTCGTAGAGCACTTCGAGAGCTTCAACTTCGACCCAATAACGATCGTATTCGGCCAAATATTGACCAAGTTACTGCCATCCAAAGTTCGGTCCAGATTTGCAAGTTCACCGCCCGTAGAAAATCTTCCAACTAGCTTATTCGGCCCCGACTAAGTTTCGGATCAAGGTAGATAAATCTCTACTCATTTTCCCTAGTATAACTTTAGTTATTTTGCTTATGATAAGGCAAGTTAAAGTATTAGGAATAAATAGCAAGCTCGTTTTACAAAATCTTGAAATGACATTACGATCATGTAGATTTTCTCTACTCACTTCCCTAAGTATAAGTATAACCCCTTGTTCCCTAAACTCTACATATAGAATCGTACGTTAGATAGTAGAATGTTATTGATTCAAAGTATCAATATCCTTATCGTTTTTCTTAAGTAGATAAGGTTATCTATTGTTTAGTTTCAAGTAGATAAGGTTATCTATCGTTTAAAATGCATGATTGTCAATAAGTTTATCTCACTAATGGAGGTATGAGCATGTTAGATAAATAATTTTGTCTTAAATAAACATATGTTGTATTGAATTTCTCAAAAAGAAAGAAAGAACGATTTTCGAAAGATAGAATTTGACGCTTGAATAGAAGAAATCGTATTTTGATCTTTAAGATGATTTTGAGCATGAGTAACAATATAGAATTGGATGATCTTGTTAGATCACAATGAATGATTTATGGTTGCGTATGTGAAAAGTCCTACCGCGGAGTCTATGCATGAAAACGTGACACGAAAATCGAGAAAGTTAGAAACATGACACCTAGGGTGTGGTTAACGAAAAGGCGTGTTTTGAAAAGGTGAAATGTTTTGGAAACCGCAATGTGGCCGGACATGGTAGCCCGTTGTGTGGTGTGTGTTTTGTGTGCCAATGGGAACCCGGTGCGGCGGAACCATTGTGAGGATACTCGGGAGACCGGAACGGCGGAACCGAGGTTGGGTGTGTGGCTTGGTTATCCGCGTTACGGAGCCAATGCAATTGTGTGCCAATGGGAACCCGGGACGGCGGAACCATTGTGAGGATACTCGGGAGACCGGAACGGCGGAACCGAGGTTGGGTGTGTGGCTTGGTTATCCGCGTTACGGAGCCAATGCAATTGTGTGCCAATGGGAACCCGGTGCGGCGGAACCATTGTGAGGATACTCGGGAGACCGGAACGGCGGAACCGAGGTTGGGTGTGTAGCTTGGTTATCCGCGGTACGGAGCCAATGCAAATGATTTTGAAAGGTTGGGTGTGTAGCTTGGTTATCCGCGGTACGGAGCCAATACAAATGATTTTGAAAGGTTGAAATGTTGACACGGTCTACGATGAGTCGCGTAGGAGAAACACGGAAATCTTGGACACCAACGATAGATGATTAACGAATGTGGATGTGTCATTGTTAGCTGTATATACATGTATCATGTGGAAATCGATGATTGTATAACCTGTTGTTTGTAAGTTATGGGTTAGCGGGTATGAGTTTGTTCTATTGAGCGTTGTAGCTCACGGTGTTACCTTTTGGTGACCCTGACATATTATATCGGTGGTGACGCTGGTATGATGTGTCAGACTCCTTAGATGAACAGGATAAGATGTACACCGTGGAAGCTTTTGAAGCAGAGGAGCTTGCTAGGATGGAAGAGCAAGCAGAGTAGTGTTAGGAACCCTAGTTTCCTTTCTTGTTGAATAAATGTACCATTTCCTTATGATGTATTTATGATGTAATAATGAGCCAGACTCTCTTTATTATATAATAAATGCCTCATTTAACGTACCCAAAATTGGGGGCGTTACAAAAATAATGACTCAGACCTTGGTTTCTCCATCCGGGAGGGATTTCAAGTGCAAGTAAACTCAAGCCGTGATACGCTGTTCTGGGATCACATTTGGTTGGGTAATTCAGCTATTAAAAAAGACTTTCCACGATTGTACTTGCATTCCACTCAAAAAGATGCTGTTCTGAGCGAGGTTTGTATCGGAAGGGGTAGTAATAATTGGGATTTGCAATTTAGGGGAAGGTTGCGCTTATAGGCGAGTCAACAACTGGAGGAGATGAAGCAAAGACTGCAAGGAGTGACCTTAGATCCATCAAAACCGAATTCGCTTCTGGTCTGCAGACAAAAAGTTCTCCACCAAATCAGTGTATAGGCAATGGGAACTTCAAACTCAATCAAGTAATAGTGTTCTGGGTTCTCTGTAGAAGAACTTGAGCCCCCCGAAGTTGGAAATCTTCTCTTGGCTGGCCATTCAAGGAAGAGTTGCAACAAGGTCAGTGCTATTTAATAGGAACTTGATTTCTGAAATCCAACAGGCGTTGTGTCCCTTCTATTCCGATGTTGTTGAGACCCCTCATCATCTACTCTTGCATTGTTGAATTTCGTGGGAAGTTTGGTCAAGTATTCTGGAATGGTGGAAAATTCAGTGGGTTTGCCCGTCTCTAGCAGGACCTGCATCTTGGTGGTTTGAGAACAGGTTTCGAAATTTGGTGAAAAGTATTTAGGAGGTATGCTTCTTTGCAATTCTCTGGTCTATCTGGATTGTGAGGAATCAATATATTTTCAACAATGTTTCAACTCAGGCATGAGAAGTAGTGGATCTAATCAAAACTAGAGTGGCCATGTAGATGAAGGCCAAGTTTGACATTAAGATTTATACAGTAGAGGATTTCAAAGGATATCTAGATGGGATTCAGAAAGTGAAGTTGTAGCGTAATCTTTAGGCGTATTGCCTATTCAACCTTGGTTGGATAGTATGTTGTTCTTTTCGTCTATTTTCTTCCCCTCGATGTACCCCTTTCGAAATTTATAAAATGTTTCGTTTGCTGAGAAAAAAAAAATTTACGTTGTAGGTCCCAACCTTTTTTGGTAACTAAACACTAAAACAATTATACAACATTAATTAATATATGATCCTTTACGCAATTGAACTGTTAGACTATATCTTACATCGTCTATCTAAGTCAACCAATCATGTTTAATATATTCTAGAAACTACTCCACCTATCGCCAATCGACTTTAGGTGGGAACCTCCAAAAAATCTAATACGGACCTATGGCAAGAGCTACTCTCGATCTGCTGTAGCGAGAAATTTTGAGGTGTAGTTTGCAAATGCAAGAAATAAAAAGTAGGCCCATCTAGTTTTTACCAAGAGAGTTGCTACACACACAGCAGATCTGTGCACAGATTTTATTGTGAGGCTCACCACAGATCCCACAAAAATCATCCGAGCCGTGCATTAAATGTAAAACATTTTTTCAACGGTCTCCGTAAAAAATAAGCTCAATCCGATACCTATAAGTGCTTCATTCAACCATCTAACTTTTCATTCAGATTTTCAGATAATGAAAAGTTATATGATTGGATCGAGCACCTATAGGTATCGGATTGAGCTTATTTTTTTTACGGGGGCCCTTGAAAAAATGTTTTACATTTAATAAACGGCTCGGATGATTTTTGTGGGACCCATGGTGGGCCCCACAATAAGATCTGTGCACAATCTGTGCACAGATTGCTGTGTGTGTAGACTTTCTGTTTTACCAATCCGTTAGCGGCCCACAACTAAAGTTTCAATAGCTTTAGGAGGAAATATGGGGACAAGGCTTTGCTGCATTTTTAGCTATGGAGTCTTATAACATTTGTTTTTCCAAAGAATATTGTGAAATAAGTAGTATTTGGTCCAGATCAGAAAAAAAAATGCAGTATTTGGTTAGCATCAGTGCAGAGATTTGATTCGCAATTGCCAATAAGATAATATTCTGTTGTAGTTTTACCCTCCTAACAATTTATTGAAACGTCCTCACGGCTGAAATATCTACTGAAATATTCACGACATGCAATATTGTCGAAATATCTACTAAAATATTCAATGATTAGAAATTAAAAACGGTTCACCAATTCACATAAATAGTGTTTTTTTGTAAATTCATTAAAATGAGGTAAAATCGAGGAATGATTTGGATAATATATACAGACGTAGTGGTTCGGATGAAAATAAGCTATTAAACAGAAAACATGAATCCCGGGAAACAACCAACCCAAAAATACTGGGTCCAGTGCCCCCCCCAAATAAACTTTGCAACCATAAGAAATGAGAGAAAATCGCAAGACTGCACACAACACCTGATGTCGAGGCCATTTTGGTTTACAAATAGCTTGCTAGTAAGGCGATCAAGAGAGAACGACTAATCCTATCCGAAGAAACCCTTCATTTAGAAAATCCACCATAGAGAGAGAAAATGGCAAGCATGTCTTTGACATCCATCCTTACCAAATCCCATAATGTAGGAGCGATGGTGGTTCGAAACCCATGGAGTTCTAGGGTTTTTGTTCCCGTTGCATTGCGTCCTTTTCAGGTGAACATCTCCATCGATTCGCTTCCTTCTTCCCGTAAAATGCTTAGACCTGTTACTCCGGTTTGGCTTAATAAGTTGGCTTCTTTTTTTTTCCTATCTTTATTCAAATTTTATTCGCTTTTTTTTTTTTTTTACTTTTCTTTTGTCTCTATTCAAAAAAATTGAGTTTATCATTATTTAAAAAAAAAATCTGATTTCACGCAATAATCCACAAAAACCAGAGCTTTTTGATTGGGCTTTGTCTTGCATATTTTCAAAAGCATTTGAGTAAAAGTCATAGACGAATCGGAAAACCAAAAAAGTTAGGCACAATTAAAAATAAAAAAAGCGGAAAAAAATTGAATAATTACAGAACAAGAAAATTTTCAAAAATCTCCTTAGGGAAACTTAGCCTCAGAATATTCAACATATTGTGAAAACACTGTTTTAACAATGAATGAAACCCTAGTTGACCACTTCATTAGGGATCAGACTCAAGTCGCATAATAATTCGTACATGCGTTCAAGTTATATGAAAGCATCTTTCCAAAAACATTTCAACTATTAAAATCCGCAAGAGCTAGAGTGAGTCACGGAGAGAGGATTGATAGCGCGAGCAGCTTAAAAAAGAATTACATGACTAAGGATCCGACTCATGTTGCACCCGTATATATTACTTTGCATCCTTTTTCTGTAATCTATTAAGGTCTATATACATGTCCATCTCTTTCAGTAAAGAAACTATATTGGCTCGCTTAGAATTGGTGCAACCGTTGATATGTATGTGTTGCAGAAAATTGAGCGCCATGAGTCTCAGACAACACATGCATGCGACAAGGCGGCCGATGCAGCCGGACAAGGCACCGGCGAGTTAAAAATGGCCGGCCGAGAAATGAAAGACAAGGCTGCCTCCACTGCTGAAGATGTAAGTGTTACTAATTACACTAGCAACCTTATATTTTTTTCATCCTTTTTTTTTTTCCCGGAAAGTCAAGACCAGTTTACCCGCACTCAGAAATCCAAATCCTCAAGTAAACAATGGGACAAACCTCCATTTCCTCTGACTCGATCCTAGGGCTTGCTGGAACTGGAGTCGAACTTGCTGGCCTAAGGGAGTAATTAAACTCATTACTTATTATAGTTACAATGCTTCCACTTGACAAATTCCTTTTCTTTTCTTTTTTTAGCAGCGGAAAATTTTATTAATCAAATGTAAAGGATTACAATGATTAAATGGGACAACACTCGACAAATTCCTTACGGTTATCTTATCTAGTTTTGTTATTGAACTCTAGTACTTGTTTTCATGATATTTGGGTGTTTGACTCGACTAATATTTCTACATTTAATTTTTTTTTTCATTTTAAGATGAATCAAAAAACGAAAGACGCGGCCGGGAAGGCGGCGGACACTGCACAGGATTTAGCAGAGAAAGCCAAGCAGACTGCACAAGATGCCTGGGGTTCAGTCAAGGATACAACCCAGAAAATCAAAGAGACGGTGGTTGGCAAGGCCGAAGAATCAAAGGATTCCATCAAGCAAAATGCAGAAAAGGTCAAGCGCGAAATGGACATGAAGAATTAGCATGCGCAGCTCCCCCACTGCCCGCCCTAATGCACAACTTAATTTATCGTCCTATAATTTCTCTTTTTTGAATGAAAAAAAAAATCTAAGAACACGATCATAAAGGATGGATAATAAACTCGCAAATAAATTTGTGTATTTTATCACTTCCCATGGAGTATTTATTTTTGTCTATTGTCTGGAATCTGGATCTCGTTCTTGTTCGTGGCCTCTAATCGCATCGCCATAATTTCTTTGGAAAATGACAGTCCAGGACATATTTTGATAATTAATACCCGTTAAGGATAAGTTGAGAATATTTGTTAATAATGAAAATATCATTGGCGAGTATTAATTATCAAAACACGTGTTTGTAGTGATTTTCCCTTATTTCTTAATTTAGAATCTTCACCACACATCCTTTTTTTCCTGCATACATTCCTCAGTGATATTCAAACTTGTTTTTGCGATGAACGGAGACAACTCATTTACATTTAGTAACAAGCGGCAAAAAAAAAAAATTTTATTTTTGATACATGAATAGTTTTTTTTTTTTAAATTCTCATATTAGAAATCAGACAATTATTTTAGGACGAAGACAATACATAAAAAGCACAAATATAGATCAGATAAGAAAACAATACTAATGTCCAAATCTGTAATTCATCTTGATCGTGCGGAACCCAGATACCCTTATCGAGTGGTTTTGAGACACCTTCGCGTCACCCCAATACTCTCTTTCACCACCCATTTTTATACCGTCCTCTACTAATTGTGCAGACTTAATTAATAGTAAAAATGTGTAATGGAGAAAAATGTTGAGGGTTCCCGTGACAGTGCATATGCGGTGCCCAAAACCACTTAATAGCGTATGATAAATAACTTTGTCGAATTTTAAGTAAATTTTTGCAGGTAAAAAAAAAAAAAGGCATATGATAAAGGTACATACCCGTACCGCAGAAGATCAGTGCCGTTTTTCTTCTTCGGTTTTTACGTCTCGTTTTCTTGCATGTTCGCCACGTAGTCACGTACCCCTGGACGGCTTGTCCGTTAAAAAAGCGGGCTACACTTCTCTGTGACGCATCTAAAAAAGGAAAGTAGCATGGTCGCCGGTTCAGTTTTCTTTCTTTTTAATTTCATTGTAGTTAACCAACTAGGCTAGCTAAGTTAATTAGAGCTTTTGCTTTTCACTAGAAAATTAGAAGTCCAAATCTCTCAGGTTCTGTGTGAATGTTTTTTTCTTAGAAGGGTTTTCCCTTTACTTCTTCGTTTCTTCCCCGTGGTAGACTTTTTTCTAGTATTTTTTTTTCTCGACAAACGAAATTTTATTGCAAACTCGAAGGGGTACATCTATTGTTCAATCACAGTAAGTAAACAAACTTACGCGATAAAGCAAAAGACAGGAAATAAAAAGAGAACACCTGACTTCGCCCTCCAGCAGAACATTGGAGGACACGAACCTCACCTAAAAACAAAGCACTCTTCACGGTTTTAACAACTTAATTCCATCCAAAAAAACCCTTAAATTCCTCCACCATATGCACCTTAATATCGAATTTGGCTTTTACCCACATAACAACTCTAGTCTTTACCTTGTCAACCACGACCTCAGTTGTCACCATTGCATTGTTAAACACATACTCATTTCGCACCAACCATAACGACCACAATGTTGCAAAGAAGGAAGTTTCCCAAAGGCTTTTCTCCAAATTTTTGAATTTAGTGTCCATTCACCATCTTAGATGGGCATCTAGAGATTCGGGACAAACCCATTGTACGTACATGCCACCATTCTAAAATATGGGCATCTAGAGATTCGGGACAAACTCATTGTACGTACATGCCACCATTCTAAAATCTGAGACCAAACAGCCCATGAAAATTGACAGTGCAAAAACAGGTCTTGTGGAGTTTCCATGAGCAAAGAACATAGTGGGCAAGAAGAGGACTGTCCCTCTAATTCATGTTATTGTCCACGAGCACCGACCTCGTAGCCACCTTGGATTGAACTGCCATCCAAGCGAAAATTTCCATCTTAGGAGGGCAAATGTTCTTCCAGAGGACTTCCAACCCCGGACTTCCTGACTGCTCGCTGCTTTCCCATTGATTGTACACCAATTTGACCGAGAAACGATTATCTGAGGACCATCTCCAATTCAAGGAATCACAACTGGACGACTCCAGAACGACGGGATGTGATCGGTGTTTTAACTCCTCCATTTGGTCATTTTCCCAGTCACGTAACCCTCGACTGAAGGTCAGATGCCATCTTTCAACTCCCGAACCTCTCCAGACAGCATTTACAGATGCCTCTTTTTGAGTAGAGATCAGGTACAGCCATGGATAATCGTCTCTAAGTGTCGTGTCCCCCAACCACACCTGGTTCCAAAAAGAAATCCCCAAACCGAATCGAACCTATATTCTAAAGCCCTCTTGACTTTTTTCTTGTATTGATTGAGTTGTTGATCGAGCTTGATTTTCTCATAAACTTTCACAATTATGTATGTTTGGAATTCGTACTTTATAAATAGTTCTCTTATCCGAAAACTAGCTAGTAGGAGTAATTGGCCTCGTGTTAATATTTGACAAATTAAATAAATAGCAAATTAAATCATCACAAAATGGTGATAGAGGCCAGGTGACCAATTTTTTTGGTAGCTAAAATGGGATTGCAAGTGACAAAAAATTATCTGAATAAACTTGTGAATTATTTTGTTAGAACTGATTCAATCCGAAATTGTAACGTGGGGTAGGCCTGAAAGATTTTCGATTGGTGATTACCTAAATTATTGGAATTATGTTGAATTTATCTTTCTCTACTTTCAGATAAAGTGAAATTAAGTGATTTTTACTAAATATAAATGGGCTTCGATTATGAGCTTTCATATCTAGACATGCAAGTTAATAATATTCTTAGTGAGCTTAGACAATATACGATTCCAATCATCAAAGTAGACCTAAAATGAACCCACAAAAAGACTACGATAGCACTGTCCACGGTCCAGTTCTAAAAGGGAACCGAAAATGAGCTAATCCTGGCCCCTCATTATATTTGAGTTGATTTCTTCGGAACAAAAAAAATACTACGGGTCTTTCCATTGACTAGAACGAATTTTCCAAAACTTTTTTCCACAGCTAATTAGGACGATGGGCCAAGTAGTCAAAATGCATGATTGGGCAATGTCTCATCTAATTGATTACGAATATGAATTAATTAGCGAAAATGCTAAAGAAGTAGATGTATCCGAAGTTGTCAAATGTATCAGAATCCACATCTATCGTGTAGGACCCAAGGACAATATGACTTTTAATTGTCTCATCTATGTTCAAATTGTGCAATCCGTATGTGTTCATTGCATTTCTCACTACTTTGATCGTTTGCCCCATAATTAATGGGTCTCTATTAGTTGAAAATTTGTGATTGTGATGGTTGTACACAAACCATTTTTTTACACTTGTTTAGATAGAAAAAAAAATTACGTTTCAAGGATAGTTGGAACGATCCTCATGTGTTTCGAGCACCACAGCGTCATGTGGTATATTAGCATCCTTTATCTGCTTGTTATTCTCCATTAGTTTTTTTTGAGGTGCTGGAGTGATTTTTTCTTACTTTTATTTTTTGTTGGCCGTTGTCTCTCTGTAAGGTTTGCATTGCCTGTACTTTATCCATATTATCAATGAATTTCTTACTCTTTTTCAAAAAAAAAACAAAAGTGGGAAAAATTGTTAATGGCAAGCGATGGAAACACATAAAACCTGTGTTGGGCCATATAAATCCTGTAGTGGGCCACTGACCTACCAAATACTGGACTAGAGAGAAACTATACCGTTGAACATGGTGCAAACGAGTCGAGCCGAGTTTTATTGTGTTTAAATTTGTTTATTAAGTTTTTAACGAATCCGAGCTCGAGCTCAATGAAAACTTAACAAGTCGAGCTCAAGCCAAGTGCGCCTTGGCTTGACTCGAGCTTGACCTTATTAACGAGCCTCAATGGACCAACAAAAAATATATATATATATTCTCGCATAGGCTTGATACAATCAAAAATATTTGAATTATAAAGGTATATATCTTTCATTTTCCTATGGAGTGAGGGTGTACAGGTGTGCGTGTGCTTTCGCCTCCCTTGGTTGACTGGAAAGTGAAAACGGAAAGAATAAATTATGAAATAACAATAAAAATCCTAAATTTAAGTATATATACACCGGCTCGCGAGCTGAGCTCATCCTAGCTCAAGCTCGGCTCGTTTACAAAACAAGCTGAAAAAATCGGCTCGAGCTCGTTCGTTTAACTTTCGAGTCGAGCTTGAACGAGCCACTAACGAGCTGAGAGGCGAGCCGCTTGGCTCGGTTCGTTTGCAGCCCTATTGTTGAAGAAATAATACTAAGGCCCCGTTCCGGTACTCAAAAAAAGCTCTTATTTTTTAAGAAGGCAATTTCAAGTTCAAAAATGAGAGACTTATTGAAATCTAAAAATATGCACTATGAATCTTGTTGGAAAGATCTCATTGAGATTTTTTATACAATACAAAAAAAATTAAAAAATTATTTTTCATTTACATTATTTTTTAGTTTGAAAATGTGAAATAAGCTACTTATTTTTTAAGAAGATTTCTGGAACGGGGCCTAAATCAGGCCTTTGTCCGTTTAGATTTGACATTAGCCGCATAACCGTTCAAGATGCTCTGCGCTCTCATTTCAATTCTCCAACTATGCTAAACATCCTCAATTCTCTCTCTGGCGAATTTGAATAGTTTTGCACTTGTTTTATAGATGATTTTATGCTTGCGCTCACGCATGCAATTTTTTCGACTTAGGATTCGACAAAACTATCCTTGGAGAAACAATATAATACTACATCAAAATGCCTCTGTCCGTTTAGATTGACATTAGTCACATAACCGTTCAACATGTTCTGAGCTCTCATTCTCAATTCTCATACTATGCTAAACAATTTCAATTCGCTCTTTGGTGAATTTGAATAGTTTGGCACGTGTTTCAGAGACGGTTTTACGTTTGCGCTCACGCATGCTATTTTTTTTTTTTTTTTGACTTAGGTTTGGACAAAACAAACGCTGGACGTGTACCCCAAACAAAAACCTTAACAATATTTGGAAAATTATTCCAGTCGGTCCCGCATAATGTTGCACCTATTACGTGGCGGTACATAATTAGACGGAGAACCCCCACGTAGGCAAAATGCACGTGAAGGTCCCACCGTATACAAAGCCGTCTGTTACGTACGGAAATTAACGCTTCTCGTAACCAATAAAATCGCTCTGCCGCATCAACCCCGAAACATTACCTACGTGGTACAACCCCATTGGTCTACCACATTTTTCTTCTCTGTAGCCGGAAAATACTTCCCTGCACGGCATAACGGAGCTATTTAAACGGCAGAGCACTGTCATTGGCAGAAAAACAAGAGAGAGAGAGAGAGAGAGAGAGAGAGAGAGAAAGTTTGGCCGGTGCTTGGTGGGTGACGTCAGATTTGTATCATCCCCGCCGTTTCATCAACCAATCCAGACAAACCCGTGTGAACAGAGGGGGGAGAGAGAGAGCGCAAGACGGTCCAACCCCAATGTCTCTCCTTTTCTCTCTCTACATCTCTGTGATACTTTTAGAGAGAGGGGGGAGAGAGAGAAGTGATTCAGTGAATTAGGGATTTAAGACATTTTCGTTCTCTCTCTCTTTTTCTGTCTGTTGGGAAAAGGCTGGGTAGCACCGCTGGGTGCAACCACTCAGATTCGAGCGCATGGCGACTGGCGTAGAATGCGGAGAGAGGGGGAGAAAGTATCGGCACGAGGTTTTGTTTCTTGCTTTCTTTGATTGTTTTGTTCTTTTTATCCTCTCTCTCTCTCTCAAATACTGAGTACATTAGCAAACCACTTTCTCTCTCTCAGTTAATAAAAAGACCACAGAAAAACAATTTGAACTTATCCCAAACAAACAAAAGTCTCAAGCCAAAACAAAACAAAAAAAAAAAACAGTAATGGCGATAACGGTGGTTGAGTTTCAGGCGATTTCTCTTCTTCTCCTTTAACGTCTTCTTCCTTCTCTTCTTCCTCCTACTCTCCTATATTAAAGAAAGTTGGTAGTAGTGGGGATTGCACAGTTCACAAACCCCCCCCCCCCCCCCCCCCCCCCCCCCCCCTCTCTCTCTCTCTCTCTCTCTCTCTCTCTCTCTCTCTCAGGATAATCTTTTTTAGGGATTTTAAAAATCCTCCTTCGGATTCTAGTAATATTCAATCGAACATCTGTACCCTTTTTCCGCATACCCCTTGCCGCTTCATGATAAATTGATAATGATAGTTTTATTACGCCTATAAATAAATGAACTCTAATCGCCACCGCAAAGTAGATTGATTAGGCTGCAGAGACGTCGCTTTCATTGAATCCTTAATCCTCCTGCACATAAATGGAGAGCATATGATCTTAAAAACCCACATATAAATGTATCCCCTCTCCGGGCCCAGATGCTTTATGTTGCTTCAATTGCTAACTTGATGCTACTTCCACAGGCAAGAGGGGCCCTTTTATCTTTGCTTCCTTAATCAAATACAGTACAAGTTCTCTAAAATCCCCCACATCACCGTACACATACCCTTTTCTCTTTCTCTCTCTAGAATTATCAGAAATGAAGGGCTCAGATGAACATGCAGGTGCAGGAGGAGGAGGAGGAGGGATAGGAGGAGATGAGATCTGGCTGGAAGGAAACGCGGAGGAAGATCTATTGGTAGACGTGAACGACCCCTCCATTTTCTACAGCGACTTCCCCCCGCTCCCCGACTTCCCCTGCATGTCTTCGTCCTCGTCCTCGTCCTCTGCCCCGGCCCCGCCTCCCAAGCCCATCGCTTCCTCAGCGTCGTCGTCGTCCTCCTCTTCCGCTGCGTCATGGGCGCTCCTGAAGTCCGACGCGGAGGAGTCCTACGCGGACAAGAACCGCGACCAGCCGGTTGCAGTTGCACCGCCGTTGCCGGTTCCCGGGCCGCCGGAGGACGGCATCGATTGCATGGACGTGATGGAGACTTTCGGGTACATGGAGTTGATGGACTCCAACGAGATATGGGACCCGTCTTCGATTTTCCAAGCCGACAATCCTCAACCTCCGCACGAAGAATCTCTCTTGCATCACCAGCAGCAGCAACAGTATCATCATAACGACAATTACTTGTTGCAAAACGAGGTTGTCCAGGAGCAGCAGAAGGCGCCGGCGCCGGTGCCGGTGGACGAACTGGGAACAGTGTTCTTCGAGTGGCTCAAGTCGAACAAGGAGTACATATCGGCCGAAGACATGCGGAACATCAAGCTGCGGCGAGCCACGGTGGAGTCGGCCTCGAAGCGGTTGGGGAGCACGAAAGAGGGCCGGAAGCAGTTGTTGAAATTAATCCTCGAGTGGGTCGAGAATTACCAGCTCCAGAAAAAGCAAGCCGCCGCAGCAGCCGCCTCCTCGTCTCAATTCCCATTCCAAGAGCCTTTCCAAAACCCTAACCCTAATTGCAATCCCATTCCCTCTCCTGATAATATAAACCCTTGTTTCCCACCCTCCACGTGGCTGCATCCCGCGCCACCGCCGCAACCGCAGTACGTCGCCGATCCGACGGGGTTTCCCTACGGCGGTGATTTGTACACCGGTGGTGGCCCGTCTAACTATCAGACGGAATATCAAACGCTGGAGACGGCCCAAACCTGGCCTCCGTCATCGGGCCCGCAGCAGCAGTACCCAATGGGGGCTGCCCAGATCCAATTCAACCAATTTCCGGAGGCTAATACTAACAGTAATGTTGTTACGGGTATTCCGAATCAACAAGGGTTTGTGGGGTACGGAGGGAATCCGTATCAGTATCAGCATCAGTATAGTTACCAGGGGAACAACAACAATGGGGAGAAGTTGGTTAGGTTGGGTTCTTTGGCGACGAAAGAGGCGAGGAAGAAGAGGATGGCGCGACAGAAGCGGTTTCTCTCTCACCACCGGCACCATCAACTCCATCAGCACCATAATCATAACCAACAGAATCAGCAGCTTCAGATGATCAGTCAGAAAGTGGATCACAATCAGCAAGTTATAAGCATTGGTGGCTGCGAGAGTCGTAGCGCGGCAGGTCAAGTCAATCCGGGGGCGAACTGGGTTTATTGGCCCAATGCTAATGCTGCCGGTTGTTCGTCTGTGCCCGTGGTGGTGCCTGCGGAGGCACCGCCACCACCACCACAAGTGGTGGCGGACTGCCCTCCTCCTGTTCAAGGGCAAAATAGTCAGCAGCGGCAGGTTCATACCGAAAAGCGGCAGGTGGGTTCTATAGGCCGCCAATGATCCTCCTCATTGACGTTCCATTGATTATTAACTTGAAATGCTATGTGCCTATAAAAGTACCTAGAAAATTAGGGCGAAAACAATTTGTATCGAGAACATAGATTCGACTTTGGTGTGGCTTGCATCACATCTTTGTTTTACTTTTTTGGAACACCAAACATTACATCCAGAACGAATTTGATCCACACATTTGGTATTTTTGATAATTTCCCATACTCAATAGGCCCTGATTGATCGTCATTTTGGTTAAATCATACATCAATTTTTCTTCCATTATTACGTTGAAAATGCTACGTACCTTGGAAAAATACTAGGAACGTATGGTAGGAGGAAAGGGTAAGATAAGGTTAAATGTTGTGAATGGCACCCAAACGTGAATTTGGCCATATGTTTTGTTCTTTGAATACTTTTTGTTGGCATTTATTTGGCAATCCTTAAGGATTTGTGTGGTTGAGGATGTATAGACTGATATGTGGATTTGTCTCTTGTGGTTTATTTGTGTATCTGTAGGGATGGAAACCTGAAAAGAACTTGAAATTTCTTCTCCAGAAAGTGTTGAAGCAAAGTGATGTGGGTAATCTCGGAAGGATTGTGTTGCCCAAAGTAATTACTCCCTTCACCTTTCTCTTTCAATTTAAGCATACATTACTTGGATTTTGATTGACTCGAAAAATGAATGGTAAATGCAATTTTTATACGAGATAGAGTTGGCACTAAACAATTTGACATTTAGAGCATCTCCAACCAAGCTCTATATTGGTTCTCTAACTCTAAAATAGAGAACAAGTTCACTCCAACCATACTCTACATAAATAGAGACCTAAATTTGGTTCTCTATATTTAGAGATGTTTGCAACAAATAGAGAATGATCTCTATATAAAAAACTTATGTATATCATAGAATATATTGTTCCGATGTATATAAATTTGGTATTGTTCAACACGTATTGACAATATCTACAAAATGAAACCACTATTGAATATATTTTGTCAACATTTGAAAAAAATAGTAGTATTTAGTATTTGGAGGGAAACTTGAGTTTTAAAAAGAAATAAATGGATTTTTGAAATATAGAGATTGGAATGGAGATTTGTGGTTGGAGTGTATGTGAATAGTAACATTTTCTATGTTTACTTTTTGCATAAAATATAGTTTTTTGAGTCTCTAAAATGAAGAAATGAAGAGTCATGGGTTAGAGTTGCTCTTATAAGAGTGGATGGATTTGAATGGAAGCTTGACAGAAGATCAAATCTCTGTGTATGAAAATGTTGGACGATAATTGTGTTAGCACTTACTTCTTGTCAAATATTGTCGTTCGAATTTAATCTAGTAGTTAGTCATAACAAATATTATAACTGTCATTGAAATGAATTGATGTGTCAGAAAGAAGCTGAAACCCATCTTCCAGAGCTGGAGGCCAGGGATGGAATTGCGATTACAATGGAAGACATTGGAACTTCTCAGGTCTGGAACATGCGCTACAGGTATGCGATTTTACCGAAAATCAAATTCCATTTCAAACCACCTAAATTATCTATTATAGTTTTTTTTTTCACCATACTAAACAAATAGTCAATTCTTTTAATTTGTGGAGTCTCAGATTTTGGCCGAACAACAAAAGCCGGATGTATCTCCTTGAGAACACAGGTACATCATTCAACGTCTAGGACTTGGGACTCTAGGAAATGTTCTTATATGGATTGTGTATGACTGTTTATTTCAGGAGATTTTGTCCGAGCAAATGGACTCCAAGAAGGAGATTTCATAGTGATATACTCAGATGTAAAGTGTGCGAAATACGTATGTCTCCATTCCAAATGCTAAATCTTTGTATATCCTCCTAGGGCTTATGTAAACATATGAACATATCTATATTCGTTTCTTATTAACGAATTCATGGACTTAAACAGATGATAAGAGGAGTGAAGGTGAGACAACCAGGACCAAAATCCGAAGCCAAGAAACCAGCGAAGAGTCATAGAAGATCATGTACAGCAGCGCAAGCCGATGGTAGTGGCTCCTCCTCCCAACCATCACGAAGAGCGTGAAGGCTGAATGGAAATGAAGCTGGAAAACCTTCCCCTGAAGTCCCATTGCCTTTCCCTATCTGCGTTTGATATGACATGGGCCGGAATGCTATGACAAATCCTTTGTCAGGGTCTTCGGTATTTTGTTATCGGATGCTTAATTGTCGTAATCGGAGGTACTCAAAAACTTTATATATAAATAGGGTTTACCCTGTACGGATCATATTTTGGGGTGGTATACCCTTACTTGTAACCTTTTAGTATGAAATATTGTAGAAACTGAAATCTGTATGTGTTTAGGGTTTCCTTTGGTAGGGGAGTCTCTTTTCATTCAGGGTCAATTTCACTGAAATCTGTACTGGGAGAATGTGTATGGTTCCTAACATACTTATTTAATGTACTTCAGGTAATACTTCTTGATATGCTACTTAATTTTGAAATAAGAATCTCTCTGCATCTTTGCATTCTTCTGTAGACTGGTAATGGATTTGGACCATGTGGTGTTGGCTTTGGGGTATTCATATGTTTGTGGTTGTGGCTTCAAGTTTCAACACCTCTACATTCATTGATGCTATGATTACTCAGTGATCCTGAGGCACAGACACGGGAACACGTAATGCTCTAGGATCCTTCCCCATCACACATTGGTCTAGAAGACCATCATTTCATCTGGAGCGGTGATCAAAAACAATACGTATGTGAAACCTGTATGAAAATGATACTTATGTGAAACCTGTTTGAAAACGATGAGAGTTGTAAACGAGTGAAGCACACACCACATATATGCTTCCTCCATTCTGATCCGGCACAGATTCAAAAACAAGTATTTTTGAAGGCGTTTGATGTACATAAACCTCACAAAATGATAAAAATCCATAAAAAAAATCAAATGCACATTAATCGATTCCGCTTTATGTTTGGATTTATGTACGTAATAATTACTGTCTGTTTGAAAGTGTTTGTCATCCACAGTCATTCATGAGGCTGCATGTTCAAAATTTCTATTCAAGCTAAATATTTCAAACTTGGAGCCGCTTGAGGATCTGCTCCGTCACTAATTTTAGCATCCCAGATTTACTCGAGGCGAGGTCGGACATCCGGTTATAAAAACAACATTACCCCGCGTGTGTAAAAGCTTGCGAGCGAGAGAGAGAGAGAGAGAGCAATTTACTTGCACTAGCAAACAAAAGAGGTTACTTATTTGTTGCCATGGAGTATTGATTTGAGGAGTGAAGACAAAGAAGGTTTGTATTCATTAATTTCCCAACCCCTACTTACGTACATACCAACAAAATTTGTGATTGCGTGATAACAAGTCTCAAATGGTGATGACCAAAACCATTTTCTGGTACTACTATATTCTAGCAGAGGAGAAAGTTTTCAGTGCCGGGTGGGCATAGACCACGTAGAGCTGAGCACGCATCTCGACTGTCCAAACGTGTTTTGGACGGTTCAGATCTGTTTGGACTTGAGGGGATATTTTGGTAGTTTTACACTAAAAACTTACCCAAACAGACTTGGACCGTCCAAAATACGTTTGAACAACTGAGATCGTGTTCGTCACCACGTGGCCCGTACCCATCCGGCACTGAAAAACTTCCCCTAGCAGAGGCATGTCCCAACAAAGCAAGCAAGCAATTTCAGCGAAGAACAAAAAAGCAAAACAAACAAACACAATTATTTGGTACTATGCCTAGCTTGTACTTTAATAGTGGCCGTTTTGCTAGTAAGTTTTGTTGTACTTGTCAGGGTTTTCAATTGAAAAAAAATCATTCAGTGTACCAATTACCGCTATGTAATGCCACAAGCTTCATTTTCCACTGCAAGAGAAACTTATTATTCACGGTGGAGCGCATTCTCATCCATCCATTTGCGCAATCAAAGGATGAGATATGTTTTCAATTTTGACTGGTGAAAAACAATTTTTACCGGTCAAAATTGGTTTTCAATCCGGATAGACCAAAACACTTTTGGACGCGCGCGTTTTAGTGCCGTAAATCTTCTTTACAAGATGCTCCGTACAGAAGTTTTTCTCCTTCAATTGACTGCTTTGGCTCTACAAATATAGAACGTATACTTAGAACCAAAGATGCTACATGCACAACGGTTGTGCAAAACATCAAATACAACCAATCTTCATCCGTTCATTGTTGTAATAAATGGTCAAGATTCTTTCAAACTTTTCCTTGGAAGAGTTAAACTTTTCATTAGAAAAGTTTTTTTTAAATCTAGAGCGTCGAAACACATCTGAACGGTCAGAATTGGTTACACAACAAACATAACCGTAGTGCATGTAGCATCTTTGTAGTACTTAGAAGGAGTACCTTGATTGTTATCTATCAAAAAAATTGGTATGTACGTAGTTTATAATCAACTTTGTGGTATTGACCAGTTCAAAAAAAAAAAACTTTGGAGTGATTTGGGCCGCACCCCAAATATATAATCTCGTTCGGCTAAATAAGCTAAGTGGCTTATTTTTTTGTCCTTATTCAAATAAAATTCGTGTTTTCACATTTCTGAAGTGCACACCAACTTGATGTTATAGATGAAGAGCGCCATCTCACTGAAGAAGAGAAAGCAACTAGATGCAAGGCGAGAACCGAATTCTGGCGTCTGTCAAGATTGTCTAAATCTCTGTGGAGGCAAAAATCTAGGGTGAATTGGTTGAAACTGGGCGACAAGAACACTAAATTTTTTCAAGTCATAGCCAATTATAGGTTCAAAAGGAACATGGTGGGATCGATTAAGATGAATGACAGAGTAGTAGAGGAGCCTGGAGAAATTAAGGAAGCAGCAGTGAATTATTTCAGATCCAACTTTACGGAGGAAATGAGACATCGAACTGTTTTGGGGGGACACTTTAACCGGCGGGTGACTTTCGACGTAGCCATGCAACTTGAGAAGAAGTTTAAGGAGGGGGAAATTGTAGCTGCACTTAAAAACTATAATAGCCTCAAGGCGCCGGGGCCGGATGGCTTTAATTTCTCTTTTGTTAAGAAAGCTTGAGGCTTTTTGAAGGATTTGGTACTACAATTTTTTGCTGAATTCATGAGAATGGCAGGCTTACTAAAGGTATTAACTCAACTTTCATCTCCTTAATTCCCAAGGTTGATTGCCCTACAACCTTTAAAGATTACAGACCCATTAGCATGGTGGGCTGCATTTACAAAATTTTGTCGAAGGTGCTAGCTAATAGGATAAAACAACATCTTCCAAGTATAATTGGGGAGGCTCAGGCTGCGTTTGTTGGGGGAAAACAAATTCTTGATGGTGTTCTCATTGCCAATGAGGCCATCCATAGTTGGAAACATAGTACTCGAGGAGGCCTTATCTTAAAGCTAGACTTTGAAAGGGCATATGATTGTGTTAATTGGGGCTTTCTAGTAGATATGATGGGGAAGGTGGGCTGTGGTGGGAAGTGGTGTGATTGGATTAAAGAGTGTATTTCTTCTGTATCTATGTCGGTTTTGATTAATGGTTCCGCGACAAAGGAATTCCGAACTCAAAAAGGAATCAGGCAAGGTGATCCTTTATCCCCCTTTCTTTTCAACATAGTAGCTGAGGCTCTTAATATTATGTTGGAAAGAGCTAGGGATACAGAGATTATCAAGGGAGTGAAGATTGGGAGAACTGGGGTAATTATTTCTCACCTCCAATTTGCGGATGATACAATTATTTTCTGTAACAATGATATGCAGGAAATCAACAATATCAAGAGAATCTTAAGGTGTTTCCAGCTAATGTCAGGCCTAAAGATAAATTTCTCAAAAAGCTCTCTCTGTGGTGTTAAGGTCCCTACACAAGATGTGGCTGCCCTTGCCCAAGTTATGGGCTGCAAGGTAGAATCCCTACCTATTAAATATCTTGGCTTGCCCCTAGGCGCAAACCCAAGGAGGATTAAAACTTGGGAACCTGTCATTGATAGAACTCAGCAGAAACTTAATGTGTGGAGTGGTAGGTGCATGTCCACTGGAGGTCGCCTCACCCTCCTTAATTCCAACATGAGCACATTGCCAATCTATTTTATGTCATTGTTCAAGATGCCGGTGGCTGTTGCTAAAACTCTAGAGAAAATGCAAAGGCGTTTTTTCTGGGGAGATGTAGCGGGCAAGAAGAAGTTGCACCTGGTGAAGTGGGAGCAAATTACCAAGAGTAAAGTGAATGGGGGTTTAGGGGTGAAGAAATTATTGCAGCAGAATGTGGCACTCCTGGCCAAGTGGTGGTGGAGGTTTAGTAATGACAAGGAATCTCTTTGGGTTAGAGTTACTAGAGGAAAATACAATTTGGACCAATTGTGTTGGTTGCCCTATACTCCGAGCTCAAGTTCAGTTTCTACCATCTGGACGGATATCTGCTCTATTGGGGATAATGAATCTTGCCTTGGAAAGGTTATTCGGGAGGGTTTCCGTGTGCAGGTCAATTCTGGGTGTGACACTTCGTTCTGGAATCACGTATGGCTAGGGAATAAAGCTCTCAAAGAGGAATATCCGCGACTTTTCTCGGTGTCTGATCCAACAGGATGACACGGTTAGTTCAGTGGGGGAGGGTGCAGAAAATGGAAGGTGGGATTTGTTGTCCAGGCGAAGGCTATTTGACTTGGAGAATCAACAACAGGATGAACTAAAGCTGAGACTACAGAATGTGACTCCAGACCCATCCAAACCTGATTGTTTACACTGGATTTGGACGGCAAATAGGTGCTTTTCGGTGAGGTCAACTTACAAACAAAGGGAGCATTTGATGAGTCAGTCAAGGGCTGCAATACTGGGCTCTCTATGGAAGAACATAAGCCCTCCAAAAGTGGGAATTTTTTCATGGCTGGTTGTCCAAGAATGAGTGGCAACGAGGTCGGTTCTACGAAGTCGAAACATTCTAACGAATTCCCAAATACTGGTATGTCCCTTTTGCTCCCTACACCTGGAAACTCCCCAACACTTACTCCTTCATTGTCAATTCTCATGGGATGTTTGGTCTTTGATTTTGGATTGGTGGCATGTTAAATGGGTGTGCCCTTCATCGGTAGAGGCGTTGGCTGATTGGTGGTTTGAGAATCAGTTTCGAAACTTAGAGAAAGAAATTTGGGAGTCTTGTTTTTATGCAACACTTTGGTCATTATGGCTAGTGCGGAATGACTATATCTTCAATAATGCTTCTACGCTGGTTTGGGATGTGGCAGATCTTGTTAAAACAAGGGTAGCCATGTGGATGAGGACCAAACGCGACATTAAGATACACTCGGTTGAGGACTTTAAGGGGTATTTAGATGGGATTCGAAAACTGAAATTTTAACTTTCTGGTGAGGTGTTTGTATCCAACCTTTGGTTGGATGCTATGGTGGTGTTTGCTTGTTTTTTCGTTTTGTTTCTTTGAGAGGCACCTTCTGTTCTCTCTTCTTCTCAATGTATCCCTTTGAGCTTAATAAAAATCTTCGTTTGCCAAGCAAAAAAAAAAAAATCGTATTTGTTAGTTTTTCGTCAATTTTTTGGAGATTATTGTATCATCATGACAAGAAGAATTTAAAAAGTAAAAAATTATGATCGAAACCTAATTTTTTTGAATAAAGACAAAAATAAGCCAATAAACCAATTTTTTCGTCTTTATCCAAAAGAAATTGAATTTTGATCATAATTTTTTACTTTTTAGATTCCTCTCGTCAAGATAATGCAATAATCCCCAAAAAATTAACGAAAAACTAACAAATACGAAAAAAAATTGAATAAAGACAAAAAAATAAGCCACTTGGCTTATTTGGCTTATTTAGCCGAACGGGAAAAATTAGTTTTATACTAGTAATATTAATGGTTTGAAAACAAAAAAACAAAAATGTGAAATAAAAAATCAAGAAATTCACATGGGATGTCATTACAATTATTGGGGGGAGCAAGCTTGAAATACGGAAACAGACTTTACCTGGTTATCTGACCCGGAATAGGTATGAGAAGTTGTTGAGATGTTAAGAGGGACCAAAATAATTGGACATGGGACTTGTGAAACTGTAGGTCATGCATATGAATTGGGGGATGGTGATGTGCAGTGGTGTGCGCAGCACCATGCTACGCACCTTCGAGCCATCAGATCGTGCATTTGATGACTCAAATATCATCTCGGTAATAACCGGCTTTCGATCGTTGATTGTCAAGATGAGATCCAAGCCGTTGGATGTACGGTCCGACGGCTCAAAAGTACGCAGCATGGTGTTATGCACCACACAGCATAGCACCAACCCAAAGTCCGTCCATGCATATTGTGATGTCAATAAAAGAAAACTTTCTCTCTTGAAAATAATTGTTCAAATTCCCATGTAATTTTTCTAATGTACGATACATGACATCTGCGCACATACTTTATATATATATAGACACACACACCAAAACATGTATATACTATGTTGAGTGGCCTTTTTTTAAGGTTTATTTGTCTAATTAAATTTAATTGCATTAGTATAGAATTAATGAATACCTCATTCACGTGAAGAATTACAAGACATTTATGTAAGTGTAACATGTTTAACCCTATGAGGTTCCGTGTTTGAATCTCACGAAGACCAAACATTTCAAATTTTGTGACCACTAGAGGATTTGCACAATTATTAATTTCAAAGTCCCAGAATCAGTCAAGATGCACGCATACGCGCGCGAACTAATGCGGACATCCGGTTATCAAACATAAAAGCGGGGACATGTTTGAAGCCCATGAGCTAGTTGCTGTCGAAATACCAAACTGTCTATCACTTTTAAAATTTGTTCTTTTATGGCCATGTTCTGTGAGATCAGCAACTCTATGAACAAGAGTAATTTATGAATGCAATCATCTCAACACCATAGACTTGTATTACAATAAAGTTCTTAAATTAATGTGAAGTTCCAATAATTTTTTCGTTGTGGGAGAGGACATGAATGTGCTATTCTTTATCGGTTGAGTCGTCGGGAGTAATAGACTTGATATACGTTATTAACATCTAGACACTTGCGCTTGCGAGCAAAAATATGATTCCGGAGGGTCCACTGTCAATGTGCCCTTTCTGTTCTATCTACGAGGAAACCCTTGAACACCTTTTCTTGCACTGTCAGTTTTCGTGGAACACTTGATCGATTATAGTAGTATGGTAGCAGATGTTATGGGTTTGTCCTTCTTTAGCAACCTTAGCAAATTGGTGGTTTGGATTCAGGTTTAGAAATTTGGAGAAGCACCTGTGGGAGGTGACTTTCTTGCTCATCTTTAACAATGTTTCAAAGTCAGCTAGTGAGGTATAGGAGACCGAATATAAGCTAGGGTGGCTATGTGGATGAAGACGAAGTTTGAAATCAAGGTGTATTCGGTAGAGGATTTTAAGAGTTTTCTAGGAGGAATTCGTAAGCTGAAACTCTAACCATGGATTTGAGGTGTGCTACATCCAAACTCCGGCTGGATGTTGTTTTTTTGTTTGTTGTTTTGTGGATGTTTTGTGGATAAGCAAGTTTTGCTTATCACCCTCTTCCTCTCGATGTAACCATTTTCGAGATTTATAAAAATGTTTCGTTTGCCGAGAAAAAAAAAAACGTCTAGACACTGGCCCGGTGATCTTGTAGAAACCCTTTGGACGGGAAAGGACTAGGGTTTTGAGTCCTCGACAGGATGTCGGCACTTCTAGTAATCTAACTTGGTATACTAATTAACGATGCTTTAATTCTGACGAAAAAGAATGGCTTTGCGGGATCTGTTGGTGCCTTTGCCACGATGAGATTCATTAATCACGAGTTCGAGATGCTCTCGACGTTGATGGTTTTCAGATAGTCCCTTCTTTCATCTGATCTTTTCTTGTTTGGTTTCTTGTTCCGCCTTATTCCTCTCATCTACTACAGGATACTTTCGGAAATAAATCTAGGCATGATATTATTTGGTCACAAATCTAGCCAGCCATGATGATTAGGGGGTTTTGAAAAATATTGTCAACCCAGTAAGTATGGATTGGTTGGAAAATATATCATTAACCCGCCCAACCCGCCCCGTGCACACCTAGGGATGATAGTGTTAGTGGGCTACTACCATTCTTCACCCGGACCTAAACGAGTTTGGACTAGACCTGGAAAAACTTGGGTTGGGCCCCGTTGCCTATATTAGGCCCACTCCAGTAGTTAGTTCCAAATCCCTCTCGAGGATGAAGAAGCAAATCCTTTCTCAAAGTTTTTGGGTGTCGGACAGGTACCACACACGTGTACTCTGTCAACGACTCCAGCCATCAAAATATGTTTTGGACGGTCCGGTGAGGGGAAAGAAAGGGAATAAATCTGGGCCGTCCAAAACACGTTTGGACGGCTGGGATGAACGACGAGTACCGCCGCGTAATACCCGCTCGGCACTCAAAAATTTCTCCTCTTCCCTCAACCACCATCCTCAAAGACTTTGCCAAACTCTTTGTGGGTTCCATTTCAGCCTTCAACGGTGATGTGAATCATTCATTAGGACTCCTAAAAATTAACCATTAACGTAAAACATAGGATTAAATGTTTCCAGCACGCAAGTTCTATTTGGGTTTGTAAAATGAATAATTCGATAGGTATGCAAAATTCAAAAAACTAAAACAAAAATTATTTGGGCAGGAGATGGCTTTGCTGCAATTTGGCCCTCAACTGCACCCCTTGCAGTCTGGCCATTTTCAAACACTTTTTCGATTCACTTCAATAATCGGATTTCGAGTGCGGTCCAGCCATTTTCGAACTCATTTTTTATTTACTTCAATAATCAGACCCGTTCAGTGCTCGTTTTCAAGGAAAGAAGCTTGCTTGTAGCAATTAAACCATACCCTTTTGTCTAATAGTACCAAAAACACATAATGGGAAACAAAACAGAACAGAACTTGGATCCCTACTATTCCATTCTCCACATAATCTATAAATGGAGAGACAGATCTAGCTTTTGATTCTTATCCCTATGATCTCCATTCTCAAGTTCACGATTCCTCATACAGTTCATATCACTGTCTTCACCAAATTGTTGACCCTGAGAATGGTTCAAATAGCTCCCTCCAAAGAACAGTCCGCTCTCGAACCGGGCTGCGCCGTTCGAGCCGAACCCGCCCGTGAAACTCTGATGCGGAAACCGACCAAACGCGGCGCCATGAGCGCTGATGTACATCGCGGGATTGAGGAGATTGAAACGCTGGTTCGGAGCGAAGACAAGCGGGGGCGGTGGGAACGAGGAGAAATTGTTCATTGCATAGGATGAAGAAGGAGAAGGAGCCCTTTTGGCTTTCCTCGCGGCGAATCTTTCTTTCTTGTGAGCGTTTTGATGCCCTCCCAGAGCTTGTGAACTGTGAAACTTTCTCGAACAGAATAGACAAGGAAATGACCTTCTCACGACGTCTTCTACTACGTCGTTTGCTGCGGCATTCAGTGTTTTCTCTCCGTTTTCCATCTCTGCAACAAAAACAAAGGTGTAAGAAAACTCGAAAACAATTTTCGCCTTCTTCGTTTGGAGGATTCAAAACCCCAGGCCACGGTCTTCAATAATTTTTCTCTATCTATTTTTCTCTACTCATTATTCTTAAAAACCTTCCTCAAAACCTAAAACGAACAGTCTTTAACTTTCCGAATTGGACCCGAAAAGATTAATGAGGTCGGAATTCATGAAAGAAAACCTTCAAAAGATGAGGTTGAGCAGAATGGCATGGCAGACAATCTATATCGGCTTCGAAGTGGTTTTGAGATGTTGATATGATCAAAAGAGGTAGAAGGGGGAGTTCAAAAACTAAGTTCTCACAGGACTTGGAAAATGTGAAGAGGTGTCTGAGTGTAGAATTTATTCCATTAAAAAGAGAGTGTATGGGCTTGGGAACACAAGAGATAGATGAGAGAGAGAGAGAGAGAGAGAGCGGGGGAGAGAGAGAGAGAGAGAGAGATTATCCAATTCCATGCCATCTCTCTTCCTTCCCACCAATCAGCCTCTTTTCAGAACCGTAATGGAGCATACTTGCTGGCCCCTCTCTCTCTCTAGATCTCTCTCTGACAATTGGATGGGCACTTGGGTGTCCATTTGCAGGGGTATTTACTTCTTTCTTTGTTTTATGTAAACCAATTAAGGGATTTTGTGCCTTTGGGAATCCTATTAAGTTCTACTGTCTGCTGGAACACAAGCAGCTCCCTAGCTACTTGTCCCATGACACTGGTTCAAAGACACTGTCCCCATATCCATCAGGGACACTTGTTCTCTGCATTGCTGCAAAGCTTTGCTGTGCAAATTTGCATGTTGAAATCAACAACATACACACAGGGAGAGAGAGAGAGATAGAGGCAGTAAAGATTACATGAGCAGAGCTCAATTGGATCTGGTATGTTGAAGGATTGGGCAACTGCAAAGCTAATTAACCCTATGGCCGGGAATTTAGAGGTTTGCTCCTTCCTTAGGTCTCTGATTCAAAATTCTTTCTTAGATGCTATCAACTCCTTTAGGAGCAGTCCACACAGAGTTTTGGTTCCGCTTTAATTGGGCTCCCCGTAAATGGGTGGAGGGATTTGAACCCCCATGATTAGTAGAAACGCGCATAAGCTGGTCTGGACTCTTGAATTATAAAAAATAAAAATAAAAAAACTGTAAAGCTAATCAAAGGGAGTCCCCATTCACGATCTCTCTCACACACACATACAAGACAGTCCCCCACTCCACTTGGTCGGAGTGGTGACTGCGAACTCGGGGATCCTATAATGCACCATGCACTCGGGGGTATAGTGCACAATCTAAATTGAAGTATCAAAAAGTATTTTCAATGGTCTAAATTTCAATAAGTATCCGACGAGTAAGATAACATTGCCTTAATATTTAACGTCTCACCTCCCATTTGGCCTTTCTCTCTCTCTCCACAAGAGAGTGACCTCTCCTGGGCCAGCTTTAAAGTAGAGTATAATTGGGCTTTTTGCAGCCAGCCACTGTTGGCTACTGTGCCGCCCCTGTATTTCTCAGACCTCCACGGCCATCATCCCCATGCAACTCTTGTCACTTTACTTGACCATTTTCCTTGTATAGTAGTAGTTGCATGCAATCCACAGCTGCACAGCTGCATGCAACTACTCGAATGCAGTTCACGATAAACTCAATAAAAATTAAGTAAAAAATAATAATAATGTTAAAATTAATATTGTTGATGTCAAAATTGTAGTACGCACGAGCCGGAGGTATCAAATGGGTTTTGCCGTTTGACTCGGCCCGTCTAGCTCCGTGCCAACGGTTCTTCATGCCGTGCCGTTTTTTAATCGTGTCATCTTGTTCCCATGTCGACACATCTCCAACTGAGTTTTCATCAGAAAGAAAGAAAAAAACACTCCAAAAAGTGTAAAATATGTATGAACACAAAAATGTGTAATATGTCATGTTACACTATAAAATAAGAAATTGATATTTTTTGGGGTATAAAATTAGTATTTGGTGTGCCATACCCTTTCATGCCTGTGACGTGCCCGTCTAGAACCTTGTCATGCCATGCCCAACTTTTTGGGGTATAAAATTAGTATTTGGTGTGCCATACCCTTTCATGCCTGTGACGTGCCCATCTAGAACCTTGTCATGCCATGCCCAACCCACTTCCATATCGTGGCCATCTATGACCGTGTCGTGCCGTGCTCGGCCCACTTTCGTACCGTGCCCGTCTAAAATCGTGTACATCCGTGTCGTACCAACCCGGCCCTTTTTGACACTTCTAAATTACGAGCCTTGTACCTCAGTATGGTACAAGTCTGTTATGCGATATAATTAAACTACATTAACGCACTACTTAACCTCGTTAAGTAACCTTTACAAAAATGAAGACATCGGAGATTGCAATTCAGTTCAGGGGATTCCCAATTGTATTTTCGGAAGTCAGTAAGTCTTATCAGCAAAGTCTGCCCAAGCAAAGTCTGCCCAAGATTGCATCACCCCACATGAATATTATTCAAAAAGATAAAGTTTACATGAATTTCACTATCAAGAACACAGAATTGGATATTTCCATTCAATTTGTGAGATGGAGTTCCAAATTGCACCTTACAAAATATACAAGGGGGAGCTATATCCTCCCAATATAATCCATGTCATTGTATAACCTCAACTGATGCGTCTCAAGACCAAAGACCCAGCCCACCTCTTAGACATCTTTATACAACAACTGGAATTTCGGTATTCGCTCTGGAGGCAAGGGACAGCTCACAATCAGCTTGCCTTTCATGGCCCCTCTGTATATCGCCTGCGAAAGAAAACGGCAGAAGATTCAACCCCAAACCCATTGTAACCCATAGTTGGAAGAAAGTATGTCACATACAAGGAGAATTAGAAAATTATCACCCACTGATAGGGCTTGAGTAATTCATGTAGAGAAAGTTCTACACCAAATCAAGCAAAACGGAAGACACTTAAATGACAATAGACTCAATACATTGTTACTCTTAGCGATTAAGCATTGCCGTGACCAGGCAAGAATGATAGTACAAATCTAATATCAGAAGTGGTTTTAACTTGTTCCATCTCAGTTAAAACATCCATGAAGTAGACAATGCAGTTCACAAACATTCTGAATAGTTGTTCAACGACACAGCCAAATAATTCATCGAACAAAACTAATTGCAATATGAAAGTCGAAAAATCACCCAAGAGGTACATTCTCAATCTTCATTGTTTGACAATTAAGTTCATGTTTCTTCCCCTGCCTGTTAGACACCAAATTATCAATTGTTGGCAGATTACTTAAATTTTAAACTCCAGCAAATTTCTTGCAAGATCAACGTGAAAGATTTTATTCAAAATCACAGTTTTTAAGTGTAAACTTTGTGAGAATGCTTAATTTATAGATTGAAATAGGGCCCAACTTTCTCAAATCGTCAACTTCACAGTCATCAACTTTTGAACAACTTCATCACTGGTTTGGCGAATGCATGTTCATAACATCCACATATATCTGATGCATATATGCATATTCAAAAAAAAAAAACTCTATTAACACCTCATAAATTTCCACATGATGGTCATACACAGTGACAATATCAACATTATGCCCAACACCACTCCCCAGTCCCACCCAGAAAATGAGGACAATTAAACATGGAAAAGGAACATAACTCAACATACAAAAGTTTCCAGTTTATTTACCACTATATAAACCATAATGATGACATCATGGCACCTAAGAAATCAGTAGCAGCATACCTCCACAACATCAATAAAGTCCTGCTTTCGGTGAAATGCACCAACCCACTTGGTGTGATCTGCACTCCTGAATAAGAACCGAAAGACAATTATCATGTAAATATCCATCCCTCTCAATTTATAAGGTACTGCCATGTTGTAAAATCTATCAATGCAACAGTTTTGCACAAAGAGCCTTAGACCAGATCATATGTAATAAATTAGCACAAAGTATCTCACTTGCATACGCAACCACAAACAAACTATCTGGTGGCAGAGAAGCAAAGATAGGAGAAAATATTTCCTTCAACAATATAATTTTTCCCTGGTATGCTTCAGAGAACGGTTCTTTCTTGAAAAGGTACTTCAGATGAAAAAATAAGGGAATGACATGTAACAGCCAAAAGAAGCACTAGCTGATTAGAAGAAATTGTACCCTGAATCCATCTTCATGTGATCAGCATTAAAGAAAAAAACTGTCGACGGTATGAAGGTAATGTCGAAATACTTGACATATACTTGAATCTCCTCTGAATCAATATCAACCAATGCTACAGTTGCAAACTTCGACACCTCCCGTGCTGATTTTGAAATCTGTGGTCAAATAAAGGGGGGTAAAAGAAATCATAAGAGCAACAAATGAAAAAGAGCATTAATCTCTAAGCTTCCGACAATAACTTGAAATCTAAGACAAACAACTACTTTCAGGCTCCGATGAGAATGGTGTAGGTGAGTATCAATCCCGCACAGGTTGCTATGCATGCTTATCTGATAATTCATCGCTCAACTCAGTGAGTCAGCTTTGTTATCTCAAGTAAACATCTCATTATTTTTCATAAGAGTATATCTATATACCCATACAAATAGAAGGTCCAGCAATATAAGAAGTCTCTTGACCTCTTGTTAGCACAGCATCCACCTGTACCCTATATATTAAATCCTCTCACTATTTCAATAGCCAACCTATAGCTTTGAAATCCGTGTACACGTTAGACATCAACAGACTGCAATCCATCTCCAAATCCAATTCCATGTTTCCAACCGCAGCCTTAAGGAAATAACAAAACTTAATCATATATCAACTATTGTTAGCAAGGCACAAATGTTCGACTTGGCTCTCCTAATTTACAAAGCTCACTCGATACATGACAATTGCCACAAACGACGAAAGACCCAAACTTATGTCACAGCCCCTTCAGATTATGGGAAAGGGTGTGATAAGAAAGGGAAGCCTTTTCTCTTTTCGGTGAGATTTGGTTGAGAAAGGGGAAGGCGCCAATCAAAAAAATATAATTTCTGAACCTCTTTGTTTCTCATCAAATTACTCAACCCAAATGAGGGATTTGGCAACAAACTCTAATCCTTTCATTTCTTTTCTTATCAAATTCCTCAAAATCCAAAGGGGTTTGTCATGAGAGAAATTGGGTTACTTTCAGCCGGGAGGTTTCACTTTCATCACCAAACTCTTTCTGATCTACCTATCACTCTTTATTCTTGTTATACTTAAATGAGAACGCACAATACGAGGAACCGAGAGCTTAAGAATATGCAATTGAAATTCAATCAGGCTCTTATGAAGATGGTGGAGGTTTGACAAAGAGGAGATGCGAGTAAAAAGAAGAGGGGAAAAAACTTACGATGTCGTCGAGCTGAAGAGAGATAGGGTCGGAGGATCTGCCGAAGCGAAGGACGAGAACTTTGTCGATGGTGTCTCTGATGATGGAGTCCACCTCCCGCTTCTTCGTCAGTGTTGTCAACATCAAACTCATCTTCCACCTCCTCTCTCTCTCGCCCCTCTCTCTCTCTCTCTCTCTCTCTCTCTCTCTCTCTCTCTCTCTCTCTCTGACCTTCTCTTCCCTTCCGTTTCCCTTCGCTTCCCTTCTCTATCCCGTAAAAAAAGATTTTCGATCTGGCAAACGAAAACTTAATAAATACGCCATTCATTTTTATAAAACAAGTCTGAATTTATTTTATTAAAGTATTTACTCCCTACATTCAATAGTACATGAGAGTTATTTTTTGACTTACAAAATCTCTATTATAAAACAGAAGGGTGTGAGGACAAGTTGTTAGAATGGTTGAGATTGAATTGATCCAATGGATGAGATGAGATTTCCCTTTTATTAAATTGTCCAGCCTTTTTCATTTAATTACAAAATTGCCACCGATCAAAATTACACCACTTTCAAATTTGAAACCCTACTGCAGGAGCATTCTCCTTTGTCTTCTCTCTCTCTCTCGACACTCTCATTGGTGTCACCGGCAAAATCCACTGGCGTCGACCCTCAAGTCTGGGCTAAAAGCTATGTTTTGAAGGTAATTTGGGAAAACCAGACCTTCGAACCAGTTTTTTATTCTATCGTGCATATTCCAATTGATGCGGAAGTTAAAATAACTCCTATGAGCCTACACATGATTCACAACCATAGTAACTATTAAGGTCTCCAACCATATTATTAAACATTCAGATAAAATTGGCCATGTAATCATTTACCAAGAAACATTCTAACAGAATTTCACACAAGTACTACAGCAGCATACCATATTTTTCCAAATCAAGAGGGACAGAAAAATTAAAAAACCAGCAACAGACCGTATTACACAATCAACTGCAGACGAATAAGCCCCACAGCCTCTTGAAAATAGCCACTTATACTCTCACTACGGATAGCCAACTAGCAGTGATAAAGAAGGAATAAATGCCACTTCAGCACCTATAAGCCATATGGGGAAAACAATCTTTGAACAAGATGTGGATGCCCAAGGATAATGTTCCTCTAGATATTTCACTAGTAGATTGCTCGCAGTTTTTATTCAGAAGACTGATGAATGTATCCATACAGATACAGACTTTTGGATGCATCCTGAGCTATTTGTCCAAGTTATGACTTACCAGATGCACTCATGCAAATGTTCCTTACCTGAGGATCATACCTAACTGTCATAATAAAATTGAGGCCACTAAATACTTCAGTGCCACTTCAAATGATGGTATTATACAATCGTCATTTTGAGAGATGAGACCCAAGCACATTTGGATTGCTGATATGAATCTGTTTTCCTCCCACAAGTTGAAGACACAAAAAGCTATCTTCATGCTTAATCAATCATTTCCGGTCGATCTATAGAAAAACAGTCGTTCACAGAAAATGAACTCACCATAAGTATACAACCACCCCTACCCCACTGCAACACTATCCGACGATATAAACATACCACAACTTCTAAAACTTCACATGAAAACAATCTATGAAGACATCAGGAAAGAAAAAAGAGAGTTCAAAGCTATGAAGCACGGGTACTTCGGAAATGTCGCCGTACGCGCACCGGGTACGGGTACGGCGTCGGTAAGGCAAAATCGTACCGGGTACTTTTGGTATCTTTGGGTACAGCAAGGGTACTCCGTGGGTACTTCGTAGGTACGTTTTAGCCCAAAATAAGAGACACACACATTGATATATATATATATATATATATATATAGAGAGAGAGAGAGAGAGAGAGAGAGAGATGAGAAAGAGAGAGAACCAGAGTCGATCGATTGACGCCGGCGACGAGGTGATGACTGGGTTCAGATCGATTGACGACGGCGAGGTGATGACTGACGACGACGAGGTGATGACTGGGTTCACATCGATTGACGACGGCGACGGCTCTAGGTCTTCTGGCTGGCTTCTCGATCGAGATCGACGACTGATGGCTTGTCTTGTCTCTATTTCATCGTAATATAGATTACAAAAATACAGCATAGCCCCTTAAGTTCTTTACCACGACAATAAAGTATCTTAATTTCTAAAAATTACAATTTTATATCTTCCAGTTCCAGCATACCTCTAATTGTTTAGTATTTCAGTTTTACCCCTAATAAACATAAATATTATCTCATTTTGACTTTTTATCTATGTTACTTTTTGTTGGTAAAATGGGTTTATATTCCATTTTATGCAATAAAAATAGTAAAAGATATATATATTCGCCGTACCCGTACCTTACTTTTTTGGGGTTTTGCCGTTTCTCGTACCCGTACCGCGTACCGGTACCCGTGCTTCATAGGTTCAAAGTGAAGTCCAAACTTATTGCCCTGTGAAGTTGTAGTATAATGTGAAATGAAAGCAACTGGTGGTTCAGATAGGACAGGGCAATTCCCACGTAAAGAAGACAAACCAGCAGAGACAGTGATGGATTCAGTCAATGATAAGAAGCTTGTAGTTATAGAATTATCCATTTCTACGTATATACTAACCAAGAGATGAATATTTCTGCACCGAGAGCTTCTGAATCTTTACGACGCTGATCACTTTTAGCACAAGCAAACTACAGAACCTCTATGATATTTTCGAGTAAACTGAAAGCAAGCTCTCGTGCAATGCTCCAAAGCACCTTATAACTACTTCAGAAATGAAATATCCTACATATCTTGAAGATTGGCTACATTAAGTCTTATACATATAATCTTGAGCCACAGCCGTGCATATGAGCCTTAAAACGAGCCTTAAAACCTGCAGTTATACCGCAGACAATGTCATGTGCAGAATAACTCAACCTATAATGTCACGCCCTCAATTTTCAGCTAAAATAATAATACATTTTCTACCAACAAAAGTCTCTTTTTCCTCTAACACACAGTGTGCATAAACCAGCTAATGTCCTCGTATCACTTTAATTCATGATTTTGATCACTTAAAAGGTGAACCCACTAATGAAAAGCAAGAAAGCCATGAAATTCCGAATTTGACCAATTGAGATTTTGTTCAGATAGATGCGTAGCCCTTTGTCTGTAGATCGCGTTTTCTATTTTTTCTTTTTTTAAGGCTTGGATACATCTTAGGTTCTCGAACGACCACTTTCTCTTTACTGATTCAATTACTAAAACACACCCTTTTTAACAAAATCAACTTTTCACATGTCTTAAATTAAACCCACATGCTAGCCCAACATCAAAACAAGAGTATTCGAAGATAGACAAGCCTAAACTTTTTCTATGGCCCCCTTCCCTTTTTTTTTTTTTATTATGATTCAAGTTTTCCCCAAGTCACACCCACCTCAAGCATAGGGTTTAGACACTCAATAATGTACTAAACTACCACATAAACAAGCATAGAGAGAGAGAGAGATCCCTAGATTAAAACTCAATTCTTCCAAAACCCCCAAAAGTCCCGGCACACAAGGCACCACAATTTCCGTTGAGCAAATTTGCCATACTCTCTTAGAAAAATCATAACCTTTTCATCTTGAACCCAAAAATATTGAAACCAACACCAAACGTTGCACCACTACAAGCACCACACTCAGTAAAAATCTCAGGTTCATAAATGAGAGGACATTAACCCAACAATCAAAAGAAAAACAGATCCGCAACCATTTGCGCACCAGTCAACCAGCCCTACTTTAGAAATTCACCAAAAATTGTATACTTAACCGAATCACTTGATTCCAACGCCAATCCCTTCTTAACTTAAATATGCAGCTCCTGTAAAAGACCCAAAGCCACCAAATTGTTCATCATGCCCAGAAAATTAAAAGAAGACAGCCACGCAGAGATTCGCGTATCCAGGAAACAGCCGATATTCAAAAATTCATAACTAATTGTGTGATTATCGGTTTTTCATGACCTTGGTACCGAAATCTTCGTATTGAAACGTACTTTAACTGTTATGAAGACACCAAAAATTGATTCCTAGCAGAAGGGCTCCCAAAAGACAGATTTCCAAAACCCACGAAATTTTCAGCATATACCAGATTTGTTCAAGACTCAAAATAAATGATCAAACTTGATTCTCGTACATTAAACCAACACTCAAACATGTAAAGAAGGCAGGAGATCCCTACCTCGAAGGTTAGAAGCAAGCCCGAACATGGGGGAGACTTCGAAGTGCTCCGATCATGAATTTTCTTGGATGGATAGGAAGCTCTCGTCGCGTAGAACAACTTTAGTACTTGGGATTTTTCCGAAATCTCATTCGTAGTAGACGAAATCGAAGAGAGAAGGTGAGAGGGGTGAGAGCCGAGAGAGAGAAGACAGCGTGGAAGAAGAAAAAAAAAAGTAAAGGGCCTTAATTTTTTTGAGTTATATAGCACATATAACACTTACACCCTTCCACTCCTATTGCATTACGTCAACTCCCACAACTTACAAGTCATCTCACATTGACCCAACTCATATCTACATCATTATCCATACTTTGATAATCCAAATACATATTAAACATTAAAAATTTGAGAAAACAATTATGGGTCTCTACATATAACTTAACAGAAAAATTTACTAACATACAATACATTCAAACGTAGTGCAGCTAACTTGAAAGCAAGACAAATAGACAGTCAAAAGAAATGTGTGCATTGTATATAAGGCAGAAGACTCATGTATGAGAAAGATTTATAGATCATAAACCTTATGCCATCCACAGTGGTATAATCAAAAGCAAATTATTTTTAAAGTTAACAATATTAGTGTAAAAAATGGCTCACAATGGTATAATCAAACTTAACAACATTCTTAGAAATAATCAAATTTTGGGCTTTGGATAACCAAAACTAACAACCTTTTTCAATAATCAAAATTTGTGGATCCCACACCATATAAGTTAATTGGTTCTAAAATTGTATACACGCATGTTTCAAATGGTATTTTCTTCTTTGTTTCTTTCCCTCCAAAAGTGAAGCTCATATCTTTCGATCATCTACAATTCAACTAATTGTCGCCGGATTAAGGTATTTCATTTTTTTTCCTTTTCTATTTTATTCTTTTTTCGATCCTCTCCCTGTGATTGAGTACATGAAGAACCTTGCATTCTTTTTCAAATTCAAGAACACATCTGATTTATTTTATTTTTTTATTATTACATGATTTTTTTTTTCCAAATTCATAATATGAGGGATGAAAGTCACCAATTTTCCCCAAAATTAAGGAAGGTATGTAAACGATATATTTTTGCCCAAAAAAAAACGTAATGGAGGGAAGTGATCAATGGTGGAAAACACAAGGAGAGAGTGAAATTGTAGTGAACCCCTTATTTTGGTTATGAATTAGAAGTAACCATTGTGGACCTCAACATTGTTAAGCTTAGCAACCTCTTAAATGGATAATCAAAAGCTGATGTGTCAACTTTTGGTTATCCAATTTTGATTATACCACTGTGGATGGCTGATGAGCACCCAATATTGTAGATATTTGGTGCGTCTAGTCCCGTATTATGTTGGTTTAACTTGCATTTATTTAGTTTTTATAATGATATTGCACGTAAGGTAGGTTTTTGTGTTTTTTAGGTAATTCGTATAAATAAGATGTGTTTGAACGCCAAGGAATGCTCCGGATGCAACCAAGTACTCAAGGCCAAGTGTCACCCCGTTGTGGTGCTCAAGAGATGGTTTGGAGGTTGCTCGGGTCGCCCAAGAGTCAAGGGAATTGAAGGACATGTGAGGATTTTACCAAAGCTACTCATCTTCCGACTAGCTGAGGGTAGAATTGTCATAACTTTTGATGTACAAACTAATTTTGATCCAAACCACTTGGGTTAGAAAGTAGGCTCGAGGAGCTTTCCAACGGTTCAAAGAACGCCTAAATCCGAGTTCGGAAGTGTCCGGAGCGAGCCTGCGAAGTTGCCCAAAAAAATCTGTCAAGTATGAACCGGTACTGGCCAATTCCCAGTACCGGTACATAGAGTCCAGAGTTCAATTTTTCCAACCAGTTTGAAGGCCTTGTACCGGTACTGGGGGTTGCCCAGTATCGGTTCATACTGGAGAAATATCCACGTTTTGCTACCTTTTTCAACCTTCCACTTTTTGGATATTTTTCACTTTTGGCTACTTTTAGGATATTTTTTGGGATATTTTGTGAGAGAATAAGACCACCTTGTATAAATAGGGTCTCCCTCTCTCATCTTTATCTAGCTAGTCATTTTTCACTTTAAGTCATTTTTATTTTCTAGGACTCCATTAATGTTCTTCAGGCTTTTCTAGTAATTTCCTTCAAGAACTCAAGTAAGTAATTGTCATATGTTATTTTCTCGCTTGTTAATGTTGTAGCTACTTGTTAGGTCTTTACTAATATCAAGTTTATTTCCGTTTTTATCGATTAATCATGTTTTCTTTCTTAAGCATGTTTTCTAGTCTTTTCAATATGTTTGAGTAGTTTTTTGACTAAGTCTTGGGCTAATCTTTCCCAATGACTTAGGTTGTTATTTGATTCTCAAACTTTCGGGCTTAAAATCATGATTTTCGGAATTTAATTAACCTAGCCATTTCAGTCTAAGCGAGGGGTGTTAACTCCTTGGTATGAAGTTTAGTCAAGCGGTCTTGGCAAGCGACGTACCGCGGGCTCGTGGCCTCCTACGTGTTAGATACATTAGCAAAAATAGATTGTTTTAGTTCCGGTAAATCATATCTTTTGATAAACGTAGTCTTTAAAACTAAATCTTCCGAGCTTGAGCACGCGGTCGTGACTCTTGTTTGAGTTATATTGAGAACCGGTAATGGCCTTTGTCAATGGAAAAACGATCCCTAGACTTGCCTCTTTTAAGTTCATTAAGCTCATTTCTAGTCTTTTCCTTAGTTTTCGCTTATAAATCAAAATCAAGTTGGCCGTCTTGAACGCCGCACTCTACCATATAAATCTACAATCCAAACTAGCTATATTTCGATTCTCTGTGGGTATGATCCCGGACTTTCGGATATTATGCTATCGACGACCTAACTCTACGCTTGGGGTGTTTCAACCTTATTGGAAGGCGAGGTTCGGAGGCTAAGGAATGGCCTTACCACCACGTTCAATTAAATAATTTTAAACTTGCTCAACAAATACCCAGTAGTATTATATGCACTGGTTTCAAGGCATAGATAGTAAAGATCGTCTCGGCCAAACCTAGAAAAAATCTGGCTGCAAAAGGGATTAAATCGTCCAACATCTAGCAAAACGTATGCTAGTCAAAAAAATGAAAAATTCAACGACTACAAAGAAGAAAAAATCTAATCCAAACACACAGGGGATTATTCCTCTTATCCATTTGAAGTCTTTTTAGAACTCTTGATAAAATAAACTAAAAAAATAAAATCCGGAGTGTTAGATATGATGCAAATGGAATTGAACTTTCGCTACATGCTCCAGTTTTTCATAAAAATTACGACAAATCACATATCGAATTCTGACAAAATGTCAAACCGATTAACAACTTCGAAACACAAACCCTAACCCTAATTCAAAGGGGAAAACCAAATTGACCCAATCCTTTATTCAAGGCCGTAAACATGTAGATCCACATATAGATATAGATCAGCATAGAGACTGATTAAATCAGTAGAAGATGAAACTAAATCGCAATTTGTCAAACAAAATCGTCAAATTTTAGATAGCAGAGACGCGGAATTACAATTAATCTTTCCTGAAGAAATCCCAAGGAGATCGATCGAAGAAGCTGTTGAAAATTGTAGACGGGGGTTGATTAAATTTTGTAGATTTTGAAATTTCGAGACGCTTGTGGGAAGGATTTGGAGAAATTGGGGAAAAGTTGCAGGACGTTACCATCTACCGCGTATATATACCGTGTGTGTGTGCGCGTGTACGTATACGTATAAACCAAACGAAACGTAGACAAAAAAGGAATGATTTAAAATATATACGTAATGCTTAAATTTATAAGTAATAGGAGTTTTATTAAGGTAAATTTAAAAGATAAAGTTTAAAAATTTATAATAAAAGAATAGAAAGAGAAAATTATTTATCTTTTCTATATCTGTAATTATAGATGTGGCAATTATGTTGGTAGCATTAGAAAAAGTAAGGTCTTTTTCAGAAATAATGGTATCGTTTGTGAGTGTCTTCATAACTTATAATATTAGTTATGGATGACGTGATTTTCTCAAAATTCTATAACTATGTTCTTATGAGTTTTTTTTTTTTGTTGCTTCGAAACGATTATTATAAATTTCACATATAAGTAAACACATTAAGTAAAGACAAAGTTGAAATTTGTAAAAAAAAGAAGAAGCTTATTTGTAGCTAATTTTTATTTATTAATTAAATAATTACTCCACTTGTTGCAAAAATACTATCCAGTCCCTTGAAACGAGATTTTTAATACTCTTTCCGTTAATGGCAATCTACTTTCATTATTCTGGGAGGAGCTCTCAAATTTTTATTTTTTTTAATTTACAATACTTTTTTATATGTAATATGAATCTTATTTAATAATTTTCAATTAATATTATCAGACAAAATTTTTAAAATTATTTAAAACACGTAAATTGTGAAAAATATAGACGAACTAGTGCTTGCCCGTGCCTACGGCACTACCCACCTCGATTGGAATTAGAATTACCCTTTAAATCTTGATAGTGGCCCAAATTGCTTGAAATTAACGTGATACAAAGAAATAGTTTGAAGTATGAAATGATCACCAACTCCTCTAAGAACATATTGCACGAGTTTCATTAAGATTGGATGCTTCCGACCAAAACAAAACCTATGTTCATTCTAATTGATTATAGTACCTAAATACAAAAAGGAACAAAACTCTTCTTTTCTCGATGTACAAATAATCTAGAGCATTGTCTGTGCCTACGGCACTAGCAACGATTCTCCAAACAATACTAACATCAAAAACACAAACCAAATGAAGGAAACGATTATGTAACGACCCGGATCTCGAATGCTTGCTTGCCGGCTGCCACGCTTTCTCGAAGTACTCCGCCATATGCCTCATAACCACCTCCACTACCCCCTTTGCCCTCGCCGTAATTCCACCTCACGATCTCCGCTTTCTCGAAGTACTCCTTTCCTTTCTGGGACTTCTCAAACTTTCTGACCTTCTCTCTCTATCTCTGTTGCTTCTTCAACTCTTCTTCTACGTTCTGGCTGGATGGGACGTTGGATTTAATGGCAATGTTGTAATACATGTGTGGGATGTGGACACTTTAATCAAATGAATAGAATACCTCTCAACCCTTGGATCAAATCAATTTCAGTTATTTGAACAACTTGTCCCCACACCATTGTGTTTATAATAGAGATACAAAAAGAACCTAATACAAAAAGAGGAAGAAGTGAAAGCAAACAAATCCATCCACTCTACAAACTAATGAATAATTTAGCTTCTAATGAATATGCATAGCAAAAATGTTAAAAAGAAAAACCTCCGAACAAAACCCTTCCGCACAGATTCACAGGGGTTTTTGGCACGGAGTCCTGCCTCCTACCTCTTTGCATCACCACATAAAAGCTCCGTCACACCCACTTTTTTTACGTTTTAAATAAGCAATTTTAATAAAGGAATTACAACTACAACAAAGAAAAGTCTCCATACTATAAAGGGTGAAAACTTCTAATGGGTCGATACCGTCGATTTGGATTTTGAAATCACCATCAAAACACCCAACAAATGAAAAGAAAGAAAGCAACACCTGGAAAAATATAAAGGGGAAAATGAGTGAGGTAGTAAAGTAAATGCTTCAATTGGGTATGCACGATAGAATAAAAAACTGGTTCGAAGGTCTGATTTTTCCAAATTACCTTCAAAACATAGCTTTTAGCCCAGACTTGAGGATCGGCGCCAGTGGATTTTGCCGGTGACACCAATGAGAGTGTCGAGAGAGAGAGAGAGAGAGAAGACGAAGGAGAATGCTCCTGCAGTAGGGTTTCAAATTTGAAAGTAGATATAATTTTGATCAGTGGCAATTTTGTAATTAAATGAAAAAGGCCGGACAATTTAATAAAAGTGAAATCTCATCTCATCCATTGGATCAATTCAATCTCAACCATTCTAACAACTTGTCCCCATACCCTTCTGTTTTATAATAGAGATTTTGTAAGTCGAAAAATAACTCTCATGTACTATTGAATGTAGGGAGTAAATACTTTAATAAAATAAATTCAGACTTGTTTTATAAAAATGAATGGCGTATTTATTAAGTTTTCGTTTGCCAGACCGAAAATCTTTTTTTACGGGGTAGAGAAGGGAAGGGAAACGGAAGGGAAGGTCAGAGAGGGAGGGAGAGAGAGAGAGAGGAGGTGGAAGATGAGTTTGATGTTGACAACACTGACGAAGAAGCGGGAGGTGGACTCCATCATCAGAGACACCGTCGACAAAGTTCTCGTCCTTCACTTCGGCAGATCCTCCGACCCTATCTCTCTTCAGCTCGACGATATTTGAGGTGTGAAAAGTCTAAAATTAATAAATATAATCTTAACAAGTTATGATATTTGAGGTGTGAAAGTCTAGAAAAATTAGTTTGGGTGTAAAAAATGAGGTTTGGAAGGTCGCAAAGTTGTTTCAAAACATCTAAAATTAATAAATAGGAGTATTATTAATTTAAAAACTTTTATTAATCAATTCAATCTACCAAATAAATTAAACTGATATAATTAATACGTTTTTATACTACGATGATAATATATTGTAAGAAAATAATATCACTTCAGTAGTTTTTCATAATATTAATATTGAAAGATTGAAAAATAAATATCACATAGGTCATCTTCTTCGAAAATAATTACAAATAAGGTGTCGGGATCAAAAATAATACCAAACTGATGAATAGAGAAGAAAACGCGCGGTGAACTATTTTTTTTTTTCGTTCGGAACATATGGTTAAGCATATAAACACTTAATATACTTGGAGAAGGGGTTGTAATGGATTATAATACTTTGAATTGGATCGGATTGATTTAAAAACGAATCTTGAATTTTGGGGAAGAAGACTTCGGGTTCCTTTGATCGGGAGACTTTGGGATCGAATTGAGAGATGTTTGGCGGTGCTAGGGGTCATAGGAGATGTTTGGATCGATCAATTTGAGTTTCGGTGGGACGAAACTATGAAACCCATTTTTCTTTCTCTTTCTTTCTCTCTCTAAAACTCCATGGATTGGAGCTTCGTTTTCTTCTGTTTTTCTCTTCTTTTCTGGTCGGTGGAGTGTGGGAAATATTGTGATATTTTCGTGGGTCAATGGGGTGGGGTATTTATAGGAGAATTTTGATGGAAAATGATAAGAGTGAATTTAATGGGGTTAGGTTCATGAGATTTGGAATGGACGAATTTGGCTTGATTTTAGGGTTAGGGAGGAAGTAGAGACTGAGTAGGAGACGGAGAGACGGAAGGAGTTTGAGGTGAGGGAGGAGAAGGAGTGTGCATGCAAGCATGTGTGTGTAGAAATTTTTTTAAAAAGAATGCATGTATATATTGCATGGATAATTGTATTTTAAAAAAAAAGAATTGCATTAAGGAAAATAATTCTAATAATATTATATTTAAGAAAAAAAAATTGGGTCAAAAATCCGGGTCGTTACATAATCGTTTCCTTCCTTTGGTTTGTGTTTTTGATATTAGTGTTGTTTGGAGAATCGTTGGTAGTGCCGTAGGCACGGACAATGCTCTAGATTCTTTGTACATTGAGAAAAAAAGAGTTTTGTTCCTTTTTGTATTTAGGTACTATAATCAATTAGAATGAACATAGGTTTTGTTTTGGTCGGAAGCATCCAATCTTAATGAAACTAGTGCAATATGTTCTTAGAGGAGTTGGTGATCATTTCATACTTCAAACTATTTCTTTGTATCACGTTAATTTTAAGCAATTTGGGCTACTATCAAGATTTAAAGGATAATTCTAATTCCAATCGAGGTGGGTAGTGCCGTAGGCACGGGTAAGCACTAGTTCGTCTACATTTTCACAATTTATGTGTTTTAAATAATTTTAAAAAATTTGTCTGATAATATTAATTGAAAATTATTAAATAAGATTCATATTACATATAAAAAAGTATTGTAAATTAAAAAATATAAAAAAAAATTGAGAGCTCCTCCCAGAATAATGAAAGTAGATTGTCATTAACGGAAAGAGTATTAAAAATCTCGTTTCAACGGACTGGATAGTATTTTTGCAACAAGTGGAGTAATTATTTAATTAATAAATAAAAATTAGCTACAAATAAGCTTATTCTTTTTTTTACAAATTTCAACTTTGTCTTTACTTAATGTGTTTACGTATATGTGAAATTTATAATAATCGTTTCGAAGCAACAAAAAAAAAAAACTCATAAGAACATAGTTATAGAATTTTGAGAAAATCACGTCATCCATAACTAATATTATAAGTTATGAAGACACTCAAAAACGATAATATTATTTCTGAAAAAGACCTTACTTTCTCTAATGCTACCAACATAATTGCCACATCTATAATTACAGATATAGAAAAGATAAATAATTTTCTCTTTCAATTCTTTTATTATAAATTTTTAAACTTTATCTTTTAAATTTACCTTAATAAAACTCCTATTACTTATAAATTTAAGCATTACGTATATATTTTAAATCATTCCTTTTTTGTCTACGTTTCGCTCGGTTTATACGTATACGTACATGCGCACACACACACGGTATATATACGCGGTAGATGGTAACGTCCTGCAACTTTTCTCCAATTTCTCCAAATCCTTCCCACAAGCGTCTCGAAATTTCAAAATCTACAAAATTTAATCAACCCCCGTCTACAATTTCCAACAGCTTCTCCGATCGATCTCCTTGGGATTTCTTCAGGAAAGATTAATTGTAATTCCGCGTCTCTGCTATCTAAAATTTGACGATTTTGTTTGACGAATTGCGATTTAGTTTCATCTTCTATTGATTTAATCAGTCTCTATGCTGATTTATATCTATATGTGGATCTACATGTTTACGGCCTTGAATAAAGGATCGGGTCAATTTGGTTTTCCCATTTGAATTAGGGTTAGGGTTTGTGTTTCGAAGTTGTTAATCAGTTTGACATTTTGTCAGAATTCGATATATGATTTGTCATAATTTTTATGAAAAACTGGAGCATGTAGCGAAAGTTCAATTCCATTTGCATCATATCTAACATTCCGGATTTTATTTTTTTAGTTTATTTTATCAAGAGTTCTAAAAAGACTTCAAATGGATAAGAGGAATAATCCCTTGTGTGTTTGGATTAGATTTTTTCTTCTTTGTAGTCGTTGAATTTTTCATTTTTTTGACTGGCATACGTTTTGCTAGATGTTGGACGATTTAATCCCTTTTGCAGCCAAATTTTTTCTAGGTTTGGCCGGGACGATCTTTACTATCTATGCCTTGAAACCAGTGCATATAATACTACTGGGTATTTGTTGAGCAAGTTTAAAATTATTTAATTGAACGTGGTGGTAAGGTTTATGATCTATAAATCTTTCTCATAAATGAGTCTTCTGCCTTATATACAATGCACACATTTCTTTTGACTGTCTATTTGTCTTGCTTTCAAGTTAGCTGCACTACGTTTGAATGTATTGTATGTTAGTAAATTTTTCTGTTAAGTTATATGTAGAGACCCATAATTATTTTCTCAAATTTTTAATGTTTAATATGTATTTGGATTATCAAAGTATGGATAATGATGTAGATATGAGTTGGGTCAATGTGAGATGACTTGTAAGTTGTGGGAGTTGACGTAATGCAATAGGAGTGGAAGGGTGTAAGTGTTATATGTGCTATATAACTCAAAAAAATTAAGGCCCTTTACTTTTTTTTTTCTTCTTCCACGCTGTCTTCTCCCTCTCGGCTCTCACCCCTCTCACCTTCTCTCTTCGATTTCGTCTACTACGAATGAGATTTCGGAAAAATCCCAAGTACTAAAGTTGTTCTACGCGACGAGAGCTTCCTATCCATCCAAGAAAATTCATGATCGGAGCACTTCGAAGTCTCCCCCATGTTCGGGCTTGCTTCTAACCTTCGAGGTAGGGATCTCCTGCCTTCTTTACATGTTTAAGTGTTGGTTTAATGTACGAGAATCAAGTTTGATCATTTATTTTGAGTCTTGAACAAATCTGGTATATGCTGAAAATTTCGTGGGTTTTGGAAATCTGTCTTTTGGGAGCCCTTCTGCTAGGAATCAATTTTTGGTGTCTTCATAACAGTTAAAGTACGTTTCAATACGAAGATTTCGGTACCAAGGTCATGAAAAACCGATAATCACACAATTAGTTATGAATTTTTGAATATCGGCTGTTTCCTGGATACGCGAATCTCTGCGTGGCTGTCTTCTTTTAATTTTCTGGGCATGATGAACAATTTGGTGGCTTTGGGTCTTTTACAGGAGCTGCATATTTAAGTTAAGAAGGGATTGGCGTTGGAATCAAGTGATTCGGTTAAGTATACAATTTTTGGTGAATTTCTAAAGTAGGGCTGGTTGACTGGTGCGAAAATGGTTGCGGATCTGTTTTTCTTTTGATTGTTGGGTTAATGTCCTCTCATTTATGAACCTGAGATTTTTACTGAGTGTGGTGCTTGTAGTGGTGCAACGTTTGGTGTTGGTTTCAATATTTTTGGGTTTAAGATGAAAAGGTTATGATTTTTCTAAGAGAGTATGGCAAATTTGCTCAACGGAAATTGTGGTGCCTTGTGTGCCGGGACTTTTGGGGGTTTTGGAAGAATTGAGTTTTAATCTAGGGATCTCTCTCTCTCTATGCTTGTTTATGTGGTAGTTTAGTACATTATTGAGTGTCTAAACCCTATGCTTGAGGTGGGTGTGACTTGGGGAAAACTTGAATCATAATAAATAAAAAAAAAGGGAAGGGGGCCATAGAAAAAGTTTAGGCTTGTCTATCTTCGAATACTCTTGTTTTGATGTTGGCTAGCATGTGGGTTTAATTTAAGACATGTGAAAAGTTGATTTTGTTAAAAAGGGTGTGTTTTAGTAATTGAATCGGTAAAGAGAAAGTGGTCGTTCGAGAACCTAAGATGTATCCAAAGCCTTAAAAAAAAAGAAAAGAAAAGAAAACGTGATCTACAGACAAAGGGCTACGCATCTATCCGAACAAAATCTCAATTGGTCAAATTCGGAATTTCACGGCTTTCTTGCTTTTCATTAGTATTGGGTTCACCTTTTAAGTGATCAAAATCATGAATTAAAGTGATACGAGGACATTAGCTAGTTTATGCACACTGTGTGTTAGAGGAAAAAGAGACTTTTGTTGGTAGAAAATGTATTATTATTTTAGCTGAAAATTGAGGGCGTGACATTATAGGTTGAGTTATTCGGCACATGACATTGTCTGCGGTATAACTGCAGGTTTTAAGGCTCATATGCACGGCTGTGGCTCAAGATTATATGTATAAGACTTAATGTAGCCAATCTTCAAGATATGTAGGATATTTCATTTCTGAATTAGTTATAAGGTGCTTTGGAGCATTGCACGAGAGCTTGCTTTCAGTTTACTCGAAAATATCATAGAGGTTCTGTAGTTTGCTTGTGCTAAAAGTGATCAGCGTCATAAAGATTCAGAAGCTCTCGGTGCAGAAATATTCATCTCTTGGTGAGTATATACGTAGAAATGGATAATTCTATAACTACAAGCTTCTTATCATTGACTGAATCCATCACTGTCTCTGCTGGTTTGTCTTCTTTACGTGGGAATTGCCCTGTCCTATCTGAACCACCAGTTGCTTTCATTTCACATTATACTACAACTTCACAGGGCAATAAGTTTGGACTTCACTTTGAACCTATGAAGCACGGGTACCGGTACGCGGTATGGGTACGAGAAACGGCAAAACCCCAAAAAAGTAAGGTACGGGTACTGCGGGGGTACGGCGAATAGATATATCTTTTACTATTTTTATTGCATAAAATGGAATATAAATCCATTTTACTAACAAAAAGTAACATAGATAAAAAGTCAAAATGAGATAATATTTATGTTTATTAGGGGTAAAACTGAAATACTAAACAATTAGAGGTATGCTGGAACTGGAAGATATAAAATTGTAATTTTTAGAAATTAAGAGACTTTATTGTCGTGGTAAAGAACTTAAGGGGCTATGCTGTATTTTTGTAATCTATATTACGATGAAATAGAGACAAGACAAGTCATCAGTCGTCGATCTCGATCGAGAAGCCAGCCAGAGGACCTAGAGCCGTCGCCGTCGTCAATCGATGTGAACCCAGTCATCACCTCGTCGTCGTCAGTCATCACCTCGCCGTCGTCAATCGATCTGAACCCAGTCATCACCTCGTCGCCGGCGTCAATCGATCGACTCTGGTTCTCTCTCTCTCTCTCATCTCTCTCTCTCCATATCTCTCTCTCTCTCTCTCTCAATGTGTGTGTCTCTTATTTTGGGCTAAAACGTACCCACGAAGTACCCACGGAGTACCCTTGCTGTACCCAAAGATACCAAAAGTACCCGGTACGATTTTGCCGTACCCGGTACGATTTTGCCTTACCGACGCCGTACCCGTACCCGGTGCGCATACGGCGACATTTCCGACGTACCCGTGCTTCATAGCTTTGAACTCTCTTTTGCTTTCCTGATGTCTTCATAGATTGTTTTCACGTGAAGTTTTAGAAGTTGTGGTATGTTTATATCGTCGGATAGTGTTGCAGTGGGGTAGGGGCGGTTGTATACTTATGGTGAGTTTAGTTTCTGTGAACGACTGTTTTTCTATAGATCGACCGGAAATGATTGATTAAGCATGAAGATAGCTTTTTGTGTCTTCAACTTGTGGGAGGAAAACAGATTCATATCAGCAATCCAAATGTGCTTGGGTCTCATCTCTCAAAATGACGATTGTATAATATCATCATTTGAAGTGGCACTGAAGTATTTAGGGGCCTCAATTTTATTATGACAGTTAGGTATGATCCTCAGGTAAGGAACATTTGCATGAGTGCATCTGGTAAGTCATAACTTGGACAAATAGCTCAGGATGCATCCAAAAGTCTCTATCTGTATGGATACATTCATCAGTCTTCTGAATAAAAACTGCGAGCAATCTACTAGTGAAATATCTAGAGGAACATTATCCTTGGGCATCCACATCTTGTTCAAAGATTGTTTTCCTCATATGGCTTATAGGTGCTGAAGTGGCATTTATTCCTTCTTTATCACTGCTAGTTGGCTATCCGTAGTGAGAGTATAAGTGGTTATTTTCAAGAGGCTGTGGGGCTTATTCGTCTGCAGTTGATTGTGTAATACGTAGTCTGTTGCTGGTTTTTTAATTTTTCTGTCCCTCTTGATTTGGAAAAATATGGTATGCAGCTGTAGTACTTGTGTGAAATTCTGTTAGAATGTTTCTTGGTAAATGATTACATGGCCAATTTTATCTGAATGTTTAATAATATGGTTGGAGACCTTAATAGTTACTATGGTTGTGAATCATGTGTAGGCTCATAGGAGTTATTTTAACTTCTGCATCAATTGGAATATGCCCAACCCAATCTATTGGATGAAAGATATCGTTATAGATCCTACACTACTATGTCCCATCCTATATGGGATTAATAACTCTGTTAGTGTTAGGTTTAAGTTATGTTAGTTTTTGTGATATTGAATGCGTAGTTAATGTAGGAAAGCTATTCACTAGGGCAAAGCTTCACCATAGAAGAACCTTAAACCTTCCTCTCCGCTCAACAAAAGACAGCAAAAAATATAATGAAGAAGAAGTGAGAGGAGGAGGAGAATAAGAAAAGGAAAGAAAGGGGCAACATGTGTGTGTTTGTTTGGAAGGTTAAAAATAAAAAATAAAAAACAAGAGAGAAGAAAAACACCTGGGGCTAGTTTCATCTTTTCATTTATTTCGGTTTCAGTCTGCTCTTTCAAATTGTGCATAAATGGTTCAGTGGGTCAACATTCTGTTCTTTACTATTATTTTATGTTTTGCTCTGGGAGACATGGGAAAAAAATGATTTTCTCCATGGGAAATAAATTGGTATTTTGATGATCGCAATTTTTCTAGTAACATACTGTAGTGCAGTTAGATGGCTAGTAGAAAACGAAGCATATCATACGAGGCAGATGCCTGTGCTGCTCTCCACAAGGAATTGGATGAGGCTTCTTGCCCCATCTGCATGGACCACCCACACAATGCTGTTCTGCTTCAATGCACTTCGCACGACAAGGGCTGTAGACCTTACATATGTGATACAAGTTACAGGCATTCAAATTGCCTGGACAGGTTTAAAAAGCTCAGAGAAGATAACAGGAATAACAGTCCTCCTGTACCCGGTTCTTCTTCCCCTAGGAGCCAACAAAGTAATATTGTCATAAACTTGGATTCAACAACTCCAACTGACTCAATTGAACGAATTGGAAATAGCGATCAAGATGAAGGAAACCAAGGTGCAGATGGCCATTTACAAGGAATTTTAGAAACGGGCAATTTTGAGGACAACAGTGTTGAGAGTTCACCAGAATCAACATTTAATTTGAGATGCCCCATGTGTCGTGGAGCTGTAGTGGGGTGGAAGGTTGTAGATGAGGCTAGAAAATACCTCAACCTGAAGGCTAGAAGTTGCTCTCGAGAAACGTGCTCATTCTCCGGTAACTATAGGGACCTGCGTCGACATGCTAGGCGGGTACACCCAATGGTCCGACCCGGTGACATTGACCCGTCTAGACAACGGGCCTGGCGACGCCTTCAGAACCAGAGAGAGTATGCCGATATTGTGAGTGCTATTCGCTCAGCCATGCCCGGTGCTGTAGTATTTGGGGACTATGCGATAGAGAATGGAGAAAGGGAACAAAGGGCCTCAGATGAAGTGAATGGGCTTTCAAGGGCTTCAGGTGAGATTAATGGGCCTTTGTGGACTACATTCCTCTTGTTTCAGATGATTGAATCGATGGATTCGGATACCGGGATGAGAGGTGGGTCAAGGGTACGGGCAGGGCATAGGCGGTCAAGTGGAGCTTTTCCGAGGCGACGCTTCCTTTGGGGTGAGAATCTGTTGGGTCTACAAGATGACAATGAGGACAACGATGGAGATGACGACGATGAGTTGATGACTATAGTAAACAATGCAGTTGAAGATGAGTCTCCTGTCCCAAGAAGGCGTCGGCGTCTGACGCGGTATAGGTCCGACGAAGATCAACCCTAAGAATGTCTGGTAATTTTTTTTGCTTTGTACATGTACTTGAATTTACCTACTGGAGAAAAGTTATCCAGATTTTCTGTAAGCTGACATTTTGTGCATTGCCATTATCAAATTCTTTCAGTTGTGTGCAAATCTGCAGCTTAAACAACAGGATAGTTCACGGGTCTTTCTCGAAGAACCTGGGGTAGAAAAATGAGTTGGTGATACCGGGTTGGTTTCACTGTTGGATGCTTTGCTCTGGAAATTGTTCAAAGTTGCATTGCCTGTGGATTTGATGGTGTGGTGAAGTTGTTATTGAACTTGTGTAATAGTGTGACATTTTATTGGCACTATATATGTTGGTCGTTTCCGTATCCTCCTCTATTTCATTCAGTTTTTAGCTCGTATGCTCTGGTCAAGGATTGCTGTGATTGACTATAAATAAAATTGTTCTCTCTCTCTCTCTCTCTTTCTCTCTGTGTGTTGAAATATTGGCAGCTGGAAAGGATTACAGTATTTATTTCCTGGACTGGGGACAGATTTCTAGTTCTGCCACCTGAACACATATTATACTATGCTCTTGGGGCATAGCCATGTGGTGCCCCAGGGGCTCTCTGCACCACATAATTATGTGCGGGCCACATGTTTGTGTGGTGCAGAGAGCTCCTGGGGCACCACATGGCCATGCCCCAGGGGCATGGAATAATCTCTCCCGGATCAAGCAGGCTCTGTCATTTTCCAATTTTTAGTTGATGTGGGTCCATTCGGGCTTATTGAGCAGGCTCTGTAAGATTTGTCAAATAGGTATATCTAGTAGTAACACTTATCCAACATTAATATATTCAGGAAAAATCCGTTCATCGGCACTGTTCATATTTAGGTTTGTTTCTTGGTAAATAAGTTAGTTCGATCAGTAATCGATATCTATGCCAACAACTGTGAACTATCTCCTGATTTTAAAAGAGCTTCTTTTAAAATCTGAATCGTTCAAAAGGGATTGAGCGTTATATTTGCAGCGCTTTTGAGATGCTGCACCATCCTACCGTCCCCAAACAAGAAGCCTTAATGTGTATGTAATCGTGTTTTATCTATATGTGTAATTTTTGTTTGAACCATATATATATATATATATATATATATATATAGAGTCTCCTTCTTCTAAGGATCACCTTAACTTAATAAAATAAGGACTTTTCTTTCCCGATCGAATTTTAATGATCCGAGCCGCTCAATGTGTTCAGAGCGTGATTTTAAGGGTACAAGCGAGAAATCAGCAAAAAAAAAGATCGGGAATGGCTTCATCCGAGCAGTTTTTGTTTATTTTTTATCAAACGGTTCAAATTAAAACTGCTTGGATGAAGGCCTTCCCGGTCTTTTTTTTTGCCGATTCCTCGCGGATGCCCTTAAAATCACGTTCTAAACACATTGAGCGGTTTGGATCATCAAAATTCAAACGGAAAATGGGAGAAATGGAGAGGTCTTTATTTTAGTTAAAATAAGAACCACCTTATTTGAAAATGACATATATATATAATATATATATATATATATAGAGAGAGTTTCCTTCTCCTAAGGATCACCTTAACTTAATAAAATAAGGACCTTCTTTTCCCGATCGAATTTAGATGATCCGAGCCGCTCAATGTGTTCAGAGCGTGATTTTAAGGGTACATGAGAGAAATCAGCAAAAAAAAAGATCGGGAAGGGCTTCATCCGAGCAGTTTTTGTTTATTTTTTATCAAACGGTTCAAATTAAAACTGCTCGGATGAAGACCTTCCCGGTCTTTTTTTTTGCCGATTCCTCGCGGATACCTTTAAAATCACGTTCTGAACACATTGAGCGGTTTGGATCATCAAAATTCAAACGGAAAATAGGAGAAATGGAGAGGTCCTAAGGACCACCTTATTTGAAAATGACTGTATATATATATATAGATATACTATACTATACTATACTATACTATACTTGTCACCAGTAATTGAACTTCCCAATAAAGAACTGAATGATGGGATGCAATCGGACAACATTACTTATTACGCCCCATGCCAGCCTAGCATGTCCTTACCCTATTCCTCCCTTCAAATATCTCCTTGCCCATATGACTAATTGCCATGTGTGTCACTATTTATTTATGCTTGCATTCTAGTACTCTCTATTTGCTAGTATTAATAGAGTGGAACAAGTGGAGAGACCCTAGACAGAAAATGTCAAAATGATGTCAAAAGCAAGATTTAACCTAAGCTCTTTTTTTTTTTTTTTAATGCAATGTGTCCCGGGTCAATTTGCGCTTACCTTGGAATAATTTTTATGGCCCCTCCCCCAGCCGTTTCACACGTTTATGCGTGAGGTTGAGGTGACCCCAAGAGTTGCTGCCTGGAAGAATCGAATCTGAGACCTTAGAAGGGAACAAACTATTAAATCTCATGCCAAGAGCACTAGACCAACCCCTTGGAGTTGGTTCTTCAATGTCGTTACACCTAATATATGAGTGGGTATACAAATCGCATGCATATCATTTGAGTATTTTTGATAGGTGATTCATAACTGATTCACTGTCCGAAACTTGAACCCAACAACTGACTGAATTATGCTGTCAAGATTTTTCCGATGTTAATAAGTTTTGAAGAATTCACACCCACAACATTCACAACATTCAATATTGCAACGTAGTAACAAGTATTTGATGCTTATTGGAATATTTTTCATAGGCGATTCATAATTGATTCACTACCTAATGAACCCTACAACCAATTGAAATGCTGTCAAGATTTTTTCGACGTTAATAAGGTTTGCAAAATTCGCATCTACAACAACCATTTTGGACACTCTTAAGGCTCCGTTCAGTTGCCAGGAAAGTACAAGAAAGAATGGGAAAATTAACTTTTCCATAATTTTTATAGTATTCAGTTGGCAGGAAAGTAGTAGGAAACATGTTTTTAAGTTTTCCTGCAGGAATTACTTTCCTGCAAAAGTGATCCTGCAAAAAACACAGAATTTTGCGTCGCGGGAAAAGGAAAATGAGTGAACACTCACAAAATTTTTCCGAAAGTTTCTTTTTCCTGACAAATGAACAATTAATCCTTAATTATTCTTGCAAAATTCTTTTGTCAAATGAACACTCACAGAAAAATAATTTTCTTTTTCTTTTACTTCACTTTACTTGACTTTTCCTGAAAATAACTTTCCTATACAACATTCCTGGCAACTGAACGGAGCCTGAGCAAGATATTATTTTGCAGAAAATAAAAAGGGAAATAATTTTCACACTCATGTTTTTAATATCCATATTTTCTTTTTTCATCTTTTAATTAAAAAAACCACACATTTTCAACACTAAAAAAAATGTGAATATCACATAGGAAAATGTGAAAATTACTCCCCAATAAAAAATAATCCAATTCCTTTGCGGCCTCGTTCACGTTAGTGATTAATTTGTGCACCGCAACTTTTTGGTTTTGTCTTTATTCAAATTTTTTTTTTTTTGCATTTATTAGTTTTACGTTAAACCTTTATGTGATATGGGTTCGTCTCGAAAAAGTAAAAAAATTATAACTTTTAAACAAGTAGTTTGGAAAATATTAAAAAATTGACTTTTTGAGCTTTTCTTTAGATATTTTCCAAAATACTTACGTAAAAGTCATACTCAAATTTTTAACTTTTCCGATTCCTTTTGTTGAGATGATTTCATATCACAAAAAATTGGAAGTATTAAACTAACAAACTCAAAAAAAATTAAATAAAGACAAAACTTAAAAATTATGCTGCATAAGTTAATTACTAGCGTAAGCACCCAATCTCAATATCCAATAAACAGATTAATTAAAGTAGTACTAAAAAATATACCCACAAACAAACACGACACCTTTTTTCTCTCTCCTCCTCCTCGCACTATTCGCCCACTACGTGACCTCACCAACCACCCCTTTCTTTCTTCCCTCAACCGACGCACCTCTCTCTCATCCCTCTCTCTCTCTCTCTATAAAATTCCCAACAACTACAACCCCCAGTCTCAAGAATCACATGGAAGAATCCAAATCGATCAAAGAACCCGACCCATTCAGCTTCGACTACATCGGGTCGGACCTGACCGAGCTCATCCTCTCCCACCTTCCCATCCGTTCCATCGTGCGCGCCGCCGCCGTCTGCAAGCCCTGGCGCTCCATCATCACCTCCGCCGCCTTCTCCCGCCGCGTCTCCGCCGCCAAGAAGCCCTGGCTCTTCCTCTACGGCCAGAACAACATCTTCCTCAAGAACAACCAGGCCTTCGCCTTTGACCCCGAGTCCAACGAGTGGATCAAGCTACCCACCGCTCTCTTCCCCCTCCCCACTTCGCAGGCATGGACACCCCTCATGTTTCTTGCAATTGTATATGCTACCCCTGTAATTTTTGAGAAATTTATGCTACACGTTAATTGGTCTCTTACGTTTTCTTGATTTCTATTCCTTTTAATTCTGCTTGCACCCCTCTCAAATACACCACCTAACACTCCTTTGGAGCCGGTTCATATGAAGCTTTGCTCCGGCTTAAATTGGGCTCCCCGCATGTGGGCGACAGGATTCGGCTCCCAAGATTAGTCGAGATGCGCGTAAGCACGGTTAGCTGGCCCGGACCCATTAGTTATCAAAAAAACACACACACCCTAATAGGGTAACATAATTTGGCGATCCGAACTGGTTATTTTGTTGGTCTCGGCATGCACTTTATTCCTGCAAAAGATCTAGCGATATTCGGAATTTGCATATTTCTTGGGAGAAATGGATCGTTGAAGCTCTTTTTGTTATTCGATTGATTTGAATCATTCACTTATCAATATCTGATTGATCTGTTTTTTTGTTTTTTTTTTTATGAATGATTTATGCGTATGGAGATACATAATAGATTGAGCTCGAGATTGTAGTAATTATAATTTATATATACTACCCTTGTGATTTCGGAGATTTTTATGCTATACATAAAATGGTCACTTGCACAATCTAGAATTCTTGACTTGAGTATTATTTTAATTCTACTTACACACCTCTCAAATGCACCACCTAATAGAGCAACCTCCACAGCGTATTTTGACACACCACCTAATAGAGTGACCTCCACAAAATATTTTGACAATTTCAAGTGTTTATTTTGTAGGTCTCGAAATCATAACACGTTATTCATGCAGAAAATCAAAGTTGATTGGACATAGGTAGCCATATTCAAAATTTATATTTTTGTTGAAAAAAATGGATCTAAAGTTCTTCTGGTTAATCAATTGATTTGAATCATGCACTTATCAACATCTGATCTATCCAATTTTTTGCATTAATTATTCACACATTTGGAGATACAAAATGGACGTCTCGGATTCTCAAAATAGGTTGCAGGACCACACGCTTGAGAAGTATGTTCGAAAATGGTGTGTATGTAGCAAGGCTCAATATTAGCACGACTTCACTTATTTACGTATTGCACAATACCTTCAAACTTCATAATTCTTGTAATTCTTTTTGGAAGGAGTATCAATTTTCTTAATGTAACTTCTCTTTTTCCTCGGCTGTATTTATATTGCCCACCATAACGTCTAATAACTGGCTTCATGCCTCTTCACAGGAAGAGTCCTTCGTAGGGTCCGGTGGGTTCTTCTTCACCACTGCTGCCGCCAAATTCAGTTACGCGCCAATACTCAAGGATGGCGCATGGCGTCAGACACCGCCACTTAAGTTCTCCCGGTGTAACCCTCTTGTCGGGGTTTATGACGACCGAGCTGGGTTTTCAAAATTTATTGTTGTTGGGGGTGTTAGGTTTATTGGCGGGTTGGTGGATATAGAGGATAGATTAGCAGTTGAAATATACAATCCCTTTTCGAATTCATGGGACCTCTGCCCGCCTCTGCCTGCTGATTTCCGGTCAGGGAATTCGTCCCAGTGGCTGTCATCAGCCCTTTTCAAAGGAAAATTCTATGTTTTTGGGATTTGCTCATGTTTTGTTTCATCTTTTGATTTGAGTAAACGGTTTTGGAGTGAGGTCCAGACCCTAAGGCCTCCAGGGGTATTGTTTTCGTTCTTGATTTCATGTCAAGACCAGCTTGTTTTGGCTGGATTGAGCAATGCCCCTCGCGGGCCTTCATTTAATCTGTGGAAAGTTGATGAGGAAACAATGGAGTTTAGTGAGATTGCGATAATGCCCCAGGAGTTGCTTTATGGGTTGTTTGACAGTGATGAGGATGATAAGTTGGCTAGCTTGAAATGTGTTGGACTGGGTAACCTCATATATGTGTTCAACGAAGAGCATCACCGGAATTACCCCGCTTGTGTCTGTGAGATTAGTAGTGATTCTGGGAAATGTAGTTGGAGGAGGGTTCCGAATTTGATGGTGCCCGCTAATCGGTTTCATAAGGTTATCAGCTTTTGTTCCACCATTTCGCTTGGGAATATTCTTCAAGGTGAAGGGGAAGAACTCGGTCTGGGGCAGGCTGTTCATTGAGTTTCCAATTTCTCAGGTATTTAGCTTTCATTTCCTTGTTTGATTAATTATTGTCTAGACGTTCTTAAATTCTCTTCTCATTGGGCATATAAATATTAAAGTCCTTTTGCATATATACTGGGCATACTAAAGGTATTTGAATTGATACTTAATTTAAACTTCTGGCATGGTGTCAACTTCCCCGTGGTGATGGGAGAATTTTTGGATTCTAATGATGTGGTGATACACGTACAAGTTGTAGATGTCTTGTATGTGAGAACGTAGTTTTTGAATCTGCAGACTGTAGGATTTGGTAGGGCTGTGTTTTAGTAGTAGGCTGGATTGGTTATTACTGCAAGTCATGTCTATCTGGGAGTAATTTTGGTGCAGAAATATTCTTGTGAACATGTATAGGCTTGGTCCTCGGTTCTGAGGCTGGGGAAAGTGACCATTGAGTTGAACTTGGCTTTGGTCAGCCATCCGTCAATTGTTAGAGGTGATGTCACTAGACCAATTATTTTGCATCATTAATTCCCTAGAAAGCATCCAATTATTGACTACCGGAACTATCTGTGTGGAAAACAGCTATTGTGATCGATTTAGAGTTTTAATTAGTTATTCTAGTCATGAAAAAGTAGGTGAGAATGCAACAGGTTGGGGTTATTGTGCAAGATAGTGCCATTACTATACAAGTTTTTGGAAAAACATGTTCCTCTCTGACTCTTAAAGGAATTGCTTTTAATATTTTTCTATATTCTTGACAAGTCTTGGATAACATGAGTTAAAAGGAAAAGGAAAATTCAAAGCAAGACATTGGATCCGTATACGTCCAAGGTGTGGGCCAGCCCTTTTGCTGTTGAAAGATAAGTTGGTTTTTTTTCTAATTCCACTTTCTTTCTTAAAGGGGATGTCACCTTACCTAATGTATTCTAATTGACCCAGAAACCTCTCTTGTATTTGTTTTCTTCTGCTTTCTGCTCCCATGGTCATAATTTCCCATTTTTTATTTGATTCTCGAATCTATGGTGCTATGGTGCTTCAACAAGTATTTTGACTCTATTTAGAAATTAAAATTTTCTGAAATTCACCCAGTGAAAAAATACAGAAGTATACTCTCCTCAACCTACAAATGTAATTCCTCTATATATAAGGTTTGATACGTATGATTCTAGGATTTCCTTTGTCCTTAATTAGCATCTGACTCAATTGTGAATGACCATCATAGATCGTTAGAGGGATATGATGGGCAGACCCTAATGTTTCCGATGTCTGCTTTTGCGAAAATGCTTTGAAGCTTACCGTCAAAGCCGTTGATAGTATATCCTTTTTTCTTTTGACATCTGCCTTCTCACTGGTTCTCACTTGTTACTTGCTTTCATCTTTTGACTTTGCATTGAAGATTATTACTTCCAAGTTCCACCATGATGTTTGTGTTCTTTTCTATGGCAAAGGACATTTGGTCATCATTAGGTGATGCGAATTGTTTGGGTTCCGAGTCCTTTTTTCTTTTGGAAGAAACCACAAATAAGATTTAGCTCTTTAGGTCTATTCTTTATGATGGCAATCTTTCTTATTTTGTTGAGATTTTAGTTGTCGGCCTCAAAGTGGTTCAGTAAATGGTGTATTGGAAATCTGACATTTGTACACACAATCAAAATAACCCATTCTTCAATTTACACAGAGCGAATTCCTATTTTTGCTAAGGCAATGGAAAACTTGTTGCAATTCCGTGTTAGTAAAATCCCTGCCAACTTTACAACAACCAAACTCAAGTATTCACCCTGCCTCATATTGAATTCTATACAAGGTACTAATTTTTTAATGCTTTGAATGGGAGATCCAAAATATGGTATCTATAGCGAAGCTCAGAACAGTACTCATTTTGCTTGCTGCATCGAACTTTGACACAGTGGTGAAATATCAGAATTATCAGGGCAACTATCTCTCCCTTCATTCAATTTCGCTGGAAAAGCATCTTGAACCTTGTCTCCTCCTGGTTGCATTGCCTCCATAAACACCTCCCAATTTTCAATTTTGTTGGTTTCTTCTTCGTGTAAACACCCCAAATCTTTGAGCATTTCAACACCCAAGAGAGGGAAATTAGTTCTGTGCTTTTTGAGTCCTTTATTTTCGGAACTGAATTTACATTGTAATGAGTTTTCGTTCTGCAATGTTTGTTTTTACAATCCGTGTACTTTCGTACATAGTTACATCCATGTTTTGAATAATGCTAGTACTATAGTTCTACCCGCATAGTAGAACTCTGCGTAGTATAGTTAGTGTTTAGAGTATTATCTTCTGCACATCAGGTCCCAAGCCCGGATAAAGGTGGAGGGTTGTACCTTAGGTTGCTGACAACCTGCATGTAAAAGACCCTTTGTATAGTTATGACATGAATCCAATTATCATTATGGGTTACTCAACATCTAGCTCAATAGAAAAGACAGATTCACGTAGCTGATCTCAATCGATTGGAACTTAGGATTTGCTTGGTTTGATTTGTTTACCTCTCCCCGCATAGTGATTTATGTGTTTATCATTAGATTGAGCTCTATAAATATTTGATTCAGCGTTGATTGTTTGGCAGCAATGACAACACGTACGAGATTGGGAATTATGGCCAATGAAGTTCACAGCGTAGCAGTCGCTGCTTGACTACTTTCTTAGGCATGGTAGGAGACTTGCACAGTTGTATTGTATATGAGGGGTGATCCGTTGGTCTCCCATGTATGGTTATTCTTAAGATGTCTTCTTTTTATTCATCAACGAAAATGGGCAAAGAAAAAACCCTTAAAGTGTACATGAACGGCTCAGATTCAATGTGCAGTGAATTTGAGCCGTTCATGTACATTTTAAGGATCTTTTTTTTGCCCATTTTCTTTACACTTAGCATTTCTCTCCATCAACTTCCATGTTTGGCTTCTGAATTGTTATATTGATTACTATTATGGTTGTTTGTGACTTCGTAAGCAGAGAAATATTGCTTCAATAATATGATGTATTTATTTGACTTTCAGTGAGAAAGGTTAAACCAAGAATTTGTTTTTCTGATGGCGTCTTTGATGAGTTATCAACGGGAAAAGTCCACTTTCACCTCTTGGGATTGTCGCTATGTGCGGATACCACTCTTACGGTTCAAAACTGATCACATAACATACCTGTGGTTTTGAAAATGTGCGGATAGACTCCCTGCCGTCATGTTATTTATCCATATTAACAGACACAATATTAAAAGACTAATATATCCTCATCATGTCCCTTGATTTTTCTTCTTTTTTAAATCTAACAACACCATTTCCTATACCAAAAATTGAATTCAAATCATTGATATTGTAAATTTTGACGAGTACTACATCTATGCCCAAATTCAAGTCAAACAAAAAATGAAAATCTCATGGTCGAATCGATTTTGTTGTAAAATTAAAATTTCAAATTTGAATTTGCTAAAAGTTAGATCACTGGGTTATTGATGCCTGATCGAGATGATTTTTTACAGAGATACTCTACTCTTTATTTAATACATTATGAACGACTCAGATTACATTCTAAAGGCTTGTGAGATACAATTCCGTTAATATGAATGAAAAATATGAAGGCAGGTGGTCTATTCGCACATTTTCAAAACCACAAATAGGTTATGTGGTCAGTTTTGAACCATGAGAGAGATATCCGTACATGGCGATGACCACAAAAGTTGAAAGTGTACTTTGGCCTTATCGATACTGCACTGGACTTCTCTTCCACATCTTTTTCGTTTAGGACAATTTTCTTCTATCTCTTGTGAGATGAAGTATTGCATGACTTCACAGGATTCGTGCACACAAAATGTACACTATAGGACACGTGCACACATGACGCGTGTAAACTGTATACAAGGGGATCGTCTTTCGTTTTGAAGAGACGGTGATCGTCTTACTCTATCCTCCTTGTTGCTTCTCTTTGGGGCGAGGCTTCGGGCAACTTCCAATTTGATTTGCAGTCCAGATCAGTTTTGAATTTTTGTGAACCTCTCTCCCTCGCTAAATGAATTCAGAATCGTTGGTCTTTTCGACCCTAAGAATAGAACGTGCGACAGTCATCGATACCAATATGAACAAATTACATCTGTACACGCGATCTTCGCACTCTCTTTGCCTGCTGCATTCCCTTTGATCGATGCTTAAACTAGGATCATTAAATATGTGATGTGGTAGTTACAAACAGGGAAGAAGTTACTGGAAAATCTAAAAACTGAATCCATTTCTTTAGAAATGAAAAATGGTTACATAGCAGGTTCCAAAAGGATGGAACACCACGCACCAAATATGTAGCTAGATAGACTTGCACGGATTCCTACCCACCAAAATATAGACTTCTTTTTTGGACGGTCCGGCCGGAGTGTCCAAGCCAGTTTACGCACACTTTAACTAATATTTTCCTCGGTTTGTTAAGGAATGTCATCCACGTCGGGACAAGAAAATTCACAAAAAAATTTCTTTTTCGCAGTCTAATCCAAATAATTAGATCCTGATCAATTGTATGGGTAGCAAATTCCTCAGTCAACCGAACTAACCTTGGGGCTAAATACAGACTTTCATCCGAGCAAGACAACGCCCACCGCTCAATATCTCACCATCCGTCTGAGCATTCAATGGTCCAGATTTTAACTCTTCTCTGAAAAAAGAGTTTTTTTAAATTTGAACTATCCAATTTTGAACAGTAAAAATTGAGAGCAGTGGAAGAGCGGTAAATGTAGAGCAGTGGGGTAGACTTTTTGCTTTCATCCCATCACGTAGACGGTCGCTATGTGGATTACCCACCTATTTGCCCAATCCTCACCCTTCGTTTTAACCACGCGCTTCAAATGGAAGTGACTGTTCCTATCTCACAAATTAAACCGACTTTTCGTCGGCCTGAAAGCAGTGGCTAAAATTTCACTTATTCCCTAAACTATCTAATTTCTTGGTATTTATCTTTAATTTGTCCAATTAAAACATATTAAGTCCTCAAACTCTTCAAATCAATATCCATTTAGTCTAATTTTGAATTTCCCAATTCAAATTTATGTACTTAACAATAGCTACTATTCCCTTGCTGGAGTCAGCATTTAGACTCATTATCGTCATTTGATCCGGTGGTTTATATAAAAAATTAACCCTTGAATTGCGTGTTGAATATATATCAGGTGTGTATATATACAAGATGGCAAGCAAAAATTTATCTTTTTTATTTTATAATCCAATTAGGAACGCTATCCTTGATTTAAAAAGAAAAAAAATGAAAAGAATATTGTCCCTAAAAAAATTAAAGGCTTCAAAATCAATGATTTTTTTATGACTGAGTGCCATAAGTTCCGTGATATTTTTTAAAAGCACGTTGGTTGTTGTATAAAAAAAAAAAGCCATGAAATCCAAAATTAGACTAAAAGTTAGCATGGATTTGAAAAGTTTAAGAAATTTTAAAAATAAATTATTAAATTTGATGTGAGGGGTAGAGATAATTATATTTCTAGCAACAAACTCCGAACAAATATAAAATGCATGGATACGGGTTATGCCTTCGGAATGAAAGAGATTTTTGAATTTTCTTTGTCAAAGAACAAGGAAGCAATAACTCAGATCAAATAAGTCAAAATATTCATTACAATATTCTGGTGAATCAATTTCTTTCTCGATTGATTTAGTACTTGATAGATTAAGGACGAATTAGAAAGCAATTATACAGTCGAGGGGGTAAAGTGATATTTGGCCAAAGTAGTGCCGGATGAAAACCCGGCCCGCGTGTCTGTTCACTAATCGCTGCGATATTTCTGCCCCTTAAATCTGGACGAGGGTTTTAGGGTTACTCTCTCTCCAAACTCTCTCTCTCTCTCACTCCTGTTGTTCCCTCCTCATCCTGAAACCCAGAACCATGGATAGGTACCAGAAGGTGGAGAAACCCAGGCCCGAAGTGCCCATAAACGAGAACGAGATCCGAATCACTGCGTCGGGCTTGGTCAGGAACTACCTCACCTATGCCACCACTCTTCTTCAGGTACTCTTACCGTTCGTCCAATCTACTCCTTTATTTTTTGTTAGCTTTAGTCGATCGTACTGTTTTCTCTGGTTCTAGGGTTTTGTTTTTTGTTATTTTGGTGGATTGGTTTTGGTGCTGACTATGTTTTATGTTGGTAGATATGGATTTGATGTGTTTATCAAAACTTGTTTTTATTGTCCTCATTTGATACTGCAGTAATTTGTATGGCCTTGCTTGGTTTATTGTACATGACACGGGTTTTGTTTTGTGTTTTTTCCACTAATTTATTGAGAATTTTTCCAGCGTTGGGTAAAATTATGCAGACAGTTGCGTTGAATTTCTGGGGCAATCAGTTTAGGTTTATAGTTGGAGTGACTGGCTGACATGCAGCGGCTATGATTTGTTAAACTATAGTTCGAGATGTTAATTTTTTTAGGGTAACGTAAATTTTATTAAGCTACCATTACAGGAGCAAGGGGGCAGTTCAAGATGTTAATATTGGGTTCACATGTTCCTAGTTATTATTTTATATTTTGGTTTCCATGACGGTGATGGATTGCTGTAAAGGTTTGGGAAAATGACAGCCGAGGACGTGTTTTGATAATTAATACCCGCCAAGGACATTTTCAGCATTAACAAATGTTCTTAGTTTGTCCTTGGCGGGTATTAATTATCAAAACACGACCTGAGCCGTCATTTTCCCTAAAGGTTTGATGAACTTATTCATCTATCCATTGGTTGTTTTTGCCCTGTTGTGATCTGTTTAGTTTCCGTGTGTGTTTTGGGTTCATGAGGCTTACTGGTGTTGTGATGGCTTCAAGTTCTCCACATGCTCTAGACCTTTAGTTTTTGACTTGTATTCTGAGGTGGTCATGTAACTTATAGTTTATCTTTCTATTTTTCGCATTGTGCGTAGTATTGGTATTTCAGTTGAAACCATGTAGGCTTGGCTAGAAATTTTTGAGGTTCTTGGTTCCTAGTTTAGACATTTAGTTCATATACGAGCATTTGCAGGCTGCAGCGGTCATGAAATTTGGAGTTCTACACTAGTGCATCACTACATCTGACTTTCTGCTCGTTTTGTGAGATACAACGCATAATCTGTCTAAATTTGTATTATATTCCAAAATTAAGGGGCTCTATATTCGGCTTTTGTAGGGGCTTACCATTTATTTGGCTCCTTCATCTCCTCTAGGCTTGATGTGAAGGAGCTCAACTGAATAGGTGCATGTTTTTATGGACTTAAATGAACCAAAGTAGGACAACTTTAGTTGTTTCTGGTCTAAAATCAAGCCTATTGGGCTAATGTTTATGCTTTACGCTAAAGCATGCTGAACATATGGAATTAGTATGTGCATATCCTGTCTTGGTCCATTATGTGCGATTTGGAATGAAAAATGGACTCTAGCTCATGGCTTTGTTTGGCACCATTTGGTAATTTCGCTTCATTATTAGGTTGCATCATGGATTTGCAGAACTTTTTCGTAGACAAGCTGTTTTGTGTTGAAAGCAAATGAGATACTTGATGAACAATTATGGTGCACAGTCCGAGTAGGTGACTTTACCTTAGGATCCCTTATGGAACAGCTCTCTTAGTTGATTAATGTGCAACATGATTAGACATGAGTGATCTGATCTGGGTGTTGGGTTGAAAACTGAATGAAATTAAATGTAGATTATTGTAGATCCTTGTGGGGTGTGAAATTGCACTGACTCGCAATATGATATACTTAAAAAGTTAGGATTAGCTCAAACGTGGCCTGCGTGCATTATGTAAAGTTTGTCCACCTATCCTCTGTACCTCCGGCTCGTTGATTATGTCCAGATGTTGGTGACTGGGGGTCTTTAATATTGCCCAACATATTTGTATTGCCACGGCAAATTGATCTTGTATTCATAAAAAATGATGCAATTTTTCTATGCCTCAAGTCAATTGAGTAGTCTTTCTTATCTTATACTTACATCCGTTATGTGGTTCTTTTTTCATATATATCGGGAATCATCTCTGATTAAGGAAGAAATTTATTATCTTGTATGTAGGAAAGACGTGGAAGAGAGATTGTCCTAAAGGCAATGGGAAATGCAATTAGCAAGACAGTAGCCATTGCAGAGATTATAAAGGTTTGTTCACCTACATTTGGTCAATTATGTTTTCTTTCTTTTGGATCTCCATATACAAATCAACGGAGTCTTATTCCTGAAACAGAGGAGAATCCCCCAGTTGCATCAAGATACTACCATCAGTTCAGTAAAGATCACTGATGTATATGAACCCATTGAAGAGGGTCTTTCAACGTAAGTTTTTCTATTCTTCTTCAACATCTCTAGGTTAGTGTATTGAAGCTACATGTCTAATGTTAGGTTACCATTGTTTTCTAACGCAGTGTGGAGCAGACTCGTCAGGTCTCAATGATTTCGATTACCTTGTCATTTAAGGAGCTAAACAAGAACTCTCCAGGGTAAATTTCAGTTCTAAGCTTATGATTCTGTTTGGGAAGCTTGGACATTATGCCTGAATACAAATACTAGACACGATTGTGGCTCTCGCAGAAAACTTTGCTTGATTCAGGAGATCTGGAAATACCTATTTAAACTCCTCTGCTTCTAGCTTCCATTTATTTTGCTTTTCTTGTTGTAACGAGTCTAATGACCCACCTATGATTTTTGAATTTTACCTACCCATGGTTTCCTCATCTCTCTCTCTCTCTCTCTCTCTCTCTCTCAAAATATGTTTCATTCAACTGCTAAATAAATCTGTTTCTTTCCTGGTTCTTCGACTCGAATCTGGCTGAGTGGAAATATGTGTTCATAGGTACCAAGCTCCAACACATGCAGATCAACGACGGCCACAAAATAATTATCAGCAGCAGCAACAACAGCAGCAGCCTAGACAAGCACGTGAACCGTATAATGCTGTTAATGAAGGTTTGGGCAACAACCAATAGCAAATATGAATACTTGTTAAATTGCAATTATAAAGTTATTGAAATGCTATTGTACATGTGATTTAGATTCGTATGGTCGAGGGCGAGGCCGTGGTAGAGGGAGAGGACGGGGTTGGAACAGGGGTGGATATGGAAACTACCAAGGTGGAAATTACCAAGGTATTGGCTCCTGAAGATCAATCTGTTTGTATTTAAATGTATCTTGACTTTCCTGTATAATCCTTAATGTTTTGCTGCATTACCTTATTTCTAGAAAATGGCGGTTATTCAAACTGGGGCCGAGGTGGTGGTCGTGGATATGGCAACTATTACCCAAGTGAAAATTACCAAGGTAGTGGCTCTTGGAGTTATGTTTTGCCATACTGGAAATTTAACAAATTCTATAGATTTTCATATAAATTATGAAGTCATTGCCTATCCTACATATTCACTGCATTCTCTTTATGTCAGAAAATGGCGAACATTCAAACTTTGGCCGAGGTGGTGGGCGTGGCAGAAGTTGGGGCTACCGTGGTTAGTATAATAAATGGTTTTACTTGCAATCTTGCATGCATAATGTTTCAGTGTGACATTATTTATAGAACCCAGAACTGGCCTAGTTTTCAGGCTATAATACCAGTTCTCTTTTGACAGCTCAAGTCTTCTGTTAGTGCAAATTTGTGTCTGTGTTTTGGTAAATCTATTGGGTTTTGACAGCTTAAAAACCTTTATTTTTTGGCAGGTCCTCGGTATGACACAGGTAGAGGCGGAGGTGGGTATGACTCAGGTAGAGGCGGTGGCGGGGGAGGTGGGTATGACACAGGTAGAGGCGGGGGAGGTGGGTATGACTCAGGTAGAGGCGGTGGCGGGGGAGGTGGGTATGACACAGGTAGAGGCGGGGGAGGTGGGTATGACTCAGGTAGAGGCGGTGGCGGGGGAGGTGGGTATGACACAGGTAGAGGTGGGGGAGGTGGGTATGACACAAGCAGAGGCGGAGGCGAGGGAGGTGGTTATGACACAGGCAGAGGCGGGGGCGGGGGAGGTGGGTATGACACAGGTAGAGGCGGGGGAGGCGGCAGAGGATATGGCCGTGGCCGTGGACGTGGACGGATGGGCGGCCGCCCGAGGGGTGGTGGAAACCAAGCATAATGGGGAATGGGTGTGTCTTGCTCTAGCTAAATGTTTGCCATGGTTTTGCAGTTGCTATATTGTCCAAAGTCTGTTTGGAAATTCTGGAATTGTGGCTTATTATGTTCTTCAGGGTTTTCAAGCATTTGATTTGTTCTTTTTCATAGGGTTATGAATGTGGGCAAGGCGTGTTTAACTCTGTTGCTTTTTTTTATTTTAGCCAAAGAGCAAGTAGCCGGTTTCTGATTGCTGTTCAGTTCACTGCCCAAGTATGCTATTGTATTTATTCAAATTTCTTAATTTTTGGTCCATATCTAGCTGTTCGGTTCACTGCCCAAGCTCCTTTTGTTTGAGCGTATACATAACAATGTTGCCTTTCACATCCTCCCAGACCTTAAGTGAGAGGAATACAGATCACAGAAGAGAGAGAAATACACTCTACTTTGTTAAGAACAACTTTGAGCTTTATCAAGGTATATATGAATGTCTAAATCTTTACAACATGAATTTAGCTTAAGCCCTAAATAATTGTAGAAAATCTCTCTTTTTCAGCTTATACTGCAAGCAGTAACTAACGCCAAACACTTGCAGGCTCTAAAATAATTTAAGTTGAGCACCAGTTTGTTTACAATCGAGAGCGTTCGGGTCAGCTTATGTATATGATGTACCTAGACTAATGTCGTGGGATTAATCTCACTGCCCGCTAGCCAAGGTCTAGTTAAAGTCATAGTAAAGGTTTAGATAGTTGATCATATTAGAGTTGATAACACTTAGAAAGTTTCGAACCTAAAATCTAGGAGGGAGCAAACCCAATGTCTTGGGCCTTTGATCCTAAGGAGTTGCACCAATATAAATAAGCACACATTTGGACTATGGGAAATGATTCACTTTTTTTATCTATTAGCACTCCTTTTTGTTTTATTCATGTGAAAGTACCAAATTATCATTCATATGAAAAAAGTGATTCAAGAAATAAAGGTAATTTAGTAATTTCACATGAATAAAAGACAAACGAATGAGTGCCAATGGATAAAAGGGGAGTGTGAAAATCATTTCCCAAAGACTATAGACTATTGGTGTAATGAATTTGTTTGAACCTATATCTGAATTTGGTTGTTTAAAAGGCTAGGTTCATCCCTACGGATCTAGATCCTCTATAAGGATCCCTTGTGAGGCTTTTACTGTGGGTTTGACAACACACCGGTGAGGAGATCTAATGGTTCACAACAACCTTCTTTATTTCTAAAGCAAAACGGCGATGTTTTAAAGGATAAAAGTGTAACGAAGAGTAAAGCTACAAACGGCTATTTCTTCTTCCGTTTCTTTCTTTTGCTCAACGTTTCTTCTTCTTTGTTACCTCAAACTTGACATTATCAAACTTAAGGTCTTGTTTGGATCAACAACTCAAGGTCTAGCTTGGATAAATAAGTTAATTGGCTTAATTTTTTTTTCTTTATTCAATCTTTTTTGCATTTGTTAGTTTCGTGTCAAATATTTGTGTCTAATGGAGTAGGCAAAGAGAATTGACATTTAAAAGTTCATTAATATTAAATAAACCAGTTAGCTAGGAGCCTCCATCCACTATGTAGATTATAGACACAATTCCTCCAACATCCAACCCAAAAATGGAACTGTGTCTCCCTATTATAGATCATATGTTCAAGGGGGAAAATAGAAAAAGAAATACTAAGAGCCAAGGGCAATTCCAAAGATACATGATTTAATTCTTGTCCAGCACACAGGTCAAGAGTTCAATGAAGGCCAAAGAAGAACTATGTGTGGCATTGACCCAGGGGTGGACCCATTAATGGGCAAGGGAAGTCAAGTGACCCCCCTAAGTTGGAAAACCCAGCAGAGGAATACTTCAATTTTCGGACATTTTTGATAATTTTGCCCCATAGGCTTTTGAACTTGTAGTTGTTGCCCCAAAGATAATAGAATTGCCTCATAAGAGTTCTATATCCTTTGGCTCTTGTCCCATAAGTAAAATAATTGTCCAGATTTTTTAGGTATCTCTCTCTCTCTCAACAAGAAAGATCGACGGGGGCAAAAGGATTGCGTGCGACTTCTTTTAGGAGAAGTTATTCCATGCTCCTGAGTTAGGTTGAACACGAATCTGAACCACATATTTATATGGATTTTACACACTTGAGAGTGGACATCATACATTTGTGTGATCCAAGTTTGTGCTCAATCATATTCCAGGGGCATTAATTAATTTCTTTTTCTCTTGTATGTATTTTTGGAAGAAAATGATTATCATCCTCTCTTTTTTTATAAAGGCACTCCATTTTTTTTTTATCTTTTAGTGTGAACTTTGTGTAGTTTTCATTAAAAGACAATAAAAGGAGTGGACATATTAAAAATATATATATGAGTGCAAAAATCATTACTCATTTGGAATTTTAATTTTAAGGTATAAATAGATATCGTTTTGAGAAATTTTATAGATAGATAATTCACTTAACCACTTCTTGTATGGCATTTCAGTGCATGTAATTTTTGTAAGTATATTGTAAATGAACTATATAAGATCAATAGATGTCTTCTTAAATCTTTTTTGTACGTTGGTTTAAGGTTTAGGGTAGGTAATTGACCCCACTGTCAATAAATTCTGGGTCCGCCACTGCATTGACCCATACTGTGACAACAGATATGGGAGCATATTTGGAGGCATTTGTAAACCCTGAAAATTTGGAGGCCATTGTAAAAACTGAAATTGAAACACATCAATATTACCGGTGAATGTGATTACATAAATTGTACCAAGCTATAGTCAAGATCTCAAGAAATCTTTCAAATCCAAATTGAAACTAGCTCTCACCAAGTTGAGTGCTCTTCATCCCAGCACGCAGACCATGCCGACCTAACATATGTCGACCTTGCCCATTTTTTTACGCAATGCAAAAGTCTGATGCAACCTGCAGGTATTATTGTCACGAACATCTAATAACATAACATTCCAAGCCGTAAGAAACTCGTACTCCTCCTCATATTCGTTCATAAACTTTCCCAAAGCATTGTGCATGATCACTTCCGATCCTCCAGGACCACCAGGACGAAAATGCTTTTTAAATGCTTGAGAATGCATTATGAGCCGAACCCCATACCCATTTTCGGTTTCCATTGTATTCCTTCACTGTCATCCTCACCCATTTCAATCTCATTTTCTACATCATTCATCCGCGATCAAATCAACTGTGCAATCTACAAAAAGCACATTAAAAATGGTTAAGAGCAATATATATATATATATAGACACACACACATCCCAACCTGTAGGATAACTTAAAAAAAAAAAACTCAATAATGTAACTACTCTTAAACTAAACAATATGTAGAGCCAGGGACGGAACTAGGATTTCATAAACGCGGGGGCCGAACTAGGAACAATAAGATTTTAAAATTTCAAGGTTTGAGAATCTAATGGTTTATTTGGTTTAGGTTTTGAGCAAGGTTTTTTTTTAGTAATGAGTGGAAAAATATAGAAAGAGAAATGAGATTAATTAAGAAAGGAAAAACTTATGGGAGACCGTGTGCTGAGAGAAATTGGGTTTTGGAACCAAAAACAAACACATTCTAATAAGTGTTTTTAACCACAAAAAAAAAACTAATTTTAATATTAAAATTTAGAGAGAAAAAAAATTTCCGAAAACGACGCGGAGGCCGTGGCCCCCATATGCCGATACATGGATCCGTCTTTGTGCAGAGCAATACCTGTTATATACTATTAAAAGCATCAAAAAAACTCACCGAATATAATATTATTGAACCTCACATGCACACAAATCAAGTAATGGTTGCAAAAATTCAAAATCCTAACATTTAGATCTCAATAAACTATCAGAAAGGAGATGGGGAGGAGAAGAAAAAAAAGTAATGTGGGATGGTTAGATCGACCTCTAAGCTCGTTACCGTCGGCAATGGCCTAAGGAGGAGGTGATTGTTCAGCCTTGGAAGAGTTGGTGAGAACTGAGAAGGATTTTTTTGCTTTGCTATCGACGAAACGGAGAAGAAGAAACGTTGAGCAAAAGAAAGAAACGGAAGAATAAACGGCCATTTGTGGCTTTACTTTCCGTTACACTTTGATCCTCTAAATCGGCGTTGTTTTGCTTTAGAAATAAAATGACGGTTGTGGACCATTAAATCTCCTCATTAATGTGTTGTCAAGCCCACACCAAAAATCTCACAAGATCCTGATGGGGAATCCGAATCCCCTTGAGAGTCCATGCGATTTTATATTAAAAAAATGAGGAAATGGGGCAAATTAAGAAGTAACGTGGGATCAAACGGTCAATAGGCCAAGATTAGTTGACTTGGGTGAGAAGATCGAGCATGTAATCTGGGCCCACTTAATAACTTTGATGAGATAGTTTATGTCGAAAATGTTAAGATACATAACAAGTATTCATGGATTGGTCCATGAAAGGGCAATGAACGATTCAGATTCACGTACATTACTGTAAATTTAAGCTGTTCATTATCCTTTCATGGATACTTTTCATGTATTGTATCAAATCCCAATTTATATGTAATCATTCTAGCACCACAAATACTTACACACACATACACTCTCCTTGAGTGTGTGCGGAACCCATAGTAAATGTGAGTGCTATTGCGTATGTGTTCGTAATACTGCTAACACCTTTTATCATACAACAATGCTACTCACATTATTTAGGTGGTGTTTTCACTAACAAAAAAAATACGAAAAACTTAATACTCCTACATTTTACCATCTCGTTTTTATTAACAAAAAAGTTTCAGCATTTTACCATCTCGTTTTCACTAACAAAAAAGTTGTCAACAAATTTTTTTTTTTTGCTACAATAACTTTACTCACAAACTCAGCAACAACTTATTCACTGCTGAAAACAACTTGAAAATTTTCAACCTCGTTACTGAAAACACCTGACAACTTCTCAACCACAAATAAAAATCTATAAATTTTTCACCGCCGGAAACACCCCGACAGTGTGAATTTGAGTAGCATTATTTTTTATCACATACGGGTCGGAGCCGTGGGTCAAATTTGCAAATTTGAGTAGCATTCATAATATTTTAATTCGTATCGTAACTTTTATGCTAAAAATTCGTAATTTTTTTATCAATATGATTCGTAACTTTTTAGCAATAGATTCATAATATTTTAGGAATTATTACATTTTGGTGTGTTTCAATAAGGGTTTATATGATACACACCCAAATAAGGAGTATGTATTGTATCACTTTCCCAAAAAGTAACCCTGAATGTGGACGGAAGTTTAGCCCATATTCATTACTCTCTTTCATTTCTTGCATGTACTTTGATGACCACTTTTCTCTCTCTCTCTCTCTCTCTCTCTCTCTCTAAAATCATATTCCAGGTCGAGTGAGTAAGAGAGAGAATGGAAGGGAGTTCAGATAAGAGGTTGGGGAAGATGGAGAAGGATATGTTTCATATAATTCATAAGGTTCCATCTGGTGATGGTCCTTTTGTTAAGGCCAAACAAGCACAGGTTTGTTCTCCCAAAGCTTCTCTCATTCTTCATTCTAGTTATTGGTTCTACGAATTTTGAATTTGTAAAGAGGAATAAATACGACTTGAGTAAGGCCGATAACGAACCAAGCTACTCGAGTTCTCTCATAAAAGCTCGTATTTCTATAACTCCTCTCTTTCTTCATAGTTATTCGTTTTTAAGGTTGCATTAATTAGGGTTTTTCAAATTATTAATTGAGAAATAAACATGACTTAAAGCAGGGTTGATAAACGATCCAAACTGCTTAAATTTGCTCATAAAACACTCGTTCAAGACTAATTAGTCATATAAACAGCCAAGGTTAATTTTTTTTTGAATCTCGTTAAGCCTTTCGTATAAAATTTAAACAAACTGTTACCTATTTCATTGGATTTATGATGTAAGAAAAATTCAAAGTACTTGAGATCAATCCGAAATCTGCTCAATTAAAGCTCCATCGAGATCGATTTACCTAATAAACCAAATAAGCATCAACAAATTTTTTAAGCTCAATAAATATTAAAACGAAGCTTGAACAATTAATGATTAATTGGCTCAATCAACTCGTTTATCAACCCTAGACCTTGGAGAGTTATAAAGAGTGATTCTTGCAGTGAGGTCTAGGTCTACATACCTTGGGACTCACCCTTAGCAAATAGGGTGAGTCCCACAGTCTAAACACACTCGCTCAAAAGAGAAGTTACTTAACAGCAAGACTGTTCTCATCGCTCAACATTTCACCGTCCGTCTCTGCAATCAATTGTTTGGATTTAAAAAAAAAAAAAAACTATTCTCCAGGGAAAGTTTTAACTCTTCCCTATAAAAGTTTTTTGAAATTCGGATCATCCAAAACACTTTTGAACGGTGAGATTGAGAGGGGGGGAGAACAGCGAATGTTTAGCGGTGGGTGTAGACTTTTTTATATTCTTAAATGAGATTAAATTCTTTACACCGCCGGTGTAAACATTTGTTTTCTCCAAATTAATTATATTGCGACACATCGTCAAAACAATAGTCCCAATTATTTGAACATGGTGACGTGACGCAATGTAATTTGATTTGAAGGAAACAAATATTTACACCGGAGGTATAAAGAATATAAATCTCTTCTTAAATAGGGTACACACGCTTTAAATGAATGTAGTAATTTTTAACTTGGTGTGAGAATTGATGATCAGCTGGTGGAAAAGGATTTAGAAGGAGCAGTGGTTTGGTTTTGGAAGGCAATAAATGAAGGAGACAGAGTAGATAGTGCCCTTAAGGACATGGCAGTGGTGATGAAGCAACTGGACAGAGCTGATGAGGCCATTGAAGCTATCAAGTCTTTTAGGGGTCGTTGCTCCAAACAAGCACAAAACTCACTAGACAATGTCCTCCTCGACTTATACAAGGTACTTGTTTTCGAATTTCGTATTAAAACTGCAATATTGATCAAGTTTGAGTGGCTTAGAAAACCAATGTGATACGAACTCTAATAAACGAGTAATAAAGCGATACTCTCAGAATACCTTGTAGCGTTATTCACTTGGTGCTCTCGGCAAATCACATATATGGTGAAAAATTTACCAGGTATTGGGTGAATGAGAGACAAAAAAGTGTCCCATATTTTGTCTTGCCAATTTTTAGTTGCTGGAGACATCATGTGATGATGCTATGTGGTACTTCGGGAGTACCTAATAATTTTTTCAAACAAATATAGGAGTACATACATACGTCACAGTTCACACGTGTGTATACATGCTAGGGGTGGGCATCGTGTCATCTCGTATGTGTTCGTGTCAAAATTCTCTCAACTCTAATCCGACCTGTTTAGCTTTTCGTGTTATATTCGTGTTCTGTATCAGAAATAGCTGACCCCTAACCCGCTAACTTCGTGTTGGGTTTGTGTCGTATTCTCGTGTTGTGTCGGAAATTCTCACCCCTAATACATGCTTGCTGCACTCTTTTGAGATGGGACAGACTCACAAAGGATTAATATGTTTTCACGAATATTGCAGAAAAGTGGTGAAGTAGATGAACAAATAGCATTGTTAAAGCACAAGCTAAGGTTGATATACGAAGGAGAAGCCTTCAATGGAAAGCCAACAAAGAAAGCTCGTTCACATGGCAAGAAGTTTGACGTCTCCATCAAACAAGAAACCTCCAGACTTCTGGTATATAACTTCCTTTCATATGTGATTTTCGATCCTCTCATTTGATTATCAGATCATGAATAGAATGGAACTCGCGACGGACTCGTTTTGATAATTCAATTTGTTGATTTGTTCATTTTTTTTGATAGTCTGGACGTACGAATCACATTTGTCTTGAGAGAAATGGATGAACAGAAGTACAAAGGTTCATTTCGGATAATCTTTTTCTCATGGGATAAATATGATTCTGTGAGATACTTACCAATCTACTACTATTAACCTGATATTTTACATTGATGATACATTTATATATGTGTGTGTGTGTGCATATTATGAATTCAAATGGCTTGCTATAAGTACCCCACAAGTATGGACACTACAACTGTTAGTTTGTTTTGTGCTTATTCAAGTTAACCGGTAGATATACTTGCGCTGTTGTTTTTTTGTAGTTAGAATTTTGCGAATGAGGCATTGGCCTTCAAGAGGTTAGAGAGACAAAACTGATGAGCCGTGCCTTCGGGCACGGGCATGCACTAGTATATATATATATATATAATATAAAGAAGGATTGATTGGGATCATCAAATTATGAGTTTCATTTCTCCTCACGTGAGGATCACACACAGATATCGCAAAGGATCCCAATTGGCCAATTCCCTCTGATTTTCCAAGATTATAGGCTCTGGTCACAACCATTTGTGGATATGATGTGAAAAGACAAGGTTTACACCCAATTTATGTCTCTCAGGTCCAAGAATGATTTTGTTCACCCTCGTTCTAATTGGTGAAAATTATGTGAATTCCACCACAAACTAATCACCGTATTTTCTAATCGTGTATTTATCATAGACCTCACACGATTTCCATCAATTGAAGTGAGGGTAAACAAGTAGAGACAAACTAGGTGTAGCTTTTATTGTTTTAGTTACCATTAGTAGTTATTACGTCCCCTCTCTCCTATTCTTGAGAAATTATTGGTTGCAAATCGGGTACCACGTGGTACCCAACGCGCACATCCGGAACATCTAAAAATGCAACCGACGGCTCGGATTGAAAGCCGAACATACATATATATATATATATATATATATATATATATATATATATATATTAAAAGGAAAGGAAAAGTGTGTTTCAATCAGGACCATTAGTTGCATTTTTAGATGGCTCGGATGTGCGCGAAAGGTATCACGTCAGCCGTACCGTATTTGGCATATTTGCAAATATCCCAATTCTTGGGTGCATTTTTAATCTTGTAACTTTGAAGAGACCGATTGCAGTGCTGACTGTGGCAGGGAAACTTGGGCTGGGCCTATATCCAGAAAACCAATTACATGGCAGCGGAAATGGTCTACAAGAAAGCCCAAGCGATCGACCCGGACACGAACAAGGCCTGCAACCTGGCCCTCTGCCTCATCAAGCAGGCCCGGTTCGACGACGCATGTTCCGTTCTCGAGGATGTGTTGCAGGGCAGGCTTCCGGGCTCGGATGATCCAAGGTCCAGGACTCGAGCCGAGGAGTTGTTATCGGAAATGGGATCACGGTGGCGTCCACCGTTGTTGCCGGATGGACCGGTCCTCGACATGGATACTGATTTGGTTGATGGGCTTGAGCGTTTGATGAATGACGACTGAGCTCCTTTGGGATACATAAAAAAGGCTTCCAATCTTTGAAGAAAGATCTCACCCTTTGGATATCAGTTAGAATTTTCTTAGGTGATTTTCGCACCGGACCGGAAAGTCGTGAAGATAGGCAGCGAAAAACAATGGGTAAATGGGTGTGTAACAATATGTGTACATAACATAAGGTTAAAACAGATGTTTATATAACGGTATAAATAAATAAGTCGAGTAGCAAGTTGTTCAAAATTGGTTTCAAAATGTTAATGATTCTGATCGAGGAATGTCGAAATTTGGCTCAGTGAGCGTTGGAGACGATTTTAACAGGACTGAAATTGAGTCGATCACGAGCCAAGTTGAATAAGTAGCTTTTTAACACACAAAAATACGTGTTAGACCAAGAGGGTTGGGATTCTTGGGAAGCAGTGGAAGAGAGCAAATGTGGTGTTGTATTATCTGTTGTTGCTTGGTTTGGATATGAAAATCGACGAGTGATTGCAAGCAGGGACGGAATCAGGATTTTTTATTCGAGGAGACCGGTCACAACATGAACAATAAAATTTTGAAATTTCAATGTTTAAGAATATAAAATATCTGAATGACAACAAAATGCCTATTACAAAATAAAATATTATCGAGGTGATCTTTACAAACCAAAAACACGTGATCCTTACAAACCAAAAACAACTAAATTATAGGTGAAAAAATAAAACTTTTCCAATATGTTATACCCCAAGCATGTATCAAAATGGAATTTAATGACACATTAGATCAAAAAGTCATCCATAATTGAGTTGGAACTAATTGTTCAGCAATTTCCTTCTCATTAAATATAACCAAAGCATTTGTGAGAAACTCGTCCTCCATTCGAAACATGTACGTGTTCTGACAATATTTAGTTGAAAATGTCATTTCTATCCACTAATTTTATTTACTGGGAGGCCACCATGTATAATTTTGATATTTAAAAAAAAAAACTTGAATAATTATAAAAATTCGAAACCACATGGGGGCCGTGGCCTCCGTATGCCGTAGTATGGATCCGTCTCTGATTGCAAGTGCAATCACTAAGAGAGTACAATCACAAAGAAGGGAGATGATCAAAAGACAAACAAAAAAATATTACTACACAAGTTTGAAAATACATTGCAGGCGACTTCCTTTTATAGAGAAATGAGAAGCAAGGAATTTAGAAAAGTGAAAGCATACAAGCATAATGATGTCACATGGCTACATAGACATATTCCCTACATGGATTCCCTTGGATATATGCCTTATAGGCATATATTACATTATTACTGTACAATTTACAACGAACAAACAATTTTACCATTTCCTATAGAAAAGAATGACTGAAAGTAAGGCAACAAGTATTCTTGTACATCACCAAAAAAAAAAAAAAAACAAGTATTCTTGTCACTTTACTTTATCTTTATTTCACTTCACACTTACTGATATGCACGGACTGAAACGGGAACACCCAACAACTACGACAGGGAAGGGGAGCAGAGGCTTTTATCCGGCGTATACGCCGCTATGCGGTGGACGGGAATGGAACCAAGATATTACTTTGAGTCGGACCGACCACCACTGGATGAGGGACTCGCTGAACAGAAGAAGCCTCACTCAATGAACGGGGGTATGGTAAGACAAAATTTCCGGTAACGATGGACGCATTCACGACAAAGATTCGAACAAAACACCGCTCCCTCTGTCTGGTTCCCGGGAACCCTCAGAATGCTAACAAAGATTGGAATAAAAACCTTTTCCGAATTGAATTTGGAATAAGCTAGCTCGAAGTTGGAGTTTCTTCGTCTTACGTAAGACGAGTTGTGAATCATGGAATGAGGAAGCGGAACTCACTCCAAGTGGAAGGGTTAGAGGCGCTCCGAGAAAAGCCTCCCCTCAGTCCGGTAGATGTCAAGAAGGCTGTCTCTCTCTTCCCCCAACTTAAGATTGACCATGACGCCCAAGAGCTGTGTTACGTATACAGATGTAGGATAACCCGACGGGGATGGTACGGCATTTGCAATGGATTCGGCATTGTTCCGGCTTTGACCTCCGACCTACGACGGAAAGAGGCACGTATGGCGCATGGTGCACACCATGATTCTCCCCATCCACCTTGAGCGGAATGATGAATCCGACACCAGAGCTAACTTTTTGCGGCTTTTCTTGTTTTGTGCGCAATTTGTATTTGATTTATTCAATAACGTGAATCCTCCACAATGCACATGAAGTCATGAACCTCACATTTATCACACAGCCAAAGACATATCTGTGTTCGAATCTATGCCGAGACATTTGCGTAAAATCTTAAAAGGGCAATAATTGGCTGAATGATGAACTTGTGGAGGGTTTCACAAATGAAAAAGCTAATCAATTTCTATTTCGGTTTCCCTTCCATTTCCCCCTTCCTTTTTCGTTTCTGGGAAGTCCCTTAAATATCCCAATGATATTAAACACAGCACACAGGTTGTACAAGTACCTCCTAGTCTAGCCAACATGTTCAGCAAGGCTAAGAACTTAGAATAACCACGACTCGTGCAAAGGCAAATCGACCCTCAGTAATAACACACTCTCATTTTCCCAACAATGGACATTCGGCTCAGAGTACTATAAATCCACCATCTTCACTATCAATTTTACCAGGTATGAATGAACAAAAGACACTATCAATTTTACCAGGTATGAATGAACAAAAGAAGAGGTACATGGGCAAGAGACATCCACACATCAAAAGACAATTTACTAGTACCAGAAGAATAGAAGAATTCAGAATCCCAAACTCTACACTGGTCTTACAATACGAAATGTACCATCAAAAAATTACAAGTAAACAACACCAAAAGGATATCAAACTGGTAGAACACCGTTAATTTGCTAATAATATGATCCTAATTAACGCAAGTGTAACACACCATACACTACTTACATTTGCCGCCACCACAGATGGATAACACTATGATCAGTATTAAGGCAACAAGGATACCAAGAACTATAAGCTTTATCTTCATATTCTGAAACCACATCTTCCTCCTCATTTGGGTACCCTGAGTCCTGAAGTCTTGTGCCTGCATTGCAACATATTACCAATAAGGCTCTAAAAAAATGCAGCACTTCTAATTCTACCGCACTACATTTACTGATGAAAGGAGAACATTAAGGCCGTTAAGATCACTTGGAATCTAAAGAACCGAATTTAGCAGCTCCAGACCTATGAGTTTGCGACCCAAAAACCCAAGCACTCATCTGGAAATTTTGAAAATTCAAATAGGAGTAAACTAAACCCTACTGAACATAGCCTATTCTCCCTCTGTTTCATATCATTACATCCTTCCTGTCTTAAGTGATACTGCTATATGCAATGTCATGGCCAATTGCCATCACAACAAACCAAAAAAATCAGGAACAAATCCATTCAATATAACCACTAAGCTAGATTTACAGAACACTACTCAAAGCTCAAGAAGTTATGTATAGCATCCACTGACCTGAGAGCGAAGGTTTTCTGTTTTATCTACTAGAAGCTCAATCTTCTCTCCACGATCAAGAACCTGCAAAATCACATACTTCCTTAATACCACAGGCCATCTCTCAACTTTCAGACTTCTTATAATCCAGTTCCCCAAGAATAAAACTTTCACGTGATGAATATCATAGAGCCAAATCGGTTGGCAGTAGCATTTGCACGACCAGAAGGCCTTAGTTTTTCCTCACCTTCTCAATATTTTCCATCATCACTCCTTTGACTTCTGAAACCTGAGCCTTCACTTTTGCAAGCTTGCTGATCTCCTCTGGATGATCCACACAGTACTGCATCTGCTCCTTAAGTTTGGGCCTACATTGCAAGATTTAAGTTATAGAGATCACCAGGAAAAAAATACAGCATAAATGAGGAAGACGATTACCCAAACTCCCTATTCAGGCTATTAGCAGCAGCTGTTGCAGCTTTTCCACCACCATATCTCTTGGTAAAATCTTCTTTAATTCGCTCAAGAAATGCCATTGGGATCTGTCTGCCAGCAGATTCCACGGCAACAACACAATAAGCTGCAAAGTTTGACAGACAAATTTAGTAACCCAATTGAGCAGAAAGACACACTAAGCATCTCCAATGTCTATGGGGAAGCACGGAGAACTAAGAATTTTAGACAAGTCTAATCCTGATCTGAAAAGTAAGACCAGTTAACAGATATAGACATAGCATACACCATGTAATCAATTCACAGAACAGCTTAGTTTTGTTTACTCTGACATAGATATTTGGAGTACAGAATGATCGGGTGATTTCAAATTGACACCAATGATGCCATAATAGAAAGTTTGACATTGCGATTAGCAACTAAAAATACTACACAAAAAGAAACATGCAGAAATTCTACCATAAAAGATTCAACTTGCGACCTCTCACTTAAAGAAAATTACTGTGTCGAAGCCAGGATAAACCACAAACTTGTAAATACACTGGGAAATATGACCAATATAACAGTGAAATACAACGAATCCAAAAGTAGCAAATATGTGGAGTTATTAACATTAGCCAATCTTGTACTTCAACAAGATTACGACAGATACTCCCCCATTGCAATACGTCCATTAAAGCCATCTGCAGCTCATTTACTAAAGTTAAAACACAACTCTCACTAAATCAATCCTAGATGACATAACGGGGTCATATCGACATATAAGGATAATAAAAACCACATTATGAGCAGGGGAGAAAAGTGAATAAAAGGTCTTGTTTCCATAAAATAAAAATACACAGAAACAATCTCCACCCACAATTAACTGACAGAAAATAATTGACTACAAGAATAAAATAGCCAAATATCATCGCAACACCAAAACATTTGCAACAACTAAAGTTTGAAACACCATATCCTAGGTGGATAAGTCATAAGTTATAACAAACATGCCGAGAAATCACGACATGCTTACACTACTATAATAATAACACTTGGAAAAGCATTCAAGCCACCAGGCCTCAGGTGCCTAAAAGTATATCCATTGCAAGTAATTTTCAATTTGGAGCTACTGTAAAATAGCTTAGAGCATCTCCCGCCCTTACCCTTGTTTTTACTCAAACTCAAAATTTAAGTAAGAATGCACTCCACTCTGACTCAAATCTATATCAAATTGATTACTTAAATTTGTGCTGAAATCATGGCCACTCAAATTTTTACAGGCTATTTCTCCCTTCTCAAATTTACAACAATGCCATTAATGAAGTTTTTACTCAACTTTATGCTTAGTTTTGAGTTGGGACATTGGAGTGCTTCATATCAAGTGAATCACTTACTCAGATTTGAGTAGAGAGATCCTCAAAATAGACTAGTACACGAACTTCGATCGCTGTTTTCATCCCGCCCTATCAGGTTAAGGATAAGCACCGAGATCAATCCGAACAATATGTGATCATTGTTCTGCTCACAATAACAATACGTGCCCACAAAGAAAAATAAAAAGAAGCTTCACAAAGTACAGATCCACACCGACAAAACCTATACTCCATGTAGAGTTCAACCAAAAAATAAGAAAACACTCAACGATAATCCAAAATCCTGCAATCGGGTTCCAAACACAAGATAAACGATGATCCAAGCTAAACATCAGTGAAAAAAACTTCAAAACTAGGTCAAATCGGGGCAAAACGGATAAGGCCAACAGAAAGTAAACTACGACTACGATCAGATCGGAACACGTTAAGGACAATCAGATCTACGCGTTGACGAGGAAAACGACAGAGAAGGAATACGAAATTTACTGAAGCCGTCTTCGACGAGGTAGTTGAAGGTGTGGCCATCGCAGTTGTAGGTGAACTTGTTGTTGGTGGCGGGGAGTTTCTGGAGGCACTGGGAGGCGATGCTGGTGAAGTTGCCGGTGAATTCGGTGAACTCGGCGACGATTACGGTGCCCCTGGCAACGAAGCTGTATATGAGGGATTGCTGGCCCATGTCTCTATCTCACTGTGTATCTCTCTCGCCGCGCAAACCCTATAAACCTTGGAGGAGAGAGAGAAGTGGAAGGGGTGGATGTAGAGAGAGAGAGAGGAAGCGTGGCGATGCGGGAAGGATGAATCGATGGGGTTTGATTTTTGAAGTAGGAAGAGAGGAACTTTCCTCTTTGATGTCTCCTCCGTGTTGATCTGAGTTGTTTAAAACCCTCCGAAACTACGGGAAATAACGGAAATGCCACCGCAGTTTTCGAATTTTCGGAATTTTGGTTTTGCGGGTTTTCCGGCTTTTTGGATATTGCATTTCGGACACGAAAATTTCGGGTAAATAAGTCAATTAACTTTTTTGTTTTATATAAAAAAATTTGCATTTTTTAGTTTCGTTTCAATTTTTTGTGGATTATAGGCCATTTTAGTTCTACATTAAATACATTTTTTGTCACTCGAGCAAGTTATTCGAATTACGTCCAATCATTCCTCACGACAAATTTTCATAACCACAAACCAATAATTATTTTTATGATAGATGCTACGTACACTATAATTCATCAACTGTATCATCAACTACATTTTTTGTAGGGCTCACTCCGGGTCCCAAAAATATATAGAAAAATGTCCATAAATTTTAGAACAATATTTTATCGGGCCATGTAAAAAATCAGCTCCAACGGATATCGGTAATTATTATTTTTTGATTTGTAGGGGCGAAACTGCTCAACTAAACAATTTTGTCCCTACGAATCAAAAAATAATACTTACCGATATTTGTTGGAGCTTATTTTTTATAGGGCCTCATAATATATTATTTATAAATTTATGAACATTTTTCTGTATTTTTTTAAGACCTGAGGTGGACCCTACAAAAAATGTAGTATGGTGTAATAGTTGGATGTAGTGTACCTAGACTTAGTGCTATTTCTATTGATCCAAACATCCAAGTGAATCAGAATCACTGAATTTTTCTTTCGGAGATATTTTTCGGAAAAACTTTTCGGAAGTTCTAGCATTGTTGAACATGAACCCGCTTGCAGAACTCTTTCAAGTTGGTGTCTTCATTATATTCTCATGCATATGTACATGATTCGATTCCCATAAACACTTACCCCTCTCCCCAAGTCCCTTAGGATAGAGTAAATTATGTTTAACGAATGGAAAAAAAAAACAAAAAACAGTGTTACCTATTCTCCACTAATATTGCTATTGCCCATTTAAAACTTTTTTTAAAGTAAAACAATTGTTTGGTAGCTGAACTCATCAACGCAAATGTCGTTCTTCTGCTAACTACCAGTGAATTAATGTTCTGGACTTTGGTTTGTTTGGCGAGCTGAACATCATTTCTTTATTTTATGGGCTTATTATAATAGTACAGTAATGATTTTGAATACCAACAATTATGAATAAAAAATAATGATTTTGTCACTTCACTTTCTTATTAATGCACTCCAAATGTTGTCTTTCAGTACTCAGAATTACACACAAAGAAAGCGCTAAAATACAAATTATGGAGTGCATTTATAAGAAAGTGGTGTACAAAATCATTTTCCTAAAAAAAACATAGAAAATAATGTGAACGACTGCACATAATACGTAGGTTCGCCAAAATCTAGCAGTAAGACAATATTTTTCCCTCTACAATTGTTTTACGCTTGTTTCGGATTCTTTATATTTTTCTTTGTTTCAACGTTTAGTCCTTCGTTCTTTTCTGTAGTCATGATCTAAATCACATAATTGCGACTCTGCAAAGGTGAGTAAGAGCACGATCAAGAAAGCATCTGTCCAAACTTTAAAATTATTGAAAATTGCTAGAGTGAGAATTGAGGGTGGGTGGATGCATAAGATTTGTGTAATGCTTGGTCATTACCCATGATTAATTTATTTTCGGCAAAAAAAGTTGAAAGCTAAAGTTGGTCCAAACGCGACCGATCGAGATCATCAATAACCACTGATAATCATTGCCAAGCTAATTACTCCTAATCAGGTGCCTACTGCCTACCAATAGGGGAATTTTTCAGTGCCGGTGGACACGGGCCACGTGGTGCCAAGCACAATTTCGGCCATCCAAATGTATTTTGGACGGGCCAAATCTGTTTGGGCTTAAGAGAGTGTTTTGGTAATTTGTATCCTAAAAAATTACCTAAACAGATCTGAACCATCCAAAATATATTTTGACAGCCGATATCGCGCTCGGCACCACGTGACCCGTGCCCACCCAACACTTTTTGCATGGACTGAAAAACTTCTCCCCCCAAAAGGGAAAATGGCGGAGAGCCTGTGACTTGCGATGTTCTACCATAAGTAAAATGTCATGTTCAAAGTGAAATACTTGTACTTATAAAAGAGCACAAATCATAGTTGCTACGTAGGAGGGTATACGGTCCGATTTTTTAGAAAATCAGTAATCGGACAATTTTAAACTGTTCTAAAAAATTGAGAATCAGAATCTAACCAATATATGCATGGAACCGAACCAAAATCAAACCGCAAGACCGATCCAGTTTTGGTTCGGTTCCGGTTCTATTCAATAAGCATTCACAAAGGGTATTGATAATGCCACGATGAGATCTTTTAGTGCCACGACATTTTGGAGCTGCTGACTATTTTACCCTCCACGTGTTAACTGATGCAAACTGCAGGCTTTTTGTCCCCCCTCTCTCTCTCTCCTCTCGAGAAATTATTCATCGCACTTGGAGCAACACGTCAGCTCTTGCCTTCCCTAATCAAAATTTACCTTTTGCTATTCCCCTCTTACATCCCACCCCCGAACCCACAGCACTTTTTCCACACTATTTTTCCCCGGCTCTCCCCCCAGTCCCTAAAACGTTACCGTTTTATTTTTTAAAAAAAATTCAAAACCATCGATTTGCAATCCTACGAAACAGAAACGTAATTATGAGAGCCTTAGAGTCAAAATTTAACTATGTCTCTTTAGAATAATATGATCAAAATAAAAATATCTGCACACCCGTTCAAACGGATTAAAAATTGAAGCACTTAATTTTTTAACCATATTTTTTAATATATAAACGGTAAGTGCTTAAATTTTCACTTCGTTTATCCGTGCAAAGATCTTGTTATTCTGATTATATTGACAAGATCTTTGTACTGATTCAAATGGAGTAAAAATTTGAACACTTAATTTTTTGAGACTGTTTATATATTTAAAAATATGGTTAAAAAATTAAGTGCTTCAATTTTTAATCCATTTGAACGGATGTGAAGATTTTATTATTTTAGCGGAAAGCTTTTTTCTTTTGATTCAGAGAACTTTAGTAGGTTGTTCTACTAAATAGGTCAAGTGATTTATTTTTTTTTTAACTTATTCAAATTTTTTTTGGTGACTTGACTTATTTGAAACCGTTTATATATTAAAAAATATAATTAAAAAATTAAGTGCTTTAATTTTTAATCCGTTTGAACGGGTGTGCGGATATTTTTATTCTGATCATATTATTCTAAAGAGACATAGTTAAATTTTGGCTCTAAGGCTCTCATAATTACGTTTCTGTTCCACAGGATTGCAAATTGATGGTTTTGAATTTTTTTTTATAAATAAAACGGCAACGTTTTAGGGTCTGGGGAAGAACCCGGGGAAAAGTGCGGAAAAAGTGCTGTGGGGTCGGGGGTGGGGTGTCAAAAGGGAGAATAGCAATTTACTTTTTACCCACAAATCAAATTTTGATTGGTGGAAGGCAAGAGCTGATGTGTTGTCCCATGGGCAATGAATAATTTCTCCTCTCTCTCTCTCTGTCTGTCACTCTCCCAAAATTTTCCCTCGCACTTCATCGTTGACAAATCTGTTCACCTCTAGAATCCATCTCATTTACTCTTTGGCCTCTGCTACTTCCAAAAGACCTAGTTTTCTCTCCTTCTTTCCTCTCACTTGACATTAACCAGCCACAACTGCCACCGTCCAATTTGCTTCGATTACCTCTATAATCTATTCCTTCCCCATCCCATGCAGAAAATCATTTTCTGAATCCACAATCTATACCTGCGTGGCAGTGGACAATAATAGACAGAGAAGACTGGAGGATTATTGCTATTTAAAAAAGATAAAAATTGGCCAGACCAACTGTTGCGTTCACCTTTAACGGGTTAAATTAATATATAGATCTAGACCAATGTAGAAATTGTGTGGTGTACATGGTGCTTGATGCAAATATTAATTGCAATAATCACCGTCTTTTTAGCGCTCAATTTTATATTGTACTACATACTGTGGGCTATGAGAGAGGGGTTTCTTGTTTTTTTTTTTTTTGTTTATAAAAGAGGGAATTTAAGGAGACGATTCAATGGGGCGGTGGGGGAAATTGGGTCTTGTGGATGTGGTGGCAGCGGAGGAGGGGAAGAGAAGGAGCAATAGAGATGAATCCTAGGGCAAGCCGTTGTATCACGTTGACGATGATTGAAAGCAATGGAAGAAGATGGAAGTTGGTTGCTGTAAAGCGAAAGAGAGAGAGAGAGAGATTTGTTGTAGAGTGGAGAGAGGGTATGTTGGTCATTTAATAGAAAGTTGTCGTGGCACTATAAATTGGAGTCGTGGCATTATCTGCTTCCATTCAGAAAATATGAACTCATAAAATTAAAGAAATAGAAAGATAATCTGATGGAATAGGAAAGGAATGAAGAAAATAAAAGCTTTCCTAATAAATAAAATTTCATCTCTAGATAAATTAAGTTTAGTAAGGAAAAGATTAACCTACTAAATTCAAATACATATTTAATTACACACACATATGTATATCTATATTTATCTTAGTTTTAAATGGTCCGGTTCGATTGTAACCACGGTTCATTAATTGATAAGCAATAACCGAACCAAAACTAACAGTTCTTATTTTTTTGAGCCCCGTAGAACCGCATAACCGGACCAAGTAGGTCGGGCCGGGCCGGGCCGGTTTTACGATTCATATGGTTTTCTTGAACACCCGTATTGCTATGTTTGGATGACAGTTTTGAAAATTTTGAAAAGAATTTTTGAAGTTATGATGGAGAGAGAAAGTAGGGTAATTGGATAAAGGGGTAATGAATAGAGAGATATAGAAAGAGAAATTAGAGAAATAATTGAAGATAATGAGAGTAATAATTAGAATTAGAGGTAATGTGTATTTTTTGAGTTGAAATTTTTTTTGCAAATTATTTTCCAAACAAGGCAAGTAACTCCGGATGCAACTATATTTGAAACCGATGAATGCATATAGATTCATATACATCTATCGATTTCGAATATACTTGTGTCCCAATTTGTGTTTCAAAATTGTGTCGGAAGTTTTCTGAAATACGAATTGTGTGTAGGCCTGTCAATGGGCCGGATCCGATCCGGATCCGACAGATCCGGATCCGGATCCGAATCCGATAAGACACAATCCGATCCGGATCCGATAAGACTCAAATCCGATAGTGAGAATCCGGATCCGAATCCGAAAAATCCGGATCCGATCCGAAAATCCGAATCCGATCCGGAAACTTTTTTTACTTCAAAAATTTTAGCCAAAAAAAAATATTTTTTTCAAAAAAATACAATTTTTTTTTCAAAAAAAAATTATTTTCAGAAAAAAAAATTAAAAAAATTAAAATAAAAAATAAAAATAAAAATACAACTTCTTAAACATTTTTTTTTTCAAAATAAAAATTTTACTATTTTTTTTAAAAAAATTAAAATTTTAAAAAAAAACAAAGTTCGGATTCGGATTGATAACGGATTTAATCCGATCCGACCCGGATCCGACCCGGATCCGTATTGAATTACCGGATCCGGATTATCGGATTATCGGATCGATGTTATCGGATTCGGATCCGGATCCGGATCGGATTTTTGGGATCGGATCCGGATCGAATCCGGTCCATTGACAGGCCTAATTGTGTGTAGTATAAAAGTTCCTTCCTGAATCTGCGCATTTGGGCTTTTCCAGTGTTTCACGGGTAAGGATTTGGAACAGTTTGTTTACGCATTACGCAAACCATTCGGTAATCAATTACGTACCCAGCCCCAGAAAGCCCCAAAAAAAAAAGGGAAAAGAGACTAGACAATAAAAAAAGGGAAAAGGGTTGTTTTCAATGCTTGGATTAATGGTTTGAAATAACATACAGAAAGATGTTACTATAAGTATGCCTCCAAGCATTCGTAATATTCGCAGGTTCGTTTTTATAAATAAGATGTTACTATAAGTATGCCTCTTAGCAGCTGTAATATTTGCAGGTTCGTTTTATAAATTTTTATCTTACCGAGAAAAAAAATAGATGTTCCTATAAGAATCTAAGTCATACCACAAATTATGTTGATCGAGATGTCAATTAATATATGATTGCATGATTCGCATTGTGGCAATCTAATATTTTTCAAGATAATTGCATTTTGATATTGTATTACTACTTGGTATCCTAATCCAATCAACGTAATTTAATGTAATTGATGCTTTCCACAATTTTCAAATAATAATATCTTTTTTAATCCAAGTTGGCCCAAGAAAAAACTCACAAAATAGCGTAACATCACATCATAGTCAAATGTTTTTTTTAGAATGGATAGGACGTGTTCATGTTTTCTTTACTTTATCATTAGGAAAAATCTAAAATCAGCTCACTGGGCTGACAATAAGAAGTGTGAATGTATATTAAAAAATATAAAAAAAATATATAGAAATATGTGTTTTCTTTATTCTCTTGTGTGCTTATTGTCAACCCACTGAGCTGACAGTAGAAAGACCGTTATCATTAACCTTCCGAATGGGTTGACAATATTTTTCAAAAGAAACATAAAGCTCTTTGGAGAATATAACATCGTCTTATTTTCATCGTTGACAAATTGTCTTCCCATATTGCTCGATGGAAGAATACCAAAAGATTACTACTCCACATCCATCCCAATTTAGTAGTCCTCTATGAGAGTTCTTGTCACTTTTAAATTTCTTATATCTTTTAATTTGCAAATTTTTCTGTGATTCTCAAGAGTTTTTAAGTGAAACTATAAAATACATTAGATAAGATTCACATTATATATCAAAATGATTATCAGCTAAAAGAATACTCCTATTTTATATTCAATTAAAATAAAATAGGAGGCAAACTAATTGGACCAGATATAACAGTTTTTTTTTTTTTTTTTCCTTTGCACATAGAAAATATATTCCGAAATTACACCAAAAAGATAAATCAATAATACAAATTTGGAATAAATCCCTTGAATATGTACCTGTGCTATATCTTCCGGTAATTTCGGAACATATTTTTTTTCGTAATTTAGAATTATTGGAACAGACTATACTGTACAACAGAAGGTTCAGATGCGCAAGTACCAGGTGGCGTTATTAACCATCAACTATACCCGGTACGGAGAAATTTCTCCCATACGAATCCGGCTTCTTTCACCAACCCTTTGTTCTGTGTCGGTGTGACCCAATCTAGAGTGAGAGGGAAGGAAAGGACCGGTGGTGGAAACGCATAGGAAATGATGACTGTCGGGGGATTTTCGGCATCCCCACCACCATCAACGACATATTCTCGAATCCCATCAATCACCCACAAAAACCCTTGTCCCAATCCATCATGGGTCCCCTCAGCTGTTACCCCTCCTTGTCTTTCATTTGAGAATATTCCCTTCTCTTCTTCGTCTCTAAAGGTCAGATCAACAAGATTTGGGGGAGTTTTATCAAATACTATCTGCTTTAGGTGCAATAGCAGCACAGGACCAGGGGCTCCTGGCCCTGGTAAGTACTACTAGCTAATACCATTTCTGTGTCAGTGTAAAATCTGTATACGTGCATATTGTTTGAAATGAATTGGGTTTGAAATTTGAAGAGGGTTTTAGACTAATTCTGCGTGTATTATGACGTGGGTTTCTGAAAGAACTGTCAATTTGGCAGTTTGCTTCACTTTGTACTTGTAGTTGTAGTTTCCCACATTATTTGACAGTGATTACTGTCTATGAAGATTTAATCCGTCAACGTGTTATGCGGGACTTTCTTTTACTTGTAAGAATGGAACCAGTATTCGACTTAGTTCAGTTGTACTTCATGTATGAGTTGGAATACTGGGTCAAGAGAGCTTCAGATTATTGGAATGCCTCAGCCTCCCCCTTTGAGGATATTATACAAGTTCTATTCTTCTATTTGGCATCTCATGAAGATAGGGCATTTGTTTGTTTGGCATCCATGATAGCACTTGTACTGGTTTAGTCATGAGTTGGTATCAGCGGAGAATTGCGACTGGGATCATTGGTGGAGGATATATGGAGTCTTAATGCTGCTAAAAGCATATGTTTAGTAGCTGTTTGGATCATGGGTTAGTTGTGGGATTTTTAGAGGCATAGAGGAAGATAGAAACATAGTGAGAGTGAAGAAGTTACATTTATTTGTTAAATCCCATAAGATGACAACTATCATAACATAAGTGAAATTACGGTTGGTTTTGAATATTATGCTTGAATGTCTTCAAGCAGTCGAGGTATGAAGAGAGTATCATTTCTTATTCTTCTATGTTGCAATCTGATTTTGGGATCAAGTGTTTGGTGAATGCAGACTCCATTCCTTGTCAATTTGTAGCAACTCAAGTTGATAAAATTGTTGCTTGAGCTCCCATGTATTGTGTAGACTCATCCATCCCATATCTGCATTATATTTTATGACAATCGTGATTATTCATCTTTGCTAGTTATACAAATATATCCTGTTTTGTGCTTTGAAGGTCAAAAGCATTTCTTGCTGCTTTTAGTTTTGGCGACATTTCTTTTGTTTCAAAATGTTTTGGCATCTCTCTCCGGGTATCTCTTTCTCATTATAACCCAACTTCATAGCTAAAAGTGAAAATAATCAGTTGTCGAATTGCAGCCAAGTCTGGGCTATAGCATTTCTTGCTGCTTCTGTTTTCCCCCCTTGATAATTGTGTTTTCAGGGCGTTTCCAATATTTCTCTCTTCAGCTACCATCACCATTGGTTTTACGAGTTCACAGAATAATTGTTTAGTCGCTGACCACACTTGATGGGACACAAGCCTTACTTTGGTTTGGTTCAGTTTTGGTTGGGTGGGAATGTTTGGTGAAGGTTCATAGAGAATTAGCCGGTTTGGTGGTCGTTTTCCCTAGGGTGGGGGGAAGTTCCATTTGGCTAATTGTTTGTTGGTTCTGCACTTGGGCAGGACTCACACCTTTGTTCTATTGACTAGTCTCACAATTTGACCAAGGGATGTGTAAGAACTTTCCTCTTTTATTATTTTTGTGCTGAAATGGGTACTGGATTTTGCAGGCGAGAGCGACAGCAGGAGTGTTCTGGATGCGTTTTTCTTGGGGAAGGCCCTAGCAGAAGCAGTTAATGAGCGTGTTGAGTCTGCAGTAGGGGAGTTTTTTAGTGCACTTGGTAGATTACAAGCTGAGCAGCAAAAGCAAGTGCAGGACTTCCAGGTACTAACAAGTAGTTCGAGTAGGTTATTGCACATCTAACTCGATTTGGTTTCGTGCTTTTATTTATTTTTTACTTTTAAGGGTCATTATCACTTAGCTTCAACATGGTTCCAAAGTTCAGCCAAAAAAAGGTCCCATTAAGCTGTCTTTGGTATTTTGAAAAGCATATAAAGGTTTCTAAACACCCGCTACCAATTAGCTTCAAAGAGGTTCCAGAGTCGAGAGAAGTCATCCCCGCCTGAAAAAAAGTAAATATGTAAAATATGTAAGTTTCATGTTGGATGAGGGCCATGAGGCCAAAAACTGGCTACTAGCTGTATAACAGAGTTTTGGAATTTAGATACTAAGGGGAGTCCAGCCTATTTAGTTGGACGACTCTTCATTATGTTCTTATCTTTTGCTTTCTTTGGATGAATGCCTCGCAATTCCAGGAGCCAAACACCGTCCATCTTTTCTTTGTTCACAGCATAGATTTTGTTGTGCGCTGCTTTGTACAGAAAAAAGCGAAAATCCTGTAATTATATGACCATATGCAGGAGGATGTATTAGAGAGAGCCAAAAGAGCCAAAGAGAAGGCAGCGCATGAAGCCATGGAAGCACAAAGTCTTACTCCCAAGCCCTCCACGGCAGAGGTATCGGTTGTTAGTGATGTTGATACTACTACAAATTCAGCCTCAGTTACCGTTGCAGTCGCTTCAGCAATCTCACCACCGTCATCCAGCTCGAGCACCCCCGATGTCGAGACGAAAGAAGATACTAATCCCACTGAGAACGATCCACTTGAAGGGGTATCAGATAATGACTGATGGTTCCATCTCCCTTTGTTACCTCCAGTGATACTCAACTTGTGATCTTTGTGAATCTTGGTTGTGTACGCTCGTGTGAGTTGAACCATTTTTGTGACATGTATCATTGTCTGTAATGATTCAGGTCAGTTTTCATTGCCTGGTGCAACCGGTGACACTCTGTTCTACGTTGGAGATGAGGTTCTTGGAAATTTTTAGTATTTCAAGGTGAAGTCCAATGGGACATGATGTCTTTGTAAAATTTTCTGATTTCACAGTTTGAGTCCAATGGAGCATGATTTTTTTGCTCTGAAACACAGTTAAATTTATGACAGTTTTGTGGCATTTATCGTAGTCATCTTGGGTTTAATCTCACAAGCAACGACTGCAGGCTCAATGTAACCTTTGCGGAACTTATATCATTTCCTTTTTCCTTGGTAAATCTCCGCGCAAATCACCATGATCTAACACACAACCTAAGGTAAGAATTTGCACTACGCGTTGAATGTATCAAGATATGAAACGGTATTTGAAGATTTCTTTTACTTAGAGTCGACAGCCTAATAAATTCGTGTATGGTTTTTTGCTGGGTGCTTAGTGAAGATGATTTTCCAAACAGATGTTAACCTCGCACTGTGGTGTATGTGTGTCTCTTAAGTGCTGCTTTTTCATAGAGATACGCCTCTCGGTTTTGGCGCCATCAGCTAAAGGGTAGAATTGTGCGCCCGCGTGTCTGAGAGAGAGAGAGAGAGAGAGTACTAGTCAATAAGCAAAAAAGTACTACTAGTTGAATACCATCCTTGCAGAATGCATACTAGTAAGCATTTCAAAGTCTTCACTGATCTCAGATTCAATAACTTACAGATATCAAAATTGCAGGGTGGAAGGATAAAAATAAACTCGCCAATATGTAATGTTGCCAGTGTATTCCTTCTACTCATCAATCTCAACTCCAGAGGCAAGCACCTCAAATCTCGTTTGATTGCTACCACCAGTTTCCTCATTCTCCTCACCATCTTCCATGGCAGAACCTCTCTTGACATTATCCACCTTGAACTCGTAATCATCATCATCCTAGCTCCATGGCATCACCACTTGATTTATTGGCTTTCTTCCGCCTCTTCTTCTCTGCTGTCATCAACTTCGAGTTGAGTATGCCTACTGCGTCATACAGTTTCTGCAACATCTTCTTCAGATACCATGGGCTCGTTGTCACCGACTCACCATCGTTGACCAAATCATTGCCTTGATTTGAGGGTTGTTGCTTTACATCATCTTGGCACGTGAACCAGAGACCAGAGTCAACAGAGGATTCCCACTAATGCGCTTGGATTTGAGTTTATAGGAGGAATTCAGGGAGAGGAAAGAGAAGGTATAGGAAAATAGGAGAAGATAGTAAAGTCAAAGAAGCTAAATTCACTTATGGTTTTCTCATCATTTTTCTTTCCCACAATAAATCGAAGATCCAACATGGCCTAAGGACACAAAATCAATGTTTTCGAGATAATCACAAACCTTGAGCATCTGCTCATCGAAATTTAGAGGGCAATTTGGAGGTCCTTCAACATGTTTTACATCATCGAAAGATTTAAGGCTCCCAATAAATGAATACTCGCTGCTGTAAATCTCGTCAATATTGAACTCCTTTCCGAGTTCTGAAAAGATTTTTGATTCTGACTGTTCTTCTTGATTCCTAGTTGGAGGCATCGTATAGTATGGGATTTTACTTGGGAAAAGAACAAAGAAAGCAAGAAGGCTTTGTGTCAACTTGGTATTGAGCTCCTTTTATTTGGTTCTCTTATAAACAGAAAGAAAATGATAATTCCCTGATCATGAATACCTTCATTCCAGTCATGCAAGACGATTTTCTCGCAGCAGATTCAACATCCACAATACCACCCTTTTTAAGCTTACCCCTGACAGTGGCCACTTTTTTTAGGAAGTCGACTGAGTCAAAGCTTGGGAGCTTGTACAATGCTACCAACACTCTTGCAGGGCAAAGCTTGAGAATTTCCTTGACTGCACCATTAATAGAATAGCCACAAGATGAGTTGCCATAACCAATCAAAGTCCTAGAGCGAGAGCAAAGAAGCATCCAGCTCAGTAAAAAAACAAAGTCAATATCATGGGATAAAAGACAGACAATTACCTAGCCCCATCGGATCCTCTAGTTTCTCGATCTTTTTGCAGTTTCGAAGAGCAACAGATGCCTCATTCTCCCCAGACCATTTTAGGTCATGACCAAAAGAACATCTCACATTAGTAAAACCATTATTGCAGCAGCAGATTAAAGAGTAAGTTGCAGCATTGCACCAAAACAGTCACTGCAAATTGAATGCAGCCATAGCGACAAGTCTCCTCTTCACCTCTCTTTGTACAATACACCCACCTCCTCCAAATTCTATAGACACTCCCACAACCGGAAAAGACTTTTTTTTTTTCCCTCGAAGGCTTGTGGTCTCAGTCCGTTATAACCGTTGCAAATCCAAGTCGACCTTCACCGCCGCTGATCTGAGTTCCAATCACTGAGCAGGTATACGGTTGATTTACTTTGGACACCCCACTAATACTTTGCATACGTGATTGCCTAACTTTCTTTTCTTAAATTTCTGTATGTCGTATCCTGGTATAGAACAAAGCCAGTAACAGTATTTTTTTTTTTTTTGTAGAAAGAAGAAGGCAACTTGATGACACTTCTTTCTATGCTTTTAGAATGCTTTTAAAATCAAGGTTGTACGGTAGGATTAATTGCATTGACGTGAAGCTATGGTTTATACCTTACTTTTGGTCTTATCCGTTGTAGGTTAAGTCACTGATTTTCTTCATTTGATTTGTTGTTTCAGTACATAGAAGCATTCATTCAAATGAAAAGATGTTTTCCTTAACAGAACTAAAAGATGTTATTATGGATATACATGCACAACTGTGGCAGGCCGAACGCAACCATCCGCAGCCGACCGCCACTACCGTGCCTGAATTGGGCTCGGCTACTGGCCGGGATTCATCCATGGGGAAGATCCTTGAAGAGAGCTTTGTCTCAGTATGAAGTGCAAGTTCGGCCACCGTCAGTGGCGTACTTGTGGACGTATTCCTCACTCGTGCCGCCCATCGGGCTCAGCTGTATACCAGGTTCGGCCAAATAACGGGGTTCGGCTGTATATAAGGCTCGGCCACCTTCTGGGTCATATAGCCCTTCACGTGACAAAAGCGGTTATGCCAAAAGATAATGATGAACGCACATGGGGTGTGCCAGCTCATGCCAAAACGGTTACCAGATCTATGCTATGACGCTACAGTGACATCGCCTAGCCCGTGCAAGGCACATGCCTGTACTTGGAGAGCAAGCTAAGGAGACTCTATAAATATTAAAGGATGGCAACCCTAAAAGAGGTACGCACTCATACACACGATTACCCACTCAAACCCTAAGTCTCTTCCCTTTCTTCCTACACATACTTATCCTCTCGCTGGAGGGCCTTGCCGGGCAACCCGGCCAGGTCTTAGTCGTGCGCTCCCTGTGCAGGCTAGGAGAAGAAGTCTCAGCAACCATCAAGCCACCAACGGAGGAAAAGATCGAGGATCACGGGCCACACAACAACATTTTTAGGTTTTCCGTATCAACATTCCGATACCATATTTTAATTGAAGTGGTTTCCACACCGTACCCCTAGATGGTCCTTTATACAGTGGATGTTCTTTCAAGGGAGACTTGCCGCTAGAGTAGATTGTCTAGTTGGGGGTGTTGCAGCAAATTCTAGTTTTGTGCTATGCAGTGATACTAAAGAGAGTACTGACTGCCTTTTTTTTGAAGTGTCACTTCTCTTGATAGCTCTAACCAAAGGGACTATCTTGGATCTTCCTGAGAGGTTTATAGCTATAATGAATGGGGTTGTGCTCCATGCACAAGGAAATTCAGTAAAAGTCCTGATCTTCAAATTGACTGTCTAGCTGTCTACTACCGGTGGAGAGAAAGGAACTCTAGAATTTTCGATCAGAGGTATGCTGAGGTTATTGGGAATCTTGTGCAGGATATCAGGGGCAGAGGGACTAAGATACAAGTGGGGTCACTTGACCCACTCACTCTTATTTCTCACACAAGGATATTTGATAGTTTGTAGCCAAATTTTGTTATATTGACCCCTCAAAATAATTTCTAAATTGCCCCTACTTGCTTTAAATGCATTGAAATTTCAAGCATTCTCATCTCTTCAAGAGTTCATACCATTACGAATGAGGCTATGATGCATTGTTTTCAACATACACTATCCTTGGGGCCGATTGTAAAGCAAAATTATATTTCTCACAGTATATCTTCCTTATAATTAATGTCTTAATTTAGTTATTTCATTGGATTAACAACTTGAAAAATAACTTGCATATGAATATATTTTAGACCCCCCTAACATAATTTTTTTGGCTCTGCTCTATTGGAAGGTAGAGCTTTGTGAAGAGAATAATACGACAAAGGAGTATCAGGACTTGTCCAGAGCTTTTCATAGGAACTCAAAAACAATATTGGGAGGAGGATTACTCAAGGGTAATTGTTCAATTTTGCTTACTCTTTTCTGGTTATCTTTGAACTGTTTTCATAGTCTTAGTGGCATAGGTTCGTTCTGGTTTTCCTTCTCTGTATTCTCTTGGGTAGTGTGGTAGGTTTGTGAGAGGTGTTGAGGATTTTTCAAGGCATTGCCTTCGTCCTTCTTATTTTGGCGGTTTCTGCATGAAATGAACTTTCCAGAATAAGCGGGGATTGGGATGTGCATACCAGTATGATGTGTTTTGGTGCCTGGAAAGCGGAAGTTCCCTCTGAATTCGCTCCAGTGAATCCAATACGTGAAGCACGTTGCCATCTGTCACCTAACGTAGTGGATTAGGTTATTCAGGTTCAGTATGAAATTCCTTTCTGCTCTAGTCGAAAGTGTGGGTTGTTGGGTCTTGAAATGTATTTTCTGCTATGTTAGGGTGAGTACTAGAGTCAGTGGAAAGGTACCCACAATAGTGTTAACTGCTCGTTTTCATTTACCCTAGGTGTGGAAGCTTTACAATTCCTCTGCTATGGATAGTATGAATATTGCTAGTGACATGCTTAGGAGGATCAAATCCAAAACAATGTCTTGGCTGGCAGTATCTAGGAAACACATGCTGTAGTTCTGTTGTTGGAGATACAGTTGATTTTGATTTTTAAGAAATTTTATATCTTTGATTAAATGTCTTGTTTTTTATCCTTTAGCACTGCCTCATTAGAAGGCTTGAGGCTGATTTTTTTTTCCCCGGTTGGCAGAGTGAAAAAGGGGAATCAGTTCTTTGAAGCTGCTTCAGATCTGGCTTAGAAACGTTCAATCCGTAGAAGAGGCCTCTGGGGGAAAGACCGTGCCAGTGGAAACTATTACAGTTGCATGTCCTGACCACTTAATCCTTGCACATCTTCCTGTAGCAAAGGGCCTTGGGTCAGTGACTGCTACTTCACTTGTTAAGACTTTTGGTCACAGGTCCCGTCGCCAGCTTGGCGAGCGAGTTCTTTTTTGTATCTGCTATTGCTATATATGGACGCCTGGTTTTGTTTTGGTCTTGAACTTGTGCTGCATTTTATTCGTTTAAATGGTTTCTCTTGGCTATGTTCACCCGGGGGAGAGAGATCCAGCTTCAAGAACTAATGAATGGACCTAACGTGCACAAATGTATCACTGTCCAGGAATTTCAAATGCACAATTGTTGAATTGCGTTTTTTTTTTGAACGGCAAAAAAGAATTTATTCATTAAATGTAGGAGGTACAATGATTAAAGGGACTAAGACAAGAAGTTAACTGAGAAAAACTAAAAGAGATTGCTGATACAAGTAACCAAAATAAACCCATTCGACAATTCCCAGCTAATAACCCGAAATTTGCCTCCATTTGGTAGATGGTCCTTGAAGCCGCACTTCCACTATGAATAACCAACTCAGAGGAGACACAAGAATTCAGCTTCCTCTTTGACGGCACTGATCGCCTTCCCATTTTAATGCTTGGTTTTTCCACCGGGCTGGGCGAAGGGGAAAGAAGGAATGTGAGACAGCAAAGCCAGATAATGCCAGAACAAAATTCAGTAGAAACCAGATTAGTCTTCAGTAGAAGACAGTCCAAGAATCAGCATTTGTAGAACCAAAAAGCAGACTAGAATAATAGCAGCACCCCAGAAAGTAGCAGCAGTAGCATAAGAGAAGCAGACCAGTTGCAGCAGCACACATCATTCCAGGGATCATGGGAGCAATAGAAGCATACATCAACACAGAAATAGGAAGTATAAATCAAGGAAATGCTGTCTTGTATAAATCAAGAAAATGCTATCCAAGACCGGGTAGTACCGTAGCAGCCAATAGGTAGAGGGGAAGGTAGACTTGAACAAACAAAGATATGTTTCACCAAGAAGAGCTGACTGTGTAGTCCAAAGTCAAAAGACCCAAACCACCCAATGATGTAAACCAGTAAACACAGGCAAAACAATGAACTGAACCAAAGATACTAATGGTCAAATGGACCTCAACATATATACTGGAAAGGAACTTTCATCCATTTGAAGATCAAAGCATTAACTTAAACAAAGCCCAACAATCTGGTCAAGTAGGGACACCAAATTCATCCCTTTTGCGGTTCTTTGCCGTGGTCCCTGTGAGCACCTTCCAATGGCGGCAATGTCTGCACATAACAAAGCATAATCCCATTACTTCTAACTGGAGTTGAAGTGAGCGAGACATTTCATCAAACAGTTAATGGGCAGCAATTAAATAGAGAATAGCGTTACGGAGGCGCCAGAAAGAATCAAAAATAGGTTGCGATTCAGTGTTTCACACTTAAAATTCTTCCAATATTCCACAATATGAATGTGTTGAGAAAATTTACCAAACGATATCGGATGGATCTAATTTTTTCCTAGATTGATGAAATTAAAGCGTTGTAAAACTTAAACAGTCTCGATTATTGAAAAACGTCCGGAAAGGCATGCAAATTGGGTCTAAAAATGTAGAAATTCGTTTAGGAGAGTGATTTTATTTTGTTTTTCGAAAATAGGATCCGATTCAGTGTTTCACACTTTATTCGTTCCAATATTCCACTATATAGATGTGTTGCGAAAGTGCATCAATTGATATCCGATTAAACTAATTTTTTTCACGATTGATAAAATCAAAGTCTTCTAAAATGTAAACAGTATCGATTATTAAAATACGTTCGAAAAGACATGAAAATTGGGGCTCTAAGGGTGGAATCTGTTTAGGAATAACATTGCAAGTTGAACATGCGAAGTTAAGGTCTGACAAAACGCGCGTCTTGTAGATGCGAGTCCGGGGTTTAGGAAAGCTCGCGTTTTGAAAGACGTCCGAGACGCGGGTATACAAAACACGAGTTACACTTCTCATGGCCAAGTGTCAAGAAGTAAGCGTCTTTCCCTTTTTGGCAATTTTCGAACTTTTTCGGAATTTCTTGGATCATCCTATTCGTCCACATTGTATAAATTGTCCTTTTCATTAATCTTGTGAATTATCAAGTTCATTGGATACCTATGGATATATAATCGGTGAAGAAATATTTCAAAAAAAATGAAAAAAAATAGAGCTGGGCACACTTGATTATAACCTTATAAAGGGTGAGTTTGGTTACAATTTTTTTTGCAATTTTCTACCTTATTTGGGAATCGATTTGATGATCGGATTCGTCCAAATTGTAGATCTTGTTTATTAGAATAGTTTGGTTGAATATCAAGTCGATCGAATAGCTACTGGTATTTAATCACAGAAGATATATCTCGAAAAAAAATGAAAAAAAGAAAGCTGGGCACACTTGATTATAACCCGCAAGACTTTTTTTCCTCCTGCCTTGTGGTCGCCGTCCGTTATAACCGCCGCCGATCCGAGTTCCGATCACTGAGTCAGCCGATAGAGGTGTTTAAGGTACAGTGGGTTGTTGATTGTTGCATCTAATTCAATTTCTATTAGCGTACATTCTAATATCTTTGCGGATTTTGATTTTATACGGCTTACGGTATTAGAAATTGATGTAAGGTGTATGCCTCCCACGTGTTTGACATTTGGCTTCTGAAGGAAGTCGTTTTTTCGGTCTATGATTCTTTCATCCGAAGTTTTCAGGGCAATAGAGGTTCATATGACTTGGAACTTCTTGGATGAATGAGAGAGTTTACTTGATCGAACCATGCTTATCCTAAGCCTCAAGTGCTAAAATTTTTGCATGAGAAAACACAAAGAGAGTGAAAAACAAACAATACGGAAATACTTTAAACTTCTGAAATTGAAATGTGGTTTAATGGATCCTTTATGGCACTTGTGCTCTGAAATTTTAATGAATACTATAATCAAAGTTTTATGTCAAACCACATTATTCAGAATATTTCAAGCTTCATCTCGATAAGATAAAGAATAGATCAAGTATGCAAGCCTATGGAAACTTATTTGGAATCTCAAAGTGCAGCATTCCTGGTGTAGGGTTTGCAGTAAGCTGTTGGCGGTTAAGAAAAATCTTTTCCAAGAGGAAATGCTCTATATCCCCCTTGTGTCCAATATGCTGTAAGGAGGTCAAATCGGTTGAGCCTCTCTCATTGCAATTGGACCAAGTTGGTTTAACAGAAGGGCTTCCCTAACATCCTTGGCCATTTTGGTATTTTATCCTCTGTTTTACATTGGCCTTCAGCTCAAAGCTTGGGCACTAGCAACCCGGAGTTTTCTAGCGAGAGCCTGAGCAAAGTGGCTGTTATCTGCTGGTGTATATGGAGAGCTAGGAATGATATGGTTTTCCAAAACTGCACCCCCATAGCTTCCTCGGTAGCTATCCTAGCTGATGGGCTTTGAAGGGAGATGTCTAAAGCACTTAATCCTGATAAATCCTTACTGAAGCCTCACTCCAGGGCCTCTAATCCTGTTTCTGCTTGGAGTCCTACTCCTTCTGGCTCTATAAAGATCAACTGCGATGCGTCGTGGAATGCTGGTTCACATTCGGGATTTTCGGGAATAGTAGTTTGCAATCATACAGGCATGCTTCTTGATGGCAGAAGAGTCAGTATCTCAGGACCCTCGGCTTTGTCCTGTGAAGCTCTAGCCCTCCGCAAAGCATGTCTTATGGGAAAAGCTCTTCATCTCTCAGGCATCCAGGTGGAGAATGACAACAAACACCTGATCACTTTGTGTGTCTCTGAGCTGGTCCCTCCATGGGAATGCAGAGTTATTATTCAAGATATCAAGACACTTGCAACTGGTCTTTGTCTCTTCATTTTATGGGTTCCCAGAGAAACAAATTGTGCTGCTCACTGGATGGCATCCCCGTTTTGATTTTGTTAATGTTTGTTGGATTTCCTTTTTACCAGCTCCTCTTAGAGCATTTCGTTCAAGGATTGTCCTTGGTCCCTTAGTGGCCACAATATATTGTTCTGTTCAGAAGTATGCGAGGCTACAATGGGCAATGGTTGATTGAGTAACATGAAGCTCAAGTTGAGGCATATCAGAAAAGAGTTCAGAATGACGCAAGGTAAAAATAGTGATGCCCTTAGTTTCTCCTTCTATCTGCACAAGCAATCTGAAGTGATCAAACATACAATCTGCCCTAGATAACTGATGCAGAATATTGAAAAGAACAACAGTACTAAAGAGCTCCTGTTGTTGCCGCAAATCTTTGTTTCATAAGAAAGGTTTTCCCCCTATTCATTCAATTAATAGAGAACAACAGTGGCTAATAAGGGAACATCCAATGTGAAATGGGGTGATTGATCTAATCGATGTTTGTAGCTGTTAGTGTGATATACATTGTTGGTCCCTTTCCTAATACCTCAAATCTTTTCGGAAATTGTTACCTAATATATGGCGTCATTCAGATATTAGAGCTCTGCTCGGGTTCAGAGGTCATGGGTTCAAGTCTTGTAATTGTGTTTGTTTCTCAATAGTCATTACTGAATTTCAGTACTTCACATAACTGACGTAACCACCTTACAATTTTCCTTGCAGATCCAAATGCACACATTGTTTGGATAGAAAATTCAGATGCAAGAGTGAAAGTCTCTCGGCGATATTGAAGCAGGTTTGTGCCACGTGCCTTCTTTAATTCTGATGTGGAAATCATGGGCTGATTTTCTTACTTCTCAAAATCATTGAAGAAGTTAATTGTTAGGGAAAAAAAGACACTTGAAAATTAGTCCAAATACTCTTTTTTGGCCACACAGTATAGGGATTAGTAAGCAATTGTACCTTTTAAATGGACTCCTACCTCTCTCTATTGAGGTTCTTCTAATGTTCATACCATTGCATTTTTAAAAGAGTATACCCAGCATAGGTCACCATAAAACCGCTTCATTTGGCTAATTGTTTGTTGGTTCTGCACTCGGGCAAGGACTCACATCTTTGTTCTATTGATTAGTCTCTCAATTCTACCAAGGGATGTGTAAGAACTTTCCTCTTTTATTATTTATATGTGCTGAAATGGGTACTGGATTTTGCAGGCGAGGGCGACAGCAGGAGTGTTCTGGATACGTTTTTCTTTGGGAAGGCCCAAGCAGAAGCAGTTATTGAGCGTGTTGAGTCTGCAGTAGGGGAGTTTTTTAGTACACTTTGTAGATTGCAAGCTGAGCAGCAAAAGCAAGTGCAGGACTTCCAGGTACTAACAAGTAGTTCCAGTAGGTTATTGCACATCTAACTCAATTTGGTTTCGTGCTTCTTCTTTTTTTTTTTTACTTTTAAGGGTCATTATCACTAAGCATCAACATGGTTCCAGAGTTGGGAGAAGTCCTCCCAGCCCGGAAAAAGTAAGAACGTAAAATATGTAAGTTTCATGTTGGATGAGGGCCATGAGGACAAAAGGTAGCTATTAGCTGGAAAACAGAGTTTTGGAACTCAGATACTAAGGGAAGTCCAGCCTATTTAGTTGGACGACTCTTCATTATGTTCTTATCTGTTGGTTTCTTTGTATGAATGCCTCAGAATTCCAGGAGTCAAACGCCGTCATCTTTTCTTTGTTCACTGCATTGATTTTGTTGTGCACTGCTTTGTACAGAAAAAGGCAAAAATCCTGAAATTCTATGAGCCATATGCACGAGGATGTATTAGAGAGAGCCAAAAGAGCCAAAGAGAAGGTAGCGTGTGAAGCCATGGAAGCACAAAATCTCATTCCCAAGCCTTCCATGGCAGAGGTATCAGTTGTTAGTGATGTTGATGCTACTACAAATTCGTCCTCAGTTACCGTTGAGTCACTTCAGCAATCTCACCACCCTCAACCAGCTCGAGCGCCCCTGATGTCGACATGAAAGAAGATACTAATCCCACTGAGAACGATCCACTTGAAGGGGTATCAGATGATGACTGATGGTTCCATCTCCCTTTGTTACCTCCAGCGATACTCAACTTGTGATCGTACGGCATTGGCTTTGCGAATCTTGGTTGTGTACGCTTGTGTGAGTTGAACCATTTTTGTGACATGTATCATTGTCTGTAATGATTCAGGTCAGTTTTCATTGCTCGGTGCAACCGGTGACACTCTATTCTACGTTGGAGATGAGGTTCTTGGAAATTTTTAGGATTTCAAGGTGAAGTCGAATGGTACATGATTTCTTTATAAAATATTCTGCTTTCACAGTTGAGTCCAATGGAGCATGATTTTCTTGCTTAAGTTAAAATTATGACAGTTTTGTGGTGTTTATCGTTGATCGTAGTCATCTTGGGTTTGATCTCACAAGCAATGACTGCAGGCTCGATGTAACCTTTGCGTAACTTCTATCTTTTCTTTTTTCCTTGGTAAATGTCCGCGCAAATCACCATGATCCAACACACAACCTAAGGTAACAATTTGAGCTACACCTTGAATGTATCAAGATATGAAACGGTATTTGAAGATTTCATTTACTTCAAGTCAAAAGCCTAATAAATTCGTGTATGATTTTTTGCTGGGGGCTTAGCGAAGATGATTTTCCAAACTGATGTTAACCTCGCACTGTGGTGTATGTGTGTCTCTTAAGTGCTCCTTTTGCATAGAGATACGCCTCTCTGTTTTGGCGCCATCAGCTAAAGGGTAGAGAGAGAGAGAGAGAGAGGCATCCAAAGTAGCCAATAAGCAAAAAAGTACTAGTTGAATACCATCCTTGCAGAATGCATACTAAACATTTCAAAGTCTTCACTGATCTCAGATTCAATAACTTACAGATATCAAAATTGCAGGGTGAAAAAAAAAAAAAACGCTGAAAATTGCAGGGTGAAAAAAAACTCGCCAATATTGTTGCCAGTGTATTTCTTCTACTCATCAATCTCAACTCCAGAAGCAAGCACCTCATATCTCGTTTGATTGCTACCACCAGCTTCCTCATTCTCCTCACCATCATCCATGGCGGAACCTTTCTTGACATAATCCACCTTGAAATCGTAATCTTCATCATCCTCCATGGCATCACCACTTGATTTATTGGCTTTCTTCCGCCTCTTCTTCTCTGCTCTCATCAACTTTGTGTTGAGTATGCCTGCCGCATCATACAGCTTCTCATTCTGCCTCCTACCAGCATTTTTGGCCTTAACCTCAGCTGCTGCAACATCTTCTTCAGATCCCATGGGCTCGTCGTCACCATCATTGACCAAATCATTGCCTTGATTCGAGGGTTGTTGCTTTACATCATCCTGCAAGGTGAACCAGAGACCAGAGTCAACATTAGGATCCCCGCTAATGCGCTTGGATTTGAATTTATGGAGGAATTCACGGAGAGGAAAGAGTATAGGAAAATTGGAGAAGATAACAAAGTCCAAGAATCTAAATTTACTTATGGTTTTCTTGTCATTTTTCTTTCCCACAACAAATCGAAGATCCAAACATGGCCTAAGGAAACATACAATGTCTTCAAGATAATCACAAACCTCGAGCATCTGCTCATTGAAATTTAGAGGGCAATTTGAAGGTACTTCAACATGTTTTACATCGTCGAAAGATTTAAGGCTCCCAATAAATGAAGACTCGCTGCTGTAAATCTCGTCAATATTGAACTCCTTTCCAAGCTCTGAAACAATTTTTGCTTCTGACGGTTCTTCCTGATTCCTAGTTGGAGGCATCGTATAATATGGGATTTTACCTGGGAAAAGAACAAAGAAAGCAAGAAGGCTTTGTGTCAACCTTGGTGTTGAGCACTCTTATAAACAGAAAGAAAATGATAATTCCCTGATCATGAATACCTTCATTCCAGTCATGCAAGACGATTCTCGCAGCAGATTCGACATCCACAATACCACCCTTTTTAAGCTTACCCCTGACGGTGGCCACTTTTTGTAGGAAGTCGTCGACTGAGTCAAAGCTTGGGAGCTTGTACAGTGCTACCAACACTCTTGCTGGGCAAAGCTTGAGAATTTCCTTAACTGCACCATTAATAGAATAGCCACAAAATGAGTTGCCATAACCAATCAAAGTCCTAGAGCAAGAGCAAAGAAGCATGCAGCTCGGTAAAAAAACGAAGTCTTTCACTCGGCAGAAATGGGACCAAATGGCAATATCATGGGGTAAAAGACAGACAATTACCTGGCCCCATTGGATCCTCTAGTTTCTCGATCTTTTTGCAGTTTCGAAGAGCAACAGATGCCTCATTCTCCCCAGACCTAAGCATTACAACACCTGGGCAATCCAGTAGTTTTATATTCTTGTCTAAGTGCACTTCTTGCATTGATCTGGTCAATCCCGGAGTAGCGCCAACATTGACAACCTGACATCTCTTTAAGCTATTAATTAAGCTACTCTTCCCAACGTTAGGAAGACCAATAACGCCCACTGTGATTGACTTCTTGATCTGTCATCAACAAAGATAACTGGCTCATCAAAATTTCCAATCAATCAGATCAAATGTTGATGCGCCAAAAAAAAAAAAAAAAACTACAAGAATCATGCAAAAGAAGTCAGAAGGTTAGGATCTCACATCAAATAAATCAAAATCAAGTAAAAAGCGCACCACACACCAAAATATAAACTATGTACAGCGTATCTGTAAGATGCAAAACTATTTACAGGATAGAGTTCACAAATAAAACACAATCCTGAGTTACAAGTGTAGCCAACCAAAATTTATTGTGTGCAATTATTCTGAAAGTATGGACAGAACCTTTTATTTGAGAGGGGTGGGGCAATTGTGACTGCTCCAGTCTTCTCAAAAAGAAATTTAGGTTTTTCTCGATTGTTTTATTCATAACCTATTCAGCATCTTGATAACTTACACGAAAACAACCAAGATGTGTACTTCTATTCAGAAGTCCAACAGACTCCAACCATCAAGGAACTGATTTCAAATTCTATTTAAGAAAACTCCACATGCAATTTAGATGTACCTCGTGGCTTCTTGAATAATTCTTTAGCAATTTAATAAGAGTTTCAGCTCCAAGACAGTCACTGGTTTGCAGGAGATTGCTGGATTTTTTTGCAGCCTTGGCAGATTTCCATCCCAAGTTTGACTTTTGCTCCTGGGTGCTGCACTTAAAGGCTACTGCAGGTAACTCCTCCCTAAGATACTTGAGCCATTTTTCAACAGCTTCTCTCGGCACAAGATCTGAGAGCCAAATAAATATTAAGCTAAATGTCAAACCAAGCAGACTCAGACTAAACCATGGTCAGAAGACTATGAGCCAATAAAAGTTCAGGACCCGTACCACCATGAAGAAACAGATTGTGAAAACAGGCCAAATATCAAGTATTTGATGTGTTCAATTTTTAAGTTTTATGTCATAAGACTCGTAACTGTTTTTTATGGTTAGAAATCATCTTCATCATTTTGGCCATGCAGTCCAGCTCCTCTTTGAGATAGAGGTTTTGTTTGTCAAGTTTGTCAAACAAAACCCCACAATCATGTGAAACTTATCAATCACACCCTCCGCACGCGCATGTGTGTCTATGTGTGGTGGTGGGTGGGTGGTGGTGGTGGTTAGAGAGAGAGAGAGAGAGTCATTACCTATTTTATTAAGAAGCAACACAAGATGCTTATCAGCACCTGATTTGAGCACCATCCTTTCCATGTCGACACAGCGGGTACCAAGCGGATCTCGAGCATCTAAAACTTCCACAATGACATCTGATGCTTCAATGACTTTGACCAACTCCTTGTAGAAAGCCCTCTCTGAGTTTTCTGTACAAAATAATTCCAATGAAGACAGTTAAAGAAAATATAGGAAAAAAGACAGACACAACAGTACCATTTTCCATCCAGAATGCAAGTTCCAGGCATTATAAAAAGTAAAATACCCCTAATCTTGCCAGTAGAAGTCAAAGCATCATCATCCCTGCCCTCTATGAAATTTTGCTCTTTTGCAGAAGCTATATCACCCAGTTTAGAAATATCATCACCACCATCCTCCAATAAACCCAACTTTCTCTTTTTAGCCTGAAAAGGCAGCAAAACTCATAATTAATCACACCGGCTAAAATAATGTTCTCTGAAGTTATCCAAAACAATATATACCCAAAAAGAAATTATGAAAACAGAAGTCCATAGAGAACACAGAGAAGAAAATGAATCAGACACCACAAAAGTAGTAAGCCAACCTCACTGCAACATACGTTGTATTCATCTGCATATCAAACAGTTATAGTCCAAAGCAAACACAGATGAGAACAAAATTTACAAACAGAAGCAGAATGCCGTTTCATGCATATTAGGGTGCATAAACAGATAAAAGTTCTAGAAGCCCAAAGTCCTAGGGGAGTTATCAGCCAATGCAAAAACTATCAAGTAAAAGATCAACTAGATTCCGAAATTCCAAGTTTCTCTTATCTGCTAAACCAACACAAGACTCATCAAAAACTTAGGTATTTAACTAGAAAGTCGCAGACTCTCCTTTGAAATACTTTCATTGGTCACTTCCCTACTACAATGGATCCAAAAGCCTTTAAAGAACAAATATGGAGTGAAGGCTCCAAGACGAGTAATACGCCTCAATCTCCAGTCCATATTTCCTCCTTTCCCCCAAAAAAGCAAGGAAAAATGGTCAGAAAGCAGCAATTGAGAACTTCATCTGACCTTCAAAATGACAATTGATCGTTCAGTTCTCATAAATTGACCAAGAAACTACCATTTAACAACGTCTTGTTTAATTAGAACGCGACACTTCAAAGCACATAAGTACGTGCAAGCAAGTTACAGCATCGAACTTGAGGAAGAAACAACTTGGAAGTAATTAGCAAGAGTATACAAACATGATGCTCGAAGTGAATATTTCTCTCCATGGGTGGTCTTATCAAACCATTCCCATATTTCAAAAATCTCCTTGCACCAATATTTTCATAGAAATGAACACATGCAACACAACTCAGACAGCAGAATACAACAGGTCCACAACATATCAATTCAACACATAACCACCAAAAGATATGAAATCCAAGACCATACCCTCTCCTTACGGGCTGCTTTCTTCTGCTCCAAATCCTCGATTACGCGAGCACGCCGGGCTTCCAGGGCCTTGAGCTCTTGTTCCTTAAAAGGCCAGTCATTGGGAATCCCGGGGTCTTTCTCGACCTTGGGCCTTTTGTTCAAGCCCAGCTTTTTGGCCTCCTTGGCCTTCTTCTTGTGGTGCTCCTTCACCTTCCTTATCACCTTGTGCTTTTGTTTCAACGTAACTCTCTTACTCTTGCTCTCTGCAAAAAGAAAATGAACCATTTTTCAATTTCCACAAACACAAGGGGTTGACACTACACGAATGGGTAGATACAGTCATACAGAGCCGGTGAGTTACGTACTTTTGCTCTTCTTCACCATCTTTGATTGTAAACGACAGAATTATCTGGAAAATAAACAAAAAATCAAGTTCTTGATCTTTATAACTCTGATTGGAGCAATCGATAAAACAATAGAGGAAATCAAGCGGCATACCTGGGAAAACAGGAGAGAGAAAAGAGTATATGGTGTTGCAGAAAGAAGGGCGGATGAAGTAGGGTTTGGGAGAGAGTACTCAGAGGAGGAGTTGGGGTTTTAGGGTTTCAGATGACGAGTGATAATGTGGGGCGGGTATGGGTTGACCCGGAGTTTGTTCAGCAAAAAGATGATTGGGGTGAGAGAGGCTCGAACTCTCGACCTCAGGATTACTCAGAAAGCTATGAGACCTACGCGCTAGCCAACTGCGCCACCACCCCAGTTGGTGTGTGTTTCGTCGGTAAGTACATAATATATCAATATTCTCTCAAAGTACTGCCAGCATCCTCCAATGGAGTGGTCATTTTACTAAACTAAACGAGTCAAACTTTTGTCGAACGAGCCGAGCAGATCGAAAACTCAATCTCAATCTCAACACATTTACTAAACGGACCGAGCCGAGCTCGCGAGCTGCTCCGTTCATTTGCAGCCCTACTCACAATATTTTTACTTTGAAAGTGCATTTTAAGAGCTTTGTATCCTTGCGGTAAAACGTGTTTTAAATACTGTAATTTTGATCGAATGATCTGGTAAAAAACGTGAGGTTGAGACATTACAAATTTCCTTAAATCACGACTGTTATATAATTTGCCGTAAAATGTAGTATCAACAATTAAGACCTGGAGGAAGCTATGGTACACAGGGTATACCGTATATCTAAATTATGACAATTTGTGATTTTCATTATGCCGATTTTTGGTTTTTGAATGCATATTTATGATTCTAGTTACGACTTGTACATTAAAATTTACCTGTTGAACAGGTCATTAGCAGGTTATCCATAATTAAAAAATATTGTTATTATGTAACCATAATTATTCGTACCGAAATCCATAATATTTATACCCTAACCAAATATATACGTACAATATCAAAAATTAAATAATGTTACCCATAAATGTTATAACAATACCATAAATTGGCATTATCTTACCACAATGAATCATACCAAATTTTTTTTGACTCGTATGATATTCCGTAACAAAATCAAAATATGTAGTACTAGAATCAACAATTGTTATACTCAAGCCAAAAATATTTGTAAAATGCCACAAATTTTATAAAATATCCACAATTATTATAACAACACCTAAAATTGTCATTTTCTTAACACAATGTGTCGTATCAAAAGAAAATATATTTAAATACCACAAATTATATAACAAACCATAATTATTATGGCAATACCATAAATTGACGTTTTCTTACCACAATGTGTCGTACCAAATGAAATTAATTAAAATATTCCGTAATAACACATGTCTAAAATACCACAAATTTAGTAATATAATCAAATTTGTTATGACAACGCCATAAATTGACAATTTCATACCCACAACGTGTCGTATAAAAAAATTCAATCAGAATATTCAATTAACGAGTTATAATCAACAAAATATTATACCACAAATTCAGTAATATAACCAAAGTTGTTATGACAACACCATAAATTGGCGTTTTCATACCCACAACGTGTCGTATAAAAAAAATTCAATTGAAATGCTCAATTAACGATAGTTATTATTAACAAAATACCATATCGCAAATTCAATAATATAACCAAATTTGTTATGACAACACCATAAATTGACGTTTTCATACCCACAACGTGTCGTATAAAAAAATTCAATCAGAATGTTCAATTAACGATAGTTATAATCAACAAAATATCATACCACAAATTTAGTAATATAACCAAATTTGTTATGACAACACCATAAATTGTCGTTTTCATACCCACAACGTGTCGTATAAAAAAAATTCAATCGGAATGTTCAGTAAACGATAATTATAATTGGCAAAATACATTACCACTAATTATTTTCAATTCCCGCCACATTAGTTTTTAAAATTTTAAAATTTTCACCATATTATCTTAATTTTCGATTCCCTCCATACTATTTTTTCAAATTCTTATTTGTTCCTACACAATACCTCAATAATTTAAACTAAAAATGAAGTTCTCGCACAAAAATTTCATCCAAGAAATTCACCAAAAAGTAAGTACTATACCCAAAATTTTTAATACAACTACAATTTCCTCTCAAAATATTGTCTAAATCAAATTATTTCTCCACAAAATTTAATTCAAAAAATCAAAATTCCTTCGTGGAAAAATGAGAGGTCACTAAAAAAATAATTATCCTACTGTCTCAAATGCATACACTTTCGACACTAAAATGGAATACAAAAAAATAAGTGTGAATATCAAAAAATAGATTGTGAAAATTACTCCCCTTTTTGTAATTGGTGAAATTAATTACATTAATACCCAATCTTATTAATATTCAGGGCGATACACTTAACAATTGGCACTATATATTTGACACATGGATCGGTGTCAAACCTTCACCCTATGCATACCAATCAAAATTTAATGGTGGTCCTTGGAACTAGGTCGTGGAAGTAAAATCTAAATAATTTTGTAAGCTTATTGTCATTGTACTTTCTTTCAAAAAAAATTATTATAGTCGACATATTGATTTACACCAATGACATAGCCTGAAAATAAAGCCCATACATACAAGAAAATATTATATAACTAATAGCCTTTAGAATTACAAATTCTAAATTGTGTACTATAGTGATAAAGTGTTGGAATTTGGACATTTATCTAAAAGATCTGGAGTTCATGTCTTACACTCTTCGTTCCTATTTTTTTTAAAAGAATGTTGTTATTTTTTAGGATAAATTACATAGTTAGTCCTTAAATTTTCATACTTCAACAAATCTCGTCGTTCAATTTCAATACAACATTAAAATATAATAATGCACCATCTGAGCCCCACGTAAGGTGTTTATTTTATTTTATTTTTTATTTTATCAAAATCGTCTATCTTTTACATAATATTAATTAGGTCATTCGTACCAAGAATGAAGTTGATGGCTTATAGCTAGACACTTAATTGGATGAAAAATATCATTCTATTATTCAATTTGTGTGCCGATAATGGAGTTTTCTAAACCTGATTGAGACAAAAATTTACGTAGGTGACTTAATCAACAAACATAAAAAATTCAACGGATTTGATCGTTATTATTGTGTCACAGTCGCATGGCTACATTACATTCAACTATAACAGAGGACTAGGTTTCACACCAAATACTATAAATTAACTGTACAGTCTAAATGTCGTTAGTGAGTGTATTTTTAAAATGATCAATCAGGACTGTTAGGATGTTAAGTTATACAATATTTAATTTGTGATATTTTAGACATGTATCTTGCTTGGGTATAATAATTATTGATTGTACTACGATATATTTTGGTCGTGTATCTAGTATTTTTTGATCGATTTCTTTTGGTACGACACATTGTGGTAAGAAAGTGTCAATTTTTTGTGTTGTTATAACAATTGTGGTTATGTTATATAATTTGTAGTATTTTACACATGAGGGAGAGGAAGAGAAAGTCAAGGAGGAGTGAACAACCTGTTACCTGCTGAGCCCTTTTTTTATTTTATAAATTGATTTAATAAATGGGTGGTCCGGATTATTTACTTTGAAATCCAAGGGTTTAAAATCATGATGCGTACGGTACACCCCTAATAAGGGGTGTGTACCATAGGACTACCCTACCAACTAAACAAACTTTTCAAATAGAGATTATACAGTGTTTCACTTAATTAGCCACTTGGTTTGCTTGTGAATTGGGCTCACTTGAAACTTCATGAGCACCAGCCTTACATTCTGTAATTGTTGACAAATAACTTTGTGAATTATGGGGCATGGTTTCAAAGAGTGAACGACGAAGAGGAAAGCGCGGATAATAAAAATTATAAAGATAGTGAAAAAGTGTAATTCTGTATGCGTTTCTCGGATTGATGTTTTGAAGAAAATGGAGATGCATTTGTCAATAATAAGAAACACATACACCCCTGAGTCCCACAAAAGATCAATGTCTATGAAATCAGTTGCACCATCAACACTAAGAAGAGAGGGGACTCGCTAGGAGGGGGAGGGAGGGAAAGCTTCAAAGCGGATGGTGAAAATTGGAAAGGATGTCTTGAAATTAGGCACATACATGTTAAGAATCAAATCATAAACCAGAATATGAAAGCATGTTTCATAGATATAGGTCTTAAGGTAGCATGTTTATTACCTCGTCATCATCTCTTGCATTTCTGTTTCTAGTTCCTCTCTCCTCATTCTTTATACATGTTATTCTATTTTTTTCCCTTAATATTCCATCCATTTAGCTTGTCCAAAATTTGGATGAAAAAACCCTTTATAATTTATAGGGAAAATGATGGTCAATAACGTGTTTTGATAATTATTACTTGCCAAAGACATGCTGAGAACATTTGTTAATACTGAAAATATTATTAGCGGGTTATTAATTATCGAAACACGTCCTAGGCCGTCGTTTTCCCTAATTTATAAGGATGAAATTAATAGACAGTTTCACGATTGATGTGCTTTTACTTCATGAGATTAGGGACACTTGTTAAATTATAGCCCCTAAGGCTTCGTTTCAGAACTCCCAATAAGTACTTATTTTTTAAGAATGTAATTTCAAGCCCAAAAATCACGTATTTACGCAAATAATTTTTCTATCAATATGGATTTTGTTTGATAGATCTCATCGAGATCTTTTATACGGTGTAAAAAATAAAAAAATAAAAAAATAATTTTTTATTTATATTATTTTTTAATTTAAAAATGTGAAATAAGCTATTTATTTTTTAAAAAAATTTCTTAGAAAATTTCTGAAACGGTACCTAAGTATACCTAGTTGGGCCTTGTTACATTAGGCCCAAACAAAGGGTTCCGCGCGCCAACCGGACCAAAATATTTTCAAGCCCTACCCGCCGATCTACTCCCGCCGCCGACAACAAAAATTCCCGATTCCTAACACCGGGGGAAAACAGAGACGGCCAGACGGGTACTCGGAGAAATTGGGGGCAAAAAATGTCTCTGGTGTTTCGAAGACTGAGGCAAATTTCTAGGGTTTCCCCCTGCGTTCACTCGGGTAGAATCTCCACTCCAGTGTTTCACTCACTCAATCGAAAGCTTGTGTCCTGTCGATGTTCGATTGTAGAGAACTTCACTTTGATTAATTTTATTTTTTTCGTACCTTGTTAATTATTATTTTTTTACTGATACATGTTTTCAGTTGTTGTTTTCGGAAGCAAAGATATGGGAGAGCTAATGGCGGCGGTTGCTTTGTGTTTCCTTGTGTAGGTAATCGTTATATACAATTTAGACCAGATAAGGACTTATTTGATTCCCGTTGGAATTCTTTGCCTGGTCCATGGCAAAACATCAAGAGAAGTTTTACGGACAGAGGTTGTTTTGTGAAGAGGTAATAACTGTAAATACTGTACTATATTTGAAGTTGAAATCCCGAAAAGCCAAACTAAGCAATAAAGTACCTTGTATTTATCCCTCCGCGGCGGGCTGCCTCAAGATACCTTTGACAGCTTGGCCCCCTTTACGGAGCCAAACTGTACATGCGATTTTCATGTCAAACGGCTGGCGTAAGAACAGAAGTCTGTATAAAACGATACGTGAATTGCTCAGTAGTTCTTCGCAATTACCGTAGCAGTTAATTTGTATTTATATGCCACTTTCTTGTTATGGTTCGTGTGAAATGGTGCAATATTCACCGATTAGGCTGCTAGTTTTGGCTCGAAAGGTTCTCCATTTCTGGACTAATTATCAATAAAGACTGCCTTTTTTGTTTTCTTTTTTTTTGTTACAGCTGTTGAGATTTGAATGTTCATAGATTAAAAGTTTGAACATGTCTCAGTATCCATTTCAGTGTTTGGTAGCAGTCCTAACTTTACCGTGACAGTCTCTTTCAGGTTCTCGACTGCTTCGGAAACATCACACGAGTTGTTTCCTGAAGATAATTTACTGTCCTTTATTGAATCTACCATGAATGACGTGGAAGGTAATAATTCAAATCTTTAGGATTTTAGTTTAATATGGGCTAAGAAAATGGCTTGAGTTTGCGGCCCTGTGGCACCAGCCTAGTAAGCAAGTGGTCCTAGTTGGCTTCCTAATCGTAAAGTCAGGGGTGCAGGTCCTCTTGTTGCAAGAACTGATACTTCTTTTGCCCTGTGGATTGTCTGGGATGGAAGGGCAGAGGCCCTTGGTGTCCCCTCTTGTCAAGAACTGGGGCCTCACAATCACTAGCCAATGTGTTCTCTCATTCCCAGCTTTATATATTTGTCGTGCCTCCACCACTCCCCCTTGTAAAAACATGAATTAATGTACAGGCCCTCATCATTTCTGGATGAATAAAGTAGAGGATAGCAAGGACTTTTGCAGGAAAAATGGAGTCTTAGTTCTTTTTGGTGCATTCCTGGAGGAACCTTTAGTACGAGGCAACAACTCCGCTGTTATGTTTGAGAAAGTAAAATCACTTCAGCAGAGGTAGAGGAATGCTCTATGCAGGTCACTTATTAACTTGGTAGATTTGGATTGTTTTAAGGTGGATAATGGGATGATTCTTTACCGTTTATTTATTCTTCTTCTGTTGTAGGTATCCCACACTACATGTTATAGGTTTTCAGTTCAGCAGTTCAATTTTCTCTGATGCTGTTCGTACTCAATTCGTCCAGATTGCCATGAAACACTATATTACTTTTCCTGTACTGTTGTCCAACAAGATCTTTACAGAGGTGAGATATATGTGGTTGGTTTATATACTTGAAACAAGATAACTGTCTATGAATTTACATACTCAAGACTAATAATGTTGTGTCAAACGTTAATATAGCCGCCAATCAGGTGAGACATTGCCAGTGGCACTTAAAGCCATTCTTTATGGCATCTTTTATCTGGTTCATATGTATTTGCTTCAATGTAGACATGCGTTAGGTGTTCGGTCACTCATCAACTTGACAACTTTGAGGTCCATTTGGGGGCAATGTTGAAAATGTGTGGCACTATATTGTCAGCCCGTTAGCGTTGCATCAACTTCTTTCCAAGTATCTATCCTTCAAGCAGCTGATATAAAAAATAAAATAAAATAAATCCTTCAAGCAGTGATGAGCCCTTAGAGTATGCATTGCTTCATGACAACGCCCATCGGTTGTTTGATATTTGAGTGTGGAGCGGTAACAGATACCCACGTACGTTCGTAGTAAGAAGTAAGATTTCACATCTGCTGTTAGGCATTTGTTTCACGAGGATGTCATTGATAGATTTGTTATATCAAATTAATGAACCATTATTGCACAGAAGTGGTAGATTTGTAAACAGCTAATGGAACATTATTTAACATTTCATACCATTTTTTGCTTGCTTTGTTCACTAAGAAGTGTTAAGTGTTCCAAACTACTAAATACTGAAAGTAGTTTATGTTGGGAAAATTGATAAATATAGATAATAATAACTGAAACATTTGAAAGTTGGCATTCTTTCTGTCCCAAAAACTAAATAAATCTCATTATTTATGTGGTAAATTGTACCAGGCAGTTCCCTACTAATGGCAGAAACAGAATTTTTGGCTTCTACAAGCTTGATAATAAAGTTTGCTGCTTGTTTGAATTATTCACTTAGCACATCACAGAATCTGACAAAGTCCGCTGGTTATAGATTTTTCCCTAGTGATTGTTGTGTAGGCGCCCATCATTCTGTATTATCAAGCACAACATATCATAGCTGTTGGACGACTTTTGTGGACATATGTCTATTTGATGACATGACCATGTACATGTATTCGTAATTATGTTTATATTTTTGTTTTTGGTACTTTCAAACATACCCATTTGTCATGGTATACTGAAAAATGAAGACTGAACTAGGTATCCAAGTCAATTATGTTAAGCCAGTTTTGTAGTTGCTTGTATTCTTTATTTCTGTTTGCTTGACTGCTATCTAGAATAGTACTTAACTTTTCGACAAAGACAGTGTTGGTCATTTCCTCTGGTTGTAGCATTAATTTCGTGCTATTTAGATGACAGATGGGGCATGTTTCGGTTTATTTAAAGGCTTCAAGAGTCCTTTCACTTACTACGAGAGGGATGTGAACCTTGTAACTATTGACAAAGGTATGATATTTTTTCTTTTTCTTTTTCATGTTTAGGGGTTTCTCTTAGCAATAATGCAACCATTAATGCTATTCTTTGTGCATTGTCAGACTGTTTGCCCATTGGAGATTAACGTAAAAGATGTTACCTGGTTTGGGTCAAACTTTTTGACCTAGAGAATCGAATGAGAACTGCAATATTCGGGAGCTAGTAAAATATGGAGATTGGAGATATCTTTTTTCCAGTGAAATTGTTGCATTATTTGTCTGATTGAGTAGAAATTTTGATGAAGAACCATAGCTGATGTAAAGTTAAGCTAGAGGCATGACTTCCAACCTCTCTACAAAAGTCGAGCTCTAACTTGGCATGTGAACCTCAATAAGTGTGCTAACAGCTACGTGGACTTCCAGAAGTCCAAATTTTTTCTTAATAATACATACTGGTTGGGGAGACCTAAACCCCGTCAGGCCAGGAGGGTGTTTTCACAATGAGTCGCACTGAGTAATGGTGCAGAGGCAGGGATTTATAACAGAGTTGTGTGTCGGGATGGTATAAACAAAACTGCCGGGTTCCATTTACATTCCTACGTCAATGATAGTATTGAAGCCAAAACCATAAAAACAAAAAGTGAAATTATATTATTTCATAAAAACCTGTGAGTTGCGCCATCATAACTGAAGCTGAAAACATACTATAAATCATGTTAGGGCTGTCGCTTGAACGACTGTAAAACCTTGGTATGCTGTGCTGTCTTTATTTTGCCATGTTTGAATTGAGTCTCCATTTTTTTTTTTTTTGAACGGCTTGAATTGAGTCTCCATTATGAAACGCTTAACTCATCTTGTTAACCTTTGGGGTCCGCTTTTCATCCTTCTAGGATAGTTACTCTTCTAATTTTTTTTTTCCCCTTTTTTGTATGTTGTCATGTATGCAGCCATCAAAGAGTTAATGCATGGAGAGAATCATGAAAAAATGAACAACGTGAAAAGCCCTTGGGCGAAGCAAATTGAAGTCATTAAGGAACCACATGTTTGTGCTTTCTTGCGCAACTTACTTCTTTACTCTCCAGGTAAAAGTTTCCTAAGGTTGCTTGCCTGGGCTTCATATATTTTGGTCGCATCTCTCTATTAGTCGCTCAACTCAAGGTTGGCATCGTGCACCTTCCACCCACTTCCTGCAATGTTGGGTAATGCAATATTTAAGTTAGTTAAAGGACGGGGGATTCCATGGTTGTCCAGGCTTAAGTAACTTTTTTTCCTGTCTAGAACAAACAAAGTATCATGTCTCCTACCATAAACAGTTATGTGATGTGTCACTCTTGGTTTCACCAAATATGGTGTTCATTATGTAAGGGGACGGGGGTAAAAACCATGGTGGTGGGTCTTATTAATAGATGAAGGTTTGTAGATGCCAAAGAGTAGATCATTTGTATATTTCTTGTTAGGCCTAGAAACAGGATCTACAGGTTCCAGATTCTGGACTTCTGTACCTTGTTTAGTGTGTGATTGCCTCAAGTTAACTCTGGCTTTGGCTTGGCAGACTAGCCGAGAAGAGAGCAATGATTGTAAGGGTGGTGCGTACTCTGGTTCTTGAGTGAACTTTAATTTCCTTCGTGGTTCTAAATGATAAAATAGTTAACAGTTTGGTCCAATTCTTTAATATGCCAAGCATGAATATGCATATGCTTGCTTGCTTGATTTGTTGCTGTGTAGTATAGTGCTGTTGTATGTCTGCTGCTTCAAGTTCTCCTGTGTGGAGGAGTAAATGAGTAAAACTTGTTCCAAAATTAAGCTTGAATAAAAGAAAAGGGAAATCTTATGCGGTTTTAAAAGCATCATTTCTTTCAACTTTTAATTCGACTATTCGAGTAGTTTGTCTTGTCAAGCTTTTTATCTTCTCTTTACATTTTGTAGTAACTTGTAATCTTTCTAGTTTCTTAATTGTACCTCTCAACTTTATTATGGTATAGTAATATAAGAAACTTCAAAGATCTGCCATTTGTTTTTCTTTTGGTAAGTGAAATATCTGCCATCTTTTATTGCAGGCTGCATCTCTGTTGATGAAATGGGCAACCGCTTGTTCCTCTCTGATACAAATCACCACCGTATCATCGTATTCGATGGCAATGGAAAGATTTTAGACTGTGTATGTATGGAAGTATTATTTCGGTTACGGTTGAATGCAAGTTGTTATGTTTATCAGTTCAAAACAAAATAGTAGATTGGGAAACAAATGCATTTATTCAGACCTACACTGGTGCAGATTGGTTCTTCCCCAGGCTTTGAGGATGGAGAATTTGAATCTGCCAAATTAATGTGCCCTGCTGCTTCTTTCTATAATGCGGCTGAGGGTTGCCTATATTTTGTGGACTCGGAGGTACGGACCTAGTATTTCTGTTAGAGTACAGCTCATCAGTTCCTAACTATGTGTTGTTTTGCAACCCTTATACCATGTCTGGGTGGGACGAATGGATGGCAACCTGCAGGGTGTCTCATTTTTCAAGAGTACCATTAGGTATAACAAAGATTTTCATGTTGATGCCATTCATGGGTTTGGAGCACAATATGAAATGAACCCAGAAAATGATAGGATTCAAGTTACTGCGGGCCCTACTTCCCTTTTTGGTTTTCAATTGATAGGATTCTCGTGGATGGATTTGGGAATGAGATTCCAAATATGTTCAGTTCAATCTTGTCGTGCTTTTACGATGTTGACTGACTTCTCATGTGGTAACATAAACAATTGGTGAAATGGAAGAGACATGAGCTCAGATATATATTCAAAGTTTGCGTTCCTGCCATCCAATCGTGGCCTTGGTAACATTTTTTCCTCTTGGTCAAGCCTGTGAATAGGCACTACAATGTGTTCACTTATTAATCTTTTTTATTTTTTTGCCTTTCTCTGCTTAGTGTTAGACCCAAAATCATTCCGAATACACAACCTATATATATGTCTTCTCTTGTTTATGGAACTGCCAAATAGTCGGTACAAGGCTTTGTTGAGTCTAGTAGTTTTGTTTTCTATTGGTTGCCGGACATTCACAACAGTAAAATAATGAAATTACCAATATTAGCTGCATAGGTAATTTATGAGTACTACCATTTGTTCTTTTTTAACAAAATCTTCAACATTGTAGTTTCATATATGCTTGATTACCTTTTTTCTTTTGGTGAAACACGATTACCTTTTTTTTGTTGCCTTCTCCTTTCCTCCCTTTATATCCTTCCATATGGTCTAGGGCATTCACTCCCTCCTGGTGAAATAGAATATTGTTAAGGTAAAATTATTGCCAACCGAACTCAAATGACATTTTGCAGTGGCTATTCGAAGGTTTAATGCATTGATGTAACCTTCCTATGTACTGTATTTCCTGAATTGGAGGAAAAGCGATGTTTCTGTCCTGAGATAGTTACCGGAAAAAAATCTTCTGTCCTGAGATCAGTTTCTTATTATATTACTGGGTTTGTTGTTTGGTATGTTAAGGTGTAATATAAGTCTATATTTGATTTGCATCTAACACATAATTGTGTTTGTGACTGCTGTTAAAGAACCATGCTGTCAGGAGAGCTGATATGGTGAAGAGGGTTTTGGAGACACTCTATCCAACATCCAATGCTACGAAGGAAGGGAATAGTCTCTGGAGCTGGATCACGAGTAATCTTTGGATGAAAAGAAATGTTGACACAAAGTCTGAGTATTTGAATTCAGAATCATTTTTGTTTCCTTGGCATCTGATCAAATCGTCCGATAATGACCTCATTATTGCTAACCGAAGGTAAAAAAAGCATACTAAATTCGGTACTTTTTGTATTCAATTGGCGAGGAAATTGAAAAAGGGAAAAGTAGCTGCTATCATCTGCCTAGCATTTTTCTGATATATATTGCGGAGGATTACATGTCTACTCGAAACTATGGTCCTGTCTTGTAATATGTTGATGATCTCTCTTTTTCTAGGAAGCATAACCTGCAATTCTCAACTCTAGCCCAAACCATAGATTCTCTGGTGATCTTAAGCATACAATCCTAGGATTTGTTGACGAACTGGCAAACGTTGTAGTATCTCACTATATAGCAACTAAGTGTAGATTGGAGATCCGTTGATTGATGTTAACCCGTCAGTTTCCTTGGCTGATTTAAGCGGTGTCATGAGCAGTCTCTAACATGCCATACTCGTGCCCGGTCTGTCTCTTTTACAGATTCATAAGTTGGTTATGAATTTCTCTGCATGAGCCCGCTTAATGACTTGGCCTGGGGCAAGTGTACCATATATGCTTGCCTTGGCCATCATTGCTTGAAATTCCACGGGTAAGAACTTGTAGAAATGTCATTGACCAATAACCTCAGCAGGAAACAATGTACATTGGAGGTGCCAACATGGGGGCACCAGCAACGCCAATTGCAGAGGTTTCCTTGTACTTGATATCTTCAATCAGCCAGTTTTGGTACCAATGTGCTCTGAATGTGGTCTTTTTTGCATTTACAGGAGCGAGTGGAGTGACAGTATTCTTTTTTTATCCGAGAGTGACAGTATACTTACTACATGTATCTCTATGTTTTCTATACTCCCACTGTTGACATGCATATCCACATCTATCTCTAGTCATTTGATGTGAGCTCTGAAGCTGCTATCTTTTGATTTTCTTGTTTGCAGCTTTGAAACCTTATGGATTATAGATTTGGCTTCCGGGGTGATCAAAGAAGTGGTCAAAGGTTTCGAACTGATAAAAACCTCCCAACGCTCTTAAATTGTCCCACCTTCCCCCTTTACAACATTTCTTTTTCTAAAATGATGATTCTATTTTTCTCAATTACTGAAGGATTTCCAAAGATTGTGGAGATCTGCGGACAGTTGATCCTGGAGAAATCATCACTTTTGAAGCAGATACCAGGTGATTGGCTGCAGCAACTAGTTGGTACTAATAGTCCACATGAGGGTGCTATGTACGCTGGCATTATGTCTTCTTTAGCAACATTTGAGGATCATATAGCTATTTGTGATACAGGTACAGAAACTTCTATCCATGCATTACTATTACTTGTATTTAGTGGTATGCTGGCATTATGTCTTCTTTAGCAACGTTTGAGGATCATATAGCTATTTGTGATACAGGTACAGAGACTTCTATCCATGCATTACTATTACTGGTATTTAGTGGTTAAATTTCATGCATGTGATTTATCTTTTGTTTTGTGAAGTTGGTCAGAGGGTCTTAAAACTTAATAGAGAATCTGGATGTATCTCCAGCTTCCACTTCTCAAACTTTGGTATCCTTGGACTTCCTTATTGGGTGTCATCCTCTTTGGAGAGAGTTTATGCTGTGTAAGTCATTTGCTTTATCAAAGCTAAAACATATAATTTCATTTCCTCTCATCCCTCAGTTTCCGTGTTTCCCTCCATAATTCGTCAATTGGTATTGCAGTGGTGAAGTATTGGCAGAAGGTCACTTTGATCATGTTCAGTGTTTCCGTTTTTTGCCAGGTATTTTGCTCATGCTGTGTACCCCTCCAGTATACTCTGTTGGATATGGCTTATTGTTGTATGATGCACTGTGGGGTTGTTAACTGGATTCAGTACTTCTATGTTTGTATGCCACAATATGTAACTTGTTATCGCGAGAATCGATTGACCATGGGTTGTTCCCTAACTGCTTTGTAACAATTTTTGTTGCCTTCCTTTGGGTCTTGTTTGCCTGGAAGTGACAAACGATGAAATTTCTATTAGCAACAGTACTGATGATGACGGATGGCGCAAACTGCGAAAGAATGAATGGAAACTTATACAGATTTTGGTATTTTAGTTTTTGCGAGTCCACTCCCAGTCTATGTCCCTGATTGTTGGGTTTTTGGGAGCAGGGGACTGCGTACATAACCATCCCTTGGTGTTGTATTATTAACTGCGAAAAGCGGCATCCTTATAATTGAATCTCAGCATCCGGATCTTTCATCATTACACCAAGCAATGGAGTTTTTGCAATGAACTGTGAAAGATATAAATGCTCATGCATAGGTTTAGGGTGAGGGAAACTTGTTCCTGTTTATTCTTTGGACTTATGATACGGTTTTTGCACTGCTCAAGTAGGATATGATCATGTCATCGGTTATGTCTACAATACGAAAGTGTGTGATAAGTGTTGGATGTGAATTTTCACGGACTAATCAGCTTTTTTGGTGATTTCATTGCATGAAACAGGACGAATTGACTTACAGTTGAATATTGATATTCCTGAAGATACTGAGCTTGTTGAACCATTACAAGAAGGTTGTGTATGGCGCCAGGTAAGAGGGGCAGCTATTGAAGTCTCAGGAGCAGAGAGGAAAGCGGCATCCTTAGAGAAGGTGTTTACCCACTAGAGCTTTTATCAATGTCACTTTAATACTCTTTTTTCCTTCGCAGAAGATGGCTGAAATTTTGTCGAATTGTTCTAGTATTCGTAAGCAGTACCTCAATGAGTTCATTCTGTGCATGTGTACAGGTTGGTGTGTCGCAGCAGTGGTATGATGAGTTGGATAACCTAGCCTTTTCAGAACCAGAATCAGAACTGAGTGCTGAAGAGGAAAGCACTTCTGATGTTAACTTACAGGAACATGGAGTTTGCGTCGATTGTGCAATTAATACAAGTCCTGGAAGAAGTGAGGTACTGTTGAAGTGCATTTCTATTTGCTGTCCACTCGTAATCTAAGACCCTGTCGGGCTGCCGTTTGTCAAAAAGTCTTGCATAATGCCATGTTTGAGCGGAAAAAGGTTTCAAGAATTCGAAAACATCCTCTAAAAAATTGGTTTTTGCTGACAAATTCCCCCAAAAACACATTCTTACTTTTCAGTAACCAGTTTCATGTTTCTACTTCGGAAACAGAAAACAATACAAACCCTTAAAAGGGATCGTGGGAGTATGTTTATGAAGCTTTAGCCAGCATGGAAAGCTCTGATTTTGGTATTTTGTATTACTTTGCCATTTCTGACTTGTGCAGGTTATCATTTATGCGGCACTTTATCTCAAAATGAAACAACATCCAGATTCCAGTGAGGTCCATGGTAAGGAGAGAAAAGCTGCTAGGATTGCTGATATTCTGAACCATAGGAGAGCTGAAAGGTGGGGAAAGGACCAGTGCGTTCAATTTTTGATGAAATCAGACAGAAGTATGGAAGAACTAGTATTCATGAAACCTCTACGTGTGAAGCTAAAGATTGAATGTCTTGACCACCCAAAGATAAACGATACAAAAGACTTCATTTTAACAGATTCCTCCATTGATGTCAGTGTATCTCTTAACTAAATCACAATGCCCGGTGACGGCTCAGCCATGCGCAAGATGACATTGTTCAGCATTAATGATTACAGTTCTGTAAGAAAGCTGTTCTTTTCTGAGACCAGAGTTGATGTTTATGTTTGGCAGTACAGGTATAGTTAGGCAATTCTCATTTTCCCTCCCTTCAACTTCGCTTTTCGCGGAATATTCATTTACAGTGCTGTTGCCGTAACAAGGGAACGGTTTTGCTCTGTTATCAACTGCGGGGATGGGTTGAATTTATGCATCCACAAAGAAAAAGAAAAACCTGTATCTATTGCGCGCATGCCCCCGTCATTGGAGGATGTAACTAACTTGTATGGATGAGGGGGGAATTCAATTTGTATACAAATTTAACTCTAGGAGTTGGCACAGTGGTAGTAGTTACTAAATACTAAGGGAAGAATTTGATCTGGAATTTATTTCATCTGCGTACTCTCAGTTTTTTTGTTGGGTCGATGTATATGACGTTTTGTCTCGGCATTGAGAAATTGATTTTTTAAATTAGGCTCTATTTCATTGAGGTTCTTATTTTTTAAGTACTTATTTTTCGCTTTGCAAAACAGGTCATTCTCTCATAATATATTATTTGTAATTCAAAAAATACTGTATTTTTTATTTCCCCTAGTGGAATGGGACTATGGTCAATTTAAGTTATTTAACGGGATGCCCAGTTATAATGGCTAAAGTTCTGAACACTTAATTGCAGTTACGAAACAAAAGATTACACAAGCACGCACAATTTACACGCAAAAATGCATGCTTACATAATTTAAATTTTTTTTTTCTTGGTACTGGCACGAAATTATGTTAAGTGTGTATATTTGTTTGTGGTAATGGTAAAACTCATTACGAAAATGAATCCAGGGTGAGTTTCCACTATATTTTTTGTCAATTTTTTTTAGTCTTCATGCTAATAGTAATGCTAGTCAAATTGTTTCTCTTAAATTGTACTCCGTAAGTATTTTAGATGATGTTTAGTTGATATATGTCAGGAGAATAATTTATCTAGAAATTCATTAAAATGGCTTTAGTTCATTAAATAGAAAATTAGAGGTCGATATTCTATTTAGGTTTGGTTTTATCCCAATCCTAAATATTTTTTTCCAAATCTGTATAGACTCGGTTACGTTGCGTAATGACTTTTATATCCAAAATGGACCAAATCAAACCCTCCACTCTCTAAATACCCCTTCATTTATAATTCATTCATTTAGTTTAGTGAAAACTCTAACCGTGGCCTTCTATGAATCATCATAGACTCCTATCTAAGGCCCAATTCAATCCTTCGACTCTGTCCCCTGTTTCAATGTCAAACTGCTCACACAGAAAGTCATATCGTTTCCCTGTTTCAGTTGCAGACACTTGAGAGAGAGAGAGAGAGAGAGAGAGAGAGAGAGCATGAATGAACAGACATGCCTGGCTCATCAAACTTGGCCTCGACACAAACCCAGCAGTCGTCACTCGCCTCATCAACGACTGCACACAGTCATCATCGTGCAACCTCAATTACGCCCACAAACTGTTCGACCAAGTGTCTCAAAAAGACACAACCCTTTGGACCTCCCTCATCTCCGCCTACACTCGCTCCAACCACCCACTTAAAGCCCTCCAACTCTTCTCCCTCATGACCCGCCAACCCGGCTCGACCCTAAAACCCAACCACTTCGTCCTTGCCACCATCGCGCGTGCCATTGCTTCCTCCCCACACCACCTCCCTTTGGGTCGGACTGTCCATGCCCACGCCATAAAATCCGGTTTTTTACCCTCGAATGTCGTCCTTGGGACGGCATTGTTAGATATGTACTCGAAATGTGATATGCCTGGTTTTGCTTGTAAGGTGTTTGATGATTTGCCGGAAAGAAATTTGGTTACTTGGAATGCAATGGTTTCTGGGTATGTTCGTAATGGTATGGAAATTCGTGGGCTGGAGTTGTTTTATTGTATGAAGTGTGTTGAGTTTTGTGGGCCTGATGAGTTTACTGTGGCCACTGTTTTGGCGGGTTGTGGGCGGGCTAAAGATTTGGTTTTGGGGATGCAGATTCATGGGTATGTGATTGTTAGTGGGTTTGAGGCGGTATGCGCGAATCCGATCAGTAGCATGTACTTTCAGTGTGGGAAAGTTTGTTGTGCTGAAAGAGTTTTGGATGGAGTGGAAGGGAATGTTGTTTCGAAACTTGTAAGGATAAGAGGGTATGTCTTTAATCAGAGATATCGTGATGTGATTGATTATGTAGCTTCTGAGAATAATATGCCTGGAATTTTTGAAGTAGATGGCACTATGTATGTGCCTCTTTTGAGTGCATGCGCAGAGCTCTCCTTGCTCAATGTTGGAAGACAAGTCCATGGCCTTCTTATTGCGATGGAGAATTCATCAGAAGAAGATGGTGCAATTATTGGAAGTGCTTTAATCAATATGTATTGCAAGTGCAACAGTGTTGCTGAAGCTCAAAAAGTTTTTGATGCTTGGCCAACTGCCCAAGTTGCCCTTTGGAATTCAATGATATCAGGGTATATGTATAATGGTTTAGTTGAAAATGCCAGGGAATTGTGGGAAGAAATGCCAGAGAAAAATGTCATTTCATGGACGAGCATGATATCAGGGTATGTGCAGAATGGTATGCCACGAGAAGGTTTAAGTTTACTTGCTAAAATGTATTCCCATGGGGATGGATCCAGAGTAGAAGGAAACTGCTTCACTTGTGTGGCAGGTCTTGAAGCATGTAGCCACTTGCCAAACTTGGAAAAGGGGAAACAAATCCACGCAAAGCTTGCAAGGACACTAACAAAAGCTGATATAGAAAATGTGGTCATTGGAACGGCTTTGGTGGATATGTATTCTAAATCAGGTCATTTGTCCTACTCACAAACTTGTTTTGATTTGATGAAAGAGAGAAATGTAGTTGCATGGACATCTATCATAACGGGTTACGCATTTCATGGGTTTGGGTTTCGAGCTCTTGAAATTTTCCAGCAGATGATGGAAATGGGAATTGAACCAAATGAGGTGACATTTGTATCCGTCTTAACTGTTTGCAGCCATTGTGGTTTAGTGGACAAGGGGTTGCAGTACTTCAGACTGATGAGGGAGAAGTATAGGATCATTCCGAGGGAAGATCACTTTACATGTTTGATTGATATGTTGGGACGTGCTGGAAGATTAGACGAAGCATGGGCTTTGGTGGACGAAATTGAGGAGGGAGAAACGAGCGATGGGTGTGTTAGTGGTACCATTTGGGCTGCAATGCTTGGGGCATGTCAATTGCATGGGAATGTTGAAATGGGGAGGAGAGTGGCTAACAAGATGTTGGAGTCCAAGAAACAGGTCTCTATGACTTATGTTGCACTTTCTAATGTATATGCTGCAGCAGGAATGTGGAACGAAGCGTATCGAGTAAGAGAGAATTGGAGGAAAGAAGGTAATATTGATGGAGGAGAGCCGGGCCTTAGCCGCATCTGCACAACCCTTCAGTAATTGGGTTTTTCTTGGTGAGAAGAAGATGATGACATGGCACTTCTTGATTTGATTCTAATTCAAGGTAATAAAAAGGAGAGGTCATGACAAGTGACAACATTTTGGTCAAACAATAAAAATTTGGTCTTTATGCAATTGAACATTTGGTGGCTCTGAGATATAAGCCAACTAAAATAAGTCAGCAATTGTCCACAACGGTATTACAAGATGACAAACCGTTTCTTAACCCCTGGTCCCCTGCCTAAATTGGCTACTACGTTTCTCTCTCTAGGACTTCTCCCACATCCCTTCAAATTTTCCTTTCACCTGTCTTTCCACTTTCTGCGGAGAAGTCAAAGGAAAGTTGCCCCTGCTAAACATGTTTTCCCTTGGATCACAATGTTAAAACATTTTTGTCCATCAGTTTTTTTTTAATTCTCTGGGTCTGCCTAATCTGGTAAATTTGAACAACCATTTCTAGGATTCTTACAATGCCATACCGATTTTGATACCTGGGTTCTGAATATTCAAAGGGTTTGGCGTTTCATTCTTGGATACCTGTGGGACCTCTCTTTGAATTTCAGAACCCACATTCTGTTTTCTCTGGCTTTTTAAGAGGAAACATTATCTATACATGTTTGAATCATTTCCTTGATACCGAAAGTCGTCTTGTGGAGCTCCATTTGATTGGATTTAGATTGCCCTGTTTAATTTGTGGCAAATACTTCTACCATTTGGATTCTGATATTATGAGTTGTTTTTTGTGTTTTTCATCCCACGAAAAGAAATCAACTGAGAGGACAAATAGTAGGAGAGGGGGACCTGTGCCTGCTTCTGCTCCTCATTATAGAGAAGCCCGAACTCAACAACGGCCAGGTAAGCACATTAGCTTTGCAAACAAAGAGGCAAATTCTTAATTCTTGTAACATTCATCCTTGTTACCTAAAATACGAATATGTATCGATACCCACGGGGGTATTGCAGGTGTTTCTATCAGCTAAAAAGGGTTCCGGGTGGGTTTATGGGATTCATTAGTTATGATTAATTTGGCATTCTTCTTGAATCAATCATTTCAGACAGATAATCCTATGAGGGTATTTTTTGGATTATTTGTATCATCACCTGATTGAACGGAAATATTTTCTCGCGGAAACAAGTAAACCGTTTTAGTTGTTTCTCAATTTGGGTAAGATTTATTTCAGGAAAGTTTATGGGGATGATATTCAATTCTGCTAATATTTCAGAAATAGAGTAGTCTTGTTCTACTCCTTATTTGTCTAAGATGATCATAGCTTGTAGATGGTATGTCCACTGATGTACACTCGTCTTGTTGGTTTCATCCGTCCATAGAAGTACTCCTCAATTTCTTGAACTTATCCTATGTACTACGAAATCCCACTTTGGGCTTCTAGAAACAATCACCTAGTGATAATTATAGGTTCTATTTGTCATATCTAATTTGTGGTAAGTGTTGGACAAATGTTTTGTGATGGGGGTGGTTACCGATGGAAACAAGCTCTCTTGTGCAGAGAATCCTAGAAGGGTCTCTGCTGAAGCTACAAATGAAAAGGATGGGACAAAAGAAGCTGCCAACAACATTGCAGCGCAAACATTCACCTTCCGTGAGCTGGCTGCAGCAACAAAGAATTTCCGGCAGGAGTGTCTGGTGGGTGAAGGTGGATTTGGGCGAGTTTATAAGGGCCAACTGGAAAAAACTGGCCAGGTATACATATCAATCTTCTCTTTCTTTTCTTATTCATTTTATTTGGAATTAAATTACCGTTTAGTTCAGATTGTAGCTGTGAAGCAACTTGACCGAAACGGATTGCAAGGGAACCGAGAGTTTCTTGTGGAGGTTTTGATGCTGAGCCTCTTGCACCATCAAAATCTGGTCAATCTCATAGGATACTGCGCCGATGGAGATCAGAGGCTTCTGGTATATGAGTACATGCCCTTGGGATCTTTGGAAAACCATCTCCTTGGTACTTTCTTCCTTTACATCATTCCCTTCTATGTTACTCCCTACTTATTGGCGTCTTGGCATCATTTTGAGATGAAACTGTAGTTTTAAAGTTGACAGAAATTATACATGCTGGTCTATCCTATAAAATGTTTTTTTGAACAGCAAGTCAGCAACTATCCTATAAAATAATGTGGTTAATGCCAACGATAACTGATCCAATTTACCAAATTTTGTAGACCATTGACCCTGTTTTTTGTTTTTGGTAATTAAACCATTCATTAGAAAGCACAAACAAGGGGAGATTCTCAAGTGTTACAAATCACAAAGACATAACCCTATACAAGAGAAAGCAAAACAGCTGGAGAATATACAAGGAAAAATGACCCTGTTATCTTCTAGCATCAAATTAAAGGAGCAATAATTTCTATCGAATCAGGAAAATGTATGATTTGATGGTCAATTTTTTTTCAGAAGAAAAATCTTTTTGAGGCCTAAGTAGCTCTAAAGCGCACCACTCAATAAGGTCACCAAACTAAGCTGCATCCAGTCAATATCCCATGTTATAACATGGATGTGATATATATGCACCAAAATGAAATCCAGTTGAATGTGTAGAAATATAACGGTGCAACCGACCAAATGTAAGTTTGAAATTATCCGAACAAAATATACTCGTCCAATTTCTACGAGGTGCCCATACCTGGAAAATCGAAGTTTCCTACTTAGATTTAGTTTTACAACACCATTTTATGCATAACACCTCCCCACTGACTGAATTTGTCATGCAACATTTTAATTTTCAGATCTCCCACTTGGTCAAGCACCTTTAGATTGGTTCACAAGGATGAAAATCGCTCTAGGTGCTGCAAAGGGTCTGGAATATTTACACGATAAGGCCAATCCGCCCGTCATATATCGTGATTTGAAATCGTCTAACATCTTGCTTGACAAGGAGTTCATTTCCAAGCTCTCTGATTTCGGGCTCGCAAAGCTTGGTCCCACTGGAGATAAAACGCATGTTTCTTCAAGGGTGATGGGAACATACGGTTATTGTGCCCCGGAGTATCAGAGAACAGGGCAATTGACTGTAAAGTCGGACGTTTACAGCTTTGGAGTTGTTCTTTTGGAGCTAATCACTGGACGGCGGGCCATTGACACCACAAGGCAGACTAGGGAGCAAAATTTAGTTTCATCAGTAAGCTCTTTCCATTATTCTCCTCACCTAAGTGAACTCATATTTGTAGCCCGTTGGCCCATATCAGGATGAATCACTGAAACAATAATCCCACAGCTAACTATGTGACATTATTAATGCTTATTGCTGTGTTATAACTAGAGGCAGGATCCTCTCGAGTCTCTGAAAAGGGATTGGACGGCCCTAGTGGGGGCAAATGTGGGCCTTTCTAGTGCCCACTTAAAAAAATTGGCACAGTTTCAATTTTAGGCTTCGTCGAGAATATCAACCCTTCAAAAAAATCATGTTGATCTCGCGTCGATAAACATGATTTGAGAGAAGCACTTTTAGAAAATGAACATACCAACCCAAAAAGTAGATTTTCTTAAGGTTTACGAAGTGTTCTCACATCCACGACGCAATGAGGAAGCTTATTGGTTCATGAAACTTTGTTACATAAACCACTCATATAACAATTACTTCATGTAATCCCTCCTCATTCTTCATGCACTCTGACTTGTGCTGACACTTTTCTTGCCTATGAGCAGGCAGAACCGATTTTCAAAGAACCAACTAGATACACCGAACTAGCTGATCCACTTCTTGAAGGAAACTTCCCAGTGAAATGCTTCAATCAAGCGGTTGCCGTTGCTGCCATGTGTCTCCACGGCGATGCCTCCATGCGTCCCTTGATGAGGGATGTGGTCACCGCTCTCAGTTACCTTGGGCTGGGCCCCCACACGGGATCCATTTCACCCTTGTCAGATCCTGCTTCACCGTTGGATGAGAGAGTGAAGGGTACAAATGAAAACAATTGCGATGAAGTTGGTGCAACGGAGCGCGAAAGAGCAGTGGCAGAAGCCCTGGAATGGGGTTCGACTTCTAGGCATAACAAGGCGAGAGCGATGGCTTCTATTGGTTCTTCAGTGTAACATTTCCAGGTGTCCTTGTTTTCTGCTTCAATTATTCAAATGTATTCGCACGTTCTGAAAGAATGATTACGTGAACTCTTGGTGGAATTCATCTGTTGATATAAAGTTTAACACGCGAATTATATTTGAAAGAAAAATGTTTTGTGAGAGATCTTGTCAATTCATCACCCTTTCAAATATTCTCTTCGGGAGCATCATGAGAGACATATGACAAATATATGTAATTGTCTCAAACTTGGTTTCTTCGGTTGTGTTTGGAACTTGAATTTGTGTTAGAATTCAAAACTGTTTCAAATTGATGCAATCAAAATACCAAAGGGGAATCAAAGATTCGAAGAAAAGAGCAAAATTTCATTCAAGGGGATAAATGTCAAAGGGTAGAAAGAGAAACTATGTCTCAATTAATATATTCAATATTCTTAATAATCAAAAAGCTACCGAATGAACACTCTAGACTCCTACTTATAGACCCTCTACTACAAAAGACTCAAAATGACATACATACCCTTAAACCTACTACATCACAAATTCTCCATATGACACTTTAGCCTTCGAAGTAAACAAACACAACTGATTAACAAGAATTCAGTCTGAAAAGTCCTAAAACCAAAGGTCACAAAAATAGCAAGGGCACTGCATATTAGCTCTTGGATGGCAGATATTAACAAAAGCATTATCATTACTGAAACTAACTAACCAGATTGGACTAGATCACAGAGCTGGTCAAGTGTGCCTGCTAGATTGGCAAGGCACGCGATAACTTTGTCACCTTGACGCCTTGTGAAAGCAGTGTGAGTGGCCTCCACATTTTTCAAATCAGCCAAAACAAAGTCTGCACTCTCATCAAGGTTTCCATTAAGTATCGCAATGAGCAGTTCTGCATTATTTCGTAGTTTTGCAAACATCAGTTGCTCCTTGTTGACCTCAATGGTGCTGCTGTTCTCGAGCATTATCTTCTCATCTCTTGATCTTTTATGTTTCCTAGGCTTCCGCTTTGCTTCTGCCATGATTTCCTCAGGCCTTGTGTTTATATCTGTTTGTGGCTTCGACGTATCCTCTATGTTGTGATTCTGATACATCATGTTCCTTTGTTCTTAGAACCTGAGGTACCAAAACTGTGCTTCTCTTCCAAGCTTTGTCCGATTTGGGATAATGGGCTGTTAAAATTTTAAACCAAACATCACAAGATATGAGGATGAATAACTAGCACCCTAAAGTAGTACTACTATACAAGTGAGGCAGCCACACAAGGCATGCGAGCTAGTGCCCAATATAGCGAATTCATTTTTGTTTCCGAACATCAAGCAATCCTGCGTAACTGGTTCTTTTTCATGATTAGTCCATCTTCATTACACCAAGCAATTAATTATAAAAAAAAATTGCATCATTTTTGTAAGTGGGAATATACAAATAAAGAAACATATTAAGCATTTATAGCTATAAATGTAAAAAAAAAATACCATCTTGTCAGAAAAGGAAGAGCAAAAGACCAGTTAGCAAGGTCCCTACTAGCTATATTTTTGTTGTTAGAAGCACTCTCTTTTACTATAAACCTGGAACACCATGTTTAACACAGTATTTGAAGGATATAAAGAGGATTATGGAACAACAAAATTGATCAATTTTGCATCTGAGATAGATAGTAATTCTAATAATTCAACCATACACAATCATATTACCTAAAAAAGACAGAATGGATAAAGTATGTCTTGAAGTAAAAGTGATGGCTAACTGACTATAGCAACAATAAGCACAATGAATATGTTAGGCACCACCTAAACATTAACCAAAAGCTAACATGAGGATAATCAAAGATCAAAACTGGGAAGCCAAGAGGCATTTGACTAGACGACATCTCAGGTGCTAGGAAAAAGGAGGTCAAAAGTTCAACTCCTCTTCCAAGGTGCTAATTTAACTATTCAAACGATACTGACGTTCACCAATAAAAAAAAAGAAGAAGATCAAATCAGGAAATAAGATCATGAGTTGATTACAATCAAAACATAATAATGTGTACACCAACTTCGGTCACACTAGACAATTTTGATTCACCATGAACAATATAGTAGGAGAGGTCAAGCCCAAAAATATAAACATCCAAAATCAGATGACTTATATATCCAACAACTAAAATAGTAGCTGATTTGTAAATTCTACTCTCTTTAAAACAATATCCTGGTCTTTTCTTCCAAACTTCTTACCTCAACTTTAAATTCCATCAAGCAATTATAGGTAATTGTAGTAGTATCTCTTTGTAACCCTTGGGATTGGGATTGGCCTTGTGGTCTTGGCCTCGGACTTAGGGGTTTGCTCATTCCTAAAGTCTTAAATTCTATTCCTCTCGCCAACAACTCTTGGCCCACCTCACCCCACTTGTAAGCACGTAGAGAATAGTTCGAGGTGCACGCAAGCTGGTCCGATGTGCATTAACTTGAAAAAAAAAATATTTGTATCTTTACTAGGGTAATTTTGGCAACTTCACTTTTTAAGCACGCCCCATAAAAGATAGGAGTACTTTCTTCTTGCATTCCTAGATGATTAGTTTCGCCCCATTTCAATGAAATTTTGAAAGATATTAACGATTGGAGCGATAATTCAAGATTTTGATACACAGAGGCAAATCGGCAATTTCAAGAAAAAAAAGAGGCCCTAATTTACTGAAGAGAGGCAGAGTGAGAAAGAGAGTAGCAGTAATTGAACTGTTTGTTTTACCGAAGGAAGAAACACAGTCGGCAATCTTGGAGCAGCAACGGAGAAGAAATTCTTTTCCTTGGAGTTGGATGAGATCGACGGCGTTTCGACGGTGTTCGAAGGTGGGTATTGCCGGTTTTGTGGAGAATAATCTTGGAGAGAGAGAGAGAGAGAGAGAGAGAGAGGCGTAGATGAGGGCGAACGATAGATGGGGAGCGAGGGGGAGCATGAGGGGTGAGAACAAAGAAACTACTATTCGATTTCGTACACGTATGTTTTCAATCGGGGCAATATAGGAACACCTAAAAATACACTCCATGCGGATTGATTTTAGAATCTTGACGTTAATGATCCGACAAAATTCTAGTTGTCCTAAAGTTTTTAAATGTTTGGCCTTTGGATCTTGGGATTCGAACTCGAGATTGCTTGTAGAGGACAAGATCTTCAATTACTTTCTTAACCACTTCGGCCAAATCGCTTGAATTTAGAGCTCGTAGTTGTTTCTTGGAGTAAAAAATTGTTTATTTCGAAAATTAAAAATAGAACTTTGAGCACAGTACTATTTGGCTCACTAGCTTTTAATATAAATAAAATTTTCAGATTACTCGACATCAGGTCATCTTCGGTGTTATTAAAGTCGGTTTAAAATTAAGTTATTTTGGTGAACGAGAATTGAAAACAGATTAAGGGGCCGTTCCGTTCGCCTAAATAAGACTTGGCTTATTTTTTTGTCCTTATTCAATTTTTTTTTGTATTTATTAATTTTTCGCCAATTTTTTAGAGATTATTATTTCGTCATGACGAAAGGAATCTAAAAAGTAAAAAATTACGATTGAAACCTAATTTTTTTGAATAAAAACAAAAATAAGCCAATTTTTTCGTCTTTATTCAAAAAAATTAGATTTTGATCATAATTTTTTATTTTTTAGATTCTTCTTATCATAAAGAAGCAATAATCTCCCAAAAATTAACAAAAAACTAACAAATACAAAAAAAATTGAATAAAAACAAAAAAATAAGCCGAGTAACTTATTTAGCCCAACAGCCCCTAATTAGAATCTCTCATAAAAAAAATACCTCACTGAAGTCTGCCGTGAGGAAGTCTGTCACTTCACCCAGAGAGGTCATCATTAGACACCATGTGGAGGCAGTGGTTTAGGCTCCGTTTTAGAACATCTTCTTAAAAAATAAGTACTTATTTCACATTTTCAAACTCAAAAATAATGTAAATGAAAAATAATTTTTTGATTTTTTTTGCACCGTATTAAAGATCTCGATGAGATCTTTCAAACAAAATCCATATTGCATATTTTTAGATTTCATTAAACTTTTTATTTTTGAGTTTGAAATTGTCTTTTTAAAAAATAAGTACTTATTATCCGTTCTGGAACAGGACCATCCTCCGCTCTATTGTCTTCTCAAAGGGTATGCTACAAATTGCTTCCCATCATTTCCGTGATTGCATGACATTCATTTGCTAAACTACTCTCGCTTTATCAACTCCACAATGTATTAGTACTAGCACATGAGTCCATGAGCCCGTGGCCGAAGACACTTATTCACAAGCGTTAACCGACAATAATGTAAATTTATCCTGTGCTACCACCACTAAATTAATAACTTATTCTCAATCAAAATTATTACCCAACGAATCAATAAAACACTTAATTCAAATTTACCATAAATGCTTTTGGTCAATCGAAAAAGTTTTGAAATTGCTATTCAAAATCAAAGAGCATTCACCGAGTTCCTATTTTAAAGACATTGCCCAACAAGGCTGCTGATTTTGTCACTCCCTTTTTTGTTAATATCACTCTCCTGTAAGTGTATTTTTGGTGCAAATATACACTTGCAGGGAAGTGGCGTTAACAAAAAAAGGGAGTGACAAAATCTGTAATGATCCTCATTTTGACCCTAATTTTTCGAGTAAAATTTAGTGAGCGTGCTCCTAAATTATTACTGTAATTGATTAGAATGATTTATGTAATTAAGTGTATTTGACCTTATAAACAGAACCCCAACAAACTAAACCATATCATCCTAATTGAACCGACACCCAAAAACTCTATTACTGCCTAACCTAACCCATCACCTCCCTTTCTATCAACCCATCAACTCCTTCCATCACAGTGCTTAGCCATTTTTGACATTTCCTTTTCTCTAGCCACTAATAACTATAGCACCTGATTTTACATCCCAATGGGGATGCTCTAAGAACTCAACACACTTCCTAGAAGCTTTCCTCTAAGGCTCTAACCTACGGTCTAGGCCTTAAGTTCTACACTTCATTACCCAACGGATTGTACCTAGCTAAACTAACACACCCCATATCACCCCACCTGCTACCAACAAAAATAATACACCAAAGAAACAAATAAGTACTCCCCACCCCCTCATATTCCGGCAGTAAGAGAGAAAAAGAGAGTGAGACAGAGGGAGAGTATGTGAGAGAGAGAAAGGCATTAACCCATAGCCTTATTTCCTTTTCTTCTTTTCTTTTGTTCCTTGCCGAGAGTGAGAGAGAGGGTTCTTTTCCGAGAAGGAAGAAAAGTACCACCATTGCCGCCACCAAGCCCCGCTTCCAAACCCACCATTTTTCATCCGTCCTAGCTAGAACTCTAAGGATCAAAGTAGATATCTCATTACCCCTTAACTCTAAGTATATCAAAACAATTTTGTTGTGAAGAAAACCGTGACCTTAATCGAGCCCGTGTAAAGAGTAACCAAATTAAACTACCAAAAACTGTTCGAACAAGTTGGTACCTCAAGTCCGCGAGTCACGACCATACGGCTGCCACCTTATTAACAATCGATCTGTTTGGCTATTTGGGCAATACTAGGTTCTGTTGTTAGTGACTTAATTAAGGACATACGATCAGCTTAGGCCTTATATTTGATTAGAAAGGCAAAGAAGTTAAAACAAAGGGAAGATTTTTGGAGCTACTTGATTAAGATGTTATACGGATGTGCTAAAAAAATTATTTTACTTGTTTAACTAGTAAAGTTTATATTTCACAATACAAAACTATATGGGTATATTGTCAAATTTTAGTAATAAAAGTGTGAGGTTTAAATAATTAATTCATCGTTGTAGTAAATAAAAATGTATGTCTTTTTAGTGAAACTTAAATTACTACTTCAGTAATTTAGTTTGATAAAACTAGATGGTGTGTTAGTTTAAAGTGAAACTTAGATTAAAACAAATAGACGATCTCGGCTAGTAAGATTTTAACTTAGTGAAACATGTTGAAATCGTTATGAGGTTAGTTTGAACTTAAGCTCGTTAGAGATGGGTGTACGGTGGTTCAGTTATTTTGTGTATGTGGTGATATTATGATCTGTTTACTCGTCATTTGAAATGATTGCTTTGCCAATTGAAACGAGAACGTAGAAAGAACATTAGAGACATCGGATGAGTTGTGGACTTAGAGAATGTAGATGTTGTCATGGATAAGGAAAAAGGAAACAGATGAAAGGTTGTGAGCTTAGTAGGACCTCAGGGGTAGCCTGGTAGGACCTTGAGGGTAGCCTAAAAGACTCGGTATAGCTAGGGTGGCCAAGCAGGACCTCAGGGGTGGCCTGGCAGGACCTCGGGTATTGATGGTAGTCTAGTAGGATATTAAGGGCAGCCTGATGGACCTAGAATTGTGAGAGTAGCCTACTAGGACCTCGGGATGTTGAGGGTAGCTTAGCAGAACCTATAAAGTAAGTCAAGTGAATATTGCGGTGTTGGAACGGTTATAGAAGTTGAAATTCTGGAATTTACTTAAGTTGATGGTTATATAATGAACAAATTTTGTGCTCTTCAATTCTTAGCTCTTTTTGTTATCAATGTGGTTACTCGTAAAGTAAGAGTTAATGAGTAGGATTTATCTACTGAGTGTCAAAACTCATTCTAATGCCGTTTGGCCTGGCACTTCATGCCAGGTATACAAGGGATGATAGGTGATCAACACTTTGAGAAAGATAAACCAGTTGCTGAGACTGGGCAAGAAGAAGCCTGGAATCCCTATCAGAATTAGAGTCTTGCTCTATCCTTTTGTTAAATTAAGTTGTCAGACTTTTGTACTCGTACCCTTAGATGCTCTAATTTAATTTTAGTACTGATTTCAAGTTCCAAGAAATGTAATCTTAAGTGATTAACTTATTCTTTTGTAAGACTCAAATTATTTCTATGTTTAATTCGAATTTTAGGACTTTTGTTGTTAAACTCAATTTTGAAGATTAATTAACTAAAATTTATTTTAAAGTTTAAATCTTTTGAAAATGATTAAATTAACGTTTCCAAAAAATTGGAGCATTACAAAATTATTTCCCCCAAACAAACCATTCACAATGACTTAAAAACTTATACCGACCACTCCCCAGTCACTCCTCCCTCAATACAAACCATCAACATGAATATAAGGCTCTTTGGGCTCATAAATGTCGGAATAATAAGCAAACAAGGCCTAGTCCAGTCTAGCTATTCAAGGCCCAGTCCATTTCAACAGTAACACGTGACTTGCGTGCTATATTTACCCGCTCATCTAACTAAACTACAATTATTGTTCTGGCACCGTTTATATTGTACTACTAGTTGGAAGGGGAAGGAAAACCATGGTCCCTGCAATTCAAACCCCAACCCAATTCTTCTCTCTCTAAAATGCAACCTGGGAATCCAATTTGAATCCCGAACCCCTCTGGTAATACTTCTAATCTGTTGAATTCTCTTTGTACCTCTTCAAATCAATACTTGTGGTTGTTGGGTTGGCCTTGTTCCGTTCCAATAGTTTTGGCGAAATAGCTGGTACGAAATTTGGGTTTTGCTGTTTTAATACAAGCTTTGAGTTTATTTGCACATATCTTTTTAGAAGCAAGAACAAACATTTATGGGTTATTGAGGGTTTTGTAGATTGCAGAGGATTTTAGTGCATAGAGGACGAGTTGTTTGGAAAATTGCATTGGAAAGTATTGAAAAGTGAATTTTGGAGATGGGTTTTAGGTTTGTAGTTTAGAGCTCAATAATTCTAGTAAAATGGGTATTTTGGAATTGAAGGTCTTGTAGATTTCTTCCTGTTTTTCAGAAGGCTGAGAGGCATGAAGAGTGAAGCATGGAGGTGGGTTTTAGGTTTGATATACATAGTTGTTGTCGCAACAATCTGGATTGTCGCTAGCTTTGTGGTACAGTCAGTTGTGGACGAGGGGGTTTCGCCCTTTCTCATAGCCTACATTTGCAATTCGTTGTTCGTGGTTTACATTCCTCTATTTGAAATCGGTCGTTATTTGGAGGATAAATATGTGAGTATATTCTTTTGGCGAAACAGAAAAGGCAGTAGTTCGCAAGATTTGGGGGGTTCAGAAGAGGTTCTGCTTCTTGAGCAGAGAGATACAGGTACTCAAGCTGAGTTAAATCCAGGTTCGATTGTCGGACAACAAGAAATAACCCACCATGAAGGCCATGTAATTTTGGAATCAGAAAATGATATTGATAATCCTTCTGTATGTGGTGATGCTAATGAAGGACTAGATGCGAAAGGGCGTTGGACACGCAGCAGAGTGGCTAAGATCAGCCTGTTGATATGCCCGTTTTGGTTCCTTGCACAATTCACTTTTAATCTCTCACTGAAGTATACTTCAGTTACGGTAAGGCATATTGTATTCTATACTTTCTTTTTTGGTATCATTTTCCTTTTCCCGAAACTAAAACTTGTTTGGAAAGAGTTCTCAGAAACTTGTTGCGGGAAAACTTTACCCGATCAGAACAACTCATTTTTCAGGGAACACCGAAAACAAGTTATCAATTTTTTGGAAGTTTTCTTTTTGCACAAAACGAAGACATTGATTGTTCATCTTTTTCCCCTTATATAATATGGTGAAAAAATGTAAAATGGAAAGCAAGCAAGCAACAGCGCTTAGTCTTTTGTCATACTAAGTTCCTTGCCATTGTTTTTTACAGTCAAATACCATTTTGAGCAGTGTTTCCAGCCTTTTCACCTTTCTGGTTTCTCTTGCATTCTTGGGCGAGAAGTTCACTTGGGTCAAGCTGGTTAGTGTTATCCTTTGCATGGCTGGAACGGTAATTGTCAGCTTGGGTGACTCTGAGACTGGGTTAAGTGCAACTGCTTCAAACCCTCTGCTTGGAGACATTCTTGCTCTTGTGTCTGCAGCCTTGTATGCGGTGTATATTACACTTATCCGTAGAAAGCTACCAGATGATGATGGGAAAAGTGGTATTGTCAGTATGGCACAGTTTCTTGGCTATTTAGGGTTATTCAACCTTTTGATCTTCCTACCTGTTGCCCTCATACTTAACTTTACCAAGCTGGAGCCTTTTAAAGTACTTACATGGAAGCAAGTGGGTCTTCTTGTTGGTAAAGGTATGTGCATAATTAGTGCTTTTTAGCTTCTTTTAACTGGCCTATATTTATTGTTTCCCTTTAAAACATTTCTTCCACATTCCTAATCTTTGGTGAGTTAGATTTATCTGCCCTCATGGGATTCTTGTCTAAAGTTTTCTTGAATTGTAGTTACATCATTTATGTAACTTATGTGGCTGGAACATGCCTAGTTTAGTTGGTTTTTTAGGGTTCCACAACCCACCTTGTCAACAGCATAGAGCTTGCTTTAACGTCCTTGTTACATAATACCCATACATGGCTGGATCTCAGATATGTAAAAATGTGATCTTTGTTGCATGTTCATGTGACAAGTTATCTTATTTCCAGTTTCTTTCATAGTACCACATCTTCCCTTGGATAATATTGGTATGGTGTTAAATGTGTTCATCACGGATGCACACGGAAATTACTACTATTACAAAGGGATATTCCTTTATACAAACTATAAGCTTCTTGACTCTGAACCATTTCTACCAGTAACCAAAGCCTTTTTCTGAAGATTGAGGGAAATGCAGCCTGGTAAAGCTTTTGGATTTATCTTGAAGGCATATGGTAATTTAAAGACTAAAGATGCATCTTGGTAGTTCCCTGTTCTGACTCATTGATTATGATAGTGTATGAAGTCTGCATATGGGATTTTCTAGAAACCAATTCGATGGAGTTTATTCGATCTTAAAACTGTGAGTAATAGCATTAGCGAAATCTTTTATCCCTGAAATCCTTAAAAAATATGGAAATAAGGCAATATTACAATATTTTGGAAAGACTCGAAATAGAATTGTATGCAAGGAACACATCAAATAAACCATCATCTTCTTGTGGATCCTGCATTGAGGCTGTATTATTGTGAAAGGCCTAGTTTCTAGTATCTATTTGTTTGTTCAATTGATGTAGCTAACCTTCAGTTGCAATGAGGTGTGAATGAGTCCAACTCCAACACTATTGAAAAGTGACGAATGCATTTTGTTCCGTTTATCCCTTCATCATCTTCTGTTTTTTTTTTTTTTTTGATTATCTAGTTCAACCCACACTTATTTGCTGGAATTTCAGGCAACAAGCTCTTTTTTCTTTGTTTGTGTAAGTTTTGGGTCTTTGGCATCATGCTGTTTCGCTGAGGGATATTTTTTGTCATCTATTAGGCTTGTTGGATAACGTGCTTAGCGATTACCTGTGGGCCAAGGCCGTTCTACTGACAACCACCACAGTAGCAACAGCAGGACTTACCATTCAGGTTCCCATAGCAGCTGTGGTTGATGCACTGACAGGCAATGCTCCTAACCTCATGGATTATATTGGAGGTGCAGCTGTCATTGTTGGCTTTGCAGGCATTAACATCCCTTCTGATGCCTTTTCAAGATCAAAAGAAGAGAGTCTTGAACCAGAAAATGGACAAGTTAGTTCGACCGATTAAGATCGCCTTGCGTCACTTGGTGGGCTTATACAAGTCTTTTTAGTGAACCACGTCATAAGTTTTATGACATTTGGGCAAGGACATACATCTATAAATAATGTTACGAATTGCTATGCATTTGTTACCTTTGGCATTCAAGTCTTTTGCCTTTTGCTACCACATCCCGAATCATAATGTTGTTTGGTAGGGAGAACGGAAAACAGGAAAGGAAGTGGTCCAAACTAGGAAAGGATTGTTGTTTCATATCAAATTGGTTGGTTGCACGGAAAGGAATCATCTTGCTCTTCCCTCCTTTCTACACATTTCCAATCTTCATAATGTACCTACCATAATGTGTTTCCCCCGCTCCCTCAGTAGTCAGTCCCTCCTTCCCCCTTTCTTCATGCCTTTTCCTTCGAGCCAAACAACCTGTTAGGAAAGTCCAGGAACAAATTCTTGTTCGCAGTTCGTTGATTCTTTTCTCTATGTGAAGTGCAAACGCGGGTATCTTACTGTATAAGATGGGAGGAAGAGAGAAAGTTCACACATTTTAAAACAGGACAGGAAACAGTTCACTCATTCGATGCCTACAGTCAAAGTCAAATTGTTTGCAATGGTTTGGGAATATAAAATGATCCTCAAGCATATTTTTTTGTTTAATTAGTTACCCTGAAAAGTTTTTGGAAACAAAAGAATATGGTTGGATCTCTCTCTCTCTCTCTCTCTCTCTCTCTCTCTCTCTCTCTCTCACACACACACACACACAACATGGCTTATTTGCTCTCCCATGCGAGCAGTCAACTGTCACCTTGTTAAATGTAACAGTACAGCTGCTAAGACCAGACCTTCATCAAGTAAAGGTCAGGGAACATCATAGATAGAGGACACAAAAGAGAGATACATTGGAGAGTCAATTACCAGAATCGTCCAGATCAAAAACAATAAAATTTATCGGAAATGTGCCAATCAGTTTCAGCTGAAATAAAACAAGGTCTTATAGATAATTAGATATTAAGGGGTTGTCATAAAACCCACAATACAAAGGATAGTAAGAGTCCTCTTAAGAGAGAAAAATAGGTTAAAAAAAACCTTGTGAACTCTAGCTCAGTGCAACATTTGCTTGCCCGTATCTCTGCATCACCCTTCGGGTAGCAAGTGCTGCAGCTTCACTAGCCCGCAGAGTCCCCTGGGCCATAATAGCAGCAAATTCAGCGCTGATCTCCTCTTGTACCTTGCCCCGGGCATCCCCAAGAGGGTCTTTCATATTCCCATTGATAGATGACTTCTCTTGCACTCCAGTAGCTTTGGCAGCAGGGGTGTCTCTCTTTGGATCCCCAACCTTGGGAGATTGTACTTCAGATTTGACTTCACCATTGTTAGCCGTGGATTTGTTGGCAGTGCCTGTTGGCTGGGAGTTCTGAACCTGTGTAGTCGGCCGGAACTGTGGAGCTTGGGGAACGGCCCCTGATCTCATGGTTGTCTCCAGTTGCTGAATCATAGGCACTGCATCGAAATCATTAAAATAGGTAAGCAATTCACTCAGCAGTTGAAGCTAGAAATTCAATTGGCAAAAACAGTGCGAGACCTTTGAACTCATAAACCAGACTCAGAATCATAAAGCAACTAATCTCTGTTTCAAATTTCTATTGAAGGACGTGTGGTTCACACTGCTTATTTGCACATTTCTTAGGAGTAAGCAATCAGCAAAACTAAAGATGAGCTAAATCTTTCTGTATCCACTTTGCTCCGCTTATTTGGAAGACAATAACAAGTTGGTTTTCTTTAATCAGCAATTAGACAACTTAACCGAAGCAAACTAGCTTCTACGCTTAAGCAAATAAACCAAAACTGGCAGCAAGAATTTGAGAGTGCGGTTTTTGCACTGCCACTTCTCGGATGACTTCAACCAATATGGAACTCAAAAGAAGATGCTAGAACCAAGTGCTTCAGAGCCACTAAAGACCAACAATAGAGCAACGACTGGAAACTGCAATTAATAAGCTCGGAGAAATCTATCCCGCTAGAGCAGCACTTTCAAGAACTACTGAAGGACGATTTGGATGATTCATCCAGACATCCAAATAACATTAGATATGTATGGAAGAGAAAACTTACAAATTAGAGCACCCATCGGGCTGCTCATAACTTCATTGGGGAGGTTCAATATATAGTCTGGAATAGTTGCTCCGACCAAAAATTGAGCAACCTCATTGCTGAAATTGTTGCAGTTGTGGGTGAGCAAACTGTAGGATTCTGCTGTGTATCGGGGGCTAATCTCCTCCAAATATAATTCAAACACATCCTTTGGGACATGAGTAACACCAAGATCTACAACTTTGATTGGGGTTCCATAGGGCGTTACACCAGCAGAACAATGCTGTATACCACCCCCGAAAAAGTATTCATTACCGTAAACCACTACTCCCGTATGCCTGTCATTCAAAGGTATAGATTTAATAATGAACTTTTCAAGAAACATGCAACAACATAACTCCCAACTACAACAATTTTATAAACCCCTGATGTGCTGATATTAAATTGATAACGTAAGCCTCATAAGTGCTCTAACAAATTGCTTCTCCCATGTTCCTCTCCAACCTCCACTAAAAAAGGCCAGGGATCTGAAGAATTTTTTTTCAAACATGAGAATCTAACGATCCGTTTGGAACTTGTGGAAAGTGTGGGAAAGGAAAGCGTTAAGAAGAAAAATGGGAGAAAATTAAGAGCAAAATTTCACTGTCCATTGAACTTTTGCCATTTTCTCTTCTTCTCTCTCTCAAACCAAACAAGGGAGGAATTTTTTTTAACTTTCCTTAGTTTTCCTTTAGTTCCAAACATAGATACTTAATGAAAAAACTCATCAACAACCAAAAAAAATTGAAAGTTTGAATCACAAGCACAGTGGATGCACCCCTTGAAGAGCCTACTCAAAATTTGGTGAAGAAAATTCCTCGATTTGAAGTTCTCCAACAGGAATTGGCATTCCAGTAAACTGCCCACAATCAAATATTATCAATGTGCACTTTTGAAACTCATAAAATGCTTACCATATCCCTTCAATAGCTTTTCCCAAAAATGTCATGGATAGCTGGCGAGCCAATCCTTGGCTTAAGTCATACACATTCAAGGAAACTTTGTAACCCTCCTGCCATTATCCAAGGTGTCCAAGTAAACAACACTATCAGACCACACAGAACTACACCAAAGGTGGGGAAGGAGAAAACAGGCAGAGAATATGACTCATAGAGCAGTAAAAGAAGGATTACAAACCTCTGCCATCTGCAAAGTCCAATGGGCAATAAATATAGTAGCAAAAGATCTAAACTTTATGAAATTTTTGAGAAACTGAGCAAGATGACCTGTGGAAATCAACCATAAATCAGCAATTTGAGTCGAATGAATGATTTTAGCTGACAAGATAGGAAAGAATCAGGCCATGATCTGTAAATTTCAATGAAAGTAGGTAAAACAGACTATGCACTAACATGTCTTCCTTCATCAGCATTTTTATTTGAGCTTATCCGAAAACAGAGATCAATTAGACACGATTTCAGGATATGGGGAACTGAACTAAAGGAAATATTCCAGGACATTAAGTGCCAAAACATCATTCTGTTTATTCACATTCACAAAGAAACACATTAACAACCACAAAGTTATTCAAGTCAAACATATCAAACCAAATTCCCTAAATACAGCCAATAAATCCCAAATCTCCCCATCTGTATACGCAAAAATCCAAACTTCGGTAAATAAACAAATCCCATTGGTTGCATCTAATCAGTTTCAAACCAAAGACATCCTCAAGTATTACAACATCTCAAATTCTCCTCAAAATAGGATTAGAGACTTCAAAAATCCTAACTTTTAACACTAGACTCCCCAGTTATGAGAGGAGATAGGGCAGCGATAATTCCCACCCACAGCGCATTTGTAGACTTTCACATGCTATGTAAAATCAAATTCACAGGGGGGAAAAAATCATCATCGTGAACTATTAAAGTCCAACCCATGGCTTCAAATTGAAGATGCCAATTTTTTTGATGGCTTATGTGGCATTTTGACATCTCCATTTTTTTTTTTTGCATCTCCAAACTTGACATCAACAAATCTAAATCTCCAACCTTTATGTCAAATTATAAGCATTAAAATACAAAACACCTCCTTTTTGAAATTCAAAATGCTAAAAGTAGATTTGGCATGAGAAATCAAATTGGAAGCAAATGGTGTGGAGCCAAATCCACGTTGGATTCAACAATTCACTTGGCATCAGGGCTGGGTCAAAGGAGGAAACCAAAAGTTACCATTTCTACGCCACATAATATGATTTGAAGCCACGATTCGGAGATGCTCTCACAGATCAAGCCCAATCACCCAAATTAACCCCATAAATCCTCAATTTCTCCATCAATAACAACACTAGACCCAATTCCCAGACACGAATTAAATCGCATTGATTACGAACTGGTTCAAAACTTCAAATGCGCAGGCATTTCCCAGTCGCACAAAAATCCGTACGTATACAAATTCAAACATCCTATGAAGGAGGACTGTGATTGAGAAATGTACCTGGTAAGGGCGGGAAGGAATCGGCGGAGGCGCGGCGAAGCGAACCGTTGTTGCGTAAAGCGGAGAATCTGAGAAAGGATTTCACGAGGCGAAGGAAAAAGCCGGGGGAAAGAGGGTATTTATACTCCCTATGGCGTGGGGAAGAGGATTCTCTACGACGACCGGGGGCCGGCCGAGGACTCGGGTAGTTGTGTTCCAACGTCTCCCTGTGACCTTCTGGAAAGTACCGACCACTATTTTTGTGACACGTGTGTCGAGATTCTGCACGTGCCCACCAGTATTTGTCTGTTTTCCCACTCCTATTTCGAAGAAAGAACACTTTGATTGTTTTTATTATGGAAATGGTTTTGCCACTCCCCTTTTTTGTTAATATTACTCTCTTTGTAAATGTATTTTTGCAATAAAAATATATTTGCAGAGGAGTGGAATTAACAAAAAAATTGATTGACAAAATCAGCAGCTTTTTATTATCGGAAAAAAGAAAGAAATAAAATTACTTTGTGTTTTTTTAGTTAGTATCAAAAAAATTCCTTTGTGTTTTATATTGTAGAAGATATAGTGACGTTTCTTCTTTATATGTATTTTGACTAATAGAAATAATACTTTCGTGAAAAAATGAGAAAGACTTTAAGGTGAGTTTTAGAATTATTTTTCACATCGATGATCAAATAACGTGTCGGAGAAATAAAAAAATGTTAAAAAAAAGTTCAAACTCTTCTTTAACTTTTGTGAGTTTCATTGCGAGAAAAATGGTCATAAGAAAATTTGCTCAGGTCAAAATATTGTGTCAACTCGACCAAAATCCTTAATATATATGATAATTACCCAAAAAAAAATTCCTTAATATATACTACTTCAAAAGCTAGCTAGGGAAGCTGGGTATTAGACCTTCATGCTTTACATCCCAAGATATGTTATTTATTCACATTTTTTATACTTTAAATGACAGTTTTCCAATTCAAACTCAAATTCTATACATTTTTTATTCTAAACCCTAGAAAAATCAAAGTAAACCAGAGGAGCAAACACTAGAATCTTTATCAGTGTAATGTTTGATGCAAATGGGCAAATATTGGAATCCTGTTCTGCTAAGATTCTTATTTTTTAAGTATTTATTTTTGCTTTACAAGATATGTTATTCTCTTACAATACATCACGTTTTGTTTGAAAAATAAGTACTTATTGTATTTATTTGAAAAATAAGAAATTATTTTAATTAGTGGTACACAATGCAAGATTGATGTGGGAGAAAACAACGGAGAGAGAAGATTGAAGAGGGTAAAGTGGAAATGAGTTTTAGCCTTTGATTTTTGTAATTTTCTGATTTAATTTTAGTGGGTTTCAAAGATTGGAAAATAATTGTGTGTGTTGACACCATCAAATGGTTTTTAACTTTTGTATATAGAATTTATTGAAAAATTATCTAGTGTGGTGACACCATAAAAATGAAATTTAGCTTTTCATTTTGCATTATCTTGGAACTTTTATGTTTTCAAATATTGAAAAACCCCACAGAGGGCAGGCCCTTTAGGAACCAGGGCTATGGATAGCTTTTAGTCTCCCCGTGCTAACTCTAACACTCTCACTAACCCCCGCTGATGTATATAGCCGTGGAAAAAGAAAAAAAAAAAGTGGTATCAGACATCAAACTTTGAAAAGTCATTTCTAAGTTTATAGGGCTGCCCGACCCCGCAATCTACAGGGTGGCCTCACCCATGTTTGGGAGCCATTTTGATTTTTTATTCTAAAAAAATTATCAAATCATACTTAGAGGGCGTTTCTACTCAGTTAAAAGTTTTGGACTAATTATTGTAGTGCTCCATCCGTCCAATTTTTATTGTCCGTTTGACCGGAAAAAAAATATTTATTGTCCATTTTTTGAATTGTGTGTCATTTTTTAATTGTTTATATCTTTCAACCTATAATATTTTTCATAATTTTGGAAACTTTGTATTATAGAATTAATCGAGATCTATTAAACAAGATCCATATTGTATATTTTTCAATATCTACACTAAAAGATATATGTAAAAGACATAAAAGAGACAAACATAATAATGAACAATGAAAATGAGACGGAGGGAGTATTTTTGTAGTCAAATTGTTTCCACTATACTATATAACTTAAAGATGGTGTAGGATAAATTGGGGAGAGAGGTCAACGACAAAACGCGAAAAAAAAAAGATTTAGCAGAGGAGAAATAACTTTACTTTTGACAATAAATTATAGATAAAGAAATAGCAGATACGAGACCTTATGATGATACTTTTCTCCCATATGGACGATTTTATTATTTCACGTGAACAAGGAAAAAAACAACGAAAATAAAACAATGAGATTATAAATTATTTTATCAAATGTAATTGCGTCTAGAGTTGTGGTCGAGAGCTGTACAGGTGGAGTAAATGAGAAGTTGGGGGACAAAACCACAACATAGAAACTTTAGAAAGTGGGAGTGAGAAACGTTCGTCTATTCCCCGTTAAAGTCCTTTCCTTTTAATAACCATTGACAGCCCCCCACTCCTTAAACATCGAACGCGTTTGCGTCCCCCCTCCCTCCCACGCCACCCTCACGCTTGAACATAGCGATGGCCCCACATGCGACCCACCGTTAGATTCCATAAAGCTGTTCGATATATATGCGATGTGAAGGGAATCACCAACCCGTGATGGTAACGCAATTAAACGTCGAACACTTGTGCACCGAACCTGATTCCGAACCAGCATCTCGTAACTTATGGCTTAATTACATATTGCCCCTATATTACCATGTCTTTTAAAACATCCCCTTAAACTACCTTAAATCTTTCAACTTAGGCACTTGATTGGCCTTTAGTTCTACAATGGCCATTGAAGATTCATGATAGTGCTTTTGTATTTTTTATAGTCCATCCATCCGGATTTAATAGTCACTCGTTCAATTCTAACTAAATAAAAAATGAGTTATATCTTTGAATTGATAATGAATTTTATAAGTATCTAATATGAATTTTATTTGGTAGATCTCAATTAGTTTTATAAGACAATATTTTTAAAATTACATAAAATACTATAAATTACAAGTTATAATCGATTGAAAAATGACATGAACTCCAAAAAAGAACTATTAAATCCGGACGGAGGGAGCATATGATAACAATGCCCAATTTTGTTTTGTGTATAATGCAAAGAAAAGACCAAATTTTGTCTGGACTCCCCATATTTGTTGACCTCCCTCGATTTTATTCCCATTAACACCTTCCTATATCCTTGCATCCTCAAAACCATTTCATATGCCAAGTAGCTCTATATTTAAGAAAGTTGCATAAAGGTCTAGTATCTGATTATGATAAATATTTAGATTCATATGCATGTCATTCTCAACATCCTCGCCATGATTGAAATAAAAGAACATTTGAAAACTATTCTAAAAACTTGCCATTCAGTAACTGAAAATTAATAAAGGGGCCCAAGTAAAAAATTTAGAGAATTTAGTTAGTCAGAGTATACGGTTTAAGGGTAATTAAAAAAATATGTTAGTTCAAGGGGGCGATATGTAATTGAGCCCAACTTGTACGCAGGTCACTTTATTCCGAACCTCCCCTTTTTTTTTTTTTTCAGGGCAATGATTCCGAACCTCCTTTGACCCTCTCTCTCTCTCTCTCTGTTAAGTGCCTTCGCGGTGCCGATATCGCTCTCTCTCTCTCTCTCTCTCTCTCTCTCTCTCTCCTTCTGGTTGAAGCTCGGCCTTCTCTCCGTTTCAGTTCACTCTCAGAATCGACAATTTCGCTCGACGAAATCCCGACCTTTCTCGAGTACCGTATAAGAATTCTAGCTTCTGGACTACTATTGTTTTTACGCATGAATATACCGCATCGCGATCGGCGTACGAATTCTGATATCAGGTATTCTCGCATTCCGAGCTAGTTGAATTGATAATCGTCGCAACGCGACGAAGACTCGCTGAGTCAAACAGCCTAAAAAAACGCTAGAACTCGCTATAATTGATATAAGTCCACCGGATTACTATCACGTTAATGATTTCTTACTCTATAGTAATTCAAGAAGTTTTTTGGACTGAAGATCTTGTTTCTGTTTGCTGAATTTCGCGATTTGTTGTTTTTCGTGTTGAGTTAGTTGGAATTAGGTTTTGTAATGTGGTGATATCTGTTCGGATCGGCAATGGTGGCTGGATTTATCGTACTGGTATGTTTGGAGTTCGATTTTGATGAGTACAATTAAAATGTGTTTTTTGTGTTGTCTTATTAGTGGTTAGATTGGCTGCATTATTGAGAGAGCTCTTGACCTGTAGGACTTGACTGGAAGCAAGCGCAGCGATTGATTTCCGGTCTTGTGTCCTCGTTGTTGTTGGCATCCAATCATGGCGGCGCAGAGTAATTGGGAAGCTGATAAGATGTACGTACTAAAATGTTTGTTTTTTTTAGTTGTTTGTTATGTTTAATTTGCTCACTCAAGAGAAAAGAAATTATGAGCTTATGAGTTTTATGACTTTATGCTTTACATTGTCTTCACGGATGGATCCGTAAAGGTTTTGTTTTTTTCCCGGGCGGTGGGGGGAAGGGATAATGTAACATCTGGCGGGAAAATTTGCAAGAAAAGTTAAAGTGCAATATGAATTTGCTAAACATATATTTGCGAGCTTACAAAATTTTCAACTTTGAACGATCCAACGGCCTATAGTACTTGGATTGTGGATCGTACCAATACAAGGAATGGGAACGGGGTACGCTAGGGTAGGCTTTGATATAACAAAATTAGAACTTACCCTTCCAAGCAATAAATATCTAGGCAAAAATATTGTTTTCCAAATTAGTCAGACAAAACACATTTCTAGGAACATAATGACCGAACTTTTTGCATTTTTCTCTCACCAAGTTTCCATTCTCTCTAGATTTTTGTCTTAATTAGTTGATTTTTTGGAAAAACTTTGGGGATCTCCATGGATTGCTTAATTACCGTTTTGGAACAGAATTGTACCATGTTTCCGAACGGTTAGCAAAACGCTAGTACCACTAGCGTAGTAGCATTCCCCGGTAACATTATTCTAACCTTCTTGAAAAGCTGAGCTAACGTCGTCGAGAACCTCCTTACGGAGTACTTCTGACACATTCCCATCAAACCATAAGGATGAAAGGATCGAATGCTCATTTCCAAATTCAAAAGCCCAATTCTTGTACTAATTGTGGAACCTTTCAAGATGAGATAAGTATAGGATAGATCGGACGAGCACAATACTAATACACCCACCTTCCTACCAAAGAAGACATTGTCATTCATCCATCATCAGTCTTCGATCTCTCTTCGCAACGCACTAAAATCAGCAATTTCATCACATCTTCATTTTTGTTACGGAAGGCAAGAAATTCATTCACGCGATATATGTCAGCGAGTTAGTAGGTGAGTGGTGGGCAAGAAATTAACCCTTGACCCTTGATGAACTTAGCCAAGGACCATGTTTCCGAACGGTTAGTAAAACGCTAATACCGCTAGGGTAGTAGCGTTCCCCCGTAACATTAATCTAACTGTCTTGAAAAGCTGAGCTGATAATCAGCAATTTCATCACATCTTCATTTTTATTACGGAAGGCAAGAAATTCATTCACGCGATATATGTCAGCGAGTTAGTAGGTGAGTGGTGGGCAAGAGTTTAACCCTTGACCCTTGATGAACTTAGCCAAGGACCCGACTTATCACGTCCTTTTATAGTATATAAAATGGAACCGTTACAGTTCAGAATTGTTTTGTATATTATTGCATAGTACAGGGTTTTTTTTTGGAAACTTGTTGGAGTTTGGTGGCGGCCTTGGATCTATCATTAAGTGTTTTTGGTCACGGCATTGTGAATTGGTTACCAGATGCTATTAAGGAAGTAGTGAGTTAATTCGATAGCATTTTTTAGGCAATTGTCTTTGCAATCACATGCTGGCTTGGTGTTTTATTTTTTAATATTATAATTAGCTTGATATGGTCATGATGCTGATCTTATTAATTCTGTTCGCCTGTCTGTTTGGCCTAGGCTCGACGTTTACATTCATGACTACTTGTTGAAAAGAAAATTGCATAATTCTGCAAAAGCTTTCATGACTGAAGGGAAAGTTGCCACAGATCCAGTAGGTAATAATTTTTCAAAAATTTCTTGGCATGTATTTTTAATGTTGTTTTTCATGCTACATTAAGTTTGGTTGAGGCATCATGTAAGTCTAATGGTAACTATGCGCAAGATATGGTTATAGTTCCACTAGAAGTCAAGTAGGACAGTAATTCATCTGATAGTAACTTAGAAGTTAATCTTGCAGCTATTGATGCACCTGGGGGATTTCTCTTTGAATGGTGGTCTGTCTTTTGGGACATCTTCATTGCAAGAACGAATGAGAAACATTCTGAAGCAGCAGCAGCTTATATAGAGGTGGCTCTGAATTAATATATTTTTGGTTCAATGCTCATTTATATGCTAAATTAGGAAGATATTATTTACCTTCATTGTTCTTAAAATGAAATTCAGACTCAACAAATGAAAGCAAGAGAGCACCAGCAACAACTACAAATGCAGCAGCAGTTGCAACTCATGCAACAGCGTAATGTTCAGTTGCAGCGAAGAGACCCTAACCATCCTGCCCTTGGTGGTCCTATCAATGGTATGAACTCTGAAGGAATGATAGGCCAGCCATCAGCCAGTGTACTTGCAATGAAGATGTACGAAGAAAGAATGAAACACCCCCATTCGATGGATTCAGAGAATTCTCCAGGTCTTATGGATGCCAATAGGATGGCCCTACTTAAGTCAGCAACGAATCATCAAGGGTGAGGTGTTTGAACATTTTTTGTCAACTTCATTCTTGTCCTTTATGAGCTTAATATATTTGCCTACCTTTTATGTAGTTTGAGGTCATTTTTCTTTTGTTCCTTTGATTCAGTCAGTTAGCCCAAGGCAACTCTGGGAGCATGTCCGCGGCTTTGCAGCAAATGCAGGGACGACCTCAAATGACCACTGTAATTACTCGGACCATACTCTTGTGCACTTAGTCATTCATTCCAGTACAACCATCTCCTGCACCAATCTCATCCTGTTTCCCGTTTGGAATTAGCAGGACATCAAACAAGAAGTTAATATGGGTGCATCTCAGAAATCTATGCCAATGGATCCTTCGTCAGTTTACGGACAAGCAATTTTACAATCAAAATCTGGACTGGGTGGTGCAGGTAGATTACCAAACCCTGGGGAATGAGAGAAGTATTTTATACAATGACGTTTGTACATGACTTCTGAGAATTATGACGTTCGTACATGACTTGTGAGAATATTATGGTTTTCGTTCTTTAAACCTACCGGAAACATGGATAGTTTATGTGGAGGTTCGTAGAGGTAGTGTAATAAGCTTTCAGAGCAACAAGGCTACAAAGAAGAACAGGCAACTAACTGCTTTAAAAAGTGCAAAAAAAGAAGAAACAGAACCTACTACACAGAAGTAGAAAAGGGGAAGAGCAAATTTTATTTCCAAGGAAGTTGTTTGGAACTTGAAAGTTCTCTTTAGATTAGACACTGCAACAAGATTTCTGGTTCTCAACCCAAATATAAACATCCGTAGGGACAGAAAGGAGGATCAGTAATGGTCAGCATAGGTATATTGACTCGGTTATTCAATGAGAAGTACGTTTCAGCACTTGGTTCACTCTCTTCATCTTTTTTTATTTATTATTATTTGGGTGGTTTCTGTTTATTTTGTTGTTATAAACTGTCATAAGCTATAAGATTTTTACCAACAGAAGGGGATGGATATTGACTTCTATATGGTAAACTTCAGAACATCAGGGAACAAGCAGTAGTATAACTGCATCATGTTTTTTTTACTGTGAGGATATATATTAGTAAAAAAATGAACCTTAAACTACTCTGGTGCCGGTCCGACTCAGCTGTCTGTAAAGCTTTAATCACAACTGAATTGAACTAACAAACACAGACGACCTCCGGAGCTAGCTAACTCAGATATAATAGCACTAAATGGGTAACCATCTCCTTTATAAGTTTATAACAACATCTCCTCATGATTTCGCTTTTCCTTTCAGGATTAAATCAAGGTGTCTCTGGTCTTCCATTGAAGGGTTGGCCTCTTACCGTAAGATACTCTTATACTTTCTTTATGCGATAGAAAATCAAATATTAGCTACATTAATATAGTTTGGAGATGCTTTACTGTTTGTTATCGCTGTGACCTTATTCAGGGAATTGACCAGTTACGACCGAGTTTAGGTTTACAAGTGCAAAAGCCAAATCTACAGACCCAAAACCAGTTTCTTTTAACATCACAACAGCAACAGGTCTTAGCACAAGCTCAGGCGCAAGGAAACCTTGGGAATTCACCGAACTTTGGGCTTTGCGGCTTACCAAGGGGTAGCTTGAATTCTAAAGATGGTCAACCTACAAGGAATGATGGATCTATATGCTCACCAGCACAATCAAATCCACCAAAGGTTAGACCCTTAACTTGTCGGAAGGAGAGATAGCAACATCAAGAATATCTTTGGCAGGCTAACATCATGATGCATAAGCATATACCCACAGCACCAGCTGGCTTGTCATATTCTTGCTGCCTTTTCTCTCCTATTATGCTACGGTTGTATTTGTTCGAATGTGTAATGATGTAATATCTCCCTTTGGGGAATGCTGCCCCCTTTAGATGGTTAAAATGGAATTAGTGGCAAAAGAATGTGATCTTCCTGCTGTTAAAATGTTGTGATACAGTTTTCCAATAAGCACCGTGGACCTTATAGGGTGGAATTTATTGTAGGGTATTGTCTTATATGTCATCTCGAGGGTCTTCAAAGGAGATAGGATTAGTGTATCATCGGTTGATGGTTCTGTTGAACTCTTAACTTTCAAAGGCTATGCCAAATGCATTTCTTGGCTATTTGGAGTGTAGGAGCCGTGTATGTTTAATTTGACTGTGTGCAGGTTTATCAATTTTAGCCGGACACGAGAGTAAATTTAACATTTGTATGTTAAGAGTCTTAAGACCAGTAAAACATTGAGTAAATGTTTTCTCCGTCTGTCCAGAAAGATAGGTATCAGGCATTTGGTCATGTGAAGTGTGAAACAAGATTTGTGTGGCCGGCCCCAAATAGTTGGGACAAGGACTAGCTGAGTTGGGTATCAAAAAGATAGGATCATAGGAAAGAGGTTTCACATATATCTTTAGTTTAAGTCCTTCCCGTAAATGCAGAGATATTAGCCAACACAAGCTTGTATGCACTTGCCGAAAATATGAATCAAGCTTACATGCACTTCCATTTGTGTCTTTGGTTAAGATAAATACGCATATATCACTTGATATTTTCCCCATATGTTTGTGGTTGTACAGATTCATGTCCATAATCTCCACGTTTAAAGGAAAATGAAAAGGGCATCTACTTTTATTGTAATGGTTTTTCTTGTACATTGTCTGGAGTCGCTTCATCTCCATTATTAACACGCACGGCCTATTATTTAGTGATTTGGGATATATATACTCATATTAGTTTTGAAGTTTTTATATGCCCTCTTTTGATTTTTAGTTGGTATTCAACAGATGAAGATGACCCAGATGCAGCAGTCATCCTCTCAACAGCAGGATCAGTTGCAGCAGCAGCAGCAGCAGCAGCAGCAGCAGCAGCAACTGCAACAGGTTCTGCTTACGCTGATTTATTCATAGAATCTCATTTTAAGCTGACAACATCCCTGCGAGTACTTTTCATCTCTGTTCTCCTTGGGTTTAGACTGATTAATATCTAATGGTGGTTTATCATGACACAGAATAACCGGAAAAGGAAGCAACACTCTTCTTCTGGACCTGCCAATAGCACGGGTACAGGAAATACAGTGGGCCCTTCTCCAAACTCACCAGCATCTACTCACACACCTGGTGATGGATTAACGTCGGCAAGTAGCTTGCAGCATGTCAACAGCGTGCCAAAAAGCTTGATGATGTATGGTGCGGATGGAACAGGAGGTATTACGTCCTCTACAAATCAGCTGGTATGCCTGTTTAACTTTTCACTTGTAAAACGATTTTTATCACCTTCAGTATTCTTGATTGCTTGAGGATTTGTTGTGGAGTTTTCTCCTCTTGCCTGGCATATTCTTTCTTGATTGCATCCTTACATTATCTTTCGTCTGCTGAGCAAAAAATAAATAAAACGTCAATGGATTTTTCTTGAATCTGTATTCCTGACGTGTATTGTGCATACCGATGCTCTGGACTATCAGTGAAGGAAGCATGATAATGTGCACATAAATTGAATTGGGTATCTAGGCCTGCCCTCTCTTATGCCATTTGGCTTTGATTTGGGGGCATGGTTTCGCAGCAAAACAGGTATGGGGGGGGGGGCACTATTTTAATGGTATTCTGAGAGCAGCCACTTTGTGCATATTGCCAAAGGTTAGGTCTGTCTCCAATCTTCCCCCACCCATACCCCCAATGATGGGGGACTACATGGGTTCTGCTGCTGCTGTTGTTGTTGTATTCCTGACGTGTCTTATCTCCGTAATAAATTTGACCTGTCGATTTAGTTTGTCCTCAATATGTGCCGTTTTGTACCTTTGGTTAGACTTCAGACAAGAAAGATTTACCTCTTCACATTGAGTAATTATTGGATAGACATGTTCAAATTCGTACCAATGAAGTTTATGTGTGAGATGGAGCGAAACATTGCAATGCCTCCTGATACATTGATAATTTCTGCAGGATGACATGGAACATTTTGGAGACGTTGGTTCTTTGGATGATAACGTGGAATCATTTTTGTCGAATGATGGAGATGGAAGAGATCTGTATGGAACCTTAAAACAGAGTCTTACTGAGCACAAAACAGAGCCTAATAAGGGTAATCAATTCTGTAGGTTGTACATGCTATGTTTGTCCTAGTTGGTTGAGTATTTCTAAGGAATGTTAAATTCTCCATTTCAGGTTTTTCCTTTGGGGAAGTTAGTAGTATAAGGACAAGAAATAAAGTTACCTGCTGTCATTTTTCTTCAGATGGGAAGTTGCTAGCTAGTGCTGGACATGACAAGAAGGTAGAATGTGCAGTATAGTTAATAACCACGGCTGAGCACCACATATGCATAGCTGAATACTATGGTTGTAATGCAGGATATCACTAACATACTTCTTTAATATCATGTCTGTTAGTTCCAACCATGACGTTGTAACGAATGGTTTATTCTTTTATAAGATCCATTTAATATCATGTCTGTTAGTCTAACCATGATGTTGTCTTGATGGTTTATTCTCTTTTTAAGATCTGCTATCTTAATACCACCGCTAAATGTGTAAACGCCTGTTAGTTCCAGGTTTCCAACCATGATTTAACTTATGGTCCATTCCAGTTCAATTTGTTAGCAATGCCCATGATTTTAGTTTGCTGAGATTGGCATGTCTAAAGCAAAATGGCTTATTTTTGTGTTTACTTCAATTTTTATTTTATTTTTTTCTGGTATTAGAGAAGTACACTAAAGCCAAGCCAGCCTTTTTTTAAAAATCTTTTTTATTTCGTTTCTGAACTTTCTTCAAGGTTGGTTCCTTTTCATTTTTACTTTTACAATTTCTCTTTTCTGGACGAACTACAAAAGTAAAAAAGTCGACCGGAAAAGACAAGTTTATGCAGTCCAAGCTAAGTTCTTGGAGTATGGATACGAGTCACTGATCAAATGGGCATCTTGTGTGATTCATTCAGGCTATTCTCTGGAACATGGATACCCTGCAAACAGAGAGCACTCCAGAAGATCACCAATGTCTAATTACAGATGTTCGTTTCAGACCAAATTCAACTCAGCTGGCAACAGCGTCATTTGACAAGTCTGTGCGATTGTGGGATGCTGCTAATGTAATTGTCTTTGCCCCCTGTTTTTTGATAACTTCGGATAATACTTGATTGGCGACCGTCTCCATAATCCTTAGATTTACAGGCTTCACTTCTGCACTTCACACACTAATGATCTGAATAATGCCCTCCATGGACTCTGTGTTTACACTTGTTGGGTTTATTCTTGCAGCCAAGTTACTGTTTGCATGCATATACGGGGCACCCTTCACATGTTATGTCTCTAGATTTCCATCCCAAGAAGAACGATCTTTTCTGTTTCTGTGACAGTACAAATGAAATATGCTATTTTAATATCAGTCCATTCACCTGCACTCGTGTTTCTAAGGTTTGTTCTGCCTACACCACCCCCCCCCCCCCCCCCCCCCCCCCCAATTTTTCCTCTCTTGTCTTCCACGTATTGAGTTTTCTTTGGGCGAAGTTGCTCTTTATCATCCGAGAGATTATTACGTTGCTTGGTGTAGCAAGGAGGCAGTGCTCAGGTGAGATTTCAACCGATAAATGGACATCTACTTGCAGCAGCATCGGATAAGGTGGTGTCTATCTTTGATGTCGAAACTGACAGACAAACTCATGCATTCCAGGTTTGCGTATACTTGTATGTCCTTGGTGATGTTATTGCCTGAGAGGTTGAGTATGTATTAATTTGAGTGACTTTTTACACTTAATCAGGGGCACTCCGGAGTGGTCAACTACCTCTGCTGGGATCTTAGTGGAGACTATTTGGCATCTGTCAGCGAGGAATCTGTCAAAGTTTGGTCATTAGGCTCAGGGGAGTGCATTCATGAGCTTAGTTCCAATGGCAACCAGTTCCATTCTTGTGTTTTTCATCCAAGTTATTCAGCCCTATTGGTGATCGGCGGATTGCGGGTACTTGCATCTTTCAGTACTACATTTGGTTTCTTTGTTTAGTGGTCACCATTAGGTTGTGGAGGGATTTACCAAAGGGAAGAAGATAATGAGGCTGCCATACAACCAAGTTTAGCTTATTCCTTCCACAAAATCCTACAAATTTTTTTACCGAAGCACAGCCTTAGAGTGCAGTTTTTGTTTAGATTCCTTAACACATTGATTCGGCCATAAACGTAGCCTTGTTTTCGTAAGCCAAGTAAAGCATGTACTGGGGTGGCACACTTGCATTGTTTCTTTGGCTGAACTTTCTCCACATATCTTTGTCGATACACACAACTACAACATATGTATTAATTTCTGACACTTAAACATTGCAGTCTTTGGAGCTGTGGAACATGGCTGAGAATAAGAGCATGACCGTTCCAGCGCACGAGAACATTATAGCTGCTTTGGCCCAATCACCTGTCACCGGCATGGTTGCTTCCGCAAGTCATGACAGCTCCATTAAGTTATGGAAGTGAAATAATTCTACACTGTTGGTGGCAATACACCAATTTTAATGGGAGCTGCTGGTGCTACTTCCACCAAAAAAATCTGGCAGAGGACATGCATGATATTAGTACTTGGTCGTAAGTGTTCTTTTTCATTCTAGGAAATTATTAGTGTATCTATTATTAGTTTATGACAGATCGATTTTAGTGCTGTGATTTATTGAAGCTGGTTAGAATCTGGAAACGAAGCAGATTGTTTGGTTGAAAGAGAAGGAAAGAGTGCATATTCTTAATTTTGTTTGTTAAAATGACCCACACTGGTTTTGAGGTATGGTCCCAACCGTAACACTTGGGAGTTTGATTCTTTGGCAGATCTTACCAGAATGGTCGAGCGACTAGCAAAATCATCCGCCTGGTGAGAAATGATAAATTAGTTAGTTTTTGTTTGAGAAAAAACAGTCACTGTACATAAACTGTAGCTCTAAGTCACGTAATGTGCATGCGTGACATAGGTGTGAGAGTGGGAGGAGAGAATCGATTATGTGACCTAGGTGTGGCTATGAGTTGGGCCATGTTGGGTTTGAGTCGCGCTAACCCAGCGGTGATGGTGACAGAGCAACGCAAACCAGCCAGAATGTTCTGAGTTCTTGGCCCACAGGTCCTGTTTGGTTCCACAACTTCGCAGAAATATGGGGTTCATCCACTTAAGTCTGGAAATCCATATCGATGTGCGGTGATAGAGATACTTGAGACACTATCGTGACTGTGCCTAAAGATACTGAACGATATTTTGTTTGTTTGTCAAGGACGAACAATTAGAATCACTAATTGAATCCCCTGTATGTGTAGGGTTAGCGTTCCATCCTAAAATATTTTGTGCTAGGAGCTAAAAGCATTTAGCACAAGTTGCTTCTTTTTTTTCTTTTAGGCGGGGAAAGTTGCGTCTGCCAGCTGCTAGTTTGTTGTTCAATATAGTACATGAGTACCAGGTTCAAATTGCGATGGGGTAGCTTTAATTAAGAACTAGATTGTTTTAGACCTCATAAATTCAAATATTTTGTGTTGCTGCATGGAAAGTTGCTTTTTCGACTTCTCTTGTCAAGACGGCTCAAGAAATTCCTATAGAAGGTGGCCATAGAACATGCTTTTCATACGTTTGGCCCTTTCAAAATAGTGGGATCTCGGGCCGCGTTCCCTTGGAACACAATCCACATTGGATCCTCTCCGGTCTTATAAATTGATTGGACGATTTAATTTTGGGCCTTTTCAAGTCCGCATTAATGAGACAAATCGTTCACTTTTTACAACACTTCGAAAACATATAACACGCCACAAATTAAGTTGATCGGTATTTGACATTATTTTAAAATAAGTTTATATTGCCTACAAAGAGAGGGAAATACAAAACCATTAAATACATTTATCTCAAAATAAATTCATTTCCAAATCATCGATATTTGATTAACTTGATTTTTAGCGTGGAAACATTTTCTAGAAAGCGAACAATCTGGATCATTGACACAAGCCCAAAATTGAAAGACAATCCATTTATAGGACCGGAGAGGATACAGATCCATCCCCCAAACCTTGCAACCCAAGTGCGGCTACGTGTCTCTCTCTCCAGCCCCTGGATCCATCTTTAATTTTTTGGGCAAATATCATTGACACCCCCAAGGTTTTCCTTAGGTACGTATTCCCCCTCCAGGTTTGAAAAATAATTTTTCACCCCCTAGGGTTTGGAGATGCATTTCAATTACACTCAATTGTTCGAAATGCTTACGCTGGTTTGTGTTGGATCCACCCTGGAATCCCACACAAATAATCGGAGTTCTTTGATCTTTGATTTGTTTAAAACATGTTATTAAGGACCCTCATAAAAAATCGACTCAGTCAGATACCGGTAAAGACCTGATCAACTCGTTAAATTTTTAGTCTCTTAATTCTCAAGGTCCTAAAAAAATGGTTTTAAACAAATTAAATAACTTTGATTATTTGGGTGGGATTCCGAAGTGGGTCTAACACAATCCAGTGTAAGCATTTCGAACGATTTGGTGTAATTGAAATGCATCACCAAACCTTGGGCTTTGATATTTGTAAGGAAGATTTGCAGGGAACCATGCAAAGGAAAGACGCATTTGGGTTCATTTTGGGTTCTACAAAAATCTAAAAAATATCCATAATTTTTTGAATATTATTTTATATGGCCTTGTAAAAAATCAGCTCCAATGGACATCGGTAACGACAGTAAGTATTATTTTTGGATTTTTAAGGGCGAACTGAACAGTTTTGTGACATTTTGCCCCTACAAATCCAAAAGAAATACTTATCGATATTCATTGGAGCTGAAATTTTTACAGGATTCCATAAAATAATATTGAAAAATTTATGAATATTTTTCTAGATTTTTGTGGAACCCGAAATTGACCCAAACGAGTTTTTTCTTGCGTCGTTCCCTCCAAATCTTCCTTGCGATTAGGATTTCCGTCAAACCTCAGGGTGTTGAAAATCATTTTCCAAACCTGGAGGGGAAATCTGTACTTACAGAAAACCTTGGGGGTGTCAGTGATATTACCCTAATTTTTTCTATCTGAACCCCGATCTAACACATCCCTCTCTCTCTCTCTGGAAATCAAAGTTGTATTGAAGGAGATTACTTTTCTCGGCCAATGGAGAATGAATCAGATGACGTTGAATCAGGGGAGCAGATTTCAGAATCGTTCATCTGTTGCGTTTGCCTGTAATTTCACCTCCCAAATACCTTTATCTCTACGTTTCATATACGTGCTTGCGCATATATAAATGGATGCATTAGCGTATCTGTAGCACAATTGTCATCCGATCGCCCGATTGACAGCCTTTTTTGACGATTGGCTTCGGGATTTGTTTCTTGTTTTCAATTTGTTAGATTATCGAGCTCAGAATATTAGCTTATCTGATTTTGTTAAAACCCCTAATTTCTATACTTGTGCCGGTTGAGGCTCTGCAGACAAAATTGTGGAAACTTTATGTATAACTCAAATTTATTTTCATACCCAAGAAATTAATTTGGGACTATTTTCTAACACCCTCGTGCTGCCGGCATTTAGGTCTGTGACATGTAGCAATTTTTTTTCTTATCTTTTCTGTAGCCTCGGGGTATGTCGTCATGGAGTGTGGGCAATTTCAATTTAAATTTGGATGGAATGTGCCCGCTTTGATGCCATGTTGGAACTTTATATCTAACCAACAACCAATTGGCAATAAGTGGAGAGGTCTCTCGTATTAAGTGATGTCATATTCCATACCCAAGCAATGTGAGACTATTCTCTAACAATAATCACCAGTCAGTTCTGCACAAATCTTGTTCAATTCTACTGTTGTTTTGTTTTTGCTGGCTATCAAATTTCGTTTGTAATTTGGCATGTCTTGTAGCGATGCTAGTCTTGTGAGCATACTTTTCTTTGATCCCCGTGGCAATGTATCCAAGATTTTACTTAGGGATGGCAAACGTATATTTGCATATAGCACGTGGGAGTGCTTAATTTTCCTTTAACTAGCTGGGGAGCAATGTTATGTGGACTCTTATAAATATATTGTATTAAGCATTTTATGGTTGTGCTTAATACAATATGTTTTTTTGGCTCAAGCTTGTTCTTTTTAGTAACAGTAGTGGGTTTCGTGACTCAATTGTGTTTTTTTTTCTTCTTTCTGCACTGAAATGTGAATTTTTTTTTGTGAAAACCTTATTAAGACGGAATTTGTTCTTTTTGCAGGGATCTTCTTTATAAGCCCATTGTATTGGGTAAGCCATTGCAAGGATGTGAATATTCTGAAGTTGGAGTTGTTTAATTCATTTCTTTGTGTAATCGCAGGTTGTGGCCATGTCTCCTGTTTCTGGTGTGTCCATAGAACCATGGATGGTCTACATGAATCTCATTGTCCAATTTGTAGGCATCCATATGGTCATTTTCCAACTATTTGTCAGATGCTTCATTTCTTGCTTTTGAAGTTGTATCCAGTTGCCTACAAGACGAGGGAAATTCACATCCTAGGTGAAGTGTGTTAGTAGTTGGCTTTTTTTAGAGTTATTGGTTAAGTACTGCTAAAGACATTTGGTGTTGATATATTTTCACATATTCCAGAAGAGGAAAAGAAGACGGGCTGCTTCTCACCTAAGGTTGAGGATCTTCTTTGTGCTTCACATACTAAAGAAGAATTCAATCATCTTGATGATCAGGATCCAGTTGCCTACAAGACAAGGGAAACTCACATCCTAGGTGAAGTGTGTTAGTAGTTGGCTTTTTTTGGAATTATTGGTTAAGTACTGCTAAAGACATTTGGTATTGATATATTTTCACATGTTCCAGAAGAGGAAAAGAAGACGGGCTGCGTCTCACCTAAGGTTGATGATCTTCTTTGTGCTTCACATACTAAGGAAGAATTGAATCATCTTGATGATCAGGATCCAGTTGCCTACAAGACAAGGGAAACTCACATCCTAGGTGAAGTGTGTTAGTAGTTGGCTTTTTTTAGAGTTATTGGTTAAGTAATGCTAAAGACATTTGGTATTGATATATTTTCACATATTCCAGAAGAGGAAAAGAAGACGGGCTGCGTCTCACCCAAGGTTGATGATCTTCTTTGTGCTTCTCATACTAAAGAAGAATTGAATCATCTTGATGATCAGGATCCAGTTGCCTACAAGACAAGGGAAACTCACATCCTAGGTGAAGTGTGTTAGTAGTTGGCTTTTTTTAGAGTTATTGGTTAAGTAATGCTAAAGACATTTGGTATTGATATATTTTCACTTATTCCAGAAGAGGAAAAGAAGACGGGCTGCTTCTCACCTAAGGTTGATGATCTTCTTTGTGCTTCGCATACTAAAGAAGAATTGAATCATCTTGATGATCAGGATAACAGCACAAGCATGCCAAAACAAATCACTGCTGAAAGCTTCAAATCCACATGTACATTTGGTGTCAAAGAAAATTATTCGCCACAAGGAAGCTGCAACAAAATTTCTGGGCAGGTTTCAATTGTTGATGTATCTTGTGCTACATGCAAGCAACTACTCTTTCGGCCTACTGTTCTTAATTGTGGCCATGGTACACTTTTGCATGCGAATCAGCCTGCTGTTATAATTTTTTTGTAGTCCCTCGTCCCTATTTGTTTGTCCTCTTTCTCTATTCGTGGACATCTCAAAAAATTCATGTACATCTTCTATTTTATTTTGTTCCAGATGATTTTGAAAACTTTGTCTACGTGAGCTAATTGAGGTTTTTTGATTGATGGAAAGAAATTGAAAGGAGATTTATGAAAGTTACTTTTTGTGTCGAGTGTTGACCCATTTAAAGGGTGCGGCTGTCCAAAAGAAGAACAAACAAATAGGCTTGGAGGGAGTATCATTTGTGCTTTCAGATGAGCAAGAAATGTACATTAACTCCTTTATTCTTCATTTGGTTTTAGTATATTGTGAAGCTTGCATCGAACTAGCTGGTGAGGCAATTAGATGTCATATTTGCCAAAGCCTGCATCCGGGTGGTTTTCCAAAGGTTTGTTTGGAATTTGACCATTTTCTGGAGGAGCAGTTTCCAGAGGAATATACTGCGAGGAGGGGCACAGTGCAGCGCAAACTAGTCCAGTTTCAGCATGAGAGCTCACCGACTTGTATGTCTCAATTGTTTATTTCTGAATGCAGTGATTTCCATTTTTGTGGCCTGGCACAATACTCCATGCTGCAATCTTTTTAATTTCAAGAATTGGTCTCTCATTGAATCTTAGCTAATCATTGCGTGTATTCTGCTGCTCTCTCTTATACTATACCTCCTAACCTGTAAAGTGTAAAGTTTGAAACCCGATTTTATCATTTGTTGGTATTCTCCTCTTAACAGGACTGTTTTCATCTTTAACCTGCTAGCAAAGTAGACCAGATATGCGTGAAGTTGTGAAGAATAAGGAAATATATACGTGAAGATACACGTGATATAGGAATGTATGGGCAAAGCCATCTCCATTTGGTGGATGCAACGGAAAATGGTTGTGTTGCCTGGTATAATTTTTGCACAGAATTCAAGATTATCTTAATATTATGTAACATTATACTAGTGCCATCAAGCCAAAGTACCAAATGAAGATGCTGTTTAAGATGCTTAATGATGAGAAGTCGATAAGTTTTCCATTCTGATATGGATTGTTAACATCTGCAACCTGTCAGAGCACAAATCATTTCTTTTTTCTTTTTTGCTCGTGTCTCGATGTATTTTGGCGGGGTGGGGGTTCATGGTTGATTCATGGGGCTTATTGGGTATATTTTCGTTCACTTTGATGTGTGTTCTGTTTATGTATTTTGATTTTCTTCAATTTTTTATTTTATTTTAATTTGAACTGCTTTTGCTTCTGCAATTTGTAATGCCAGTTTGTGCTACCTATCAGGTTCAACAGAAGAGCGTGGTTTTTTCCATTGGTTGGGTGAACATGGTCCGGATGTTCATGTTGGAGCCGGTTGTGATTCTTGTGGGGTAAATTTCTGAATCCTGCCATAAACTAACCTTCCATTAACGTCATTGAAATAATGTTGGTCAAATAGGAAATAGAATTTCTGTCATACTTCTTCCCCTTTTTATTTCACCATCTTCTTTGTACTATTTGATGTGAAACAAAAGGGAAGGAAAATTGCATAGTAGAAGAGGAAAAAGTCCCTTCTTTGTGGAGGAAGAGGTGAAAGGGATAGAGAAATAGTTGAAGAAGTGACAACAAGACTCTTCATGCACAAACCACGAGGGTCCTGTACTATATTTACAGATCAAGAGCTTAAAGCTCTTGTGAATATGTTTCTTCTTCTTCTTCTTTCTACTCATCGGGCTAAACTCTCAATTTTGCAAGTATGCATAGATGGTGTTCCGCTAACTTTTTAAGAACTTAATTTTTACCCGTTAAGAACCCATGTTCCGCTATCTCCGACCTTCTTAAGGAACACCACAACGTCGTTTTGGTGTTCCTTCCCCCACAGACTTCGTGCGAAATGACTATTTTGCCCCTCCCCCCATTTTGTCGGTGCTGCAGCCTAGGGCTTCCAGATTATGCGAAAACTCTCTCTCCCTCTCATCCTTATCTGTGCAGCTGCCCCCTCCTCTCTCTCCCTCTGTTGGGGTAAAGGGCATTTTGGTCAATAGCTCAAAAGTACGTATTTTACCTTTAATGGAACAAGGGTGCTTATTTCCCTACCCAATGTTGGGGTAAAGGGCATTTTGGTCATTAGCTCAGATAACCCAAACCCGAAATAAGTACTTATTTTGCCTAGTGGAACAAGGGTTCTTATTTCCCTTTCCAAAGTTGCAAAATAAGTACTTATTTTTTAAGAACCCGTAGCAGAACACCACCGAGACTTCATGAAATCCTTGAACAAGAGAAATTCTCTGTGAAGATCTTCCTACTCTGAATGGCAACATATAGGTACTCAATATTTTGTACCCGAAACCTCATGTGACACTTTAAGTTCTTACAGTAAGAATACAGTTGGAACAAATTCACGCAAGATTTTTGTAAGACTAAAAACTGACACAATAATTTGATTACCACACCCCATGTGTAGGGGTCCTTATTCCAATTTGCTTAAAAGAAGTGGTGGTTCTATTGAAGTCTGCTACGTGGAAGGGCTTTTTTCGTAGGCTGCCTCGTCTAACTTTGCTTTGTCCACGCTTTCCAAATAATGTTTATTCAACCGCTAAGGCATGTGTTCTATGCCATATATGTAGGTTGTCCTTTTGAAATACTTCAGTTCTGTGCTCATAAAATATTGGTGATGCACCAGGCACTCTGTACACACGTGGACGCCTTCGCAGCGAAGTTCTTGTGTTGATTACATTCTGTCTTTGTTGGGGAGGGTCCCGGATGTAGTCATCTGACAATCATTCGAGTCCTAACATACACTACCATATATACCCATTTTGTTAAAGGGCATTCTTATTGGATTTTGTGTCTTATCACTTTACTTGGGTTATGAGGTCTACCCCCTTAATTGAGCTACTGAGGCAAATACTTGATGCCAATTTCTTGAAATCTTATGATTGACTCCCAAAGGGCATACTAATATAATGAGAATACCTCTACTTGCCCATAATCGTATGTATAATTCATGTGTAGCATATCTGAAAAAGCATTTCTAGTCCACTTTATGCTGCTTCAATGGCTTCATTAGGACCAGTTTTCAGACTTGAAAAGATTAGAACTGTTGTTTTAAATACAAATTTACAACATGGGTTAGATTTGGCATGTGTTTATTATAGGTTATGTAACTCACAAACGTCTCTCTCAAGTCAGTGGCATCCATATTCCCTGTTCTTTTCATTAGATTGTCTTCTTGTCATTTTGGATTATTGCTGCAGATGTGCCCAATCAAGGGGGATAGATACAAATGCATAGATTGCAAGGAAGCAATGGGGTTTGACCTTTGTGGTGATTGTTATAATTCTCACTCAAAGCTTCCAGGTCGGTTTAATCAGCAGCATACCCCAGACCACAAGTTTGAGAAAGAAAAGTCGCGCAGTTTACGGAACATAATGTTGCAATTGCTGAGAGGAGACTCGGTTAATGGACTTCTTCTGCCTTCACTCTCTGGTGATGCTTTGGAAAATCCAGAAAATGAGCTTCCTTTGGTGGCTCCGTTGACAGCCAGTGATTTGGAAGAGCCTCAGAATGATGACACCCAACCCACCAGTTGAAACTTGGAGTTGCCTTCGACAAAATTGGAGGGGAAGCAGTCGATGAATTACCAAGTTGTGCAAAAATTGATTGGAAGGAAGTGAGGAACACTTTAAGGCTCATCAAGTCTTTTGCGCAGGGACAGTAATGGGCTTTTGCTCCAACGTAAATCTGCCTATAAATTGGAATACTAGAAAGTGGTGCCGTTGGATGGTGATATTGAGCTAGAGGCATTTGTGACTTGTGAGTTATGGGTCTGCGGGATTATATATATCTTGTGTGTGTCAATGAACGTGCCAGGTATCCATGGTATCTTCTGCGACCCTTTTCTTTTCACTCGGTAAGCATTTCTATTATCAGCTTAATGCCGCTTTTGTTCCAAATTATTGGCTTTGCTTGAATAATGCAAAATTTATCAAATAATATTATATAAAACATTCCGCTGTGGTTGGAATGCAGTATACATGAGCTCATACACTCCATGGACGCGTGTTACGTTTTTACAGTTACTTTGTTTCTCGTTCTGTGTTTATATGTTTTTGTGGCATGGACAAATGGAGTAAAGACATTATCATTTACTGCTCTTACACTTAGACCTCTTGGGTTTCCATCAACTTTGTTGAGCCTCCTTTTCTCGTCAAAAAATGGAAGGCGACGGATGTTTTTCGGGTAACCCCTCTGCTTCTTGTTTATTTCTCTTTGATTCTTGTTCTACCTCTTTCTTCCTCGCTTCCCACCATTCCTGGCGTGGCGTAACTTCCTCTCTCATTGCTTCCCCGCATCCACCCCACAACATAAGAGGGTGTTACGCCAGCGCAGTGTAGAACCGGTACATATACAAGCCTTTCTCCAGCATAGTGTGCGTGGGATCCCTGAAGTATGTGAGTTTGTAAGTTGGGGGTGTCATACCATGATCCAACTATGGGTACAACATTTGGTGTATACCCAATGTAAACATTGCGTGAGATTCATTTCGAGGTTCCACATTAGTGATCGCATTGAACAGTTCCGATCACATTAGTGATCACATTGAACGGCTCCAATCACCTCGGGGTCCCACACAAGACCGTGTTCGTTTGTTGTACACCAAATTATTTTTGTTCCCATCTCCAGAATAAGATTAGGAGCCATGAATGTTAGGTACATTAGGCTTCCATGTGGGGTTGTGTTTCCTAGGAGATTCCCTCGCAAAAGGTTTAAGGAAACTGGACTCCAACTGGACTTTTGGAGCAATAAGGCTTTTTAGGAATTGGGGTTGTTTTAGGAGTTCCCCCAGAGAGAGAGAGAGGCGTTGATTTGTGTTTGGATGCATGCATCTCATGTCTCATGTTTTTTCCGACTAACAAAGCAAATGCAACTCGTATTGATAAAATCAGATATAAATTGCGCTGTCCGTGGGTCTAAAAAAACAACAAAACAAAATATAATTAAAAAAGGCAAAATACAATCAAGTAAAACAAGAAAAGCCGACTAGATGTGTTTATGACGTGACATAGTTTTGGTCAGAAAACAAAATTGAAGTGAGTTTTATATGGAAGGCAAATAGATCTTGGGGTTTGGTCCAATGGTCGTGTTGCGCTCCTTTAGAGCGTGGGGGTCCGACTCCGATGGATAGAAGGTTGACCCGTGTAGTAATTTAAATAATACTAGCACACTAACATCTTATCGTCTAGCAAAAGTAAAATATATGAATGGCAAATCACCAATTAAAAGAATTGTGATTCAAAAACAATGGAACACCTATTTATCGAGTTGCTGAATGATCGCATTCTTGTATACATGTTGGAATATTTATTATACTACTCGTGGTGAGGCTTTAACCTCAACCCCAACATAAGTGTAGTGAGATTGTCAATGATTTTGTGGGGCGATGAAGTCAATACTCATGGGCGGACATTAAGTGCAGTGAGATTGTCAATGATTTTGTGGGAAAAAAAAAAGTATATATGCATTATGCATCTTAGAGTCACCTCCTTGCTCAAAGTTGTTATTACTCACTTGGGTATTAGGGTTTCGTGTTGGGTTGGATTAACAATTTCTATGGGAGATACTGTATATGGTAACCTTCATCATTGTTTTTGTGACGGTATTAAAAAAAAAAAAAAAAAAAGGGACCTTTTGCGAAAACTTTTGGAAGCGCGAAATGGAGAATAATAAATAACTCATCTGGATGTAGAAATGGAAAAACGAACCAAACTACTTGAATTTGAGCTCGTGTTCGCTTGTTAAAAATTCGGTTTAGATCGGTGTGTAATTGCTTTTCACTTTTTTTTTCCTCATTATTCTTCATTCAAGAGGTTGTCCTAGTGGCAAGACCTAATTCTTTTTGGGGCCAGTCCATACTGAGCCCTGCTCCGACTTTAATTGGAACTCTCGCAAGCGAACGGTGAGATTGATCCCCCATCTTAATCGAGATACGGGTAAGCTAGCCCAACACCGGTGTTCTCATAAAGAAAAGAACATAGGATGCTTATGCTATGCTTTACCCACATTTTCATGATTTCATCACCCATTCACCCGGGATAACTTTACGCGTGCATGCAGCCATGTGATTTTGATAGGATAAGACAACTCTTTTCTTTCGCTTTGCAAATTGTTTTTTTTTTTTTTGGTTACTTTTTGTGACTTTATAGTTAGAAGTGAGATATTAGCAACAATTCTAATGTGACACTATTTGATGAATAAATATGGATGAACAAATTAATTTGAGGATGTGGTACTAAACTAGTGACAATGTTCTTTAGTAGTAGTCAAACCGACACGAGTACTATTCTTCTTCTTTTTTTTCTTCAACGAGAATCAGCGTTGCTAGTTGTGGTTAGTCATGAGGCGAAATCGCATGTCAAACGAAGAATAGCACATGGTGCCTATTATTAGGTTACCACTCCACTAGCCAAACACGAGAACTATTCCTCGGAAAATATTCTTTCATTATTATTTTCCAACCGGTCAAACCAGGTCTCGAAAGAAAAATGAAGTGTATTTTGAGATTGATCCAACATTTGCAATGTAATGATCACATGGTACCTAGAGCCATAAATTCATTAATAAATATTCTTGTAACAAGTAGTTATAAGTAACAATTAATGTCCCTCTCAATTTTGATGTGGGTTCTCTCTATCCTCCATTTGGATGTTATCTTAATGGCAAATATTGCAACTCGTGGCTTGGAGACTTTTAGAGTTGAAAATGAAACATGCACAAAAATTTGTTCTCATTTACACATGAAAAGCAAAGCCGTGGTGGTGGTGGAACAAGATATCATATCAAATGTTATCATTTTTATTAGCTTTCATGATAACAAAGGAGGAACACGTGGACCCACCAGGTATAACGCCACATGACCCACCACTGTAGGTGGGTAATCACAAAACCAACCCCCCCTCTTCAAGGTCGACCCAAGGTATTTAAGTGTCCAAGACTTGTTTTTAGAATGATGTCCTAAATACTTCACAGTTTTTACGGAATAAAGACAAACAGTCACAATACGAGAAAATCAAAACTATAGTATTAAATCCCCTTGACTAATACTGTAATACACGACAAAAATAAATTATAAGGGTTGGGTCACTACAAAAATATAAAAATACGTATCTATATAAATTATAAAGTAGGTAGTTTCAGAAGCCAACAAAAATAACAAAGATTTCAAAACAAGCAATCTAATTTTTAATTAGTACATAATATTTTGTTTTTCATAAAACTATTTATTTATTCTAAGAGATTGGGCCTTCTTTTTTGTTACCACGGTTTGGGTCCTTTTTTATTACCACTGGTTCATAGAATCACAAATGAGCCTTTTTTTGAGTTTCATATTGGGACATTTTTTTTTCCTATTGAGCTAAAAAAGACTTCTATTCAAACCCAAAAAGAAAAATTAGTAGAGTGCCCTTAAAATTTGACATTTTTGAGATGCCCAAGGCCAGGCCTCTTGGGCTTTGGGGTTGGGCCGGCCCTGCTCACCACCCCCAGTTACTATTAACTCGACGTTAATCTTTTGAGTCACATAGTTAGGCTAATAGTTAAGTAGGTTAGCTAGCGCGGGTCGTTACAAACACACACACACACTCTCTCTCTCTCAATTATCAATTACTTTGTCCTTCTATTAGTAGCTACAATGACATAATCAAAATTGAATAACCATAAAGCCAAGAGAAAATAATCAAGATTCATGTCCTTTCTTTATGTCCATTTTCTTCGGTGACCAAGGATGTCTAAATAAATTTGCGTGCATCTCGACTAATTTCTTTGTACTTATAACTACCGGGAGTAATTGCTGTATAAAGTTGTACTTTATTCGTACGTACCTATACTAAAGCAATATTGTTGTCTATGCAGCTTAATTAAGAGGTTTAAGATTATTTATCCATGCAAATTAGCAATAGCTTTGGAAAAAGTATCACCGACCTCTCTAAAAAGGCACAAGTTAAGCTTCCTGAGAACTAGATTTGCATCAATTAAACATGGGTGGTGCTTCAAACTTTCTACCACTTAATTCGTGTGCAAAATTAATTGAACTTACAAATGGGTCCAAGTGTCTTAATTAATTAATGATTTGTTAATAAAACATACATAAAATGGTTGTACGTACTTATGTATGATGCACTTAATTTAAAGAACGGCTTAATAACATGTTAACTCATGTCCTTATTGCACTTATTAACAAGCCTCTTTTAATTTAGTACATTAATGAATCAAGAATTCGTGAAAACTAGTAATAAATCCATACTCTTTGTTAGAATAAATTGATATACTCCAGTAATAAATAATATCGTGATATTAAGATTGAGATTTGATTGTAGTTAGGATGATTTTCTTCCATAGTTAATTGATATGATTTTCTTCCTTAATTAGGCTCCCTCTCCTCTATAAATAAAAGAGCTTGTTGTATAGTGTTATTGAATTCAATAAAACATCTTTTCTCTCGTTGGATATTCGCTCTTGGTGGGCAGCCTAAGCCTCGCTGTTGTCCGCCGGGCACTTAGTTAATTACTTTGTCAATCTCGTCTGCCGGGCACTTAGTTAATTACTTTGTCAATCTCACATCGTGGCTTTTCGATTATTGGCTTCTTCTTTTTTCGGATTTTTTTGGTTTCTCCTAGTTTTCTTCCCAGTTTCTCTTGGTTCCTGGCAACTCTTGATTTCTTAGTTTGGCTGCTCCTAGTTTCTCTTGGCTTGGCTTGGTTACTTCTGATTTCTCTGGGTTTTTTTCAAACTCAAGTTGGTAGACCTACTTGAGTTTGAGGGGGATGTTAGAATAAATTGATATAATAAATAATATCGTGATATTAGGATTGAGGTTTGATTGTAATTAGGATAATTTTCTTCCATAGTTAATGGTATGATTTCCTTCCTTAATTAGACTCCCTCTCCTCTATTAATAGAAGAGCTCATTATATAGTGTTATCAAATTCAATAAAACATCTCTTCTTTCATATTTAACACCCTTCAATTACCTTATGAAACCAAAAAGAAACTTATCATTACAAATTTCGGTTTGACTGACAAAATTGTCGCCCTTTGACTCAATTTACCGACACGTTAGGTGTACATAATGGAAAAGAAATAAAATAGTTGTGTTTTTAAGCTATCATGTTTGGTGTTGGTCGCGGGCCAGCATCCTGCCCACGCGGGATAAAGTTACGCATTTACGACTATCTGCATGTTTTGGTTAGATGGTAAACGCTTCATCCTAATCTTTGGATTAGTATCAAAACATATGAAATGAATCAAGGAAAATCTTTGGTGATTTGACTTCCAAGACAAAGTGAAAGCCATAATTGCTAGTGAATTTTCCACCGAATTTGAAAGATAAGTTAAAAATGTGGGGTGCTGATGTCAATACACATAAATTAAAGGTAACAGAAAAAAGGGAATGATTAAGGGGACAAAGAGTAAAATATGTCAAACCAATAACTACCCTTTCCTTCCCGCTTTCCCCCCCTCCCTCTCTCTCTCTCCTCTGTGTTGATAAAACTTGCATTTTATATACCTACATAGTCACAACCCATTCCCTTATTTGCGCCCATTAACCAGCTTAGATTCAGCAAAACAGTGTCCAGACTGTAGAATTCGGTGAAAACGTGTGTAGAAATGTGACTGTTTATGATTTGGAATTGGGCATGCATGTTTGGCTTAAAGAAAAAGGTGAAGACATCATAGGTGACCCACCAGAGAGGCCCAGGGTGCTTTGGACAGTTGCGATCCATGGTTTGAACACCACCTGTTTGACAAAAATGCCCAAGGAAATCTACCAACAGGAACATCTCCATCTGGGTCTCTGTCTCCTTGTTCTGTACCTTTCTTTAACCCCCAATATCCTCTTTCTTTCCTCTAAAAATTTCCATTCCCTTCTCTTTGCGTTTCCCCTGTGTCAGATGGACAAGCACCACCATCAGCAGCAGTTGTCACTAACCAAGTGCTCGCGGCAGAGATACAATGAATGGTTTGTTCTTTAAACTTCATGTGTCCTTGTGCTCCAGTGTAGTTCAAATTTAGTTTTTTTTTTTTTTTTCCCTTTTTCCTTGTTGGTTTAGTTGATTTTTGTTTAACGTTTTTGTTTTTGCATAAGATGGTATCATTTTAGTTAATTGTTTGTTCTATTCGGTTACTAGTAGTTTTCGCCTATCTCCTCGGTGGGAATTTGAAGTTTTAGTTCTTGAGCTTTGTGCTTGAGCTCTTGTTTACTGTAAGCAGGCCATGTGTTCAGTTTTTCTTGCTTGCATTTAGCACTCCCTCCATCCCATTTTGATAGTCCCCAACAAAAAACGTGTAATTTTCGGATAAAAAAAATAAAGTACTTCTGTACATGATTTTTCGAGGTTCTTCGCACCAAATTAAAGCTTGATTAGTTCTTTAATTTGGTGCAAAAAATTCAAAAAATTATGAACAAAAGTATTTATTTTTTGATCGAAAATTGCATGTCTTTTCATGGGGGCTATCATTTTGGGACGGAGGGAGTTACTTAGTTTCTCTGATGTAAGCCTTGCTTGGTTGTTTCTCTGAGGGGGTGAGAGGAGGAATAGGAGGAGATATGAATATTGAATTCTTATCTGTATATTGATGTTTTTGAGCCTAGGATTGCTCCTAAACGAACTTAATGTCAACAAACAACAATTACCCTGTAATTTACTTGAATCGTGACTTCAAATGCCAATGAATCTTTACCACAACATCCGCGGGGAACTCTATATCGTATTGGAACATTTAAGTAGGGCTATATTTCAGCAATAAATTGGCAGGAAAAGAAAGGAAACCATTGCCTTTCAGAAAAGATGTTTCTTATTTTGAATGTACATGTCACATTGCACAAACACCTACTGTACATTTTGGTTGTAAATGGCTGCCGATCTCTTGCAGGATATTCCGGGACGTTCCAAGTGACATTACTATAGAAGTGACAGGGGGAACATTTGCCTTGCACAAGGTAAGTTTCACCAGTCAAAGTAATGGGCTATATATGCTTCTGCCTTCTGCGTAGACTCAGTTTTGTGCGTGTGTGTGTTTGTTGAAGGGTCTGTGTGAGTTTTTTTTTGGGAGTGTCGGTGTTACTAAGAAAATGACTTATTCCTTTTCTGGAATGTCAGTGTGTTCATCCTTCCCTCCTTTTTGTTGGATTTTTTTTCTTCCCAAACTACAACAATTTTTGAATAAAACAGCTATCACACTCAGTCTCATCTCAAAGAGAGCAATCTGAAAAGTTAAAAATAAGACCAAATTTGGAAAAAATTCTACTAAATACCAACCTCTTGGTCTTAATGGTTGGCATGCAACTCTTTATACAGAAGAAAACAGTTTGTTTGTGCCATTTGTTGAGACGCTGTATTCATTGTTTGATCACAACTTGTCAACTACTAACACAGCAAATTTTGCATCCAGTTCCCTCTTGTCTCCCGGAGTGGGCGAATCAGAAAGTTGGTAGCAGAACACAAAGATTCCAATATTTCAAGGATAGAGCTCCTCAACCTACCTGGAGGAGCTGAGTCATTCGAACTGGCTGCCAAATTCTGCTATGGAGTCAACTTCGAGATCACATCGGCAAATGTTGCTCAGTTATGCTGTCTGTCCGATTACCTCGATATGACTGAGGAGTTTTCAAAAAGCAATCTCAGTTCCCGTGCCGAAGAATATCTCGACACTATCGTATGCAAGAACCTTGAAATGTGTATTGAGGTGTTGCAACAATGCGAAAATCTACTCCCACTTGCTGACGAGCTAAACATAACCAATAGATGCATTGATGCAATAGCTTCCAAAGCTTGTGTAGAGCAAATTGCTTCAAGTTTTTCGCGTCTAGAGTACAGCAGCTCAGGTAGACTTCACATGAACCGTCAAGTCAAATGCGAAGGGGACTGGTGGATAGAAGATCTTTCTGCTCTCCGGATAGATTTTTATCAAAGAGTCATAACGGCTATGAAGTGTCGTGGGGTCCGGCCTGAGAGTATAGGTGCATCTCTCATGAGTTATGCTCAAAAAGAATTGACAAAGAAATCAAGCCTATGGAATCCATCTAGCCAGCCGAAGTTTGAGACTGTTGATGGTTCAAATGGGCAAGAAAGAGTAGTTGTGGAGACAATCGTTAGCCTTTTGCCGGTTGAGAAACTTGTCATTCCCATCAGTTTTCTGTTCGGTGTTTTACGAAGCGCTATGATGCTTGATTGTGCAGTTGCTTGTAGGCTTGATTTAGAGAGACGGATCGGGGCCCAGTTGGATATAGCTACTCTTGATGATCTTTTGATCCCCTCCTTCCGCCATGCTGGTGACACTATGTTTGATGTCGACACAGTCCACAGAATCTTGGTTAATTTCTCTCAGAAAGATGATAGCGAGGACGATATGGAGGATGGTTCTGTCTTTGAATCGGATAGTCCTCATTCGCCCTCACAATCAGCACTATTCAAAGTCTCGAAATTAGTGGACACTTACTTGGCTGAAATTGCACCTGATGCAAACCTCAAGCTCAACAAGTTCATAGCAATTGCAGATACCTTGCCCGGGCATGCACGTACTCTTCACGATGGGTTGTACCGAGCAATTGATATTTATCTCAAAGTACGTAACTTCTTACATTAGTACTCCATTTCTTCTAGAATAACTCTTTATAGCGCTGTTTGTTTGCTATTTGGAGTGTTTTAATTTTGCAGGAGGGATCGGAGATGACTAGGTAAAGACAATATTATGAAGAAATCGCTCTTCTGTTTGTCTCTTCATGCTTTTTTTTTTTTCTCCCCTTCACAGTTTGAGCAGCTTTATAATAATTTCTGCCTCTAATCCCTAAGAACAACAAGATTTACAGAACTCAGCAAAAGGGAAAAAACATGGAATGAGATAGAGAATTAGTTGGTTCCTCTTAAACCTTCATTTGATTGCTCAAAAAGTTTCTTGTTAGATCTGTTCATTCATGAGTTTTAGAATTTCTGCCTGTTTTCCTTCATCATAGCTAGATAACAACGCAGCCACTTGGTCCAAAATTTCATTTTAGAGCTTCCACAGGCACTTATCTCTTAGTTTGTAGTTCTTTTGATTTATTCCTTAGACGTATGTGGCAGGCTCATCAGGGTTTATCAGATCCAGACAAGAAGAACGTATGCCAGCTGATTGACTTCCAAAAGCTCTCCCAAGAAGCCGGTGCACATGCTGCGCAAAACGAACGCCTTCCTCTCCAATCGATGGTGCAAGTGCTTTATTTTGAACAGTTAAAGCTCCGGAATGCCTTGTGCTGCTCTAACCCTGACGATGACCTAAAACCAGTGCACCAGTCGTGGCGGGTTGGCAGTGGTGCACTCAGTGCCTCCATGTCTCCACGGGATAACTATGCTTCATTGAGGAGAGAGAACCGGGAGCTGAAGCTTGAGCTAGCTCGTTTAAGGATGAGACTAAACGATCTAGAGAAAGAGCACGTCTGTATGAAGAGGAATATGGAGAAGTCTAATTCCCACAAATTCATGAGCTCATTTTCCAAAAAGATTGGAAGGTTTAGCTTTTTTGGTCATAGCTCTTCAAGGGAATCGAGTTCTCCCTCGAAGCATTCGGAAGGGAAGGAGTCAAAGGTAATGGAAGGGACATGAGCACGCCTATTAGGTAAAATTCACTTCGCTTGTTTGTTTTCTTTCAACTTTTTTTCTATCGAGTAATTACAAGTAATGTTGTTGGTGATCTGGTTTTGTTCTTCCTCGTTGGTCTCGATACAAGAGTTGTAGTGCTTTGGATTAGCCACAGGAAGGAGTTCTGTTATTTACAAGTCTGTTGTAATTAGAAGATTTTCTAGTGTACAAAGGTGAGAGACAATTACTAAATATGTGATACTGCTGTCAAATTCATGTCAATGTAATGATTTTCGCTTTTTGTAGCTGGTAAATGGATGAACGAGTTTCACATATGGGGCTTCCACCCAGTTGTATCACTTAAGTTCTGAAGGTTTTAGCCATTCCTTGTACTGCTTAGGCTTCAACTAATTTGCAAATGAATCTCTTAAATTCTGAAGGTTTTAGCCATTCCTTGTACTGCTTAAGCCTCAACTAATTTGCATATGACGCCTGTTTAGTAGACAAAACTCGAGCTTGAGCTCGGCTTGTTAAGCATATTAGTAAGGCTCGGCTTGTTTACAAGTGAGCTGAGCTCAAGCTCGAGTTGTAGGTTCATTAAGTAAATGGGCCAAGCTCGAATATCAAGGCTCGGCTCAGCTCGTTTGCACCCCACACGTGCTTAGTGTATAATAAAAATCTGGATGTGGGCTCTACAGTATTATTCCACACAGTATTAAGGTTTTTGGAAATTGATTTTCACACTCCCTTTTTGTCCAAGTGCACTTCATTGTTTTTGTCTTCATTCATGTAGAACTACAAAACTACCCTTTATACATTTTTCCCTTCACACATGAAAAGGGTAATCGTATAATTTTACATCACTACAAAACAAAAATAGGATTGCATTTGGATAGAAGGGGGTGCAAAATTCAATTCTCTTTTGAAAATGCCCTTTCTTTTCTTTTCTTTTTTTTTTTTGTTTTTTGTTTTTGTTTTTTTGTCATGCAATAGGAAGAACCTATTTTTACCCCAACCCCAACCAATCACAATGGGTATCAAACTCCTCTCCATAGGATTTGAACCTGCAACCTCACAGTACTGCTATACAACCGCTGGGCCAACTGCCCTAGTTCCGTTTATTTTGCTCATGCATGACAAAACAAGTTCCAGATTCCATTGAAAACGCAAGAGACAAGGTCTGGTGTAATCAAATAAGCTTCAAATAATCACCTCGGCGTTGAACATGAAAAGTATAACTAGTGCCAACTTACAAGCCATTGTATCCCAAAACCAAGTGAATAAAAAAACAGATTGTCCTTTATTATGTACTACTACAAAGAATGACAAAATTCTTTTTGGTAAAGACGGTCTACATATTCCCTTGCTTAAAGGGCATAAATCAGCTACCAAAAGTACAAAGCTAATTGTGCTTTAAAACCCACAATGGAAGGTGTATGGGGATGGTGTTTCAACAGAGAGTTGCAGCAACCATCGGCAGTATGAACCTGTGCCTTCTTATCATGGATTTCGGTAGCTTATACCTGTTCTGCCATTGGGACTTGTGAATCGAGCAAACAGTTATGAGCAGAACTAGCTGGAGAAGCGGCGTCGGAGAAAAAGGAACAATGCAGTTGATGCCGCTACTGCGTATGGGAACACCGTCCAAAGTCCCTGTACAATAGTTATACAAATCAGATTTCATTTTACACAACAAAAAATACCAGAAGCAAGGGGACAGCCATACAACTGCAGATGCAACTGTTGCAACGGCAACTATGGGGCGCTCCCTCAACAAGAACCCAGCCACCAACTGAAATTGGAGGAGAAAAACAGAAAAAGTGTCAGCTAAGAATAGATGCTCAACTTGGAAAACAAAAGCACGTTACAACTAGATTGTGAGAAAATACAAGTGCAATAATATTTTATTCGATAGAGCAAGTATATTTTTGGTCGAGATTAGGAAGTTTATGATGCCCACATCTTCCTTACATCTAAAACAGGGTAAAATGACGATCGTATTCATTCCTACATATTCTATTGTTCTTGTATAGGGGAAGGAGTTAAAAACATTGTAATCCCTTATGAAAGAAACACAATTGCTCTACAATGTTTTCTGTTTGACTGAAAGTTCATCTCACAGATATAATGAGTATGAAATGTCCTCTTTACTTCCTTGATGATGTTTTCAAAGGTTGTGTGTGTTTGTTCATAATTCACATGTCATGCTGTTTAATTTGTCAACAGAAATTAAAATGACCTGAAGCGGAAGGGTGATCAAGCCACCACAACAGACTCCAGCAAAGAAGTATTCTGGAGAAACACCCTGCACTCACAGAAAAAAACATGATTAATTTGATGGTTGGTCCAAATATTACTCATACATAGTAGACATGCACGTGACAGAAAAGGAAAATAAGGTCTGTTTTCATTTTGTTGGTCAAATTGCGGGTTAAATTGGCCTGAACCAATAGATGATGATGTCTGATTGATAGTGCAAAGCCCAATGTACAACATGGTCTAAAAAAACAAGATCTTATTTTCTTTCTACAGATATCATCATATCTGTCAAACTTGGTAAAGTGATCACAATTCACAAAGACAGTACGCAAATGACAAAAACAATGGAAGGAAAGGGTCACAGTCAAACAACTTCGGTACTAACCTGACTGTCTGAAGAAGGTCTGAAGAAGGTCATCTGAAGATTACTATTGCAATCAAGGAAAACAAGTATTGTGTTTTCTATGATCATTTATGTTTCCAAAAATGAGTATGTTCAACCAAACAAAAGCAAAGCTTTAACATCCCTCTCAACAGGGGTGGCGGAGATTGTACGTTCCAGAAGAGGTTGACTTTAGTATCAGGTGCCAACATAGTTTTTTTCACGAACATTTTCAGTCATTTAAAGCAACTATGGAATACGTATACCTTATGATGCACTGAATGGCTGAGTGCTACTGCCACTGCCACCTTTCACCACCTTTGAGATATCCTGCCCTAAGTATGTTAACTATCCAATTGGATTCATCATTGATTTTAAAAAACAAGTCAATCTTTTACTAATACCAACAGGCTTCCTTATGACCCATCCCCACACAAAAATGGCCAAGGAAATGCAGTACCAAAGAATGCAGGAAATAATATCAAAGCAATGGGGATGCACAAATGAGCCAAGTGATACAAAGGACGTTGTCAATAAAGTAATCAACACAAACCAGTGTTCCTGCTAGGAAAGCTGTAGGATTTCTCACTCCAAGAGAAAAACGCTCCGCTGCAGACCACAGTGCACACAATCACTAACAGACCATATGAAAAGATTATATAAAAAGCATTGACAATAATATCCACCAAAAAATAAGCAAACAAAAAAATAAAACAATACGAAATAAGGGTACTTATGAACATAGCATGTAGCAACAGATACAACACAGATTGACATTTATATTTAAAACATGTCCTGTCCATCCTTTATGGACCCATGTTTCACCAGGACAATATGATATTCATTTGCTCCATTATTTTTTAGTTTCCTGCGCTTGTGTTTGCAATCAAAGTGCTCTAACTCAGCCAAATAGGGTCACACATCGTCCTTCGACATTTCTGGAACTTGAATTGCAAAATCATGTTTCCAGTAGAGCCAATTTATCAAAATCTGAGAATGGATCCAACATTGGTACACTTTTTAGTCGAGTTTTTGCTAGTTTTGAGTTATTGTGGAATTGCGATCATCCTATTATGTCACCCTTTGAGTTTTCCTCACTATTGTAGACTTGCGACTCTTTCACCACATGCTCCTACATCCTTGTAAATTGCGAGAAAAAATTTAACACATGAACACAAAAGAAATGAAAGCAACCCATTCTTCCCAAACTTGGATCATAATAAACCAGAAGCCATTACTGTGGGGCTAGCTCATGTGTTCTTTTGACTTTCTTCATATTATGGGTATCATGTACATATCTATATTAACTCAACATAAACCTCATGAGCTTGACCTTGCTACAGGAATTATTGTCTCATAAGTAAACATATAACCAAATATGGGTCCGTATTTTTCGCACACAAACTGCACAAATATAGACCTTTTGAAGATATTTCCGCTCTCCAGACCTTTTCCGCACAGGCATCTCGCTTCCGCTTCGACTTCCGTTCTACAACTCTTCCGTTAGTGTGCAATTAGATTGCAATAGCATTATGACAAGTTCCTTCTAAGTTGTATGCCATCTAGTAATGGAGTTTTTCACCAAGTCAACTACAGAGGTTGTACAAGTGTCATTTGATCTTCATCCTAGGTATGATCAATGGCTTAGGCTTGATCAATCACTTTACAAGCCAGCACAAGCAAGTAGCAACTAACTCGTTCCTGTCTCCCTTCGAGATGACAAATACACTTGCACTCAACCAACCTGGACATGGCCAATTGTGGAAACCTGGAGTTGGCAAAGTGTCATTTAGGCCACTACCAACTACTTGCCAACACGTAACCATGCACCCGTTAAGTAAATTATACATATTTCTGAGGATTAAGATTTGATCGTAAATGAGATTCAATAAGTCTCTCATGAATTACGGAAAAATGAGACTCAGTAAGCACCAACAAGAAGCAGAGCGAGACTTTTCAGAAATGCACAAAGCATTAGTTATGAAGACAACTGCTACACCACACAAGCCATACAAGCAAGTCCAGTTCAAGAAATAGACCCTTCCTAGTTTGTGGAAGCTCCTCAGGACGCTTCATCTATTCCTTTGGTTAAAATTGAATGTCTCTCAAAAGCGTGTAATTCTACTCATGCAAACTTCCCTTTCCCGATGAGTTGAGAACCTTGGGTAGCATTGATTTATGGTGGGGCAATATACCAATGAGTGAACTTATAGATGCAATTTTGACCTGTCTTCAACATTGCAGGAAATATTACCTAAATATCTGGTGAAGGAGTTGACACATGGGTAGACATTTCATACATTGACGGACATTTTAACCAAGCATCGGGTGTGAAAATGAATGGGGGGAGCTAAGACAAAGAAGAAAGGAAGTGAAACGCTGTCTGAACTCACCAAAGCCTGCGAGGTTTCCATATCTTTGCACAACACGAGTAATTTCCATTACTTTCTCCTTGCCAATCCCTAACTAGAGTCATAAGCAATACTGGAACACTTAATTGAGCAGACAAAAAAAAAAACTTCCAGTCGTACTCGTAACAATTAATTGAAAATAGTTGGTTGATGATTGCATGTATGAGCAATTCAGCATTGAGTAGAAGCAATTACCTTTGAACAAACATCATCAGATGCCCCGGACTGCTTAAAAAGCTTCCCGAGATAAAATGGAATCATATCACTAAGACATACTCCCCTGAAGTTAGAATGTGACCACGTCAGATTTTCTACCATTTGATAACGCAATCTTAACATCAAAAAGTTGAACTGTCACCAACCAGTACACCCACAGGACCGTCGATAATATGTATGGTGCATTTCTGGAGAATGATTCAACAAAAGACTGCCATGTTCCATCCAAAGACAGCATACGCGATAAGGATATGCCAACCTGCATCACTTACCAGAAGATGTTTGGAAAAGTTTGTTACAGAGTCGTCATATTGAACCGTAAACACAAAACAGAGAAGAAGAGTTTATCGAAAGGGGCAAAGGGAATTCTAGAGTTTGTGAAACAAAAGTACCAGTATAAAGGACAGACCCATATATTTAAAGCCTCTTCACTAATAGCAATTCCACAACCGGCAGCCATCAGCAACCAAAAGTAGATCCATCTGAAATTACGAAGCAAGGAGATTTAGAGCATTTTCATAAGATTAAGTTAAACTCGGGAGGTTAGACCGTAAACAAAACCAAGCCTTGTGTCAGTCAGCTACGAGAAAAAATTTCCACGTTATGAATGTTCACAATAGAATTCATGTTCATAAAGGATCTGACACGGTTTTTCTACTACGTGGCTAGGAAACGGCTGTGTGTTAGGTGAGACTGGAGGTTGGACAGTGGTAAATAAAAAAATTGGATGATGTGGTTCTTGAGCACTGACTAAAACCTTCAAACATCATATTTACAGCGTAAGACAATAGATTTTTGAAAAATGACAAACACCAAGGCAACAGAGAAGAACTGCAGATTGCATTTGATTGTTTCCTCTAATTGCAAGTCCAAAATGTTAGCAATATATAGAACACAAACAGCTCAGAAGCAACTACTGGTTTTCATCAGGGGTGGAGGAAAGCAAAATGTCAGCATACCCTGGAGCATATTCGGGAATTACAACTTTGTGTCCAAAGACATTGAGAGTGAAACCGGCAGAGGGTGCAGTCAAAACCGAAGCAGGTGAGCCATGACCCAGATAATTCACCCCCTGAGGTGATCCATTCATATACCGTTTGAAGCCAACAGATATTAGTGTAATGGTTGCAGCTACGCCAAGCGCTATAGCTAATTTTACCAAGAATGAAATCCCCGTGCCAGTAGTTCTATTTTCCGGATTACCAAACACCTGATCAGCAACCTTATCTTGACCCTCTGTAGTTTCTCTAGAACTTGCAACTTCAAAAGTTTCTGCATCCTCATCTTGAAAGTTTCTAATACTACATTGCAAAATGAAAAGAATAACATAAGCATCAACATCGTGCAATAAACTGCAAAGAATGGCCTGCTACTTGGATGACAAAGCACGCAAGCGAACATCAACACACTCTCACTTTGAAAGACAAAGCTAAACCAAACCAAACCGAGCCTTAAGTCCCAATCACTTGGGGTCGGCTGATTTATACTATTGACTTGTACAGCCAACAAACTTTCACTTTATTAAAGTAATACCAGCAAAACGCTAAGGAGACAAAATGAAAGGCACAACTCATGTCATTCTCGTTAAGTGAAGCTGCATGTACTCCATATTAATCTTTGCAAAAGCATCTATTCTATTTTTTAATTTGAACGGCACAAAAGCATCTATTCTAATATATAAAGCTAGAACCCATTTTGGTGTCACCCAATAAATGAAGCTATATGGACTTTTTCTGATAACAAATTTGCCTTAGCGAGAAACTGATTTTTACAATGCATAACTACGTGGATGAAAAATCTAGGGACCAAATGGTAAAATCCCCACAATAGCTGCCACACCCGCGTCTGACTACTCTCCTGTTTCTTCAATTACTCCCTTTTCTTCATCTTCACCAGCAGTTAGTTTCACAAAGAAACAAAGTTTGGGAGAGAGCAGAATTGATCCAACACGAACCTGTCTGGCAAGGAGAGAAAGAGATCAGGGAGATGAATTCTTCAGTTCCACTTCCAGAGACAAAATTCCTAACCCGACACAAACCCGTCCGGGGAGAGAGAGAGAGAGAGAGAGAGAGAGAGAGAGAGAGAGAGAGAGAGAGAGAGTAATTATGCTGGGAGGATTCTTAACTGGACGTAAGTAAATGTTCTCGTATTTTACAGTGTTTGTAATGTTGGACATATGTATCTAGAGCATAAGAAACAGGAAGATAATAGAAAAACAAAAGAAATGGTTCTCAGATTTTGCCAAGGCCGAACTAGGATATAGCAGTTGTCTCTCTTACCCTCTTCACAGTTCTCTTCCAGAAAACTTGATTTTCTTCATTTGGACCAATGTGGCCCAAGCACTGAGTTTGCTTATGGAGAATCAATCAAACCCTTGAAGTTGATCTCACTGCGTCCCTTTTCATATGCATACTTAGGACTTGTACAACATCTGATTTCCGACGAAAATCTGTTTATAATTCCTTTAAGTTCCTCTTTTAAACTTGTAGTTCATACGAACCTCAGTGTATATTTATGTACAAACAATCAATACCTACTTATAATCTTATATATAAATAAGGCATCAAGTGCACGGGCCCCCTGGTTCATGAATAAGACAAAATTCCTATCCATACACAACTTAGGGGACAACTAACACATCATTTTGAAGCTAACATGTTTTTACCGATTTTGTACAGGGTCAAAGAAATCAGAAGAGGCCATGGATTCAATTCATGAACACCTTGCACGTGGTGTACCAGAAAGGTCAAAAGGAGCTAGGCCACAAAAAATCGTGCATGGGAGCAACGTTGCCACCTGTGTCTCAGTGATCAATCTCTTCGACGGGAAGGACAAAGAAACTGAGAATGTCAACGACATCAGCTCAAAAACTAGACTCTTGATGTTTCCCAAAGACATTCGACAGAGAGAATGAGAAGGCTGCATAGTGCAGATGAACAAACTACTGATACCATATATTTCATAACGCAATCGGCAAAGGCAACACAAAGGAGCGCTTCACAAAGGACGGAACAAAGAGAACAAAATTTGGCAAAGAAGATCAATGTATAGGCAACACCACCTAAAAGTGAAGTGTTAACTCAGGCAAAGAAAAATTGAAGCCTTTTTCTTTCGAGCCTACCCCACAGTTTTTCTTATTATATGCTCAATTTTTTGTTCATGAGATCGTGGGTTCAAATGGTGGTTCATTAAGCACTACCCATGCCAAGTTATGAGTCATCATTTCACTCTTAATTGATACAACAACGTATTGGCCCAGAATACGCTGGCCCTTTGGGAATTCTTCGAGCTCTAGCAGATGGGATTAAATTCCAATGAATATGTGGTATTGCATACAAACTTTTTGAGTAAATGTATCAAGGAACTGAACAGTTGCTTTGTTTTTCTTGGTTCGTAATTTTAGTAGTTTAGGTTGCCATCATATGCATGTAGTCAACTATTCCCTGTTCATGTACTTCCGTTTCACTTAAACAGGCTAATGACTAACTTCCATGAGCACTACAGATGCCAACCAATTTACGGATTTGGGGATAATTTAGTGCAGATGTGCACTACAAGGTTGTAGTGCACCATCTGAGCCGTCCATATCGGCAATCAATGGTGCAGATTTCATCTCGACAATGGACGCCTCACATCAGTAGGGGCCAAGATAAAGTCTTGACCATTGATTGCTGAGTGGACGGCTCGGATCGTACACTATAGCCTTGTAGTGCAACCCTGAAGTACAGGGTGCACTATAGGGTCCCGAGATAGAGACAAATTGTAAATACGAATTTTCACAATTTTTGTATTCATGCAGAAAGCAACTATTCCTCGGGAAAAAATAGCAACTATTCCTCGAAAACATGTATCTGCAGTGGTACATTCTTTGTCAATTTACAACATCAGCTTGACAATCTACATCTACACAAGTAAAAAAGACCCGCATTTATTATTACAAGCGAATGTGATCCATTAGAGTTGACACAACTAAACTGCAAACACTGAGAGAAAGCCATTCCGGTATAAGGCGCATGTCGTTAGCACAGTAACTTATCTATCATATCTCATATTAACAACTGTCTTGCCATGGTTGCTGTCTGACATTGAATTATGTGGAATCTATTAAGATAGCAATACTAGCAAAGCAGGCAAACACGATGTGTGTGCATGTCTATGAAAAAAAAGACCCAAGGATTCTTTTGCAATCAGGCTATCAGCAGATGGAAACTGCATCTTTCTGGAGCTCTCAAGGATTAAGAAACTGGATCAGTTTGGGGGAAAAAAAAGTGTCAAATTTGCCTCTTTTATGTCCAGTTGGAGTTGTGGGAAGGAAAAAAGTGAGCCAGTCTCAGAGCCGGCCGCTTTAGACCCTCAAAAAATTTCAGATTTCAACGGCCCATCATATTTTGGTACCCTTTAATCTTGATAATAGTCTAGCAAAAAGAGCTCAATCTTTAATTTTCGTTTTAGGCCCCTAAAAAGCAGGGCCAGCCCTAGGCATAGCCCCATCAAGCAACTGCCTAGGGCCTCCAGTTTTAGGCCCAATTATTGGGCCCCAAAATAGCGAAATATTTTAAATATTATGTATGTCAAACATTTTTCAAACACGAAAGTGTAGCATGGTGGTAAGATCTCGGCTCTTTAGCCTTAGATTGCGAGTTCAATTCACGGAAGACTCATTTTCCGAGCTGATTTTTTGAAGTTGTGCAAAAAATTCATTCAAGGTGATGAGGCTGTAAGTCAAACTCACAATCTAGGACGCCAAAGTCACGCTCAGTCAGCATGCCACTAAGGCTGCAAGGCAATCTTGTTTCTTATTTGAACAACTAATGGCTGCTGATTTTGCCACTTCCTCTTTTGTTAATGTCAAAAAAGAAAACTTGAGAGGCCCCATTTTCATATCTTGCCTACGGCCTCCAAAATCGCCGGGCCTGCTAAAAAGTCAGGGCTGGTTCTGGCCAGTCCCAATGAAACTTTTCGCACCAACTTGGTGTTCCGTGTTCCCTTTATAAGAGATAGATGTGAATATTTTATTTTTAATGCTATTGTTGTTTGTTCTCGAAACAATTCTATAAAATATGTAAGACAAGAGTTGAAAAACTATTTTCTGCATACTTTAACCAAAAACAGCGCATGACACTGCGAGAAGCAGACAAAGAGGATATCACATATCATATGCATTAGCGTACGGATAATCGTAGCTGAAACTCTTTTTCAATTTTTGCTCAGTTAATTGCAGCTGAACTTCCGATATATCTATGTACACATACACGTGCAACAAATCTATGATTATTTAGGTAAGTACATAGAGATAGAAAGGTGAAATTACCAGGAAGTTGAAGGTTTACAGGAAGTAGGTAAATTGACGAGCTTAGTTTCTCTGCGACGGACATTGAAAGCGATTGAATGCATCGGGCGTCGTCGATTTGTGAACTGAGAAGTTGCTGTTGTTAAGGGTGAGGACGGGCTGTGCGTCAGGACCGCCATTGCAGACATCGCGAAGCTCACATAAATCCCCTCTCTCTCTCTCTCTCTCTCTCTCTCTCTCTACGATGGCTGTCAATGGCGGTCGTTTAGGTTTCAGTGGAGGGGTGAGGAGAGGACGCCACGAAATCAGTAGGGTCCAGGGGTATATTCTGTTTCTGTGGGCGGGACTATGGGGGATATTTTGAAGAGGAAATGTGGCTGGAAAAACGTTGCGTGGAGCCGTCTTACGTAGGAGAAACTTTTTTTTGTATATGGGGGATACCAACACCTTTGGTATTCCCTCCGGACTATTTTCAAATTTTTGGCCATTTTTCAATCACATTTGGTTGATCAACTCCGTTCATGTTGTAGAGTTCGGCAAAAACCTTAATTATATCAAAAATCATGTTCATCGGATTCTAATAGATACACGATCGGCACACATAAAAATTGCAAAAAAAAAATAAAACTGGGTTCCAATTCAGTGTGATTTTGGATCAGTTTTAGTTTTCTTGAATTTCATGTATGCCGATCATGTATCTACAAAAATCTGATGAACATGATTTTTGGTATATTTAAGGTTCTCGCCAAACTCTACAAAATGAACGGAATCGATCATCCAAGTGTGATCTAAAAATGGCCAAAAAATTAGAAATAGACCGGAGGAAATACCAATGGTATTCCTGATATACCAAAAAGTTTCTCCTTATATAGTTCTCGTTTTGCACTTGCACTCATCGGCAAAGCTGGGAATCAAAGTTGGAGGAGACCGAACTATGAAAGGAAAAAATTTTGGTTCAATTATTTTTCAAGACTAAATCTAGGCAATCGAGTTTTTATGAAGTAATTTTGACAAATTAAAAAATTAATCTCAAATATTGTTACTATCATTAAGAAAGTATAATTATTGCACAGTATCATTGGCCGTAATTTGGTGTACTTTATAATTATGTGTTTGAAATTCTATAGGCTTTTTATAAATATCCATCAAAATTATGTATAAATTATACTAAACAAATTGGGTGGGGCTGAATTTGGCCCCACAATTGCTTCGTCCTTGATTGTGCTCTCAATCACCTCTATAAACTTTAATACTGTAAGTTAAAATGTCTTTAAAAGACGTTTTTACGCTTACGTGCACTCGCTTTTACGCTTGTGTTTGCGCTTTCCATCATGGACGTCAGGCGTTGTGTGACTTAGAGGGTGGCACTATGCATCAGCTCACTAGTTGTTTAGCTTGACACACGTCATTCCCATATGAACTAAGATCCTCACAATCTCTCAAGATCACAATTCAAATATTGGTCTTGAAAGTCGTTTAAATAATTCACCAATTCAAATCCCTAATACTAATATGCAAGTCTCAATTAAGTACATTACCGTAAAAAAATAAAATTGACCAAATGTTATAAAATGAATTAACTATAGAGCTTTGCCGATAAGCGTTGATCAAAACTCTACAGTTTACACGTAGTCAATCCCCATTCAATTTATAGTATAAGTGAAAAATTTACGCATCATGATCTAAAATATGAGCAGCTTGAAAAGCACATGCTGAAGCATGCTGCTTGATAACCAACAAACCTCGAGACACAACACTCCAGACACCACATTACTTAGTCCACACATCGAGAAGCAGAATCGCGAACAAGAAGAATTGCGGGTGCCCAGATCAGTTCTGGATGGTAATTGTTCTATTTTGATCGGATTATACACCAGATTCACAAAATTTCCCAAAGGCATTGGCCATATCAATGATAGCTACCCCCCTTTCTATCCAAGGGAAATAATACATTAGCTAATCTATGGGGGCACCAAGAAATAAAGCCCCTCCATTTTGAGCAGGGAAAAATAAAAAGAAAGAGACAAAAAGAGTTAGGCAAAAGGAATGAGACCTATGTACACATACATCTATTTCTGCCTCTATCTTCCTTAACTTCTAGGGCTACAGTACTATACATAACACCCCAAAAAATTTACCCGGCCAATATTTCTTCAGTTAAATCTAACGGAACCTGCAACAATCACCGCCTCTTTCATCCAACAACTTCATGATGGGGCGATCAGCTTCATCTGAAAAAAGGGAAAAAAGAAAAGAAAAGAAACTGCCATTGTTAGCCTCTTCTTCATTAGAATGTGTAAGCTTCCAGAAACATGCTAACACCGACACAAGAACGAAAATGCAATGAGGCCAGATCTCTTCTTTTAAGTACAAGGAACTAGTAAATTTACTGTTTTATGACACAGGTGAGAGAGGATAGAAGATATATTGGAACCGATCAAATCCACCCACATCACCAGACAAAAAGGAACCAAAAGTTACCTGTACAGTGCAATTACAAGGGCATGCCACCTCAGGCAGGATCAGCCTCTCCACAAATTTCCAAATCCATTGCAAGTGCTTCAGTCCGGTCTTGAGTTAGTAGGTCCAATATACAAACTGTTATTCCCTGCTTGCAGATGCTGAGACTGCCGCTGAGACTGCTGTTGTTCTTGTCCCAGCTGTTTTTGTGGCGATTGTTGCTGCAGCTGTGGTGGCAGTGGGGGTGTCGAAGGTGGTTGCCCCTGCCCTACCCCTAGGCTGACCGCAGGCATGGGCTCACTCCCAGAAGAATTCTCCAAAGGTGGACTCCCAATAGCAGCCATCTGCGTTTCCAAATTTGGAGCTCCAGAATCATACATTTGTTCCGGAGGTCTCCACTGAGCACTAGAAGACGAAACAACTGGCATTACGGTAGCTGTATCAGCAGAAGACTGAGACATAGTCGCCATTGTACCCATCTGAGATGAGTTGCCCGCCAGCTGCTGGCCATTTTGAGCTTGCTCTACTAGCGACTTGCTTTGCGGATTGGAACTTAGTCGGTGATTCTGTTGAAACACTCTTTGAATATTTGGCGGAGTTTGATTCACTAATTTATGTTGTGGCTGTAATGAATGAGCAGAAGTGGCTTGTGCAGCGTGTCCTTGGTTGGTATTATCCAAATGTGAGGGCATCTGCTGGACTTGCTTTGATGAAGGGTTTGGTTGACCAGAATACATCTTTTGTTGAGAATGGGACATATTTGGAGAATGAGGTGGCATTAAAGGCTTTGGTGGTTGAACATGGTTCAGTCCTGGACCAGGATATAGACACGGTTCAGATTGGCTGCCATGTGGTGTGGAGAGGCCATTCAGAAGAGAGGGATCAATCGGGAGGTTCGGATGGATTAACGTGGTCCCTCTTCCTCCCCCTTTCGTAAGTTTACCCTGCTGTTGAGACTGTGACTGTTGTCGCTGATGGGGGTGGTGCCTGTTTCCGGATTGCTGAAAGGACTGTGGCCGTTGCCTTTGTTGCTTCCCCAACTGATTCGCTGAACCACTACCACCACCACCAGTTTGAGGGATCCTGTTTAGACCATGAGGAGGAGCTATGTGAAGCTTCTGCTGATGCTGCAACAAGGGAGACATCGAGGATGATTGGGTCAGAGGCAGTTTCGCAAGCACTTAAGTTTTAATCACATAAATTCTGCCATTTATCACAAAATCTTAAATTGAGAATTTCCCACAAAAACCCATTTAATCCAAAAACATGCATTTTCCATGTCATGAGGTTTTTTTTTTGTTTTTTTTTTTATCACATCCTGTCCGAAACCCCCAACTTAAAGCCACCTCGTCAGCCAAGGAGATCTTCTCTACAATAGTTAGTCCTTTTTTTTTTCTTTTTTTTCTTTTTTTCTTTTGGAGGGGGGGGGGGGGAGGGGGGGGGGCGGACGGACAAGTAATAAATTTATGAAAAAGCATAAAGGGGATGCCATCCATGTACCCGAAAAAAAAGTGGGAAAAAAGAAAAGGACCTACAACCACTCTAAACTCCAAAAATATCTCAAAATCTAGTCCTTACCAAAAGCCGTTTTCCTAAAAAATGAGCAAGAGATTTTTGTTTCAGAAAAAAGTGAGAAATCTCTCCTTCAATAACATAACAATAAAGGTAGGTCAAAATTGGTCAAGATGCATAATGCTTCCTCAACTTTTGAAATATAAACAACGAGAAACTAAGGGCTTACTTGTGCAGAAGAATTCTGAGGTTGAATTTGCGAACTATTCGGCAGGGACGATGATACGGGGAGTTGGGATGGTGCTTGTACATGTGGCATCAGCTGATTTGATGCTGCAAATTGTTGCTGCTGCTGCCGCTGCAGTAAACGCTGCTGTAATTGCCTCTCCTTTGCAAAACATGCATAGGCTTGTTGATGCTGGGTGGGTGAGGCATGATTCGGTCCTTGAATATGAGGATGACGAGGATTGGTGAGTGCATGGGACTGCTGTGGGGACATTTGGGGTTGCTGCTGCTGATGGAGTGGGTGTGAATGAACAGGTGGGGAAGTCTGGTTTGAGAAAGCGGCACTTAACCCTCCAAATGGAGGGACTCCTTGGTTGTTGCCTTGGGTGACCTGCATCTGAAGCTCTGGCACCATCATTTGCCTTTGATGCTCTGGATTCTGGCCGGGCTACAGCACCAAACAAAGACACTGTTATCAAAGAAACTAAAGGGCAAAACTCAATTGATACAATTTCTACTCATCAGATGACTGTTTGGAACCACTTGAGATTGGACATGAGGTGGGAAAAGGATTGAGTGTACACAGCAATCATTTTCCCTACACCTACACAATTATTATAGCAAACTGGAGCATTTAGTCAGTTTAAGGACAATCCGTATTGACATCAGATAAGGAAACTGGAGCATCTTTTGTATATTCCTTGTGTCATTTCTTTTGTATATCAGATAAGGAAGTCATTAGGAAGTAGTAGCTATGATTGCAACATGTGGTTCAGGGTTGTGAACTAACACTGGAGCTCTTTTCGATGTTCAGTTGATAATAGCAACTTTTAGGCAAATTTTCAACATGCTTGGACAGCCTAAGACATCAACCGCAATAAGAGTGGGAACAATAATGACAAAAACAAAAACAAAATCTACGCGATAATATATGTGTGTGCGCGCGTGAGAGAGAGAGTAGTAATCTACACAACTAAAATTTATCGGGTCGAATGTACTAATGCAATTGGTCCATTGATTCTGCAACTGTTCACTTTAGCAAAATTCCTACTCAACTTGTGGAGAAATTTTAAAAAATTCGTAAGGCATCACATGTCAAAATTTTCAGCTTGGAAATGCTTATATTGCCTTATCACTCTGTATCCTGAAATTATCACTAAAAACAATTGTGGTTTCTGCCAGCAACAACTTTACATAGGCACCAAAGACAACATATAGCATTTCCTGTAGAAGCAACAAATATGGGACGTGCTACAATTTAAGGTTCCCTATAGAAGTCATCTCAGCCAAGAAAGGTGACCGGTGGAGCACTTACCCTCATCATATTCAAAGCATCCCGAGGTCTCAACATTGAGTTCCCTTGACCAGAACCAATTCCAGGGTGCGCATTAGCAGGATTCGGCATCACTGCCATGCTGGAAGAAAGCATACTCCCAGGGTTCAACACTGATGGTGGGGCGATTCCTTGAAACCCAGGCCTTGCCATAGGCATTGTTCTATTCAACCCACCCATAGTACCCACTCCACTCCCAGTAGGCAACATGCGAACACCACGATCAGTAGCTGGAGGAGCCCCAGAAACAGATAGGCCAGACTGCTGAATGTTTCTACCAGATAACACGTGATTATATTGCTGCATTCTCTGTTGTTCATCAACAGCTAAAGAAGCAGATCTAGAAAGACCATATCTGCCATCCCTGGCAGAAGTAAGAGTGTTGCAACACAATCATAAACAGCGTCAGAATCTGTAACCCAGAAAAATAGATAATTTTCCGAAACAAAACGTCATCTTACCTAACCGGGGCATTTGGTGGAGCAGATGGAGATGAAAAGTTATTGTTGCCAAGAGCAATGTTGGAAGACACTTGCAGTGGGGAATTAGAACCAGAAGTAGGTAGTATAGGCGAAATACTGCCTTGATTTGAAATTGCTAAACCACTTGTGTGAGAGCCTTGGTATCCAACAGAAACGACGTCGGGGCTTGATGTAATTGCATCAGCGAGATCAACGGGCCTTCATTGGAAATTTGAAAATACAAAAACAGTGTTACAATTTCTTGAGAAAACATTTGAAAGATGGATATTAAATATTATTGCCATACACAAATGAATAAGTAGCTGTTATTCCATAAAACACAGAATATAAAAAGTAGAAGCACCAAAACTTACGTGAGTGGAGGCCCTCCATTCAGGTTATTTAGGCTAACTTGGGAAAGAGCAAGTGCATGAGAATTGTGTGGCTGGATTGATTTCTGATCCTGGTTGTCATTCTTTGTAAAGTAAAGACAACAAAATATAGTAAAATCACATATGGGTTCAAACATATAAAGCAAGGTGCATAAAGATAGAAAGCTTAAAAGGTAACTTTCAGACTCTTCTTCTATCAGTCCACCCTAAATGACTCTTTCCCTAAGGTTCCACTCTCTATGACATCTAACACGACATTCAAATGTGATCCCCCTATTATTCCCCTACTCTAAACTCTATGATTAAGCACATGTATCAAAAGTGGACATGATATGGAAACTAAATATTCTTAGGAAATGGACCAACAATGTAAATCAAGCTATCCAACACCCTCCTCCACAGGCAACCTCATCTTAGGCTCAGAGATGCAGACTGAAGAGAAGAACAATAAAAACTTGAAACAAACGCAGATAGAGACACTCCTTGCAAAAACAAAAGCGTTGACACCAAGTTAGATCCCCCCGATTGGCTCCAAAGCTTTTTTCCTTTTTCTTTTTTTATTCAAAACACAAGTTGTTACGAAATGAACGGGCCCAACAATCTGTATTTAAGTACATGTCTAACACAAAACACAACCTCAATATGTGCACACGCACCAATTGGAGAATACTCTAAAACAACCACTGAAGAAAAGGGCATGAAATTACAGAGAGCCACCGGCAACAATGACAAAAAAATCTAGAGAGGTAGTTTTAGCTTAAGAAACTGGAATCCAAAACATCATAGATCTTCATACAGTGAAATAAAACAAACCCACATACACATTAGTGCAACTCTTGAAACAAAAATGTACCTGTGTCCTACGGTAATGCTGCTTTTGCGAAATCATAATGATTTGCTCAAAATGAGATTTGATCATATCTTCTTCCATTGGCCCCTGTAAACGTTGAAACAATTGTCTAGCACTGCCCTGTACAATATCAGCCCCACCAATGAAGCAGTTAAAATACACTCAACGGTGGCCCGGAGGACATACTGATAACAAGAAAAGATAAAGGATGTCCAGTGTGACTTGGAGGAAGAGGAAAAATAATAAAGAAATAAAAACAAATTAAGTATGATGCCTTGGGAATGCCAGGTAAGGTAGCTGGATAAGGTTGAGAAGTCCCTGAATCTTCAGCACTGTCTGCCCCATCACCAGCAGTCCCATCCATGAGAAGTATATGGCGCTCCTTGCATTCTTTTGGCTTACGAAATAGAGACTGCATGTATTGAAAAGGACATTTAGCACAATTGAACAATTAAATACCTAAAATAAAACAAACAGAGAAAATTCACACAAGCAGATATATGAGATTCATGAGACTATGTTTAGTTAAAAGAACAGCTAAGAAATATTAGTTTAGTACTGATAGTGCCTAAAAGTTGCTATTATCAACTGAACATTGAAAAGAGTTCCAGTCTTAGTTCATAACCCTGGACCACATGTTGCAATCATAGCTACTGCCAAAGTTGATTACTTCCTAATGACTTCCTTATCTGATAAACAAAAGAAATGACATCAGGAATATACAAAAGATTACCTTGAACTGCAAAGCACTGTTGATAGCATCACTTACAAGCTCCCAGTTTGCACCCAAATCATGTACAAGGACAACGAGGGCCTAAATCGAGAAAGCCATATAATTTCAGGCACACACCTATCTCTCTAGAGACAAGAAAAGACTACGAATACAGGGGAAATGAAGCTATTGACCTGATCTTCAAATAGCGACCATTGACTTCCTGACCCTGGCTGTCCAGCTGGCATCTACAAAAGAACCATGAAATCCTGAAAACTCCAGGTATATACTAACAAAGCTAGAGCAACAAGAAAGGGAATAGTGTAAAATCAGAGTCAAACGCCTGAGTACCTTAAAAGATTTGGATTTCCTTCCCCGATCTCGGACACCAAGGATTTTAATGAGCTTATTAGGGTTGGACATATTACTCATCTGGGAAGCCACTGGAGAAGGAATTGACCCAGCCATTGGAGTAAGATTGTCAAATGAATTATCTAGTGATTGCCTCATCATCTTCCGCTTCTTCATATTGTGTTGGCCAAATAACCCTTCAGATAAGAAACACAAACTTGTAAAAAGGAACATGAAAGGTTCAGCCCATCTGTCAAACTCGGGAAAAGGACTTTACCACCGCTTCCATTAGATTCAAGTTGATGACTGTCCGATCTCTTTTTAGAAAGATCCCTCTGCATTTCAAAACAAGAGGAAATTGATGGCAACTCTAGGTAATACTACTCAAGGATAGGCAAATTTACTTGGCCAATCAAATGGCATAAAAAAGCAAATTGACCGAGCACAAAAGCTACTATCCATTAGAGCAAAGCATGCATCGATTCATAAGCAGATGACCATTACCTGATCATTTTGAAAATTGTTATGAAGCCATCTCTGCTCATATGCGGAGCCCTGCCACGAACATAAAACTTGTACTATTACAAAAGATGGACAAAATAAAGAGGAAAGTTGAGACAAATTCTAGGGGATAATGAAGCCCAATTATATTTTCGGAAAACATAGGAAATACACACCAGATGCTTTGCCTTCTTCTTCTTTTTGGGTTTTGATACTTCTGCGGAGTCAAATAGTAAATGATTTTCGAAGTCACCAGCTGAATCAACTTCCAAACTATGAGGAAACTGGGATCCACCATGCAGAGTACTCTGGTCATCCTGAAAAGAATTAGTATCACCACTTGAAGCATCTGCCTTGCTTGGACCTTGAACACCCCCAGGAGTGTCAACACTAAAAGGACTTAAAACCCTCGGCCTGGAAGCAGTTCTCATACGTTTTGTCGGAACCAAACCAGCATTAAGACTGTTGGCAGGCCGTTTTCCCATTAATGTAGATTGTTGAGTCCCAACTTTATTTTCCATGCGTTGCATAAAAGCAAAATCCCCCCCCAGATCATTTGCTCTTGCAGTATATGATTTCGTCAGGTTTTTCCTTTTCTTATGTCCGAACTTTGGTGGCTTGCTACCTTCAAAGGCACCAGGAAAATAATAGGTGCTCGTCTCTCCTTCATCCTCTTCGTATGCATTATCTTGAGATCCAAAGTCTAAAATTTGGAACTAAAATTGTTAGCTATTTGAGACTAATCAACAACCAAAGCAGATAGGAATAATACAAGTCTCCGCAATACCTGCCGCAGCATCGTACATTGAAGTCACTACTTCCTCTTGGATGCTACTGCCGATTTTCTAAAGGAAAACGAAGGGAAGGAGAAAAGACTCAAATGAGAAAGCAACTGGGAAGAAATATAAGTTTTCAATTCCACAGAAGTTGTTGCTTGCAAAATAGGTCCAAAAGCTATATGGGGAATGATATTCATGTCTTGTTCAAACTATCTCCAATGGCATCACTCATTTCAATACTGTTTTCCATTTAAGCTTGTCATATACTCCATAAGCTTTACTCATCCTACTCGCCTATCCACTTCAAAATGAGGAACTTCTTGTACTCCATGAAATAATTTTTCAAACATCAAAAACTGACGCAAATAAGATTGACAGTTCCACTCAATTGTTCAAATTTTTTTAGTCAGATACAGGAAGCAACAGAAAAGGAAAAGCGAAAAAGAAAATGACTGCTGTTATTTTTTGACCTCATACACCAAACATGAAGATGAACATATTTCTACCTCAAGTTGTGCCAAATGAGTTTCAATTGATTTTCTGTATGTTTCCATTGAACAAGGGGGCACTGTGTAAAAGAGATTTTCCTGCAAGAGAAACAATTCAATGTTACAATAAGGAAAAGAACAAGTACAACAAGGAGGAATATAAAATTGGTCTCTTCAAGGTATCAACCTCATATATCCAGTAAAGTTTACCAGAGAGAGAGAGAGAGAGAGAGAGAAAGAGAGAGAGAGAGTTATATTTCCGAATTTGAAAATTGATAAATCAACAAAATACACGAGTATCAGGTGTTGGTTAATACTTCGGTGAAGTGGTCCTCCCAAGATACTTCCATGCCAAAATCTGATATCCTGTCAGGAGTGGCTGGTGCTTCTGCTAGGCCAACTGAAAGAAGGGAGGTATTATACTTCAGATATCTCACTGCATATCCCTGAACAGTACGAGACAAATCTCTACTAGGACATCGCTGCTCTGGCTCTTTGACTGTCTCCTGGCAACCACCACCATAAGCAGCATGTTAAGTATAAAAACAACACTGACAAAGTTCCACCAACCAACACAATGACTACTACTAAATAAGCACCTCCACTGAATGCCAGAACTCCCCGATAGCTTTTGCTAAGGTATGAGCCACAGTTTTTTGCTTCCAACGTAAACTTTGTTCTTCAATTCTTGATTGAGAAGTGGAAGCAATGTGGTGGCCTAATTGAGCAGCAGCAGTAATCTTCCAAAGACGCTCCTATTAGAGGTGGAATTATTGCAAATTAGAAAGCTAGTTCAAGCTACAAAAAGGTATTTGGAATAATATACCAACAAAAATAAATAATTGCGTTTGTGACAGTGCAGGACACATCTGAACATAAACGCATTCAATTGGATCCCTACTGGAAAGACATCCATCAAAACGACAGAAAACTGATGAGGTAAAGAGAACTGTGGGGCTTGTTGAGAAAAAAACAAACCTGTGAGAAATCATTCGCCAGCCATGTCATCTCTTCAAGGACAAAGTCCCAGTGAGATTTCCGATGATTTTCCAAGGGCAAGGTACCAACAGATAACTCCGCAATCCTTTTACGCTTTGCCTGTTTACCGCAGAATATCAAGCCTTAGGGCCTAATAATGTAATAGTATAGTCCGTCAATAACAAACCCTTCAAAAGCATGAAAGACGCATAAAAAAATAATAACCTCTACAATTCGAGCCTCTTCCAAAATAGAATCCTCATGTGCCTTCTTTGCTACTTCTGAGCAGATATCCGAACACTTTTGTTGCTCAGGAGCATCAGTCGAACAGGAACCTTTAACAGACAGTGTATTCTTCGGAAGTGTAAGAATAGATGGATCCGGAGAACTTTGAAGTCTACCAGGAGCACTTTCCCTCGGGGGTACAGAACTATCATGAATACAAGAATCCAAAGAACCCTGAAGTCTACCAGTGAAATCATTTTCTTTTGGAGAATTCAAAACACCAGTTACTAAGTTTACAGGTGAACTTTCTGCACCCGCTGCAGAATTTCCATCTAGTTCCATCACAGCTGCACTGGTAGAACATTTAACCTCATTTTTTACGCCAGACCCACTTCCATGTAATTCTTCCTTGGTTCCGACAATAGAACCATTGCCTTGGGCGCTTTGATGAACAGAATGGTGCTCATCATCAACGAAAGCATTATCGTCGTCAGTTTTCTTCTCACTCTTTACTTGTAACATTTTATCACCTTCCCTATTTGCTTCCCCTTCAATATCTAAGGCTTGTTCCTGGGTATTTTCATTAGATTCAGCATTTGAAAAATTATTGCACAGGTCATTAACATTTTTTCCTCCTAAGCTACCACTGTTTTGGGTGCATGAGGATTCTAACTCGATCCCCTTCACGCATAATGTGGCATTGCTATTATGGCATTCATTCGGTATGCTTCTCCAATCTCCCTCCCCATTGCTAAAGCCATTCAATTGGGAACTAGTTTGATTTTCAGCTTTAGCTGTAGATAAACAAGGCGGGCATTCAAGACCAGCTGAACCCACCAATTTTCTCCCCCCAACAGATTCCGGCACCTCAGAAGCCATAGCTGAAGTTTGCTGAGCATCAACCTGTGAGTATTGACTATCATCATTATCCTGCAAGCTTTTGGAAGTGCTAAAACCAGAAAGAGGTTCAGGCTGACTAACTTTGGTCGGTCCAGTAGTCGATTCAATGGCCTGTACTTTATCCAACTCCATATTTAATGGGCTATCAGACGGTAAAGCCGTTGGACCAATACTACCATTGGGACTTATAGGCTTCACATTAGAATTTGAAGAAATATTCAGATCATTCTGGCTGTTTGTATCAAGTACCAAACCTTCTCCATCTTTCCGACCATGGCGCAATGACAAAGAAGAGACCTGACCACCACGAGATGGAATTATATCCATTTTACTTGATCGGCCACCATCACGATTTGGTCGTGACCTGTTTCTTCGTTTATATGCTCGATTTTTTGGAAGGCCAAATGCACCAGAGTCCCCTGATTTTCCAACATTTTGACTCTCACCCAACTGGGAAGAAAGCTCAGATGGAGCAAAGGTACTTCTATTAGGACGTGCAGAGTTCCTTTCATCCTCAAGAAATTCACTTTCACCATCAAATAACAAGAGATTATCAGCACTATTGGGCTCACAAACGGTAGTAGCACCTGGTCTACCACTACTTTCAACAGAGTCTCCGTGAGGTGAAGCAGTCAACGCAAAACTCCCTTTAGCTTCACTGTGGTACGAAATGAAACATTAAATAAAACCATATACAGAAAATGCTAAAACTGGAAGAATGATAAGTGACTCTAGAAATAACTGAAGGAAAGAAGGAAACCTGGTCACAAACTGCTCGCGAGGTTGATCGATCAGGGAAGTAGATTGGACACTAACAGAAGCTGCATTCCCAAATTTGAAATCCAAGGGATTTCCACCCTGCAGATAACGAGCATTCAGCATTTAATTACAGGGAACTGTTTGGACTGTCATTTAATCATATAAATGTTCAACGAAAATCTAATTGGCCATACTTTCTCCAGAAATTCTAGCTCTCTTCTCCTTTCCTCACGCACATCATACTCCTGCCTGTTATCAACAATTAACAGTGAGCTTATTAACTTAGAGAATTACAAGTTTCGAACCAACCACCCCAATCATATATCCCACCCAATCATACTCAATCATATAGTACTACATAGGAGCCACCAGAAGGTATTATCACCTGAGCTCTGTCTGTGCCTTCTCAATTGCTGCTCGTCGCGGAGAAGTTTTGGTACCAATCCCAATTCCAGCGTCAATAACTCCTCCCATGGAATCAACCTCAGCATTGACTAGAAAAGCAGATCCTAAGCTGCATCCATGCATTCCTACCTTGATACCCACAAGTGTCCCCCTCTCATTGACACATGACTTCTATGAAGTTCCTAGAAGCAGAATATAAGAGAAAGGGAATCAGAATTAGAACAAGGATATTATGGGTAATATGTTCATAACTCAAACAGACATTTTTCCACCATTGATGGCTATAAGGTTGTCAATGGGAACCTAAGAGTGGTTATAATATCGAGAGACAATATTGCCCGCTTTAGAATTCAAACCTGCATACTATCTTGTCAGACCTCTTAAGCTGGAACAAATTGGGACCATATGACTAGTGGATTAAGATCAGTTCAGTAATAACAGGGGGCGACTAGTGAATGCAACATGCATAGCATCTTGTCAGCCTTTTTCCAAACTCCAAGGTGCAAGCACAAACACAACATACACATCAATAAACAAAGGACAACTTGTGAATGTAACCAACTATTTATTTCCTTTTGTTATTTATATTTCTGGGCTAGCAAGGATTCAAACCTACGGCTGACCAGTCCTTCTACAGATGCCATGCACCAACCAATACATATTAGGCAAAAGACAAATAGTATATGATAAACAATCTACAAATTGCCCACCACCAATCGCAATGCCTAAGACCTTCAGCAACAGGCATGGTTTTATCCAACGCAGATCCATGGAGAACACTTACCAAAAGGGAGGAAAATATTGTCTATTGCCAAATGTTGTGATTTTGATGTGCTAGCTGTATCATCAAAACAGAGTAACTAAGCATGTAAGCATCTAATGATATTTCAGCACTAATAACCTAAAGTTGTGAGATCAATCGGTAACTCAGCAAATCTGAGGAGTGAATACAGGTTTTATATCCAACACAGAATTCTTATTGTAGTGTGACAGTGTACCATCAATGTTACGGTAAAGTATGACCGTAACCACCCTATACGCATTCCCAAAGACTGAGTATTTAAGTACGATTGATAAGTGATAACTATGTCCACATCTAGCACCAATATTTCAGGCACTCATGGATATTCCCAGAAAATTCAGAAATTGATCATCAATGACAGTACACATAACACGATATATTTTTCTTTTCCAACAGTTGGGCAAAGCTTCCTCAATACGATCAAAAACTATAAGATATCTCCCAGTACATTAGACAAAAAAGATACTCCCTCCATCCCACAAAGATTGTCCAGTTTCAAAATCTACATCTTTGAAATAATTGTCTATAGTCAGTAGTTTATAATATTTTTATTATCTTAAAATTAATTGAATAAAACTAAGTGAGACGTATCAAACAAGATACATATTGCATGTAAAAGGTATTCCAAATTAAAAAAATACAGACAATTTTATGAAAGGTGTGAACAGTGAAAATAGACTTTCTGTGTGGGACAGAGGGAGAATAATAACTAATAAGTATCCAACATCCATAGAAATGGTTTGATGTTACAAACAAACACTTCCTTTTCATAAGCATCCCTCATGTTTGCACCCAAGAAACATGGTCAATGAGTAGAATGAAATCACTGCAAGGCTGTTCTAATATGCTAACAAAAGAACCGTATCTCTCAACGGTGTAAGCAAGCACAGAAAAGGCCCTGTTTTGTTAACTAAATAGTCCAACGGGCACCTATTTTGTATCTAAGGTACATGCCATATAAGTCTGGTACGATACCTATTCCACAATTATGAAGCCCATAAACTATTATATGCCTCTAATCAGCAACGGAAGGTAGGAGAAGCATTAAATAGGTTATATTATGGAAATCAGTTCGAAAAAGGTTAACTTCTTTTAGTGCGCATTCATGAGAGCTGATGCTATGTAATGACATTGCACGTGCCGACAAACACAGATGTCAGAGCGGCAACTCATGCGGATGACAGGACTTTGAAAAAATTAAATAATTTAAAACAAAACTAGATACCGCATAGGTAAACTAAAACATGCAAACGTCTAACTTCTAATCTTCTATACTGGTGATTAGTCAGAATTCAACATATTGACCTCAATCACATTCTCAATAAACTCAAGGAGTATACGGATACGAGTTTATTAAACTTAATTGACTATCTACCATTGACAGACCATAGAGGAGAAAAAGATGATGTAGCTGACTCAATCGAGCAGGATTCTGGATGCAATACTTAGTTGAGTTTGGTTAACATTCTCAACCCATTGACCACAGCCAAACCAAGTCAAAGGGAAGTTTACTCAATGCCATCCAACAGTTAAACCAACAATTACAACAGTGTAATTTCAAATTTAACACTCCCCTCCCTTCTACTCTATCTTTCAAAGCTCTCTACCGGGCAGCTTCAATAGATCAACTACAAATCCCAAAACGTAGAAGCTTGCAAATAAAACCGCCGAGATCAATAAAAACAAGTTCCCACATTTGATCACACCTTAGCAAAACAAGCTCAATCAAATAACACGACTTGACACGTAGTCCTGCAAGCATTCAATCAAAATGCACAAGCACAATCAAATTCCAAGGGATTGCACATTGTATGCCCCACAATTCAACTCAATAAAGCAATCCGAACAACATCCCAAAATCTAGGGTTTGCAGCACAAGCGCATTGAGTCCAAATTTCTAGGGTTTGTAGCACCAGATATCAATAAACTCACCTGAATTGCAAAAACCCTTCGCTAATTTCCAGCTAGGGCTAGCACTGGAGCCCCTTCTCTCTCCTAGGGTTTTGGTTGCTCCAGCGAAACCTCAATTGAGAGAACACGGATTAGCCATGGCAAAATGTTGGACGTGGAAAAATTGAAACCCTTCACCTCTCTCTATATCTATACGTATGCGTATATAGATACAGTTTGTGTGTATGATTTCGATTCTGGTTCGTCTTCGTCTCCTCCCCCCCGACTTTCTCTCTCTCTATCTCTCTCTAAAACGATGCGTCCTCTGCGCGTAGTGGGCTGGGCATGCAGAAGACGAAGAAGAGGGCCTTTTTTGGGAGAGTAGTCTATTTGGGCCTTTCTGCATTTATGTTTTTTTTTTTTTTAGGCTGCTGTGTTTTTGGTAAGATACGAGGGCAGTAAACAAGCCGAATATTAGAATGTTTACATTCGTTCATTAAGTTTTATAGTAAACTTGAGCTCGAGCCGAACTCAATAAAAATTATAACGAGCCGAACTCGAACCGAGCTTGCCCAGGTTTGGATCGAACTCGAACTTGTTCACGAGCTTTAAAGATCCAATAATATCATATTTTTCTGCTCTCATACAGGTCTAAAATTGCAAATAATTTTTTCATTATGTACATAAATATGTTCATATACATAGAAAATGATAAAAACATATACATAAGTAAATTTTTAATAATTGTAAATGTTTAAACTTGTACAAGTTTTAAAATTTTCAATATATAATTATATAAAATCTCCATTATACACATATACTCCAGGTTCGCGAGTTTAATCGAGCCGAATACTACTGCGTTCATGTTCGGCTCATTTATGAAACGAGCCTAAAATTGAGATTCAGGTTCGGTTCATTTAGTAGACAAATCAAACTCAAACTAACATTTACCGAGTCGAGTCTCGAACAATTCACGAATGACTCAGTTCGTTTACAGCTTTGACTCTCATATGACCAAACTACTGGGTGATTAATTATTTTCTCTTTTTTATTTTTTTTACTTTTTTTTTTGTCATGCAGGTATCCCAGACCAGCTTGTGTACGCCTTGAACTAATCCATACAGCCTCTCCCATAGCCCTTTTACACGCTTAAGCATGGGAGTAATGTGGCCCCAATAATTATCAACAAAGAACTAATAAAAAAAAAGAAGGGAGTTGTTGGCAAGGAGAAGACTGCACCCAACAAAACAACTAATAAAATTTAGAAAATTTTGCATAAAATTTTTTGGGTGTTATTTTTACATTAGTATATATTGTGGAAATTTTATTGTGGTAACAATTTGTTCCTTAAATTTTAATTGATGAGCAAAAATATCAACCAGACTTTAAAAAAAAAAAAAAAAACTAAGATGTTACAATATAGCACCTAATGTCTTTTGATGTGTTAGTGTAATAGTGTTACAAACATTTTTATATGGAAAAATTTTAATACCGTCAGATATTTTTATCGAAATTTTACATTGAAGGCTAATATTGGTAAAAAAATTGTCATTATATTTTGGTTGAATAAAAATTTAAGTCGATGAGCCAACGGGATGATATTGGTGGTTAATGAAATTGTTACTTATTTATTGCGGCAATATTAATGAATAGCATTGTTCACACTTCAAGTTAATTGTTACTTTACACTTCTCCATACATCTCAATGGATTTATATTTACCTTATATATAAAATAACTCAGGAGTTTGGACACGGAATCCATACATATACATTTTTGGACCCGGGGATGCTGCCAAGCATCCCTGCCAAGCGGGGTGTCGAGACAGTTAAAAAAAAATAATCGGGAGTGCCAAGCGGCATCTGACTGTTTATTTCGGCACGGACGGGTCGGGTGCATATTTGAACCGTCCATTGCTCGGTCAAGATTCAAGCCGTCGATTGCCGAGATGAACGAAATATTCAAGTCTTATTCTCACTAATTTTTTGATATTTTTGTTTGTTTTTTTCTAAATTTTTGTTACATAATGTTTTTTAAATTAAATCATTTGTGTCGATGAGAGAAGTTTAAAAGGTAAAAAATTATGGTAGAAAACAACAACAAAAAAGTTCACTAAAGAGGGAAAAACTACCATAAAGTATTTTGTCATCTTATACGAACTTTTTTTTAACTTCAATCCATATTTTTATACTCCTAGTTTTTTAATTTCTCTCGTTAAGACAAATGATTAATTCCACAAATTAAAATTAAAAGCTAAACAAAAAATAACAAAAAATGCCAAAAAATATGCCAGGCCAAAAAAAATAGAAAGAACGGGACCTCACCTCACATTATTTGATGTGAGATGTCACTATTCAAAAATTTCAAAGATAAAATTTCAATACTATTTCAGGGCTTTATTTTTTATATCAAACAAACTATATTGCCTGCATAATATGTAGGGATTGGGTGTACTTAATTTAAAGGATTCGGTTTCTCTACAGTTCAATTGCAATTGCAGAGAAGTTTCTGTAGTACCATTTCGACCGTTCATCTCAACAATTAATGATCCAAAATTTGAAAAAAACTCTTCTCGAAAACTGTAGTTTCTTTCCGGGATTTGAAGTGTTTAAATAAATATAAAGAACAATTAGATTTATTAAGTAGAATTAAAATATATATTTACTAGTTAGGAGGACCACACCGAGCGTTACTCGCTTTCTTAAAAACACTATTTGCCTTAACTAGAAGGTATGCACCAGGTTACAACAAATCCAAACCAACATACAACGGAATGTTAACTATTTTTCACATACGCATAGCGATGCTTAAAAAATGCAATGACAAATCCTCTTTGATTGCCACGTTAGTTCTTCTGAAGAATTTTTGCAAGAAAATAAATTTTCTATGCATCTCGTAAAAATAAATAATTTTACATTATGTTATGGTTGCAAACTTTTACATATTTCACACAGTGGCAACAGACTTTTACACAATAGCCGCAAACTTTTACATCCTATTTGCAATTTTTTACGTCATGGCCGCAAACTTTTGCTTCATAGGTTGTGATTGTTTCAAAGACGCTTTTACGCTCCCGCTTATGCACGCAAACTATGTGACTTAGCTCCGGACCAAAGATCACACATGTGGCATAACCCCAGGGTCGACGAAGGCGGTTGCTATTCTCTGTGTTGGTTAGTTAATTCAGTTACTACTATTATCCATTTGCCGACTGAAAAGCTTCTCACATCAGTTGTCATTCCATTGAAAATTCCTTATAATCGCTATAACCAACTGGGTACAGCCAAAACTTCAGACATCTCTTTCTCGCTCTCTGTTTCTCTCTCCTCTTTCCGGGGTACGTGAGTCTTGATTCTTGAATCTTTCGTAAGCAGTTTCCATTCTCGACTGAAAATATTCATGAAAGAGGAATGAAACAGAAAATGATGCGAGTGTTCTTCCTCGGTCGCGGGTTTCTGTTATATCTTTCTTCATTGAATTGATGTACCATTTCGTTCTATCTATCTACTCGTTTAGAAATACAGAGAGAGAAAGAGGTTCCCCTGTTTTTTTGAATTCCTTCGTCCTTGCAGTTCTTTGCTCTATTCTTGTCACATTTGGCTATAAATTTGCTAGTTTACTTGTGTTTTTCCCTATTCCGCTGAATAATTTTAAATTTTGTCTGGTTGATTACTACAGTTTTCCGTAATTCCTGCAACTTCAAAGGATCTTGATTTTCTTGTTTTGATCGATAATTTTACCCTGACAGATACAAAAGCTGAAAACTTCAGAGAGAGAGAGAGAGAGAGAGAGAGGTTGCCCTTTCTTTCATCAGAACTATCGGGGTTAGAGTTTCTTTATGTTAGTTTCGTTTCCGATTTTGTTTCTCTCCTTAATGCTGTCTCGATTGATATAGGGAAAAACAACAGAGGGAGGAAAAACCCGTTCTTTTTACATTTGAGGGAGGGAGAGAGAGAGAGAGAGAGTTCCCCTGCTTTTTCACCAGAAACTATCTGGGTTTTGTTGAACCTATTTTTATCTTCAATTAGTTTCCAATTCTTTAACTCCTCTGTTCTTGTTACATTTCACTAGTAAAACTTTCTAGTTCTGCTTCTCCCCTTTTCCCACCCTAATCCGTACGATTATTTCAATCTTTTTCGTCAAGCCCTACCATTTCGAATGATTTTTCTTGCAAATACTACTTGACAATGTCCTTAATTTTCTTGTTCTGATGAATATTACCATTATTAGCAGACACAAAAGCTTTTATCAGTCACTCAGTCGATAAATCAAGAAATGTTCGGAAACGGTTGAGGTCGCCTGGCCCATCTTCCGATAATAAGCAATCCGGATCTCTTCCGACGGACTCCGAAAATGGAGCATGAGCTCAGGGGATCAACTTCGGAGTAAGTATATACACTTCTAGTTACCACAGTAAAAGACAATCTGATTTGAAGACTTTGGTTTTCCGTTTTCCCATTAAGTTTATCACTATTTCGAAACCTGTAGTAAAATACTACTATGCAGTACTATAATTGACTTGTTGAGGACTTCAGCAGCAACTGATGGGTGACACGAAGTTTCTATCGAAACGCCTATTTTAATTCTGCTTGGTTTATGAGAAAGATGTTGCATTTGTGTGTGGCGTGGATCTTGAATTCGAAAGTGAAATCGGGTTTTTCTCCCTCCCTTCGTTCGTTCGATTTCTCTAAAATGGTAGTTTTGTTGTTTACTACTACTTGCAGAGTCCCTGTACTCGGGGATAAGGAGCTAGACTTACATGGGCTTTTCGTGGAAGTAACTTCTCGAGGTGGAATACACAAGGTGAGCTAAAAAAAACCCGCATTTGTTTTCCCCTACGCGGTCTGGAAATAGAGGTCGGAGAAGCAACAACTCGCAGTGATAATACTCGAACTCACTGAAGTCTGATTACAAGAATTACAAAAAAAGGTTGCATGAATATAGATAGAAGAATATCGACAGAGAATGTGATAAGTGCTTAACTCCCCCACGTAATCATGGCGTATCAATTCTTTGCCTCTCCTCGGTTATGTGCATTTTCCCCTCCCTACTTGAAAATTCCTCTGGGGCACCGCCACCAGGCCCCTTTTCCATCATACATTGTGGTGGGAGTCCATAAAAAGAACCTGGGGTGTCGTGTCTCAACGCCGCTCAGTAATCTCACGTCCGTACTCAACCTGTATGCATGTTTATCCTCAAATTTCTGTCATCTTAAAGCATTAGCTGCATTACCCATAACAGAAAAACTATGCTAAGAGCCTGGCCCCTCATTCATAAATTTGCAACAGATTCTGAGTAAGTACTATATTGTAGTCCTGAATGAAACTTACCGAAATAGATAGCGCAAGTGCAACATCCAAAAAGAAGCCATTCATGCATAGTCACATCCAGAGTACACACAAAAATCTCCCACCATGTGAATGCAGATCCCTTCCCCTTACTGCCTCGGTTTATAAATATGTTGCCTATACAAAGTAAATAAAACTCCTACCATGTCTGCTACTCCGTGAATGGCTTAGCGTAGACTGATCAAAATGCAGGTGGTTGAGGACAGGAAATTGGATGAAGTTGTTGCAGCTTTTCCTGAAACAAAAGATGCGGATTCCCTGCTTCGTATCTATGAATCATTGCTTCTTCGCTATGAACAGCTCCATTTCTCAGGTAAATGTCACAACCCTTCCATCGTCTACGAACGCACATCAGGACCAAGCTAAAAGCATTCATGCCAGCAGGATGACCAAATGAATGGTTATTTAACCGTCCAAATACTTTTTAGGTACTCAGCCAGTTTCATCTGCAGCATTGGATTCAGATCAACCGGTTGGCCGACCAAGGTTACCACCAACAGAAGCTCCACATAGTTCTCCTCAAACGGAATCAGTCCTGAATCTATCTCACAATACCACAAGCCAAACTGGTCAGTTCACGTATGAATGGTCAAATCTTTCCATACTTACTGATTATACTATGGTGGAGAATTTAAATACTTAACTCAGATCTGCAACTAAGTTCACCTCCAGTGATATGCTAGAATTGTCACTCCCCACTCCCCAGTTGAGCACTACACTTTCTGCAAATTCTCTCTATATTCCTTAATAGTGGGTTTTTTCATTTTTTTTGAAGAGCAAAAAAGAACTTAATAGTAGTTTAGTGGTCAGAAACTTGGCCTACAAACCTCTAGGTTTTCTAGGTTCAAGTACTTGGACAACCAATTTATGCATTTACAGCAAAAGTAGGTCTGTACGTAATCTACCCCTCCCAGGCATCCATAGTGGGAATTACCAAGTTTATCTGCAGGAAGGGTTCCACTTGGAGAGGTATTTCAACAAGGGCAACAACCATTTGTGGAAGCACCAAATGTCGCTATTCAACAAATGGAGCCAAACTATCATTTACCGCACGGGTTGAATATTTTTGAAGGACGAGATCCAGACTTGTATAACTATCCCATACAAGGAAACTCTAGCTACGCTGGTGGGTGCATAGAATTTCTTTATTTCCTTAATTTCATTACAAAACTGTCACCAAAACTATCATTCTTACTCCAAAAATTTCTTTCAGTTCCCCGCCCGAGGTCATCTGCAAGGTACATAATTCAAGGACTAACTGGTCATGGGCAACCATCAGCAGAACCTCAAGTTCTTTCTAGTCAACACGGAGGACTAAACAATCCCTATCAATCTCTGCCACAATCGTTTGAGAGTCCGTATCTGGGCCAATTTACCAGTCCCCTTAGTCAAATCTCACCTGCTGGTGAGTATGGAGATGCTTTATCCATCTTTGGTTATAGTTTTATGGTATTAGAGATACCATTTTGAAACCAAGTTCACATATGCAGGGACAAATTTGGTTCAAGATTTGGTTTTATGGGGACCGCCATCAGAAGAAGCTCGTGTTAGTCCATCTAAACAGGGGATGCTAAATATACCAGATACTTCAATGAATTCTTTAGCACGACTACCAGGGGTCCAGTGCACCCTAGGACTCATGCCTCATAACTTCCCCTCTACTTGGCAGCCAATGCCATCTATAATACACTACCCAATTCATGGAGTATCTGGTCAAGGACAACCATCATTTCAACCTCGATTTCTTTCCAGTCAACAGGGAGGCCTAGTTAACTCCTTTTCGTACATGCCCAACTTGTATGAGAGTTCGTACCTAGGCCAACCATTAGCAGAACCTCAAGTTCTTTCTAGTCAACACGAAGGACTAAACAATCCCTATCAATCTCTGCCACAATCGTTTGAGAGTCCGTATCAGGGCCAATTTACCAGTCCCCTTGGTCAAATCTCACCTGCTGGTGAGTATGGAGATGCTTTATCCATCTTTGGTTATAGTTTTATGGTAATAGAGATACCATTTTGAAACCAAGTTCACATATGCAGGGACAAATTTGGTTCAAGATTTGGTTTTATGGAGACCACCATCAGAAGAAGCTCGTGTTAGTTCATCTAAACAGGGGATGCTAAATATACCAGATACTTCAATGAATTCTTTAGCACGACTACCAGGGGTCCAGTGCACCCTAGGACTCATGCCTCATAACTTCCCCTCTACTTGGCAGCCAATGCCATCTATAATACGCTACCCAATTCACGGAGTATCTGGTCAAGGACAACCATCATTCCAACCTTGATTTCTTTCCAGTCAACAGGGAGGCCTAGTTAACTCTTTTTCGTACATGCCCAACTTGTATGAGAGTTCGTACCTAGGCCAACATCTCAATACCCTTGGGCAGATTTCACCCTCGGCTGGTAAGTATGGAGAAGTTCTATCAATACTTTGGATAGTAACTTCTATAGAGCTATGAGTTTGGATATTTTTCCCATCTCCTCAAAAAAAACTCACTTACAGGAACTAATTTGGTTCAAGATTTGGTTATACCAGGACTACAATCGGCAGAAGTTCATGTTAGTGCTCCTCAACACAGGATGCCAAAGAGGTCAGATAATTTGATGAATACTTCACCAGGACAAATAGGAGTTCAGTACACCGAAGTCATGCCTCGAAGCTTCTGCTCTAATGGTGATCTTTTTCTTTTTTTTAATAAAGTCCCTTTTAAGTTTTAAGTATATTGTTGATCACTGATAAAAAAAAAGAAAGTAAATTGTTGATCCTGAAGTTCTCAATTTGATTAACCATGCAGCATATGAACCCCATTTGATTATCTTCTACTTATTTTCCATAAGAACATTTGTATTACGAGACACACACACACACACAGACCCATAAAATGTGAAGGTTGATAAGGAAAACATTATACATCTAATGGGAAGCCGAAACATGGACATATCATCAGATTGCTTAACAAGGCTGTACACATAAATTTCCTATAAAAGGCTGATTATCATACGAAGTAAATAATAAACATTATTATTTTTTTTTTTTTTGAATTCGACAATTTGAGTAACCTCTGACTTTCTATGTTCATAAACACCATCATCCCAACTTAACTATGGTGTCTTTTATTATTCTTGTAGTTCCAAGAATTGCTCCATCAACAAGTTCTGCTGCAGCTGGTGTTCTGGAACGAGAAATTTCTGAACAGGAGAAGAATAGGACAGCAGCAAATGAACTAGCCCGCCTTTCCTTTATTTGGCGTCCCAAACCTTCATCTAATATGCTCTCCAAAGAACAGACTACTCAAGAAGAAAATGTAAGAAAGAGACCCTTCTTTTTACTTACAAACGATACAAGACTGCTTCATTTATGGTTATAGAAGACATGTAGAACTTCCATAATAAGTTAGTTTAGAGGAACTTCTTTCATCTCCCATATGTTCACTCCTAGACTGTTGATGCTCTGGCTAAAAGAACATGGCTAGCTATGCAACCATTCTAGTCAACAGCATTGATATATTTCTTATCCTGAATAATTTATCATGCAAACAATATGCAGAAAGCCATAGAATATGAAGAGATTGAGCCGCAAGCTGAGGGAGTTGGAGATAGTTTAAGCGGACTTCATTGGATAGGCGAAGATACTGCAAACACGGATATACATGCAAGGTTATCCACCGGGGGAGGACAAGGTGGATATCAGGAAAGCTATAATGAGGCTCTTGAAGAATCTCGTGCATGGAGGGAGAAAAGGGATAAGTCGCTGCAGGAAGCCTCGCAGAAACGCCCTCCGAGTTAGGAAAAAGGCATATTCAGGTCCCAAGTTAGGTCTCTAGTCGGGGAAGTTGAGCCCAATGAGGCAATGACTATGATCTCCTTTGCAAACACTTTAAAATAAAAAATTCTCCCATTTAGACTTCCGGTAGTATACATTAGAGTTGGTTAATTAGACATGTGAAGGAGGAAACAGTTTTGAGGCATTAGCACAGTAAGCAATAAGTCGTTGGCGTAAGTCCCTCTCTTTCCTTTCGAAGCATTCGGTGATATTCACAGCCCAGTGCTCTTCTTCTTTTGTAAGAGCATCCGCAATGGAAATAATCAAAATCAATAACCAAAATGTGCCACGTCAGCATTTGATTATCCATTTAGTTCATAATCAAACTTAACAATCTTTACCTCCACATTGGTTATTTTCGCATCCCTATAAAAAAAAACCCCACAATACGCAATGCACCTATGTCCAATAGCAAACGAGTTCCAATCACGCACCCGACAACACCAAATTATTCGTCTCGATGAGACGATTCTAATGTGGGTATTTTTTAGTTATTGAGTTTTGAATTTAGTTAGTGGGTTTGGTTATTGAGTTTTGGTTATTGGTAAAAGTTGTTAAGTTTGGTTATGGAATGAGTGGAATTTGGTTATTTGCTAAAAGACTTGTAACTTTGCTTATTACAATGTGAGGTGTTTTTTTAGCATTGTTGTTAAGTTTGTTTATCCATATCAATTTGATTATTACAATGGGGATGCTCTAATGTGGATGATATAATCCTTTTAAACAGAAAAGACTTTTGGAGAATCACTTTTGTATTTTCATCCCATAAAATCCAAAATCCAACAAAAAGAACGCAATTATAGCTTGTAACAGTGTCCCTCTGGATCCATCTTGCCCCTTTGTCGCATGAGATATGCCCCAATTCCATATTTTTCTTGATAATCACTATTTGCAATTCCAATCTATCCCCCAAATGTATTAACCATTAACTGATATCTAAATTCTCACCAACCTGGAGTACGACATCAAAGAATCTTGCTTATATGCTACACAGGACACAGTCACACAGGCACGGATACATACATGTTTGTGTATACGTAATTAGAACGAAGGTTAACAAAACTGAAAAATGACGTACCTTGAAACCAGACTCCATACTTTCCGACGATCTCTCTCTCTCTCTCTCTCTCTCTCCGTCTTGCAGTTGAATTAGCGGCATTTTGGGCTTGAAAACCAAATAAACTAGGGGCTTTATATGTGGATATTTGATGGGCCTGGAAGAGTCTGAAACCCAAACAAACAATGGGCTTCCAATTGTATTTGGATCTTGGGATCTGCTAGGTAAAACACTACTACTAGTAAAAGACTGAGGCCTCGTTCCGTTCTTATTTTTTAAGTACTTATTTTTTGTTTTACGAGATAAGTCATCCTCTCGTAATACATCAAATTTGTGACACATCCTGAAAAAGTTAGACAAAGGACTACGTGACAAATAATTTTTTCGCGGGAAAAAAGAGAGGGACAAATACAATTTTTTTTTATTCTAGATTAGTTATTGAAAAGAGAAAGGGAAAAAGTAAGTGGACAAGCATTTAAGTATCCATCTTCTACAACATCCACGTAATATGAGTATACTAGTGCTTTCGGCACTACGCATTTCGGTTGAAAGGGGATGGCAGTTGTGTGATTTAGATGAAAACCATGGGCACTTAATTGGAAAGTGGGAGGATGCACTACAGCCTTTGGATCAAATGAATCTAAACCGTTCCAACAACTTGTCCCCACACCTTCTGTTTTATAATAGAGATATGCGAAATTTAATCATTCATTCAATTTTCTGTCCACGTGATTGACGCAAGTCTACACGTGGCAGCTATCATGAAGAGGCACATACCGTAAGTAAAGTCTTCACGGGCATTAATTAATTTGAAATTAGAACACCAAACGGACACAGAATCACTTACTACTGCTTTTGTTAAATTCCAGCCCATGTCTACACAATTGTTTTTATTTCCCCAAGCAGATCAATGGGAATTAAAGATTTTGGGGCTTCCAATATACAATTGATGATAATATAAATTAGAGAAGTGTTAGGTACAAAAAAAATGGACAAAGAATTGACTCTTAAAGTGTACATGAACGGCTTAGATTCAGTGTGCAGTGCATTTGAGCCGTTCATGTACACTTTAAAAATCAATTCTTTGTCTATTTTCTTTGTACTTAGCATTTTTCTATAAATTAAGCTAATTAAGGGGGGCCGCGTAACTCCGATCCCCACAACAGAGCTGGCATGTTTAATTAGTCAAACAGGCAATAACGTCACAAAAATCCTAATATAATTAGGTGGGTCCATGAAATAATATACCACAAAAAGAATGTCGCATCCCATGCCAATTCTTGGTACCAAATGCCAACTAAATAAATGCTAAGATTCTGTACTCTAAACTTAAGCCGGCCTAAGTGTTTTCGCTAGTGATTAACTTGTATAGAATAATTTTTTTATTTTGTTTTTATTAATTTTTATTATTTTGTATTTGTTAGTTTTATGTCAAATTTTTATATGATATTAGTGAATAGTAACAAGAAGGATCGAAAAAATAAAAAATTTTGACTTTTAAGCAAGCATGTTGAAAAATATTCAAGAAAATGTCAAAAAAGTCAGTTTTTGGGAGATCAATCCCACCTGCAAACTCAAGTTACTTTTAACAATATGATAGATAGGAATAATTATTGTATGCCGTCGCAGGGGTTTCATTGGTTTGTTTTTTATTCGCCAAAGCAGCATGCATGTTTCATTGTTATTAGTTGGTTGAGGCTGGCTTATTCACGGAGGTTCCGTGAATCCTTTATTCACGGAATTGCGCGTTTTTGGCTGTTCGTTTTGGATTCAGACAGTTCGAATGCTAATGAAATTTTTTCGGGACAGAAAGAGTTTTGTCCCGGAAAAATTTCATTAACATCAGATCGTTCAAAAACACCTTTAGACTGTCACGATTCACCTCCGTAAATAACTGTTCGCGGAACCTTTCTAGTTGGTTATCCTCTTATACTATTAAGCTAGCCAACTCTGTACTTCAGTTTATTTTAAACTCCCAAAATCCAACAGGTAGATAACCTCAACTCAAGGGCCTAATTAGAAAATTCCCTATGTATTCCAGTTGGTGCATATAGGCTAGCTGCCAATAAACAACTATAGACTGTATATAGCTAGCTGTGCATCATTGGATGAGTTCCCCCGCCTCCCCCCCCCCCCCGTCCATATCTTGTACGTACTAATTATTAAAATCTAATCAGACTGGTAGACAATTAGCTACGTGCCCACTTTATTTTAATCAGGAAAAAACCATCCTTATAAAGAGTTGTCGTATTTTTCTGAAGTTTTTTGGTCCAATTCTATGGTAATTTCTATGTCAATTCTGCTAACAAAAGAACATATTCAATACCATGACGACTTTCTTTCTCAAGCTCCAAGAGGAAAAACCCGAATCATGTGTGCAACCAGAACTTGAATCGTTGTCCTCGCTAGTTGCTTATATAAACTCGTAGGATATGTAATGCGAAATAAGATTATATGAACAGAACTTGAAATTTATAAAATAGCAAGAGAACCACTAATTGTTTTGATAAACCACCCCAACCAAGAATAGCAATAAAGAAACCAAGGTCGTCCAGCAAACAGCCATGGCGGGCAGTTCACTTGTTCAACCACTTGCCGAGCAGGATAACTAAAAAGTCCAATAAAGAAAAATTAAGAAGAGGGTGGCAAATTGCAAGAATTGCTTTTCCTGGGAAAGTAAAGTTTTTTATTAGATCAACCCTCCAAAAAAAAATTCCATTCATTCTGGTCCCTTACAGTTAGGAATCCTTCGCCTATGCGCACTAAGCTTTAAAATTGACTAATCCTTATAATAAATGGAGGGATCCCATCCCTGGTTTTGACAACTACCGGCTCTCTTTGGACATCAATCTCGCAATAATTCAACAGGGAGGCATTCATTTGTTGCTTTCATCTTTAAATACTCATAAAGAATTTTTGGATCGAGAATATAAAATAAAATGATGAAAAGAGAGATCAATCAAGATTTGGCGGAAAGACGTGTAAACCGATCCAGACACAAGAATAACCAGCATTGTCCTTCAAAAGAGCGGCCGCACTAATTCATCATGCCATATGATGTGCTCATAGAAATACGATCAGATGACACTTCGCGCTCTAACGTTAGAGATGCATTCTGCATCTCGTTTATGGTTTGTTTTTGAAAATTATATGGTGCATATCTAAACACTAAAGACTGAGTTCCTCGCTAGAAAGTAAAAATGTAAAAATCATTAGTACTTCTGTATATATTAGAATTAGGATTGAGTTTTCTCTGGTCCCTAGAGGAGACTGGATGGTTTCGTTGGGTCTTTCGTGAGCTCTTCCCGAACCAATTCAAATATCAGAATTGTTCATTTTTTAACCATGTAAAAAACTTTAGCATGCAAATAACATTGTTCATCGGATATCGATCGATATGTTTTCAGAACCTATTAACATTATTCGGTAAATATGAATTTTTTCATGATTGATGGTTTCCAACAAATTCCAAAAAGTAATCGTCGTCAATCATTAAAATGAACCCGAGAAACGCCCACAAATTGCTGAACCGGATTCCCCGTTGACCAAGGTGGATCTTGTGCCTAGAATTACTTACCAATTTTGTATGTGTGTTGTGTTTTAAAATGTTTTAACATCAATGAATTAACCCTAAGGGTATGATCTGGTGGTCTCGCTTGATGTTACCGAAATATTATGTCTAATCGTTATGATTTTTAAATTAGAGTTTTTTTTGTTTTGTTTTAATCTCTTAAACTATGCACATTTTATCTACTTAGTCCTTAAACTAACAATTTGATAATTTCATCCCCTCAACTATTATACCGTTACCTACTAAATCCAATAGATAATGGAAATTAGAATTTTGGACGAAAAATGTCATGTAAGGCCCTATTTGGGACCTTGTAAAGCAGATACTTGATTACGACAGCCTTAGAGATAAAAATTAATTATAACCCTTTAAGATAAAATTATCAAAAAAATAAGACTTTCGCATTGATTCAAACAAATTGAAAATTGAAGTACTTAATTTATTTACAAGGTTCATATATTAGAATATTACGTGGCATTTTATAGAGACTAACACACACACACACACATATACACACACATATATATATATATATATATATATATATATTTAAAAAAGACTGAGTTCCTTATATAGAATTTAAACTATTTATAATTAAGCGTTCTAATTTTCAATTCTTGTGAACCAGTGTGAAAATCTTATTATTTTAATCATTTTATGCTAAAATATTATAATTAAATTTTCTTTCTAGAGCTATTATAATCAAGTATCTGCTCTATAGGGTCCCAAACAGATCTTAGATGGCATTTTCCGTCCAAATTCCTAACTTCTGTTATCTATCGGATTAAGTAGGTAACGGTATGATAATTGAGGGGATGGAATCATCAAATTGATAATTTAAAGACTAAGTAAAAAAAATATACATAATTTAAAAGACAAAAAGAAAAAAAAAATTTTAAAATTAATCGAGATGTACATAAAGTCTATCTAATATGGTGCAACAAATAAAATAAAAAACATCAATCCAATTTTGTTCGGGTACATAAAGCAAAAATGCTATCCACGAAGAGTTAAGTTTTGGGCTAACGGAAGGACAACGGTTCCATAAGATTCGCTCTCGTCCTCTCACAAAGCTTCCCTCTCTCCTCTGCAGACTGAAACACAAGCGATAGAGATAAGAGGAGAGAGAGAGAGAGAGAGAGAGAGAGAGAGAGATTACAGCGACAAGGGGGCAAGAACAGGGGAGAGAGAGACAAAAAACAGAGGTCCACAAACGTCCCCATTTATACCTTTTCTGCATCTGCGTAATCTCTCTCTAATTCCACTTTCTCTCTCTCTCTTTTCCCTCGTCTCCAATTGATGCGAATCATTTGTCCTATGAACTTTTTTCTCTTCTTTTTTTAGATAAACAAACACACAGGTCCATTCAAAAAGTTGTATAACAATTGGAGTATCAGATCTGATCCCCTGACTGGATTCAACAGCCCTACACACTGCGTAACGGACGTCACGCCAAAAGGTATCCAATGCTAGCTCTCTCCACCCTACTGTACGGTCTCAAATTCCATAATCCAATCCGCGAAATTGTGGTGTGGAAAAGTTAATTCGTAGATCTGCTTTCATTTTGGATGTCTATGGCTGATTACTTTGTTTTCTTGGGAAAGTCTTAATTTTCTCCAGAAATTCGAAAAATCGAATATTTTTTATTACGTATACTAGTAATTTCTTCGCTGTTCTTCGAATCAAGCTTTGAAAGGAACAAGTTCCCTAATTCCGATCCTTTGAATGTTCCCGAGGAAGTGTTGATTTTCTCGATAAACGTTCTCTTCTTGTCTCATTCTTTTTTTCCTCATGGTTTGTGGATTTCGATTTCTTGGAAAACGGAATGGGCATCCAATGCTATTTACTGTCGCCCTACCTAACAAAATGTCTTCGGGAATTTCAGCTTTATCTTTGATTATCAATTTCCCTGGCTTGAATTTGCTTGACAAAGGGCAAAATTTTGCTGAGAATTTTAAAAATCGCGCCTTTCTTAAACGTTTTCGTTGTTCTTCACTTTCTCAAAACGTTTCCAATCCATTGAAATCCCAAGGTCAAGAAAATCTCATTTTCTCTCTCGAATATCCCCATTTTCCCATCTTTTGATGATTAATTTCCCCCACTGGACTGATTAATCAAAGGTTGTTTGTGCTAACCACAGCCACTAATCCATAGATAATGCCCGCAAAATATCAAAAAATGGTAACTTCTATTGCATTTTTCACGTATAACATCACACTTTTAACATCTGCGGAGTGGATTTTGATTAGCATTTTCCTTTAAAAAAAAGTCTGGAGACACATTCACTCCGATTGGTTTAACACTCTGAGAGTAACTTTTAACTTTCGGCACAGTTTTCAATAAATCTTTCTCTCTATCTCTCTCCACTCATTACCACTCCAACTCTCAAAAATAACTTTCTAAAATCTAAACCAAACAAAGCCATTATGTTCGATGTACGTGAGTTACATGCATGAACGGCTCGGAATACAATTTCTATGTTGTAAGGTTGTGTTCTTATTGCTCATTCCATTTACTGATTCCAAATTCTTGGCAATAGAGAAGTGATTATGGAAACCGGCGGCAGTCGGAGACGTCGTACCCTATCAGACGAAAACCTCGACTCTCCAAACCTCCGAGACTTCCTCCGACTCAAAGAAGACGAAAACAACAACGGAACCAGCAACTCCCTCTCCGGTCTAACCCTACGAGCCGTCCTCAGCAGCGGCAAACGACCGCCGCAGCAGCAGCAGCCGTTTCACGTGAACCGGACCCTCCTCGACGTCATCAAGGACGACCCCAACTACGGCAAGGAGAGCAAGAAGAGCTGGAAAGCCTTGAAAAGCAAGCTCCGCCTCCGCCGCGCCGGCGCCGCCTGGACCTCCTCCGTCATCACCCCCGCCTCCGACGTCCCCATGGTCCAAAACCCCACAAGGACCATCTCGCGCCGGTTATCGACTCGGTTCAACTCGGACGGGCCGAGTCCAGACCCGACTCCGTCCGTTCCCGAGTCGACTCAGCTGAACTCGGCGCCGAGCAGCAACCGGGGGGCCATGATGATGATGCGCCGGAACTCGAGTCGCGTGCCGTCGATGGCGGCCGGCGGGTACGGCCGCGGGTACGAGGGTTCGGGGTCGTTGAGTAACAGTCGACAAGCGATGTGGGACGGAGGAGACGGAGGGAGCAATGGCAACGAAAACGGTGCGGTTTCGGTCACAGAGGGAGCGGCGGAGGGAGAGGGAGAGGGAGAGGAGGGGGTGGGAGAGACGGAGGAGGAGGAGGCGGCGGAGGAGGAGGGTGGAGGAGAGCCGAGGATGTCGCTGATGGCGTTGTTGGCGGAGACGGATAGGCAGATGGGATTGGATGGGTCCAATTATATCACGGGCGACGACGACGACGATGACGACGAGGAAGAAGAGGTGGAGAGTGGTGGTGGTGGGGAGTATAACAGCTGCTGTGTGTGCATGGTGAGGCACAAAGGGGCGGCTTTCATTCCTTGCGGGCATACGTTTTGTAGGTTGTGTTCGAGGGAGCTTTGGGTTCAGAGGGGGAATTGCCCTCTCTGTAATGGGTTTATCTTGGAAGTTCTTGATATCTTCTGATGATCTGTTTTTAATGTTTTTAACCACCCGCGGATGGTCGACGGCAACCGCAGTTCGAGCTGACCGATTGTGTTTTCATCCTTCTGAAAGGTTTTTATTTTATTTTTCTGTAATTTTTATTTATTTACTTTGATTTGGTAAACAAGAATTTGGTTATTGGATGGTAATCAAAGTTTAGGGGATTGCAGTAGTGATTTGTTGTGGTAGTTGTTGGAGATGGACTTTGGTCCCCTTTGCTGTATGGAGTATATATTGAAGAGATTTCGAATTGTATGAAACTCTATGCTGCTGCTATCTATGCATTAGAACATGAGAGACTTATTCACGGACCCGGAGGAATGAGTTCTTTACCGCTCCGCACAATTTGTTTCATCCATTTGCACAATCAATGATTGAGATTGCTTTTTAATTTTGACCGATATGATTTTCAATCCGGATCGTGCAAAAATACTTTGGACACGCGTCATTTTGCCTTTGAGCTCAGTAAAGAAGTTAATTCTCTTAGAATATTGGTGGTGGTGGCTTTTTCTTCTTGTTGATTCTGTGGGTGTCCATCCCGTCAGAGCGTCAGCCATTTAGCATGTGGTAGAAGCTTATGTTTGAGATTATAGAAATACGAAGCGTAATCTCATGACTGTTAAGAGAGGTTTAAAAAATCGTAAATACAGCATCCATTTTCAACAGAACGTGTCGAGTTTCCCAAGTAAATGACTGAAGGATGTGGGTAATAGTAAATGCGATCGTTGAAAAGTGACAGAATGATACTCCCTCCGTCCCTAATTAACTGTCCACGTTACTATTCCGGACATTTTAAAAAATCATTTATATCTTCTAAAGTATAATATTTTTTATATGCAATATGGATCTTGTTTGATAGATCTCGATTGATTCTATTAGACAAAATTTTGAAAATTATGAAAAATAGTATAAATTAAAAGATATAACTCATTTTAAAAAATTTGGAAAAAGTGAAAGTGGACAGTTAATTAGGGACGGAGGGAGTAATAAAATTTTTGGAAAGTCGCGATTGGTTGCTACTGTAAAGAATTTCAGCCATGAATAAGTTTCTCTAGTAAGTTTAGATGTGCAACGCAAAAATAAAAGTTACTTTCATCCAGAATACTAACTCCGTAACATTAAGAGTTAGAGGAAAATAACTGCGGCCGGAAACTGGAGATCCTGTAGGTCGGGCTGCCCTATAAGGCTGAAGGGTGGCTGATTTCAATGCGAACGATGGAAGGATCGGATAAATAAAATCCGAGCTGGCGGGGTCAAAATAGGCGATCGAATTGGCTGTCCTCCAGTGCAGCCGCCCTGCTGGATTTCCAAATTCCTGCGGCTGTAGGTCACCAGAAGAAAAAGAGCATTCACGGGATATTTCCTGGCACCCAACCGAAGGGAAAATTTGTCCAATGATAATGTCACTCCCCTTTTTACTAATGTCATTTTCTTTTTGTCTTTTAGTTAGTTGAATTTACTAATTTACCCCTCAATGGAATAAACTTTCACCAAATGTATACACTATTGTGTAAATTCACACTACAAGAGTGACATTGGTAAAAAAAAGAGTGGCATTATCATTCCCGGAAAAGTATCTAATACCCTGTGAGAAGCCACGTGGAATTTCAATAAAAGAGGATAAAAAACGAGCAACCATTTGGTTCTTTGACAAATAAAAATGACTTGGCATTAGCTGCTGTTTTATTGGTGTCATCTGAGTTTTTTGTTTAATAATAAAATACCATCTACAACCACAGAGGCATAAACTTGTCGTTTTAAAAATTGACTTAACAATTCTAACATTCACACTTGTAAGAGGGTCTCACAATCGTCAGATAATAATACTAGAAAATTTTGAAAAAAAGAAGCCCTAAGTTCTTGTTCATGTGCACCGTCTCCTCCGTTGGACTTTTGTGGAGTAGTTTCAATGATGAACTACTCATTCATGGAACCCAAGGAGTTAGGCCCACACAAGCCCTGAGACTTAAGGGTTTGCTTTTTCTTAAGATCTTCGATGTGCTATCAATTTTCTTTGGAGCCAGTTCATATAGAGCTTTGTTTTCGCTTTAATTGGGACTCCCGCAAGTGAGCGGTAAGATTGGTCCACCAGAAATAGTTGAGGTGCGCAAAATCTGGCCCGATCATATAAATTATATTAGTAAAAAAGAAAGAATAACCCATTCATTGCCATGAGGTTCCATCTAAGATACAGCTTTGTATGACGGTGAGGCATTTTTTGTTTTTTTTGATCCACATACAAAGAGGCATTTGTCATAACATTACCTTCTTTTATCACTGGATCCAAAATGAAGATGGTACTGGCTTTCAAAAACTGTTTGTCGGATCTCATACGTCAGAGGACAATAGGAACTTCAGATCTCATACCGTAATATTCAATAAAATTTCAAAAAATAACTACTACAATTTATCAGCAGTGTAAAGATTAAGCGCATTTACAGCCCTCGGCACTATACTGCAATACAATGTAACTTGGGCGAGCATAAATCAAGCAACATGTGTGTTACATATTACAGCCCTCGTGTATAGAAAATAAATATGAACAAAAAAAAAAAAAGAGAGGAGAGAGAGAGACACGAAAATTTCTCTTCTTTAGCCATAAGAGCCGACCGGTGCAGCTAGAGCACTGTCATGTTTATTGATTTCACAGTACAACACAACACATCCATGGCTTGTGAGCTACATTTGGATGATTCAGTATTTCAAGGGGCAAGTCACGTCAATGGCAGCAAGATGCTGCACGATTCTATCCTACATAAGTTGCGTTTATTGATGTACTCTCGGCCCATTACATTCATTGTATTTAAGACTCGTTGGTATTCATCTTTTCTGAAAATCCTATCTTTCGATGGTTTCACTGATGACTAATCTGTAGTGATGATCCAAAATTAATAGCTCACCTAGCTCGAAAACCAGCCTTTAGTAACCTGGGGACGGACAGGGCATTGACCAGGTTGCCTCACTATATAAATCTGATCCCCAGCTTTACTCTGCGAGTCCTGATTCCGGTACCATGTCCATAGTGCCCAAGTCTCATTTTTCACCTGCAGCTCACATATCAGAAATAATCATTATACCCAGCTAATAAGCACGGATACAGACACGATATATAGGCAATTAAACAGGCACAAACACGGGACATGACAAACTTAAAACATTATGGAACAGACACGACACTGGTATGACAAAAATCACATGGAAATAAACCTTTCGTGCAAACCATGAAATAGCAAAGATAACATCAATGCAAAACATAAAAAGAAACTTCTTGATGAATACCAAAAACATCGTTCAGGACACATTGCCGCAATACTCTAACATAGTTGATGTACCAAAGAAGAACAACTCCCTCTCATAAACCAAAATGTCAAGCACTCAATCACAGACACTCAAAGATACAAGAAGCATTGCCCCCAACCTATCCAACAAATGACTGTCAGCAGTTATATTTCATGTGAGAATCAACAATATCAACAGAATTTTCACAATAAACAACTCCCTACTGTCCTACGAAGAGACAACGACATGTGCTAGACACATGGGTTTTTTTATCGGCAAATGTGCAAGACATAAGTTACAAGCACTCTCCAACTGCAATTGTAGACAGCCTAATCATCCTGATAAGTGGCGCTGATAGTGTTTGCACCATATATGTGCTAGAAATCAAAAAGTCATCGTCAGCAGCTATTTTTAATAAGATCTGATAAATGTTTCACATGCACAACGTCCCACTGCCTTACAGTGAGGCCATCAAATGATGCCACAATGTAGACTCCTTTGTATATGTCCAAATTCATCTCTTTCATTGAATGAGGAGGTTCGGAAGTCAATAGCTCAAATCAGATAACTACAAATGCCACAATATGGTCTTTCCAACACTGTAACTCCACTAATGGACTGTACTATATCCCTTCTGAAACAACCCCTTGCACTTCTTGCATTATCAAAAGAAAGTGAAACAATTACTACAACAACTAGAGATAGATTTAAGTATCAGATGCATGAACTCAAATCGGGTAATTTTGTGAAATTACCCCTCTTCCTCAACCACCACCACCCCGAACAAAACATAGACAGACAGGCAAACACACAAAAAAGATCTATCAATATAAATCGACGAACAAATATATATACACGTGTGTGTGTATATTTGCACAGAGAGAGAGAGAGAGAGAGAGAGAGAGAGTACCTCAAGGATCCCATGGCCAAAGCTGCTTTCCCTGAAGGCACTGTAATCAGGTTGCCGGTCCCAACAAAATTTACCAGCTGCTGGACCAGTTGTAAAGTTTGTCGCACAGAAGCCACCCATGTACGTATCTGGCGTTGTTGAAGGTTCTGGGCAGTTACCAGGTTCGTCAGCATATTCAGTTGCCATCTTCTCTCTGTTACCCCCATCACCCACCATAATATGAACAGGGCCACATGGATCTAATTTGTAGTTGTAAAGTCGATTTGACCTCTCATAGGCATGAACCTGATGATTATTGCAAACATAGAATTATCTCTCAATCTATAGGACATGCACTAGCATATGCTACAGGCAGTGCTTCTTCCTTGAATCCCTTCTATTTGGTGATTCAGCTAGCTTTTAACAGATTGGAAAGGAATAATATTTGGTTATGCATACAAGATACACAAAAGATTATATGAGTACCAAATTATTTCTCTCGATTCCTATTATTCAGTTAGAAATCCATTATAGAGAAATAAGTGGTCACCTCAATGAAAAAGAAAATTCAATGGTTTCATACTTTCAATTATGTGATGGTCAAACATCTATGATCAACGGATACAAATCCCCTTCCACATGCCAACATCACAACCTGGTCAGTTTCAACAAGGAAGATATGAAAGATGGCGATATGTACTTGTGGATATCATTACTTACGTGTCCAGTGAAGACTACGTCAACTCCATAAAAGTAAAGCAACTCTTCCATTGCGACCCGCATACACTCCACTTCTCTGTAATGGGCTTTGTAGGAACTGTACCAAGGTGGATGCCAAGCAGCTACCAACCATGGAGTTGTAGATCTGTCCACTCTAGCCAAGTCCCCCTCCAACCACTTGTATTGATCAGCTGCAATGGAATTTAAGACACAAATGAATGGAACCATCAGTAAATGAACAGCCAGATAATCTGTCTGGTCCCTTTGCTATATGGCACCAGATAAGAAAGAGGAAAAAAAAACTCAATCCACGATACATCCTATCATCAAACTCACTTCAATTTGGAAAGCCTAAGTTAGCAATGCATGGATCGCGGACAATTATAAGGTACTCCCAGAGTACCCTGACATTGACAGGTTACAGGAGGAAAAGTTCTGTAAGTGGCATTGAATGCCTTCAGTTGGGAGTACAGCGCGAAATGCCACATAGTACTCCTGGAACACCTAGAAATTACTCATGATATACTCAATGTGCTTTGTTCAACTTTTCTCCTAAGCCATTCAATCAAAACCGATGCCAACCAATTGGCTATGTTCATCCAGTACCAGAATATGGAGGCAACATAAACAATTCTACAAAAGATTTAAAATAACAGCAGCAACTTCCAGACCTGTTTTATTATAGGAAACATAAGCGCCAAGCATTATGAAGTGTATTCCCCCTGCATTGAAAGAGTAGTAGAACGTGGATGAAGACCGACTTTCATCCGATGGGAAAGCAAATCGAGACCTATAAGCAACAAATGTCTGGTTTTCAACCTGTTCTTCAATCTCATGGTTCCCTTCTACCACCATTAAAGGAACTTTCGAAACTAAATTCTGCATAAACCTGTCGACAGTAACAAAACGAAAAGGAAAAAAAAAAATGATTGAATAGCCAGGTAACTAAAGCCAATCCATGAATCAAATTTATAAGGAAAAGCAACCAATATACGGAAGCTATAGCTTCTAAATATGTGTTTTCACCTTCCCCAATAGTCCCAACGAAGTTGATAAGTCTCATGTATGGGAGTTTGCGAAAATGAGCAAGAGTAGCAGTCGGAGCTAGTTCCATTAGTGAGATATAGGTTTGCATAAGTCACGTCGCCAATCAATAGGACAAGATCAGGTTTATTACCAATCAAGTGACTGACTGTGGTTGTCATATTGTAAGTAAGACCCAGATCTGCCACAATTCCAATTCTTCCTGGGTAACTACGTGGCCCAGATACAGGCATAGTCTTGAAAGAGAATATTTCGCTCATAGCTGGTATTGAAGGATCCCCACACCGATAATAGTATATTGTGCTAGGTTTCAACCCTACGAAGAACACAACGAAGAAGGCAAAAGTTCATTGTATGCCCATTATTTACATTTAGCTTCTTTACATGAATTTGAGAGGAAGGGAAACCAATACTTCAATAGGTATGAGCAAAACTAAATATATAGTCTTTTGCAAATTTTTTGCAGACAAGAATTCATAGTCATTTTGTATGAAAGGAATTAAAAATGTACTCATAGTCCTTTATAGGTTTCTTGACACATTCCAAAGAACATCAATCCCAAAAACAGCAGCATCAATGGTTTGTGAAACCTGCTCCAGGATCTATTAGATAACTCATCATTACTATTTTGTGGAAGATCTATGCACAACAGCCCAGTACGTTGATAAACTTTGATGATTACGTTTAGCCCGATCGATCCTTCATATGATTAACCATTCCAAATTTTAGTCATATATGTTCTCGGCATATGTTCTAGCAAGTATATTGTTAATCTGCGAGAGAGGATAAACAGTCGTTTATGTTCTCAGCGTATGAACTGCACTGTTAATACAATCCACATTAAAGCAAGCGAAATAATCCTCTTTATAAAGGTGAACACGTTCCAAGACCAGATATTGAGTTTGATTGCTTACATTTAAATTAATCTACCGTGTCTCCACGACTAGCCCACTCGCCCTGAACGATCCACAATATATCGTTCAGTCAATTTTTGTTGCATAAGTACAAGAATATGCGGATGCTGTAAGAGTAAATTGAACTGCAAAGTAAGCATAGATATGTGCATAGCTGTCGAAATTTGTAACAGATATTTCGGTCATGAACTCAATTTGTGTTGCATACAAGCCGGAGAACCAAACTGTGGGAGCGGAGGTGGTCAAATCTACCTGTTAGGCGAACATGATGGATGATCCCGGAAGTATAGTTCTGCAACCCTTCGAAAGGATAAAGTTGGTTGTAAACAAGAGAATAGCCTCTGGCTTCATGAGGAAGTTTTGGTTGTTTTATCAGCCCATAACGAACACGAGTAGCAACACGTTTAGGATCTAATGGCTTTATGTTGTAGCCAATTTGGGATTCCCCTGCAAATTCAACAGTTTATGAACCCAATTCCCAATAATCATCACAAAATCTGAAACAACATAGAAGCTCATGTCATCCACATAGAAGATAACAAAAGATCGAGCAGGTTGCACACAACTTTCTATGTTGTACCACATTCACCAGTCACCAGTCAGTACTTGCATTCCTAGTCCATAAGAATAGCACCTATAGTATAGCTTGATATGCATAAACAAACACAAACTCCCAACCATAGACAAAATTGGTATTTACTATATCAGCTCACATATACACATTCAGAAATGCAAACATACATAGACAAATAAGGTACTGCTAAGTGATTAAGTTGTCGCCAAGTTGGGATTCCTGGAAGACTCAACAGCATATAACCTTAATTCCCCAAATTACAGGCAAATCCAAACAACATAGAAACTCTGATCCACATAGAACTGATAGAAGATGAAAATATATCGAGCAAGTTGTGTACGGCCTATCAAGTAGTCGCCAGTCACTTCTTGAGTTCCAAATCCAACAATTATAAAACTTGACATGCGTACATGTATACCAGCTCCCACACATGCAGACACATGAATTCATATTCCTTACATCGGCGTATCAGTGTATGTAATTGTATGCATCAGTACGCATACACTACAACAAGCACACAAAAACTGCTTACTTATGAATACAATTACACAATTAATGTACATCTTCCTAGTAATACTAAAGCCAACACAAAAACTGATTGGTGGTAGGGAAATCCGCAAGTGATGCCAGCACTGGCATCTGATGCCATACAGAGATCACCACACGAGGACGCAACAAAACCAGTAAACCAAGCTTCAACATATTTTATGAAGCTGGTTAAGCTTTCAAACCATACTTAACAAGCTACTACTCAGCTTGTTCGGCAAGTTCGGCTTACGGTGTATAAAAAATTCAACCTACTCACTATCAGCTCGTGTTCGGCTCAATTAAAGCTCGCTCAAAATCGGCCCGTCTCTCATAAGCAAGCAAAAAGCTACTTAGGTTTGAACAAGTAAACCAAGCTTGAACATATTTTCTGAAGCTTGTTAAGCTTTCAAACCATACTCAAACAAGCTACTACTAGGCGCGTTTGGATAGTTTGGCTTATGATATATAAAAAATTCAAGCTACTCGTGATCAACTCTTGTTCAGCTCAATCAAAGCTTGCTCAAGATCAGCTAGTCTCATAAACAAGCTAAGTTTAAACATGTATTGAAGCTAGTTAAGTTTTCGAATCAAGCTTGAACAACTAAGGCTAGTTCATCACCCTCATCTCGAGTTCGATGGAATTGAAGGAAATGCTAGAAGACGAGGAAAAGCAACCTGTGATCCAAGAGATCCAGACCGAATCGTAGGTCGAGGAGAGAGCAACCGATATCTGCTCCGGCTCGAACCCGTTGACGCGCCGTCGAATTCTTGGATCCGTGTCGGGCAAATCGACTGCGTTTCCTCGCAATTTCTCGTCGAAAGTGACGGTCACGGGCTCGAACGGGCCGTCCAGAGTCGTCGGAATCTTGCATCGAACGGCGGCGAGATTGAAAAGAATCAAAATCGCGATCGCGTAGGTCCAACGCATATCTAGGGCTTCCTCACTGTAGAGAGAGAGAGAGAGAGTGTGTGTATGTGAGAGAGAGAGAGAGAGAGAGAGAGAGAGGAGCGAATAAGAAGAGCGCGGGAGGCGTGTTTCGTCCCTATTAATTAAACTGTGGGCTTGCATGACGGTTTATGGCGGTTAGCACGTAATCTTTCGTAGGGCCACCCGCTCCCCGGAAAATTCTGCCATGCTCCCAAGTGACACGGAAGGTTGATACTCCCATTGGATACGAACTCTTAGATTAAAAAATCCGCACACATCTCACACGTATTGCTGATGTGTCAAAAAAACAAAAAAGGGACCCACAATCTATTCAAGGATGAATTTCCTTTGTTATCCTCGACTCTCCCTCTTTTTTTTTTTTGGTAAACACTCTCCCTCTTCTCTCTCTCCTAAAACACTTCTTTCAATCCAAAATCGGTGATTATCCCCCAATCGTCCATCTCTCCCACCATTCTATACCCCATAAAGATAATCTAAACAGTGAAACCAAATAAATCCAAAAAAATGAGAACCTCTCCTCTAAAATCATCTTTCCCAATTTCTCTATTTTCCTATTTTTCCCACGCGTACTCAAACCTCGATCGGTCCAAATGGGTCTGACGCATCGACTGAGTCGACTCACCATCAAAGAATAAAGCTTCCCCGCTGTTCCTTTGCAGAGAATAAAGTTTTTCTATCAAACAACTTAGTTGCAAAAATCAATTTTTACCTGCCTCCCCTCTAGTTTTGGATGTGTGATTTTCTTTTTCTTGGACGTCTGTCATTTTATAAACCAAGAGAAATGGATATTTCAATTTTGCTTTTGTTTGCTGGTAATGAACTCCTTTATGTCATTTGTATCTCTATGTACATAAAGCTATACACATACATGTATATATTAGCTAATCTCTTCTTGGCCACGTTGGAGAGAGAGAGAGAGAGAGAGGATTTGGGGGAATTGATTTCGGATTGACGAATTTGGGTTTTGGGAGAGAGAGAGAGAGAGATAGAGACAATTTGGGGGAGTTGAATTTGGGTTGAAGGATTTGGGTTTTGGGGGAGAGAGAGAGTCGAGGGTAACAAGGGAAATGCATACTAGAGTAGGGCGCGGGTCCTTATTGTTTTTGGAGTACCACTATTCGTATCGACGGACAGCATATCGAAACTGTACAGACGGCCGCGTCGGGCCATCTCCGGCTACCGAACGGCCGATCCGAGCCGTCCAAAAATTCTAAAAAAAAAAACTAGGGGGCCATACGCAGGAATCAACGGCATCTAATGTGTGTTGGGTGCTTGATCCAAACACCCTATTTTTCTTGTATATACAAACACCCTATACACATCTGATGCCGTTGATTCTCGCGTATGGCCTCCTCGTTTTTATTTTTAAAAAAAATTTTGGACAGCTCGGATCGACTTTCCGGTGGTCGAAACTGACCTGGCACGGCCGTCGGTACAGTTTCGATATGGAGACCGTCGGTCCCTATAGCTCTATTGTTGTTTTTGACACATCAACAATATGTGTAAGATCTATGTTGTTAGACTTATTGTTAAACAATACATAAATCACGGTAGTTAGAACAGGGTTTAATACTTTACTTACCCAACGCTTAGGGCCCGTTCGGACAAATAAATTACGGTGGCTTATTTTTTGTCCTTATTCAAATTTTTTTCGTATCACTTGGCTTATTATTATTTTTTTGGGGATTATTGCATCCTCACGACAAGAGGAATCTAAAAAGTAAAAATTTTTGACCGAAATCTAATTTTTTTTGAATAAAGACGAAAAAAGTGGCTTATTGATTTTGTTTCGTCTTTATTCAAAAAAAATTGGATTTCGGTCAAAATTTTTTACTTTTTAGATTCCTCTTGTCGTGAGGATGCAATAATCCCTAAAAAAATGACAATAAGCCAAGTGATACGAAAAAAAATTGAATAAGGACAAAAAATAAGCCAAAGTGACTTATTTTTTGTCCTTATTCAAATTTTTTTCGTATCATTTGGCTTATCCTCATTTTTTGGGGGATTATTGCATCTTCATGACGAGGGGAATCTAAAAAGTATAAAATTTTGATCGAAATCCAATATTTTTTGAATAAAGACGAAAAAAGTGGCTTATTGGCTTATTTTTGTTTTTATGTGGGTTTGTTTGGCTTATTTTTAGAGGGAAAGCCAATGGCTTTTTTAGCTGAACAGGGCCCTATTAAAAAATTATCTAAAAGTAAGATGGATTTGCTAAAAATGAGATGATTTTACTATTTTTTTGTCAAAAAAATCACAATATTATTTATCATAAAAATAGGGTTTACATACAAAAATGCTACTTGCACAACCGTTGTATTGGTTGTATTTGTAATTCTGACCGTCCAGATGTATTTGGACGGTCTAGATTTTAAAAAATGAGAAAGAGTTTGAGCGAATCCTGACCATTCATTGCAGGCATGGATGGCTAGAGATTTGTTGTGTGTTGTGTTTTACACAATCGTTGTATGTGTAGCACTTTTGGTTTACATATTACTCCCTCCGTCTTATTTTTATTGTCCATTTTCATTTTTCGTGTCGTTCTTTCAACGCTTATATCTCCCAATTTATAATGTTTTTCATAATTTTGAAAACTTTGTATTATAGATCTAATCGAGAACTATCAAACAAGATCCATATTGCATATTTTTGGAGATTCATATTGGAAGATATTAGCGTTAAAAGAACGACACGAAAAACGAAAATGGACAATAAAAATGGGACGGAGGGAGAATTTATTTAGACAACACTTACTAGATTGTATAGCTACACTTACTACTGGAATGTTTTAACAATCAATGATTGAGATCCACTCATACAATCCAATGGTTGGTACCAATTGGGAGCATCATACCCATTTAAAATGTTTTCAAATTTACGATTTCAAGCTTACAGTCATGCTTTCAATTCTTGCTCTCGTAAAATTTAGTAATTTAGAATGTTTCAAATTTATGATTTCAAGCATTCACATGCATTTGCGCATGCGTACACGTCATGTAATCTATGTTTAAAAACACATGCGTGTCAGAGTCCCTGATGCACATTTGCTTTACAAAAAAAAAAAATCTATATCCAAATTTGTGCACAAAATTTATCTACGTAGCATTGCTCATACAAAAATGGTTTTAGAGAAAAGTGAGATTTCTTGCATCGATTTTATGATCCAGAATTGTTTTGGATATAATTTTGAATATTTAAGGTTAGGGGACCTTCTTTCAAAACCGACATTGAGGAGGCAATGGACTCGAACTCTGCGGAAGCGTACTCAAACCTTGCGGCCAATGAAAAAAACCTTGCTTTGATACTCTAAAACTTCACATACTCCAACAGACACTATGTCAACTCTAACCTTGCGGCCACATACAAACCTTGCGGCTTCGTACTCCAACCTCATGTCCGCGTATCCATACATTGCGACCATAGTCTGCGACCTTGTGGCCATACTTTATAACGTCACGGTTACAAGCTTACGTAAATTCTTTAATTTGTTTTTCTTCCCATTTGTATTTATCAGGAATTCTTACTAAAGAGTCTACAGTTGAGGTGTATGGTCTGGATTCAGGGTGGACTAAGGGGAGTGTAAGCGGGGGCCAGTGTCCACACACACCTCCCAATTACTGCAATATTTTTACTACATTATAGGTTTTCTTTGTAAAAATTATGAAGGAAGGTCCCCTTAAAATTGTGTTGTTATTATACGAGGATGATATTTTATTGTCAATTTATGAATATATGTAATTCGGTCCCCTCGTATCAAAAATCCTACATCCGCCACTCTCTGGATTTAAAGTTGAAATAGTTTATGATGGTAAGTAAAAAATTGGATAGTGGTTGGGTCCAAAGTCCTGTGAAAGACTATAAACACCAAACCTAAGTGCCTTTGTTACCCGAGGGGACTAGGGTTGGGCCATATTCAAGTCCTAGTCAACTAGTGAAACTGGATAGCTGACAAGTTTTCAGTTAGGTACCAAGCCCAACTGCTTTTATTACAATATCTACAAGGAAATAAGCTCTGGGCTTAATCAGAGTAATTATTCAGCGGCAGTGTCCCAACACACTTCTCTGCCGCACGTTTTTTTAGGATCCATGTATTTACCAGTGGACTCCACAAGATTATGTGGTGTGGTGGAGAATGGTGTTGGGGTACGAGGTGACGCTGCCCCAAGACCACCCGATTTTATTCCAATCAAGGGTGTTAGTAATGGTCATATTTCAATTTATCGTTTTGAAAGACCAAGGAATTGGCCTGATAGTTGAAGTGCCAACTGACCAAGGGCACAAGTCTGAAAACTATTGCGAAATGCAGCTTTCCTTTGTCTTTCCCTTCCCCACGAGAAAAAAGGTTGGTTTAAAAATACTACTGTACTAATATGAAGTATAGGAGGAGGCAAAAAAGAAGATAGAATTTTGAGAAAAACTTGGCCAAAAAAAAAGGATAAACAAATTATGAGAGTAAATAGAGTGGAACCAACATCCAAAACATGTTACTACGTCAAAACCTCCCTTTCGAAAGAGTAGTATTTGAGGCAGACATCCGACCACAAACTCAGCCAGAGTCGTCCAATGCATAAAAATGCTATATACATTTGTAGAACCCACATGAATCTGATAGTTACGAGCACAATGTCATTTCGTGTCTTAAAAGTAATTGTTTATAAAACGATTTTGATAACCACACATTACATTAGTCTCACATTACATGACATTTCCCTGTATGTTCTGGAATTTGGAAATCCTGCAGCACAATCCGCATTGCAGGGGCTATAGGATGGCCAATCCAGCTGTCCATTTGGAGGCCGAAACCTAAGCCGTCTATTGCGGAAATAGACAGCCGAATCAACCGTCCTACAGCCCTATAGGGCAGCCCAACCTACAGGATTCTCCCGTATGTTATGAGTCCTAGAGGCTATGAGGGAATTGAGAACCCAGCTAGCACTTGACGTAAATCTCGTTGAACCATTGTCCCCTTGCGGGCCTTGCACCTTTCTAGGATAAAAAATGATAAAGAAAAACAAGTTTCCAAAGCATTAAAATCTCACTACTCACTCCCAAAAGCTACATCATGAGGTAACAGCCTTAACTTTTGGATCTAAATTATCATATGGGCAATAAAAGAGAGAGCATGGAGTTCAATACAGGCTTTAACAGCATTCAACAACCTTTCACTTTTTTCTTTCTCTTAAAGCATGCCACAGCAAACAAGCATGCCACAACTTGATTCCATTCCCTAGGAAGAAATGTAATCATGAACAACTCTCAAATTTCATCTAGAATCTATTCTCACCTTTGACAGCCCAATTGATTAAAGAACACATTCATTGATGCATTAGCTTTAGTAAGTATGCAAGCTCACCCGGACATCCGGTTATAAAAAAATCCTTGACAAGAATGACCTAAACCCACATTAAAAATCTTAACACAAGTTCCTACCAAATATCAGCTGAACAGAATTTGTTAACAAATTTCCTCTCCAAGAAATGTGTGTGGGTTTTTGTTTATTCGGTATCAGGTATTTATACCCGATGCACATTGCACTCAGACCAACTTGGGGGAACCTGTTTAACAAAGTAAAACAATTTAAGATATTTGTGCATGGTTGGCATAATAACTGAGTACCATACAATTGCAGAGCAACAAAATGTAGGAGTCCAACTACATGTTATCCTTCGGATGTTTAAGATCATAGTTCAGGTTCCACCAATTTAAAACAGGCGGCCAATTTGGATCTGAGGTTCATTAAGGGAGTCAAAAGTGCAGCAGAATTAGGTGCAAGTTTTTTGCTACTTTGTTTACATACTCATCCCTTCTATGTGTATGATATCTTTAAAAGCTAAACATGGCAGTGAATTTTTCCAATTCATCAATACCCATGTGACCTTGAAGGGCACATAATCACCAAAAGATATAACTTCAGCACTCTCATCTCTCTCTATTTATGGATAAAGCTCAAAATAACCACGCACATTGGATAAGTAAGACATAGATCAAGTCATACGGATGTGTAGATATTTCAAGCCTCGGTAAGACCTACGATGTTTACTTGCCAAATTGATCTTGTCGCACGAAACCAATTAGTGGTACATAAAGCACAAGCAAAACAAGAAACAAAATGAACACAGGCTCTTCACATTAGAACAAAATGGGTGAACACATTAACAAAGTGTTTTGAAAGAAAAAAGGAAGTCAAAGGACCTCTTAGACATCAAGATCCTCATTTGACACTTGAATCAGTCCCCCCAGCTATAAACAACAGGTATTTGTCACCTACAAAACCACTTGATACATAATCACGTCACCTAATTAATGACTCCCAAGATTCCAAGAATAACACCAACCCAAAATGAAGTATTCGCTTTTATATGGGAGCCGAGAATGATACATAGAAAACTTGACCTTAGGATATAACTTTGTAAGTCACAAAAAGGAAATTAGGAGAACACTTATCGATTTAGCCTTTGGTTCTCATGATTGTGATGCTGCCTTTTCCTCCCTCAGTGTGAATTTTAGTTTTCCCAACGACAGGCTTCCCAGAAAATGCTGAGGTGGGATATGAGGCAGAAGGATCTTCGTTCCTGTGCTTTGGTTTCAAGGGTGGTGGAGTGCGTATCCGCTGGTTTATGTCCTTTAGAGTTACATCCCCATGGGCACCACAAGGTTTAATGAAGGCAAATGGATAAGCAACAGAAGAAGCCAACTTTGATGGAGTTCGCATGTACGACTTCTTTCCTAAATACCGGACAAAAAAGAGATCCAAGAATAGATGTTTCTTAAGTAGGGTCTTAAGTTTATCACAAATTTTATCGGAAGAGCATAGTGCAAATGTGAAATGCATAATAACGTGGCGACTATACACTTGAATACATGTGAATACAGTTCCCTGAACAGTATTCACTCTAAGGTGTTTCTGTGCTCGTAACAGGGGAAAAAATGCATTTTCACGCAAGTGCTCCTCTCTAAATCAGCAAATTGCCACAATTAGTGAGCAATTCCCCAAGGTCCATATGGAGTTTGGAATAGGTGATACAGAATAAGATTGAGAAGAGATACAGACCTTTAAAAACAACATTTCGACGAGTTCGAGTAGGACGCTCTTGAGCCACAACAGCTTCATATTCAGGTGGGGTGTTGCAGTACTCTACATCAATGTTGTACCATAATGTCTTTATTTAATTGCAGAAAAAGATCAATAATCAAGAGGAGAGAATGCATGACATCGCAAGAGAATGTAGCTTCATCTACCTGAAGTATCAATTGTAATATCCGATGCCCCAGACAGATTCCTGCATTCAACATATTAACATGTCGTATTATAATGAACGAAAAGACAGAATAATCAGTTGAGAAGCTTAAGCCAAGAGAAACGCACATATCATCAGGGCTGCAATGCATCTCAATATCATTGAAGCAATCAGCTAACCACCCCTCAGATGACTGATCCAGGCCCTCACAACTGGATCCAGGTGTATCTGCTGGTATGCACAATGTTATAAGGAATCATGTGTATATAAATAACAGAATCTATATCACCTTGGAACATAATTTTACAGGACAAACCTGCAAACCCAGACACCCACTGCGACATATCAAAGCCCTGGCCTTCGTCAAGTGAATCCTCCCTTTCCTACTCATGGAACAAAACGATGTATCTTAGTACTGCCCAAGGAACACTTAAAACAGTTTTCTAAACCTCTTTCAATCACACAAGGTAAGACTAAAACCTCATTTTGTTAGAAACACTGAATGAGAGGTGTTCCAACAGCCTTAATGAAGTATGCAAGAACTGAGTGGGAAAAGAGCAAATCTAAACCAGTGATGAGAATAAAACCATGTTGGGAATTTTGATAGCATAAAAGGAGTTATCAACTGCAAATGAGTTGAGAAAAGCAGGACTAGGAAAGGGAGATGATAAATTTGTTTCCCAGGTAAAACAGGCATGATTGTCCTAACTCTGACAGAACATGTACCTCGACTCGATCAGGTTGAAACAAAATAAGCCCAATATGGAAAAGGTGTAACAATTTCCAAAGGAAAACAGCTAGCATGCACCAACCTTGGATTTTAAGAAGACAGATGATATCTCCTCGTTACAAAACGGGGAACCCAAAACCTCATTGTCAAACTGCAGCATTCGGCGTCTCTTCCCTTGAGAAGAAGTCTCTCTGCAATGCTGTAATTCCTTGGTCATGTTCACTGCAATTCATTCTTTTCAAATCAGAAGCAGCTTCCTTCGAATTGTACAAGAATTAAAAAAGATTGAATAATTTCAATCATTTGAGGAGTTAATAATGAAGTACCACCGTCCGCAACATGGTAAGCCAAATCCCCACATGCCTTGATGGGTGTTGTTTCATCAAACATGTAGGAAAGATCTTCTCCATTCTGGCTAACTCCATCCAATAGGCATGGAGGTATTTCTGCACACCATAAAAGACCCCCAACTCAAATCAACAACTTAAACCAAGCACTTAATTTTTCAAAATTAACCAAGTATGTTGATTTAACAGTAAATCAAGAGGCAAAGTAAGGCTTACCAATGTTGGCTTCCTTCTGGATACAAAACTCCTCTCTGTAACAGTCCCACATTTCCCTGCTTCCATTTTGCACATATTAAAGATCCAATCTCAAATATTTCAACATTTCGAAGGTCAACATGTATATGTAAATATCCCAAAGACTGAAGTTAAGCTACATCAACCAAATAGAGTATTTAAGAAAGTAAATTCGTGGCGTAAACTATATTTTGACCACATTACAGCAACACCCATTAAAATCTACAAGATTCAATTTCAAAATGAACAGTAGTAAATGGTACCATAAGCAAATGCACGGAATTATTTGGTTTTAATTAGTATGATAAATGGAATTAAAACAGTCTGAGTTTCTGATGGGTACTAAAACAGATCATACACAACCACCTAATCGGGCACAAAGTCATTCTTGAATAAATAGACAATAAAAGGGATTCAAGGAAAATAAAAAACAGTAACGTAAAAAAAATGATGAGAAAAATAAAATAACCCAGTAACTGATCGGAGTAAAAGAAACCCAGATGCCATCAATCAAACCAATCTCACAAGTCAAGCACTCACTCAAAAACAACTTCATAAACACAGCATTTCCATTCAGGGCCGGCCCTGGGCAGAAGCCTAGAAACCAACTGCTTCAAGCCCCAAAAAAAATGCTAAGAAAAAGGAATGCTATGCGTGCGTATGCGTGGATCGGACAACCCAATGCTCTTTCAAGGAGTGATTATTTACTCATTTTCTTTCGAACGGAGAGTGATGATTTGCTAAAATGACGTGTTTAAGCATCTAAAATTAAGCAAAAGAACCGCAAACGGAGATTTAGACGATGAGAGAGAGACAGAGGGAGGCAGAGAGAGAGAGAGAGAGAGAGAGAGAGATACCTGCTCGATTTTTGGTCTGGTTGTGTTCGCGTAGATATTGGATATATGTCAGTGTATGGGGCGACAATTACGAAGGAAGGACAACCCTCGCTCACAAATCGCTCCCGTTAGTTCAACATTTTTTCAATTTAAAGTCGCATGAATTCTAATTTAATAACATCAACCCTCTACATGCCAAACCCACTATGCCTAACTATTTGAACTTTTAATAGAGTACTATGAATTTTCATTTACAACACCATGTCACAATCAATCTAACTTCTATGCATTTAATCCACATTATACGTCGTGAAGATTTCACGTACTTTAATTTATGTAATTAAACTTAACCGACCTTATCCAGCTAAATATCACTAAAAACTCCACTTGTGAATCTCACTACAAGCATTCTTGTTTCTCTTTTCTGTTCAACTTTGTTACTAAATAATAAGTTTGGTATGATGAAATTATTACACCTGGTTAAAAAATGCTCAAAGTTTGATTTCTGATAAGTAAGGCATGTTTAAATGTTTAATTTTCAAGTCGAGTTAGTGAGGGTTGGGTATTGTGTCTATTATAACAGAGTTAGTGATGGTTGGGTGTTGTGATGTTTAAATGTTTAATTCTTAAGTCGAGTTAGTGATGGTTGAGGGTAGAAAATAATAGAAACACAAGACAATAGATGGGTGTGGGAGAGTCGTCACCCATTCCTGAATCTCTACATATCATAACTCCTCCCTAAACCATCAAATGAGTTGTCGTCGTTTTATGATATCTTTATGTATATAATGCGAGATACCTAATCACGAACTTTTGTATAGTAATTGTCGGAGAAATAGTAGTTTATGTTAAAAAAAGCTCGAGCAATTACAATAAATATAGCCCTTACTCATAGGGATGGCCATCTCGGGCCGATCCGTTCGTATCTGATCCGTTATCCGTCCCGAACGGATCGGATTTTTCGAATATCGGGGTGGATTCAGATTTATTTTTTTTAAAAAATTTTGAAGATCGGATCGAATTCGGAGGTAAGTCTGCCTTTAATCCGATCCGTGCTCCGAATACCCAACTATATAAATACCTCTTATTTTGATTTTTAAGGGTTAGTCAATAGTCAGTCTCCTACCTAGCCGACTTCACTTCACATGAGTCTCCCTCCCTTCGCCCATGACTTCTCCCCCCACCCCCCTCCCCCTCTCTCTCTCTCCTCTTTCCAACCCTCCTCCCTCTCTATCTCAACACCCCCACAGCCAAGAGATGCGGCAATCTCCCCTCAGGAATAGAGGTGGTGAGGCTCCCACCCCTTGCCCCCGAATCCAACAAAACACTCCTTATCTCCCACCACTTCCACTCCACTGTCTCCGTACAGAAGGTACACCGTTTTCAACACCCTAATCCTCGTCTTCCAATTCGCTACATACTGGTCCTCTACCGCCGCTTCCGTTTTCATGCTCGTTAACCCTAGGGGCCTCGATTCCCCTCGTTGGTGCGACTTTGATGCCATCAAGTATGCATACACACACATGTTAGTTTTATCTGTGTTTTTTTTAAAATATGTTAGTTTTTTTTTTAATCGAGTTCCAATCTTTCTTTCTTTTTTTCAAATTCGGATCTCCGTTCGGAGTGGGGATGAAGGACCAAAATATATATATTCGTTCGGAGTTTGGGGCGGATTCGGGGGCGGGTGGAAGGTTCAGATTCGGATATTGCAATATCTGTCTCCGATCCGTCCCATTGCCATCCCTACGTACTCGGGAGTTCTATGGACAATGGACCCATTCGTTCAAACTATTTTTAGAATTAGATATTTGAGTTGGGTAAGTGAAATGAAACGAAAGGAAAAGATTTTGTAATATCTTTTATCCATAAGTGTATGCATACACACGTCGAGTGGGAGAGGAGAAAGATATGTAATAACATACATATTGAGGATATTTCAGTAACATTAATAGGTTTTTAACAGAGGTAAATTAAATTTTCTTAGAAGCAGTGTTATTAGAGTAATTTTCAAAAACATGAGGAGTGCAAGTGTGAATTCACTCGAATCCAGGGTGTCCAAGTGAAATTTACCCCATAATTTTACAGCGATGCTTGAGATGTGTGCAGCGGGAGCGAGTGCTGACCCTCACTCCTCTTCTCTCTCTCTCCTCACTTTCTCTTTCTTCTTCTTCTTCTTCTCCCCTCTCTCTCTCTCTCTCTCTCTCTCTCTCTCTCTCTCTATATATATATATATATATATATATATATTTTAGGCCATTTATTATTTCACTTTCTCTCTCTTCATAGTACATATAGACAGGGAAATTTCGTAACCACCATTACGAGAGAGAGAGCAACGCTGGTCCCTCCCTAGTCTCGTGGGATTAGTTTTCCTTAATAAAAATCCATCGTTAACTGCCCTCTAAACATGGTTTAGATCGATCATCGTAAATCTCTGCTCTATTCCGCGAAAAACACGACGTGTTCTGTTGGAGAGCCGTCGGCACGCGCCGATATATATATATTTTTTAATCTCCTCGTGGGTTGGAAAAAAACTTTGTCCTTAAAGTGTGGCCCAGCCACTTTTTTATTTCGCTGATGCATGACCGACCGTTGAATAGGGAAAATGTCGAGTTGGCAATAGAGCACGTGGGGTTCACCTTCTTCGGAGTAGGGTGGGCTAAAGGTTTTTAGGCTTTTTGGGATGGTGGTGGGCCGGGTAAAGGTTGTTATTGGGCTCAAACAAAAAAACCCATGAATCAGATGCCTCTATGAGCCGGGTTGGTCCAAGTATTTGGAGATGGATGGTTCCTTGAAATAGGACTCGGGGATCTCGTAGGACGGCCGCCCACTTCGACAATGGACGATTTGGATTTTAATTCGAGCTCGGATTAAGTCCTTGTAGTGCAGGCTGTACTACAAGATTTCCAAATTCTTTGAAATATTGTTGAGTGGTCAATTTACTGGAAGGCGTCAGGGTATCATGCAGCGGCGATACCTCAAAGAACACCCTATAAATAAACACTATTGATGCTTGTTCTGATGTGACCAACCTAGAGGATATTGATTTGGTTGTCTGGTTTAGTTTGTTAGAATATCGTTAGAATATCATGACGTGGCACCCCGAGAGCGCCACACATCTAGAGATATCGGTTTGATTGTCCGGTTAATTTGAAGCTTACCTAAATCCATGAGGAAAAATGACCATTGACGTTTTTTTTTTTGATAAAATAATGGAGGTACTAATTGGTACTAGTAGTTTAATTTTCGCCAAATGTGTAAGTGACATTATCTCAATGAAAGGGCCAACTCTCATTAATGTCAATCCTCATTAGGGGTGGTTATGTCATTGCTCATTTAATACACTTATTATTATTATTAGTACATTGTTTAGGGTCTATATAGATTTAGATACAGCCTCCACAAAAATTACTACTAGTTGTCACCATTTATTACGATGGATTTTGCTTACCATTCCAACGGGATAGGGATTATGGACATCCAATCCTAGAAAGTATTTATTTTTCCCTAAAACTGCTTGTGAAGTTGCAGATTTATTTTTTATTATGAAAAGAGAAAAGTGCAAATCTATCTATCGACCCATTAATGCAGAAAGGAACATCTCTGCACCCAACATCTCCAGCCCACCAAATCATTAAATATACAAGGGCCGCGACTCCACTGGATTCCCAAGGGTCAAGCGAACTGCAAGGCAAGGCACATGGCCATTTCGCCCTGAGCAATGTTTAGAGCACAATTTTAAATCACAATTGTAGCTATAATTGCGTTCAAAACCGTTTGATACACGTTATTTTACATACATCGGACGACTTTGAACACAGTGTTATTCTACATGCATCGAACGGCTACGAACACAGTTTTATCCGGAATTGTATTCCAAAGCTGTGATTCATAGATTTTTAGTTCGGCTTCAATGCCTCGCGTTAGCACATTCGATGAGAAATGGCCAAAAAATGACGAAAATACCCTTCAAATGGTGTGCACTTGAATTTAAAATTGCACTATTTATTTATTTATTTATTGTATTTTTAACATGGAGTAATTTTATTTTGTTTTAACATTGTTGACGGCATTATTCATAGATAGCTAAAGTGAATGAAGTATTCACTCAAGTTTGAGTAAGTAGATAATAAGCTCAACAAAACAAAATAAACTAGACCCAGCTAATTTTCAACCAAATATGAATATGCTTATTTTATTCGAAGCTTTGTATACAAAACAATTCTTTATATACTTGTCACCACTAAATAAAAGTCTTGGGAATAATTTCTGATTGACCAAAAAATAACCCTAAATAAAAGTCTTGGAGCCGCCTTGATGGAATAAAAACCGCATTGTTTGGAAATTGTGAAAATTGAGGGTTATTTTACCCTCTCCACCACTTCTTCGGAACGCAAAGAAAGAAGGGAAAAGGGAATGAAAAGAAATATGTGGAAAACACGTCGGACTTTCTCTATGATTTTCCTCTTATTTTCCCTTCCTTGCCTCAATATCCAGACAGTGCATAAAAGAAGAGCAATGATCTAACACATGCACAATGTCACAATCCATATCATCATTAGGAAAGCAAAAGGGAAATTTGAAGCTGTTTTCGAGTTTCTAAATTGTAGCAACAAAATACCAACATCATGCATACACTTATACTCCTTGAACTACCACTGCTAACCAACTAAAAAAGAGAAAAACTGAGTTGGGTACTAGTTATATACTTCTCCAGCAGATCCATTTCTTAACAGGAAATATCTTCAGTCTTCAGAAAAGCCACACTGTAGCTAGAAACCCACATTCCCACCTCCAGTTTGATGCAGCATGGCATCTATTTCATCACCATCCTCCATCTCAAGCTATAAATAAAAGATTAACAGTTTACACAAAATAACATAAGAAATTCGCATTCAATAGAACACCACCAATGTCCCATACAGGTGAACATTTCGGATCGAGAAGAACTTGCATTTTTTTTTTTAATTTTATCTGGATTAGATATCTTAAAATGATCTATAGTTATCAGTGTAAGCTTCAACAAGCAATGAAGAGGATACAAGTCCTTATCATGCTGCCAAACAAAATTTTACCTCATCTGGAGTTTGCTCTCCTCGAAGCCTGCGTCCATCAAATAGAAATGCAATGGAGTTGAACTCCACAGACTGTCGGTCACAGTAAGCAGTCATCAGCTTCCGTAATTGGGTGCTACGTTTGATCCTAAAGAACACCTCATTCCCATCCTACAATTGGCAACAACCAAATGGGAACATAGAGCAGGAATAATACAGTACTTCAAAGTGCAAACGGAAATAACGTGAATACAGAACACTGCAGTGCTGTATTTAACTTCAGAGCAATTCAATCTAGGTGGTATATGTGAAAGCTCAAACAAACTATCAAATGCTTAAGTTATGTAGGCCCATGAAACACAAAAAAAATGATTAGTCACAAAAAAGTATCTTTAGGAAACACAAACAAGTAGACTTCATCAAAAGGGGCGGATCCCTTTGATACCAGCAAAGGGCATAGCATGTTAAATTGTTAACCACGTTTGTAACAAATATAGTCCCGTAAGGGGCGTAAAATATTTTGGTACGGCTCATGTTTCAAGTTCCGGCAAATCTTACATCCAAAACTTCCATATTGTGGTTAAAATTTTGACTCATTCCATGCTGCTCAAAACCACAATCTTAAAGGCCTAATGGCCTACATTGAGTCTGGTTAGTACACTGATTACCCAAAAGACATGACACATTTCCCCCCTCCTCCTCTCTCTCCAATTCGCAGCTTGATGGTTCCAAGTTTCACCTAGACTAATCCAATGTAAACTAATATAGAGGGACTAAGGGGAGGTGAACTACAAGGAAGGAAAAAGCCTAATCACTGCTAAACCCTCTGTCTGTTTAGTCAAGTATAAAGGGATAGACGAAGGGGTTAAAAAAGAAGAAGAAGATTTTCAACTATGCAAAGACGTCCTGTACTTGAAGTCAGTCTTCCAAATGATAATAAGGACAAGCCAACTCGTATGAAAGAGTTTATCCGAGTCCTTATAACAACATTTCTTCAACAATTGTGTGTTATAACCAATTCTATATAAAGATAAAATCACAGATAAATTGTCTCGTGCATTGGAAAAATAACAGGGCAATGAAAAGAAGCCACAATAAACAACATGTTTGCTCAAAACTCTAAACAATCAGAAGGTGGGTATTTCATGTTGCTTCCATAAAGGTAAAGTGATGACATAGCTTGACTCAACCCAACGTAACAACAACAAAAATTCTCAACAAGAATCAATCAACCCTTCTACAGACAAATTAAACAACCACAACTCTGCTTTGATCATCACATTACCAAAAGCTTGCACTGATAACTAATGATGGCAATGGAGTTCAGGCTAGACATATCACTTCAATAACCTAACACACTTATGAGTTTATAACGTCTTATCAATCCACACCTGAAAAAAGAGAAAGGTTATGACTTGTGCACCTAATGACCTTCATGGGAAACTAGTGCAATTCCGCAACCAAGACATGCGCTACACAGCTCAAAACAGCTTCATTGGAAGCAGCAATTCGTTGATTAGTCGGCCCCCATTTCTTCAGAGTTCTGTTTGATTCCTAGTAGCAAGGGGAGGCCCAATCTTTAAGCCATTAAGGCCAAGGCCTAAGCCTCCAAACTGAGTAGGCCTCACTTTTTAGTCCATACGTAAATGGGTATATATCTAACTATACCAAATGGCTCTTTTGATACTACTTCATTTCCTTTTCAGGACAAATCGCTACTATTATTTTAAAGCATGTAGAAACTCAAAAGTCCCTCAAATTACCTCCAGACAATCAAAAATAACCAGTCATCTAGAGTAAGACTAGAAGACATCAAATACTTGACTGCATTCATTCAGGATTCAAGTGGACTGGTCACATTATCAACTAAAAACGTTGAAATAACTTGATTTATAAAGCTTGATAAGTACTTTCGCATCAAAGAAGCAAGAAAAATACATCATCAACAGTTAAATTGAAATTAAAAAAATTATACTCGAGAAAAGCCTCATGTCAAGCTAGTAGCCCTCTCATTCTGCCTTAGAAACGAAAGGTAGCCTAGAAACAACAACTAGGTGTCATTCATTCATTCAAACGAAACGAAACATTCAACAGCCGCATAACATATTCAAAAAAAAAAAAAAAAAAAACCCAGAACAAATACAGACCAAACTGATACACTGCCATGTCCACAAAATAGACATGTATCGTATGATTACATATACCTGGCCTTTGACCTTGAGGTTAATGTGTTGCTCGTTCGGCTTCTTCTCTTCCTCCGGGGCACCGCCGCCTCCGCTACCGGGGGTCGCAGACATTATCCCGCCGGTCTAGGGTTTTTCTCTCTCTCCTAGATTGTTTCTCTCTCTCTCTCTCTCTCTCTCTCTGCGTCGATCGGAGAACGGAAAGGACGGTGTATCTGTCGCTGGAACGGTTCGGGTTTGTTTATAAACACGCTGTTCTGTGCGCTTCGATACCATCGCCACTACGGCGGTATGTATCCGTAGTTTCGTACTCGCAGTTTCGAAGTAGTACTGCGGGAGCTTATAAATCCACACGCATTTGTTCTTTCTACACAACCATTTTACTCCAGTATTTTTATTTTTCGCAGTTGAAATTGATAGTTTTTTACTTTATCATATGTTAATTAATTTGTCATATTATTACTTGAGCACTGAATATGTCTAATTTGAAATTAATTTCAGTTGTGGAAAGATAAAACGTATGTGCATATAAAAGTTCACAGAAAATTACAAAAAGTATCATCCTTATTATGAGGTGATTTATGGTAAAGTGAGTATAAAATATAAGTAACGATCTGTGAAATGCGGCTAGAAAAATGACACAAGGTGTGTTGAAATTAGAAAGGCGACAAAGTTGGATTCGGTATAAGAATTTAGACTTTGGCACAGGAAGGGTTTGAGACACCACAAGGACTAAGTGCGGCTATGAAACTCCAATATACGATGAAAATGTGACAAATAGCAGACGACAATGTTTGCATGTAGGGGATGGTGGTGGGTAATTCTAGTGAAAAAAATTTAAGTTGAACAGTTTAAGATTAGTGAGATAAAGAAATTAATTAAAAATAACTAAAATAGATTAGTGGGGTAAGGAAATTAACTAAAAATAGCTAAAATAGATAGAAAGATACTACTAGCATATTTTCCCTTCCTAGCATATATTATTTTTGTCCAATATTTTTTCTTTGGGAACAACAAATTTGTCCATTTGACCAAATTAATTTGGGGTGTGGAAAGATAAAACGTGCATGCATATAAAAGTTACTATAAGATTACAAAAGTACCCTTTATCAAGCGAGTATAAAATGTGTGTACTTGACGCGAGTGTGCACTGGTTTTTTTATCGTCGGGGCCACAAGTGCGGTGCGACCCTTTGGCGGGAGGAAAAACTAGATTGAATTCGAATTTGGATTCCGGGGAAACGGACGCGAGAATGATTTGATCGACTTTGACCGGCAAGAAAAGGGGAGTTTCAAAAAAGTGGAGGATCAAATTGACGGCTGGTATTGGTTGTGCGCGGGAATCCGACGGCCGGCAATGCACCGACGCCTGGCTTCAACGGCGGGAGTGAGTTGCAGAGTCGTTTTCTCGCTTTTTCGCTGTGGGATTCTGGGAGACTTTTGTTGGATTTCCCATTACTTGTTTGATTTTGTTCGTAAATGGAAAGTAAAGATTCTTCCTTATCCACACATGATAAGCACAGTTCACATTAGAATTTTTGCCATAGCATCCGATTCATCTTCTAGGGTTTTTCGCAGGCATGGATTCCAAATCTTAAACTTTGGGGAGTGTTTGGATTTTTTTATTTTTTCTGCTAGGATAATGTAGCTAGTGAAGTTGGTAACTCTACCTCTCCCTAGTCAGCAATCGTCTAGGTGAGTTGACAGGTGAAATTACCTTCTTGCATTCTCTCAAAAAAGTTGGTAACTCATCTCCCTTCCCTTAGTGGTGACCAAAACTCGAGTTCCACGACGGGCGTGGGTTTGGAAATCAGAGTTATGGATAGCTTCTGGACCTCTATGCTAACTTTAACACCTCCATTAATCCCGCCTGATGTATATCGCTTGACAAAAAAAATGTAATCAAATACGCACAAGAAGTAAGTCAAAGAAAATTTTCAGCGGCAAGCTGAACCGTAATACTCAATTTGTTCCAAAAAGAACGTGGAAAATCACTTCTCACGCATCTCAAAATTTAATTTATACTATCTTCATAGAAAAAATAATATGTATGCTATATAGCTCTTGTTTGATATGTCTGACTTAATTGAAAAATAATAATCTCAATCTCCAAAGACAGAGGATAAAATGTAATATGCTATATGTGAAAGCGTAATGATATCTGACTTTGTTCGACATTATTTGCATATTATCCCATGTCTCCTAGGCATAACCCACTTAATTTTGTTAAACAAAATTTTTAAATCATAAAAAGTATTATAAATTACAAGATACAGAGTTTTTTTTTGAGAGAGGTGAATAGTAAATTTGGACATTTTTTTTTTTGGAAACCAGGAGTAATTTGTTTATCTCTATTATCCGTTTATTTGACAATCTGAGATTTTTAGTATACTAACCAGGTTTGTCCAAGTATCCGACCTACCCAATCACCTAACCTGACCGAAAAATGGAGGTAATGGACGGTTCCGATCGGGGTTCACTAACATTTATCACTGTGTTTGCAGTGCAAAATTCGAGTTTCAAAGCAAACATGATTCCCCCATAATTGAAGCTTTTGTTATAGCCATAACATGAAGATAGCACTTTAGCAGGGACCAACATGCAAGCTTTTGGCCCACATGGTTATTAAGATTGAATGGCCTTGATGGGCATTGTGCTGATGTAATGATGCCCCATCCACAGGCCATAGACCTTAAGCTAGTTTAAATCCCTCCATCTGATCAGAAATACTCCGTGCGGCATGTCAAGGCAATGCACCACGACATGTACAAACCCTTAGGGCCATCATTTTAGGAACTAATATCAACATCCCTGCATGCATACAGTAATTGCGAGAGCTAATTTCATACTTGAAAATTGAACATAGAACTATACAACTGAAAAGAGGCACCAAGGGAAAGATAGTAGCATTCACGCAGTTGGATTCCACATTGAGAACCATCATCTGGTCTTCTTACTCATTATCTGGTCTTCTTACAAGGAGCAGCACTAACCATATCATCTTCTCTTATTCGTTTCATGTTGTAACTACTGGTTAAACTGCACCGAAATTGGGTGTTTGAAATCACTCCGGATATACCACTCTCTCCTGATTCAGAACCTGAAAAAGGACCGACAAAAATGCATTACTTTCATGGAGAGACTAAGTTCTGAAAACATCAAATAGAGACAAACAGGCAATATCAGCAAAAAGGTTTGGAAGCAATGTTACTGAACTAGAAAGAAAGAAATCAAGGCGTGGCAAAAAGAAACCAACAGAAATCAAGTGACTGGAGCTACTAGATAACATCAAGAAGCCCTACGTACCTGAGTTAGTTCCAGCCATTTTTATCCTCTTCAAGGGGACGACATCTTCCAAACATTGCTTTCTCTTCAGGCCAAAACCATCACCTCTGGCAACTTTATCCTCGCTGTCACTATCTCCTGAAAACATACAAGCTTAGATTGACTTTTGTTTCTCTTTCCATTCAAGAGTCCTGAAATACCATAGCTTGAATACGCTTCGGCTCTATTACCTACATCGATGTATAACTTTTTTTGGACAGCCGGAAAGTACTATTATATCACGATTAAAACTTATTGTGGAGAGCCAGAGAGGATTCTTAATTGAACAGGCAAAAACACGTGCAATGCAAACAAAGCATATTTGTCTGTCTGCTGATTCGGTGAATTGCCTGTTACTCAATAATCCAGAACTACAAGTATGCGGTGAGATGTGAGGTATAGCAAGAAATTGTGCAAATAGGCAGCAAGTAAACACCAATGAAGTAAAATGTGGGAATCTCAAGATTCACCAATACATCTACCACCTCTGATTAGCATGATTACCTGAGTTTCTCTCCTTTAGCCTTTTACTTTTGAGAAAGTTGGTATCTTCATCTTCAAGCCATGGCCTTGTGTTTATACTGCAACTTGGGCGTTCACTCTCACAGCAAATCCCATTTTCTACATATGCTTGTTCATGTGCTCCTGGAGAATCACAACATATTACTCTCATAATTTCCAACAAATGGGTGCCATGCTATAATTATGCTATCAGAAGAAGGTGGAGCGCACACATAGATAAGTTCCCTTTAAACAGGCAAATGCACATGAAAGCTACCAGTTGTATCAGACTGATGCTGCAGGAACATTCCAGACAAATATCGACATACAAATTACGTAGTATTCTCTAATTAGCACAATAAAAGAGAATCAGTTTTTCTCGGCAGAATTAGAACCGGAACACATTACCAGGAATTATACACAAATTCAGAAGGTAAGTTTCAGCTGAGGCAGACCTAATCAAACACTAGGAGACAAAAGATAGGGCAGTCATGCCTATTGGAATGGCTGGCATCATTTAACTCCATCATTTTCACATGCAACCAAAGCACCATTTGCACTTCTCTTCTCATATATTCATCTTCTTAATATCATGTCCTTTTGTTTGCATTCTTCGAAATTCTATTTAGTGAGTGTTGACACTGAAGTACCACATGAATATGCGAATGGACTTCCAAGCACCGTGAAGGAAAGGACATCTTTTTCATATTCCAAAACCAAACAACGCAACCAATACTTTATTGACACAAGGAGGAAATTATAGGAGAAATTGGTTGGACTACCCAAAAAAAAAGTATTACCACAAGGTCAATAAGGAACAGAATTGCATCTTCAGACATCCTAATGTTTGCTGGTTGAGCTAGTAAGTCCTATCTAGCTGATAACTAATTATGGACTCTCAAAACCTGTACGATCTATAAATCAAGTGGTCTTCTGTAAAATTTGCTAGATCTGCACTGATAGCGTCATATGTGCAAGGGCACGCGATAAGGCAGAGTCGTGAAGATATAAAGGAGGGCTACAATGCCAGTACAAAAGTTGCAACTCTCATGAGCAGAAATATTTAAGCCGAAAATTCTCAATTTTCCTGACAAATCAAGGACCATGATAGTTACCATCAAACCACAAGCTCACTCCAATCATGCTTCATATAACTCCCTCAGTTTGCCTATTGGACTGGCCAGCACCATTTAACATCCTCAGTTTCAAATGCACCGCAGCACCCTTTGCACCTCTTCTCATATCTCTATCATCTCATTAATATCGTTTCCTTATGTTTACATTCTTCAAATTCCCTTTAGTGACTGTTGACACTGAAGTACCCCATGAATTTGGTAATAGGACCTCCAAGCACCGAAAAGTAGAGGACATCGTTTTCACATTCCAAAAGATAGAAACAATGCAACCCATACTCTATTGACACAGGGAGAAATTGGTAGGACTACCAAAAGAAGTATCACTAAAAAGTCACAAGTGCGTACGGTAAGGAGCAGAATTGCGTCTTGAGACATCCTATTGGCCACCGACTAAGCTCGTAAGTCCTATCTTGTTGATAATGTACTTATTGGTACATGTAAATCATGGGCTCTCAAACCTGTTCAATCTAGTAATCAAGTGGGCTACTATAATATTCGCTAGATTTGCACGGATAGTGTCATATGTGGAAGAGCATGCAAGAAGGCAGAGTCCTGAAGAAACAAAGGGCAGCTATGCAATGCAGCTGAAATCACATTGGCTAAAAATCCCCAATAATCATGAAAAATCAAGGACCATGGAAGTTAGCATTGAACCTCAAGCTCATTCAAATGAAGCATTTTTTTTATCCTGTTTTTTAAAGTTGGTTGAGGAAATTCCTAATTTCAGTAGTCATTCCAAATCTTTGTTTATTCAATGGCCCCTTGCACTTCATATGCCCCATTTCAAAATGCAACCTTTATTACACCACATAAGATTAGACGTGGCGCTGTCAGGGGATAAGGGCCATAAGATCTAGTTCTACACCAACATGCAATCAGTTGACCGCAGAGCATCCATGTAGTTTTGAAATTTTCCACATAATAACGCAAGGCAAGTCCGATGTATCTCTCGTATTCACATAATAACCAATTCCAGTGGTTAAGGTTCTGCGAATTTTTAACAAGTAACAACAACAATTATAAATTTTTCTAAAGTGAAATTGTACCTAATCCTCTTCCTACAATTACCAACCAGAATCAGTTCCGGCAAGACCGCAACCAAAGGGTTACCAGCTCCCAGGTCCTAACATCATCTTCAAAAATAAATTTCACACTTGCCTACCTTCTGTCTAGGGCTGATAACCAATCCAAACTGCTCAAGTTCAATCTCGTGTTCATTCATTAAAAGCCCGTGACGGTTTATTACATTAACAAACCAAGCTTAAACTTGATATCCGTTCGTATCGCCTCAATTAAAGCTCGTTTAGGATCAATACTGTCACCTAGACAAGCCAAGCTCAAACATATTTTTAAAGCTCGTTAGGTTTTCAAACCAAACCAAGCGTGAACAATCTAACTTTTTTCAGCTCGTTCAGTTCCTTTATCAGACCTAATTCTAACTAAAACAGAGCAAACCAACAATTTAGATTCAGCAGTTCAAAATTTCTTCACTTTACCCCCGTTTTTCTCTAACCAATCAGGATAGACATAAATAGTAAAATAAAACAACGTCGCGACTTTGAAGCTTAAAAAAACTTACTCTTGGTTCCTATTCTCGAGAGCTTGCCGTCGACGATGAGTGCGCCGGAGTCCGTCTCTCCGGTGGACAAACCGCGTGAGGAGAAGAACGAGAAGAGGGACTTCCACGTGACCGACAAGGCTATGAGATCAACTCCTCTGCCAATGAAGTGGCCGTTGAGCTTGAGAGTAGCCGGGTCAAGCCCGAAGGCCCGGGATATGGACCCGAGGTCGAGCCTCTGTTCTTCCCATGCCACGAATGCTATTGCCTTCGACAGGGATGGGCAGAACAGCTTGATCGTTCTTTTTCTCTCTCCTGACATCAATCCTTCTCTCTCTCTCTCTCTCTCTCTCTCCAAATCTACTAATCTCTCTCTCTCTCTCTCTCTCTCTCTCTCTCGCGTACGTGATGACCGTGGTCTGTGTTTTGCTCTCTCTGTTTTTGTTCGAAATTCCAATGGATTCTGGAAGAGTCTGAAAGGCATTCTCTCAACACTGCTGCCGGTGTCGGGGAAGTTCTAAAAAGTACTGTGACTAAATTTCACTTTAGTCCCTTAAGTATTGAAAATTTGTTTCCCCTGGCACGGAAAAAATATTAATTGCTTCTAGAGGACTGCCACGTAGTGCTTTGACTAATCACTTTTTTGTTTTTGTTTTAAACAGCTTTGACTAATCACTCCATTCACACAATCCGATTGGCAGTGGGAAACGAATAAACATGTGTCGGCTCGTCCCGAGTTCCACGAAGATGATCGAGGACGTTTATTAGCAGTTTTTAACCTCTCTTTTTGATAAGCACCCGAGAATGTAATGCAGGGTGCGCTAGTATTTAGTTTTAGTTAAATTTAGTTACTTATTAGTTATTATTAACGTTGTTTGCTCGTATAGTGTCTAGTCCTATTTTGTAGGTAAATCGCCAAAAAGGGAGCTTTCGTTGCACTAGACAAGGTTTTGCCCGAGCAGAAGTTGACTTGCCAAGGCGGAACCTGTCATCGCCCGAGCCGAAGCAGATTTGCCCGAGCAGAACCCATCATTGCCCGAGCAAGAGGAAGGCGGCCAAGGCAATGACCCACTATTGGCCTCGGCAGCGATGTAAACTTTTACATCCCATCGATGCCGAGCCCCTTAGTGGCAAATACCCCCTTAACCACTTCGGCAGCGATGGGACAAATCATCTTCCATCGATGCCGAACCCCATAGTAGAGCATTCTAAGGCCGTTGCCATCGATGCCGAGGGGCTTAAGAGCGGATTTTCTGAGCATCTTGGGAATATTCCAGGCGCGGACCTTCGGAGTATAAAAGCCTTTGTCATTATTTTGTACAAACAAGTAGACTTAGATTTGCTTACCTAATTTTAGATCTAGAATTAGATTCAATTTGCATTTTGAATTGTTCTTGCTGTTCTTCATTTTTCCAGCACTTATATTTTAATTTTCTGCCCTTAGTTGTTAATTTTTGTTATTGTTGCCTTAATTAAAGTTGTTTATTTTCTCCCGATCTATCTTAGTCTCTAGTTTAATTCAAGTCTTGTTATTTCATTATGGTAGCTAGATTTTTGCTTGCTCCTATCTCTCTAGATATGGGTGAGTAGTTTCAAGGGTTAGGTCATGGGATGATTAGCATCTCATGGCCCGGGCGAAAATTGCATTTTACACCCAATAAAGCTTCAAACTTTGATTTGAAAATTGATGTGGGGTTCGGGTTTGTTTGATAAATCACCGAGGTGTTAACCTCTTTGATCTTGTGTAGGTGGGAGCGTCGACTACCCACCACATAAGATGCTTAGAGCTCTTTCGCACGAGGTATTTGTCAAATGAATTCTAGAGCTAGCTTGGTTCTCAAATCATTCGATTTTCCGACTTGAGAACTTTAATCAAGTATCTTAAATTGTGTAATTGGGTGAAGAGTGTAGTTTAGCTCGAGTCTTGGGTGTTAATAATTCCTAGACCTAGCCTATCTTTTCCCTAGTTAATTCGCTTTAATTTAGCCCTTTTATTTCCACCTTTCAAAGTAAAACAAAGTTGGCCGTCTAAAGGCCGAAAGCCCTTACTTGCATCTACAAATCCGACCAAGCCATATAATTTTTCCCTTGGGTACGATCCCGGATTTCCGGTTTATTATGCTTCAACCGACGTGTTAAGCCCTACGCTTGGGGTATTATTCCGCATTATTATTATCATCGGAGCGAACGAAGCATTTTTGGCGCCGTTGCCGGGGATCTCTTATTATGGCTTTCTTGGAGGTTCGACAAACCACTGTAAGTATCCCGCTTTCGTTTAGTAGTAGTAGTTTAGTAGTTTATGTGTTAGTAGTTCGTATTTAGTTTGGTGGATACCTCTAACCTAGTTCATCTAAACTTGAGGTGTAACGAAGCCAGGCTAAATATTGAATTTGTTTCTTAGTTAGTTTAGCGTAATTAATCTAGTTAGTTAGCTTTAATTTGATTGCATTGCTTAGCCGAGGTGGTGGCATAACCCCTCGCATATTCTGTTTGTTGAGTTGAGGTGGCGGGATGGCCCCTATGTTGTTAGTTAGTTAGTATATTTGCTTGTGTATGCGTGTTTACCGGAGCCCAATTTCAAATCGGCTTCATCGTTCTTCGTCTCCGCCAAAAATCCGTAGCATTGCCAGGGCGTATCCTGCCCACTCTCCGCCTCACAAATTAAATCGCAATTGCAAAGGCCCAATGGCCGAAGAAGTTCCAGTTCGTACTTTGCGTGATTATCTGAATCCAGAACGGGCTCCTCAAGTATCTCCTATCGTTATTCCGATTCCGACCGCTGGGAATACATTTGAATTCAAGGCTGAGTATCTTCGTATTATTCCAGAGTTTCGGGGGAGAGAATTGGAGGATCCGTATTTGCATATCCGGGAGTTCGAGAATATTCTGCACTCTTTTGTTACAGTTCCGGGGCAACTTGACCAAGCTCGTTTGAAGTTGTTTCCATTCACTCTCAAAGACAAGGCGAAACAATGGTTTAATTCTTTGAAGGCACAATCTTTGCGTAACTGGGGAGAAGTTCAGGATGCTTTCACTACCAAGTTCTTTCCAGCAAGCAGGACAAAGTTACTTATCGATCAGATTCAATGTTTCAAGCAAAGGGATGGAGAGACTTACCACAAGTATTGGGAGCGCTACAAAGATTTGCTTATGTCGGTTCCTCATCACAACCTTCCGTTGTATCTCAGAGTTAACTATTTCTACACCGGGTGTTCTCAAGAGAGTAAACAGCTTCTGGATACTATGGGTGGCGGTGATTTTATGGGGAAGACACCGGAGGATGCATGGGATTACTATGAGTCACTAGCTGAGAAGACTCAGTCTTGGCAGTTTGCAGATCCGGGAGATAGAGCAATGTTCAATCAAGGTCCTACAGGTTCAGGGAAGTTCTCTATTGCAGAGCATACAGCTTTTGAAACTCGTTTGGAGGAGATTGCTCGGAAACTTGACAAGTTGGAATTAAAGAGTGCTCAATCTCAAGAAGTGAAAGCAGTGCGCCAAGTGGAAGACGTGTGTGTTATTTGTGAGATTGTGGGCCATTCTACAGAAGCGTGCCCCAATATTCCTGCTTTGAAAAATGTAATTAATGGAATTGCTCCAGAAGAAGTACAAGCTGTCCAACGCTTTGACCCTTATTCTCAATCTTATAATCCGGGGACAAGGCAACATCCAGCTTTCCGTTGGAATCAATCTAATGAGGGGGGTTCTTCTCAAGCTCCACCGCCCGCTCCTCAATTGCCTTGGAAGCAACCTCAGAATGCTTTCCGTTTCCCTCAAGCTCAAGGTCCACCTGGTTTTGCTCCTTCTACTCCGTTCCCACATGCGAACCAATTTCAACAACAACCTGCTCAGTTCCACCAACAACCACCAAAGCGTTCTTGGGAAGATCAATTTAGTGCTCTCTTGCAAGGCCAAACAGCTATCAATGAGCAACAAACTCAAATGATGAATGACATCAGAAACCAGTTGGGCAAGTTGACAACTACGGTGGGTTTGTTACAACAGGAGAAAGGGAAGTTTCCTACTCAACCTCAACCTAATCCGCAACCGAATTCCAATCCTACTTCTCAAGGTCTTCACTTTGCTAGCTCTTCGGTGACTTTCCCCGAGCAAGCAAAGGCTATTATTTCTCTTCGGAGTGGGAAGATAGTTGATAACCAAGTGGTGATGCCTCCGGAACCGTCTTCCTTGCCTCCTCCTATCGAACGTTCAATTCCAATCATTGGGGAATCTCCCAAGGAAGCAAGTAAGGAGACTCTTGTTGAAGAAGAAGGAAAGGATAAAGGCAAAGCGAAGGAACAAAGTGTACCGGACCCTCGAGTTATTTCAACACCGGCACCGTTTCCTAGTCGTTTGAGGGCTTTGGCGAAACCAAATTTGAATGAGGAGTTGCATGAGTTGTTCAATCAAGTGAAGATTAACATTCCTCTTATGGATGCAATTAAGCAGATTCCGTCATATGCCAAGTTTCTTAAAGATTTGTGTACTCGGAAGCGCAAGCTTAATGTTCAAAAGAAGATATTCCTTACTGAGCAAGTGAGTTCTATCATTCAAACGAATATCGCGCCGAAGTACAAGGATCCGGGGAGCCCTACTATCGCTGTAACCATTGGAGAGAAGCGTATCGAACAAGCTTTACTTGATCTTGGTGCAAGTGTCAACCTGCTTCCGTTTTCTGTTTATCAAGAACTTGGGTTGGGGGAGATGAAGCCTACTCGAGTCACTCTCCAATTGGCCGATCGAAGCGTTCGTACACCGAGGGGAGTAGTAGAGGATGTTCTAGTGCAAGTTGGCCAATTTGTTTATCCGGTGGATTTTGTGATTCTCGATACCAATCCGATCGACTCTTCTGCTGCTTCTACTCCGGTGATTCTTGGAAGACCCTTCTTAGCCACGGCAGATGCAGTTATTAATTGTCGAAATGGACTCCTCAATATGACCTTCGGTAACATGAAGATGGAGGTCAATGTTTTTAATGTGGGTAGCCAAATGGGAGATGACGAGTACGTGAATGAAGTGAGCCTTATCGATACTCTTGTAGAAGAACACGTGGATGAATTGCTTTTCAGTGATCCCTTGGAAGTTACTCTTACGATTGAAAAGGATGAATTTCTTGAGTCTTCTGAAGTGAGTTATTTGAGTTCATTGCTTGGTAAGGAAGATGCAGCTTGCGCTATAAATTCTTGGACTCCAAAGTTTGAAGTGTTTGAGGAGCTTCCACCAATTGAGAAGAAGGTTCTCCCATCTAGTGTTGAGCCACCAAAATTGGAGTTGAAGCCCCTTCCTGATACTTTGAAGTACGTTTTTCTTGGAGACAACGAGACTTACCCTGTGGTTATTTCCTCCTCTCTTGGGAATCTCCAAGAGGTGAAATTGATCAATTCTCTAAGGCGGCACATGAAGGCTATAGGATGGACAATTGCTGATATCAAAGGGATTGATGCTACTCTTTGCTCGCATCATATTGCTTTGGAGGATAATGTCAAGCCGTCTCGTCAACCTCAACGTCGTTTGAACCCTATTATGAAGGATGTAGTTCGTGCTGAAGTTTTAAAGCTCTTGGATGTTGGAATCATTTATCCTATCGCCGATAGTAAATGGGTGAGCCCAATTCAAGTTGTACCAAAGAAATCCGGAGTTACAGTTGTGCGAAATGAGGAGAATGAGCTCGTACCTACTCGTGTTCAGACTGGATGGAGAGTTTGTATTGATTATCGTAAGCTCAACGCAAGTACCAGAAAGGATCACTTTCCCTTACCATTCATTGATCAGATCTTGGAGAGGATAGCCGGCCATGCATTCTATTGTTTCTTAGATGGTTATTCCGGTTACAATCAAATTGAAGTTGCTTTAGAGGATCAAGAGAAAACAACTTTCACTTGCCCCTTTGGAACGTTCGCTTATCGTCGTATGCCTTTTGGTTTGTGCAATGCTCCGGGGACTTTTTCACGATGCATGATGGGGATTTTTAGTGATATGGTTGAGAAGATAGTAGAGGTTTTTATGGATGATTTCTCTGTTTTTGGCGATTCATTTGATTCATGCTTGGCTAATTTAGAGAAAGTTCTAACAAGATGTGAAGAGAAGAATTTGGTTCTGAATTGGGAAAAGTGTCACTTCATGGTCACTCAAGGGATTGTCTTGGGGCATATTATATCGTCGGATGGTATCGCGGTGGATAAGGCTAAGATCAATCTTATTTCCAATCTCCCGACTCCAAAATGCGTGAAGGATATCCGTTCATTTCTCGGGCATGCCGGATTCTATCGTCGATTCATCAAAGACTTTAGTGCTATCTCTCGACCCCTGTGCCACCTTCTTGTCAAAGACGTTCCGTTTGAATGGACCGCCGCGTGTGAGCAAGCTTTTGTTAAGTTGAAGGCTAGTCTTACCACCCCGCCTATTGTGCAACCACCGGATTGGAGCCTCCCGTTTGAGCTTATGTGTGATGCAAGTGACTATGCTGTAGGCGCTGTTTTGGGGCAAAGGAAGGACAAGCATCCGTATGTTATCCATTATGCAAGCAAGACCTTGAATGATGCTCAAGTGAATTACACTACCACGGAGAAAGAGTTACTTGCGGTAGTGTTTGCTCTTGATAAATTCCGGTCTTATCTTATTGGGGGCACCCCTATTGTTGTGTATACGGACCACTCAGCTCTCAAGTACCTACTTACCAAGCAAGATGCCAAAGCTCGTTTGATACGATGGATCCTGCTTCTCCAAGAGTTCAATTTAACTATCAAGGACAAAAAGGGTGTCGAGAATGTGGTAGCCGATCATTTATCAAGGTTACAGTTCGAGGACCCTACTCCAAGCTTACCTATTGTGGACACGTTTCCGGATGAACAATTGTTTGCTGTTTCGAGTGCCCCATGGTTTGCGGATATAGTGAATTATTTGGCTACGGGACTCTTACCGCCACATTGGTCTCCTCAAGAACGTCGTCGGTTCCTTCATGAAGTACGAATGTTCTCTTATGATGACCCTTATCTTTTCAAGTATTGCCAAGATCAAATAGTGCGCCGTTGTGTCCCAGATTCAGATCAGCGAAGAATTCTTGAGTTTTGTCATTCAGAAGCTTGTGGGGGCCATTTCTCTTCTAAGAAGACTTCTGCTAAAGTGCTGCAATGTGGATTTTATTGGCCAACCTTGCATAGGGATGCTCATCACTTTTGTGTAGCTTGTGAACGTTGTCAAAAGCTTGGGAGTGTGTCTCGGAGGGACGAAATGCCATTGACCAACATTATGGTGGTTGAGATCTTTGACTGCTGGGGCATAGACTTCATGGGACCTTTCCCCGTTTCTTTTGGCAATTTGTACATCTTATTAGCAGTTGATTATGTTTCAAAATGGGTAGAAGCCATCGCAACGCGGACCAATGATGCCAAGGTAGTGGTGGAGTTCCTCAAGGACAACATTCTTTCACGTTTTGGGATGCCAAGAGCAATCATAAGCGATCAAGGAACTCACTTTTGCAATCGTGCTTTTGGGGCATTAATGAAGAAGTATGGAATCAATCACAAGGTCTCCACTGCTTATCATCCTCAGACGAATGGACAAGCTGAGTTGGCAAATAGGGAAATCAAACACATTTTGGAGAAGACGGTGAATCCGAACCGGAAAGATTGGAGTCTTCGTTTGACCGATGCACTTTGGGCTTATCGCACAGCATACAAGACTGTTTTGGGGGCTTCGCCGTATCGTTTGGTTTTTGGAAAAGCATGCCATCTTCCGGTAGAGCTCGAGCACAAAGCATATTGGGCAATCAAGACACTTAATTATCATCTACCAGCCGCCGGAGCGCACAGAAAGCTCCAACTCAATGAGCTTGAAGAAATTCGGAGAGATGCTTATGACAACACCGCCATTTACAAAGCCAAAGTCAAGGATTTCCACGACAAGCGAATTCACCGGAAAAAGTTTGAGGTTGGACAAAGGGTACTCCTATACAACTCTAAGCTTCATTTGTTTCCCGGTAAATTACGTTCTCGTTGGGCGGGCCCTTATGTTATTGAGCATGTTTATCCTCATGGTGCTGTTGATGTTATGAATCCGTTAAATGGTAAATCTTTCAAAGTTAATGGCCAAAAGCTTAAACTGTTTCTTGGTACTTTAGAGTTTGGCGAGCCGGATGAGGAGTTAATCGATCCAGTTTACACGGTTGATTAGTTTGTTTCTTAAAAATTGCACGGGGAGCGAAAGCGTAACCGCTGAACTTAACTGTTTGTCGGACCCGGCCCCCGGGTAGGGGGTACCCTCCATTGACTTGGGTATATGTAGCTTCGCACGCCGCTACCAAAAGAAGGATCGTGTGCCCAGCTCCGGTTCGAAGGGCAAATCATTTAATATCAGTGACATAGGGCTTTAATTAGCTTTTCTGATAGGAGTAATTCACAGTAAACCACTCACGTTTCCCAGATTAGCCCCACCGGGGGCGGTATAGATCCTTAGGTTTGGCCGTGATACTCCCGTGCTTGCGCACTTGGCTCTATCTTGTTTGCTTGCCTGGTTATGATCTTAGGGGACGCTGGACTTCATTGTTTGGCGGAGTCTAGCTGTGACTTTGACGCTCCGAGTTCTGATATTAAATTTGTATATACTGTGCATATTTCTTTCTTTCTTTCTTTCTTGCTTTCTTTCTATTTTAGTTTAGTATGCATGCTTTGTTTGTTATGTTTTGTTTGTTTTTGTTCTGTGTTTGCATCTAATAAAATCTTGGAGATACCTCACATGCAAAAGATTTCACCAATGTGTTAGTGAAAAAAGGGCTTTTATTAGTTCTTCTTGGTAATAGTTTATCGTTAATGATCCATGCTCTCCGCGATTGCCCCTAATCGGAGGCAACTTAGGTCTGTGAGTGAGGTTTGATATTGCCTAGAGTGCACGCTAGGTTGTATTGCATCTTGCTTTGTTTTGATCTTAGGGGACGCTGGACTTCATTGTTTGGCGAGGTCAAGCGATAGATTTTATTACGGGCGCTAGCATAACAAATTTTCGACGGTCTAGTATAGCCACCCATTGCTTACCCTAACGGTAAGAGATGGGAAGAAAAGTATGACTCGTGTGATCGCGTGATGATCGGGTGGTGCATCGCATTTCATTTTGTTTTGCATGTCTAATTTGTTCTTTGCAATTTCTTTATGTTCTGTCTTTTAATTTTGGTTTGGTTTGAAGCCGGATAACACGGGCCGGTGGTTCTAATGTCATTTGTTTTGTGGAAAGCCGTCCTATTAAGTCTTCTGCAGGGTTTATTTGCTACCACACCAGCCTTGGTAGTTTGGGCCTAAAGCCGGAGTGAGTGAGGCGTTCAGGAGCCCTAAGCATGGGTGTGGCTACGAGCCACGGTTGTTAGTCCGATAAAGCTTTGGATATGGCCCTGTGTGACTAGCTATGGTTCCGAGTTGGTAGAACCGAAGGAGTGAACCCTGGAAGCATCTAATCTGGCTGGAGCAAAACATTGGCATAAAATCCTCCTACTTGGTCGAGGTATTTAGGGGTTGACATTTCCCTTGGACGGTACATTCGCGCACTCTTCCTTTCTTCACTCTTGTTCTTAATGCTATGAGGGCATAGCATCGCTTTAAGTTGGGGGGAGGGGTTAGCTTATGTGCTATTTGGTTGATTTTTGTTTAATTTTTGCAAAAATTTTGAAAATTCAAAAACATTTGAAAATTTGAAAAATTCAAAAAAACAATAGAAAATTGAAAATTTTAAAAATAAATAAAAGGTTTTTACTTGCAAATTCTTCCTTTTGTCAGAGTTTTTAGTTTTGTTCATGACTTGTTGCATGCTCAATAATTGTTAGTTGGCAAGAGTTCGTAATAATCCTAAGAATTTTGTGCTTCTCACTTTACATGCTTAGTTGAAGATTGAATGGTTTAAGTTTTGAGTTAAGTTTTTGAGCAAGCTTTGGCCCATATCCCCATCTTTCAATAAATATGCTTGTAGTTAGGAGAATAATCACATGTCCATCTCTAATTGTGTTTAAATATCGATTTTCAATCATTTTGGAATCCAAAGCGCACTTAGGAAAGGATACAAGGCATTCTTTGCATGATCATACCACATATGTGTCACCTAGTCCTATTTTGCATCCTGGTCCTCTTTCCCGTTCTTTGTTTTAACCTAGGCAACCGGATGTTTGGAGGGTTGTGTGAAAGTGGTTTTCAATGATTCAAGGAGATTTGGGGGTGGTGTGAATGTGATAAAAGTGATTGGAATGCAAAAATGCAAAGAATTGATACATGATTCTCTATCTTTCCTCTCTCACTACAAAAGCAAAAGCCCAAATTTTCATCTCCCTCTCCAAAAAGCCCCAAAATTGGCTCCAATATCTCTCTTGCTACAAATTTCACCTCAAATGACATTATTCCTCAAAGAAATGAGATCAAAGAAATGTTATGAAAGAGCAAAAGTTAATTCGAAAGAGGGTTGAATACTTTGATAAGAGAATTGGTTGACTTATGGGCTAGCATACATTCTAGATGAGAAAGAATCCGATGGAAATGGGGAGCTCGAGGCACAATATCATGAGAAGCCGGATGAGGATGGCGACTATGTGTGATGGAGTCGGTGGTAGTAGTTTTAGTAGGCCTTTTCTCATAGTAGTTTTCTTTATTTTTTCTTCGTAACTTTGTTTGGTGTTTGGCCGGCGTGTGGTCATGTCTTGGGTAGTTTAGGGTTGGTAGTGGCCAAGGGTAGATGAACCATGCTAGCATATGGCCACTACACTTTTTGTAGTTCCTTTTCTTTTGTATCCAAGGTCATTACAAGCTAATGAAGACCTTAGTTGATCTTTCGTGCGCCTGAATTCCATTTTGATTGACTGTCTGATAGTTGCATAACTAGTTAATGGCATGCTTTCCTTTCGTTATCCAAATATCATCTGCTAGTTTTCAATTCTGTTGAATAAAAGTGCTTTAGTTATTTGAGGCGTAGTATTTCTTGTTCGCTAATGCCTGTTGTTGAGCACTGATTCGGTGGATATGGTTTAGTCTGAATTCGCATGTTCTGTGTCCCGTATCCTCCCATTGTTCGAGGACACAGACCATTTTGACTTGCTCTTGGACTTGCTTGATACTTAGCCTGTTTAATTGCATGCTGAAAATGTGAGTTGTAGAAATGAAATAAAAAGCCGGATTGTTGAACTCTTGCTAGGTTACAGAATTGAGCATGTTCTAAGTTGTGAACTCGGAAGGATTGCATAGTGCTTATGTTTTAATTTTCTGCATTTCGTTCGCTAGGGACTAGCAAACCTTAAGTTGGGGGGCGTGATAAGCACCCGAGAATGTAATGCAGGGTGCGCTAGTATTTAGTTTTAGTTAAATTTAGTTACTTATTAGTTATTATTAACGTTGTTTGCTCGTATAGTGTCTAGTCCTATTTTGTAGGTAAATCGCCAAAAAGGGAGCTTTCGTTGCACTAGACAAGGTTTTGCCCGAGCAGAAGTTGACTTGCCAAGGCGGAACCTGTCATCGCCCGAGCCGAAGCAGATTTGCCCGAGCAGAACCCATCATTGCCCGAGCAAGAGGAAGGCGGCCAAGGCAATGACCCACTATTGGCCTCGGCAGCGATGTAAACTTTTACATCCCATCGATGCCGAGCCCCTTAGTGGCAAATACCCCCTTAACCACTTCGGCAGCGATGGGACAAATCATCTTCCATCGATGCCGAACCCCATAGTAGAGCATTCTAAGGCCGTTGCCATCGATGCCGAGGGGCTTAAGAGCGGATTTTCTGAGCATCTTGGGAATATTCCAGGCGCGGACCTTCGGAGTATAAAAGCCTTTGTCATTATTTTGTACAAACAAGTAGACTTAGATTTGCTTACCTAATTTTAGATCTAGAATTAGATTCAATTTGCATTTTGAATTGTTCTTGCTGTTCTTCATTTTTCCAGCACTTATATTTTAATTTTCTGCCCTTAGTTGTTAATTTTTGTTATTGTTGCCTTAATTAAAGTTGTTTATTTTCTCCCGATCTATCTTAGTCTCTAGTTTAATTCAAGTCTTGTTATTTCATTATGGTAGCTAGATTTTTGCTTGCTCCTATCTCTCTAGATATGGGTGAGTAGTTTCAAGGGTTAGGTCATGGGATGATTAGCATCTCATGGCCCGGGCGAAAATTGCATTTTACACCCAATAAAGCTTCAAACTTTGATTTGAAAATTGATGTGGGGTTCGGGTTTGTTTGATAAATCACCGAGGTGTTAACCTCTTTGATCTTGTGTAGGTGGGAGCGTCGACTACCCACCACATAAGATGCTTAGAGCTCTTTCGCACGAGGTATTTGTCAAATGAATTCTAGAGCTAGCTTGGTTCTCAAATCATTCGATTTTCCGACTTGAGAACTTTAATCAAGTATCTTAAATTGTGTAATTGGGTGAAGAGTGTAGTTTAGCTCGAGTCTTGGGTGTTAATAATTCCTAGACCTAGCCTATCTTTTCCCTAGTTAATTCGCTTTAATTTAGCCCTTTTATTTCCACCTTTCAAAGTAAAACAAAGTTGGCCGTCTAAAGGCCGAAAGCCCTTACTTGCATCTACAAATCCGACCAAGCCATATAATTTTTCCCTTGGGTACGATCCCGGATTTCCGGTTTATTATGCTTCAACCGACGTGTTAAGCCCTACGCTTGGGGTATTATTCCGCATTATTATTATCATCGGAGCGAACGAAGCACTTTTCCTTTTTCTTTTTTGTGAAAAAAATGGAAATGTAATTCTAACCTTGGCAAGATCCGATCTTGAACCGGCAATCTTGTGTTTAATGGAGCGACATCGTAGAGCAAAAATAAACGGGTAACTAAATACGGAATGCACCACGGATGGTGGTAGCCTACATAGCATAGGCCTAAGTCTCGCCACACTTAGCCTCATGTTCGTGCCATACCAATTGTGGGGCTTATGCCATCTAGACACGAGTTGAGTTTTGTTCACTTTCCACTTAAGAGGGTGAACATTACTCCTATTCCTATTAGTTAAAATGGTATGAATCCCACTACAAAGTGATATTATGCTTATCAAAAAGTGTATTACATAGTAAGCATAATATCACTTTGTGGTGGGATCCACACCATTTTAATCAGTAGAGAGAAGGTAATATTCACTCTTTTTTAAGAAGAATGACCAAAATTGCACTCATCTAGACACCCAAGTGGTGTTGTGGTGATAGTACGGATAATAGTTATAGCTCAAATCAGACATTTCAAGCGGGCCGGAAAATATGGAATGCAATTCAACCTCGCATCTTGGGCAAGAAATTTCCTGGTTGTATTAATAAGTTGAGAAATAATTATCGATTCTACGTTATTTTAAGGGGTGACTATTCGCAGCCCAGTATTTTCTCTCTTAGCCCGTTAATTTTTTTTCAATTATACTCGACAGTTAGTTACCGAAATTGAGATACATTTTCAGCATACAATTACCGAAATATAATTTTTTTTCAATAGCTATTTACCGAAAATGTATGTTCGGCAGTTGTTTACTGAAGGTTGAATATATTTTCGACATATAGTTACCGAAATATAATCTTGTTTTCAACAGCTATTTACCGAAATGTTATGTATGATTTTCAACAACTATTTATCGAAATGTAATTGACTAAAGGAGAAAATACGGGACTACGAATAGTCGCTTCCAATTTTAATTAGAAAACCCCATGAAAAGTAGAAATTAGATTCTCCTCTTGGGCAGAAGGTATAAATAAATAGCGGAGAAAAGCAGCTCAGAGAGGTTTCGTTACGACCCTGCAAAGAATCGGGCATCTTCGATGGCGGTGGCCTTCTCTTCAAGTTCATCCTTGTTCCTCGCTTTCAGGGCTTCTCAGGAGTCCGTAGAAGAGGTTTCGCAACTGCAACCAATCGTCACTTCTCCTTTCAGTTTCTCCGAATCAACTCAGGCCGTCCCAATACTGCCTTCAATTCTCATTCTACACATCTTGGTATGTTGCGTTGGAGAAAGCTATGGCATCATAGATATGTTATGCAGATTTTGGTGTGTGCTAGCATTCTTTTTGCGCATGTTACGAATCTTTTTGTTTAGGTTTTTTTTACGAACAAGATCATCCCATATATATTTAAATGAAAAGATTACAACCACAACAACAACAGAAAATACATCAAAAGATCCGAACTAAATAAGAAAACAACAACAAAATATAAAGATCTTTTTGTTTAGTTATGCGAGTATGTAGCTTGGAAGTATGATAACGTTGGTGCAATGTGTGTGTGTGTGTATATATATTGTATATGGTACGTATATTTTATGGCTCATTAGTTAGTATTTTTATTGTTATGGTATCATCAGTGGCGGACGACCCCCAATGCAATTTCCAATAATTTCAATTGTACTCCAAATTATAAAGGTCATGACAATTTGTATAAAAAAATAATACACATTTTTTTCTTATAACACTTATATTCTCAGTATCTTTGTCAAGTTTCCAAAAAAGTTCTCTTTTACGTATTTGTTTTCCATAAAGACTCGTTATCTATATGTATATTGTAGCAAATTATGTTTTAAGTTCATTTATTTCATATTGTTGTTGTTGTACTATAAGAAAAAGATGGAAAATTCTAAGACCATGTTTAATGGTGCCCCCACCGGCATAAATTTCTAGCTACGCCACTCATTTTGTGGATGAAATTATGACTACAGGTGTAAGGTAAGCCCCAAAGTAGTTGCACATTTTTTTTATTAGTTATGCATTTTTTGGTACTGATCACATATTTTTGTTGGTATTAGTTACACCTTTTTTTTTGGTAACCAAAATTATTGTTACCAAAGTTTTCTGCGGGGTGTACCATAGGATTCTCCTGCTGCATTTACTATGTATTTGACTATTTTCTAGTACAGAAGCTTCATCCCGTATGGACGACTGATGGACAACTTAAATGTAAGCACACATTTGAGTAAAAGCTTGTTTGTACGTAAAAATTGGAGAAAAGATGATTTGATTTAGGTTTGAGTCGAGGATTGGAGTGAGGTTTAGTTGGTTTTACTCGGATTTTGGTTATGACTTTTGAGTTTAAGAAAAAGGAGTATGGGCTGTAGATGCTCTTCTAAGATGGTATTGATACAAGCAAATATTATTCCTTGTTCTTGAAATTTATTAATTAATTGCTGTTCTAGGAATGTCAGAAATGGCTGTTCCAGAAGTAAACAAGAGATTGCTTGGTGAACTCCAAGAAATGGGATTTCCATTGGCTCAAGCAACAAGGGCACTTCATTTTTCCGGTTTGTAGTTTACCTGAAATTTTTAATTAGGACTTCCTTGCATATGTTTTCCACTGATTTTAGTTGTGCATGAATGAAAGGGCGCTACATTAGAACCTTCTAACTGCTTGCAGCTTTTCTCTTCTTACCTTCAAACAGTTTGAAATTGTGCATATGAATTTTTCCTCTCTCTTTTCCAGATAATTCTAGCATTGATGCTGCTGTAAACTGGCTATTTGATCATCAGAATGACCCAGACATTGACCAGATGCCCTTGGTATGATTCCTTTATCTTGGTAGAAGAATTCATGTCTTCAATTGTGGCTGGTCTTCATGCATAATTTCAAAAGTACTGAATATCATTGGTTGTAGTTCTGCGGTAGCAGATAGCTTCTATTCATGATTGGTGTCCAACTATGTAATACGTTATTTAAACCTCAAGTAATCTAGCAATGGAGAGATCTTTGCATGTGGAAAATATATGACAGTGCCATGTTACACGGTTTTGGTATCTCCTTCATTGAACTCACAATTAGACCATATTGTGCGAGGGAATAATGATAGATTCACTTATAGTTAATCCAATGTCGTTGAATGATACGAGTACTGAGTCCCTAACTTATGAGCAATATTTGCCCAATCAATATTAGTATGGTTAGTGTTACCGCCTGGAGATTTCTAGACCTTCAAAAATGCAAGTTTTCTTTATCCATATGACATATTGGAGGCAATATCTCTTCTAAGGCTTATCATGGCATGAGTTGAGCTGACTTCCATTATATAGTAAGAAAATACAGCATGCAGAAATTTTGGCATTGTAGGTAATCTACGAAATGGTTTAGATTATTTTTATATTCTTGGCATCTTCCTAGTTATCATTTAATTACTAACTCAAAGTGTTCCCAACTTTGTATTTGGGTGGTTAGTCTACGTTTGTCATTTCAAAACGTATTTTGTGGTTCTATTTTAATGCCTGACATGAGCTCCTAGAATCATACGCTGGCCTCAACAATGTCAGGTATTTGGGGGGCCGTTTTTGCTTACCATGACCTAGTAGTTGTTCGGTTTCTGGTCTTTCATTTGTATGTTCAACTGCACCCCAGGTTCCAGTGAACATCGAAATTGAGACTTCTGATCCTTCTTCCGTTGCAGAAGAAGTGAAGTTAAAAGCACAGGAATTAAGGTTTGATTTTGCACTTCTCTCACGATTAAACCCTTTGAAGCATCTTTGGAGAAAACAACATTCAACCAAATTCCCATTATCCTTGTATGGTGGTTTCTTAGGGCTTTTTTGCTGGTTTGTAGTACCATGACTGCTTGTGATTGTTTTCTTCTCATTTTTTCCCTAGGGAAGTTTTAAACTATAAATTTAGTTAGTTGAGAAGAGGATAAGAAAGAAGAGGATAAGAAAGAAGAAGAAGAAAGAAAAAGAGAAAAATAAGAGAAGTATGTTCACGGAACATTATCCATCCCATCACCTCCACATGTTTTATATTTACCTACACGAGAGTACAAGAATCCCTCGTCAAAATGAACAAAAATTAACAACCCAGCATTACTACTTTGACTTTTGCTCAGAGATCAAGTACGCATAAAGAAGGAAAATGAAGAGAAGAAACTGGAAAGAGAAAGGGAGAAGGTACATTTCATTTATACAGTTAATTTCCTTCTCCACATTGTGACTAGTCTTACTGAATGTAGCTTGAGCCTTGAGTTTTTTTTCCTTTGCTTTAGTCTTCCTAGAAACATGCCAGCAACAGTTAAATGCTTAATGTCAAGACAGTTATTGTACAGATATGGAATGATTGTCATGTTGATATTGTTTTCACCAGTTCTGCTGAGCGTTTTCCGTTCATTCTACTGATATTTTGTTAGTCCTATCGCTGAAATGTATTCAGAAGATCTGTTTGTTGGATAACTTGTCATATGTCTAAGATTTGAGTTGATAAAATTTTTCAGTTTTGTTTAATTTAGCTGTTATGTACTCACAGGAGAGGAGACGATCAGGAAAGGAATTGCTCGAGGCAAAGAGTAATCAGGAAGAAAATGAAAGAAAAAGGTCTGTTATGAGGCTCAGTTACCCTAAGAGTGTATGGAGGTGTCATGACCTCCTTTGTTCTTGTTGATTGTTGATACTGACACTTTTTATGTGCTTTTGTTAACTAGAAATATAGCCTTGCGGAAAGCAGAGAAAGAGCAAGAGAAAAAAGATAGAGATAGAATTCGTCAGAAACTCCAACAAGATAAGGTTATGCTCTAACTCTTCTCACCCCTTATGTTTTGTTGTGGATATCTAGACAACGGCATTGCATATATAGAGCTGGCTTTTCCAATGATCATTATACTTCAGTGGGATGTATAGTAGTTTACCCAAGTGAAAACACCGGATGAAATTTCCTGGCAAAGCTTTTCTCTGCATCTTCTAGCGACCTTGGTGCAACCTCAGAGTCTAGGAAACTTAGGAATCTAAGAAGAATATAGCTATTGAACTGTTTTCCCCATTTTATCATTCAAATTGTTGCTAGTATCATTGGGGAGCTGTGGTGACCTGGATCCAAAAGCCTAGACTTTCTGAGGCTTGAGGCCAAGACGGAGTGGATGAGGTGAAGGTTACCAGTCGAAGAGCCTGTCTCACATCAGTTGGGAAGGTGATGTTTCAGGCTTTATATGAACGCGAGCTTGAACTGACATGGTACAATACATTTTGAAGCTGTGCAGAGGCAGCCCGAAGTTGTACTGTGTGGGGCAGCTTGTTACAGGAGCACCAAGCGTCTAAGAAGCATTTTACTCACTCTACTTTTCCAACATTTCCCCTCCATTCACTAGTTAAAATAGTTGCTCAAATATATTATTATTCGAGATTTGTTCTCATCTTCAGTTCTGCTTGATTCCTTCAGCTTTATTTTCACAGGCAGAAAGAAGGCGGATGCTGGGATTGCCTGTGGAAGACCCTCCTCCATCCATAAAGAGTGCTTCAAACTTGATGCAGCAAGTAAAGGTGTGGATCTTTGGGTATCATATCTAATTTTCAGATATTCCACCATTTAATTACAATGTTACTAATCATAAATGTCTCCTATCATTCCAATTGCAGGTTCCTGTTACGTTTGTAACAGTGCCAACCACAGAGCTTATGGTGGACTGTTTAAGATCTCTCAAGCGCAACCACAAGGTACATGACATGTCGTGTGGTATCTTACGATGTAGTCGCTAGTAGCAGGACAACGGTGCAGTCTGGAAGCCGTATTTTCACTTTTTCTGTACACTACCAAAATTTTAAAAGGTGCCTTGCATGCAATTATTTATCGAGAAGATGGAAAGAAAAAGGAAATAAAAGTGTAATTGTAGATTATTTCTATGCATGTTGAGATGTTTTAGCATGTAATGATTTGCACCAGTGAAAAGGAAAGGTAGATTTTAAACTCTGCCAGTGTAATTATTTATGACGTTGCTGCTTTTGCTCCTATGAATGAACGCCTTGAAAATTGAAGGGCCCATCTTGATGTAGCAAATGTGGAAATACCGAAAACTAGAAGATGGTAGACTGTCTTTTTATTTGTATATTCGACGACAAGAAGGACCTCATTTTACTTTCCTTGTCGGTCTAGGATGATGGTACCAAAGCGAGGAGAGCTTTCCAGACTCTTTTGATTTACGTCGGAAATGTTGCAAGGAATCCTGACGAGGAAAAATTCAGAAAAATACGTATCAGCAATCCAGCCTTCCAGGTAATTTGCATGTTGTTGGATCAGGTTGATAAGGATGAAGGATGAAATGTTTCCTCACTTAATTCCAAAATGCACGAATTGTAAAATCTCTGACAGGACGAGATCATTTGTACTGTACCCTCTGTGGAGTTCAAACTGTCCTCTGGATTGATTTAAAAAAAAAAAAAATCCGCTGGACTATAACTTCTTGGATTGGTACTGTAGAGTTACCACGACTACTTTGGGTTTTTATTGGATAGAGAAAGAAGAGTAAGATAGAGAAAAAAGAGTAATAGGCCGTAAAGGAGGGACGGTCAAATGTATAGAGGTTTTCACAACATGCTCCAAGGGTGCCCCTTCACTTATTCTTACCCCACAAGTTGTGAAGTATGGTATTATCTCCTGCGTGTTCAACTTGCCTAGGATGAAAGATATGGAGAGGTTGGATATCTAAAATGGTTAAAGGCTGTTTTACAACTCGTTGCAACTGAGCATCTTAGGTAATTGTAACCCACAAATTGCCATGTTTGGGTTTTTATGTCTGCATTCCAAAATTCAGAGTAAGTGAAAGTATGATTTGACTCAAATATCTGTTAACTGGTACCAAGTATCTTCGACATGGAAGAAGCTATATGGCCTTGGACTCTTGGGTCTTCCCGTGATGAACTATCCAACTTCCTCTGTTTACTTGGTCTCCGTGGAGGAACTGGGTAATTTGACTTTGTGGATGACAATAGCTTTCTTCTTTGGGACATATCGTACGTGAGCAAGCACACATGAACCATGTGCTGGGCGGCTGGGCCTGTGGCATTGTCACTTAGGAAATAACAATATGGTTTGTAGATTCTGAAAAATATGAAAACTATTTACCTGTACTTGTACAAAACTAGTATTTTTATGTGTTTCATCTCAAGTACAAGATCCCTTTCACAAGGCAACGTGTTCAATAATCCAACTCAATAGGTGCCTCAGGATTCCTGATTTTCTAAGTGTCTAACATATTTTGTTGTCCGACACTTTTGCCTATTTATTTGAACCAATTGAACACAGTTGGTGAAACGAGAAGGCTATGGATAGGGTTCAAAATGCCAAGAGCTATGGAAATTGTCGTATTTTTTGTTCTTCTTTCTGAATGTCTAACATACTGGCGTTGAGTTGAATGTTTAACTTTCTTCCGCACTTGGAGAGTTGGATAAAGTTCTTACTCTTTCGCTAACTGTTTAGTAGTCTGTGGAATGATGCAATGATTTTGTATCCTAAATTGCAGGAGAGAGTCGGGAATATGAAAGAAGGTACCGAATTTCTTGAACTTTGTGGCTTTGAGATAGTTGGAGGCAAATTTTTGTTTCTCCCTAGAGACAAGGTTGACATGGAGGTATTGAAATCAGCTGGGACTGCATTGAACTCTGCGATAACCAACCCGTTCTTCGGACTTCTTTCAAAGTGAAGAGAAGATAAAGCCCGCACCAATGGTTGGAGTTTGAAACAAACTCAGAATATTTGGCTACTGAAAATTTGAGGAACCGTATCTTGCTACTGAAAATTTGATTATTTACGGTGCACACTGTACATCTATCTTGGGGCATTTGCTATATCTGCCAGATGGAATGAACTTAACAAGGCCTGACCTCTCTTGTCTGAACAATAGGGTTGTCTAAGCAGTGCTTTGACTAACTTCTTGCCAAGGCCGTTGTAGCCGAAGTGGCATTTCTCCAATCTCTCCCTGCGGAGGTTTTGGGTTCGAGCCTCATATTGAATGACCGGGACTGATACCCGTTTCTTTTTCCTTTGATCAAGACTAGAAACAGTGTTTTTTGGACCAAGATATATAAAATGGCCCGTCTAAACATATCAATGATCGTGGTTCAGTTTCAAGAATGAGAAATTTGTGAAACACTTTTTGGGCCATAGCTTGAACCATGATGAGGAGTTGGCCCCTCGATTTTTTTTACACTGGGTTGTGCGTTTTCAGAACCGTGTGAGAAAAAGAAAGATGACAAGATTTTACGTGATTCAATGGCCGAAAATTTATCGAAATGCTGGTGCAGTGCAAAATTGGGTACAAAGTAGTTAATCTGATCTTGTACTTGAGTCACTTGGGTGCTAGTTTCGTTGAAGCCATGTGCTATCTACGAGTTTCCCCCAGAATTATGTGCTGGTGTGCCAACATGATAGATAGAGAATTGACAAGTTCTTTCTTTCTAAATAGAAATAAGAAGGGATGATCTATGTGATAATGTTGTCTAGACTTGATTGAAGAAGTTCCAATTTGTTGGCTTTGATGTGATGAAAGAAGTCCTAATTTGTTGGAAAGCAGAATAAGATGGGCTTAAAGATGTACAATGAAACTTCCAGCTCTTTTAAAAACAACGAGTTTAACCCATAACTTTGCTCTTATCTCAAAATTTTGGAATGACACCGTTCATTTGCGAGAGTGCCGGTTAAAACCAAAGCAAAGTCCTAGTCCAAATGAGTTAATAGTACATTATATGTTTCCAACATGAGTCCTTAGGGGAGCAAACTCCCATGTCCGAGTCCCAAGCTTTTGACCTCTAGCTTATTTGATTGTTGTGTATTGATTCAAATAAGTAATGTACTAAACAAATAAATACAGTAACAGTCCCTTTGAATTGTGAGAAATAATGAGAAAAGACAGTCATTTTCCATCAAATCTTATGAGATTTAGTTTGAGAAAGTGCTAATAAAAAACTTTCATTTTTGTATTTTTTTTTATCCATTTCTCACCAATCATGCAATCAAAATGAGTGATTCGGTGGGACATTCTATCTGTTCTTTCCCTTCTTTACAAAATCACTCCATAAAAATCAGTCTTTTGATATGTCTTAGTCTCAATTTTGTGTAAATTTCAGATTCAAATCATTATTCTCGTTATCACCTTTGTTGTGTGCATGAGAATAACGTAATATAATGGAAATTTAAAGTGAGAGCAAAAATAATTCAAATTAATTTAGTAAGGAGTATAAGATATATTCTTACAAACGAAGCAAACAAACAAAGAAATTTGCCAAGAATAAAAGTGTAATTCTTACCGTTTAACAGAGTTAGCCCTTCCGTTTTTGGATAACGGGCGGTCCCTAGCGTGCGCAAACACTCAGAATTTGAGTTTTGACCGAACAACCATAAGGAAAAGGAAAGTGGCCACAGTGATTGAAATCTGAAAGTGAAGAAAGATTACGCAGCCAAGATTGCTGCCTCGGTCTGAAGGATTAATGCTCCAAATATCATTGATGACTGAACGACACAGATTGGCAAAACTCCTGAGAGTTTCTTCAAAAAATCGGTTAATTGATCAAGGTAAGCAAGTTCATGCTGCTTTAGTGAGAATTGGATATGGGTCCGATGTGATACTAAACAATGACCTAATAGATTTGTATGGGAAATGTGGTAGAATGGACATGGCTTGTGACGTGTTTGATAAAATGCGTGAAACAAATGTTGTTTCGTGGACGGCTCTGATGTGTGGTCACTTGCAGCAGGGTAATCCCAAATTGTCACTATTACTTTTTTGTCGAATGGGTTATACCGATGTTAAACCCAATGAGTTCACATTTTCGACGAATTTTAAAGCATGCGGGGTTCTGAAGATACCCGAGAATGGAATGCAGATTCATGGGATTTGTGTTAGAACTGGATTTGAATGGTTTCCTCCGGTAGCCAATTCTGTAATGAACATGTACTCGAGGTGTGGAAGAATTAGTGAAGCAGAGCAAATGTTCAATCTAATGCCCATTAGAAGCCTCATAAGCTGGAATGCGATGATAGCTGGATATGCCCTTGTGGGAATGGGTGAGAAATGCTTACTTTTATTCCAGAAAATGCAAAGACAAGGAGAAATACTGGACGATTTTACCTTTACAAGCACTTTAAAAGCTTGTAGCAGTCTTGGGGCAATTGAAGAAGGAACTCAAATCCATGCTTATTTGATTACAAGAGGATTCACATTTTCTGTTCAAGCAATCGTTTCTGGTGCACTTGTTGATTTGTATGTGAAAAGCGGGTACTTATTTGAAGCGCGGAAAGTGTTTGATCAACTTGAACAGAAGAGTGTGATATCTTGGAGCTCTCTGATCCTAGGTTATGCTCAACAAGGAAACTTAAAGGCGGCCATGGATTTGTTTAGGCAGCTAAGGGAGAGTAACATATGGGTAGACGGGTTTGTTCTCTCGAGCATGATCGGTGTATTTTCTGATTTTGCCCTTGTGGAGCAAGGGAAGCAGATGCATTGCTACACCGCCAAATTTCCATCTGGTATGGAAAAATCAGTGGCCAATTCAATCGTCGATATGTATCTCAAGTGTGGGTTGATCGAGGAAGCAGAAAGGGTTTTCAATGAAATGCCTGAAAGAAACGTTGTTTCTTGGACGGTTATGATCACAGGGTACGGAAAGCATGGTCTTGGAAGAGAAGCAATTCGCCTCTTTAATGAAATGCAGGTGGAAGATGTGGAGCCCGACGGAGTGACTTACCTTGCATTGCTCTCGGCTTGTAGTCATTCGGGACTTGTTGAAGAAAGTCGAGAATACTTTTCAATATTGTGTGGGGATTGTCGAATCAAACCTCAAGTTGAGCATTATGCTTGCATGGTTGATCTCCTTGGCCGAGCTGGATGCTTGAAAGAAGCAAAGGAACTTATACACAACATGCCTCTAAAACCAAACATTGGGATATGGCAGACATTGCTTAGTGCTTGTAGAGTACATGGAGAATTTGAAATGGGAAGAAAAGTAGGGGATATGCTATTAGAATTGGATGGTAAAAATGCGGTCAACTATGTTATGTTGTCAAATATTTATGCCGACGCTGGGTACTGGAGAGAGAGCGAGAAAGTACGAGTTTCGGTGAAGTTGAAGGGTTTAAAGAAAGAAGGAGGATGCAGTTGGGTTGAGATTGACAAGGAGGTCCACTTCTTCTACAATGGAGACGAGAGGCACCCACTTACAAAAGAAATTCATAAAGTTTTGAAGGAAATAGAGAGGAGGATAAAAGAAGAAACGGGTTATCCTTATGAAGTGAAGTTTGCTTTGCACGATGTGGAAGAAGAGTCAAAAGCGGAGAGCTTGAGATATCACAGCGAGAAGTTGGCGATTGGGTTGGCATTAGTTCACGGCGGGGTAGAAGAAGGGGGAAGGACAATTCGAGTTTTCAAAAACTTGAGAGTTTGTGGGGATTGTCATGAGTTCATTAAGGGTTTGTCAAAGGTTTTGAAGAAGGTGTTTGTGGTAAGAGATGCCAATAGGTTCCACAAGTTTGAGGACGGGTTTTGCTCTTGTAAAGACTATTGGTGACTGTGTGTTGGCATCCTGGATCCATTACCATGCCATGTAATTTACCCCTAATGCTAAGGGGTCCCAACAGCCCCCATAAGAATGGGGTACCGACGGGCACGTGGGGCCCACTCCAGATCCCGCACGGATGATCCGAGCCATTCAATAATTAAAAAAAAAAGAGTGGGCCCTGTGAAAAATCAGCTCAATCCGATACGTGTAGGTGCTCCATCTAATCTTCCATTTTTTTCATTTAGATTTTAGGATCCCTGCGTTCCCGTTGGTACCCTATCAAATTCAAACTTTCTTGTCTGATGCAGATTTGATCTCTCTCTCTCTCTCGCACGCACATTTGCGCCCATCTGAAGCTCCCAATTTATCGAATCAGAGTGCTTATGTCTTGAAACAAAAGAATTTGGTGTTGGACCAGAAGCTTGTAAGATATTTAGTTGTATTATGAAATTCCAAACCTTATGACTTCTTTTCTTTTTGCGCCAACATGATACTCAGGGTTAGAGAAGCTTTACAACATGAGTGCATATAACTAGGCCCCTTAAACCCCACCACTAGGTAGCCCAACGTATAAAGTTATCTTTGTTTACAAACCATAAATCTAGAGGTCTTGTGTTTAAGGCATCGCCTGACTTGCCCAAGTATCCGTGTTTTGTGGGTGATTGAAAGTATCAAGTGTCTAAAGTACCTTGTCTCTTGAAAGTCCGAAGGCAAAATACTTCAATTGATTATTTTGTGACTCTGCACTTTTTGACTACTTTTTGGTTGTATGGTAGATTGGGGGTGGCGGTACCGTACTTGTAAAATCTGTAGACACTGTACATCTTTAATTTTGGTATAAATCAAGTTTGATGATATTTGCAAAAGAAAAAGTACAAAAGCAAAACAAGGCACTGTTCCACACCCTTCATAAGAATTGGCACCTTTCCCAAGGAGATGAAATGCGGAAAAATCTATCAACAGCCTGAGCTGACCTAGCTCCCTCTGATTGTTCGTGTAAATTTTCCAGTTTCCTAGTTCTCTTTTTCTTTTATCAGCAATAAGTATTGTTAGATAGTTAGACTAGCATCTTGTTTCCTAGTCTTCAATAGCTGTACATTTGCTTTTCACTAATACAGTGCTTGCATTTTCAGAAACTTCCACAAAGAACTTCTATGATGGCAGATAAAGCTATATACAACTTCATAGTTCTTATACGCACAAAGAGTAGGGAAGATTAGTTGAGAGAGAGAGAGCTACGATTTCAGCCAAACTAAAGGAGGGAGCACATCCAGCAGACACTGCTTGGACATACCGTTGCAGTGGAAGAGACCTGGAACTGGTGCTTGAACAAACCGATTGCAGTGGAAGAGACCTGGAACAAGAATACAAGGAAGGGCTTTTAATTCATAATATCTATTTTTATGAATTAGTCAAAGATCGTTATTCATAATATCAAGCTTATGGATGGTGGCTTGCTTAATCCGTTATGGCAGAATGTTTAGAGAAGTCATGTATGTGCAGGGCACTAAGAGAAGTTTAGTTGAACATAATGTACTCTGTTGGCTGGGAGCTAAACTAATCTTATAGGTTATCTTTGCACGGTGCTTTGAGAAAAGACAATATGGCATAGAAAATATCATTTTGAGGAATTTTTGGGAGAAGTGAGTAAAGAAGGGTTATGATGATATAGAACTCATGACTGATATGTGCATGATAACAATGTTCCAAGGGTAAGGGCTGACTGGATGTGCATGGTATTTGCATCAAGTCTTGATGGCATCTTTTGCTGGCAATTCATCTCAGTGTCAATAATTTTTACCTCAAAAACATGTGGAGAATTTTGGGCCAAAAGCCACCTCAATTCTCAGATACATGGAACTGATTTGTAGTAATTTTTTGGTAAAGAGTTTAAATGCTTCTCTTTTAAATGGGGAATGTCAAGACAGTTATTATACAGATATGGAATGATTGTCATGTTGATACTATTGTTTTCACCAGTTTTGTTGGCTAAAAAGGTTGGGATGGTTATATCTATGCATGTTGAGCTTTTTTAGTGAATTTGCACCTGTGAAAAGAAAAGGTAGATTTTGAACTCTGCCTGTGTAATTATTTATGACGTTGCTGCTTTTGCTCCTATGAGTGAATGCCTTGAAAAGTGAAGGGCCCATCTAGATGTAGCAAATGTGGAAATACCGATAAGTAGAAGAAGGTAGACTGTCTTTTTATCTGTGTATTCGATGACAAGAAGGACCTCATTTTACTTTCCTTGTCGGTCTAGGATGATGGTAACAAAGTGAGGAGAGCTTTCCAGACTCTTTTCATTTTTGCAGAAATGTTGCAAAGAATCCTGATGAGGAAATTCAGAAAAATACGCATCAGCAATCCAGCCGTCCAGGTAATTTGCATGTTGTTGGATCAGTTTGATAAGGAAATGTTTCCTCACTTAATTCCAAAATGCACGAATTGTGAAATCTGCGACAGGACGAGATCATTTGTACCGTACATCTGTGGAGTTCAAACTGTCCTCTGGATTGGTTAAAAAAAAAAATGTCAGCTGGACTATTACTTCTTGGATTGGTACTGTAGAGTTACCACGACTACTTTGGGGTTTCATTGGATAGAGAAAGAAGAGTAAGATAGAGAAAAAAGAGTAAGAGGCAGTAGAGCAGGGACACGTCAAATGTATAGAGGTTTTCAAAACATTCTCCACGGGTGCCCCTTCACTCCTTATTACCCCACACGTTGTGATGTATGGTATTTATCTCCTGCTTGTTCAACTTACCTAGATTGGAAGATATGGAGAGGTTTTTTTTTTTTTTTGGTCTTAAGATATGGAGAGGTTGGATTTCTAAAATGGTTAAAGGCTGTTTTACAACTCGTTGCAACTGAGCATCTTAGGTAATTGTAACCTTTTTATGTCTGCCTTCCAAAATTCAGAGTAAGTGAGTATGATGGGAAAATGACGGCCAAGGACGTGTTTTGATAACTAATACCTGCCAAGGACATTTTCAGCATTAACAAATATTCTCAGCATGTCCTTGGCGGGTATTAATTATCAAAACATGTCCTGGGCCGTCATTTTCCCCAGTATGATTTGAGTCGAATATCTGTTAACTAGTATCAAGTATCTCCAACATGAAAGAAGCTATATGGTCTTGGACTCTTAGGTCTTCCCGACGTTCCCGTGATGAATTATCCAACTTCCACAGTTTACTTGGTCTCCATGGAGGAACTGGGTAATTTGACATGGATGACAATTGCTTTCTTCTTTGGGACATATCATGAGCAAGCTCACATGAACCATGTGCTGTGGGCCTGTGGCATTGTCACTTAGGAAATAACAATATGTTTGTAGATTCTGAAAAATATGAAAACTATTTACCTGTACCTGTACAAAACTAGTATTTTTATGTGTTCCGTCTCTAGTACGTACGAGATCCCTTTCGCAAGGCAACGTGTTCAATAGTCCCACTCAATAGGTGCCTCAGGTCAGGATTCCTGATTTTCTAAGTTTCTAACAGATTTTGTTGTCCGACACTTTTGCCAATTTATTTGAACCAACTGAAATGAACACAGTTGGTGAAACGAGAAGGCTATGGATAGGGTTCCAAATGCCAAGAACTATGGTATTGTTGTACTTTTCGTTATTCTTCGTGAAAGTCTTATATACTGGCGTTGAGTTGAATGTTTTAACTTTCTTCCGCACTTGGAGAGTTGGATAAAGCTCTTGCTCTTTCGGTAACTGTTTTGTAGTCTGTGTAATGATGCAACAATTTGTATCCTAAATTGCAGGTCAGAGTTGGGAATATGAAAAAAGGTACCGAATTTCTTGAACTTTGTGGCTTTGAGAGAGTTGGAGGCGGCAAATTATTGTTTCTTCCTAGAGACAAGGTTGACATGGAGGTATTGAAGTCAGCTGGGACTGCGCTGAACTCTGCAATAACTAACCCGTTCTTCGGACTTCTTTCAAAGTGAAGACATCTATCTTGGGGCATTTGCTATATTTGCCAGACGCAGTGAACTTAACAAGGCGTAACCTCTCTTGTATGAACAATAGGGTTGTCTTATCCGTGCTTTGACTTACTTCTTGCCAAAGGCATTGTAGCAGAAGTGGCATTTTCCCAGTCTCTCCATACGGAGGTCGTGGGTTCGAGCCTCATATGAGCGACCGGGAATGATTCCCGTTCCTTTTTCCTTTGATAAAAAACAGTGCTTTTTGGACCAAGATATAAAAAAAAAAAAAAAAAAAAAAAAAGGCCTGTCCAAGCGTGTCAATGATCGAGGTTCAATTTCAAGAACGAGAAATTTGTGAAATACATTTTGGGCCATAGCTTGAACCATGATGAGGAGTTGGCTCCTCGATTTTTTTTACATAGGGTTCTGGGGCATTTTCATAACCGTGTGAAAATATAAAAGATGACAAGATTTTACGTGAGTTAATAATACCTAAGATGTTTCCAACATGAGCAAACTCCCGTAAGCCTATGACCTCTAGGTCTTAATATGTGCTTATTTGATTGTTGTGTATTGATTCAAATAAGCAATGTATTTAAACAAATAAAAGTAACAGTCCCTTTGAATTGTAAGAAATAATGAGATAAGACAAGAAACCTCTTCTCCCCAAATTTAATAAGATTTAGTTTGAGAAAGGACTAATAAAAAACTTTCATTTTTGTATATATATATATATATATTTTTATCTATTTCTCACCAATCATGCAATCCAAATGAATGATTTGGTGGGACATTCTATCCGTTCTTTTTCTTTCTTTCGAAATCACTCAATCCAAAGGGGCCTTTTAATATACCTTAGTCTCAATTTTGTGTAAATTTCGGATTCAAATCATTATCATAGTTATCAGCGTTGTTCCATGTTCAAGATTACCGTAATAAAATAAAATTTTAAAAGTGAGAGCAAAAATAATTCAAACTAATTAGTAATCGTAAGATATACTTACAAACGAAGCAAACAAACAAAAAATAAAAGTGTAATTCTATTTTTTTTTACGAACAAGATGTACCCATTATATTAATACAAAAATAAATTACAATGAAAATAACGAAATTAAATACTACAACAATAATAATAACAAAACAAAATAAAAATAAAGAAAAACCGTGTGAAACCAGACCGTGTAATTCTAAATACATGAATCCAAAAATACTGTCCGATTCCAAAAAAAAAACCCTAATTCAAAACCCACCCGCGACCCGACAGAAGAGAAGACAGGCTTTTTCCATTTGGATTGAATCACTACCCTGTCCCTTCCGTTTCTTCAATACGTCATCGGAAAACCTCTCTCTCTCTCTCTCTCTCTCTCTCTCTCTAGAAATCGATACAACGCAATTGCCTAGGAATCCAGATTTGCTGCATTATTAGGGTTTCGACTGCTTCAGATAGTACACACGATGTATGCAGATCGTGTGGAGAGTACAACGCGGAGGACCATAAAGGAGCGTCTATACGGTAACACCGGAGACGATTCCGGCCGTCGAAGGCAGGTTACGGGCAAGAGGTTCGTTTCTCTCTCCTTCCACCTAGATTTGGTGTGGTAACAGTTTTCCTTTTGTATCAAGATACTATTGGCAAAACGGTAATTGGGATTGAAGTGGGCAAAGGGCTAGAATTTGTTTTTGTTTAGGAAGTTGATAACTTGCTTCGATTCAATTGATCTAGGACTTAGGGGTTTGCTCCCTCTTGGCCTAGGATTTGGGGGTTTGGTCTCATGTTTGATTCTCCTCTCTCCAGCTCAACTCTCCTCGCGAGCAACTCTTGGGGCCACCGACGGGTAAGCTTGTGGAATGACTATAGGGATTAGTCCGAGGCGCCCATAAGCTGGCCGGCTATGGAGCACGGGTACCGCGTACCGGGTACGGGAAACGGAAAAACCCCAAAAAAGTAGGGTACGGGTACGGCGAATAGATATATAATTTTTTTCTATTTTTTATTGCTTTAAATGAAATATAAATCCATTTTACCAACAAAAAGTAACATAGATAAAAGTTCGAAGTTCATACATCAAGTTCAACGTGCCTAGATCAAAGCTAGACGAGTTCCTTGTTCCTTACATACCAACAGAGTGTAAACGTGTGTATGTGTATATAAAAGAGAGAGAACTTACGTCTTCTGTTCCGATTTGGAGCCCTAGACCGCTGCCTCTTTCAGTGACTCAGTAAACGTGTATGTGTATATAAAAGACAAAAAAATTACACAATAAGCCCATATTTTATAATTATTTACAAAAAAATCCCTGAAATTTTGAAAAAAAAATCATTTTGGGCTAAAACGTACCCATGCCGTACCCAAAATTATCAAAAGTACCCGATCAAATTTTGCCGTACCCGTACCCGGTACGGGTACGGCGACATTTCTGAAGTACCCGTGCTTCATAGCTGGCCGGTGACACTTTGCATTAGCAAAAAAACTTGCTTAAATTATAGGGAAGTATCAATTTTTGACAACGGCTAGTGACTGGTTTTATGTACTTAAGATTGCAAACCGAAGACAAAACTAAAAGTAATGCAAAGGGAAGAAAAATCTAGAAATTTGAGGTAGATTTTCTTAGAAATCCCAGCCTTACATAAGGTTATAGAACATGGACCAAATCACAGCATCAAATCTCAGCTTCCTAATTGGAAGATTTAATGGCAGTAAAAAAGCTAGTTCTTTTTTTCTCCACTAGACAATGTGCAATAGAGAACTTAGAAACTTTGGGTACTATGAGTGTGTGATCATGATATATCACAAGCATGTAAATTGCATAGAACACAAATGAGGCCCAAGAATTTATTGAGGCTAGAAATACTTACTATTTTTCAATACTTGTACCCTTATTTAGCAAATTTTTGTACTAAAACTCTTTTGACTTAGAAAACAGAATGAAGAAACAAATATTTGCCCTGGGTAGTTATGTAAAAGTAGGCCAATATGAAACTAGAATTTGAAGTTAAGCATGATTAGAAGAGGTCACAAACAGCTTCTAAGTAAGAAAAGAATGGCGGTTCTTGTAATCACGGGATGAGATTTATGAAAGGCTTGGATCATTGAAAGGGAAAAGGACCTTTGAAACAGAAAACAGGAAGAAAATTGGTTGAGTAAACAAGGTTTGGTGTTCGTGGACAATTGTTGAGGATGATAAAGGTATGGGACGTGTCAAAGCAATTGAATTTGAGCTTTCAGATCTCGGAGATAACTTATTGCTGTGGAGGTTCAGATGTTTTAAACTTTGGGTTTTAATAAAATGAGTACCCGACAAAAATTAAAATTGTCTGGAGGTGGTGCCTTCCACCAATCTAATTTGTTCAATAAGTTTTTATGGTCGAGTTTACTGAGGTATGAAAGACTTTTAACTTGATTTTATCCACCCATTTCTCAGGCAGAGGCAAGATGATGACAAGTGGGAACATGATCTTTACAAGGATGGTCAACCCCAAGTGTCAAGTATGGTTTTTTGAAATATGATTGAATTTGACCAGCCCTTGCTGCTTTAGTTCAGCAGGAATAGCAATACAGTATCACGTTGCTATTTCTATACATGTTGGTGCTTCTGAGGGTCACTCTTATATTGTTTTGATTGTATGTTAATGGCATTTAAAGATCGCAGTATTGGTGTGAAAGATCTTCGGTTCAAGCTCCAGAAGAAAAGCGTCCAGCAAGAAAATCAAAGTGGAAATGGATCTGTTTCCGCCACAAGGGATCTGCGTGAAAAGCTTTCTGGTGAGATATACTTGAATCCAGTGAAAACTGATAATCCAACGCCGAAGCCTGTGCTTGGGGGGAGTAAACCTGTGAAGAAGACTGTTATTGTTGAAGCCCCTGAACCAGAAACGAAAAAAGTTGCTAGTTCAATTGCAAGGAAAAAGACTCAGCAAAAGGCACGTCTTCTCTATTTCCGCTTTTATTTTTGTTGGCCTCTTTTTTAACTGTTATGAAGTATGAAGTTTGAATTCTATTCTGAGATTTGAGGTTATGAAAGATAGAGATCTGAACTTATAGTGCGCATGTTTATTGAGAAAGGAAATCTTTGTTAGTACTACGAGTAAGACATGCCATATAATTGCCACTACCATTTATATTTCTATTTCAGATTTTGTTTTGGTTGGTGGTAAGGCTGTATGAGCATCCCTTGAACATTCCGTGAGGATCAAAAGCATTTTTGCACAATTGAGACTAAATAGTCTTCTATAGCACATATGTTCAGTATGATTCATAGGCCTTTTCTCTTTGATCGTCTGGAGATATACCTTTGGGGCAAAGATGTCCAAACGGACACATTGCATGGACAATAGTCATTTCTGGAAGGGGGAATATGTGTTTTTCTATCATATGTTGATCGTGTAATAAGGTATAACTTCTTTGTCCTCTATTAGAAGTTGTATTACATTGAAGTAAGGTGATTCATCAAAAATACTCGTGCCAGTGGCATACTCCTTTTCTTGCCATTCTTCAGTTCGCAAAGTAGATCCTACCTCGGCATGACACAATGGAATATTCCTATTAAAGGGATATTGGAGGAATATTCCTATTGAAGGGGCTGGGGGGAAGGAGGGATTTTCTTGAGGGGATTGAGGTTGGGGATTATTCTAAGTACCATCCGTCTGTCTTAGATTTCAAAAAGTTAATAGTCGAGAATGGGGAGTTAACCCTTTGTGGTGTCATTGTTCATCCTTCTGAGTGATACATCTTTGATGCAGGTTGAATCCGTTGATAGTTTTCTGCAGTCTCTTGGTCTGGAAAAGTACTCAATTACATTCCAAGCTGAGGAAGTATGTGTTTCTTATGACATTGCTGAGTTATTTGCAGTAGCTCCGGTTTTTCAACCATTACCTTCATCTCTTCCTGTAACTGCCCTTACACTTCCTCATGTTTGTGCAGGTTGACATGACAGCGCTTGTGTACATGACTGATGAGGACCTAAAGGCTTTAGGAGTACCAATGGTAAAGTTGACCAGATTCATCCTGTTATTATGGGAGTAATTGTCTGGCTTTTATCGTAGTCATTTTTGTTTCTTTCGCTGATTAATGATTAGGAACTTTCCTTCTGGAAATATACATTACTGCTTTTGTTGTCTCGGGCGTTTTTCATGACTTTGTCATATATATTCACAAACTGCAATTTGTCCAACCAAGAACATCTAGCATCTTATAAATGCGAGGTCTGGTTTTATCAGCTATATTATTAATGTGTAAGGGAGTATGAACACTTAAGTGCATATAATTATGATGCACCAAAAAAATGGTGTGAGACGATACGTAAATTGGTGATGTGTAGTCTTTTGGTCTGACAGTTTGGTCTCTGTTAAAAAAGCTGATATTCTGCGTCATGTCTGCCCACCCCGTATTCTATTAAGTGTTGCTATGGGATATTGAATGTCCCGTTATGTGTTAACAGCAATGGTGTTATTTTTTATAAACAAGTGTCACTCTTGAGCAGCTTCATTTTTATTGCTGTGATCTTTGTGTATCTTTTATGCTGCAAGTAATGTCCCTTTTTATTCTTTGGCATGGAAAAAGTCACACCTTTACCTTGGTTTTTTCAGGGTCCAAGAAAGAAAATAATTTTGGCATTGGAGACGAGAGTCTGATAAAGGTTGCACTGCCTTTGTTTAATCACCATTCACCAGCCTAGTTTCAACTGGTACGACTGGGTGTAACTGTTAATTTCCAGCTGTATTTGGTGAGAGTGCCTTCTGCAAGCCCATTGTTGGTGCTATTCTCAATAGAAAATTCCTAGAGTGGGGAAGAATAACTTTAATCTGATGAATTTGACAGTTGCTTTGTTATGGTAGTGTTGGTTTCTTTTCCATCTGGGGCTGTACTTAATTTTGGTTATTGTTCCCTTCAAACACTAATTTTGGTTAATGTTGGTATACCTTCTCTGGATTTATTTCGTGCTTCAAACAAAGGAGAGAGATTTGCCTTCTTTGTATCCTGTCTGGAGAACCTGATATGAAGGTGGAGAACCATTGTAAATTACACTTTTGGGAGGAGTGTGAATCCCTTGGCATTTGTGTATGGGACTGACATATAATGTTCATCTGTGTTAATCGCTGAGGCTGGAACAACTATGCCCGGTAAAAGATTCCATAGGTATGTAGTGCTACAAATTTGCCGAGCTCGAGTTGAGTTCAAGTTTTAGACTCATGTAGTAAATAAGTTGAGCTCAATATAGTCAAGCTCAGCTCGGCTCGAAAAAGCTTGGCTCGTTTGTATAGGTTGACTCATTTATAGAGGCTCAGTTAGTAAAACAAATGAACTGGGTAAATTGGCCGAGCTTGAGCTCAAGCTCTACAAAACTCGCTAACCTTGAGCTCATAGGTGTCCCAACTGACATGGAGACCTTGGGCTAGCAAATTTACCAAACGTTCAGTGTTCTTTTCTGCATTGAAGATAGACGTTTGCATCTTAGAATATTGGCCCTTCTATTTGATTGTACCAATTTTACTGTGGCTCATGGAACTTGACATAGGAAAACATTCACTTCTGTAATATCTTTTATACATTTTGATGGGGTTCACGACCAAGCGATCGCCAAGACTAGTGGGACTGTGGAATTAGATAAGTGGAAGATACCATTGAAATTTGAAACTGGACTTCGTCATTACAGTACAACACTATATCAGGATCAAACAAGCTTTTACATCTCTCACTTATTTGATGGTAAATTTCATGGAAGATAGACAGAAATTTCCCTCGTTTTGAGAAATCAAATAGAGAATCAGCGTACAAAAACGCATCTTGGGAAAATTTGGGAACCCCAAAGAAAATAGTTCCAGTACCGTGAATTTTACATATAAACCGACACTCTGACAAAGTATTACACAGCAACCACAGATAATACTAGAGGCAGAAGAACAAGAGTAAAGTGGATGAAAGAATCAACTCAGATCTTCAATTTGCCCAACCTTTGAAACACAAAAATATGCACACACTAAGGATTAAGTTGAATTTGTGGCAGCTCGTTGGTCTTGCTTTTGAGAGGCAAAATGGATTTTAGATAGTCTTCAAATAGCAACTTGGCTGCATCAGAAGCTTGAATTCCGTATAAAACCCTCACGCAACACACACTAAACCGCCCGTCAGAGGCTGTCTTCAAGTAAAAAATCAGTAATATATCCCAATGCTACCTTCCATCTTTGGTTTTCCATGCTACGTATTTTTTCTGCTCTGTCTTGACTCTTCTCCACTCTCTGACAGCAGCAAGAATTACGTGTAACGAGACTGGCAGAAAGAAGGGCTGTCACAATAGACGATATACAATCAGTCACGCTGATATCAAGTCCGAATGAAGAAGTCACAAGTAGCATATCAATAACCTGTCAATTCGAACATCTTCATTTATATCCGCACTAATAAAACCACAACAGTATGAGATTATTCCACACCCAAGCTCTTTCATGGGTGGACTCCAACGTGAAAGAGGGGCCGTAATTTTACCACATACAACCATGAATATACCAATTTCTCTCCGCAATGGAATTGCACAAAATCGTGCTTTACAGCTTAATTTTTCATATTTCGCTTCCATGGGTAAATTTCCTCTTGACCATCAAGCTTTTAGCAAGAAGAACCTTGTAATACACGCATCGCAAATTTCCGCACATGGATTATAGGGTAGAGGTTAGTTTACCGACTTATGTTTAAAGACTTGTCAGAGTGACATAGCTTACCGAATAGACGGCAAAGCAATGCTCAAATGAGTAATAGCTCACTGACATTATAGACGGGTGGAAAAAGGCGTCTTCTGCCAAGGATCTTGCTTGTCTTGAGGACACTGACAACCAATGCGAGAGAATTTTTGTTAGCAGTTCTTTGCTATGAAGAAATGTAGGCAATAAGCCAATAAAGCTGCATGCATATTAAAAAACAAGTAAAATGGGACATACAAGCTGAAGCCTCATAAATTCCAAGTGAGGCATTACTTTGAGCCAAATTTGCAGCCTCAAGAGAAAACTTCACCTGCTCAAGCATATGATCACAGAATTAAGCTGCTGATAGTTCGACAACTGAAAGAACTCCATACATGTTTAATAAAGTGAATGTGATCGATAGTATGGGCACTCAAAACTTTAAGTTGGTTAGTGAAGATGAGAGCATTCATGGATAAGCTGAGACAAAAATTAGATTCTGCTTTGAGGAATAGAAAACAAGGGCCTTGAAAGATATGATACAAGATGGTGGAAAGTTATTTTCCGGAAGTCCTTTTCACATATACTCGAGAGCAACCTCCTACATCTAGAGCCACATATGTGTTTTGCGAATTCTCAAACAGATGAAGTATATCAACTTCGGCAAGAAAATTGGAGCAGAAATATAAACAATTATTGAGAGTCTTTAACACTTGCTACTCCATCAGTTTTGAACCTGCTTATATGAGGTAGATTGATTTGTTCTTTATTGGTAGTCATTGGGTGTATAATAGTTTTACTGGTCAACAAGCATTTCTCTTGAATACAAAAAAAGATGTATTTCTCTTAACTGACCTGTTTCCCTATCTCATCCTTTATAATCATCCTGGGAAGTGATTGGACCTGCATGGAAGACTTCGTCACAACCCACAAACTCAATCGAGTTATACTATTAAATTAATAAAGGCATACCAGTCTCGAAAGTGATCCAAGGGTTGTTGTACATGAAAGAAGATTAAAACATGTGTGCTGCCGCGACAACACATCCAGTTCCCTGAAAAGGAGGAACAAAAATACTCAGTGTTGCCAGAAAACAAAACTCGATAATCGAGGGAAAATATGCCAACTAAAGCCAATATAGCGGCGCCCAAGTGATAAGTATGGTAAAGAACTTCAATGACTACCATGCATGTGATCAAGGCATCACATCAAGGCCTTTCTTTAACTTCTAGTCGAGTGTAATATTCGTAAAATGCACTTCCATTCAAAAAACAATGAAGCCTCTATATAGTGTTATCAAAGCACCAAATATCGCTCAGGACACTGGAATTAAGAACTGCCTTACCATTCTGTAAAGCCTCTTTCACTAGCTAAAAGGACAAATGTTCCTGATGCTCCGAGATACAAGTTGTTGGATTTCAGACCAAAAAGTTGCCGCAACTGCCCCATGAAAACTTCAAAAACCTTCTCAAGGTCCTGTTTCGGAATGTTCATGTGTCAGTCTCGAGTCTTGACTCTTGAGAATACGGAAAAGATTCCATATACAGCATGACACGGACTTCTAGTATTTCAATTTGAAAAAACAAAAGGAAGTAGAAATGTGTTACCATCAGGCAACATAAAGGGGAAAGGGAGATGTAAACAAAGGAGATTGTATCAAATGAGTTGTGGCCTCATTGAAGAATGAGAAATGGTGACAGAAACACAATACAACTTGATGTTAGTTGGAGTAAGTTTACAAATGAACCCTGACCTGATGTGAGATTTTATTCCCGAGAAGATGCATAGTTTCTGAATTCGTTGAACAGCCTGGGGGGTTCCAAACAATAACACCTCCCCACATCTGCAAGATGCCATATGTAATTTAATTATGTTAAGAAAATTCTCCAAGAACAATGAGGGCCAACATGCAGTATAATGATGAAGACTCTCACTGGAGATATAAAGCTATTTGTCCTGGAAATCTCTCCATTGGGAAGCTGTAACAGAAGAGGGCACTCCTTTGCAGATGGAACATAGCTGGCAGTAGAGACAAAATATACAGTGGGCATTAGATTGACCACCTAAGATTTCCAGCTTGTATTATCCACATATGGTTAGAAACGCCAAATTACAGAATAGGTTAGAAGAAGATGGCAACAACGAGATAATGAGTCAAAGAATATACACCACAACATGCAAGACTTTTGACCTCCCGCCAGCTGCAATGGAAGTATCCAGATGCCACTCGTTTGAATTCACCTGTACAATAGCAACATTAGTCAAACAAAATGCGACTATTTACATAAATCTAATAATAGTTGCAAATACTACATCCTTGCCTGATTTGCTACATGCCACGCATCTCAGTTTGCATCACAAAATACAGTTTGCCCAGTTGGTGTTTATTGAAACATTAGTCAAACGTGGATGTGAGTATTATAAACAAAATGGTACATGAGTACTCAATGTGCATGTTCTCACTTGTGAAGTTGTATAATATACATCTATCGCAGCAACTCATTAAAAATTAAAAAGGTGTAAGGAGAGACCATAGGAAATGTAAAAACTTTCAATCACGTTTGGGGCACATTAAATTTGAAAACATGAAATGAGTAAATTCTTTCGCATATCTGAATAGCTAAAGGAGCATACAAAGAAAGGCAGATCTTTGGTGCTGAAAATGTAACTCTCCAGCTCACCATCCCAATAAGAAAATGAGGACTTTGGTGTATGGTATAGAACCTGCACTCGCACAAAAGCATATAATCAACTGATAGATTAATAAGCTCCATTTCTGAAGGCGAAGAGTATCGTATATCCTCTAGGAAAAGCCATTCGGTACCTGACTTTCCACACTTATGTTTGCGACAGGTCCCAAAGCCTCTATAACGGGAGTCAAAAGTATCTCATCTACTTTTTGAAAATCCCTGTAGTTCCAAGAAATATTATGGATGATATATAAAAGTAAATGTATCATGTATGGGGATGAGGCCAAAAAAAATAAAAATAAAACGTGAGTACAGTGTTAGTTTGCCTGGTCATCCTAACATTACTTTTTAATGAAACATGGAACTTTCAACAGAACTACTACTATACACTGATAGCTTTTAAATCAACCTAAAAGTTCAAATGTTCTACAAGATGCGTTACAATGTTTTCTCTGAAAACTAAGACACGTAACATTCTACTTAAAGGATTCCGGACCATACACTTATTACATAAACAAGTCAGTTTGGATCGATAAGTTGTGCAAATCATCCAATCCTTCTTTTTACAGTAGCCATTAGAGGAAAACCAGTACGTGAATACGAAGATGTATAGCTTGATAAACTGTACACGAGTTCATGTTATATACTAAACAAAGTATTTCAATGCATTCTCTATCTAAAACATCTACCATACCACAATAATCCAACTTCTTTGGTTGGTGAAAACAATGGAGGCTAATGGCGAAGGCGAACAATAAATGAAGTTTATGAGTGAAGGGGGTTTTATTTGGTGAGGTTATATAACTCAGCCGAGGTTAGTAATTAACCTTTTGGTTGGCGAAAACTTTCCTGGCTACCAAATCAAGAGAAATTAATAACTATCACTGACTCTCGCAGGAACATAGACATTACTACTTTACTAGCTAGTAACTCATATAACACTAGGTATTCTGAAGCAGCAAAAAAAAACGTACAACTATCAGCAATGATTAACTCTTCATTAAACAAAACATATTAGTATTTGTATCAAGCTGCTTCAGATAAACGATGATGAGATAATACAGCTCCATACCAGTCATAAACCCAGTCATCCGGATCAGCATTCAACAAATTGAAAGAAAGCACAACCTTCCCATCAGCACCCACAGGCATAAACTCCCCGGGAATCACTCCTCCTTCCTTCCCACCATTCACGAAAACCCTAATGAAAATCTCCGCCACCTTCTCCACCGCATCCACCTCCGAAACCCTACCTACAATCCATGCGTGCCTGTGCTTCCCGACCACAGCCCTAACCTCCTCATCCCTCTTCACCACCACAACAGTATAAACCTTCCCTCCGTAACCACAACCCTCACTCCCCCTCAAGGCAGACTCCAAATACTCATCAACAACTTCATCATCATCTAACTTCAAGTCACTCGTGGCCCCACACCGCCACGAGCAAGCCGACTCTAAACCAAAACCTAAACTCCTACTGCTTACACAATCAGTGTTTGAATCTACTGTCACTAAGACACTATAGTTGTTTCTACCACAACTTCCACAAACTCGACCATCACCAGTGAACTTGTTCACTTGACCTAGAATTGAGTTCCCTAGTTCATCAACCGTCCACTCGTCGGAGGTTTTTCCGCGATCGAAACCTACGAAAACGGCGTGGAATCGACAAGGGAATGCCAACGGAGCCGACTCGATCGATCTGGAGAGCGAATCAATGTCGCGAAACGGGAGCGGCGCGCGGTAGATCTCGATCGATTTGAGCAGAAACGGCAGACCTGTTAACAGAATCAACAAAATTGCAAATATAGCGTGCGTCACAGTCACTAAACATGTACATGTATGTATACAAATATATATATATATATATAGAGAGAGAGAGAGAGAGAACCTAGGAGGAAGGAGAAGAGGACGGAGAGGGAGAGGACGAGGCGCTTCAAGCCGGGCTTCGTCTTCCGCATGGTGCTCGGGTCGAAGTCCGAGATCTCTTGCTTAGTTTCGGACTCGTTGTTTCCAGAAGAATCGGGTGCGTCATTCGGAGTTTCTGCGATTTCCGCCATTGCTGGGAAGCCTCTGAAACAGTGGATGATTTTGCGAAAGAGGAGGTAAAAGCTAGCCGATCAATTTATGGGAAGACAAATATTTAAATATTTTAATTCGGGTCAGATATTACAACCGCCGTCTTAGCTCAGCCGGTAGAGCGCGTGGCTTTTAACCACGTGGTCGTGGGTTCGATTCCCACAGACGGCGATGACGAAGATTTGAACTTTTTCCTTTTCCTTTTATCAAAAGGAAATATATGGAAACCCCACTTTTAAGAAATTTTTCAGTGCCGAGCGAGTACCACGTCACCTAGCTGATGTGGTGCCTAAACGGATACATTCGAGCCATTCAAAAATGTGTTAGACGATCTAAATTGAAACACTGCGTGACTTTAAACCACGTGGTTGTGGGTTCGATTTCCACATACGGCGATGATGAAGATATGAACGTTTTGCTTTTGCTTTTATCAAACGGAAATATCATGGAAATCTATGGAAACCCCACTTTTGAGAAATTTTTCAGTGCCGAGTGAGTACCACGTCACTCGGCTGATGTGGTGCTTAAGCGGCCACATTCGAGCAGTTCAAAAGTGTATTGGACGATCTAGATTGAAACACTATCTCTCCTCCACCCCCACACTCTCTCTCCTCTTTCTCTCTCCAAATCCGAGCGGTCAAAAATTGAAATGGTTGGTCCGGATGTACCGAGCGGGCACCACGTGGTACCTGCTCAGCATTGAAAAATTTCTCCAACTCTGATCTTTGAACAATTGTAATCTTTGTCAATCAGTCTCTATAACTCCAAAATGGAGAATTTATGTGACATATTAAGGAGAGATTTTATAATTTATTTTATCTTTTCTTCAATTTTTCATATTCTTCATAGGGAATCTTGGAGGGACCAAATCATTGAACACTACACCTTCATTTCGAAGACCAAAATCTCTAAAAATGACAACCGATCCCTACAAAATTCTTTCATAAAGCACACAAAAAATAGAATAAATTACGAAATACCCCCTTAATATGTCACATATATTATCCATTTTTTAAGTTATAGAGCTTAATTGAAATTGCTCTTAGATATCTGGGGGTGACGGAGATTGAAGGACTACTGTTTTTTCTTTCTTTGTCCGAGCATGGCATGGGGGAAAATAAAGACAAACAGAAAGGAGAGAGTCGAGAGACACTAGATAGATAGAGCGGTGCTATTCACACAGACAAAGGGGGCATAGATCGTGCACAGATCTTGATGTGGGGTCCACTACGGGTCTCACACAAATGATCCGAGTCGTTCATTAAATTTGAAACATTTTTTCAAGAGTCCCCACAAAAAATCAGATCAATCCGATACTTATAAATACTTGATCTAATCATCTAACTTTTCATTCAACTTTGAACTGAATAAAAACTTATATGATTAGATCGAGTACTTATAGATATCGAATCAAAATGATTTTTCACGGGAGCCTTTGAAAAAATATTTTAAATCTAATGAACGGCTATGATTTTTTATGTGGGACCCGTAGTGGGCCTCACATTGAGATCTATGCACAATTTGTGCACGCTTTGTCTGTGTCAACAGACTTTCGCAGATAGATAATCAACTCCCATTCTATGGGCCACCCCTCGCTAGCAAGCTGGTGGCGATGGTGTTATCATTGGACTAAAAATTTCGGCTGTTTGAAAAAGTAATACTTTAATACGGCCGCAACATTCTGCATATAAAAAGTGTGTGGACTTTTTCATGTTCTTATATACTGATAATTTTGTCTGTGAATCTTAATAGTACTTCCGAAACTTTTAAATCTCTCCATGGGATTAGATTCCCACCCACGATAAGGAACATGAAGGCCATGGAAATTGGACAAAGAAGTCAAGAAATCCCCCGTGAATCTCGTAGAGGGGGAGGAGACGGAAAAATCGTTACACCGAAACGTTGTCTATGCAATCTCGACCGTTTAAAAACGATTTTAATGGTTCAGATATTTTATGAGATTAAGACCTTAAAGATTAGTATTTAGCAAATCTGAGCATTTGATTCTCGAATAAGAGTGCTCTTTCTGGAAGAATCGGTTGGGAATTCATTGATAATGGAATATGATGATTACATGTTATCGTGTTCGTCTAATCTAACTGTTACAAAGACCCATTCCACATTGGGAGACGGATAATTAAGAATTTGAGTCCAGCGACAAATTGATCAAACGGCCAGGTGTTAGAGCCACACATGTTACTTGTTGATGTTCAGCTGTCGCGGTAATTTTACAATTGACGATACTTTTCACAACGACCGATCGATGCCAATCTAATGCGCCGAATCAAAGAGTGATCGATGACAATCTAATGCGACCGAATCAGAGAGTGATTCATAGGGGGCAAATCCATCGAGAAATTAATACTCAAGAGTACCAATTACCAAGTCGTGGTCTTTCCTTTTGAAATTTGAATGCTTCGCTGCGACCTTTTCCCACACAGTTGAAGATTTTGACCTCTTAAAAAGTCAAACACCGGTGTGTTTCTCTTCCACAGAAGCAGACAAAACACACGTATTGACCAAGGGAGGACGAGGACAGTTCAGCCAGCTCAGCTGTGAAGCTTTCTTTTTGCCTTAAAACACTGTGACTTGGGCCGCCGTAACAGTTCGCTAGGTTACCGGCTGCGGCGGTCACTCGCTGATAAATCCCCCCATTTATTTGTGTGTTTACTGGTAGCTAGACAAATTCACAAGTTGTAGAGTTTGATGGTTTAAATAAAAAGTTGAGTTAAATTCTTTCCACCTTAGGAACTATGTGGGGTTTTCACCATCCATTGCAGACCCCATCGTATGATTTTTTTTCAGTAATCTGAACCGTTCATCTTGTAGGGCTCGCAGAGTAGTATATGGACTCGAAAAATCATGTTTATAAGATATCAATAGGTACATCAAAAATTAAAATTTACACTAGTTTATAAAATAGACGGTCATGGATTGTTTAACTTTAAACTTATCTACCGTTGATTTTGTAAACAAAAATTCAATTTTTTATATATCAATCCATGTCTGATAAAGCTGATTTTTTTTGCAAAAATATACTACTCTGTGAGCTCTACAAGATGAACGATTCGGATTATTGAAAAAAATACGCAGCGGGGCTCACAATTGATGGCGGTGTTTCCACCTAAGGTGGATAAAATTTATACTCTAAAAAGTTACAGGGAAACAATCTTGGAAAATTCATTGCAAATTTATTTAGATTTTGAAGGGCTTAAATTACAACAAAATTGTTATGAAATTCAAAAAGTACGTGAAAATGAGATTATCATGATTTGCTAAATGACTCAGAGCCCGTTCCAGAAACACAATAAGAACTTATTTTTTGTGTAATAAGAAGGCTTGTTCCGAAAAATAAGAAGGCTGGTACTTATTTTGGAAGAATTTATATAGATACCGACCGGCCGGGAGAGAAATCATACCGGTGGCCGCGCCGGACCGTCTCCGACCATCGGACGGCCGATCCGAGCTGTCCAAAAATTCTAAAAAAAAAAAACGAGGGGGCTTTCATGGAAATCAATGACATCCGATGTGTGTAGGGTACTTGATCTGAGCACCCCTTTTCCGTGTAGGGTGCTTGATCATATATACAAGGAAAAGGGGTGCTCGGATCGAGCACCCTACACATCTCAGATGCAGTTGATTCTCGCGTTGGCCTCCTCAGTTTTTTTTTTTAGAATTTTTTGATGGCTCGGATCCGCCGTTCAGTGGCCAGAGACGGCCCGACGCGACCGCCGGTACGATTTCCTTCTGCCGGCGCCCATTATCATAGCAACAGTCTTATTTTTTGTATAAGGCAACTTCAAGCTCAAAAATCATGTGTTTACGCAAATAATTTTCCTACCACTATGGATCTTATTTGATAGATCATCGAGATCTTTAATACGGTGCAAAAAAATTTGAATTTTTTTTTTCATTTACATTATTTTTTAGTTTGAAAATGTGAAAGAAACTTTTTATTTGGATTTTGTGGAATGACCCTTCTTATTTTTGAATGAGAAGTGGCAAAATAAGTACTTATTTTTTAAGAAGATTTCCGGAACGGAGCCTCAGTTGGTTAGGCGTATGACTAAATCTATTTATGACTCCTAATCACTAAGAGCATCCGTAGTAGACTAATAAAAATTGGATAATCAAAAGTTGTCACATTACATTGATTATTATCCATTTAAGGGGTTGCTAAGGTTAGCAACATAAAGGTCCATAATGGTATAATTAAAATTGGATAAACAAAATTTGCCACATTACTTTTTCAAACTAAGAAAAAACTAAAAACTATTAATATAGAAAACTTTTATTGTGGAGTAATAGTTTTCAAACTAATCAAATTTGTTTATTAGAAATACAAAGTAATTTTCCTAAAACAAATTTTCAAAAATTATTTTCTGAAGAAAAAAAGTTTTCAAAAAAAGAAAACAATTTTTGAAAAAAAAATATTTTTGAAAAAACAGTTTTGTGTAAATTTTTTTAAAATAATTTTTTGACAATATGGTTGAGAGAGGGGAGGAGGAGGAGGAGGAGAGATGAAGTTTTTGTGTGACGATGAGTTTACTTAATTGGAAAGATGTGGGGTTCACTAAATTTGATTATTGACAAAAAATTGCTAGTTTTGATTATCCAATGGTTGAAATTTGATTAGTTGTTAAGATTGGTTATTCCGATATGAGCATTTTTTTGAGCAAACATTACTAGCCTTGGCAACATTTTGATTTTGATTAGTCCACTGTGGATGCTCTAAACTCTTTCAGGTCCACTCGCTCGAATTTTCTTATGATCCGGATTTTCTCTTTTCCAATCGATTTGCGATGATCTGAGCCGCTCAATGTGTTCAGAATGTGACTTTAAGGGTACCCGCGAAAAATCAGCAAAAAAAATGATCGGGAAGGGCTTGATCCGAGCAGTTTTTACTGAACCGTTCAATAAAAAACTGTTCAGATCAAACCCTTCCCGATAATTTTTTTTGCTGATTTCTCAGAGGGTTTCCTTAAAATCATGTTCTGATCATTTTGAGCGGATCGGATCATCGAAATTCGATCGGGAAATGCGAGGTCCGGACAGTCCGGACCGTAAGGCGTCCGGACCTGAAAAGAACTATATATATATATTGATAATCAAAAGGGTGGGAAGGGGCGACAAGCGTAGTAACTCCCCATTAGGCGTGATCATGGGGGCTCTCTACCCGCCAATAGAATGTCCGGTTCGTCTTTAGCATACATGATTCTATGAACTTTTTTATCTTTCATGAAAATATATGATTTGATATTTGGGAGACCGTCCCCTTTTGTCTTGCCACTGTTAATGAGCTTATATTTTTCCATTTTCACTGCACAGTACAAGCAAACGACATTTTCCTTCTCAAATTAGTCAACAATTAAAAGTTTTTCCCCCCCTCAATTGAGCATATTTTTTCAATATTTATCATAAACCTAGAACCGAGAAGTTTTTTTTTTTTTTTTTTTTATGGGTTGATTGGGATAGTACAAAATGTTAGTATGAAAATTACTTCAGGCTAGATGGTCAACTATAAAAAAAACACAACAAAATAACTCTTAAACACAAACAATTATAACCATCATAGTATCAAACAATAACAATCACAGCATCAAACAATGATAACATCAACCCAATAGAAAAACTCTACAACGGGAAATCAAATACTGTCTTGATTAGCCTCTTGTAATCTCTTGCTTTGGAATTGAGCTATCCGAGTTGATAACATATTTGCTGATAAGATCGCCCGCTGTTTCTAATACAAATTGAGGAACAAATTAATCTCAACTAAACTTTAAAATCAATGTGAAAAGAAAAAGAAAAAAAGTGACATCCTTTCAACATCAATCACAATACCAACAAAAGCACATACGATCCAATAGAAACCACTCCTGATTGAACACAAACACAATAATAAAGCACTATAAAAAGGGAGATTAATGAATCAAATCTTGTCTTCATCGGCTTCCAGAATCTCCTGCTTAAGAACTGATCTAGCCGAGTTGATTACATTAATAGAGAAAAATGTCACTACATATTTTCATTACGAGATCATCCGTCTGTCTGTTGTCGAGGGCGTAGCTGCCTTGATACTAGTTAGGTCACTTTAGCCCACTTAGGCCCTGTTCGGCTAAAAAAGCCATTGGCTTTCCCTCCAAAAATAAGCCAAACAAACCCACATAAAAACAAAAATAAGCCAATAAGCCATTTTTTTCGTCTTTATTCAAAAAATATTGGATTTCGATCAAAATTTTATACTTTTTAGATTCCTCTTGTCATGAAGATGCAATAATCCCCAAAAAAATGAGGATAAGCCAAGTGATACGAAAAAAATTTGAATAAGGACAAAAAATAAGCCACTTTGGCTTATCTGTCTGAACACCCCCTACTTTGACTTCTCAATATGATGTATTAGATTTTGCACATTGTTTTGTAACTTTGACAGCCACAAATTGTTTTAAATTGCCTAAATTTTCTTTTAACATAATAAACGATGTAAATGCTCAAGCGTACATTTTCTTATCCTAGCAAATAAGTAATATTGCAAACGAGGCTATCGGTTATTTTTTTTATCAATCTACTAGGGTTTGTCCGTGCCTAAAGGCACGGCGCAACGTGAGATCTAATTAGTGATAATTGTATAATTAATATTATTTGAGAGAGAGAGGAAGAGCCGTAAGATTTATGGAGCAAATGAATAATTAGGATTTATAGATAGATAAAATTCAAAAACCCTCATCCCTTATTACGTAGATATATTAAAGTTGACGGGCGTCGATTCTAACGTAAAGTTACATTTACTAAACTATATCTACTTTTTCTTCCTCCTAATTTAATTATTTCTCCATTTAACAATAAAAGAAAATTTTCAATATAGTAGTACTATTTTTTGACTCCACTAGTCGAAAATCTTAGCCCTTGCCTACTGTACCCGACGAGATTCGACGGTGGAAATTAATGGTTTATTCGGAACTTGTGGGACAGAAGAGAAAGGAAGGGTACAATAGAAAATTTTCTCGCCAATAGTCCCATTGTTTGGTTTAGAGAGATAGACGAGAGAAAATATATAAAAAAATAAATTTATACTCCAGGAAAAGCGAGGCTCCGTTCCGTTTTCTTTCTAAACCTTCTTTTTTAAAAAGAAGGTAATTTCAAACTCAAATATAACGATAATAGAAAATAATTTTTGATTTTTTTTTGCAACTTTTAAAGATCTTAATGAGATCTATCAATCAAAATCTATATTGGCAGGAAAATTATTTGCGTAAACACATGATTTTTGAGCTTGAAATTACTTTCTTTTTCAAAGAAAATGGAACACTCGAAATATTTTGCTTAATTAGGAGCTGAGCCATCCGAATAGACTATTTTTTGAGGTTTCTATTTTTTTGAGGTTTCTATTTTTTTGTGGTTTCTATTTTTTGTGATGAGATCAGACGTCACTGCCTCTGATAAAGAATCGAATGTAAAAATATCATGAAAAAATTTCAAAACCAGTGTGAACAGAAAAAACGTGCGCCAACCTTTCTTCATCAACCCTTGCAATTTTATAGTAGTAGTATAGTATTGGAGGTGCCAACTGCCACTGATTTATTTTCCTTCTTATCTAAAGTAATCCTTGTGATGTAATGGAGAATCTAAAGATTCCAATTTTTACAACCCCACGAGATTACGTTTGACCGCCAAGATTTGAGATTTAGAGGTTTGTTCTTTCTTAGGATTTGAGGTTCGAAACCTAGCTCTCAGGTGTTATCCATTCTTTTAAGGCCAGTCACTACGGAGTTTTGCTCTGGTTTTAATTGGACTCCCTGAAAGTAGACAGTAGAATTAGACCCACAAAATTAGAGGAGGTGCATGAAGCTGTGGCTCAAACACCTGAATTGTAAAAAAAAGTTTCCGATATAGGAGACTTTCTCCATATTTAATTGGACTCTTTGAAAATGGATGGTAGGATTGGACCCGCAAAATTAGTCGAGGTGTGCGAAGCTCGCCCGGACACTTGAATTGTAAAAAAAAGTTTCCAATATAGGAGATGAATTTGCTCGAGATTTAACTGGGCTCCCTGAAGGTGGACGGTGGGATTGAACCAGCAAAATTATTCGAGGTGCGCGAAGCTGACCCGAACACCTGAATTGTAAAAAAAGTTTCCAATGTAGGAGTATACTATAAACCAAGTTGTATAAAGTAGCGTGTGAAAGCTAATTAAACTAATAGTTCAAGTCAGCGAGTGCATGGCATTAGGTTTATAAATAAATTCTGTCCAGAAGCCGGCTGTTGGAGATTATGGAGAATAATAAATCCACATAAATCTAATGTTTTTTTTGCACACAAGTGGCATATTTTGAGATATATGAATAAGGTGTTTGACTTAAATTCAGGCCTTTATTTTCCCATCTTCAAAATTTTGTTAGTTTATGTCAATTCGAATCAATCATTCGTCTTAACGAGAATAACGTAAAAAGGGAAAAATCATCAGAAAAAAACTAGTAAAAAAATAACGGAAAACAAAGATAATTCGATAATTTTCCACAAACGGTGATGATAAATCATAAGCTTTTGCTCTCTTGCCAAAGCTATGGAACATTTTACTCCCCGTCTATTTTCTTTTCATGTTAAAACGAGTATTTTTTTTTTCCAGCTTTGATCCATGTTTTTGTATCTTTTAAATTTATCACGGGTTGATAAATACTTAATTAGTCTTGTTTGGTTGTCGTTTAAAGTGTGATTTCATCACCCATTTCAAGAGACAAAAAATTAAAAGAACGAGTAACACGTGCATTGCCTAGACAATTTAATTTATTTTTAAGTGTGTTTAACTTAAATATTGAACTTACAAGCAGTTGAAAATTACTCTAGTTTTTTTTTTTACCCCCGCTTTTCAAGTTTATGGATTATTAATACTTTAATTTAAACTACTAAAAATATCTCAATGAACCATATTTTTTTTATCAAGTGGAAACCTATTATAGATCAAACTAATTAACCATTTTTGGGCTTTTATTATGATATATACTACTCCGTTCGTCTGAATTTAAGAGTTCATAGTTCAATTATAACTTGATAAAAAATAAGTTATATATTATTATATATCTAATATGAATTTTTTTATACATAAAGCATAATTGATTGAAAATTGTACGAATTCTAAAAAAAGACTATTTAACCTGGAGATTACTAACTTCTGTACATAGCTAAAGTCATTTGACATTTCAGACTTCACGGAGGAGAGGGAGTAGAAACTAGAGAGAGAGTAGAGGGAGAGGGAAGGGAAGTCAGGAGAAATGGTCAAAAAATTACCGGTGGCGTCGGTCAATGGTTGATAAACGCCTCTCTGTTGATCTCTCTCTCTCTCAATAGCTGTTCTGTTTCCTCCTTATTTATATCCTGTCGGTCGAAGGATTCAGCTGAGGGAGTTCTCAGCAATCATTGAATTGGGTTGCGAGCAAAGCTTGTTTTTCCTCTAAAGCCTTCTCCTCCTCCCTTCTGCTTCCATTTGACAAGACTGGTGGATAGACATGGCAGTAAGTTTATCTGCTGCGTTTTTACCTTTTGTGCTGTGCTGTGATTTGATTTTGTTTTGTTTGGTGCACTCTTTTCTTATGGGTTGTGTTAGTTTTGTATGAAAATATATGCTCTAGTTATTTGGTGCTATGGGTTTGGATTTGGATGCGCTGCTGACTGTTTAATCAGTCGGAGAGGTAAGATTTAAGATGAGATTTGGTGGTCTGGTAATTAATATCTTTTCATGTGCATAAGGGTTCAATTTGTTTGGAAAAAATAGGGTAATTATCAACAATCCGTAATTCCACCAATAGAAGGTTAGGCCTGTAACTAATTCACCAATATGATTTGTTTACTTTGTATTTGAATCAGACTGCAAACTGAGGAATTTGTGACTTTGTATGCCCTTTTTTGCAAAAAAAACTGTAGAAATATCTCTGGTTGTTGTTATTGGACCTGGAACTCGAGAGGATGGGGTGGTGGTGGGGGGGAGGGTGGGGGGTTGGCTCGGGGTTTCAGGTGGGACAGTTTATTTGTAAAATCAACTTTGAAAGCTGAAGGTTTCGTGTTGGAATTAGGTTTGATGCTTCATAGAAGAAATTAGAAATATGTGCTTGTGCTTGAAGACCTTTCTTCACTTGCTAAGGTAGCTTGAGCACTTTAATAAAGCCTTGAAGTCATATCTTATGCCTTAAGATTATGATTATGGACGGTACAAGAAATGTGGGTACGAAATACTGTGCGTGGCTGGTACTGTAAGGTTTGTGGAATATTTTGATTTCCTATTTCATCTAGATCCATCTTGTTTGACTTACACCGGCAAGTTCAGTGGTTGTTATTGTTTGTTCATAGTGGTTTTGGGCTTCGAATGTTAATTGGAAAATGCAGGTAAATGACTCTTCTCGAAGGCTACATTTTTGGAGTGGATGAAATGCAAGAAAATCAAGTAGTATCTGTTCGTAAAGGGGTAGGGGGATAAGACTTGAAAGCCAAACTTATGGCTTGGTAATGGGATGTCCTAACGTTGGACTATCCTTTGTCTTGAAGGCTTCATTTCGTGAAACTATAAGTTGATAATTTATCTTTAAACTCATCCACTCTCTATGTTTTTTTGATAAGCATCTTCCCTCTATGTTCATACGTATATAGGGCTTAACGGCTGTAATTACTTAATTGAAATAGATCTTCGGCAGAATTATGACTGATACCTAATGCAGCAACCATGTAAGATTCTCAAGAAGTTTTAAACTGATCCTTGGGCTGCATCCACTGTATTGTGCAAATGGCTCCACAATTTTTGTGTGATTTGTAATATTTCTTGTCTGGAAAAGTGAATATGTTTTGTGGATTATATTGTTAAACTTCTTAAGTTAGCAGTTGAAAGCTCTGTGAGCATATGGACGACATTGATATAAACGTGAGGCACTGTTGAGGACCCATTAATCATAACGGGTTCCAGAGCATGTAGTTTCTGCTCAATTCCCTTACACTATTGCATGTGATATGCATAGTTGCATGAGCTATGCAACGTATTCCTACGAGGATTGCCCGTACATTTGCTGTATGGCATCAAATTTGTTTGTTTGTTTGTTGGGTGTCTGAAAATGTTTTCGGAAAAAGGCTTCTGTGCTTGAGCTCTTGTACAGAATTCAATTATTGCCTACAGGAATACAATGAGTGTAGCCATGAAGCACTAGCCAACAGTAGAGGGTGTATATCTACATGCTAGCCAGCAATGCTGTTTTGTATGTGGTGCCTAATACATGCCATAGTATCCTTCAAAAGTCAACATCATGCTCCGACTTTTGACCTTAGAAACTTGTTACTTTTCCTAGATTCATGAACCCAGTTATGGCTTGTGTCTGAGTTTTCTAATAAGTGCGCAGTTGGTGAAGTATTGGCAATTATGTACACCCTCCCGTGCCTTGATCCTGTCAATTGCTGATCAAACACTGCCATTGTTCATGAAATACATGAGAAACCTTTTTGATGCTCTTGTTTACATATGCAGCACGGCTCACATGTACCAAAGTTTGGCAACTGGGAAGGTGCAGACAATGTTCCCTACACAGCCTACTTCGACAAAGCACGGAAAGGTAGAACTGGTGGGAAAATAATGAACCCAAACGACCCAGAAGAGAACCCAGATATGTTTCGCAACACCTCCCCTCCAGCTCAATCTCCTCCACCCAAAGCCAGAGCTGAACCAGAGGTACCAAAAGTCAGGGGAGCAATAAGGCCGGGGCATGAGCGGCGAGTAAGTAGGGAAGATGGTGACCTTAGGCAGTTCAATGGATCTCCAGCACATAACGACAATAACAGCAGGAGAAATTCAGGTGAGTCGGCACATCAACGTAATGCAGGACGGCAGGTAAGAAAAAGTGCTGGGTCTGAGCACAGCATTGAGAGATCACCACTGCATCCGCAATATCAAGCAAAGGTAGTGCAAAGTGCTGGGTCTGAGCACAGCGTTGAGAGATCGCCAATGCATCCACATTATCAAGCAAAGGTCGCGCGCAAAGGCAGTGCATCTCCTGGGTTGGAAGGGAAGAACTCATTTGATAGTAGCCATGGTACTCCTGGGAGGTCCAGAATGAAACCGGGTAATCGGGGCGATGAGACAGTAAGTTTTTGCTCTCTGATTTCTTATCATCCTTAATCCACAATTGGTATACACGTGAAACATTTCGTTACTTATCAAGCTACGCAGTAAATTTTTAAAGGCTCTTTTTAGGGACTTTGCTCGTAAATTGGTCCAGGTTTAATTTAGCTGCTTCATTAACGAACCAATCTCGCATGCTGATAAAAAAAAAAAACCAATCTCACTGGTTGTTGCTTAGTTTAGTGGTACAATATTAGTCATACCATGTGTTAGAGCATGAACCGAGTCTAACAAAAGCAAATCTTGTTAATGCATTGCCAGAGCCCAGAGGTGAGTTTGTCGTCAAATCCTCTGAGTACCCACTTTGGCGGGCCAAAGCTGAGGAGTGGCCTGTTCATTAAAAATCTGCTCTTGTTAATTAAGTTTGCGTTATTTAGTTTTTTTATGTAAACTTATCAAACCGTAGAAAAGCTAGTTCTACAAACACGAGGCAGTGGGTTTGAACCTGAGGACACCGCCATTAATGAGGACTAACTTTGGCGTACTTCAATTTAACAGATTGCTAGAGACGATAAAGGGGTAGGTATAAATAGGCGTAAGTTGCTTCTTTTGGTTAACATCCTTGCCACCGTTTGATTAGTTTATTTCCATAGGGACACCCCTCCTGCTTATATAGGATTCTGACAACGAGTCTTACTCATGTTTGCAGCCCGAGAGAGGCGCCGCTGTTCCAAAGTTCGGTGATTGGGATGAGAATAACCCACAATCTGCAGATGGGTATACCCATATCTTCAACAAAGTGCGAGAAGAAAAGCTCATGGAGGCCGGTAAGTCGCCGACTGTGGGTAGTGAGCGAGCTTACACTGCTGCACGGAAGCAAAAATCCGATGACGATATGAAGGTATGTTTATTGGTCTCGATACTATGAGTGTATTAGTGTGAAGACTTCATACTTGTTCTTGGACATAATTCCTGACTTCCCTTTGTTGTTTTCCTCTTCCCTTTCCGCCAGGGTTGCTGCTTTCCATGGTGTAGAAAATGAGGACTTTTGGATTGTATTTCTGGATTTGTTGTAAACTGTGCAAGACCTGTTTATAGCTCTGAGGGATTTCCCCTATGCGGAGTTACCTTCTGATGAAATATGCATTCTCTCTCTTTTTGTGCTATTGTGCTTCTAATATGTTTCTGAGAATTTGAGGTCTTTGTGGGCGAACATTTATTTTCCTTCTTTTCACTTGGCTTCCCAGTTTCCCGTCTTGGCTTAGAGTGTGTTTTCAGTCATTTGTTCAATTGAAGTTGGATAGTAGAAGACAACATACATATTCATTATTGGTTTCTTTTTAGCAAAGGCTGTCTTCCTGTCCTTTTTCGCATATCCGGCCCTGAGCCAAAGCTCGAGTTGCGGTCGCTTTATGCCCCAAAAAATGTACGAAGTTTACGTGTTCCTCCTATTTGGTACCGCTTATAATAGTCCAAAAGAAAAATGGGCTCTGCCTTTAATTTTTGCTTTAGACCCTCTAAAAATCAGGATCGGCCCTATTTTTTCGTAGAAAAGGTACTTCCAGTGCCATGTGGCCCATGTCTTGCGTGTAGGATCAAGAGTGACTAGGGAAGGAAACATACAAGGCGATTGAAATTGATGGGATTGAGCTCTCTTCACCAGTATTGGTGAAAAAAAACGAATGGTCGCCAATAATTTGGTTGGATAGGAGTAATGGTTTTCGTTTGATTTAAAATCACGCTTTTATTATATGTTTGAAAAAAATGGACTTCTAGAAGAAAAATAATTGGAAATTTAAAATAGAAAAAATATGAAGATTCGAATTTTTCTTTTGTAATTTATACTTTTTTCTGGTCACATCTATCAGCAAGAGTATCAACATCCTCTCTACAATAATTGAATTCAAGACCTCATTACACCTAAGTCCAGCTACGTACATAACTGTTGGGCCAACTGCTTTCGTTTAGAAATTTGAACTTGGAATGAGAAGATTTATCACTTCTGAAATGGAATGGGACTAGCTATCTAAAATCCAAACAAATGGGTCTTTGGTATATGAGTATCTCCAACCCTACTCTTTACTTTTACTTAGAGCAAGTTCTTTATAGTTATTTTGGCTTACAAAAAGGGGGAAAATACCCCTGCAACAGAGAAGGAAAACAAAGAGGTATTTTGCCTCCATCTACAGTTGTAAGCTAAAAATAGCTTACAACTGTTCATAAGCAATTCATTTTTTTATTTGTTCTCTCTCTCTCTCTCTCTCTCTCTCTCTCTCTCTCTCTCTCTCTCTCTCTCTCTCTTTCACTCTCTCTCTATTAATATTATTTTAATAAAAAATAGGTAAAATAGATTGTATTGGTGTAGTGTTAAAAAAAAAGTGTAGATAAAATGAAAAATATGCACTGTTCAAGAGCTTTTTTAGAAAATGACCGGTAAACTTGCTCTTAGTATGTAAAAAGTAGTAGAAAAGGAGTACATCTTTATTTTGCCTATTCACTTTTTCATCTATGTATTCCAACCCTACTCTGTATTTTTTTCATCTATATATATTCCAACCCTACTCTCTATCTTGACTATCTATTCAAACTAACCTTAACTAATTTGGGATCCTATAGAGTATAAATTTGATTACGAGAGTCTTGGAGCCCCCAAAAAATAATATGACCTTCTAGGATAAAAAAAAAGAGAAAGATCTCCGCACGGATTCAAACGGATTCAAATAGATTGAAAATTGAAGTACTTAATTTTTTAATAATATGAATGATTAAAAAATTAAGTGCTTCAATTTTTAATCCGTTTGAACTCTTGCGAAAATTTTATTTTTCTAATTATTTTATCCTAAAGGATCATAATTATTTTTTCACTTTAAAAATCTCATAATCAAATTTCTTCTCTACATGTTCCAAATAAAATCCATCAGGGGCCGTTGATTTACATATCTTCTTTTAATCTCGCCCCCGGCACATTCTAGTTTCTACCACCAAAGTTTCGCGGCTTTCAAAAAACTTTCAAAATTTCTAACGAAAAGTACTCGAATTTTCACACTCAAGTCCAGATCTCTCTCTCTCTCTCTCAAATCTGCAAATGCTGGACGCAGCACCGAGCCAAAGCAAAAGGTTACAAATCAGACTTCTCTTATAATCAACCAATTTCAGGTACTCCAAACCCTGACCCCAATCTTCAACTCTCTCTCTTGCTTCGCTGCAATGAACTTTAATTGACCGGAAAATTTATTGCGTAAGTAGGGTTTTTCTCGTTTTGCTTTTATCTAGCTCGATCGACTTACAATCTGAGAACTCAAACTACGATGAATCTTTCAGGTTCTCTTATGTATTGTTGTGTCTTCTCAAATTGTGTCTCTAAAGCGTAGTTTTCATAATGAATTATGAAAGAATCCATTATGAGAATGGAGCTCCCAAACGAAGATTGTGACAAAATGGATAATCACGATTCATAATCTACCTCCTAAACACACCCTAATCATCTTGTTCTCTTGCAAATTTTCATCCACGGGGAAAGTCCTATGTGCTGGCAGTGCTGCACAAGTAGTAAAAAAAACCCAAGAGAAATTGAACAAAAAATAATGTTGCAAAATTATGGTGTAATAATTACAGTATGTTTAAACTTTCTTTATTATGCATAATATTGTCAATGGAGCAATGACGGAACCACACCCGCTTACACGACTATTTACCTACCCACTATCAAGTGCTTGTCACATGTCCGTGTGTGTAGGGCTCCTGCATACTTGTGATTGTGGGTGTGTAAATGAATGCACAAATGAGAGTGGTTCTAGCATTTTTTTTGTCGATATCACAATAATTGGCTTGCACAAATACATGATTCGTGATTTTTTTTTTTGTAATTTATGTAACTGACTTAAGAAGTTTTTGTGTGCCTGAAAAGTGTATACAACAATCAAGCGCAATTTATTAAGTTGTTAATTTGGTCCCTTTAGTTGTCATTTTTAATATGTTGAACTTTGCAAGTTAATGTGTGTGAATGTAATTTTAAACCTTCTTACTTAATATTGAAACGAAAAAGCACGAGTTTGTCAATTGGAAACTAGAGGGATCAGAGTAGAACACTACTCATTAAATAAGACTGGTTTGATTTACCATCTTGCATTCGAATCATAAAATGTCTAACAGGCATTGTCGAATAGTGTTTAATATGGTTCTTTCAAACATTTTCGGTTCGGATTTGAACTTGGACTCCGCCTTTTGACTTGAGCTTACAAGGCAAAGAACCACCGTTAGTGGCTTACCAGCCGATGACGACGGGAGGTATCAATTTATGCCTAATTGCTCCACGCTTCTTCCCCTAGTAAACTCGGTAGCTCACTTTCACTTTGTTGCTCATCGCTTTTGTTCAGTTGCGTACCCCATTAAGGTATGGAGTTGTAATTTATATGGGACCAACCTCAAAGTCACCTTGTGCCGGGCACATGCACTAAATCGCTTGCGTGAAATCATTGATTACGTACTTTACCCCCGAGCGGTTATGCTAACGTGGCCAAATGGCTTCGCAATATACATGGATCCCATAACCGTAGTTTGGGTCGGTTTTCATCTAGCCCGATATGATTCAGTTCGGACCACACACTCAGATAGTTTGATAAGTGAGCGATTCGGTGGTCCGACCCAACACACTACGTTCGGCCCAAGTACTTAGCCCAATGAGAGTGCTAATCCGCCAGGCCCAACCCAAAAAGGGACCCTTTGATTCGTCACAGGCATCCAAAATTTAGCAAATTTTCGTTTGTAAAACAACAAAATGGAAGTATATTGGTTATGAATTATGTATAATGGCACAATGGTTACATTCTTGTAAACTTTTTGTTTTGTTTTGTGAGCCTTTTTTGAATTTTTGTCAGATTCACATTATATTTTTTGAATTAATTATTCATCTCGACTAGAGGAGTCTAAAAAGTACTCCTAGTAAAAAATTATGACCAAAAGAAAAAAGTTCACTAAAGACCAAATATATTAAATAATTTTCTTTTTTGTCTAAAGTGTTGTTTTATATGATTTTTTTTCAACATTGGTTCATGTTTATATATTTTTTCTAATTCCTCTCGTTGAGACGAATGATTAATTCAAAATATTAAGAACGAAAAGCTCAATAAGAGGTGTTCCAATTTGCATTCTTTTTTTAAAAGTTTTTTTTTTAAATTTTCAAACTCAAATATAATGAAAATGAAAATGAAAAATAATTTTTTATTTATTTTTACACCATGGAAAAAATCTCAATAAAATCTATTAAATAAAATTTATGTTGATAGAAAAATTATTTGTATAAATACATAATTTTTAAACTTAAAATTACATTCTTTTTAAAAAAATGGAGCGCTGTTTTTTGAGACCCTGAACTATTCCAATCAAAGTTCCCTCTCTTTCTTTCTCGTCAACAGAAATAGCGGGGTCCATTTCGAAAGCCCAAACACGTGCACGAGAGTGTTCGCGTAGAAGCGCGCTCACTGTATCAACATGAACCCTAGTACGTGTCCGTATTGAGCGCCGGTCGTGCCACGTGGCCGTTCTCCATAACGGGAAAAAAATCAGGAGCGGCCGTCACTCACCGACCCTTAACTGAACTATCATCTTCTCTCTCTCTCTCTCTGTAAAACCTTCCTCCAGCTCTAGAGAGAGACGGATCAAAAAAAAAAAAAAAAAAAAAGCTCTAGAGAGAGAAGCAAGCACAAAAATCGTTTCTACTCCCTCTCTCCCCCACTCTCAACTCTCCCATAAGGATTTCGATTCAAATTTGGTACGATCCTTGACCTCATTTAAACGTGTTATTTTGTTTTTCTCCCCTCGCCCTTTGATAGGCTAAGATTTTAATCTTATTGTTGGTTGAATCGACCTGGTGCTTGCTGCGTTGTTTTTGTTCCTTTGATTCGTGTGTTTTACACGGTTCTTGAATCAAATACGCACATAGGATACGGTTTCTGGTCTTTCAGTAACATTATCTAATTCGTTTTTGAAATTTCAAAACGTTCAGTGAAGGATTGAGTTTTGTTGTGATGATAACTCTTTGATTGTTTCAAATTTTGGTAATAGTTGGCGGATTCATGGCGATGGCACGCGTTCACGTGTCTCCGGTTGATGCTAAAAAACGTCATTTATCTTAAATTGGTGATTGGACATGTAAGTATTGTTTTAGGTTGGTATTAAATGCTTAAAAACCTTCAAATCTGAGTTAACAGCAAAGTTGGAAATTTTATATTCGAGATTAAAATCTAACCAACATTCTACGTCACGACGTTCTCAAGTAAGGTCAGGGTTTAGAAGTTTAAAATAATTTAGTGGAACTTGGTTTTCTTTGTAGCACCGGTTGTTTTAAATTGATTTTTATGGAATCAACCAGTTTAAATTATTTGGAGTATTATGAGTGGTAGGGACTCTAAAAGAAACAATTTTTTTTTTTGTGGTATGGACCTTCAGAAAGATTGATTTCCGTAACACTATGGTTTGGTCCTTAACGTCTTCATTCTCCCTCGTGGTTGGAGTTTGTTGTCATATCCTTCATTTCATAGTTGTCAATGCCTTCCTTTTGTTGTTCGTTAGGACATGCATTTCGTGTAGAATTGAATGCATAGCCATGTTGATTGGAATAGGCCAATGGCAATTGCAGCCTGTTTGGACCCCATACAGTACAGTCGTGATAATCTCTCCTGGTATCATTTGGTCCATAAAAAGCCACTGAAACCATCAAAGTAAACTAGGTGGGAGATATGGGTGCTGGTCTTTTAGTGTCCTTGAGGTGCATATTTATTTAGTTTTTCATTTTTTGACCATTAGTTTTCATGCATGACATTTCAGTGACTAATCGGACAACTCTGACCATCGTATTGGTAGAACCATAGAAAACCACCCTTTGAGATTGAAAGTAACTCTTCATACACACATTATACACATATATTCTTGGCTCGAACTAGATTATTGTTTAATTTTTTCCCTTTAACTTAAGCTTAGTGCTAAAAGCAGAAAGTTTTGTCTACACGTGCTCTGATTGGTAGAGGCTGATTCATTGTTTTGATGCTACAAGCCTACAATCATATTTGTTTTGTGTAGTTAGGGTTTGAAACGTTTGTTTAGGTGACAATGTGTGTAATGGGTTTACCTTCGGTTGGAAATTTGAACTGAAGTGAAAGTTAGATTTGGCATAGCTAAGAACGCAAATTTTATGTATAGCCAATGAGGAATCTTTTTGCATGATCAGGCTTGTTGAGTGTGTGACCCGAACTGGAAACACTGAACTGCATAATGGCTAGGGTTAATAGGGGACCTCCTCTAAAAGGGTATGTGAGTAACTCAAGGAGGAGGAAGACTGTACTAGAGGTAGACCTCAACGTGCCACCTAGTGAGAACCGGGATCAGGAAGGAACTTCAGCTCATGCCAACTTTCTAGTTGTGGAGCCATCTGCACCAATTGACGTCGAGGCTTTTGATGACGATGTTGTAATATCATCCCCCAGGGCTTTTGCACAAGTATGCTTCTTTTTTTATTATTGAGATTAAATTTTCAATGGTAATTATAATTGTAAGTCACCCCCCATATTTCTACTTACTCTATATTAGTTTCTTCTTCTCATTCTCATGTCAGGCTAAATACAATTCTAGAAGACGTCGTGGAAGAACTGTTGTAGTTGATGTAGATTCAGGTAGTGTCTCTCTTTGCATTTGTGTTGGTTGCTCTCTCTCTCTTGGTGGCATAATTAAATATACACGTGATTCTATGTTAGGCATATCCTTTATGATTCTGTTTCCAAATTATTCTTTGGTGCATGTAGTTTCTTTGGAGGATGTTTGGATAGTCTCTTTTGCAGGTTTGATGTATTGCTGATTTGGATCTTAAAAGATATCTGAAATTGGAAATATCACGTTGCTTGAACCTGGCTGCCTGGGTTTCTTGTTTCGTTGGTGAAGGAAAGCAGCACTTACTTGGTTAAATACTTCCAATAAGAAAGCAAATAAACAAAACGGACTTCCCATAAAGAGGGATTCCCAGTTTGGTAAACGATAAATGATTCATGAACTTTTTTCTTACCTTGCAACACGGCAGTGTACATCCTATAATTCTCCTCATTGTATGTCCTACCTGGATGAAACATCAAGTAATGGAGAGGCTGATGCCAGCTCTGACCGGTGACCACCTTGACGACAATTTAGTGTGAGAATCTTCTAGATTTTCTACATATTCTTATGATCTTGGTAAACTGTCTTTGTGTATTCCTATAAAATGTCCCCTTTCTGGCCTATTGCGCTTGCTGCCGGCTTGATCGGAGACTACCATGACCATATTGGTGTCTTGGAGAGGGAGGGGGTTCTTAATTACAGTTAACTGTGTCATATGGGTGTTAGGGTGGAAGCCTCTGTAGATTCGGACCCACATCATTGCGACTCAAGACGTGGGACAGTGTTCTAGTGCGCAAAAATCATCATAGAGCATTTTGGAAATCATACTCAACATGATGAACTGGGTAGGATCTTCAAGAAGATAAATAATAGTTGTAGAAATAGTAATAAATTATAATGATGATAATAACAACAATAGTGATGATGGTGGCGATGATGATGATGTTGATGAAAACAATAATTATAGCCTGTTCTAACTTTCTAATATAGGAAGGGAGAGCACTTCTTTGGCATCCACAATTTCTGAGGCTGTGTAGACTTTTCGTTTTCCAAAACTATCCTACAAGAAAAACCACGTGTCCCCATTGTGTTACATCTGTATGAAAATGCTGCCAGGGCAAAGTAGACAATTTTACGCCGTGTAACTGATTCACAACTTCCACGTTAAAAAACAACCCATTGCCAATCTCTACATCCCATTATATCTTCCAATTTCTTGGCAGTTTCCAAATTCTCTGGGAGTTCCACAATGCATACTTAAAGCTTCATTCTTGATTTCCAGTCACCAATTGCCCCCGTCACTGCTACAAGTGGAAATATTGGAATAGAAGAGGAAGCATGTGGACTCTTTGAAATGCATGAAGAACTGTGCTTCTTCATGCTTCTACTCATAGGTTCAACTACATCATCTATGTTTTCTTGCCCATACTTTTCTGAGGACAGATTTGTATTGTTAATCAATCAATCTTACTGTATTTTCACTATTTTGTTAATGCTCAGGCAGAATATTCAATCTAACGGGAGAGGTCAATGGAGTACTATCAATGTTCTAAAAGTCGCTAGGCGCTAGTCGGGCGGTTAGCCACCTTTGAGTGATTAATCGGATTAATCGGTGCATATTAATTAGTAATCGGCGATTAATCGTTAGTCGGACCTAATCGGGTAGGTTCCGCCAGCGATTAATCGCCGATTAATTCCTTGTTTTAAAACACTGAGTACTATGCACATGCATCGCGTATGCCCACACCTGCTATACCAATAAAATGTGCTAAGGGGGTTGTGAATCGCAAATATTGAAAAATCCTAATTGAATGGGGTTGGAAAATGAAAATAATTAAGAGAGAGTATTTGGGCTTTTTTGGAATTGTTGAAAAAGAAGGGACCATTTGTAAAAGTTACAAAGTAGGGACTCTAAAGCCTTGTGAGCATTGAGATTCTTCATTTGTCTTAAACCTAACTTAGTTTCCATGGCTTCGCCCCGCCGTCATTCATGTCCGATAACACCAGATGAGACCGGTAGGCAGAATGTGCTCTCTTCTTCTTTTTTCGTTTCTCCTTTGTCTTCTGAATGTAACAATATCAGAAACTTCTTTACATATGTTGCTCATTAATATTAATTTACAAGGTTTTTGTTGTTTCCTGATTGTGTGTTCAGTTCATTGGGTATTGCTCATTTTTCCAGTATCAGATTGATTGATTTTAATTAGCTTGACTCCATATCGTATCTTTGGAGTTATCGGCCGCCCTTGGCTTTTATTTTAATTACCACTTTTCTCGTTTTGTTACTGATTTCGGTAATGATTGCAGAAGAAAGAACCTCTGGGGTTGCTCCCAATGGTCGCAACAAACGGAGGAGAGTTCAATCAAATCTTATCAATAGTGATCTTTACGTTAACCTAGAGGTTGCTAGCGGTTCCATGGTAAAAATTGATTTTTTCATTAGATTTACGTGCTGTGCATTCTGCTTTATGTCCTAGGTTGGGCTATCAACTTTTTCAATAGTGATCTTTACGTTAACCTGGAGGTTGCTAGCGGTTCCATGGTAAAAATTGATTTTTTCATTAGATTTACGTGCTGTGCATTCTGCTTTATGTCCTAGGTTAGGCTATCAACTTTCCAACATGCATTATTTATCTTGTTTGCTTGTGGCAACTGGCTGAGTACCTTCTTTCTGCTGATGTTTATTATGTATGCAAACAATCACGATAATTTTATTGTATTGAGGAAGATTTTTGGACTCATCCATTTATCACACGAAACTGAAAAAATGAGTATTCAACAAAGTGATTGTTACCCAAATTATGCAACCTAGAGGGGGGGTGAATAGGATTGCTAGTAATAATTACCAATAAAAATTTATCTCTAACAATATATGCAAACAATAAGTATGCAATCAAAATAGAGAGATAGAGAGATAGAACCCGTTTATAGTGGTTCGGTCCGGATTTGTCCACGGTCCGGCCCTACTCCACTTCTCCTCAAGCAATTACTTGAAGGTTAGACTAATCTTTAAAAGATTACAACTTGTAAGTCTTGCGGGTGCTTACAAGAACCGAATGCCTCTAGCTTTCCCGAGGAGCTAGCACAACCGCAAGAATTTTCTCCGAAAACTTCTCAAAAACAATAACACCCAAATTCCAACCCGAATTTGGTCTTCTAAGCTTTCAAGTGTTTGACTCAAACACTCACTTAGGAAATACAAGTATGTGAAGAAGGTATGAAAATTATCGCTCACGACTTGTACAAATTTTCTCTCAAGAATAATATGAAAGTGGAAGAACAATGAGAATTTTTGGCTTTGATCTTTTGAGAATTTGCTCTTGCAATAATATGGAATGTTGTAGCTTGTGTATTTACTCATTAATGAGTTCTTGATGCCTTATATAGCCATCCATATGCTTCCTAGCCGTTGGAAACTAGCCGTTGGAACTAGCCGTTGGAAACTAGCCGTTTGAAACTAGCCGTTGGAAACTAGCCGTTGGAAACTAGCCGTTTGAAACTAGCCGTTGGAAACTAGCCGTTTGAAACTAGCCGTTGGAAACTAGCCGTTTGATAGAGTGGTCATCCGGGTGGTCGTCCGGTTGTCACAGCTTTCTGTTCAGACAGCCGGCTTGTCAGCCGGTTCGTCAACCTGTGGCTCACAATTTCATCTAAATAAACCGTTAAAGCATGTATTGAGCTCAATAAAGTCTTTGTAAATATAAATCATGAATCCAAGAGACTTTATGCTATATTTCAAGGTCACGAAAATATTTAATTCGGGAATCGACTTTTCGATAATTTTGTATTTGCCGAATAAAAATATCATTGAATTAATCATCAAAATAATTAATAGAGATGCATATAAATTTTCACAAATTATAATGCATACATTTTTCAACAATCTCCCCCTTTTTGATGATGACACAAAATGATAGTTTTTATTCAAGTAGGAGCTATGCCAATCTCCCCCTTAATACATGCACCAAAGCAGTTATCTATGATCAACGAGTAATAGCAATAATCATCAGATCATAGCAAGCAATTTTTTAAATTTGCCCAAAATGGCAAGATAGATCAATTAAAACTTGGCTTTTTCTCCCCCTGTGACATCATAAAAAAAAAAACTAAAAAGAGAAAAACAATAGGGCCATGGTTCCAGCACCATGCCGCTCTTGCCCTGTAGCACTCTATCTTCGTTCATTGAGAGCTTGGCGTCCTTGATTTTCGTATTCTCGAATAATGGCTGCTACAACGGCAGCTACAATGCCAATCCAATACCACAGAGTATCCACATTTACATTCCACCCGAACCATGGTGGTATTCTCATTGTAAGTAACGCACACAGCAGAATGAAGATAAAGAGTTGCATCCAAATGGTTTGGATAAACAACCTGAACTCTGCTCGTTCGGCATCTCTTTCGTAAAACTCAAACGGTAACCCTTGCGGTATGTTTGCCATTGCTTGATGAGAGATTTAGGCCGAGAGAGAAGGAAAGATAGATAGATGAAGAGATAGAGAGAGTGTTGTTGAATTTATAGAGTATGAGATTGCCGAATTGTTTGAAATGGTGCGCCGAATTGTTTGAAATGGTGCGCCGAATTGATTGAATTGCTGCGCCGAAAGAGAGATAATAGGGGATGCGGCACCGAATAGAGATAGGATAGGGGATGCGGCGCCGAATAGGACAAGAATAGGGGTGGCGCCGAAAAGAACAAGAATAGGGGAAGAAAATTGTGTTCGGGTGTTTATTGTTGTGTCCCCTTAATACATGCTCCCCCTAAAAGAGAGCTTTTTAAAGAATGCGAGGGGTATTACCGAGAATGATTATCCCTGCAAGCTTAGAGACAAGAAATTCATATCGGCGAAGTATATAAGAGACAATTTAAGCACTAAGCCATGAAGTTCATACAAACTAAGTGTAACAGACTTAATAAATCAGAGTTAGCAACGCAAAAGCTTGAATAAGTCTCAATCCTCACGGTTGTCCGCTTGGACATCCGCTTGGACATCCGACTGACTGTCACGACCCTGACCCGCCCCTTGAGGTCTTAATCATGACAAATGCCAGTGATTTCTAGCAGAGGGCTCCCAAAAGACAGATTTCCAAAACCCACGAAATTATCAGCATATAACAGATTTGTTCAAGACTCAAAATAAATGATCAAACTTGATTCTTGTACATCTAACCAACACTTAAACATGTAAAGAAGGTAGGAGATCCCTACCTCGAGGGTTAGAAGCAAGCCCGAACATGGAGGAAACCTCAAAGTGCTCCGATCATGATTCTTCTTCGATCAATAGGAAGATCTCGTCGCGTAGAACAACTTTAGTACTTGGGATTTTTCCGAAATCTCATTCTAAGGCGATGAAATCGAAGAGAGAAGTTTGGAGGAGAGGTGAGAAAGAGAGAGAGTCGGTCGAGGGAGTAGAGAGAGAGAAACGTGTGTGTGTCTGCCCGGAAAAGAAAAGAAATATATGTGGGGGAGAATTATCCCCTACACACACCTTCACTTATACACCCATGCATATTACACTTGCATCCCGAACTTCTAAATTCTAGCACATTCGACATCCGAACTCATTCTCCATTTTATATCACAACTCATGCCTTAATAAAACATAAAGAATTATGGAAATAAAATACGGGTCTCTACACTGACAAATGCAGGTTAAGTCCAGAAAACGTTTAAGAGGAGTAGCATTAAAGACCATAAAACTGTTTTTCTGCATACCAAACACAGGAAAATGAATCATATGATAAAATGTTTGGAGGGTGATTTCTTTATCAAGATCATTTGTACTCTCCATCAAGTATGATATTTACGAATTCAATCAACTCAACATTGAATCCAAAAAAAAACTTTTGACATCAAGAACACAACTTTTTCATAAATGATTAGACATGCCGAGTTCTCGTCGAATGAAACAAAATTGTTCTTCACCAAGGGGTTTTGTGAAAATGTCCGCCAATTGCTTGTCGGTACTAATAAAGTTAAGTTCAATATCCCCTTTTTGAACATGATCTCTTATAAAATGATGTCTAATCTCAATATGTTTTGTTCGAGAATGTTGAATTGGATTCTTGGTTAAGCTAATTGCACTAGTATTATCACATTTAATAGGAATATGATCATATTGCAAATTGAAATCCTCCATTTGTTGTTTGATCCACAATATTTGGGCACAACAACTTCCGGCCGCTACATATTCCGCCTCGGCGGTAGATAGAGCTACGGAATTTTGTTTCTTGCTATGCCAAGACACTAGAGAGTGCCCTAGAAATTGGCAAGTCCCACTTGTACTTTTACGATCAACTTTGAAACCTCCAAAATCCGCATCCGAATAACCAATTAAATCAAATGCAACTCCACGTGGATAAAACAATCCTAAGTCATGAGAACCGGCAACATATTTAAAAATACGTTTAATAGCTTTTAAATGCGATTCTTTAGGACATGATTGAAATCTAGCACACATGCAAACACTAAACATTATATCCGGTCTACTTGCAGTGAGATAAAGTAATGAGCCGATCATACCTCGATACATCTTTTCATTGACGGCCTTACCATTCTCATCTTTGTCTAGCTTAGTTGATGTGCTCATTGGTGTGCTCGTTGGCTTTGATCCTTCCATGCCAAACTTCTTAATAAGTTCTTTCGCATACTTGGCTTGGTTGATTAGGATCCCCTCATTAGTTTGCTTGATTTGAAGTCCGAGGAAGAAGTTAAGCTCCCCCATCATACTCATTTCAAATTCACCTTGCATACACTTAGCAAACTCTTTGCACATATTATCATTAGTGGCACCAAAGACAATATCATCAACATATATTTGAATAATGAGCATATCTTTACCTTTGGCTTTAATGAAAAGAGTAGTATCAATTTTTCCACGAGTAAAGCCATTGTCAAGCAAGAATGAACTAAGTCTATCATACCATGCACGTGGTGCTTGCTTCAAACCATATAAAGCTTTTGAGAGTTTAAAAACATGATCGGGGTATACATGATCTTCAAAGCCGGGAGGTTGTTTGACATAAACTTCTTCATTTATGAACCCATTCAAAAATGCACTTTTCACATCCATTTGATAAAGCTTGAAATTTTTGAAAGATGCAAAGGCAAGTAATATGCGAATAGCCTCTAATCTAGCTACCGGTGCAAAAGTTTCTTCAAAATCAATACCTTCTTCTTGATTATAACCTTGAGCAACAAGTCTAGCTTTATTCCTAACAATATTTCCGGATTCATCTAGCTTGTTACGAAAAACCCATTTAGTACCTATAATAGTGTGATCAAGAGGCTTAGGTACTAATGCCCAAACTTTATTCCTTTCAAATTGATTTAACTCATCTTGCATGGCCAAAATCCAATTTTCATCATCTTGAGCTTCCGGAAAGTTTTTAGGCTCAATTTGAGAAACAAAAGCTTGATTTTCACAAAAATTTCTATGAGACGAGCGAGTGGTTACCCCTTTCGAAACTTCTCCAAGAATCAAGTCCTTTGGATGGTTTTGCACGAATCTCCAATCCTTGGAAAGATCTTGGTTGTCTCCCATGGCATCTTGAGGTTGATTAATAACTTCATCTTCTTTGATTTGAGAGTTTTCTACTTGAGTATCACCATCAACTTTTTCTTGAATTGTCAAGTCATGAATCTCATGTGTAATTTCTAAGTCATCATTATTAACAACATCCTTAGTAGCACAAGGATTAGATTCATCAAAGGAAACGTGAATAGATTCTTCAACAAGATTAGTGCGCTTATTATAAATTCTATATGCTTTGCTAGTAAGAGAGTAACCAATAAAGATGCCTTCATCCGATTTTGAATCAAATTTACCCAAGTTATCTTTTCCATTGTTTAATACATAACATTTACAACCGAAGGCATGAAAGTAATTAATGTTGGGTATTCTACCATTCCAAAGCTCATAAGGAGTTTTCTTGAGGATAGGCCTAATTAAAACTCGATTCAAAATATAGCATGAGGTATTAACGGCTTCCGCCCAAAAATATTTTGGCAAAGAGTTTTCACAAAGCATAGTGCGGGCCATTTCTTCCAGAGTACGATTTTTTCTCTCTACTACTCCATTTTGTTGAGGAGTACGAGGTACGGAAAAGTTATGACCAATACCATGTTCATCACAAAACTTTTCATATAAAGAATTGTCAAGTTCTTTTCCATGATCCGTACGAATGTTAGAAATAACAAATCCTTTTTCATTTTGAACTCTTCTACAAAGTTTAGTGAAATTAGGATAAGCCTCATTCTTATGAGCTAGGAACATCACCCATGTATATCTAGAGAAATCATCAACAACAACAAGACAATAATAGTTTCCACAAAGACTTGGAGAGCGAGTTGGTCCAAACAAATCCATATGAAGTAATTGCAAAGGTCTAGTAGTTGAAACAACATTTTTGGACTTAAAAGAAACCTTGGTTTGTTTTCCTTGTTGGCAAGGACCACAAAGTCTATCTTTTTCAAATTTGATTTTAGGAAGACCTTTTACCAAATTTTTTCTAGAGAGTTTTGAAATAGCATCCATACTTGCATGTCCTAGGCGCCTATGCCAAAGCCAACTATTTTCACTCAAAGCGGAAAAACATTTTATATCACAATTACTTAAATCATTGAGATTAAAAACATATACATTTTCAAGTCTTTGTCCAACGAAGAGTGTCTTGTTGCTTTTGACATTTTCAATGATACATTTGGATTTTTCAAAGATAACACGATTTCCTCTATCACATAATTGACTTATGCTAAGAAGATTGTGTTTTAAACCACTAACAAGTAAAACATCTTCAATAATAGGAGAATTACCTATATCACCGATTCCTATGATTTTGCCTTTGTTGTTGTCTCCAAATGTGACATGTCCACCATCTTTAGACGAAAGAGAATTGAAAGCCCTCTTGTCACCGGTCATGTGTCTTGAACATCCACTATCAAGGTACCAACTTCCTTCCTTGAGAGAACTTTTGAAGCATACCTACAATAGCACATCAATTCTTGACTTTTGGTACCCAAATCATCTTGGGTCCTTGAAGGTTAGCATTGATACGGTTCTTAGGAACCCAAACCTTTTTTGCATTAGAAGATGAGTATCCTTTCATAGGACATGTAGGAGAAATATGACCAATTTTACCACAATAATGACATGTCAATTTAGAATGGCTAGAAGGAGGAACATCTTTTCCAAAAAGATTTTTGTGTTGAGTGGGATTATAACCAATTCCGGCCTTGTGAAAAGAAACCATTTGTTTTCCAAGAAGAATGTCTAAACTTTCTTTTCCATTAGTGAGTTTTGAAAGAGAATTAGTTAAATCATCAATTTGTTTTTCTAAAGATTCGTTTTTGGAAGTATCCTTCAAATACTCTTTTTCTTTTTCCAAAGAGGTTCTTAAACTTTCATTTTCTTCCTCCAAAATATCTTTCTCTTCAATTAAATCATCTATTTCTAGTGAAAGATCTTTAGCAACCTTTTTAAGAAATTTGTTTTTAGAAACAACCTTTTCAAATTCTACTTTCAACTCTTTATAGGCAATAAATAATTCATCAAAGGAATAGGATGAGTCGAGATCTACCTCGTTTTCTTCGATGGCCATGAAACACAAGTTAGCGACCTCTTGTTGCTCATCGTCCTCATCGGAGCTACTATCGTCACTATTGTCCCATGCGGCCATCATAGCTCTCTTTTTGTCCTTCTTTGAATATTTTTTTGCATATGGACATTCACTTTTGATGTGGCCGGGCTTCTTGCACTCGTAGCAAATGATTGGATCCTTTTTACTATTTTCTTCTTTGCCTCCATCTTTTCTTGAAAATCCTCTGCCTTTGTGAGATGCTCTATTTTTGAGGAGTTTCTTGAACGTTTTTGTGATGAGCGCCATTTCATCATCTTCACTTTCGTTGCTTGAATCCTCCTTGCTTTTTGATTTGCTTGTTGTACTTTTGAAGGCAAGATCCTTAACTTTCTTCTCTTTTTCACCCTTGAGGTTGTGATGCATTTCCTCCGTCATGAGAGATCCCATGAGCTTGTCCATCGTGTATGTTGAGAAATCTTTGGATTGTAGGATGATGGAGGTGGTAGTGTCCCAATTGGTTGGCATGGAACGGAGCACCTTCCTTGTCATTTCGGATTGACTGTAAATCTTTCCAAGAGCTTTTAAACCGTTAGTAATACTAGCAAATCTAGCAAACATTTGAGATATAGATTCATCCGGTTTCATTTTGAAGAGCTCATAGCTATGCACAAGAATATCAATTTTGGACTCCTTAACTTGACTATCTCCTTCATGTGACATTTCTAACTTATCCCATATTTCTTTAGCCGATTCACATGCGGAAACACAATCATATTCATTGGGAGTAATAGCACAAAAAAGAAGGTTCATAGCTCTATAGTTCTTTTCTATTGAAGCCTTTTCCAAATGACTCCACTCATAATCTGGTTTAGGCATAGTCTCTTCTCCAACTTTCTTAGTAGGAATAATGAGACCATTTTTGATAATTTTCCATAGATCATAATCCGTGGATTGAATAAAGATCATCATTCTATTTTTCCAATGAGAGTAATTTTCTCCGGTGAACAAGGGAGGTCTATTGGACGATTGACCTTCGATACAAGAAACATTACTAGTGGTTGCCATGGATCTTAACTCTTAGATGGTTAAATCTACAAACAAGAGCCGAGGCTCTGATACCAATTGTTACCCAAATTATGCAACCTAGAGGGGGGGTGAATAGGATTGCTAGTAATAATTACCAATAAAAATTTATCTCTAACAATATATGCAAACAATAAGTATGCAATCAAAATAGAGAGATAGAGAGATAGAACCCGTTTATAGTGGTTCGGTCCGGATTTGTCCACGGTCCGGCCCTACTCCACTTCTCCTCAAGCAATTACTTGAAGGTTAGACTAATCTTTAAAAGATTACAACTTGTAAGTCTTGCGGGTGCTTACAAGAACCGAATGCCTCTAGCTTTCCCGAGGAGCTAGCACAACCGCAAGAATTTTCTCCGAAAACTTCTCAAAAACAATAACACCCAAATTCCAACCCGAATTTGGTCTTCTAAGCTTTCAAGTGTTTGACTCAAACACTCACTTAGGAAATACAAGTATGTGAAGAAGGTATGAAAATTATCGCTCACGACTTGTACAAATTTTCTCTCAAGAATAATATGAAAGTGGAAGAACAATGAGAATTTTTGGCTTTGATCTTTTGAGAATTTGCTCTTGCAATAATATGGAATGTTGTAGCTTGTGTATTTACTCATTAATGAGTTCTTGATGCCTTATATAGCCATCCATATGCTTCCTAGCCGTTGGAAACTAGCCGTTGGAACTAGCCGTTGGAAACTAGCCGTTTGAAACTAGCCGTTGGAAACTAGCCGTTGGAAACTAGCCGTTTGAAACTAGCCGTTGGAAACTAGCCGTTTGAAACTAGCCGTTGGAAACTAGCCGTTTGATAGAGTGGTCATCCGGGTGGTCGTCCGGTTGTCACAGCTTTCTGTTCAGACAGCCGGCTTGTCAGCCGGTTCGTCAACCTGTGGCTCACAATTTCATCTAAATAAACCGTTAAAGCATGTATTGAGCTCAATAAAGTCTTTGTAAATATAAATCATGAATCCAAGAGACTTTATGCTATATTTCAAGGTCACGAAAATATTTAATTCGGGAATCGACTTTTCGATAATTTTGTATTTGCCGAATAAAAATATCATTGAATTAATCATCAAAATAATTAATAGAGATGCATATAAATTTTCACAAATTATAATGCATACATTTTTCAACAGTGATAACGAATCCAGAACATATAACTTAGGGAAAATACAAGTCATGCCACTTATGGCATATGGCATTTGAAGTGGTAGTTTCCATATAGCTTTGCATTTACTGATAACATATAGCTTTGCATTTACTGATATGGGGTATTTTTAGTGCATATGTGTCATAGGAGAGATGAAATGAGGGGGTGTAATGGGAGAAGAAGAAGAGGATGGCTGCATTCCATCTTTTGTCAGGAAGCAATTTTGCTAGAACATTTTCCTCACTTCTTTTCAAATTGTTCTCTAGCATGTAGATTTTCCTGTTTTGGATGTTGGTGTTCTTCTTGTCTTTGCATATTTTGAGAATCATTACAGGGTTAAAGCAATATTAAGCAAAGGTTTATTCCTAGGGCTAATAGGAGTCGTTCCCTCTTTGAAGTGCTGCACTTGATATTGAATCTTCATATAGAAACTTCATGCTTTATTATTATTATTATGATAAGAGGGTATTGAACTTGAAGGGTTGTGCATTCTTTGGATGAAACTTGAAAGCCTTTTAATCCGAGAAGCACGGATACTTCTAGAGAGGAGTCGTATCTGTGTTGGATAGCGATACTCCCAGATATGTATCCAACAATTATTGCACGTAGCTGTAATCACGTATGCAGACTTTGATGAAGTTGGGATTATGCAATCGTAGGAATAAGTACATGGATAGTTTTCCTATTCTGTACTTCTCAGAGAAGAAAAAATAATGAGATTAAAGTTGTATAATTCTATCTATAGTTTCTTAGATTAACCCTGTGAAGCGAAGTCCCACATCGCTTGGGTACCAAAGTAATATGAAGTACATAAGCGTGAGGACACCCTCACTTCAATAGCTAGCTTTTGGGGTTGAGTTCTACCCAAGACTGTGTAACGAACCCTTATTGTGTCAGGCATGTGGTCAACATTCTAAAAGTCGCTAGGAGCTAGTCGGGCGGAAAAGGGCCGCCTAACGACTAGGCGTTGGACCACTGCCTAGTGCCTAGGCGAGGAGTGGTCGGCCTTGGCAGCCGACTTTTAGAACACTGCAAATGAAACTTGATATTGAAATGAAACTTTTAGTCGGCCTTTTGAAAATTTATATATAGATAAGGCTCCTAAACTAACTAGTTCCTAAATATTGGAATTTGTGTTTAAAATTTACCACACCTTCTCACTGTTCTTCAACATTTCTATAACAATACTAAAAATACAAAATAATATGCTTCTATAAACGTATCCTTCCCGGGCCCATATCCTTCTTATCCCAAATTTTTCCATATCACCAACTCTATATCTTGTTGTCATAGATATATTCGTATCCATGCTTCATAGCTTCTAATAATTAATAAATAGAGAGAGGCTATTTTTTCTTTTGAAGAAAAGAAGAGCTTCTGCTGTTTCTGCGTTATGTATGCAAGCAGTTTGAGCACATATATGTACTGTTTAGAGGTCAAGAGGCTTGTAAGAATCCATGGTTGCCTCTTCTTGGTGAAGTATTACTTTTGTCCCTTTCTTCTCGTCTACATCCTAATATACGCTGCGACCATTCTGTCCCGCATTTGATATTGCTGCCTACTCACTTAAGTTCCGCCTTATTTCTTTTCCTCCTTTCATGAACCAGTCAAACCTTCGCCTTGATGCATTGCTCTTGCCTCTTGGGTTGAACTCCTATAACTTTCAGACCTATTAATTTAACGCTTGCCTGGCTTATGGTCTTTCTTCCCCACATTTCACTTTTTGGTTGTTACTGTGGAGACCGGAGAGTAGGATGTGAGGTGGCCGGAGTGGGGTCTATGGTGACAAGTATTCGCGATGGAGATGATGTGGCAGCTGGACATCCATCAACACTTGTGAAGGTTTTTGGAAGTTGAGTTGTGAGATTTTTACCACTTTGAGTTTGGCTTATGGCATCTCAAAAAAGTTTCAGATTGTTACCTTTGCTTGAATGCCTGAATGATTGCCGATTTTTTATCAGGTGATAAGATGTCTAATTATCTGCGATGGACCTCATTTTTCTCGTTCTTTGTTCTCATAGAAAAGATATAGTTATGTAGAAAAGCCTACATGGAATAAAAAAGCAAAGGGAAAAGGGAAGGGGCATAAGAGGGGAGACTGTGACTGAGTTTTGAAGTGTTAGATAGCTTGATATAATTTCCTAACAGCTTAAGCTTTTGGGACAATTGGTTACTTAATGTGGTATCAGAGCTAGGTTTTTGGAGGATTTTCCCCTTTGTTTGTGCCACGGTTGCACGTGCGGGGGAGTGTTTGAATTTTTCCCACATCGGTAAATTATCACCTCGAAAACTCGTATATGAGCCACTCATTGTCAATTGGTTTTGAGTTGGATGTTTTAACATGGTATCAAAGCTCAAGTTGCAAGAGGTCTTGAGTTCAAGTCTCTCTATTTGCATTTGTTCCCGGTTCGCATTTGGCTTCTCCCTTTCGTATTCTGTTTTGTTATATCTACGAAAATTTGCATTTCCCGTGGTTGCACGTGAGGGAGAGTGATAGATTGGTTTTTTTTTTTTGATCATTTTTTTTAAAGAAACACAAACTTATCATATATATCAAACTTATCATGAGTGTTAGATAGTTTGATATACATTGTTGAGTCCATTTCCTAATAGCTTAAGCTTTTGGGACAATTGGTTACTTAACATGAAGATGCAAGGACAAGAACTGTTTGACATCTAAATAAATAGCTGACATCTAATGCTGTTATTCAGCCAATAGTATGGGGTTTGATGATTATCAACCTGTCGAACAGGATTTCTTTCTATTGAGTCTACATACCCGGGTTATGGGGTTTAGACAATGCATTGTATGACTTAAAAATGTTGCACTACTTTGGACCTAAATCACTGCATGATGGTGTGCATAATGTTTTCTTTGACAATTGACATGGACAATATGAACTAAATGCCTAATATGCCTATGCGATCGGTGTACATGGACTATTTTTCTGACGTTCATTATGATTTTGTCTTTATATACGATTGGCAGAGAGAGAATGTGCAGAGCGTGAAACCAGTACCACCACCACCACCGCCGCCACCAAAGGAACCAATATTCAAATGTCCAATATGCATGGGCCCATTCGTTGAGGAGATGTCAACGAAGTGTGGTCATGTATTCTGTAAGGCATGCATTAAGGCTGCAATAGGTGCTCAGGGTAAATGCCCTACCTGTCGGAGAAAAGTCACAATCAAAGATACCATTAGGATCTATCTTCCTGCATCTGATTGAAAAAGGTGTGCATCCATCGTCATTATGGTTTCTTATGTTGCTCTTTGGTTTCCAATATATTGCTTTGATGTGACTAGAAGTTTTGTTTACAGCTATCAGTGTAGGACTTTCTTAAAGTTGATGGAGTTATCAAGTTGTTGGATATCAAAATAAAAAACTTAAGGCTCTGTTTGGAGAGACGGATTCCAGTTGGAGGGATATGAAATTATTATCCTGGATAGCTTGCATATTGATTTCAACATCAAGTTTGGGAGCATCATGATGGATTTGATATAACTATTGAATAGGAGTTACATGAAATATTTTCATGTTAAAGATAAAGATTGTACCTATGCAAGGAGACCAAAAAATACGTCTCTACTATATCTAATCCATCATTCTCTCTGATTTCACAAGCCATTAATGGCTAAACCTCTTGTACTTTTCTTGAAATTGAGCTTAAATTACTTCATGTCCACATCTATCCAAAACTGAGCCTAGGTTTTGTTGAAATATTTACTGGACAGTTACTTTTGGATTAAATTTGTGCATTTGAAAGTCAACATTGCTAGTGGGCATAGACTTTCAGAACTATAGTGCACAGCTCTTTATTTCTAATGCATTCATTGGACAAGTACACATGGGATGCGTTCTCAGTTGTGTAAATCTGTCCTAAATACAGTTATGTAGTTGGACTGTTGAAGTAGACACATTGCGTATGGTGCACATTTCTTAAGTGTAAGATTGTAGATGAGTTGGTGGTTCAAGTTTATCTAAGTTGACTTCAAGAATTTTACTTACAAGTTCCGTGTTTTTTTTCCATTCTACTTGATGTACTTTGGATGATGTCGATGTTTGATCCTGATCATGTTTCTCCACTAATGACAAACATGCACCGGAAAAGATGATGAACTTGACAATTATTGGTTGTTTAGAGAGTTTTTTGGCAGAGACTATCATGATTTCATTGCAAGATAGTTGTTTGTAATAGCAATGTGTTGTACTTTATGAGTGAAATCGCTTTAGGCAGGAAACATTGGCCGAACCTCGACCCATTTCTTTTGTTCACATTGTACTAGTCTCTTTGTGTTGTTTGGAAACTAGATTGTACGTGTTCTCAACTCTTTCACAAGCCTTTTTTTGCTTTAAGCATGTATTTATATTTTTTCATGTCCTTCGTGTACCACAAAAAATGGAAGTTGTGGCTTCTCATGCATATTCTGCTTTAAGTTTATTTTCGTTTTCCTTTCTTTTCTAACGGGCTCTTGGTGCTTTCTGGTGTCGAACAGGGAGGTGTATACAGACTGCTTTGCGGCATTGTGAGGGAATTGTAATAGTGGTTGGAGATTCATCGAACCCTCCGAGTATTTATCTTTTGTATTACAATTTGATACTTTAACCTGAATTCCTATTGCCATTGGGTTTTCATCCAAAACCCGAAGACTGTGACATTAGTTTTTTGAGATTGCTGTTGTTCCTGTTACCTATACAGCCAATGCAAGGCAGAGCTGTTTAGCTTAGTTAACTACAATGGTGGTGTTGCTTTCTCTCTCTCTCTCTCTCTCTCTCTCTCACACACACACACACGCACGCCTACATACGTACAGTAGTACTGGAAAAGCATTTGATGGGAGGGCAAGGGTCCTGTCAAGTGTTACTCCAACTAGTTCGGTCCAGTTTTGGACAACTTGTGGGCCCTTTCTGGACCCAAAACAACGATCAGAACTGTTCATTTTTTAGAGCTTGTTGAAAACAATGTGGTAGAGCTTGTTGAGAACAGTGACCACGCTAAAAATCACATTTATCGGATATCGTTTGGTATGATTTCTAAATGCATTAAGTTTGTTAAAAAAAAAAGTGCGCAACATTGGATTGCGACCCATTTGTCACATTTTTTTGAAGATAAATGCATTTAGAAATCATACCAAATGATCAACGTGATTTTTGGTGTGGTCACTGCACTCGACGAGCTCTAAAAAGTGAATGATTCCGATCATTGATGTGGGCCCGGGAAGGGCCCACAAAAGATCCAAAACTGGACTGAACTGGTTGGAGTAACACTTGACTGAACCCTTGCCCGATGGGAAGTACATGCTTGACCATATGCCACCTCAATGCCCTGCCCTGGCTCCTATTGATAGAGAATTACTCGGTTAGAAGATTTTTGCCGAAATCTAGAGGGCCTAACCCGCAGGAGATTTGAATTTTCTTTCGTCAATGTTCATTTGTACATTTGCTTGTTTCTCTTTCTGTTGTGAAATTCCTTTCTCTTGTCAAAATTTATGCACCTAGTCGGGGCTCTGGCGTTGTTCTTATAGACCAGTCTAACCGGACGATTGGGGAAGACCCATCTGGGATTTGTGATGAGTTTAATGGTCATTATGGAATTCACACAGAAGAACAACACCGAAATAATGGATTTCAGATTCAAGCAAGTGCAATATATGTAGGACAAAGTTAGATGTGCACCAACTATTGATTGTTTTTTGGGCAGCATCTTAGGAGGTGACGACTCCGCTAGGAAAACGAAAATGATTTTCTGTTATTTTCCTAAACCAGCAGGGGTATCGAATAATGTTATTTGGATATAAAAAAAACCACGAGCAACAGATGGAAAAACCCAAGCAACAAAAATCTAGTTCTGAAACCATAGACCCTCAAAACAGTGGTATAATAGGAAGAACACAGTGCATAGTCGACCTGCTAGGAACCAAACTAAACAAACCTTGTTAGGCCAATTCGTATTCGGACGAAAAGGAAGTTAAGGCATGACATTTGAACAATGGAGGCCAAACATTACAATCGGGACTTATCGGATATCAGTAACAAACATGACCCAAAAGCTCACAACCTATAAACAAATCATTCTCTCTAGTAATTCCTCGTTCAGCCAATTTGTTTCAGATGATAAGAATGTTATGGCATGTCATTTAACAATGGAGGCCAAACATTACAGTCAGGACCTTCAGATATCAGTAAAAAAAAAACTTGACCGAAAAGCTCACAACGCGTAATTTAAGGCAATACACCGTATTTGGAAGTCTAATTTAAAGGTTTTTATTTCAATACATATGCAGATACGAAAAGACTGAAGTCAATTATCTGGCTCCTATTTGGAGCAAATCACTTGGGAGGGGGGGAAGATACAAAAACAATGAAAATACTGCAGCATTATAACGAACAGAAAAGAAAGGAGAAATAAAGAAAGAAAACAGAAAATATAACACAACAGCAACAAGAAAAAGGCAGAAAACAGGAAAGGTGTGACAAGAAAGACGGAGTGAGATCAAACTGAATGATTAGCTTGTCTTGTTGGTTTCTTTCTCCACTCTGTATAGCATCTGCCGATTTCAAGCCCATCACCAGACAATGTCAACGAATGTAAGAACTGGCAGTAGTCTTCTTTGCCTTTTGCAGCCGTTCCGTCGTATGGTTCTGGACTCGTGTGAGAATCAACTTCATCATCTTCTTTGCATTCCTTTTTGTAATCTATAGTGATAGTTTCCAGTTCATGAGTGTCGATGATTTCTTGAGGCATGCTCTGTCGTGTATACAAAAAACGAAAAGTGTTACTCAAGGTCTACTAGATGCTAGATAAAATAAGTGAGCCTGCATGTCATTGAATATTCCAAAATTTGTTGTGAGAACCATCCGGTGAAAACCTATGTTACATGGACTTGTGCAGGTGTCAGCTGTGAGTTTGTCTACGGATTTCATCTAATTTCATTTTAAGGACTTCGGAACGCTAAAACAAATTCATCTCAAAACATGTTTCTTGTAGTTTCTGAGCCTCTGCGGTACATTATTTTTACAAATAAACCATTACACTTTTTCATGCATCAAGTGAGTCTGCAGGTAAACAAGAAAAAGCAAGGTGCCGTAGATCATTCCACACATGAAGTGAGTCAGCAGGTAAACATGAAAAAGCCAGACACATACTGGATATGCTCACCACAGTTCAAGTGTCTGACACGGGCAATTCTTATATTTTCAAGAGCTCCTGTAACTTAAATGGAAAAAAGATCTCAAAGCAATGCCGACAAAATAGGAATCCAGAAGAGCCAGCGTACAAGGCTCCTGCCACTGTCCGCAGACATTTGAACAGGTATGAAGGCAAGAACACGTGTGGCACCCATGTTGTAACTAAAAGTTGAGATGCGTATCTGAAAGGTTTTATTTAGGAGTTAGGACCAAAAGCCTGATAAAACCCTGTCGCGGACACTCATTTCTTCAAGTGCACGAAGATGTGCACTCCATGCCTGATATGGGAAGCATTTTGATGAAAGGGAAATAAATAAAGTCCTAATTGTGGTTTGTCTGTCATTTTCTGCGGTTTTCATCTAGTTCCACTGATGAAACATTTCCTTGCTGGGTATTCCAATGAGAAGTGACAAGACAACCGAAACATAAGAAACGCCTCACCCTTCAACCAAATATTCAGAAGACGACATATATTAACTACCTCACATTCAAAATAGTAGAGAAAAGGGAAGAGTCCACCAATCAGGGGCATGGTTCTTCATAATAAATAGGGCAAAGTCCACTTATACCCGCTGTGGTTTGAGCCATACGCCGATACACCCCCCTCAAGTTTAATTTTGTGCATTTGCACCCCCTGTGGTTTGTGAAAATATGCAGACGCACCCAATTCTGTCCATTTTAACAGAGTTGTATCTCACACGCCTCTTCAATCTAACCAAAAATCTAATCCGAGTTGTTCATAAGGTATAAATCGAAGAAAAGAGTATGTATCTCGGTAAAAAATCATGACAATCAACATCAACAAATTACTGATCTTATTTTGTTAAAATGAAACGTAAGTCTAAATTTGAAAATTTACTTCACAATAAACTCTGTTTGACCATGAGGTTTTTATTTTCCGATTGACTTGAATTTTGGTATGCATGTAGTACTCGTCAAACTCCACAATATTAACTATTCGGATCCGATTTTTTGTACATGGAATGGATTGATTAGATTCAAGGAAGAAGAAGAATCAAGGAAGAAGGAGAGGGCATATTGGACTTCTCATCGTTTCCATTGGTTGATTTTACATTTTTTGCATTAATTGGGTGCATCTGCATGTTTTGACAAACTACAGGGGGTGCGGATGCACAAAATTAAATATGAGGAATTGTATCCACACGTGGCCCAAACCACAGGGGGTATAAGTGGACTTCGCCCTAATAAATAACGAGGAAATTCAAGCCGGACAGCAGAGTCGGCTGATACAAACAGACCGAGCCTTGTGCTAAATCAGAAGCATCAAATTATGTCATTTCAGATTGGGATTTTCATGAAGATGAAAGAAGTTTACACAAAATATCCTCAATATGTTTCATTACCAAAAGTCTGCCCTAGGAAAACAAAGTTCAACTGTACCAACCTCCAAAACCCATCTGATATATGCAACATTGTTTACATGCTGGTTCATGTCCAGATCAGCAGCTCTTCTAGGCTGCAAATTCCAAAGAACGTGGGTAGGTGAGGAAGCACTAAGCCACAACCTAGAGAAATAGAATGATCTCACCACCAATCCTTGCCGAGAATACTGAGCGGCATCTTCCAGTTTTGCTATCTTCTTCAGACTGCCATTTTTCTCTTCCGGGAATGCTAACCTAGGTTCCATGACAAAAAGAGTACAAGAGATGCACCAATTAATGAGGACAAAACCACATTTTGCAAGTTGAAGACAGTTGAGGACCAAAAAATTGCTAAAAAAGAAATTTGAAAAGAAGGGTACAAACTCTAGATAGTCATTTATCAAAACTTGAGAGGACTATGCTTATAATTGAAAAACTAACTTCTTGCTGATAGCTACATTGGGGCATATGGTTTTACCCAATTGAGTGTGCCTGATTTTTCAGTATTTCGAATTGATACTTTGTACGTTAGGCTCTATATGTTTACTTTAGCTTTAAAAGAGAATCCTCGGTTTGACCGGCAGAATACATGGGTACATGAGACAGGAGCACCACTTGGATAAATCCTTCTTTCTCTGCTGTGGGTCAAGGGCTCGTCTGGCTGGAAAGCTCCTTCATTTCAGGCTGGTAGTAAGTGAGGGGTCGAACAGCAGCCTGACCTGTAACAGTCCTAAGGTAGAAAAATCCCCTGACGTTAAGTTTCAATATTGTCACCTGGTCCAATGGGGCAAAAGGTACTTATCACAGATCTCAACCTCAACAGAATGAAACGTACATTATTTTAAGCAAGAAAGATAAGTTACTTTGCAAGAAAATTCCACTGCAGAATTAAAAAGCAAGAAGCATAAATGCCTATTTTGTTTCATGATACTTTAAGTTGATAACATGTTCAATTTCATGCTTCATCAGTTCGTAACAGAAAAGGCTTGAAAGGTGAAAGAAAAATACGGCAGACGGGCAGAAGGAAACAGTAAAACCTTATAACGTTACAGAAATGAATCAAAACACAGGAAATTCTGCTTAAGCACCATAGTGCACCAATCAATAAGATATTACAAACATGCGATAGTAAGTCATCGGAACTTTTTGTACCTTGGTTCTCTTGGAGAGAAACCCAAATATTCCTTTTGGACATCGTCACTGACTTTTGCAAGTTTTCTAGTATCTTGGTTAATCATCACAAACTTGCTGCAGTTAAAATTACAAATTTTGTAATTCCGATATAAATAACATAAAACAAACAAAGGACATGATCAACATCCCAGGGTTTCCACAAGGGAAATCTTGAAATTTGTGACGGTTAAGTACCCAAGGTACAGTTTTTCAAATAGCCCAACCCTAAAAACATTTATTGTCACGAGAAGTATATGGTTGGAGGGTCCACTAGAGACATATTGAGAATCTAGGCAAAACATGTTTACATTGCATAAGAGGAAAGAAACACAACCATTACTCCATGGGCAAACAAAGAAACAGACGAGATCCTAGCATTCTATAGAGCCCTATATTCCAGTTCTGTAAGTTCCGAAAAAGAAAGAATTTTCATGAATACTAGTTCTCCAAAACTCGAACAATGCCTTGGGATGAAGGAAAATGTATAAATTGTAATGAAACTGCACATTGCACTTGCCAGTGCACAGAAAAAAGTAATTCAATTTAGTTGGCAACATGATAACCCAAGCACATAAGTTACGACGTCTATCGCGTCCAATGGACTAGCAGATCAGAAACATTTAGGGGATACATGCACTCAGCGAGATAACAATGCTTGATAATAGTCTGAATACATGAAAGGTGCGGTCCAATGCATCTAGTGGACCTCAATTGATTAGGGCACAAGACTTGTTTGGTAGCTGGTAGGGGAAGGGGTAAGTTTTGAGCTTCACAGTAGTAAGGATTAAGAAACAGAAATGCACCTCGTAGCCCTCCCAAGGACTTCATGAGTAGCATGGTCCTTGAGAATCCAATCACGTCTAATCCCAATCCCACCTTTGCTTTCGAACCAGGATTCAATTTCAACCACATCACTCCTGTCCCAAGTATTAAGGAAGTTAAATAAAAACTAAAATTACATTACCAAAATCCACAAATGAGAGAGCAAAAGTTTTCACCGAGCTGGGTATTTATAAATTTCAATGTGCATGCGAGTAGCCACCCATATGAGATGCAATTTTCTCATGGCAGTAGTCGTTCCAAATCCATCCGTTGAATATCCACAACTCTGAACGTGGTTGCATGTAACCTCCTACGTACATTACAGAATTGACAAGGCTGTTAAGAGTGTAATAATAAATTTCCTATTTCTTTCATTCCTAATTTGGTATCACTAATTCAGCCATTCCCACACTCTGAGCATGGCTACATCCAACTTCCTACATTAAACAAATTGATAAGAACGTCACAGAAAAAGAAATCCAAACAGACATAAAAATTCGTCACATGGCATTCCAATTTTGGTTCAATATGCATAGCCCGATTGCCATTTAGAATACACTATGCTATATGGAGAGATTATTAGTGCCCCTTGGGCACTGTCGTGTGGTGCCCAGGCCTCTCTCACATCGCACATTTATGTGAGACTCATGCACTTAGTCTTGGGCCTCACATAAATGTGCGGTAGGGGAGATGCCCGGCCCAGAGGCACTGAATAATTTTTCATGCAATATGACAGCATAAGTTGAGTTAGGGCATTGTTATCCAAACGGTCAAGAAAGATATTCAATACACAAATTGCTAAACATTTAGGCCTTGTTCGTTTAGTAACTTTAGGTATTTTAGTTTTGGTAATGGGTGAAGAGAGAAATAGAGTAATGATTGAAGAGAGATAAAGAGAAAAATGAAATTAATAATTGGAGAAATAAGATAATAATTGGAGGAAAATATAAGGTAATGATTGAAAAACAAAGTTAAAACAAAGTAAATATGTTAAACGAACAAGGCCAAGAGTGAGGCACATGAAGACAGAGTTGTGGGTCGTGACTCATGTGATAAAAGAAATTGGTGAGATTTGATGAGAAATGATTTTCCTTTTTTATCTTATCCTTTCTCACCATTTAAAGGGGCCGTAAATTTTTGGGTCAAAAGGCTCCATTTGGGTTTTGCCTTCTCCAATGCTATACCAAAAACTCCGTCGGGAGAAGAAAAACAGCAGAAGAAGTGCTCTCCCAAACCCTAGACCCCAATCCCCAAACCACCCATTCCAGTGCTACAAAACAACTACAAGAAGAATCGGCAACCCAATCACCTACAACTCGTAGTCGAGGTCCTTTTTTAATGTCACAATAACTAAGAATTGAATAACAGCCGCCTATCTCTCTCTCCCTCTCTCTCAACCCTAGCTACTACAATTCTTCTTCTCCCTTTCTCCCTTCCCCTCCCCCTCCCCCAGTGGATTTCATACCCGTATGCGGCTGCAAGAGAAGGAGGCCATGGTACTATCGACTCTATTTCTTTGTTTTTTTTTTCTTTTTTTTCTTTCGTCTCTTCAGATCAACGATTTATTAACCAATGACTTGTCGTTTGATCTATGAGAGTTTTGTCTCGTTATTAGTTTCGTCTTTAGACGAATTTTATATACAAATCGAGTTCTCTCAATTGAGATTGCTTCACAACGATATCTGCTGCTGTGCGTCAGCATTTTATTTTCAGCATATTAGTCTAAAGTCCAAATGAAACAATCTCATAGGAGCTTTAGTCCGGCCTAAATTTTTGTGATGTGTAGAGTCCATTAATAAAAATATTTTAGAGTCTAGAGTCCGTGAAAAGACAAAATTGCCTTTAATGAGACAAAAACTTTGTTTGGCTAACACAAAAAATATATTTTTTCATTTAAATTGTCTTAAATGAGACGAGGGCCTTGTTTGGTAACACAAAATATATATTTTTTCGTGTTTTTCGATCTTATTGCACTTTCATAGGGTACCCTAGGCTTTTAGGCACTTTCATAGGGTACCCTAAGGTTTTAAGCAATTTCATAAGATTTTAGGGTGCACTTTCTTATTATAGGATTTTAGCGGTTTAGGCACTTTCATAGGGTACCCTATGGTTTTAGGTACTTTCATATATAGAGTACCCTAAGGTTTTAAGCACTTTTATAGGATACCCTAGAATTTTAAGCACTTTCAACGCCGGTCAAATTTGGGAGGAGTTTTTTGTAAATTCTGGACAGAATGTTCTTTAGACTTTAGGGGAAAATATTTATGTCCTTATTATAGCAAAAACCCTTATAGTATGTCCTCTTACTCAATTTGCTCTATTATCTGTATACGATGTTTTTGGCGAGGCAACCCGTGGCGGCTTGACAGATCTGTAGTTCTTGATAGTTCATTGGTGCATTCATACTTGGGTGGAGTGTATCTGATCGTTTGGGTATTTGGTATTTTTTGTCCTTAACTTTGTATTTTTTCTCGTTTGAGACTCCTAATTAGATGTTAGGCAATTTAAAAGTGTCGTTGTTTTGCGTCAGGCCATGTCTGGATTAAGATGAAGACATTGATTGCCTTGTGATTTACTTATTTTGTATTTGTTAGACGATTAGTTTTGTTTTGTCCAAGTTTTTTTTGTAATGATTTTTGTTTTGTAAGTGCTGCTGGACGTTTATTAATACAATCTTCTCACTTTTTGACAAAAAAAAAAAACGTCACAATAAAAACTTCACGTTAAAAGTGGAGCGCTCGCGAAAATCAATTTCCAAAATATCCATTTTGCTTTTTTTATGAAACTATTCTGCACTTGGTATGGATATACTTTGCTCCTGTTTCGCCAAAATAGCAGCTTAATAATGGGAAGAGAGACTTATTTTCGGAGCGGCTGCAAACATCTTATTTATGGAGCCGTGCAATCTCAGCCGTTTGTTTCAGCAATCAATGGTCTGCATTTTAAAAAAACTATTCGCGCAAATAGTTTAACTATTCACGCGAATGCAAATAACTTTTTAAAAATCCGGGATGGCCAAGATTGAGCTCCGTAAATATTTGTTTACACCTGCTCTGTAAACAAGATTTTCTCTTAATGGAAACAATTAGGTTTGGAAATTATGAAAAGTGAAAGAAAGAAAAGAAACGAACATAGAAAGAAAAGAGTACTGCTATATACACCGACCATTTTGGACCGAAACCGTACCGACGGCCGCGCGCGGCCGTCTCCGGCCACCGGACGGCCGATCCGAGCCGTCCAAAAATTTTAAAAAAAAAAACCGAGGGGCCCAACGCGGGAATCAACGTCATCCGATGTGTGTAGGGTGCTTGATCTAAACACCCTATTTTTCGTGTATATATGTATACACGAAAAATAGGGTGTTTAGATCAAGCACCCTACACACATCGGATGACGTTGATTCCCGCGCTGGGCCCCTCGGTTTTTTTTTTTAAAATTTTTGGACGGCTCGGATCGGCCGTCCGGTGGCCGGAGACGGCCGCGCGCGGCCGTCGGTACGGTTTCGGTCCAAAAATGGTCGGTACACATAGGATTTTCCGAAAGAAAATGAGAGAACAATTGGAAGGAAAGGTCATTCACAAGACTAGAATTTTGTTTTTTCTTTTTTCCCCTTTCTCTCAAAATCAAACAATGGTGGAGGAATTTTTTCAACTTTCCATTCTTTTCATTTTTTCCCCACAAGTTCCAAACAATTAGGTAAGACCATCTTTACTTCTTACTCAATTTTAAACTCAGAAAGCTCTACTTCTCCCGCAAGCCTATGCCAAATTTAGTTTTTACTCAAAATTTTCACCAAATTAATTAGGTGAGAACCAAATCCTTGACCGAATTTCCAACGGCTACTTTGTGATGGTGTTCGTCGCCAGAAATAATTCCTTGTAGTCGTCAACTCAGAAGAGGATAGCAAAGATCAAGAGAGAAAACCTGACTTCTTGCAGCTTGTCGTCCTCAACCAATACCCAACTTTAAACCTGACTTGTTGCAGCTCCGCCGACGGTGAAAGGTGATTAGAGTTTGAAATTTGAGTTAAGAGTTGGAGATGCTTATACCAAACCAAGCTTCTACTCGGATTTTTTTACTCGAATATGAGTAGAAATTTGAATAAGGGCCGGAGATGTTCCAAGGAAAAGGTAAAACTTAAAATCGGTAGGAAAAAAAAAAGCCATTAAAGGTTTTTACTTAAATTTTAGAGAAAGAACGCACCCTTTTCACGAAGATATTTTCAAACTTAAATGAGTCAAAGGGAAATTTGAAGAACTCCAGTCAACTCCTAGCAAATCTACTTACCAAAAAAAAAAAAAAAACTCCTGGCAAATCCAATGGGCAATGGTGTAACATACACCAATTTGCTCATATATTGGACAAATGTTCAAACTTTAAGGCTACTGGACGTTTAAACGTCTGTTAATTTTAAAGTTTTGAATTAATCGAGATATGCGCAATTTGGCTCCGAAGTATAAAAAAACATACTCCAACTTTTTTCTGGAAGAGAGAGAGAGAGAGAGTCACCTGCAAGAGATTAGCAATGGAGTCAACAGTGGCAGTTTTGTTAATCCCAACCTCATAACACCTCACGATGAACTTCTCCTTATATGAAAGTCCGTCCTCCGTCAAGCTCCCAGGCCACAGCCGGTCAGCCACGCTCTTCTCGGAAGAACCTGAAGAATATTCAGCCGCCTCGCATGACACCGCGTCGTTTTGTCGGCCCGTTGAGATCGTGAGCCTCAAAGAAGAAGAAGAAGCAGCAGCACCGAATAATCGGCACTGTTTCTTTATTAGCGCTTTTGGATTACTGATGTCTGAACTCGCAGCAATATTGCATGACGACGATAAGGTTGTGGACGACCATGGCAGCTTCAACATCATCCTCTCTCTCTCTCTCTCTCTCTCTGTATGTAGGAGTATCTGTCTAGTGTCTATCTTCTTTCCTATGACATGAGAGACGTTGTACGTAGGAGTAACTGTCTAGTGCATGTCTATTTGTATGTGGGTGTATCTGTCTAGTATATGGAGTATATTCTTTCTTATGATGTGAGAGAGAGAGAGAGAGAGAGAGAGAGAGAGAGAGAGAGAGAGAGTTGACATTGTTGTCGATGGGAACAAGTTGCCACAGGCTTTCGACTGCGATGGCATTCTCGCCGAATTTCAGTTCGACTGCGATGGCAATTCTTGCCGAATTACAGAGGGAGGAGGCAATGCAGGCCCAACCCCAAGCCCCAACTTGGGCATCCCAAAAATCTCAAATTTTAGGAACACTTTAATATTTTCATTATTTAGATTTAAATAAGACTATTTTTAAGCTTAATAGAATGAAAAAAAATGTCCAATTAAAGATAATGAGTTAGTCCAATCCACCAACCCACAAGCCGAAGTCATGTCCAACCCGCCATCTCATAATTCAGCCAAAGTGCCCAACCCACTAAATTCCCAAAATCATTTCTCCCAAACTATTGAATAATACAACCCTAAATTGACTATACCGGTTAGTGTTGCCACGGGAGAAAAAAGATTTTCAAAGTTGAAATTGATCGATTCGATCAACCATGTCACAAGAAAGACTAAATGAATTATCTGTGTTATCAATTGAAAATAACTTGGTGAAAGAGGTGGATTATACAAATTGAATTGAAGAGAGAGAGAGAGTTGACATTGTTATCAAAGTGATTAGAGAGAGAGAGATAACAATGTGAGAGATAACAATGTGATTAGAGAGAGAGAGAGAGAGAGAGTTGACATTGTTATCAAAGTGATTTAATACAGGCAGTTATGTATTTAAACCGAAGACAGTTATGTGAAAGTTAGTACAAGCTGTCTACGCTAAAAAATAAATGTGTTTAGGTTCGAAATTGCTAGTATTAACTTCTTCTGGTTCATAGTTTTGATTTTAATTGGGCTCTTCGCATGTAGGCAGTGGGGTTGAGCTCCAGAATTAATTGAGGGGCACGTAAGCTGATTCGGACATCGGAGTTATAAATAATAATAAAAAAACAAATCAAAGAAGGTGTCTTTGTTGGAAAATGTTTAAATTCACTTTTTGTAATGAAACCATAAATGTAATAAAATTAGAACCAAAACACTGGAAGTGGATGAAAATAAAATGATGATCAAGATGAGTGTAGCACTTTGTACTTAAGACAGATTTCGACCTCACTATGGTGCTCATGATTTGCATTGAACGCCTATTTTTTAGTATTACGTGATTGGAATCCCTCAAAGCAGCCCTATGATTGAAGGGTCTGTCGAATCATGTTATGCTTGTACTCTCTCATATGAATAGACATGAATGCAACGAAAATCAAAGAAAACTTCGATAGGAAAACTCAATCTCCATATGAAAGGGGGACAAGAGATATGTATGTGTAGAGGAACCGGAGACTGTCTAGAAAGGACGCGTCCGTCAATTGCGAACAATCATGAAAGAAGCGATACAATTGTTATGCCAACTCAAAAGACCCACCTCGAAATTAATGATAATTAATCAAAAACTAATAAAAGCACCCAATATAATTACCATTCTTCAACCAATTCCATGTATCGTTCTTGCATGAATTGTAAACCGAATTGTGAGCTGCAAGGATATCCAAACATCAAGTAATTTCTGTTGACTTTTGAGGCCATGTTTTGGCTCCATCCTGTACAAATGCAGACTTGCATTTACTCAGAAGATTTGGCGTGGGTTGCATTGAATGCAATTCATTCTCCCATGTGGGTGATTGGCAGCCTTTGAAGACTTCACAAGCCATGCCCAAATCTGGAAAAATCCCAGGCGTGGATTTGGAAGTAAATGAGCTATGAGCATGGCACTTAAACAGTGCCTTGGGTTTTTGTCTATAAATTGATCCCCAGCCATAGCATTTGTATCTGTGTGGGAACTCAGAAACGTATCTGAGTTTGTATTCTGTTTGTATCAGTTTGTGAGAGTGTGAGTAGAGTGATTTATAATCATCCTCCTCCTAAACATAATCTGGCTGTCCCCCGTGGACATACCTAATTCATAGGAAACCAAGTAAATCTTTGTCTCTGTGTTTGTGTTCTGGTTCAATCGTTTGTTTCCGCAACAATTTCTAATTGATCAGCCAATCTGGAATTGGAATTCAAAAGAAAAGAAAGCAAAAGCGAGGCATGACATTTAAACTAGGGCAAATTTTCGTAGTCGTCCCTCTAGTTTTATGATTGTCTTAATTTCGTCCCTCTAGTTTCAATTGTCTTAATTTCGTCCCTGTAGTTTGTTTTACATTTAAAATTGGTAAAATCGTTAACACCGTTAATGAAACTAACAGAAAAAATATGATTAAAAAATTAAGTGCTTCAATTTTCAATCCGGTTGAACCGGTGCGAATATCTTATTTTTCTGATCATTTTATCTTAAATGGTCATAATGGATTTTTGGCTCTAAGGCTTTTCAATGAGCACCCTAAGAGAGTCCTGAAACTAAATAACGAGTCTTCGGGTGCTCATTAAAAGGCTTTAGAGGCAAAAATTCATTACGACCATCTAGGATAAAATGATCAAAAAAATAAGATCTTTGCACTAGTTCAACTGGATTGAAAATTGGAGCACTTAATTTTTTAATCATATTTTTTCCGTTAGTTTCATTAATGGTGTTAACGATTTTACCAATTTAGAACGTAAAACAAACTACAAGGATTGAAATTAGAGGGACAAAATTGAGACAACTGTAAAACTAGAGGGACGACTACAAAAATTTGCCCTTTAAACTACGGAGGCCAAACATTACAATCAGGACTCTCAAATATCAGTAAAAACCAAGAACCAAAAGCTCACAAAATAAAATTTTAGACATACGCAGTATCCAGAAGCATAATTTCAACCAATCTTTGATTTCAAGGTGTTTATAAGTCTACATGCCAGCACGAAAAGACTCAAATAATTATCTGCTCTCTATCTGGAGCAAATGGGAGATAACACACACCAAATGAGGGGTAAAAGAACCCAAAAGAAAAGAGGACACAACAGGAATAAAGAACTAGGAGTAAAACATGAAGGCGTGAGAAGAAAGCAAGAGTAAGATCAAACTGAATGATTAGCATCTCTTGTTGGTTTCTTTCTCCACTCTGTACGGCCTCTGTTTATTTCAAGCCCATCACCGGACAATCTCAACAAATGTAAGAACTGGCAGTAGTCTTCTTTGCCTTCTGCAGCTGCTGCAGCCGTTCCGTTGCTTCCATTAAGCTCTGAAACTTTTGTATCCTCAACTGGTTCTGGACTCGTGTGAGAATCAATGACGTCATGTTGTTGGCATTCCCGTTTGTAATCTAGAGTTATAGTTTCTAGTTCATGATTGTCGATGATTTCTTGAGGCATACTCTGTCATGTATACAAAAAATGCCAAAGTGTTGCTGTTATTCAACTAGATGCCAAATAAAGAAAGTGAGCTGCATGTCATGGAATGTTCCAAAATTTGTTCTGAGAGCCATTTGGTGAAACCTATGTTACATAGTACTTATTGTGCAGGTGTCAACTGCGAGTTCTTGTCATTGGATTTCCTCTAATTTTCAGTTCAAGTACTTTGGGACACTAAAAAAATTACTATATCTTAACATGTTTCTTGTTGTTTCTAAGCCTCTGAGGTACATTGTTTTTACAAGCTGTCAGTAAATAATTTCAGGCATAAAGTGAGTCTGCAGGTAAACAAGAAAAATCAAGGTGCCGTACATCATTCCATGCATAAAGTGAGTCTGCAGGTATACATGAAAAGCCCAGACACATACTGGTCACCCTTACCACAGTTCAAGCGTCGGACATGGGTAATTCTTACATTCTCAAGAGCTTCTGTAACTTAGGCGGAAACGAGATCTCAAAGCAATGCCGACGAAATAGGAATCCAGAAGGGCCAGCGCACAAGGCTACCGCCACTGTCAGCGGACATTAGAACATGCATGGAGGCAAGAACACATGGGAACAGGCATGAAGGCGCCCATGTGTTCGATGAGTATCTGATAGGTTTTATTCAGGACCAAAAGCCTGATAAAACCTCATGGCGGACTCTCATTTCTTCAAAAGACATGCACTTCATGCCTAGTATGGGAAGCATTCTGATGAAAGAAAGAAAGTCTTAATCGTGGTTTGTCTGTCATTTTCTCTGGTTTTCTTTTAGTTTCACTGACTATAACAGTTCTTTGCTGGGTATTCCAATGAGAAATGACAAGACAACCAAAACATAAGAAACTCCTCACCCTTCACCCAAATATTCTTCTAAAGACATATACTCACAACCTCACTTTCAAAGTAGAAGAGAAAAGGGAAAGGTCCACCAATCAGGGGCATGGTTCTTCATACTAAATAACGAGGAAATTCAAGCCAGACAGCAGAGTCGGCTGATTCAAATAGACCGTGCCTTTTGCTAAATCTTAGTATGAAAATACAAAGAAGTTCAACTTTACCAACCTCCAAAAACCATCCGATATAGGCAACATTGTTTACATGCTGGTTCATGTCCAGATCAGCTCTTCTAGGCTGCAAATTCCAAAGCATGTGGGTAGGTGAGGAAGCAGTAGGCCACAACCTAGAGAAATAGAATGATCTTACCACCAATCCTTGCCGAGAATACTGAGCGGCATCTTCCAGTTTTGCTATCTTCTTCAGACTGCCATTTTTCTCTTCTGGGAATGCTAACCTAAGTTCCATAACAAAAAGAATGTGCACCAATAAGGACAAACCATCTTATGCATGTTGAAGACATTGGAGGACAAAAGCATTGATTAAAAATAATTTCTCTAGATTGCCATATATCAAGACTTGAGAGGATTATGCTAATAATTGAAAAACAAACCTTATAGCTGACAACAATATTTGGTATATGGATTCACCCGATTTAGTGTGCTTGATTTTTAGGAATTTAATTGATACTTCGTACATTAGGCTTTATTTGTTTACTTTAGATTTAAAAGAGAATCCTCGGTTTTGACCAACAAAATACTTGGGAATATGAGACAGAATACTTGGATATATCCTTCTCTCTCTGCTGTGGGTCAAGGCTTCTCCGCGGGAAAAGCTCCTTCCATTTAAGGCTGGTAGCAAGTGGTGGGTCGAACAGTGGTCTGACCTGTACCATTCCTAAGGTAGAAAAATCCCGTTGGTAAGTTTTGACATTAATTGTCACCCGGTCCAATAATGGGGCAAAAGGTACTTATCTCAGATGTCAACCTCCATTGGATGAAACGTAACATTTGTCAAGCAAGCAAGAAAATTTAATGGGCACGAAAATTCCACCGCAGAATTAAAAGGAGCAAACTCACTTGGCAAGCAAGAAGAGCATAAATGCCTATTTTGTTTCATGATACTCTAAGTTGCTAACACATTCAATTTCATGCCTCATCAGTTGATAACAGAAAAGGCTTGAAAGGTGTAAGAAAAATATGGCAGAGGGGCCGAAGGAAGCAGTAAAACCTGGTCTGGTTCCAGAATGAATCTAAACATAGGAAATTCTGCTTAAGCTAGCAAACATATGGTAGTGGAGTAAGTCATATCATAGTTTGAAAACTTTTTGTACCTTGGTTTTCTTGGACAGAAACCCAAATATTCCTTTCGGACATCATCACTGACTTTTTCAAGTCGTCTAGTATGTTGGTTCATCATCACAAACTTGCTGCAGTTAAAGTTAGACATTGTTGAATTCCAAATTAAATAACATAAAAATGTGTAGGAAATTTGAACTGCTATATAAACGAAGGAAGCAAATCTATGATCAACATCCCATGGAGGGAAATCTTGAAATTTGTGATCTTTAAGTACCTAAGGTACAGTTTCTCGAACAGCCCAACCCTAATTACATTTATGGTCACGAGAAGTATAAGGTTGGCTATTTAAACCGATCTTCATTTGATGGTAATGAGGAAAGCTATTGTTGTCTTGTTGAGGTAAGGAGTTTCAAGATACTGGATGAGAATCTAGGCAAAACACATTTACAGAGCCCTACATTGCAGTTCTATAAGTTTCCACAAAAGAAAGAATTTTCATGAATACTACTACTCCAAAACTCGGACAATGCATTGGGTCGAAGGTAAATGTCTAAATGGTAATGAAACTGCACATCGCACTTGTGAGTGCACAACTAGGTGATAACATCATATGGCAGCAAAAAAGTTATTCGCTTTAGTTGGCAACATGATGACCCAAGCACATAAGTTATGAGGTCTATAGCATCCAATGGATTAAAGGATCGGAAACATTCAGTGGATATATGCACTCAACAATGCTTGATGATAGCCTCAATGCATCTAGCGGACCTCAATTGATTGGGGCACAACTTCACGAGATTTGTTTGGTAGCTGGTAGGGGAAGGGATAAGTTTCGAGCTTCATAGTAGTAAGGATTAAGAAACTGAAATGCACCTCGTAGCCCTCCCAAGGACTTCTTGAGTAGCATAGTCCTTGAGAATCCAATCACGTCTAATCCCAATCTCACCTTTGCTTTCGAACCAGGATTCAACTTCAACCACATCACTCCTGTCCCAAGTATTAAGGAAGTTAAATAAAAACTAAAATTACATGACCAAAATCCACGAATGAGGGAGCAAAAGTTCTCACCAAGCTGGGTATTTATAAATTTCAATGTGCATGCGAGCAGTCGCCCATATGAGATGCAATTTTCTCATGGTAGTAGTCGTTCCAAATCCATCCGTTGAAAATCCCAAACTCTGAGGGTGGTTACATGCAACCTCCTGCATTACAGAATTAACAAGGCTACAGACTTGCAGCAAATTAATGAAATACAAAAAAGAGTCATACTAAGTTTTTTCCCCTATTTCTTTCATTCCTAATTTGGAATCACTAATTCAGCCATGCCCACACTCTGAGCGTGGCTACATCCAACCTCCTAGATTAAACAAATTGACAAGAACGTAACAGAAAAAGTAATCCGGACAAATATAGGAATTCGTCATAAGTCATTCCTATATTGGTTCACTAGCCCGACAGTTGTTTAAAGTACGCAATGCAATATGGGGAGATTATTCCTTGCCCCTGGGCACCACTTGGGCACCGAGCGTCTCCTACCGCACATCCATGTGGAACCTACATAGGCCTCACATAAATGTGTGGCAAGGGGCACCATCACTGTGCCCCACTGAATAATTTTTCATGCAATATGACAGTACAAATTCAGTTAGGTGTTGTATCCAAACAGCCAAGAAAGAGATTCAACCCATGAATTGCTAAAAAAAAATGCTAGAAATTTAGAGTGACTTGCATAAAAAAATTTTGGGAAAAAAATTGTAATAGTCCTTGTAGTTAAGTGTTCGTGTCAATTTGGTCTCTGTAGTTATAATTGGCTCGATTTACACTCTGTACTTTCCATTTTGTTTCAATTCGATCCAATTACTAACTTTCATTAGTCCGCCGTTAGTCCTTTAAATTGCAAAATCATATGGCCCCATTTTTTGGGGTTAAAACAGATCCGTTCGGCTAAATAAGCCAACTTCCTTATTTTTTTTTCCTTATTCAAATTTTTTTTTCGTATTTTTTAGTTTTTCGTCAATTTTTTTGGAGGTTATTGCATTGTCATGACGAGAAGAATTTAAAAAGTAAAAAATTATTATTGAAATTCAATTTTTTTTAATAAAGACAAAAAAATTGGCTTAGGTTTATTTTTCAACATTCCTAGTCAGGAATCAGTGCATGGGCCAAGTATAGGAAAATGAATGGAATGACAGGGCACTATTTTTTATAACCACTTGGGCTATTAAGTTAAGTTTATTGTAACCTAGTTGAGTGGTTTGTTATGTCTATCTATTAGGTTATGACATGGTAAATTTGGAACTGTGTTTATATAATATTTTGACTTTTGGACATGGTTATTTATCATGTTGTGACTTTTGGACATGGTTCTATGTGCATTTTCAGTACTATGCAGAAAAATAAGGTATCTTAGTATTTGTCCACAAGTTGAACATGTAGACAATATCAGTGGTTATGATGCCTCATGACTGATCATGAAAATGCTGAATTCGATGGCAACTTTTTGTAGAAAATTATAACCAAATTTCTTCCCAAGTGCCTCCTTATCAATGGAGAATGGAAGAATGAGTTGTGTTTTGGTTCAAAGGTATATTAGGGCAAGAGGAAAATGAGTAACCCTATTCAGCTAAATAAGCCGACTGGCTTATTTTTTTGTCCTTATTCAATTTTTTTTCGTATTTGTTAGTTTTTCGTCATTTTTTTAGAAATTATTGCATTGTCATAACGAGAGAAATCTAAAAAGTAAAAAATTATGATCGAAACCTAATTTTTTTGAATAAAGACAAAAATAAGTCAATAAGCCAATTTTTTGGTCTTTATTCAAAAAAAATTGGATTTCGATCATAATTTTTTACTTTTTAGATTTATCTTGTCATAACGATGCAATAACTCCAAAAAAATTGACGAAAAACTAACAAATACGATTTTTTTTAATAAGGATAAAAAAATAAGCCAGTTGGCTTATTTAGCCGAACGAGTCTATTTTAACCTCAAAAAAGGGGGCCATATAATTTTGTTGTTTAAAGGACTAACGACGGACTAACAGAAGTTAATAATTGGACCAAATTGAAACAAAATGAAAAGTACAGAGTGTAAATCAAACCAATTACAACTACAGGGACCAAATTGACACAAATACTTAACTATAGGGACTATTTCAATTTTTTTCCCAAAATTTTTTTATGGAAAGGAAAAAAATGGTTTGCCTAACTCGGTCCTGCTAACAAGCAGCCTGAGGCATAAGTTTAGAGTATTAGTTTAGTAACCATAAATGATGTGCTTATCCTTAATATGCTTTGTATTGATTGTCTTCTCATGAGTAATGCTAATCAATCTTGTATCTACTACACTCGACATTAATGGTTTAATCAACAACAATATTAGTTTGGGCTAATAAACAACCTTAAATGCATGTGATTGAAATTCTGAGGAGTAGTTTCTAGTAGTACCCCTATACTCAAATATAATTTGTTCCGTTCTAGTTTTTTTACAGGAAGATAAACTAAAAAAAAAAATGGAGAAAAACAAAAACAAGCAATCTATAATCAGAGAATAGGATATTTTCAGGAAGAGAGAGAGAGAGAGAGAGAGGAGGAGGAGGAGGGATGAGCGCTACCCCTTGTCATCCTCCTCATCCTCAACCTTACAAAATGGATTTTTTTTTTGTTTTTATTCAATTTTTTTTGGCATTTTTTAGTTTTTCTTTAATTTTTTGTAGATTATTATGTCGTCATGACGAGAGAAATCTAAAAATTTTTAAATTACTATCGAAACTCTTTTTTTTTAATAAAAACAAAATAAGCCAATGAGTAGCTTGTTTTCGTCTTTATTTTTTTAAAAAAAGAGATCGGGTTTTGATGTTAATTTTTTACTTTATAGATTACTCTCATCATAACAAAGTAATAATTCACAAAAAATTAATGCAAAACTAATAACTGCGGAAAAAAATTGAACAAGGATAAAAAAAGTAATCCATTTGGATCATTTGGCCAAAATAGGCCAAACGAGTAAGGAGCTCAATAAAAAAAAACTCATTAAAAAACAAATTGTTACAAGCAATTGCCCACCAATACTATCCCGTTCTTATTTATCCAAGAAAATTTCAGTCATTTATTATGTGGATATGTGAATATATAGCAACCAATACTATTCCGTTCTTATTTATCCAAGAAAATTTCAGTCATTTATTATGTGGATATGTGAATATATAGCAAACATAAACCTTGAGTTTAATTTTTGAAACAAAAAACGGGGGTAGATTTGTCACTATCACCGGTTGATACAACTATATTTAATACAAGTAGTTGGAGAACTCCTCATTTACCAGTGCAATTAAGTATCTTTACAAGTTAAAATGGTGTTTACCAACATTTTAGCTCATTTAACATGTTTTTTCTTGTGCCCCAGGGGCAACCGTTCGCATTTGCCTAACTAATAATCCAACTAAGTTTTCCCCCCCTCTGTGGTGGGAACTAAGGCAAAATGTGTGGATCTCACCACAATGTGCGGTGGAGAATGAGGGCTTGGAGCATCAATAATTAATCACAAACCTAACAGAGTTAAATGGGGGAGTTAAATAACAATCATTCTTTCACCACATCCATTTACACACCCAATCACACACCCACACTCACAACAAGGGTGGAGCCCGCACACACTACACACCCAGTGTGTGTGGGCCCCACCCTTATTGTGAGTGTGAGTGTGTGAATGGGTGTGGTGTTAGAATTTTTCGTTAAATAAGGGCCAAGTTGCAGCTTAGAGCAAGTTTATCAATAATTAGGTAAAAAAAACTTGTGAATAATGCACATTTTTTATTTTACCTACTCACATTTCTTTCAACACTATACCAATACTACCTATTTAACATATCCTCTATTAAAACATATTTTCTTTCTTTCTCCAACAGTGCACCAAAGTGCAATTTTTTTTTAAAAAAAGAAGAAAGAGGAAGAGAGAGAGGGATGGAGAGAGGAGAGAGAAAATAATATTATAAATTACATACCTGATGAATAATAGATAGGTAAAAGTGCCGAAACACTGTTCATAAATACATTTTACCTCTATGTTTATCTACTTTGTTGTAGAAATATTTTTCTTCTTTTGGTGAGATAAAATAGCTATAAAGCTAGTTTACCTGCGCCAGTGAACTTACTCTTAGTAGCTATGGCCTATGGGACAAAGGTGATTGAACCGATGGATTTCAACAAGTCAAAGGGAAATTGGAAGAATTCTAATCAACTACTCCACTAGCAAATCCAATTGTGAACGTCCACGATTTGCTCATGAAAGCCAAATTTTCATATTTTGGGGTGTAGGAAGTTTGATCTGTCGTTAATTTAGGATGTATCAATTGAGGTGTACGCAAGTTAGTTCAGACCCGGATGATGATTAGAAACAAAACATACACGAATTTGCTCATCTAAACTTTATGAAGTTATGTACGAATAATTTGGATTTTGGATATATGATATGCTCTTCTAGCGGATCAAAAAATAAAATAAAAAATGTTCTTCTAAATGAATTGGTGAAACTACATAAATTAAAATCTAATTTCCCTCATATCGAACTAATCGAAGTGTATAAAGAATTTCGATAGATTTCAATAAAGGAAAATGCTCAAGTTAATCCAATGGGTTATTATTAAGGTTTAAAATGTGTTTTGAATATGTGAAAAAGTGTATAAAATTGTGTGAAAAGTGTATTGAAATGTGTTAAAAATACATCCGAGTATGTTTTTTCCCCTTTGTTCATAAGGAGAGAGAGAGAGAGAGAGAGAGAGAGAGAGAGAGAGAGAGAGCTCTACCTGCAAGAGATTAGCGATGGTTTCAACAGTGGCAGTTTTGTTAGTCCCAACCTCATAACACCGCACTATGAACTTCTCCTTATAAGAAAGTCCGTCCTCCGTCAAACTCCCCTGCCGAAGCCGGTAAGCCGCGCTCTTCCCTACGCCGCCGCCGGCGTCCTTCTCCTTCGTCTCGGCTACAATCGGAGCCGTCCACGAAGAAGCAGAAGAAGAATCAGCCGCCTCGCATGAAACCGCGTCGTTTTGTCGGCGTATCGAGATCGTGAGCCTCGAAGCGCCGAATAATCGGCACTCCTTCCTTATTAACGCAGCATTGCATGATGACGACGAGGACGATAAGGACGTCGACGAAGGTGCCAGCAACATCATCTTTTCTCTTTAAAACCACGTCGCTCCCTCTCTCTCTCTCTCTCTCTCTCTCTCTCTGTGGTTGTACGTAGTATCTGTCTATCTGTCTATCTTCTTTCTTAGATGAGAGAAGAGACATCGTTGTCGATGAGCCAGTGGTTTTGGACTTCTGATGACATTCTTGCCGAACTTCCGAGACACGTGTCGTGTTCAGCCAACTCCCTGGTTGGAGAAATTTTTCTTTGCCGGTATCACAAGTGGTACCCGTTTGGCACATTCAGGCCGTCCAATACACTTTCAGACAGTTCAGATGGAAATCCTCTCTCTCCTCTCATCCTCACACTTTCTCTCTCCAAATCCGAGCTGTCCAAAAATGCAATGGACGGCTCGGATTCGCTAAACGGGCACCACGTGGTACCCACTCGGATCCGCCCTACCCCACCCAGAACCTGCCTTGCCCCGTTCGGTTCAGAGCGGGTTTTCCACCACCTTCTCCGGCATCGGGTCGGGGTAAAAATACTGAAATCCGGCCGGGTTCGGGGTGATAGTATCCCGCCTCGAAATATATTTATTTATAAAATTATACTTTTATCCTAATCTAATTATCAATAATACTTCAAATTTTAAATTTTTACCCTAATCGTATTATTATTATACTAAAAAGCCTTTATATTCTTACCTTCATACTAAGCTAACACTTTATTTATACTTATTTTCTTTTACTCGTAATTTGCTTTTAGATTAGAATTTTTTAAATTTTTTATGGAGCTGAACGGGGCGGGTAAACCCTTTCCCTGATCAGGACGGGAACGGGGTACCCAAAAAATACCGAGCCGGGATCGGGTAATAATTTTCGAGTCAAGTCGGGATACGCAAAAAACCGTCTCGTTGCCATTCTTAGAGTCTCCTGCATTAAGTGGGCTTTTTTTGTCTGCTCTATTATTATTCTTTGGAGTCGAAGGCTCTTTTTGGAACTCAGGGAAAAGAAAGAAAAATTAAAAAAAATTTCCCTTTTGTTGTTTGATTGGAAGAAGAAGAAAGAAGAAAATAAAAATTTCAAGTTTAGTGAATAGCTCTTATTTTTCTTCTTTTTTCTTTTTCTTTCCATAGGTTCCAAACGGATCCGAAATTGTTCCCAAATACAAGATTGTTTTTCTACTTTATTATTGATCTTTGGATCCATTTCAGTCTTTTATGTTCAATTTGATAATATATGGTTCCCAACTTAGTTTTTTGTGTTTCGATTCCCTTCTAGATGTGTTTGATTTGATGAAATGGGTATCAATAGCTCCAAAGAAAATACGAAATTAATCGGTGATAGTGGACCAGTGGTGTCGCAATTTTTGCGAAGAGTTGGTTGCCAGTGGTCCTCCTCCTCCTCCTCCTCCTCTCTCTCTCTCTCTCTCTCTCTCTCTCCATCCTACTGTGAAGGGATTATTCAAAATGGAGGGTATATTTGACATGTTTTTCATGTTTCCTCTTACCCCATCCAAATGTTTCACGGAAATTACGAGTGAGGGGGTTAAGTGATACCGTAACATAAACGAGGGGGTGTAAGTGATGAGTTTAATAGATAAAAAGGTGTATGTGAGTGATAAAGAGTGATAGATGAGGGGGTGTTTCTGATTTTTATCCTGGTCGTTTTCTTGTGAATCCTTAAAGAGATCTCATCCTTAAATACTGTGAATCAAATCGAATCGTGATATATGATAATTTTTTTTTATAAGACACCATTATGTGAAGTGAAGTCCCACTACCAAAGTAATAAGAAGAAAATATAAGCGTGAGAGCACCCTTACTTCAATAGCTAACTTTTGGAGTTGAGTTCTATCCAAAATCGTGTAACACGTTCCACTACAACTTTCAGAACTTTTTTTTTTCCTTTTCGTTTTTGTCCTTTTTTTTACTTCTTTTTTTGTTTTTGCTAAAAAGGGGTTACTTATTTCTCAAAATATTTGGGTTAAAGTAAAAAAGTTTCATTTTTCCGATTCGTCTCAAAAAAAAGGTTTGGCGCAAAACTAACAAACGCAAAAAAAAAATTAATAAGAACAAAAAGTGCTAAAAGAAAAAGTGCTCAGCCAAACAGGTTATAAGTATATATAAACCGAAGATAGTTGTTTACGCAATATAAACTCTTTTGCGCTCTTTTGGCTTTAATCGAGCTTCCCAATATTGATGGCGGGATTGAGCCCAGAATTAATTGAGGTATGTGTAAACTGACCCAAACAAAAAAAAAAACCAAGAAACAAGGAAGGTGATTTGGGGGCATGGTTCTGCTCTTGCCGAATTTCAGTTCGACTGCGATGGCAATTCTTGCCGAATTACAGAGGGAGGAGGAGTCATGTTTTCCCAACTCCCTGGTTGGTAAGGTTGTCAAATGGAACTCAAGTGGCCATTCTTGAATCAAAGTGATTTTTAATACAGACAGTTATGTACTACTTAATAAACCAAAGACAGTTATGTGTACGTTAGTAAAAGCTGTCTAGGCTAAAAAATAAATGTGTTCAGGTTCGAAATTGCTACTATTAACTTCTTCGGAGCCGGTTCATAGTTTCGATTTTAATTGGGCTCTTCGCATGTAGGCAGTGGGGTTTGAACTTCAGAATTGATCGAGGGGTACGTAAGCTGATCTGGACACCTGAGTTATAAATAATAATTAAAAAAACAAATCAAAGAAGGAGTCTTTGTTGGAAAATGTTTTGACGAGTGTAGCACTTTGTACTTAAGATAGATTTTGACCTCGCTATGGTGTTCACGGTTTGCATTGAACGCCTATTTTTCTAGCATTACGTGATTGGAATCCCTCAAAGCAGCACTATGATTGGAGGGTCTGTCGAACCATGTTATGTTTGTACTCTCTCATACGAATGGACATGAATGCAACAAAAATCAAAGAAAACTTCGATAGGAAAATTCAATCTCCATATGAAAGGGGGACAAGAGATATGCACGTGTAGAGGAACTGGAGACTGTTCAAAAAGAACGCGTCCGTCAATTGCGAACAAGCATGAAAGGAAGGGATACAACTGTTAATTCTGAACAGGTGCCGACTCAAAAGACCCACCTCAAAATCAATGATAATTAATCAAAAAATAATAAAAGCACCCAATGTAATTACCATTCTTCAACCAATTCCATGTATCGTTCTTGCATGATATGTAAACCGAATCGTGAGCTGCAAGGATATCCGTGGGGGCTGAAACATCCTTGAACCCTCTTGAACCTTTCTCTTCCTGTTGTTGAACCGTAGAAGGATGAAGCGGTGGCGGGGTGTACCTGCAAACCGGAGGAGATGTTCCTCTGGAAAGAAGCTCCGACGAACAAGTTAGTAAGTAGAGGAGGAAGAAGATAGAGAGAAGTATAGTCAGAAAGTATGGTGAGAGAGAGGAGCGTAATAGTGATTTTTCAGACCCTTGCAGTTAAAGGGGTGGTTTCATAATTATAGGCAAGGCTTGGAGTGTTGCCCAAATCGGCAGTGTCTCCCACGCGTGTAGTGACGCTCGGATGGCGTCACATGTCAGAGTCATTAAATGAATGAACGCCGCCTGCCCATGCTTGCAGACTGTACACATCAATGTCAGAGTGGTGACCTCGCCTATCAACGGAAGCTTCCAAAATGTTTCACAACAACCACGGTCGAGTACCGTCTCCGAGAAGATACGTCCCCGATCGGTAACCGACTAACCGAACGACAACCAACCTCTCCAAACGAAGCAAGGTCGCGCCGAACGATTATACTTCATCGAGCGCTGTCACATTTCCCGAATGACAGACAGGCTTACTGAGTGACATGCATGTGAAACAGAGGAAACGTTCGGCAGGGTAGCTGAGGTTTGGCTAACGTTCGACAAACTAGCGGAGGGTCTTCCTGAGGCATGCCTTGACTTCCAGACGAACTGAGACAACTGGACAGTGGGTTCCAGCTTGTGCCCTTTTGAGCTCTCCGAACCTTTGGTTATTTCGGCCCACTATAATATGCAACCATCAAGTAATTTCTAATTCAGCCAATCTGGAATTGGAATTCAGAAGAAAAGAGAGCAAAAGCGAGGCATGACATTTAAACTATGGAGGCCAAACATTACAATCAGGACTCTCAAATATCAGTAAAAACCAAGAACCAAAAGCTCACAAAATAAAATTTTAGACATACGCAGTATCCAGAAGCATAATTTCAACCAATCTTTGATTTCAAGGTGTTTATAAGTCTACATGCCAGCACGAAAAGACTCAAATAATTATCTGCTTTCTATCTGGAGCAAATGGGAGATAACAAACCCCAAATGAGGGGTAAAAGAACCCAAAAGAAAAGAGGACACAACAGGAATAAAGAACTAGGAGTAAAACATGAAGGCGTGAGAAGAAAGCAAGAGTAAGATCAAACTGAATGATTAGCATGTCTTGTTGGTTTCTTTCTCCACTCTGTACGGCCTCTGTTTATTTCAAGCCCATCACCGGACAATCTCAACAAATGTAAGAACTGGCAGTAGTCTTCTTTGCCTTCTGCAGCTGCTGCAGCCGTTCCATTGCTTTCATTAAGCTCTGAAACTTTTGTATCCTCAACTGGTTCTGGACTCGTGTGAGAATCAACGACGTCATGTTGTTGGCATTCCCGTCTGTAATCTAGAGTTATAGTTTCTAGTTCATGATTGTCGATGATTTCTTGAGGCATACTCTGTCATGTATACAAAAAATGCCAAAGTGTTGCTGTTATTCAACTAGATGCTAAATAAAGAAAGTGAGCTGCATGTCATTGAATGTTCCAAAATTTGTTCTGAGAGCCATTTGGTGAAACCTATGTTACATAGTCTTGTGCAGGTGTCAACTGCAAGTTCTTGTCATTGGATTTCCACTAATTTTCAGTTCAAGTACTTTGGGACACTAAAAAACTATATCTTAACATGTTTCTTGTTGTTTCTAAGCCTCTGAGGTACATTGTTTTTACACGCTGTCGGTAAATAATTTCAGGCATAAAGCGAGTCTGCAGGTAAACAAGAAAAATCAAGGTGCCGTACATCATTCCATGCATAAAGTGAGTCTGCAGGTAAGCATGAAAAGCCCAGACACATACTGGTCACCCTTGCCACAGTTCAGGCGTCGGACATGGGTAATTCTTACATTCTCAAGAGCTTCTGTAACTTAGGCGGAAACGAGATCTTAAGCAATGCCGACGAAATAGGAATCCAGAAGGGCCAGCGCACAAGGCTACCGCCACTGTCAGCAGACATTAGAACATGCATGGAGGTAAGAACACATGGGAACAGGCATGAAGGCACCCATGTGTTCGATGAGTATCTGATAGGTTTTATACAGGATCAAAAGCCTGATAAAACCTCATGGCGGACTCTCATTTCTTTAAAAGACATGGACTCCATGCCTAGTATTGGAAGCATTCTGATGAAAGAAAGAAAGTCTTAATCGTGGTTTGTCTGTCATTTTCTCTGGTTTTCTTTTAGTTTCACTGACGATAACAGTTCTTTGCTGGGTATTCCAATGAGAAATGACAAGACAACCAAAACATAAGAAACTCCTCACCCTTCACCCATATATTCTTCTGAAGACATATACTCACAACCTCACTTTCAAACTAAAAGAGAAAAGGGAAAGGTCCACCAATCAGGGGCATGGTTCTTCATACTAAATAGAGGAAATTCAAGCTGGACAGCAGAGTCGGCTGATAAAAATAGACCGTGCCTTTTGCTAAATCTTAGTATGAAAATAAAGAAGTTCAACTTTACCAACCTCCAAAAACCATCCGATATAGGCAACATTGTTTACATGCTGGTTCATGTCCAGATCAGCTCTTCTAGGCTGCAAATTCCAAAGCATGTGGGTAGGTGAGGAAGCAGTAGGCCACAACCTAGAGAAATAGAATGATCTTACCACCAATCCTTGCCTAGAATACTGAGCGGCATCTTCCAGTTTTGCTATCTTCTTCAGACTGCCATTTTTCTCTTCTGGGAATGCTAACCTAAGTTCCATAACAAAAAGAATGTGCACCAATAAGGACAAACCATCTTATGGATGTTGAAGACATTGGAGGACAAAAGCATTGATTAAAAATAATTTCTCTATATTGCCATAGATCAAGACTTGAGAGGACTATGCTAATAATTGAAAAACAAACCTTATAGCTGACAACAATATTTGGTATATGGATTCACCCGATTTAGTGTGCTTGATTTTAAGGAATTTAATTGATACTTCGTACGTTAGGCTTTATTTGTTTACTTTAGATTTAAAAGAGAATCCTCGGTTTTGACCAACAAAATACTTGGGAATATGAGACAGAATACTTGGATATATCCAACCTTCTCTCTCTGCTGTGGGTCAAGGGCTTCTCCGCGGGAAAAGCTCCTTCCATTTAAGGCTGGTAGCAAGTGGTGGGTCGGACAGCGGTCTGACCTGTACTATTCCTAAGGTAGAAAAATCCCCTGGCGGTAAGTTTTGACATTAATTGTCACCCGGTCCAATAATGGGGCAAAAGGTACTTATCTCAGATGTCAACCTCCATTGGATGAAACATAACATTTGTCAAGCAAGCAAGAAAATTTACTAGGCATGAAAATATCACCGCAGAAAAGGAGCAAACTCACTTGGCAACCAAGAACTGCATAAACGCCTATTTTGTTTCATGATACTCTAAGTTGCTAACACATTCAATTTCATGCTTCATCAGTTGATAACAGAAAGGGCTTGAAAGGTGGAAGAAAAATATGGCAGAGAGGCTGAAGGAAGCAGTAAAACCTGGTCTGGTTGCAGAATGAATCTAAACATAGGAATTCTGCTTAAGCTAGCAAACATATGGTAGTGGAGTAAGTCATATCATAGTTTGAAAACTTTTTGTACCTTGGTTCTCTTGGACAGAAACCCAAGTATTCCTTTCGGACATCATCACTGACTTTTTCAAGTCGTCTAGTATGTTGGTTCATCATCACAAACTTGCTGCGTAAAAATTAGATATTGTTGAATTTCAAATTAAATAACATAAAAATGTGTAGGAAATTTGGACTGCTATATAAATGAAGGAAGCAAATCTATGATCAACATCCTGTGGAGGGAAATCTTGAAATTTGAGATCTTTAAGTACCTACGGTACAGTTTCTCGAACAGCCCAACCATAATTACATTTATGGTCACGAGAATTATAAGGTTGGCTATTTAAACCGATCTTCATTTGATGGTAATGAGGAAAGCTATTGTTGTCTTGTTGAGGTAAGGAGTTTCAAGATACTGGATGAGAATCTAGGCAAAACACATTTACAGAGCCCTACATTGCAGTTCTATAAGTTTCCACAAAAGAAAGAATTTTCATGAATACTACTTCTCCAAAACTTGGACAATGCATTGGGTTGAAGGTAAATGTCTAAATGGTAATGAAACTGCACATCGCACTTGCAAGTGCGCAACTAGGTGATATCATCATATGACAGCAAAAAGTTGTTCACTTTAATTGGCAACATGATGACCGAAACACATAAGTAACGAGGTCTATAGCGTCCAATGGATTAAAGGATCAGAAACATTCAGTGGATACGTGCACTCAACAATGTTTGATAATAGCCTCAATGCATCTAGTGGGCCTCAATTGATTGGGGCACAACTGCACAAGGCTTGTTTGGTAGCTGGTAGGGGAAGGGATAAGTTTCGAGCTTCATAGTAAGGATTAAGAAACTGAAAATGCACCTCGTAGCTCTACCAATGACTTCACGTGTGGCATGGTCCTTGAGAATCCAATCACGTCTAGTCCAAATCGGACCTTCGCTTTCGTACCAGGTTTCTACTTCAACCACATCACTCCTGTCCCAAGTATTACGGAGGTTAAATGAAACTATCATTACGTGACCAAAACTCACAAATGAGGGAGCAAAAGTTCTCACCAAGCTGGGTATTTATAAATTTCGATGTGCATGCGAGCAGTCGCCCATATGAGATGCAATTTTCTCATGGTAGTAGTTGTTCCGAATCCATCCGTTGAAAATCCCAAACTCTGAACGTGGTTACATGCAACCTCCTACATTACAGAATTGGCAAGGATAGACTTACAATAAAAATGAAATACAAAAAAGAGTGTAATAATTTTTTACGCTATTTCTTTCATTCCTAATTTGGAATCACTAATTCAGCCATGTCCACACTCTGAGCATGGCTACATCCAACCTCCTACATTAAACAAAATTGACGAGAACGCCACAGAAGAAGAAATCCGAACAAATATAGGAATTCGTCACAAGTCATTCCTATATTGGTTCACTAGCCCGATAGCCGTTTAGAGCACGCTATGCAATATGGAGAGATTATTCCTTGTCCTTGGGCACCGTGTGTCTCCTACCGCACATCTATGTGAAACCTACATACTTGTAGCCTTGGGCCTCACATAAATGTATGGCAATGGAGATGCATGTCTTGGGCACTGTCACAGTTCTCCACCGAATAATTTTTCATGCAATATGACAGTAGTACAAATTCAGTTAGGGTGTTGTATCCAAACAGATATTCAATCCACGAATTGCCAAAAAAAAAAATGCTACTGTAGTTGAAATTTAAAGCACCAATAATTACTCACAAACCTAACAGAGTTAGCTATGACCTATGGGACAAAGGCGATTGGACCAATGGATTGCCACAAGTCAAAGGGAAATTGGAAGAATTCTAATCAACTACTCCACTAGCAAACGGGTACGGTACACCATCTGTTCAGTTGCGATATTCATAACTATCTAGAGAGAGAGAGAGAGACCTGCAAGAGATTAGCAATGGTTTCAACAGTGGCAGTCTTGTTAACCCCAACCTCATAACACCTCACTATGAACTTCTCCTTGTAAGAAAGTCCGTCCTCCGTCAAACTCCCCTGCCGAAGCCGATCAGCCGCACTCTTCCCTACGCGGCCGCCAGCGTCCTTCTCCTTCGTCTCGGCTACGAGCGGAGCCGACGAAGAAGCAGAAGAATCAGCCGCCTCGCACGAAACGGCCTCGTTCCGTCGGCGTATCGAGACCTTAAGCCTCGAAGAAGAATCAGAAGAAGCGCCGAATGATCGGCACTGCTTCCTTATTAACGCAGCATTGCATGATGATGTCGACGACGACGACGATAAGGACATCGACGAAGATGGCAGCTTCAACATCTTCTCTCTCTAAAACCACGTCTCTCTCTCTCTCTTTGGTTGTACTTGTACGTAGTATCTGTCTATTGTCTAGCTACTATCTTCTTTCTTAGATGAGAGAGAGAGAGAGAGAGAGACGGAGACGACATTGTTGTCGATGGGAACAAGGTGCATGCCGCTGGCCCATCATTTTGGACTGCCATAACATTCTTGCCGAACTTCAGAGACACGTGTCGTGTTCTCCCAGCTCCCTGGTTGGCTCAAATCGTCAAATCGACCGAGAATCGAATTGAATTGGCCGTTTTTCTGAACCGTCTCGAATCATGATTTTGGATTCCACTAAGGAAAAAAAATATTTATTTTTAAGTATTTATTTTTTAAATTAAAAGTAATGTATTGTAAACTTGTAAAACAAAAAATAAGTACTTAAAAAATATTTTTTAAAAATATATATTTTTTAAAAATAGGACCTTAATCAATCGACTGAAGATAGTTATGTCTACTTTAGAAGTTTATGCACTATCAACTCTTTTGCTTTCGGGTCATAGTTCAGGTTTTAATTGGAACTTCTCGCATGTTGGCGGTGGAATTAAGTTTCAAAATTTACCGAAGTATGTGTAAATTGGATTGGGAAATCTTGTAATGTAAGGTCCTGCAAGGCACCCCGTAGGGCGCACACGGGCCATCGATCTTGATAATGAATGGTTGAGATATGATTTTTAATTATGACCGATTTACCGGTCATAATTGATTTTTGATCTGAACCGTTGATTGATAAGATTGACGGCTGTGTGCCGCCCTATACATGTACTACACAGGGGGTACTATAGCACCCCCGAATCCGTGTAAATTGACCCAGACATGTGACTTAAAAAAAAAAAAAAAAAAAACCCAAGAAACAAAGGTGTTGTTTTACGACAGTAGTAGACGGTTATTATCACAAGTAGCCAGTAGGGCTCCAAATTCTGAGCCACGTTGTCTTATAGTACGATCGAACATAACGTAATTGATTTTGCAATGATTTACTAATTAGAGGAAATAATGATTCAGAACAGAGAATTACAAAGACGGGAGAAAGTTATTTACGGCTCCGCGCGATCTCGACCGTCTGTTTTGGCTTCGAACAGTTCAGATTTAAATGATACAGTCCATGTAGTGCGACACACGGACTGTCGATCTCATCAATCAACTGTTGCGATGTGTTTTTTTAACTTTTACCGGTAATAAATATCATGCACAAGAATAGGGTCAAGCCTCACTAACCATACCGAACAACAAGCATTTCTTGCCTTTCCCATAAAAAAAAAAACACACTAGAACAACACAGTGCCCAGTCAGCCTGTAAGAAACCAAATTAAACAGCTCATTCTCTCAAGTAAATTCTAATTCAGAAAATCTGGAATTCACAAGAAAAGAAAGGAAAATCAGAGGCATGGCATTTAAACAATGGAGGCCAAACATTACAATCAGGACTTTCAAATATCAGTAAAAAAAACAATGACCCAAAAGCTCACAAAATAAAGTTTCAGACGTGCGCGTACTTACGAGGTATCCGGAAGCATAATTTCAACCAATCTTTGATTTCAAGTTGTTTATTAGTCTACACGCAAGCACAAAAAGACTCAAATAATTATCTGGTTTCTTTCTGGAGCAAGTCGCTTGGAAGATAAAACACCCCAAATGAGGGGTAAAAGATACAAAAAATGAAAATACAACAACATTTAAAGGAAAAGAAAGGAAAGCAGAAAGAAACCAAAAAATAGAACACAACAGAAAAAAAGAACTAGGAATATATGGAAGAAAGACGGAGTAAGATCAAACTGAATGATTAGCATATCTTGTTTGTTTCTTTCTCCACTCTGTTCGGCCTCTGTTTATTTCAAGCCCATCACCAGACAATCTCAACAAATGCAAGAACTGGCAGTAGTCTTCATTGCCTTTTGCGGCTGCTGCAGCCAATCCGTTGCTTCCATTAAGCTCTGACACTTTTGTATCCTCAAATGGTTCTGGACTCGTGAGAGAGTCAACAACATCATCATGTTGGCATTCCCGTCTATAATCTAAGGTGATAGTTTCTAGTTCATGAGTGTGGATGATTTCTTGAGGCACACTCTGTCAGAGTAAACAAAAGATAATGCAAAAGTGTTTGTGTTAGTCAACTGGATAATTTCCGAAGTGCCAAAAAAAAGAGTTAGTCAACTAGATGCTGAATAAATTGAGTGAGCTGCATGTCATTCAATGTCCCAAAATTTGTTGTGAGAACCATCCGGTGACAACCTATGTTATGTGGACTTGTGCTGGTGTCAGCTGTGTCTTTGGATTTCATCTTCATGTCAAGGACTTAGGGCCATAAAAATATTCATATCTCTTAACACGTTTCTTGCATTTTCGGAGGTAAATTACTATTACAAGATGCCATAGATCATGTCATGCAGAAAGTCAGTCGGCTGGCAAACATGAAGTGTCTGAAATGGGCAATTCTTACATTTCAAGAGTCCATGTAACTTAGTTGGAAACAATATTTCAAAGCAATGGTGACGGAATAGGAATCCATAGTCAAAAGTGCCAGTGCACAAGGCTCCCGACACTGTCTGCAGAACCGGCATGAAGGCAAGAACACAAGGGTGGCATCTACGGTCTAAGTAAGTAAAAGTTCAGATGAGTATCTGAAAGGTTCTATTTATCACCAACAGCCAACCATACCTCGTGGCAGACATTTATTTAAGTGCACTGAGCACACACTCCATCCCTGGTGTATGAGAAGCATTCTGAAGGAAGGGAAAGAAAAAAGTCTTATCACGGTTTTCTGTCATTTTCTGGTGTTCTTTTAGTCTGGTGTTCTTTTAGTTCCACTGATGAAACGTTTCTTTGCTGAAATGGCAATATACCCAAAACATGAGCAAGTCCTCCTCTTCAACCAAATAGAAAGAAGACAATAACTCACAAACTCAGTTTCAATGTAGTAGAGAAAGGGGAAAAGTCCACCAATCAGGGGCATGGTTCAAGCTGGACAGCAGAGTTGGCTGCCATCAACGAACCAGTGCCTTTTTGCTAATTCAGGAGCACCAAATTATCTGAAGGATTTAATTTTAGAGTTGTGATTTTCATGAAGATAAAAGTTCGTACAAAAGAATAAAAGATCCTTTATATGTTTCATTACACAAAGTCTGCACTGATCGTCGTTTCTCTTTGAGCTAGGGAGTATTAGGGAAAAACGACTTATTGATGACAAAGAAGTTCAACTTTACCAACCTCCAAAACCCAACCAATATAGGCAACATTGTTTACATGCTGGTTCATGTCCAGATCAGCTCTTCTAGGCTACAAATTCCAAAACATGTGGGTAGGTGAGTAAGCACTAAGCCACAAACTAGAGATGTAGAATGATATTATTCTTACCACCAATCCTTGCCGAGAATACTGAGCGGGATCTTCCAATTTGGCTATCTTCTTCAGACTGCCATTTTTCTCTTCTGGAAATGCTAACCTAGGTTCCACAACAAAAATAATAACAAGAGATGCATCAACAAGGATAAAACAATCTTATGCAAGTTGATGACATTGGAGGAAAAAAGAATTGATAAACAAAATTTCTCTAGATAGCCATGGATCAAAACTAGAGAGGACTTTGCTAATAATTGAAAAACAATCCTTATAGCTGACAGCAGTATTGGGGCATATGGATTTACCCAATTGGGTGTGCCTGATTTTTGGGTATATTCAACATTTTCCTACGTTAGGCTCTATATGTTTAGCTTTAAAAGAGAATCGTCGGTTTGACCAACCGAATACAAGAGAATATAATATAGGCAAGCCACTTGGATAAATCTCTCTCTCTCAGCTGTGGGTCAAGGGCTCCTCCACAGGGAAAGCTTGGGCCAGTTGTGTGCGAGGGGTCAAACAGCAGCCTTCCTGTAACAGTGCTAAGGTAGAAAATTCCGTGTCCGGTAAGTTCCGACATTTTCACCCGGTCCAATAATGGGGCGAAAGGTACTTATCTCATATGTCAAACTCACTCCAATGAAACGTAACATTTGTAATGATCAGCTTTAAGGATCCCTATTGCTCGGTCAGATAAAAAAATCGCACCGCAAAATTAAAAGGAGCAAACTCATGGGCAACCAAGAAGCACAAATGCATATTTTGTTTCATGACACTTTAAGTTGCTAATACACACAATTACGTGCTTCATCAGTTTGTAACAGAAGAGGTTTGCAAAGTGAAAGAAAAATATGACAGAGAGGGCAAAGGAAGCAGTACAATATTATCATGTTCCAGAATCAATCATAACACGGGAGATTCTGCTTATGCACAATACTGCAACAATCAATAAGATATGACAAACATATGATGTCATTATTGAGAAAGTCATATCCTAAAGAGAAACATTGTTTACCTTGGTTCTCTTGGACAGAAAACCAAATATTCCTCTCGGACATCATCACTGACTTTTTCAAGTCGTCTAGTATCTTGGTTCATCATTACCCACTTGCTGCAGTAAAAAATAGAAACTGTTGAATTCCAAATTAAAAAACATAGTCAAACGTAGTATGGAGTTTGGACAGCGATATCAACTAAGGGAGCAAATAAACATTCAGTGCTGTCTGCAAGGGGAATCTTGAAATCATGATGGCTAACTACCTAAAGCTACAGTTTCTCGAAGAGCCCAAGTGCCCAACCATAAAACATTCATATTCAGGAGAATTATCAGGTTGGAGGGTCTAATAGACACATTGGCTATCGTGAGTCCTTGACCGATCTTCATTTGATTATAATCAGAAAATCAAATGAAACGCGTCTACACGCATAAGAGGAAAGAAACACCACCATTATTTGACGATGAGGAAAAATAAACAGAATAAAACCCAACAATCTACAGATCCCTACATTGCAGTTCTATAAATTCCCGCGCAAGAAGCATTTGCATGAATACTGCTACTCCAAAACTAGTACAATGCATTGGGTTGAAGGTAACTCTGATTGGTAGTGAAACTGGCCAAAACACTTGCAAGTATATATTGTAGAAATAATTCGTACATGTTAGAGGGTAACATAATGGCCCCAAGCATATAAGTTACAAGGTGTATACCGTCCAATGGGTTAACTTCTACAATGGCAATCTAAAGGATTGGAAGCATTTAGTGGATACATGCACTCAACAAATAACAGTGTGTGATAGTACCCTCACTACACAAAGACTAATATGGCACAAGAGGTGGGATCCAGTGCAAGTAGCAGACCTCAATTGATCAGGGCACAAGCTTGGCTTGGTAGTTGGTAGGGAGGGGTTGATCATCAATTGTAATAGTAAGGATTAAGGAACTGAAAAAGAGAGTATGCACCTCGTAGCCCTCCCAATGACTTCTTGAGTAGCATAGTCCTTGAGAATCCAATCACGTCTAGTCCCAATCCGACCTTCACTTTGGCACCAGGTTTCTATTTCAACCACGTCACTCCTGTCCCAAATATTACTGAAGATAAACAAAAGTATCGTTGCAGTTCCAATATCCACAAATAAGGGAGCAAAAAGTTTTCACCAAGCAGGGTATTTATAAATTTCGATGTGCATGCGAGCAGTCACCCATATGAGATGCAATTTTCTCATGGTAGTAGTCGTTGCAAATCCATCCGTTGAAAATCCCACACTCTGAGCGTGGTTACATCCAACCTCCTACATTACAGAATTGACAAGAACGTTACAGTATGCGCAGGGCTGGCCTGGACATTTTGCAGGCCCAAGACAAATTTAAGAAAATGAGGCCCTTTATGCATTACAAGCAAAATGATAAAAAGACAAGCCAACTTCAAAAAAGCAAAATTATTACAGAGTAGTATTCAATGCGATAAAATTTCAAAATTACACATCTCATTACAAAGACTTAACACAATCACTTAAATATCCCTCTTTTTACATTTATAGCGGCAAAAGTGCTAATTATGCTCGTACAATCAATTTTTACTTATTGACATGCTCATGTTGAATGCATACAATTTTATAAACCAATATTTACTAAATACTATTCAACTTTTTTGGGGGCCCTCAATTTAGCAAACTTTTGGAGTCCCATGGAAGACGCCTTGCTTGCCTTTGCTGTGGCCCTGCTATTGAGTAAACGAAATACTGTTTCTTTCATTCCTAATTTGGTATTACTAATGCAGCCATTCCCACACTCAAGGGCATGGTTACACGTCCAACCTCCTACATAAACAAAATTGACAAGAACTTTGCAGGAAAACTAATACTGAAAAATGTGGGGATGTTGATTGTTGGAAACTTGGAATTGTCTCACATTGGTTAATTTACGAGCCTGGGCGGCCTCTCCACTCATAACCAATTGGTTATGAGTTGGATGCTTTAACATTGATATTAGTAATTTAGTCATATTCCTGTATTGATTCAATACATAACCGAGTAGACAGCAATACGCAATATGACAGTAAAAGAAAGCAGACGAAGATTATCAAAATCAAGCAGGGTATCGTTATCCAAACAACCTAAAAAGCAATACAATCCACAAATTGCTAAATTTGAGAGAGAGAGAGAGAGAGAGAGAGAGAGAGAGAGAGAGACGCTCAAAGTTCACAATTCCTAATTATGTTCAAGAGCAGTTTCCACAGATCCAAATCAAGCACATGCAAAGATATTTCAAATTCCAAACAAGTCAAAGGGAAATTGGAAGAATTCTAGTCAATTACTATCAAATCCAACCCTAAAGTAAATGAATTTGCACATCTAGAGGGAGAAAGAGGGAGGGAGGGAGCGCATTACCTGCAAGAGATTAGCAATGGTTTCAACAGTGGCAGTTTTGTTAATCCCAACCTCATAACACCTGACTATGAACTTCTCCTTATAAGAAAGCCCGTCCTCCGTCAAGCTCCCCTGCCGAAGCCGGTCAGCCACGCTCTTCTCGAAGCCGCCGCCGGCGGCAGCGTCCTTCCCCTGCGGCTCCACTACAATTGGAGCCGACGAAGAAGCAGAAGAATAAGCCTCGCATGAAACGGCGGCGTTCCGTCTGCAAATTGAGATCTTGAGCCTCGAAGAAGAAGCGCCGAGGAATCGGCGGTGGTTCTCGATTAGGGCTTTTGGGTTACTGATGTCTGCGCCTGTAGCATTGCTTGACGATGGCAGCTTCAACATCTTCTCTCTCTCTCTCTCTGGATGTATATGGGTCTATCTATCTTCTTTCTTCTGATGATGGAGTATGAGAGAGAGAGAGAGAGTCTTGGGTTGCCGATGGAAACAAGAGGTGTGGTTTGGTTGGATCCGAAGATGGCACTGGTTGTGGACTGAATTGACAATTGTTGACCGATTTCCAGAGACAAGTGTCACTTTTTCTATATACAATAACAGCTCGTTTGATACGCGAGAGTTCGCAAGAAAAGAAAAGTAAAGGCACGGAGAGAGAGCTCAATCTCTCCCTCGTTTGGAAGGGGGAAGAAGGCGAGAGGAGGTGAGAGACGGAGGGAGACCAGAACCTCTTCCAAGCCCAGTTCCGTTTCTCGCCAAAAGTGGCGAGATTTCGTGAAAAAGGGGAGCGTGTGGTCCACCCCTTGTCGAATCGTCGTTGGACAAGTGGTTGTGCGTCGCCGGAGAAGAGAGAGAGTACCAGGTTTGCGGGAGAGAATTTCAACTCGTCCGAGAGTCGGTGGAACTCTACCAGTCGTCCGTGAGAATTTGATTTCTCACCGCTATTTAAATGGGAGGGTGAAAAATCACGCCCCCTTTTTTTTTTTCTTTTCTTGCTAATAAGGGAGAACACATCTCTTTCTTTTCTTTTCTCACTCCTCTGTCCAAAGGGTCTATAACTGCTAAATACTCTATTGCAATTTCACATATAGATGTGTTATGTTGCCGAGCACCTCCACCGCTCGGCATCCGGTCATTTATATCGATATAGACAGCTCAGATCGAATCTAAGCAGTTGATTCGCTCGACACCGTGCTAAAGATCCCCGCTTGACAGCATCTCTGTCCGTGTTTATGACCCATTTAATGCGTGTAGGTTGCACATATGTGGTATTGGGTACACGTGTGTTGAACCATTATGAATGCATATATTTTGGAATCTGCATTCAAATACTTGTGTCTTGTAGCATTTATTCATCACTAATAGTTCACTAAAAACTAAGAATAACTTTTTCTATACTTTCTGAAAAAATAAGTTGGTTTGCCGAACTATTTAATGTGTTATAAATTTTTAAGAAAATAGATATGATATAATTTATTGCTTTTTGGGAAGGTATGTTTTCCTCATTCTTTTTTCCAATAATTGCTCCCATAAATTTTACCCCGATTCCATTGAACTCATTTGTTTAATCGAGTATGAAAATTAGATTGGACCTAATTAGCAGTATTTAGATAAATATTTTTTACCACAAACAAAACACATTTTGAGTATATAATCACGTAAAAATAAGATATAAAATAGCATAATAGAAAAAGGAGGTGTGCATGGTGGGGATTTTTATTTATTTTTAAACATCAGCTGTGGTGAGAAATAGTATATACAAATTTTTGGGTGCCGAGCGGTCATCACGTGGTGCCTAGCAGTGCATCCGGGTCGTCCATTTCGATTTTGGAGGACTCGGATTTAGAGAGAGAAAGAGGAAAGAGAGTGATGGGGTGAGAGGAGATAGAGAGTTTTAATCTAGGCCGTCCAAAATACTTTTGGAAAGCCTGGATGGGCTGCTCAGGTACCAGGTGATAGTGATACCCACCTGGCACAAAAAAAAAAACTCAATTTTATTTCACTGAATTAGGATTTGTATAACTAATAGGCATCGCCAACGGCCAACTAACGAAAACCTTCGGAACTGAGAAATCTGTACACTGTAACCGTCAACGATGTATACTGCCAGTTCAAATAAAGAAGCTCCCTCCCTCCCCTCTCTCTCTCCCTCCCCCCCTCTCTCTCTCTCCTCAACCAAGAAAGAATCAAGAAAGCCATGTCTGAAAGCAGAGAACTTGATGCAGGCCCAATTGACGGGGGAGGGAAGGCGACAATGGATTCAGGGGGCAAGGAAAAAGAAGAAGAGGAAGCGAAACCAAAGGAGAATGTTACCCAAGGACAAAACCCTTCTTCTTCCGAAGACCCACAATCACAAGATGAAGGGCGGCCTTCTGGTTCTGGAGAATTCGAAGAAAACCCATCAAAGAGACAGAAACAGACGGGCGACTCGTCTGAAGGCCACGATCAAACCCAGATCCCCACGAGCAATGTCATTCCAGAAGCAGAGTTGGGGTACTTGATTACTCTGCTCTTCGCCAACAAAACCCATTTGTTTGGGGAATATATATCTTGATTCTTCCTATTTGTCATTCATCAGTCAATCCCATATTTACATTCCAATAAAATGCAGAGTTTTTTGGGTTGTAATGGAAAACAGGAAAATATTGCTTAAAGAAGAAGAAGCTACTGCGCAATTATGTCAAGAAATTCATGAATCTTATATATGTTAATCTGTTCATATATGACTTTTTTTTATTTTCTTGATAACCAAACACAGCTCTGTATCAGTTTCGGAAAAGATGTGTTTTTTTTAACCTTAACATGTGTTCATGGATAGCGCCGTACTTAGATTTTGGGGAGAGAGAAGTTGTATTTACTAGTACATTACTTGCTTTCAATATATCACAATGAAGGCCTCTTCACAGAGGGAAATTCATTACTTACAAAAAAAAAACAATTCAATTAATGTGCATCTGATGCAAATCTTTTGAAGGTGTTTCTTTATGTCTTGTCTGAGTATCTCTTACAAATTTAATCCACAATGTGACGGCCTGAGATCCTTTGTAACGAAAAATGGTGTGCCCTTTGCTGAGTGCACGCGACACAGGGGGCATACTATCTTTCAGCACATAGGATCATGGGCGCAATGTGATAGTATGTTTGATTAGTCACCTATGAAACAGTACCCATAAAAATACTACTACAAAAAAAATCAGATTTTGTTTCCCTCATTTTCATCTAAAGCGTAAGCTCTTTCTACTTTCTGTTTCAATTGCCTTATGCTACCACATTGACTGATGGGTACTAGTACTTGTGCTTCCTTCCAAATTTCAGAGACTCATCTCAGGGGGCCAACCAGGAGGAACAACCCAGAGCTGCTGAAGAAGGCAGAGAATACCCACATGCCGACCCTGATTCAGACGAGGACGAAAACGACGTTTTCCTCTTCGAAATGGAGGTCCCTGTCGACAACATTCTGACCATTCCTGCTGGAATAGCAAGAGAATACTTCCCCACTCTATCTTGCGATACAGCAGGGGAACAGAACCTACAAATCGACGATTTCAGGGGCCAGCTATGGGACGTGCCGTTCACATACAACCGAGAAATAGACGGTTTTACCAACACAAATCAGTGGCAACAGATTTCCAGCCTCTACATGCTGAGCTATTTCCTTCCGTGTTTGATCCTATTTTATAGACCCGGCTTTCGTATTCACGCAGCCCATTACATGATTGAATTCGAGAGGAGAACGGAGTGCCAGAATATCGCTCCCAAATTCAGGGCCGAAGATCTCCTTTTCGAGCTAGAGTTGGGCGAGAGCGACATTTGGATGGCGAGGCTTTTCCTTCCCTTAGAACGCGTGCATGAGCATTTCCCTGCGATCCGTATCCCCAAGAGAAGCCAGAAGAAGGTGGTGGTGAAGTTTACCGATGCTCAAGGAAAGAATTGGTACATGGAAATCGTACGGTATACTGCCGAGAAGTATATGATCATAAAGTGGTGGGATGAGTTCGTGAAAAACCACAGGTTGGAAGCCATGGATGTGATCAGGTTTTACAAACCTGAGAACCCTTCTCACAGTAAGCATTTTTTCATCGAGATTGTGAAGAAGAAAGACGGTGGGGCTAGCTTGAATCAGCCAAGTGGGGGCGGGGATCGTGGAGGGCCGGGTACTAGTAGTGGTAGCCGCAAGGGGAAGGAAATCGTTGACGGATAGACACCGGAAAGTGGTGGCCCGTGGTGATTGAATCAGTGCTTATGGGGGGAAAGTAATCAAGTGATAGTCTCTCAAAAAAAGTTGTAGCGCTAGAATTTTCAACTTAGTAAAGCAAGCATTTTCCCTTTTGCTGCAAGGATCACTATGAGGTGGTAGTTCATAGTGAGGTTAGGGTTCAAGAAGATGATGCAGGGTTCATAACTCAGTATGCTCTGTCCATAGATGCATGCATTTTTATTTGTTTTTGATCAACACATTTACATGCATGGCTTGTCGGCTAATGATTAGCATCTAAAGTCACAGGTCATATATATGGCTTGGGACGTGAGTGCGAGCGTGTAAGCGTCTTTGAAACACATTTCAAGCTTCTGAAACCCGCAAGAGCGATGATTGAAAACGCAAGCGAGGTGCAAGGATTGAGATCTATAGGAGCAACCGTGCAAGACACATATACGTGCATTTTGAGATTTAGATTTCCCCTGTCCAATAGTCATCAGTAGACATTGCCAAAGAGATTGCAGATAGCAAAGCAAGCATTTTTTTTTTCTTGTCAGCAAGAATCAGTATGAGATAGTTGAGAGATTAGGGTATGGCTCATAATTCAGAGAGATTATCTCCTTGTAGGCTTGTAGCTATCAAGGAATATCAATTATGCTCTAATCTTCAATTAAATTCTTCACATGATTAGTAAAGGATATTCAGTTTTGAAGTTGCATGTTTAATTCAAGAGTCATTTTGGTGTCGCGTGATCGAGAAAATTAGAATAGAGACTTCGAGTTTTATTGAGGTATAATATCGAATTTTGCATCGAACCGGTAATTAGGTAGCTCATCGTCTAGCTAAGAAGGCTTGTTTAATTTGTTTCTAATTTTGATGTACAGATGGGGAGGAAGCTATTGTACACAGGGTATACCGTATGCCTAAATTATGACAATTTGTGATTTTCATTATGCCGATTTTTGATTTTTTAATACATATTTATGATTCTAGTTACGACTTGTACATTAAAATTTACCTGTTGAACAGGTCATTAGCAGGTTACCCATAATTAAAAAATATTGTTATTATGTAACCATAATTATTCGTACCGAAATCCATAATACTTGTACCCTAACCAAATATATGCGTACAATATCAAAAATTAAATAATGTTACCCACAAATGTTATAACAACACCATAAATTGACATCATCTTACCACAATGAATCGTACTAAATTTTTTTAGACTTGTATGATATTTCGTAACAAAATCAAAATATGTTGTACCAGAATCAACAATTGTTATACTTAAGCCAAAAATATTTGTAAAATGCCATAAATTTTATAAAATAACCACAATTATTATGACAACACCTAAAATTGTTATTTTCTTAACACGATGTGTCGTATCAAAAGAAAACATATTTAAATACCACAAATTATATAACAAACCATAATTATTATGACAATACCATAAATTAACGTTTTCTTACCACAATGTATCGTACCAAAGGAAATTAATTAAAATATTTCGTAATAACACATGTCTAAAATACCACAAATTCAGTAATATAACCAAATTTGTTATGATAACACCATAAATTGACGTTTTCATACCCACAACGTATCGTATAAAAAAATTCAATCAGAATGTTCAATTAACGATAGTTATAATCAACAAAATATCATACCACAAATTCAGTAATATAACTAAATTTGTTATGACAATACCATAAATTGGTGTTTTCATACCCACAGCGTGTTGTATAAAAAAATTCAATCAGAATGTTCAATTAACGATAGTTATAATCAACAAAATATCATACCACAAATTCAGTAATATAACTAAATTTGTTATGACAATACCATAAATTGGTGTTTTCATACCCACAACGTGTCGTATAAAAAAAAATCAATTGTAATGCTCAGTTAACGATAGTTATTATTAGCAAAATACCATACCGCAAATTCAATAATATAACTAAATTTATTATGACAACACCATAAATTGACGTTTTCATACCCACAACGTGTTGTATAAAAAAAATTCAATCGGAATGTTCAGTAAACGATAGTTATAATTGGCAAAATACAATACCACTAATTATTTTCAATTCCCGCCACATTATTTTTTTAAATTTAAAATTTCCACCATATTATCTTAATTTTCGATTCCCTCCATACTATTTTTTCAAATTCTTATTTGTCCCTACACAATACCTCAATAATTTAAACTAAAAATGAAGTTCTCGCACAAAATTTTCATTCAAGAAATTCACCAAAAAGTAAGTACTATACCCAAATTTTTGAATACAACTACAATTTCCTCTCAAAATATTGTCTAAATCAAATTCTTTCTCTACAAAATTTAATTCAAAAAATCAAAATTCCTTCGTGGAAAAATGAGAGGTCACTAAAAAAATAATTATCCTACTGTCTCAAATGCATACACTTTCGACACTAAAATGGAGTACAAAAAAATAAGTGTAAATATCAAAAAATAGAGTGTGAAAATTACTCCCCTTGTTGTAATTGGTGAAATTAATTATATTAATACCCAATCTTATTAATATTCAGGGCGGTGCACTTAACAATTGTCACTATATATTTGACACATAGATCGGTGTCAAACCTTCACCCTATGCATACCAATCAAAATTTAATGATGGTCCTTGGAACTAGGTCGTGAAAGTAAAATCTAAATAATTTTGTAAATTTATTGTCATTGTACTTTCTTTAAAAAAAATTATTATAGTCGACATATTGATTTACACCAATAACATAGGCTATAATATGATCTACAAGTATAAGCCCAACACTAGGACGGAGGCATTTGAGGTCTTTATCTTCTCAAATTTTTAACTTGAAAATAAAGCTCCTACATACAAGAAAATATTATATACTAATTAATAGCCTTTAGAATTACAAATTCTCAATTGTGTACCATTGTGATAAAGTGTTAGAGTTTGAATATTTATCTAAAAAATATGGGGTTCAAGTCTTACACCCTTCGTTCCTATTTTTTTTAAAAGAATTTGTTATTTTTTAGGATAAATTACATAGTTAGTTCTTAAAGTTTCATACTTCAACAAATCTCGTTGTTCAATTTCAATACAACATTAAAATATAATAATGCACCATCTGAGCCTCACGTAAGGTGTTTATTTTATTTTATTTTTTATTTTATCAAAATCGTCTATCTTTTACATAATATTAATTAGGTCTTTCATACCAAGAATGAAGTTGATGACTTATAGCTAGACACTATTGGATGAAAAATATCATTCTATTATTCATTTGCGTGCCGATGATGGAGCTTTCTAAACTTGATTGAGACAAAAATTTATGTAGGTGACTTAATCACCTAACATAAAAAATTCAACGGATTTGATCGTCATTATTGTGTCACATTCGCATGGCTACATTACATTCAACTACAACAGAGGACAAGGTTTCATACCAAATACTATAAATTGACTGTACAATCTAAATGTCGTTAGTGAGTGTATTTTTAAAATGATCGATCAGGACTATTAGAATGTTAAGTTATACAATATTTAATTTGTGATATTTTAGATATGTATCTTGCTTGGGTATAATAATTATTGATTGTGCTATGATATATTTTGGTCTTGTATCTAGTATCTTTTGATCGATTTCTTTTGGTACGATACATTGTGGTAAGAAAGTGTCAATTTTTTGTGTTGTCATCACAATTTTGGTTATGTTATATAATTTGTTGTATTTTACACATGAGGGAAAGGGAGAGAAAGTCAAGGAGGAGAGAACAACCTGTTATCTGCTAAGCCTTTTTTTATTTTATAAATTGATTTAATAAATGGGTGGTCCGGATTATTTACTTTGAAATCCAAGGGTTTAAAATCATGATGCGTACAGTACACCCCCTAATAAGGGGTGTGTACCATAGGACTACCCTACGGATGGACATGGCTCTCCATATATTGTTTCTAGTTGGGTATGGTTCATATATAAGCCAGAGACTAGCTCCATCTAGCTATAAAAAAAAAAAAAACGATTCCATGTTGTTCCATGGTCAATAGTGGAAGCAGTGCCAATCTCAATTTGCGAATCTTATATCGTTTGGAGCCCTAATCTTCAATTAAATTTTTTTTCACATAATTACTAAAAGATTTTCAATTTAGAAGTTGTTTCAATGGTGAAAATGGATTTTTTTTTTCTCTTTTTCTGAAAAGGGTGTTTGGGATATTTTTTGGGTATATTGAGGTAATACCCAATGGTTCAAAAAGAAAAAAAGAAAATAATTTTCATACTCCTCTTTTTTCCTCATGCATTATTTATTTTTTTTTTTGTTCATGAGAGGCAATTTGATAATTTCACATGGATAAAGACATAAAAAAATGTACAAATATATAAGAAAGAAAGTGTGGAAATTATTTTTTTTTAAAGTAACTCGACAAAAAAAAAAGATGCAAAAAATATACAAGGAGAGTGTGAAAATCATTTAAAAAAAAGTAACTCGCAAAATTGTATAAATTGGAATGCACAATGACCATCTAAATGGCGAAATTATGACGCCCCAAACCTTCTTAATTCTGATCAATTGTTTGTTTCGTTGAGGAGATAAGATGAGCTCCCATAGGTTTTCTTGTAATTTCAGCAACTCATTCAAAAAAGTCAGTTAAGTCTCTTGCCGCCAACAATCTCTCTCTCTCTCTCTCTCCACATTCAAGAAACCATCAAGAAAAAATGTCAGAAAGCGGAGACACCGGTGAAGGTCCAGATGACAGAGAAGCGAAAAGGAGGAAATTATCAGACCCAAAACAACAAGAAGAGGAAGAGAAATCAATCCCCCCTAAAGGAAACGAATCTTCTTCGACAGCTAACCCATCCGGAAAAGAAAACACAGGAATCGAACAAAAACCAGAAGAGGCAAAAACAGAGGGTTCCAGCGGTGCACAGGGGTCGTCTGAGTTTGAACGAAGGATTGAACAGAGGATTGAGCAGATTTTCGGAAGGGAAAACATTCCTCGGCCAGTTTTGCCATTGAAGAAGCGAGAACTCTCTCGAACCCCACGAGGGTATGATCCAAATCTCGTCTTCTCGCTATCGGAATCGGGGTAACTACTTGCTCCTTCCTCTTCTTTGTCAAGAAACCCTTGATCAGTTTTAGGGTTTTATGTTTTCTGTGATGAGAACTTCTTGAATCCCTTACGGAAACGCTATTTGTGAGTAAAGCATGATTACACCTGTCTATCCACAACGTGTGATATGGGTTTCAATTCAAATTATTACCATTTTCTCGACAACCAAACAGAAAATCCTTGTGGGGTTTATCCTTTTGATATTTGTTTTACCATCTGTCGCAACCACTGGGATGATAAATGAGATCTTTTGATTAAATTCCTTGAATAATCATGACCATCTTTTATTTTTGAGATATTTGTTTTACCCTATAATTCTCTTTAAATTCTGTGATGAGAACTTCTTGATATTTGTGAGTAAAGCTGTAAAGCATGATTATACCTATTTATGCACAACGTGTGATATGGGTTTTCCGTTCAAATTCTTCCATTTTCTCGACAACCAAACAGAAAATCATAGAGGGGTTTATCCTTTTAATCTCCTATACTGATCAGTTTGCTTTCTTGATTCCCTAGAAGAATCATGACCGTGTAGGTTTTCATTCCAGTTTTCTCCCATTTTCTCGAAAACCAAACAGGAATTCCTTTTTACCAATGGAACTACAAGGATTATGCAACGATTGTTTTGGTCAGGTTCTTGAATGAAAGCGAACATACTACTCGTCCCGAAAAGATTGTCTAGTCCGAGGAATAAAGCAACAATTTTCTTTTTTCAGATGAACTTAAGTAACCTTTTCTCCCCTTCTCCTTTTCAGGGATTCCTCTGAAGATTCCGGCCCACCTGATGATTCCGAGCCGGTTGGAATTTTGCTCTTTGAAATCCAGTTGAAACCCAGCAACCGGCTAGTCCTTCCTGAAGCAAAAACATCAGACTATTTCCCTACTCCATCAACATTTAGCTCCGGCAATATGGTTAAACTCCGAATCACTGACCGCCACAACAAGGAATGGGAAATGTCAATCGTATACTATACCGATGAGAAAGCATACATGTTTTTAAGAGGGTGGACAGAATTCGCTAATTGGCACAGATGGGATTCCGCGGATGTCATCGGCTTCTATAGGCCTCTCCCGCGTTTTTCCGTCAATCATTTCCTGGTAAAGTTCGAGAGGACCGTGGAGAGTTTACCCGAAATTCCAGACTTCAGGAGGGAGAATTTCCTGTTCCAGATCGAGCTGAACACCGGTGATCTTGGATACAGTAGGCTTTTCATGCCCAGTACAGAGGTGGAAACTCATTTCCCTGCGATAATGCACGTTCCGGGTGCGAACCGGAGGAAGGAGATAGTGAGGTTTACGGATGCTAAAGCCAAGGATTGGTACATGGATGTTATATACTACAATGCGAATTCGTACATGATCATAAAGGAGTGGGATGAGTTTGTGAAAGAGAATAGCTTGGAAGCTGGGGATGTGATCAAGTTTTACAAACCGGTTGAGCCCTTGCACTTGAGGCACTTCCTCATTGAGATTGTGAGAAAAGATGCCGGGACGAATCCGATCCGACCGGGGGGTGAAGGGCCGAGTGGGAGTGGTAGCTACAAGGGGAAAGAGAAAATAGCTGCTGGATAGACAGACAAGTTGTGCAAAGTGACAGTCCAGCAAATGAGTCAATAGCTCTCTTGTAGATTCATCAATTTAGACAGAAAAGGAATTTAAGATCAACTGTACACACATACATATTCAGATTCAGGTTTTTGTTGTTTGTGTCCTTCTGAACAAAACTGTTTCAAGTGAGTAATCCGTATGAGCAATTTCTCCATTGTTAGTGAAACTTGCAGCAGTTTATCGTCGGAAGTCAGTAGAATAATTAGATTAGCGCCTTGGAAGAGTACTACAGCGTATATTGTCTGAACTTTTGGAAAATATCTGCATCCAATGGATGTGGGATATTTTAGTTTCTTTCTTGTTGGTTTTCCCTTATATTACCAATTTCAACATTTTTCCTTGTTTATTTGTTGTGGTTATGCTTAGTCAGTAGAATAATTAGATTGCTTTTCCAAATTGTTTGGAATGGACTACTCAGAGCCCACGTGAGGCCTGTGATACCCAAGCCTTTCTTACTGTCTCTTATTTTGGGGTAAACATTTAATAAAGGCTGCTTTTTAATGTTCAGGTTAGCTTGAGTGAGCCTCAACTAATTCTAGAGTCTAGAAATTAACGACGCGAGAACTCTCTAGTGGACAAGGTTGCTTGTCCCCAAGTCAAGTGAAGATCTCAAAACTCATTCCATCAGTTGGACCCCAAAACAAAAGGCTTTCCAGTAGTAACATATGTAAGATACCAGACTACATGCTTCCACTGCCATAATTCTGCTTCTGAAGCCTCTTCAAAGCAATTTCATGAGTTTCACCAGACTCATGTAACCACAAGAAGGCTCTACACAGTGCCAATGCCGACATGTTTTGGTATCCGACACGTGACAGACAAGGACACCACTACCCATTAACTGGCCAAAGGATGTCGATTGAGACGATATCAAATGGCAACTAAGTTTCCGCCGGATTTGCTGGGAATGCAAGCATGAAAATCTACTAAAATATGGTGGATAGTAATGTCAAAAGTGGACGTATAGTTTCAGTTAGGGGTGACAAACGGGCGGGTTTGAGTCAAATTGGGTAAGTTGTTAGTGGGTTGGGTCTTTAATGGGTCAATGACCCATTAAAGACCCATTAACTATGAGTCTAATTACCCATACCCAACCCGACCCATTTATTTTAAAGCAAACCCGACCCGCCCATTAACCCAATTACATATATACTAAAAATTATGATCGAAAAATTAGAAAAGTAAAAAAAAGTTATGATCAAAACTCATAAATTTTTTCAAAAAGATGAGAATAAGTAATTTTTTTTGTCTTATTGATTTTTTTGTCTTTATTCAAAAAATTATAAGTTTCGACAAAATTTTTTTATTTTTTCGATTCCTCTCATCAAAACAAATTAATAAGCACAAAAATATGACACAAAACAAAAAAAAATGCAAAAAAAAATTGAATAAGGACAAAAAAATTAGTCAATTTTTTAATCCAAACCCTTTGCGGGACTACCATGAGAAAAATTTATTCACGGTGGAGCACAATTTCACGGGTCCATTCGCGCAATTAATAGATGAGATGTGTTTTCAATTTTGACTGGTCAAAATAATTGTTACCGGTCACAATTGATTTTTAATTCGAACCATTCAAAATATTTTTAGACGCGTGTGATTTAGCACAAAACAATTGAATAAAAGAGAGAGAAGGCCATGCTCCTGGGGGGCGGAGGGAGAGAGAGAGAGAGAGAGAGAGAGAGAGAGAAGGCCATGCTCCTGGGGGGCGGGGGGAGAGAGAGAGAGAGAGGGGGCGTACTCCTCCACTTTTCAATTGCAAAAGAGACCAATTAAGAGATGGAATTTGATGGGTTACTTTCATTACCCATTGAGTCATTTAAGTTGATCCAATTGATGCCCAATTATGACCCAACTAATAATGGGTTAGCTGGGTTTGAACCCATTCTTACCCAACTAATAAATGAGTTGAATTGGATTTATTTTCTAGTTGATGGGTCTAAATTTGTTAATAAGTCTGGGTTCAATTTGCCACCCCTAGTTTCAGTACATGCAGCTTTCCATCAAATAGTCCCCACATGCCTCTTAAAGAAAGTTTCTGTTCTGTCATTGACTCATTCATGAAAGCATGTGCTCTCTCAACTTTCTCAGTTCCTCGTCTAAAGTGCTACTCAGAGGTTAGTTAACACCAATTGAGCTTGGAAAATTATCAGGCCAAATGGGAGGTTGTGTATTGCATAGACTCGGGTACTAACATCGGGTGCATGTACATGTCCAAGTATCGGATTGAGGTAATCTTCATTTCGAGGATACGGGAACACACCAGAAGATGTACAAATATTTTGATTAGACAATATGTTTGCTAAATTTATTGTTCAACTAGACATGTCCGACACATATCTCATATCCTTATCCTTGTCTCCAGTATCCGACACGAATACTTTATACATTTTGCGTGATTCATGCAACATAGGTCATATTCCCATCTTGACAAACCAAGCCAAAAATCAACAAAAATCACTAGAAAAGAAAAGGTCATAAGCCAATGCACAAATCTCCTGGATATGGGAGATAAAAACCAACAACAAAGAGGATATATACTTATAATTTCTTAGAACAACTACACATGCATAGCTATGCAACTTACATAACACAAAGCTACTACTTAATATCTATCTGTATCTCACTTGTGACCCTTTTTCCCAGGCCTGCTGCTGACATGGTGCAACCATCCAAACCCTTTGATAGCCTTGGAAATCTTCACAAGATTAGGCTTCCCCATTCCCAAATTAACCTTACCTGCTGAAAACTTCAGAGCCTGTAAACAACATAATCTCCCATCTATGCCCTCTTCCTCCTCCCCCTCCTCCTCATCGTCATCGTAACGATCTCCAGACTTTCCTTTCTTCTTGTTCTTGTTCTTGTTCTTGTTCTTCTTCGTGTTGCTTTTCGCCTTGGCCTTGTTACTCGAATCCCTGTCATACGTCTCCCAGAGCGAATCCATCCCTTCTTCGCCGCCATCCACATTGTTCCGCTCCTCGAAAAGCTTGCACGCCAACGTCTTCTTCCACTCCACCTCCCTCCTCATCGATCCATAGTTCCCGAGATTTGATTTCAGCGCTCTCGAACGTGGGCTTCCCAAGAACATTGAAGTGTACTCTCCTCCATTATCAGTTCTATCGACATTTCTTTCGGACTTCCCACGAGCTTTTGAAGTATGCTCTCCGCCATTATCGGCACGAGCTGTAACAGTACCGATATCCCTACTTGTTTTATCACCTATTTCCTCGGATCCTCTTCCCACCAATTCCACTCCTTTTTTCACTTCAACTTTATTGGAATTCATGTCCGGTGCATCTACTTTCTTCTGTTCCACATTGTAAACAAAGTCTTCAAACTCATCCAATTCCTTGAAAAACCCTTCTAGCGTCTTGGCTTCCTTAGTTGGCTGAGCGATTTCTTCCCAATCAATTTCCACAGTTTTCTCTTCCAAATCAAAGAAACAGAGTTCCTCTGTTTTCTCAACTGAATTTTCGACTGCGTGGAAATCGTTTGACGGGTTGAACACCATTTTGAAGGCTTCAAGCTCCTCAAAATGATCAAGCTCTTCGCCGCCTTCGTCTGTTTTTGACGGCCTTAATCTCCGTATAATTGAATGGTACGTCGAGAGGAAGAATCCCAGTTTGGGCTCGGGTAGTTCGAGAGCAGAGTTCTTCTTATGGAGGAAGACGGGAGAGAGAGTGAGGAAACCGAGGAGGAGGAGGAGAGAGGTGGTGATGAAGAGAGGAGAGAGAAAGGAGAGGAGCTTGAGAAGGTATGGTGAGAAGAAGAAGACGAAGTAAGAGAAGTAGACAGGGTGAGAGAGAATGAAAGAGAATATCAGATGCAGGGCAGAGATAAGAAGAGTGGAGAAATGGGTGGTAGTCTTGGGGTCAGACATTTTCTTTCTCAGGTGGAGAGAGAGAGAGAGAGAGAGAGGGTGGAATTGTGAAGTGGAAGAATGGTGGTGGGATGAGGAAGAAGAGAAGTGAGTTATATGATGATATGGTATCTGGTCTTTGTTTTGTTGTGACAACAAATGGGAAAGGTATGGGTGATTTTGACTGTGATTGTGAAAGCGAAAAAGGCGTGATTAAAGGGAATGGAGAGAGAGAGAGGGAGAGGGAGAGGGAGAGGGAGCAGGGGAGAGGTCTAACTAACAAGGACAATAAAGATTAAAGGGAGGGAGGGAGAGAGTCTAACTAACATGGGCAATAAATGGATAGTCCGATTGATTAGAAAGTTTATTTCTCATACAATTGATTAGGATTTAATTTTTTGGATTAGATCTTAAATAAATAATTTCTTGTGAACCCGCTAGTTTGAGTCTGAATGGGCCTACCTTTGACCAGACCTGAAAGAAATTAGTTGAGATATGCGTAAGCGATAAGCTAGTTCAAACATCCCTAACAGTAAAAAAGAAAAAGAAAAAAGAGTAGGACTATTGTCCTTTATAACCTTTTTGTTATCCTTTTAGTTAGTAAATTGATTTTGGAACTTCAATTTTAGTCGCACTCCACTTTGTGTCTTGATTATAGAAAATTGCAAAACAGAAAGTAAAGTGTCACATGCTAAAAATGGAGTGCCAAAATCACGTGTTTAATTAACACCGCATAACAAACTGCTACAGGGCTATTATGGATACATGCCACGCTATAGCCAGTTTAGAAATTTTGCTAATCTCATCCAGCTGCTATAAATGGGCAAGGAGTACAACACAAGGCTTTCACATTATAACCTGTTAATACTGATGTGTATATCCTGTCCAGAAAAACTTGCAAAAAACAGAAGGCTTTTAGTTTACACATAACCAAATTTTCTTCAAATTCACCTAATAACCCACTCAGATCCAAGAAAACAACAATTAATATTGACGGATCAATATTTTCTCCCCAAACGGATCAGCTATGACTAAGTCTGGTCATTCTAGGTCGGGTGGGTACCATGGAAGGAAGCGACCCAGGGGAGGTGTTGTGCGGCATTGTGCTGTGCACATCCGGACCATCCGTTCGACAATTTAACGGTCCATATTTCATCTCAATAGTGAATATAGCTCGGATGCTCGGATGATGAATATGAAATAAAACCGTTGAATTGCCGTACAGACGGTCCGGATATTCACCGTACCATATACCATCTCCCGGTTCGGAAGGTAGATGGGATTTCATATGCACATGGAAGGCACTCATGCCACCACTCAATTGCTTGCCATGCATGAACCTCTGGGCTCTCAACTTTTCAACACAAGAGGACCCTTAAGTCTTTATCCTTTGGTAGTTAAGTCTAAAGTCTTTATCCTTTTTTTTTCTTTTTCGGTTCGCCGGTCAGAAGTGTTCGAGATAGTTTACGCTTGTCTCAGCTAATTCTCTTTCTAGTCGGGTTAAAGGCCAAGATTAGGGAATACACAAAAAAAAAAAAAACTTTATTACGACCTAACTCCAAAAGTCGAACCGTTGTCAATTATATAGAGAGAAAAATAAACCTATCAACCAACCGCGATCCGCGATAGGGGCCAACACAACTAGTGCAGATCTTTTGTTTTCTAGCTCTTTCCTCCAATGAATACCAGCTAGTTTCCAGTAACGTGGCTTCCGATGAGCTACAATGACAACTACTATTGTGTACTGTCGAAACCAAATAGGCTCAAAAAGATGCCCCCTTGTCTTGTCTTCAAGCTTCCGATATTACCCAACAGGCAATAAGTCAATAACCAAGAAAACTAGACCATAGCTCAGATTCAGCTTGTCGAGATTCTTCGACAATAACAAATCCGTTCAAAAATTTTAGATGACTTTATCCACCGGCCTAGGGCTATAAAAGAATGGAGCATCTCGCGAGCTTGGAGCAGCTCGCCTCGTTAAGACTCAGTTCGGCTCGGTTCGTTTAGTAAACGAGTTGAATTCGAACTCAAGTTTGCGGCTCGTTGAGTAAACGAGCTAGCTCGGTTCGTTTGACAAAAACTTGGCTCGTTAAGGGTGACTCGGCTCAATTAAAAAATCTCGTTTAATAAAAGACTCAGCTCGGCTCGTTTATAGGATTCTCATTGTTCTTGTGTTACAATAATACTACGTATACAAAGATTTATCACAACAAGCCACAACTACTGCTAACTCAGCACACTTGAAAGCCATGTGAGTCGACTTACCACGTAGTTGTGGCTTATTGTGTCATTTAACCACTGTCAAAGTGGGCAAACGAATTTTCACCATGTCTCACCTGGCTTTGTTTTTCACTGAGTTGATTTCACCGAACCATGTAGAGACTAATGTAAGAATCCAGCACTACTGAAATCTAATAAATGAAGAAAATATGATTCATGGGGCACAAAGTTGTTGGCTATTTCCATCTTCCTTTTTCTTCTTTTTTGATTCAGTCGTGAGGGATGTCTGAGTCAATTTACGTGCACCTCGATTCGATTAAAATTAGGTCATCCTCTCCTTGGGACCAAGGGATTCAAACGAAATTACTTTATTGGGGCCTAATCCCAAGAATCGAATCTTAGTCAATTGTACGAGGAGCAAACCTACCAACCAGCCAAACTAACCCTTCGGGCTATATCCATCTTCCTCTGCTCTTTTCTCCTAGAGAAAGGATCTCTTTGCTGGTCAACACCCTACAATCATGTGTTTCCTCCTCCGAGCACCGTACAATCTCATAGAGTCGAATTCGGTGTTAAAGAAAGCAAAAGTGAAATAATTAGAGACTAGATAAAATGACAAGTGAATCCTTCAATAGAAAACTCATCTAGAACCCATCCTTGGTACGATCCACCCGAGGATATTTATGCAACAGCAAAATTCTCAATTTTTCATAAACCCAAAAAGCAACAGAGTATGCGTAGCTGAAAAAAAATTCATATTACCAGAGAGAACAAACAAAGAAGAGAAAAGACGAGATGAAAACCACGTTGGAGCCGGTAAATTTACATGCAATTCCAAAGAAGGCCGCTATCGCAAGCCCCAGGCTTCCAAACATGAAAGGATAAAAGCATCGTGCATTCAGAAGAACTGCCCATAACATCTAGTATCTCTCAACAGCACATTCGAAGGAATATCTTACAGAACCCCAAGTACAAGTCTCATCGGTAACCAAACACACTTCATATAGTAGTTCATTATAATCCTCTAAAAGATTCCTATCTGATGCCAAAGCTCAATCAAGGTCATCACTCGTTCATAACAGGCTTGTTTTCACTAGCTTTTGGCTTCTGTTCCCTCGGTTTCTGCTCCTCAGTTTTCCTAGATTTGCCAACAAGTTAAAAACCCAGAGTTAAAACCACATCACCATAAAACGAGATGAATTTGTACTACTTGTGCCTTTATAAAGCTGTCCAAAGAGTTGATTATCCAGCTGTGGTTACCAGATGCGGGGCATTGAACTGAAACTGTATGTAGAGTTGTGAGTACAATCCTCTAGCAGCAGACTGATGGACTGCAGGGTTGTAAGTACAAACAAATAAACGACAGAAATAAGTGCACTATGCCTTGGGTCATTGGAGTACTTGCCTATTTTCCAACCTTGTCATCAAAATGATTGAACATATTAAAGATGACGTTCCATCATGCATGCTATTTGCACGTGATGTTATCATGTGTAGCATGGACACAAATACGAACACGCCGAGAACACGGGAAAAAAAAAAAAAACATAAAAATATGTCATAAAAGTATGCAGTAACATTTTGTATACAGACATATACCACTTTTTTGTGTAAGATATATACATTGTTCTGTACTGCTATTATACTGTTACATACACACATTTATATATGCAAGATAAACACTCATAGACATAGCGACATAGATACAACGAATATGTACCGGCACATACAGACATATATGTAAATGTACACATATAGGATTATTAAAAGGTTTGATTACACTAAAACCCAAATATTTGATAAATAACATGTTTACCCCTGTAAAAATTAAAAAACACTACACTTCTACCCCCGCAATGTCCCTGAACGTGTCCCAGGTTCCCCACAAGTCCATGCCATGTCCCCCTCTTTATTTGAAGGGACACCCCGCATCCAATACGCGGAAATGGCGACCTCTAGGAATGTCAGTGCTTCATAGATGTTATCATTGTAGATGAACTAGAAGAGGAATTAACAATCAATAGTAATATTAGAGAAGCATTGTAGTCGCAAGATCTAAAATAAGTAGGCAAAATTCAAAATAGTATCCAATATAAGGACGTATCTTGAGCAACAATGGAAGTAGATCTAGTAGAAAAGTGAATATCGAAGACCAACTGATACCAAAGACTTTAAATTGTGACAGCTAGGTTCGATCAACACTAAAGATTGAGACATTGGAGATGATATGCCCCTTAGAACCAAATTTTGTTGTCTCAAGTGGAGGGGTGCATCTGGCATATGATCCCATTGGCAGTCTATTGATTTCCTTTTCCTCCAAAAAAATGTACTCCCTCCGTACCATTTTGATAGTCCCATACGAAAAGATGTGCAATTTTTGGATCAAAAAATAAAGTACCATCATTTTACGAGTTTCTTCGCACCAAATTAAATATTTCAATTAGTTCTTTAATTTTTTAATTTGGTGAGAAGAAAATCAAAAAATTATGAATGGAAGTACAATTATTTTTTTATCTGAAAAGTGCAAGTCTTTTCGTAGGAGACTATCAACATGGGACGGAGGGAGTACAAAATCAATCAATGACAAGGTTTTGTTGATTGTGGCATAATTTTCACGGCATTGTAAGTTGAAAAAGGATCCAACTTCAATAAATTTCAGTGAACATATGGCCCTCGACAAAGCAGAATGACGAGAAAAGATTAATGTAGCCGATCTCAATTGATTAGGAGGCTTATCTTGGCTTGGTTAGACATAAGCCTGACTATCACAAAAAAAAAAAAAAAAAAACTAACTTGTTTAGACATAATACCAATGACACTTGTGGATTAAACCACTGAGCAACTAGGAAACAACTCATCACTAGCAAACCCGACAAAAAACTACGTTAAGCAAATAAGTGTACTTGAGATAAGGATGCTTTGATAGATGTTTAGTAAGATCAGAAATGTAGTTATTGCACATAACAGAATGCATTCCGCTCACACCACTCCACATAGGATATGGTAAATTTACAAACACGTGCATGCGCTCTAGCCTAGGCAGTTAACAAAACTTTTTAGCTCGATTGAAAACATAGTTTGCAGGTAGTGGAGGTTAATATACTTTTATCCTGTTTCCATCTACCGGGTATAAAGGTTGTTTGCTGTTAACTCTAACAAGATGAGACATCTTCTTTTTTCTGGTGAGACATCCTGTATTCTGGCGCCCATGGTTTCAACCAATGGCAATAAGCCCACTGGGATCGAACATATCCATATTCGTATTTGATGCATAGAGCTATAGATGGTTAGACATTTCACATCACAGCCCCGTCAATGGAAATTCCAACATTTGAAGTTTTCCTCAAATAGGGAGAGTGGAGACAAAATGATGAACAAATTGGAAGACGGGCATACACTTTCACACTACAAACGTGCAGTTCCCGTTTTTTTTTTTCAATCCAAAACTCATCAAAAATTGCAGATTCCGAAAAGTAGACCCAATCCCTATACCATATCGATAAGGTAAGACAAAAACACGTGAATTTCTACATTCTAAACGAGTGTGGACTTGACCCAGTACAAAGAGGCAGCCAAAACATCAATACTATATCAGTGATAACCCAATTCAACAGGACGCAGAAAACTCCGAAACAAAGGATATATTCATCACGTTTACACAAAAGAATCATATATATTCATATACGTACATACATAGAGAGAGAGAGAGAGAGAGAGAGAGAGAGAGAGAGAGAGAGAGAGTAGAATTACCTCTTGTCAGAGGAACCACCCTTCTGGCTAAGGAAGGACCTGAAGAGAGGTGAATTGACGTCGTAGATCATTGTCGCTTTTCTTCTTCAGATTCCCAGATGGAGTAATCACCAAAGCTATTCCCACAAATTCGTACTAAAACCCTAATTCCCTCTGCTTCTTCTCGCTGTTTCGTCAACCGTCACGTGCTGATTTTGTTCACGTTCTAGCGGACCGGGTCGATCAAGGCCCACCACCTCCCGAGTATCAGGTTTAGAACTTGGGCCATCAGCCCAATTTCAAAATTTCAGCTGTGAGTCTGCGACCACTGACTGATCACCGACGCCTCTTTCGTTGTCCAAATCCAAATGCTAACGTAAATAAGTACTTATTTTTTAAATAAATATTTTTTTTTAAAATTGAAAGTGAAATATTATGAAAGATTGACATATCTCATAAAGTAAAAATATATATTTAAAAATTAATAACCTTAGTAGAACAAGACCTGAGTAAAAAGAACAAGAGGATGAATTCTTAACGGCTCACCAATTTTTGCAAATCATGCACCTTCTTGATCAGATTGTTTTTGGGATGCCGCTGTGTTTGGTTTGGTTTTTGAAAAATAGTAAGGGTAATAATTGGAGAGAGATAGAGAGAGAAATGTTAAAAGTAGGCGGAATTTTTTGAAAAATTCTTTTTGAAACTAAAGAGAACACAACATTAAATTTCATATTTTTAAAAGAAAATTATCTTTGGCAAATCTTGTTAAGCTTTTTGTCAAACAATTTTCGTTTTTCGATTTGTCTCTACTAAAGCAACAAATAAAAAAAATCATCAAAAGATTCAAACTTAATAAAATTTCATCACAATTATTCAAAAAAATTAAGAAAAATTTGGTTCTTTAGGAAGGAAAATATTTTTAATAAGAAATTAAATTCTTTCCACAGTAGAAATAAAATTCCTAATTTCCAACACCCATTGTGAGTCCCACCTTGCATTCTTCCTAATAATCTAAATCATGGTAGAATATTCATGAAAAAAAAAAAATCAAGACCTTATTCAGCCTTTTGTTTTTTTTTTTTGTTAAAACATAGACCTTTTGCTTTGGAGGAGAGAGAGAGGGGGGTTGAATAAAGTCAGCCAAACGAAGCCTAGCATTCGCCCTTCTATTCAACCAACCACCACCCCCTTCTCTTCTTTCTCTGTCTACGCCATTACCACCACCACCAGCTTCCCATCCAAACGGGAAAAAAGGTGGTAGATCTCCCTCCCTCCCCCTCTCTCTCCCTCCACACACTCTCTCTCCTCCTCCTCATACACCACCGCTCCCCCTTTCCAACCCACCCACTACCTCCCAGATTTCAAAACCCCACTTGATTTTCCTCGGGTTCCACGTTTCTCCAACCACCTTACCTTCTCTGCCTTTCAGGTATGAACACAAGACTCCTTTTCTCTTCCTAGTTAGCTCAATCTCGTACAAGGGTGCTTTACGACTTGGTCTTGGTACTTACTTTCTTGTTTCTGGCATTGGCTTTGGTGGGTCTGAAGGCTTACAACTGTTTATCTCATATTGGCTACATCGGTTTCTCTCGATTTGTTGGGTTTTTCTTTCTGAAGTGTGTTTTGAAGCCTTTGTTCTTGTTGGTCCGTAAATTTCCCTGTACCCATCGGTAAAAAGGTGGTAGGTTGGTGGGGTTGACTAATCCCACCAAATTCGGAATTGCTGGTTTGGGTGTTTGATTTGAAGTCTTGGAGTTCTAAATCCGGCTTATTGACTGTTTTGGGGTTTCTTTTTCCTCAATTTTGACCGCTCACCAAGTTATCACCTTTTCTAATGTTCTTGTCTTAAAACTTGGAATGAAAATTTACAAAGTGTGAGCAACTGAGAACAATTGAATGTGTTTTAGTTATTGTGTTCCCTACTTACACCCCTCCCCCCTCTTTCCCCATATTTCTGTTTCTATGCTCCTTTGTGCCAAATTGCTTTATGTACGATATAAGCTGCATATGCTATATATGGTTAACGTTTTACTCTGTAGCTTAAATGGGGAATTACATGGTTAATTTAGTCGTAAGGACGGGCTAACTTTTTCTACTTTGGATTTCTTTCCATTTCTCTGTTTATCTTAAGATCGTAGTTGTTTTTTGGTCCAGGAAAGGGGACCTTTGGAGTTGCCTAGCAATTGTTTCTACTAGTTAATCCTAATCTTGTAGTTGCCTTGGCATGTATTCTATTGCTAAATTAACAACTTTTTATAAAAACTTGAGGGCTTCAGCTGAATCGCTGGGCAGCTGTTTGGAACATCGGCATTGACATGGTAAGCATACGAAGGCGCAGACTCTTGGGACTTTGCTCTGGTATGCCCACTCGAACTTGTTGTCATTAGAAATGAAATGCCTTATATAACTAGCATAACAAAGATTGCTCATCAAGTCGAGAGAAATCTTGAATTGTCATAAAATTTAAGATTGATGATGTGCAATTGGCCCCTTTGTAGGGCGAAGTTCTTTCTTGTATCCACTTCTTAGGTTTTGCGAGAATGGAAATGCTTCTGGACATCCTATCCCGAGCACAAAAAATGTCAGTGTTCATCCTATGCCTTCAGTGGATGCTGAGAAGCCAAAGGAGGTGCATAAATTTGTTGTATTTGTGTTCATAGTGCACTTTATATTTTAGTGTCTGGTGAAATGCAGTTTTTGTCTTTACTGTTCTTTACTTTGGTTCTTTTTTATTTTGAACAGCCTTACTTTTGTACTTGATATCGTGGTGGTATGTTTCGTCTCCTTGCATCACCAGTAAATATGCTCGCATTTCTCATCTAACCCCACTTACTGATGCCATGTATGGGTTATAATATTGGGTTTTGAATTCAACATTTTGGGGATTTAACTGCTGGCAGTTCAATAGACATTTTTGTCTCTAGCCATGCATTGAAGTATGGAACTAAAGATCAGTTTCTTGTTTAGTTAGGGAGATAAAGATCAGCTTGAATGAAAGTCAACAATACAATGTGGTCCAATATTTTAGTTACACTACACCAGAAACACAATAGTTGGTGCTGTAAAAGCGTTAAAAATCTGGTGATCCCAAAAAATAATCCGTAGGACTAGGATTTCTCTTCCTCTTTGGCAAGTCAAACATCAAAAGGCCAATGCAAAATGACTAACGAATTGCAGATAATAATTCATATATATTGGGCTTGTTAGGGACTACTTTTGCATTATACAGATACTGTACTGTGTCTTCTAAGTTCTATCTAAGCAACTCCTCATGCCATTATTGGGAACCATCAATGTTGCATGCAATACTACTAAAAATGGCCTCGTTTGATATTTCACTATGCATGAAATAATTTTGTTGCGATTTACAAGCGTTCAAGTTTGTCTCTATTTGATGTGCGCTCGTCTTATCTCCGCATGAATAATCTTATATATCGACATTTGATAGATAAATGTAGAAAATTTATGATTAGTTTGATGTTTTGTTGATTGTGTCACCATTTTGAGGGAAATTTATTTCGATAGGAGGATGATCTGTTATTTACTGTGGATAAACATCAGTTTTGCTTAATAATAGCATGGGCTTCGTATAAGTATGTAATCATTTCATTTATTTGAGGTTGTAATGGAGTTTTAAAGGTGTCAAATTGGATCACCATGTCATATTATTCTTTTGCACTCTTCGCACTTCCAGTCTCTCACCACAATTTAGTAAAGACTGACGGCTTTTCCTTTTCACTTCTTTGTTGATAGAGCTTGGAAAAATAGACACAGATTTTCTTTCCTTTCATGAAGTTCAGTCCAGTATTTTATGTTTAGAATCCTGGCATGCCACCAAGATATCTAGCAGGGAGGACATTATTTAGTATTTTATGATCTACAAAATACCTAATGAATTTTTGCAGCTTTCGTGTATTTCAAGCTTATATTAGCATTGCATATGTTGCTTCCCAGAAAACCATTCCAAAAGCAAGTCCTGGGTCGTCAAATTTATCTGGTTCTAGTACCTCAAAAGATCAGCATACACACCAATATCCAGGTATGTCTTTTTGTGTACACCTTTTACGAATCTCAGAGTTATTTATTTCCAGTTCAAAAATTGGCACTCTCTCTGTGTGGAGATGGTGTTTTAATGCTTGTGTATTCCTCTCATCATTGCCTTTGTCTTACACATTTTATTTAGTGCCGGAAGTCAAACGCAGAAAGCGTCACAGGAGAAAGCATTTTGAAAACCAAGAACCATGTGTCATGAGAGGTGTCTACTTAAAGAATATGAAATGGCAAGCTGCAATTAAAGTTGACAAGAAACAAATTCATTTGGGGACTGTGGGCTCTCAAGAAGAAGCTGCTCGCTTGTATGACAGGTATCAACGCCGATTTTTGCCTTCCTTTCGGCAGCCACTGCTAGAAAACGTCTATGGGCTTAAATTGAAACTGTACCTTGAGTTCTCCAACCTTTTGGGCCTATGGCCCAGTCTCATTAGTGTGGCAGGTGAGATCTCAGGTGGTCATGGGACAGTTACAGTGACAGCTTCAAAGCTGCGTGGCTCGTCCCGTTGATACAACATTTTAGATGTTTCTCAACTTTCTGCTTTCACTGATCCTCCAATAACTCTTGCATTTTCCTGAATTTCAAGGACAGTTTACAGTAATTTCGAAATTGGAACTCGCCTCCTGTGTTTCTTAACACATACTCCATTCACTTTTCCTTCAAGTGCTAATCTTTGGGGTACAACTACAAAGTTACACTTGTGATTTCTGTACCATATAAGTAATTTCGGCTCTGAATTACTGTTGCCTAAGACACTAGGTAGATGTGAACTACTATGCTTGAAGAACCCATTACTACATTTTATTTGCAGGGCTGCTTTTATGTGTGGGAGGGAACCCAATTTCGAACTCTCGGAGGAAGAGAAGCAAGAACTTCGGAAGTTCAAGTGGGATGAATTCTTAGCAATGACTCGTTCTTCCATTACCAATAAAAGTAAGCTTACCTCCCGCTCTTGTGATGCACTTGTATTTTTATCTTCTGGGTTTACATAGTTTCCATTCGAAACAATTTCAGAACTCCGAAGAAGAAGAAGCGGGGCAGGCCCACCAAGAAAGTCGGAGCCTCCAATGCAGGATAGTGACTGGGAAGGTGAGGAAGGAGTCAATGGCTTCTCTGCTTCCGAAGATATAGAACCGGGCGCTTCAGTTTCTTGAGATTTTCAATCCATGAACAAGGTTGAAAACCAAAATGATTGTAATTCGGCCTATAGACTTTCTCGTTCTAGTATTTTTTTTCAAAATAAGATTAATTGTATAAAAGGTCCATATTAGGGCAGCTTATGAAGTACGTACCACGTCAGATTTATGTCTTTGATTCAATGAGAGCTCAAATTGCAGTTCTTGTCATCAAAAACATCTTCACTTTCTCTGTATTACTAGGAACGATTTCTCAAACTAGTCACAGCTGTCGATTATTTTTTCGGCTTATCGTTCCCATTCACTTCACTTTCTCTGCAGATTTCTGTCTTTGCAGCTTCGGCTTATTGTTTCTGTTTTGGACTTCCTGGGAAGTTTGAGCTTGCAAGTTGCAATTGCCTGAGAGATGGGGCTTTACACTTTCTTCACAGAGTTACATTTTTTGGTTGTGTTGTGACATTGTTTGCTTCTCTTCATTTTACTTCTCACAAGTCACAGACTGATGAATGAATGGAAATGGAGAATTGTTTTTATCTGGAAAAGTGTAAACAGTAATCAGCTACGAAAATGAGGCCATATTTAGTTGGAATTTGAACTAGTTTAGGGAAAAGAAAAAGATAAACAAATCCTCTCAGATGCTATCAACTTTTTTAGGGGCTAGTTCATATGGAGCATTTGCTCCGGCTTCCAGTAGGTCTCACTAGGGGGTTCTTCCAAGCCGGTCCTATTTTGTCACTGCCAACTTGTCTAAACCCACCTTATGTCAAGCTCATCCCACATAAGCGCCGTTTTAAGTAAATTGCCAAAAATATCCCCGTCTCATCTGCATATTTGGTGTGAATTTTTGGAGATGTTAATTCTTCAAAGGGGTATACTAGGGCCAAATTTATAACCTCCCAGAATTCACACTCTAAGAGTTCAAACCCCCAGAAATTCTGCAAAAGGGTAAAATAGTAAAAGTATCTCAAGAAAATGGGTTGCAAGGGATAGCGCGATAATAGAGGGTCCGCGCGGAACCCTAAGTAAAAAATTGGACAAAGCAGGAATTTCCCTTAAAAATAAAGAAAAACAAAAACAAAATGAAAGTGAAATGAGAAAACAAGTGTTTATTGCTTTTCCTTTTAATGGGCCAAGACTCATAGTTATGGGCCTTTTCTCCGTCGTAGACCTCCCGGTGAAGGGGCGCTTAATTGGGCTGTAAAGCCCAATCAGTAGCTAATGTCAACCAGTTTCATGGCTTCTCACTGCAGTGAGCAGAGAGAGAGAGAGAGAGAGAACTAAAAATGGCTACTGATGACAAAACCCTAGAAGTGACTTCTTCATCATCCTCTTCATCGGACGGTTGGAAGGAGCGAATTCTCATCCCCACCCTCCTCGCAGGTCTCTCTCTCTCTAGAACCATAATTCATTCCCTTTCTTTTTAGCTTGGCTCCGTGTTTGGCTGCTCGAGGAAAACAAACCCTACTGCCGCTGGAATACGGAATTAGTCTGATTTCATTACCTCCTCCTCGGAAAAATTTGAATTCTAAACAAAGTGTTCGAATTTCTGATTTTCTTCTTGTTAATAGGAATTGCTGGCGGGGGATACGGATTGCTCTCGAAACATAGCAAAGTTCACGGTCTCGCCAACATTTCTGCGACTTACGCCGCTAATTTCGCCATCGTCACTGGTTGCTATTGCGGTAAATCCCTCTCGTAGACCTTATTCGACCTCTGTTCATGATTCAATGTGTTCTGATCATACTCTTGAATCCTTGTGTGTATTATCTCTTCTGAAGAACATTTCGGCGAAAACTGATTTTAAAACTGAACCAAACAAGATCAGATGCTCCTCTTTTGCTATGAAGTCAGGCTTAGATAATTGAGTCTTGCTTTGCATGCAGTACGCACCATGTCTAGTGTTCTTCATCTGGCTGCATTGCATCAATATGGATCAAATAATCCATTGGGTGTCCATCGTCAATGCTTCCATTTGGATTTTTTATGCTCCTAATGTTTTGGGGCATCCCGACAATTATATACCTGCTAATCCGATGTCCATGAATGATGAACCCATTCATATGTGTGCCGCACTCGCAACTATGCACTTCTGCTATCAGCTGGTTCGCTTCCTTTGCATCAACACATCATAGATGAGTCTCTTCTCTCTTCTTGTGAGGACTGCCATTTATCTTCTTCATGTACTTGTAGCTCTAGTTGGAGGTTTGCTTCCCCTATTTACGGTCATAAGAACCAGTGCAGCGAAGTCCCCACCTCATATTGTGCCGGAATGGTATTTCGTGCCAATCTATGCCATTCTTCGTAGTATACCAGACAAAGCGGGAGGTGTAGCAGCAATAGCACTAGTTTTCATATGTCTCTTGGCTGTTCCTTTTTTTAAAAGTATGTATGTACGTAGTTCAAGTTTTCGCCTGATTTACGAAGGAATTTTTTGGTTGCTTTTGGAGGATTGCTTAGTACTAGCTTGGACCGTCTGTCGCGGGAACTGGAAGAACGGAAATTTACTTTTATGTTGAAGTCTTTCCCATTGGAATGCCGGGCAAGACCTCCCAACCACCCATTAGCTTAGGGTCTCATAATGTATTTTGATGATTCAAGCATTTTGTAGGTCCCGACATGGCGACATGTATTTCATTCAGGTTGATCAAATTAGGATAAGTGTCTAAATTCAAATCAATTTATGAGCAGTGAATTAACGGTCGATTTTTGTCCATGTTTGACCAATCTTTTTTTGTTGAAGAGGTATGTTTTTAGAGGTGTGTAAGTAGAATCATCCTATATTTTTCTGCCTTAAGATGCTTCGTGGAATACAACGGAGTGTTTCCGTGACTCTCGTGTTTATTCAGATTTCCTACCTTGTGCGGATGAGGTTTTCAGTGAATAATGACCTACGTGTCTATTTGTATTTAGGCTTTCCATTAAGTTTCTAATTCTTTACTTTCAAGAAGGAATTATGTGAAGTGTCGTGATTCCTTATGGAATCTCGTTTTCTTTTAGTACTCTAGTTTTGATTTTCACAACACGCATATCAACATTAGATCAATTTGCAACGAAACACTCTTTGATTTAGCAGAAAGTAATCTGTGTAATTGATTTTGATCCTTCAAACACCAGAGGATTATAGAAGTTTTTTTAAGAGAGTAATTTGAAGGCAACTGAAAAGGGTTTTGCTTTTTATTTTTTTTATTAGTAGTGAAGTTTGAGATTTACTTTGGTTGAAGGGCCAGCATGGTTGTTGGGTTGTATGATTGTGTCCTTATTCTTTTATTTGTTTCAGGTGCACGCGAGTTTGTGAGAGCGAGCAGAAAGGCTGAACCTGATGATTTACTGAACTCAGCAATTGCAGGTTTTGGAAGTGGTGCAATTCTTGGTCGCCTACAAGGTTAAATTTCAGGAAACGAGTTTCACTCCCCATCTCTCTCTAATACTCAGAAACACTTAGGCATGAATGCGCTTGCAGAATAATACTACTATACTAGTACTCCCTCTCAGTTCTGTTGTCCCTTCTTTAGCTAGGTATCATTAAATCTCAGCTCTTACCAAGAAAAAAATAATTTCTCCTAAGTGAGCTTAGATTGGATTTCTGTGAAGCTGATGCATTTGGGATGATCCGACTGATTGGTAACTGCTTATCACGTTCTCTGTTTAATTATGTTATGATCATGCAAAGGATTGATGGTAACTAATCTGCTCTGTTTGAGCTGCATATCACTATCTGGTGTTTGTGTGGTTTTGAAGTGGATGGTTGTTAAGGTTCTTTGTTTTCGCCTTTTCGTTGATTTCCCACGAGTTTACCTTTCTTTCAATGACTTTTTTCAGGTGGTCAGGCAGGTGCTATACGTTACTCAATCATCTTCGCAGTTGTAGGAACGACAGTTGATTTTGCTACTCTTAAACTCAAACCTGCTCTGAAGAGCTTCCGTGAATCTATGACAGGGAACAATGACGGTTCACAGAAACAAAATGGTGGGTTGAAGTTGCCTGAATGGTCACCCATCCAAATACTGGATGAGGAAGCTCTTGCCGCAAAGAAAGCTCGAGAACAGCTCTATGCTCAAAGAAACGTCCATAATCTTACCAAAGAAGAATCTTGAGTACTTGTTACTTCTCCATGTATCAAGTTTTGATTTGTTTCCATTTCTATCTGGCATTGGCTAATAGATGTATTCCCTGGGTGTTGTTTTTGTAAAATGCGAATACAAAATCCTGTTTTGTAACTTTCGTGGAATAAATTGGATGAGAAAGCTGCATGATTTCACTCTCAATCTTCAGCCTTTCCCTTCTTTGTTTAAACCATACTGTGCCTCTATTTAGACTTTTCTTACAAGTTGGATAGCGAAGGTTTAGAGAATCAGAGACTCCCTTTAATCAGATAAGAGCTTCTCCGATAGCGTGATTTTCGGGTTGCTATTGCTATAGTTAAAAAGAGGTTCAAAATTTAGTGCTCCAATGGCATGCTATTTGAGCTGTTACATTTAGCCACAATTAAACTTGATGCTCCGTTTAATTATGTTGGAAGTAGTGAAAGCTTTTTAGGTAGGCAGACTGTTATTGCTGCTCATAATATTGCGAGAGCAGCTTTATTAACTGTAGAATATTGTTATTAATATATATGGGTTGATATTACTAGTCAAAAAAAAAAAAAAAAATTCAGCTTTTTTTTTTCTTCTGACTTCTGCAGCCAATTCTGAGCACTTGGTCAACAAACTAGCTTCACTATGGATACTAGTACTTGGTTATCCATAGGGTGAAAACCAGTTTAAAAAGACAAGGGCAGACTGGGCATCATAGGAAAACTTTAACTCTGAAATTGAACACTCATGAATCAAGATTCATATGGAAAAACACGAGCAATCAAGAAACTAATACCAACAGTTTGGGGTTCAGGGCCAATCTATCCGGAAAAAAAATTAATTTGACAGAGACTCAATTGAAAGGATTCTGATTTTCATCTTCATTCACGGCTAAACAATTTCTAGTGCTCACCTTCATCTTCCATTAAATAGAGAACGGTTCCTCGCTATTCAGGTTGGAGTTTCTCTCTTCTTCTTTTTTGTCAAAAAGGCTTTTAGGCTGAGTTTTCCTTAAAAAATGAAATTTCTTTCGTCTTTATTCAAAAAAAATTTGCATTTGTTAGTTTGCGTCAATTTTTTGTAACTATTAATTCGTCTTGATGAGATGAGTCGGAAAAGTGGAAAATTATGATCCAAACTCAAGCTCAATTTGGAACCCACGAAAAGGAAAATTAAAAAGGAAAATGGGAGGGGAAATTTACTACAGTATTCACTACACTTGAAATTCTTATTTTCTTCACTCTTTCTCTTCCAATCAAACAATGAAAGAGAAATTTTGTTTTTTTTCTTTTTCTTTTCTTTTCCTTTTCATGGGCTCCGAACAGAGCCTTAATTTAAAAGGCCAATAAAACAAGGCCAAAATTTTTATTAAAAGAAATTGGACTTTTTCTTGGCTTTTTTGAATAATATTTAATTTTGGGTCATAATTTTTCAGTTTTTTGATTTCTCTCGTCGAAACGAACCAAAAATTCATAAAAAAAAAAAAAAAAAAATTGACGCAATTAACTAACGCGAAAGAAAACTGAAATTAGACAAAATAAAATTTAGAGAAACATTAATCTTGCAAATTATCCCCAAAAGAGAGCCAAAAAAATGTTTTGGGCCGACTGGAAGATTTTTAAAAGTTTTTTGGGAAAATGACAGTCAATGACGTGTTTTGATAATTAATACCCACCAATGACATTTTCAGTATTAACAAATGTTCTTAGCATGTCCTTGACGGGTATTAATTATCAAAATATGTCCTGGGCCGTTATTTTCCCAAGTTTTTTTGATCTATTTCAATGGGGTTCGGCTTAAAAATAGAGGTGGGCCAACTGGTGAAGCTCATTTCAATCCAATAAGCCCAAGAGGCCCGCTTCAAAACCCAATTTCTCACTGTAAGCCACGATGGCGGGTATATTACTCACGCTTTCAAAAATTTGTGGCCATGAGTAATTTTACGCGGCTATAAGCAATTTTAAGCGGCCAATAGTAGTTTCTTGCGGTTAAGAATAAGCGAGCACAGAACTCGTGTTCCGTAACCACGCCTATTCTCTAATTCTCTAAAATGTTTCTCTCTCTGTGTGACACCTCTCTGTGACACACACAGACATTCTTGCTTCTCTAATAAAACTCAGAAAAGCTAGAGTGTTGAATTTGTTCAAATCTCCTTCGTCGTTGTCTTATCACTTCTGCATTTGGGCTGGTTGGTAGACTTTGTTCCTTGTTCTCTTTCATTTCAAATTTGAACACTTACTTTCCAGGTGGTTATTGACAATTTGGAAACTTGATGTTGAGGAGAAGTTGAACTGCATGTAGGTCTCTCTCTTTTTTTTCTTTCAATTTCGTTCATCGTGGTAAGCAAAGATAGTGTTGAAATTCTATTTCTCTTCTAAAATGTTCTGATTAGTTTTCGTCGATTCTTGCAAATTGCTGCCTCGAAAGATTTGGGGGGTAAAAATACCAACTAACAATAGGAAATAAGAAGACTTGATGGAGGTATAATGCATTTAGATGTGTTTGTAGTGTCTTGATTCCGAATCTTTGCAGTGGATGGCGGTGGTGTTAGAGCTAAAAGATGCGGACGATTGGATTTATAGAGGGGAATGAGCTGTCAATCTTGTTCTTGCTTACTCCGGATCCTCTTCTACGTTTGTGTGTTCATTTGTGCTTCATCACTCTTACGATGATTTCGTTGTGTCTCTTCATGTCATTTTTCATTGTAGAATAATTTTAACTGAGCATTTTTTCAAACTCCAAAAGTAAAGCAAACAAGTTTTTCCTTCTGAGAATTGAGATTTTTCTTTTGAAGAATTGTTTGGATTTGCAAAAGCATCTTTGTACTCGGTAAATGAACTTGAATTTTAGAATGAGAGTGTTCCTTCAATGATTTTAAAATGGAGAGAAAACGGGTTAGATAAAGTGGGTCATAGGCGAGGCCATAGTAAAATGCTTCATTACAAAGACGTTGCAATATACCTACATTTGTTACTTACGACATTTGCTTTGATTTTGAGTAGGTTGGAAAGGTACTACGCATACAAAAGGCTCCTAGGATTGAATCTCCCAGAAATGGATATGATAGCGAGGATAGTCATTCAGCTCTGACAAATAATGTGTGCCTTCTGCGGAGAGAAACTGAAGACCTTGTATCAGCACCAACAAGGGAAATAGCAGAGCAACTGTACATACAGCATGTTATCAGTCCACTGTTAGGTTATGAACATGTTGATGCTGGGGTATGTTGCTGCACCAATGCTTTGTGGAATACAACAGAGTGTTTCTGTGACTCTCGTGTTTTTTCGGATTTCCTACCTTGTGTGGCTGAGGTTTTCAGTGAAGAATGGCCTACGCGTGTATTTGTATTTAGGGTTTCCATTAAGTTTCTCATTCTTTAATGTCAAGATCAAGAAGGAATTATGTGAAGTGTGTTGATTCCTTATGGAATCTCTTTTTCTTTTAGCACTCTAGTTTTGATTCTCACAACACGCTTATCACCGTTAGATCAATTTGCAACGAAACACTGTTTGATTTTGCAGAAAGTAATCTTTGTAGTTGATTTTGATCCTTTAGACACTAGTGCATAATAGAAGTTAATTTAAGAGAGGAATTTGAAGGCAACTGAAAAGGGTTTCACTTCTTCTTCTTTTTTTTGGTTTGTAGCAAATGTTGAGATTTACTTAGGTTGAAGGGCCAGCATGGTCCTTGGGTTGTATGATTGTGTCCTTTATTTGTTTCAGGTGCACGCGAGTTTGTGAGAGCTAGCAGAAAGGCCGAACCTAATGATTTACTGAACTCAGCAATTGCAGGTTTTGGGAGTGGTGCAATTCTTGGTCACCTACAAGGTTAAATTCCACGAAACGAGTTGCATTCCCTGTCTCTCTCTAATACTCAGAAACACTTGGGCATGAATGCATGCATGCTAGTAGCAATTGATCTTGCCCTCTCGGTTCTGTTTTCCCTTCTTTAGCTAGGTAACATAAAATCCCAGCTCTAACCAAGAAAAAAATAATTTCTCCTAAACGGGAGCTTTGATTGGACTTCTGTGAAGCTGATGCATTTGGGATGATCAGACTGATTGGTCACTGCATTATCACGTTCTCTGTTTTTAATTATGTTGTGATCATGCAAAGAATTGATGGTCACTAATCTGGTCTGTTTGAGCTGCATGTAACTTTCTGGTGTTTGTGTGGTTTTGAAGTGGATGGTTGTTAAGGTTCTTTGTTTTCGACTTCTTGTTGATTTCCCACGAGTTTACCTTTCTTTCAATGAGCTTTTCAGGTGGTCAGGTTTGTGCTACATGTTACTCAATCATCTTCGCAGTTGTAGGAACAACGGTTGATTTTGCTACTCTTAAACTCAAACCTGCACTGAAGAGCTTCCGCGAATCTATGGCAGGGAACAATGATGGTTCACAGAAACAAAATGGTGGGTTGAAGTTGCCTGAATGATCACCCATCCAAATACTGCATGAGGAAGCTCTTGCCGCAAAGAAAGCTCGAGAACAGCTCTATGCCCAAAGAAATGTCCATAATCTTACCAAAGAAGAATCTTGAGTACTTATTGCTTCTCCATATATCCAAGTTTTGATTTGCTTCCAATTCTATCTGGCATTGGCTAATAGATGTACTCCCTCTCTGGGTGTTGTTTTTGTAAACAGCGAATACAAAATCCTGATTTGTAATTTTCGTGGAATAAATTAGATGAGAAAGCTGCATGATTTCACTCTCAATCTTCAGCCTGTTCCTTCCTTGTTTAAACAATACTCTGGCTTTGTTTAGACTTTTCTTACAAGTTGGATAGTAGGGTGAGAGGAGGATCAGAGATGCTGTTTAATCAGATAAGAGCTCCTCCGATAGCGTGATTTTTGGGGGGTTGCTATTGCTATTGGTATAGTAAGGTAAGCCATATACGAACTCCACCACTGGGGATGTTCGATGTCTAAGAAAACGGGTAGAAAAGAGAAAATTGAATATAGGAGGAATAGACAAGGATCATATAGGCAATATAGAACAAAATTCTCTGTAACAAAAACCTAAAAGGACTGGCTTTAATCCTCCTGAACAACGCAACTGTTACAGAAACACCAAAGAATACAACTACCAAGGTATTGCATACCAGGGGCACGCACAATGTAAAAATTTCTGGAGCCAAATGGTAACAGCTTCATGAATCATGTCCAGGTCGATCGTTATTTACGTTCATTGGAGCAGCGCAACAGGTGGACCAATTCCACAACAATTTGTGCAATGCTTGAGCACATAGGCTGTCGTTTTTGTGATGAATCCCATGTTATGTGCCGGTGAGGTTCCGAGATCTCATGGAAGCAGCGAGACAAGACAGACAAACTCATGTGTCACTCGGCCCTTGGTCCTTGTATTGATGACAAAATGTTCAGGGTATTTCCTAAACAGCATAAGCAGTCCATACCATGGTTTTCTGTTTGATTGAGGACCAGGATAGTCCTCGGATGTGAGATATCTCCTTACACGGCTGTGATGCCAAACTTTGCTGCAATGGTCGGTCTACCAGCTGCACCTCCAAGAATCATGCAGGTCACTATAAGCTTCGTCTCTTAGTACAAAAATAAGAACGACGTTAAGGAGAGAAATTAAAGTACAGGCGATATCGAGTACCAATGATCACAATTGTAGGTACCTCAATCACATCCGGTTGCCTCAATCACACCATACTCACCAAGAACTTCTTATGTGCCTCAATCACACCCGGTTGCCTCAATCGAGTACCAAGAACTTATGTGGCTCGATCACACCCGGTTGTCATCCAGCTCAACACTATTACTCACCAATCCTGTTAGATTTTTTGGCACTTTCCGGGGTTGTCCAAAACCTCAATTAGTGTCTTTTGTTATATCGACTCCACTTGATTGTAATGGGTAGGATAATTAGGGGTAGTGTCTCGCTCGATGCTCCTCCCATTATCTGCGCCAAGTTGACCGCTACGAAATCGAGCCAATTGCGTGAAAGGTAAAAACTTTACACAGCACATCATGCATATCATTTTCAAGATTAGAAATTTTATTTCTACACATTTGTCTTTCCTATAAATCTCTCCAAATACTCGTTTCCATATATATGTCATTTACTCTTCGGAAAATATGTTATCAAAAGGAAAGATTGTCTACGTTTTAGGTAAGCCAAGGATTTTATTTTTGCATATATATATATATGTATTGACCCATTGGGTTAATAAAAAAAAAAAGAGAGTGCACAAAAGATAAAATTGACCGAGAGGCGTGAGAGATTTTTTTTTTCTGATATGTGAAAGAAAGAAAGGAGGGCGGTACTGTTTTTTTTTTGTTTTCTTCGGTGTGGGCGAGAGTTTTTTGGTTGCGCTGACTTCTTTCTCTGGAAACGGAGATTAATTGGTTGCAGCCCACGTTCCGTCTCTTTGCTCTAGCTCGACTGTTTTGTTTTCGGCAGAGGCAAAAGTTTTGTTTTAAAAAGAAAGAAAGGGGTGCACGGTCTTGAGGGATTTTTGGTGTGGCAGTCCCGCATTCCGATTTTTGTTTGTTCTTGCCTCTTGCATCTTCGAACGCGGTTTGAGTTGTTTAGATCACGCTTTGCATCATATCATTCATTCATTCACTGTTCGTGATTTTTGGTGCCTTTTGCTGCTGTGGCCGAATCTTTTGGAGATTGATTCGGAGCCGGTTGAATCCGGAGATCGGGCGTGAAGTCCGTGGTGCATCTATTAGATCTTGAAGAAGCTCGGAGAGCATCGGAGATTGGCGAGAATAGGTAAAGACTTGGGTAAGGATTTACTATTTCGCAATCTGTACTTCTTTTTGATTAATACAATAAATCAGTAGTGTTAGGCCGTGGTTTTGGCTTAGGGTTATTTAGGACCCTAAGTTTTTCCACGTAAATCGTGCGTCTCTTGTTACAATTTTTATTCTACTGCAGTATTTTTTTTTTAATTTATTTTTGATTAATCGAGATAATCAACCCGTTTATCTTTATTAATTTTTAAATCTAAAAATTGGTATATTTTTATTAAAACTCCTATTCACCCCCCCTCTAGGAGTAGATTGAACGCTTCCGCATAATTTCAATTGGTATCAGAGCGGGTTGCTCTGTTTAGGTTTAACCACCTGAGTTTAATTCTGGTTATATTATAATGGACATGAACGCACCACGAGAGGGAGCCTCAAACTCGAGGCCGCCTTTTTTTGACGGTAATGATTATCCATACTGGAAAGCCCGTATGACCACGCATTTGAGTTCCCTAGGTGTTAGGGTTTGGAGATCTGTTAGGTACGGCTATGAGGCCCCTACCATAGAAGACACTACGACTAAACAAATGAGGGCTAAGGAGGACACTGAGTGGAATTCTGCTGACAATGAAAGTTTTGAGGCAAACTCTAAAGCTTTAGGAGCCATCTATGGAGCTTTGAGTAAAACTGAATTTAGTCGTATTTCCGCGTGCACTACTGCAAAAGAGGCTTGGGATATTCTCCGAGTCACCCACGAGGGTACTAAGACTGTTAAAACTTCAAAACTCCAAATGCTTACAACACGTTTCGAAGATTTAAGAATGCAGGAAGATGAGACATTTGATAGTTTTGTCACTAAGTTGAGTGACATCGTTAATTCCTTCCACGCATTAGGAGAACCAATCCCTAATCTTAAAGTTTGTCGAAAAGTGCTTAGGTCACTTCCTGAGAGGTTTAGGGCTAAAGTAGTTGCGATCGAAGAAAGTGATAAAGTTGATGACATTCTTTTTGAGGAACTTGTAGGTAAACTTCAAACGTTTGAATTGAATCATCTCTCAAAGAAACCTACATTAAAGCCTAATAAAAGCATTGCTTTTAAATCTTCTAAAGAAGAATCTTTTGTGACACATGAGAGTGATGATGACCTTGACGAAGAAGAACTTGCTTTCTTTGCTAAAAAATTCAGAAAATTTGTCAAATTCCGTAAAAATAATAATTCTGGAAATTTTTCTTCTTCGACTAATGGGGGCAAGAATTTTAATTCTGGGGATAATGAAAAGAAATCTTCTATTGATAAATCCAAGAAACCCCAAGGTATACAATGTCACGAGTGTCATGGTTTTGGGCATGTTCAAGCAGAGTGTGCAAACACTCTTAAAAAGAAAGTGGCCAAGGGTTATAAGGCTACGTGGGATGACGATAGTGATGACAGTAGTGATGGGGGTTCTGAAGCTCCTAGATATTCTGTGCTTGTTGCCAACATTAAGTCCCCCACGTCCCCCAAATCGGTTGAACTTTCTACAACTCTTAGCGATGATAGTAAGTATGTCTCGACTGACGAAGACTGTGAGAATAGTGATGATGATATAGATTCTATTCATGAGGCCTATAATCAATTGTTTAAAGAGGGTGTAAAATTGAAAAAGAAAAAGAAGGAACTCATGAGTGTTATCGAGAAAATTAGTGGTGAGAGGAACAAACTTAGTGATGACATTGAATCTAAGAACATCGAGCTTAAAGAATTAAAAACCTATACCGCTAATTTGAAAGACAAGTTTGCCAAAATTGAGAGAGAGCATGTGAATGCCTTGAAGGCTCTCGAAGGTTCTAAGGATAGGATTTTTGAATTGGAGCGTGACCTTAGGGAGGCCACTGAGGCCATAAAGCGTAATGAGTGTGGCGCAACTCGTATTGCCGAAATGACACGTACGTTTAGAAATAGAAGCGGCTTAGGGTTTATTGATCCACCTTCATTGACACCTATGGCTAACAAGGTCATAAAGAATGAAATCAAGTTTGTGAAATCTGATATTGCAAAGAATGAGGTAGTGAGCGATAAACCTGAATCTTCTATTAAATCTCCCACCATCATTAAGAATGCTTACAACAGTAATCATCTTCCTGAAAAGAAAAATCTGTTTATTTGTCACTACTGTGGTGGTCAAGGTCACATTCGACCTTTTTGTTATACACTTAGAAGGGACAACCAGAGAACAAAGGGGAAACTGTTTGTAGCCCCAATTAATAAAAGTGTTTGGTATGGTCAACCCAATGTGGGAAGACCTCAAGTTGTGCGTCAGTCTCCCACAAACATTAAGAATGAGAATTTTCAAAAGACATTGAGTCAGTTGGCGAATCAAACTTCTCACCTCGTTGAGGAAATCAAAAAGTTGTCAAATTTGGCTAATAACAATGGAGAGACTAATAGGATTGTTGAAAGACGTATCACACACGGTCACACATCGCATGTGAACACCAAACCAAAGCAAACATGGAAGAGAGTCGATGTCGTTTGTCATGTAGCACACACTGCTTTTCAGGCACATGATGCTTGCGCTTGGTACTTAGACAGTGGATGTTCTAGACACATGACCGGAAATAAATCTTTCTTTGCTAAGCTAGAGAAGTATAATGGTGGTTTTGTCACATTCGGCGATGGTAATACGGGTAAAATTGTAGGACAAGGCACCGTAAACGCACCCGGAATCCCTCTGATAGATAATGTGTTATATGTTGAGGGTTTAAAAGCTAACCTGTTAAGCATAGGGCAATTTTGTGATAATATGCATGAAGTAAATTTCTCTAAAGACAATTGCTCTATTATAGATGCTAAGGGTATGTGTGTGGTTAAAGGTATTCGATCTTCGGATAATTGTTATTGTGTTGAAACTGCAAGGTCTAATGTGTGTCATCGAGTCTTGCTTGATGATGTAGAAATTTGGCACCAACGTTTAGGACACGTAAATTTTCCAGAATTGCATCGAATAACCAAGAACGAGATTGTGAGGGGAGTGCCCAAACTTGCCAATGGGCAAGGGCTTGTGTGTGGTGGTTGCATGAAGGGCAAACAAATAAAAAGCCCTCATAAAAAGACAAATTTAGTTGCAACCACAAAATGTTTAGAGTTACTTCACATGGACTTGATGGGACCCTCACGTACTGAAAGTTTAGGGGGCAAGCGATATATTTTGGTTATAGTTGACGATTTTTCTCGCTTCTCATGGATTGGTTTTCTTAGAGAAAAATCTGATGCTTATGCTTGTTTCAAAACTATTTGTCAACGTATTCAAAATGAGAAAGGGTACCCTATCACACGAGTCCGCAGTGATCATGGTCGTGAGTTTGAGAACTCCGACATTGAAAAATATTGCAATAAAAAGGGAATAAAGCACGAGTTCTCCGCACCTCGCACACCCCAACAAAATGGGGTTGTTGAAAGAAAGAATAGAACTCTTCAAGAGATGGCAAGAGTTATGCTTCATGCAAAGCGTGTCCCTAGAAACCTTTGGGCTGAAGCTATTAATACTGCGTGCTATACTATAAATAGAGTGTATGTTAGACCAGGGACTACTCTCACACCCTATGAAATTTGGAATGGTAAGCGGCCTTCAGTGAAGTATTTTAGGGTGTTCGGTAGTAAATGTCATATTTTGCGAGATAGTGAGTCCTTAGGCAAATTTGACTCAAAGAGTGACGATGGTATCTTTTTAGGGTATTCCAACACGAGCAGAGCTTTTAGAGTATATAATCTACGCACCTCTACCCTAGTTGAGTCGGCCAATGTAGTTGTTGATGATACCACTCTTGATCAGTCAGTCCCTCAGGTTAATGATGATGATGAAGGGAGTTGGGAAATTTTTGAGGGGGAGTTTCAATCCAATGGTTTAGATGTGGGAGTTTCTTCTAAAGGGGTTCTTGACATTCCTACGGGTGTGGATGAGAGAGTTGAAAAAGATAGTGAGGTTGAGGTAGATGAGCCTTTAGAAGATGAGGAGTTAGGTCAACACAACTTAGTTCCTTTCTCTGCCAAAGAACCCTCGGCTCGAGTAAAGCTTAACCATCCCATTAGCCAAGTCATAGGAGAACCCAATGATGAGATGAAAACTAGGAGGCAAATTAGGAATGAGATCAATTATGTGTGTTTCACGTCCACATTAGAGCCAAAAAGGGTAGAAGAGGCCTTAGGAGATGACTATTGGATAGGAGCCATGCAAGAAGAACTACAACAATTTGTGAGGAATGATGTCTGGTACTTAGTACAGAGACCCTCTCACACTAACGTCATAGGCACTAAGTGGATATTTAAAAATAAAAAGGATGTAGATGGCATAGTTGTGCGTAATAAGGCTAGGTTAGTTGCCCAGGGGTACACCCAAATTGAGGGAATTGATTTCGATGATACCTTTGCCCCCGTAGCAAGAATGGAGTCAATAAGGTTACTTTTTGGCATTGCATCTCATTTTAATTTTAAATTATTTCAAATGGATGTTAAAAGTGCCTTTTTGAATGGTGACCTTAAGGAGGAGGTGTATGTGGAACAACCTAAAGGGTTTATTGATCCTTCATTTCCTGATCATGTGTACCGCCTTCGTAAGGCCCTTTATGGCCTTAAACAAGCCCCTCGAGCTTGGTATGAACGTTTAACCGATCATCTTTTAAATACCGGCTTTGTGAAAGGGGGAGTAGACCGAACCTTATTTCTGAAGAAAATTGAAAGCGACCTTTTAATTGCTCAAATATATGTTGATGATATTGTGTTCGGTTCCACAAATGAGCGGCATGCGAAACAATTTGGGGCACAAATGTCCCATGAGTTTCAAATGAGCCTAATGGGAGAATTGACTTACTTTCTAGGATTTCAAATTCGTCAGTTGAACGATGGGATATTTTTGTCCCAATCCACATATGCGAAAGAATTAGTCAAAAAATTTGGTTTGGAAGATTCCAAGAGTACTCGTACTCCCATGGGTTCCACCGTTAAAATTGCTAAAGATATTGAGGGCGCTAGTGTTGACTCCACGCTTTACCGTAGTATGATAGGAAGCTTATTATATCTTACTGCTAGTCGTCCTGATATTTCGTTTAGTGTTGGAGTGTGTGCCCGCTATCAATCTAACCCTAAAGAGTCTCACTTGATTGCTGTCAAGCGAATTATACGTTACGTTAAGGGCACCTCCACGCTTGGTCTTTGGTATCCTAAGGGTACTAATGTGGACTTAGCCGCATTTTCCGATGCCGATTGGGCTGGAAGCGCGGATGATAGGAAGAGTACCTCCGGTGGTTGTTTTTATTCGGGAAACTGCTTGGTTGCTTGGCATAGCAAGAAGCAGAATTGTGTTTCATTGTCCACTGCAGAGGCTGAATATATTGCCACTGGTAGTTGTTGCACCCAACTTTTATGGATGAAGCAAATGCTTCAAGACTACGGTCTATCTCAAGGTGTAATGACTGTTTTTTGCGATAACACAAGTGCCATTAATATTTCTAAAAATCCAGTCCAACATTCTAGGACTAAACATATCGACATCCGTCATCATTTTATTCGTGATTTGGTTGAAGATGGGGTCGTGGCACTTGAGTTTATAACCACACAAGATCAAAAAGCGGATATTTTCACTAAGCCTTTAGATTCTCTTAGGTTTGAATACCTTAGGAAATCTCTTGGTTTAATTTCTCTAGATTAAGTTGTGTGTGGGGTCACATGTCATCTCATATACTTGCTTTGATTGTTTTTAATTTTGAGTTATCATGTGTTGTTATGTACTTAGTAGTATTTTTTGTGTATTGTTTTGAGTCAAAGTTTTTTTTTAAATCGTGTGTGTGCTTGCAATGTCTTTTGCGTGCTTGGGAATCATGTGCTATTTTGATATCAGTTTCACATATGCTTATGCCTTTGAGAGTAATGTATCGAATCAAATTTTTTCGATCATATCAATCTGTTACATAGTGATATTGTTCTCTGTTTTGGTATTAGAATCCCATGCTCACGTTTCTATGCACACAATCTCACTTGGAGCTAGTAAACTTACATTGTCTAAGTGGTCTCTATTGAGTCTCAGTTGGGTTTATCTTAACTAATCACTTTGATTGACCACATGTTCGTTGTTTACCTAGGGATGCTTTCCCTCATTTGACTCCTTGTGAGATGGGCCGCCTATGGATTGGTGTGTAACGCACCTCTAAGGTTTGGAAAAATCAAATTGAGACTTTCTTTTATTTCTTGTCTATTACTTAAAAAAAAGAAAAAGAAAGGAAACAATACCCATATAAAAAAAAAAGAAGAAGCAGAAAATCAACAAAAAAAAAAAAAAAAGAGGGGTTTATTTACATTTGTCTCTTCACCTTTGAGGTTATAGCTGCCTGGTCCTTTGCCCCACAAGGCTAGGTGTAAGTCGCTAATCTCGAGTCTAAAACAACCGATGAGGTTTGTGCTTAAGTTCCTAGGTCCGAGCGTTTCTGGTTTGACTTCCTTGTGATAGTCTTGTTTAAACCTTTCTTGAGATAAGATTATAGCGCCCACTTAGTCCTTGGTAAGTTTTCTTGCTCCTCATGCACGGCGTTTATGCTTCACATTCATAGGCTTGAGCATGGTATTCTGTCCATTATTTGATCTGCATCATTCTGCTTCATGATTTGATATGGTCTTAAATTTTTCATTCGATGCATTTCTCTTATAGCCATCTTGCCTATGTGATTCTTGTTATTGCATATCGTATGATTCTCTCGTATGCTTTCAGGTTGCATGTATCTCACTCGGATACAGTCCTTTCCTTTGTTTTTCCGTGACAAAAAGGGGGAGAGTTTTTAGTTTTTATGGTCATGGGTTGGCGAGTAATGGAGAGTGATATGTGTCGTTGAGTCTTGCATAAAGATAGAGTATGTTTGAGTGCTTTGTTCATTTGGAGAGATACTTATAAGGAGAGATTTATTTTATTGATGAATCGCTGATTAAGTTTTCATGCTTTTGGATATAATGTTGCTTTGTCATTTATTATTAAATTATGCCGATCCAATCTACTTTTCGAAACATATATTTTGTCGCATAGTTTTTGTTGAGCTATCTTTGCAGGTATTGGAAGTGCAACTCAATCTTCATTGGATAGATCTAGTTTAGGCTAGTGTTTATCTCTTTAAAGTTGTACTTTTCCATTGTGTTTTAGTGCAGTTGGTTTTGTCCCGGAAATGCCAAAGGGGGAGATTGTTAGATTTTTTGGCACTTTCCGGGGTTGTCCAAAACCTCAATTAGTGTCTTTTGTTATATCGACTCCACTTGATTGTAATGGGTAGGATAATTAGGGGTAGTGTCTCGCTCGATGCTCCTCCCATTATCTGCGCCAAGTTGACCGCTACGAAATCGAGCCAATTGCGTGAAAGGTAAAAACTTTACACAGCACATCATGCATATCATTTTCAAGATTAGAAATTTTATTTCTACACATTTGTCTTTCCTATAAATCTCTCCAAATACTCGTTTCCATATATATGTCATTTACTCTTCGGAAAATATGTTATCAAAAGGAAAGATTGTCTACGTTTTAGGTAAGCCAAGGATTTTATTTTTGCATATATATATATATGTATTGACCCATTGGGTTAATAAAAAAAAAAAGAGAGTGCACAAAAGATAAAATTGACCGAGAGGCGTGAGAGATTTTTTTTTTCTGATATGTGAAAGAAAGAAAGGAGGGCGGTACTGTTTTTTTTTTGTTTTCTTCGGTGTGGGCGAGAGTTTTTTGGTTGCGCTGACTTCTTTCTCTGGAAACGGAGATTAATTGGTTGCAGCCCACGTTCCGTCTCTTTGCTCTAGCTCGACTGTTTTGTTTTCGGCAGAGGCAAAAGTTTTGTTTTAAAAAGAAAGAAAGGGGTGCACGGTCTTGAGGGATTTTTGGTGTGGCAGTCCCGCATTCCGATTTTTGTTTGTTCTTGCCTCTTGCATCTTCGAACGCGGTTTGAGTTGTTTAGATCACGCTTTGCATCATATCATTCATTCATTCACTGTTCGTGATTTTTGGTGCCTTTTGCTGCTGTGGCCGAATCTTTTGGAGATTGATTCGGAGCCGGTTGAATCCGGAGATCGGGCGTGAAGTCCGTGGTGCATCTATTAGATCTTGAAGAAGCTCGGAGAGCATCGGAGATTGGCGAGAATAGGTAAAGACTTGGGTAAGGATTTACTATTTCGCAATCTGTACTTCTTTTTGATTAATACAATAAATCAGTAGTGTTAGGCCGTGGTTTTGGCTTAGGGTTATTTAGGACCCTAAGTTTTTCCACGTAAATCGTGCGTCTCTTGTTACAATTTTTATTCTACTGCAGTATTTTTTTTTTAATTTATTTTTGATTAATCGAGATAATCAACCCGTTTATCTTTATTAATTTTTAAATCTAAAAATTGGTATATTTTTATTAAAACTCCTATTCACCCCCCCTCTAGGAGTAGATTGAACGCTTCCGCATAATTTCAAATCCAAACAAAGCCAAAGCCAGCCAGAAAGCTGCTACTACTACCTTTCCAGTCAGCCGGACAAAGCCGTAGGAAGAAGGGAATCAAGCCCCATAGCAAACTCAATGAAACAAACAAAACACAGAACTAAAGAAAGCTATGGTAAAAACACACATCTCTCCATTGGTATTTATAGAATATATCGCACATAATGGGGTTGGATTTAAGGCAACACCACCATGGGGTCCGGGGTCGTGGTTGTTTGTAGTTGCATTTACCACTTATGGTTGAACGTAGTTACATTAAAATGAGACACCAAAGTCTCCTTCTACACCTCCACAACCACAAATCCACGGTGTTGTAGTTGTTTTTGTAGAATTAAGATCAAAGACTACCATTAAAATCAAACGCCAAATTTTGACCAACTCAACCACGGCAATGACAGTGAGAGATGAAGGGAAAACTCAAAACTATCCTTGCAACAATGGCCATAAGTAGACAAAATACAATACAAAAAATGGGACATAGAGGGAATTCATCAAAAGTCCAAAAACCCTCTAAAGTAATTTTAAAAAAAAACAGGTAAATAGAGGGATTTGATTGGAAAAATTGGACAAAGTTGTCCTATGGATTTCATGTTCATATATGGCCATCAGGGGATGGATATTTATGTAAAGGATCTAGTAGGTTGGGTATCTTTTGCTATCTTTTTTTCTATTTGATGAATTTTTTATGCTCCTAATGTTTGGAGGCATCCTGACAATTATATACCTGCTAATCTAATGTCCACCCCGCCTCATATTGTGCAGAATGGTATTTCCTGCTTATCTATGCCATTCTTCGTAGTATGTCTGACAAAGCGGGAGGTTTAGCCGCAATAGCACTAGTTTTCATAAGTCTCTTGGCTGTACCTTTTTTTAGAAGTATGTATGTACTTAGTTCAAGTCTTCGCCTGATTTACCAAGGAATTTTTTGGTTGCTTTTGGCGGGTTGCTTACTACTACTAGATTGGATCGTCTGCCGCAGGAACTAGAAGAACGGAAATGTACTGTTATGTTGAATTCTTTCCCGTTGGAATGCTGGGCAAGACCACCCATTAGCTAAGGGTCTCATAATGTATTTTGACGATTCGAGCCATTCATTTTGTAGGTCCCGACATGGCGACATGTATTTCATTCAGGTTGATCAAATTACGTTAAGTGTTTAAATTCAAATCAATTTATGAGCAGTGAATTATAATGGTCCATTTTTGTCCATGTCTGACCAATCTTTTTTGTTGAAGAGGTATGTTTTTTAGAGGTATCGACGTTAGATCAATTTGCAACGAATCACTGTTTGATTTTGCAGAAATTAATATTTGTAGTTGATTTTGATCCTTCAGAGTTCTGACAATAGTGCATTATAGAAGTTTTTTTAAGAGAGGAATTTGAAGGCAACTGAAGAGGGTTTTGCTTATTACTATTTTTTTTGGTTTGTAGCAAATTTTGAGATTTACTTTGGCTGAAGGGCCAGCATGGTCGTTGGGTTGTATGATGGTGAAGAGACAACATGATGGTGGAGCTACGGTCGGCAAAGCCATAAATTACAAGCGATTAGTCACTATTCATTGTTATATTATACTAGCAACTAGCGTCTTACCCGTTCAATGAACGGGGATGAAAAAAACCAACATATGTTGAACTTAGTTTCCTTTTCAAACAAAATAAACTACTCCTATGTTTTGCATGTTGTAAAAAATGGAGAATAATGAATAGAAAGATGAAAAGTTGAGGAAATTCCACGTAGGAGAGAAAGTTAAGGAGAGAGCTTCTTTTTATTTTAGTTAATAACATTCTTATAGTAGATAGTATAGATAGGCAGCCGACGAGCCGTATACGAACTCCACCATTGGAGATGTTCAACGTCTAAGAAAAGGTGTAGAAAAGAGAAAAATTGAACAAAGGAGGAATACACAAGGATCGTAGCCAATGCAAAACAAAATTCTCTGTAAGAAAAACCTGAAAGGACCGTCTGTAATCCTCCTGAATGCAGAGGGTACCGTATACAAAAGTATGAACAACGCAACTGTTATTGAAACACCAAAGAAACTACCAAGGTATTGCACACCAGGGGTACAGTGTAAAAATTTCCGGAGCCAAATGACAACAGCGTCATAAATCATGTTGAGGTTGTTATTTACGTTCATCTAGTGCTCCAGGTGGCCACAACAAATTGTGCAAGGCTTGAGAACATAGGCTGTCGTTTTTTTTGATGAATTCCCAGGTTATGTGCCGGTGAGGTTCCAAGATCTCATGCAAGCAGCGAGACGAGACAGACAAACTCCTGTGTCACTCGGCCCTCAGTCCTTGTATTGATGACAAAATGTTCAGGGTATTTCCTTAACAGCATAAGCAGTCCATACCATGGTTTTCTGTTCGATTGAGGACCAGGATAGTCCTCGGATGTGAGATATCTCCTTACACGGCTGTGATGCCAAACGTTGCTGCAATGTTCTGCCAGCTGCACCACCAAGAATCTTACAGGTCACTATAAGCTTCGTCTCTTAGTAGAAAAATAAGAAAGACATTAGGCAGAGAAAGTACAACAGCTAGGCGATATCGAATACAAATAACTTGAAAAGTGTTGAAGGGAAAGTAACCATCATGTGCAATAGTAGACGAAATGGAAAAGCAACGGATAATAGTCTAATTAGTTGTCTCTGCCCAAAAATCCAAGGCGTAGCCATATAAAGAGATGGTTCTCGAAGAAATACCACTTCTGCAATTTGTATCACAGAAGACTCCAATATATTAAGGTGAGTATAAGTGATGAATACGAGAATATCAAATCGAATATTACTTCACAAATTTTAGGTTATACTGCTCCACAGAGTAAGGTGCAAAAATAGGATGGAAAAATTGACACGGATTGCTAATCATGCACAAATATGATGTGTATGTCGAGGCTTTAAAGGTGCTGAATGGGGAGTGAACATACACCTACAAACGTTTTCAACCCAAAAGTTGCTGCCAAATCCTGTTTGATAGTATAACCAGTTAACATATAACCTTCAAAACATGCAGTAGGAGACATATAAGAATTGTAGCCACCCCTCATCGCTGACCATTTTGGATAAGAAAAACATAGCCACCAAGAAGTTTTCAATCAACAGATCAAGATACTCACAATAATGAATGTGTGGCTTATGTCGTATACTGGTATGCCCTAACCAATTTAACTCTTTGTTCGTAACAAGCATTCAATAAACATTATCAACCTCAATCTGCATAGACACACCCATAAAAAGCAACATTGAACTTACCTCAGCATGAAGTTTCTCCATTGGCATCCATTCTCCAGGCCCGCAAAGATCAGAAAGAACTGTAGCCACAGATGATACCATGTCCTTTTCTTCCAAGAGAAGAAGCTGATGATTGTCGGCTTCTCTGTCCCTGGATCTCGCCTCAACCATCATATCTGCACGTAGATGATATACAATGTTAATGGCAAAAAGTGCTGTGTACCTGCCCTTATCATCTGTTGTGGATTATAATCTTTGATGAAAAATATAGCTTTGTGAAAAAAAGCTCCTGTCGTGATGAACCCCGCGGTACTGTTCTTTCTTTTATTCTCTTGCAACAATGTTACCTTTGTGTGTGCACGCACGTGTGTGGAAACACAGCAGGCTTCACAAAGTAAAGCGCTCTAAAGAGGCAAATTCAGTATAGCAGTGATCTCGGGGAACGTCTATTTCATTTTTTTTTCCTACAGAACCTACCTATGTTCTACATTATGTTCCAAAACTACAACAACTGAATGACTGCTACAAGTTCCCTTTTTGCAACTTTTGACATCGATTCAAGGCTAAGATACTCGTAGCTTTGATTCTTATTTGTGGCTCAACCTGAGCAGAAATGTCGAGGATAACTTGGGGTAAACCAAGATGCTATGTTTTACATGCAGTCCATGGGAGGGAGGGGGGGTGGTGTGCAATAGGCGTGATCTATGCGGGTGAATCTGAACTGATAGTTGAATATGCACAAGTAACCACCAATGTTCAAAGAAACAAGTACGACCAGGTCTACTTGTGCCCTATGGCTTCTACAAATAGAAGAAGCGCATACAAAGGGGCAGCTCATTAGTAAAGGCCTAACAAAGGTTTCGAATCTCTAAAGGATGTTATAAAACATTCATGTAAATGCATCCCCAAGGTTCTTGGTTCCTCTCTAGTATTTAGTTCACACCCATGATTAGCAATGTTAAAGGTTCAGCAATTTGGCGCTGCCTTTGTAAATGTGAAGGAGAGACTGCTAACCATCTCCTCATCCATTGCAAGGTCTCAGCCAACTGTATGGCTCTATCCCGCTTTTCTACGCATTGGGTTTCTGAAAAAGGATGTGTGGCAGGAGTTTTGGTTGATTGGTAGGGAAGGAGGTTCAGGTGACGACAAATTCTTGGTTGTTTGCTCCCTTTAATTGATGTACCTATTATGGACAGAACGCACCAATAGGACATTCTAGGGATTTGAGGTGCTCATAGATAGGGAATAAGGTACCTTTTTTCCCCCTTCGTCTAGATTGTATAATGGGTTACAGGTTTAGTTATGCCTAGATTGGATCAACTTGTTGATTCAGTGGAATCATTGCATAGGTAAGTTGTAGGGCGCCTTCTTAATCTTGTACTGTTTTGGTTTTAATTCATACATGGGGTGCATCCCTCTGATGCCTCGTATGGTATAACTTAGAGTCTTAGATACAACAACAACAACCAAAGATCACAATAACTAAGTGTCCAATGAAGGCCAAATTCTCCCTCACAAACCAAATTCCGAACAATCGGTCTCCAACCTACATGGAGAAATATGCCACCAGAAGATATCTCCAGGGCACACAGCATTTCAAAACGTGCACAAACAAGGAAGCAACCCATGCTCTATATGCCAAGGTCATACAAATGAATGATTAAACAGAACTCCCAACAACAGAAGACTGAGGCTAAATTATTCGTAGCTATTGAAGCAGTAAAATGTTAAATCATTGTTGTGATCTAAACAATTTTTCTTGGTATAAGGGTGAGATAAGAAAGGAGAGCCATTTTTCTCGCTCAATCTAACCATTTGTTGTGAGAAAGAGGGAGAGCCAATCAAATCTTTGTACTTTTCTCACGAAAAAATATTTTTTCATCTTTTGACTAGAAACCATAACCCTTTCTTTTCTAGGTATAAAGGGTGAGATAAAGATTTCATCTTTGTACTTTTCTACTCTACTCTGGGTGATTTGACAAGAAATAATAACCCTTTCTTTTCTTTTCTCACGAAATCCATCGATCCAAAGAGACTCAAAATCAAGAAGGTCAATTTACTCACCCTGTCCATCCCCGCCCCTCCTCATCTTCTTCGCGGAACCCAACACATAATCGCCGCCACCCTCATCGTACGACGGCGTCGTACGGCCGACGTGGCTGCGGGGCCCAATGGGACCCCCAAGGATACTCCTCACCGGTAGCAAAAAGTAAAACTCCTTATCCCCGATCTGGAGAAGGTCCTGGGAATCGAGCTTGACGGGGGGGTTGCCGGGGAGGTGGAGGACGCCCTCGACGGAGCATCCGTTCTTGCCGAGGACCTCGAGGGCGAAGCGGCGGCGGCGGAAGTCGTAGAAGATGCGGGCGTGGTGGCGGGAGATGCTCTTCAGGCCGCCGCCGAGGGTGGAGAGGTCCACGTCCACCGCCGGGGATTTCTTGCTGTTGCGGCCTAATACGATCGAGTAGGTTTGCATGTAGTACTCGAAGTCTTCGCCCTGAAGCTTCGCGAATCCCGCTTCCACGCCGTCGCTGTTGCATGCCATCGGATGAGAGAGAGAGAGATTTATGAGCAGATTGAACTTCTAACGCCATGGACAGAGGGGATAGTAAAAGGTGTAGACCGTGTAGAAGAACAGACGCCATTACGACGGCGCCGTTTTGTGTTTACTTGTCTTCGCAGATTCAAGATGAGAAGTCCCTTGACACGGCATCTGAGCAAAGAATTGGAGATTTTTGAAATCTTGTTTCAATTTTTCAATGATCTGGGTTGTTCAAATCGTAGACATCGCTGATAACGTTATTTTCGTGAAAAATCATGGTCATGTGATTACCAATTAGTATCTCATCGGAAAGAATTAGAAAGAATTTGGGCTTGAGTTTATGAGCTTTATCACATTGAATCAAACCCAAAATACTGTAACTTATTGACGATCTCCCGATGATACACGAACACGATGGTCAGAAAACCAGACGCAACCAATTGGACATTTTTGAAATATTGTTTCCACTTTTCAATGATCAGAGTCGTTCAAATTGTAGAACATGCTGAAAACGTATATGTTAGTGGAAATTCGTGCTGATATAATGCCAATAAGTTTCTCATCGAAAAGAATTGAAAAGAATTTAGGCTTATGTTTATGAGTTTGATCGCATTGAATCAAAACCCAGAATACTCCCGCTTTGTCACTACAACGACGCCGCTTTAATGAGAGGACCTTTGGTGGAGCGAAATACTCGATGCTCGGATTAAAAATAGAGTTTTTCTTAAGGTGTGTTTGGCTGTCGGTTTAGGACTTCCCTTTCACAAGATAATTAGGATGCGTCTAGTGTTTTTTTTTTTTTTTTCTATAATCCCACAGTTTCTTTTTTATTTGCCAAAACTTCATTGCATAAAAAGATTGTACAATGTATAAGGTACAATACTCGTACGAACTAAAAATTGAAATTTAATTAATACGATTTTGGCATTAGCATTTTTCTTTTTCTTTTTTACCAAAAAATAAAATTATAGGATGTAAACAAGCCACGCTTTGGAATGTTTGGATTTGACTCTTTTGAAATTTAATGCGAGCTCGACTAATACGTGAGCTCTCAAGTGTGGTTCGAGAACCAAACAAATTTCTACAAACGAGTTGTGTAATAGGAATATTTACGAGTTGTGATAATCATACAAGCCGAACTATAGCTAACTCGAAAGTACTGAATGAGCAAAAAGATTTATTAGAGTTAGGCTTGTTTACTAAACTTACCAAGCCCTTAAAGATTTAGCCTCAAGCTGCTCGCAAAAAACTTGGGTTCGTTTGCAGAATTGCAGCTGTAGTTCCAATCTTGGGGCACATCTTGTTTCTGAATTAAGACTGGTGAGAATGAAGCTGAGTATGGTGAAACATCTTTTTTATTTGTTTATTCTGGATTTTTGTAAGTTTGTGTAAGATATATTGAGATTATATATATTTTTTGTATTAAATATAAAGAATAAACTTTTAGAATAAACTTTTGAGCAATTTCTAAACCTGTTTATAGCCTAAAGTTGAAGTCGTTACTCTTTTACTTTCTTTTTTTGAAAAAAAATGGAAGCAAATGTATGGTATGCATCACTTCCGTCAAGTAATATTATTCACCATACAACACCACTATCTATAGAAAATGTCACGCACCTATGTCAAAATCAAAGCTAAGGTCTCACCTATGTGTGGGTAGTATTAGAATTATGTTTAGCCCCAATAAAAGGAGTTCGAATTTGTTCACAATACACTCCCTCTTAGTAGTGGAAAAAGTGTAGGGTTCCAAAGATCAATATTTTTTTTTGATAATAAAGAGGTTAGTTTGCTAAACCCTACATTTTTTCATCAATCAGAATAAATGAATCGTTTAACCCACCAACCCCCAAAGTGAGCAAATTCGCTCTTCCGATAAGAGATTACAGGGATTTGAACTTGAACGTTGTCCAATTATATCCAAGATTTCAACCACTGAACCAACCTTTCTTATTCCACTAACACAAATACATGTATTTATTTTTTGAATTAAAAATAATTTATTATAAGAAATGATATGTGACGTAAAACGAAAAATAAATATTAAAAAATTGCTGTTAAAACAAAATTACTTAAAAAATAAAACCTCAGCAGAACATGGCCATAGTTTGGATTTGTTATTGGGTTGGTTTTCGACTTTGAGTTATGGGCCAAACCTCAAAACTCGTGATTGGGCTTAGGAAACAGACGGCCCGCTTGATCTAGTAAAAGGTGTAGAAGACCAGACGCCATTACGACGGCGCCGTTTTATGTTTACTTGACTTCGCAGATTCAAGATGAGAAGTCCGTTCACATGGCATTTGCGCAAAGAATTGGAGATTTGTGAAATCTTGTTTCGATTTTTCAATGATCTGGATTGTTCAAATGGTAGACATCTACGATAACGTTATTTTCGTGAAAAATCATGGTCATGTGATACCAATTAGTATCTCATCGGAAAGAATTAGCAAGAACTTGGGGCTTGAGTTGATGAGCTTGATCACATTGAATCAAACCCAAAATACTTTAACGAGTTAAGAGCCCGTTCAAGAAGTGAAAAAAAATTCTTATTTTTTAAGAAGATAATTACAAGTTAAAAAATTATGAGTTTATTGAATTATAAAAATATGCAATATGGATCTTATTTGAAAGATATATCTTTAATACGATGAAAAAAAATTTGAAAATTTATTTTTCATTTACATTATTTTTGAGTTTGAAAATATGAAATCAATCGCTTATTTTTTAAGAAGGTTTCTGGAACGGGGCCTAAGTATAAACGATACATGAACTGACGAACACGATGGTTAGAAAACCAGGAGCGACCAACTGGAAATTTTTGAAATCTTGTTTTGATTTTTCAATGATCGGAGTTGTTCAAATTGTAGAACAAGTTGGGAATGTTATTTCTGTGAAAATTCGTGCTAATATAATACCCAATATTTTTTCATCGAAAAGAATCGAAAATAATTTGGGCTTATGTTTATGGGTTTGATCACATTGAATCAAACCCAAAATACTCAGTTTAGTAGTTGGCAACGCCAAAACTCAAAACTCGTGGTTGGGCCTAGGAAACAGACGGCCCGCTCGATCTAGGGTTTGCTTACTAGGGTTTGACAGGTTTGCCATCGCACCCTAATTTGTCACAATCTCTCTCTCTCTCCCCCCCCCCCCCCCCCCTCTCTCTCTCTCCTTCCTGAATCAAAATTTATTCTGGTTTGCATTATAACATCAACGGCTTAGGATTCAGTTGTTAATTGTGATTCCCTGAGAGGTAAACTAAATGCGTGTTGTTACAGTGTTGTTGGTTGAAGTGAGAAAATTTTCCGATTCAATGTATGCTAAGACGGATTTTTTGTTGCTACATCAATGTGATTCGGTTTAATTGCGTAAGCTAGCGGCTAGCCGGTTGTTACTCATTCGTGTTTATTCCCTTGATTTGATGGGATCTCCTTGTTTGATTTGAACTTTGAAGGTAACACCTTTTCCGGGTCTGATTTTATGTCATGATACTGTAAAGCACAAGTTTTCGAAAGGATGTATTCTCTTTGGTTAAGGTTTATTATTTATCTTTGGTGCTTTTAGAACTTGAAGAATTGTGGAAAAGAAAGTGCTTGGATTTGGTGGATTTCTGATTTCAAACTGCCACATGATGATTTGGGACATTGCGCAAGGGCTTTGAGCTCGTTGCATTGTTGTGTTGCAATGGGACTGTGAAATAATTCTACCACATGACCCTTCTGATGGCAGTAATTATTTCTCCATCACACTGTAGACTTTTCTTGGACAAGTCAAGGGGCTTGTGTTTCCTGTATTCCTTCAATTTATTGGCTCGAGCGCATTATTATATGACTGCAGCTATTGCAATTTCGATTTCGTGTTGGGTAGTGCAATGCTTCTTATAGTCCGACCATCAAGTTGCTTCAAGTTAGCACGTATATATTTGTGTAAAAATAGCTTGGTTATCTATGAGTACAGTCAAAATGTTGTTTTTCCCATTTCTTCTTTTTCTCATTTGTCGGTTTTCTCTGGTTTTCCTGTTCTTTTTTGTTTCAGTTACTGTGATTTTTCCTCTAGTAATCTTGTTCTACTAGGCCTTTTTCCAATAATTGCACAGGCCACACTTGTTTATAAATTATACTCCTACTTACATTCTTAGCTTGTTTATGTTTGAGCTATTTGCTCATTGTTGGAGTATATTGTAAGGGGCAGCTGATTGTTGTTCTGTTGTTATTATGGTCATATCCTCATCTCCTTCTCTCGCATCGTAGGGACCGAGCCGCCCAACAGATCCTAAGCAAGTAGAAATCGCTGAGAGAGACCTTATTTATCCATGTTAGTATTTTTACATACATGGGTTAATGAGATCTCATAGTTCTTGGAGGTGTTGTCTAGGATCTAAAAACATACTTACGGCATCTCAGAAAGCAAATTGCTGTGATCCTCTCAGCTCTTGGCTCGCTATGATGCCAACATCTTTCTTTCCGTATAAATAATACTCTTCTATGCCCTTTCTACTGGGATATTTATGTCTATTTAGCCTCCATTCAAATCTCATAAAGGGTAGACTTGCCTATTGTTATTTTCCCACATCCTCATTTCCCTCCCTCACATTGCAGTGCCCAACAGATCCTATGCAGACAGAAATCGCCGCGAGAGACCTTAGTCATCCAGATGTTTTTACTAATTCTCTATCTATGCATGGGTAATGAGGTGTTGTCTATGGATCCAACAATGGACTTACAGCATCTCAGGAAACCAGTTTGATCCTCTCAGCTCTTGGCTCGCTATGATCCCTAAAACTCTTACTTCCTCGTCCTCTTTCTCTGTCTGTTTGCATTTCCATTCTTCCGTACTATCCTAAATCAAATGTAGTGTGTCTTTAAAGCCTCCAATCTCTTAATTTGAATATCTCCGAAAAAGTTGATTTACCTGTCATGGATCTCTTTTCCAACCCACTTCCTTCTCTTTTTTGAAGAGTCCTTCGCATGTGTGAGTTTCCCGCCAGCTCAGACTTTGATACTCAACCTGAATTTTTCACACCAAAATGATGGTTCATTTTTTAACGAAATTTGAGTATATCAAATAGTAGTATTCACCATTTGAACTGTGAAATCATTATGTATAAGGCAGAAGTAGTGTCGAGGGCTTGTAAAAGTTTATGAAATTCACATTTGCAACAGTTATTCTGAAATGACAGTTGTAATGCAGTCTATTCTTACCGGGCCGCAATGACTTTGGCATAATACAACTATTTGTGCGATTAATGCTCGTGTAGGGTCGAAATGTTTTATAACATCATCTCAGTTAGTTTAAAAAACTCATCTCGCTAAGAGTTTTATGTCCTTAAACTACAAATAGGACATGAAGCACATTGTGAAGATACTGACATTGCTGGTGGCCATATCTGCCTTTTGGATTGGCCTATTGCAAACGTCCATAATTCCTTGCAGCTATACTTGGTTGGTGAGCTCCTTCCCATATTAAGCCCCTCCCCATACTCACTTATGATTTATGTTGCCTATTTCTATTTTGCTCTATATAACTTATTATGACTTTTTGATTTCCTTTTTAGTTACCTTTGTACCTCATTGTGTCATTGGGATGCTATGGTCTATTAATGGTTGGAGTTGGTCTGATGCAATTCCCAACTTGCCCACATGAGGCAGTGCTCTTGCAGCAGGTATTTACTTCACTCTTTCTGTTAAGTTGCAGCTAAATTGCTTGTTTCCGATTCATTTAGCGATGAATATTCTCCACGCGCTTTGTCAATTCATTGCTGGTGATGTTTATATTGTAGGATGTTGTAGAGGCCAAGGAGTACCTGAAGCAAAGAGGGGTTGATGTGGGTATGGATTGATCTGAATCATCGAAATTCTTCCAAGAATGCAATTAAAAATGTCTTGAAGGTTGCCCCATCTTTGTGAATTGGGGTTGCCCAGAGAACACAAGTTCCATATGGATCAACTTCCGGAAGCACTCTCCATTTAGGCATATTAGGTTGCTGGGTTTTGCTGTACCTTGACAATGAATATGACATTTAACCACATTTTCTTGTGTTTTTAAAATTTTAGTTTGGCAGCAATGTCTGAGTTAGCATGGCGACCAATACTTGGATATACTAATTTTACTTCTCTTTTGAGGCATTTTATGTGTACGAATTAACATCTTTGTGTGGAGCTGTTGATTTTTATAAAGAACTGGGTTTTCTTTTTCTTTTAGTATATGAACTGGGTTTTCTTTTTCTTTTAGCATATGAACTGGGTTTTCTTTTTCTTTTAGCATATGAACTGGGTTTTTCGAATAACATTGTATGATGTCCTCAACTAGGTTTCAGTATGTCCAACTACTTTGCATGAAAGTTGTGACACTTGTAACCGCTTACGGCATGAAATCAACTCGTTTTTCTCTCATCAAACTTACGTACCAGTTTGATGTGCGCGTAAGCTGGTCTATAGTTTTGAGTTATCAAAAAAAGAATAAGCTAAGTTACTCCTTCTGTCCCAAATTCTTAGCTCGGTCCGCGAAACGGAGTGTTAAAAATAATAAAATTTTTGCAAAAAAAAATCAAAAGTTTTTCAACGACTTACTAGATATCAATGAGTAGTTTTAATTTGTGAAAAAAGTTTGAATTTTTTCTTGAAAAAATTACATTATTATTTTTATACTCTGTTTTGCGGACCGGACAAAGAATTTGGGACGGAGGGAGTATTTCACGTGTACAAACACGTCAAAGTTCATTTGACATCAGCTTGTGATGTGAAACGCTCAATCTTCAACACCTATTTAAAGTTGTTTCCTTTTAACCTTGAATTTTTTTTAAACTTTGTCTTGATAAGGTAATAAGCACTTCTTGAAAAAATATCATCCTCCTATATATTCCGTGATGCTGTCCGAATCTGAATACATTTGTAGAATCTGATAATTTTGAGTTCTAAGCTTCGCCTTCCTCCTTTGTCTTTGGTCTGGCCGCTTATATTAATTGGAAGTTATGCCAAATAAACTGACAATAGGTTTAGTCATAAAAAAATGCAATAAGCTTCGGCTTTTTTATGCGGTGAACACACAAAATGGAAGTGCACGACCAGCAGGTATAACACCTCGTCACTTCTGCCAATGAACGTTGCTCGTTTGGTATAACATCTCGTCATCTCTGCCAATGAACATTGCTCGTCAGGCCACACCTGTCTTAACCCCGCAACAATAATGTAGGAACCGAAGTTGGAACCGAAGTTAATTCCACGACTGTGTAGCTAGTGTTACTGGGCTATGGAGAATCGAACTTGGGTCTTGTCCGTCCAAGTTTCCACCCCTAATATACCAGCTAAGATCAACGTCCAGTCCAATCTACTTCTTATGCCGATGTTCGGCCCGGCCCAACAATTTTGATCCCCCTAATACGGCCCAGTTCAAATAAAAGCCCATATCAGTCAGGGTATATATACTCCGCCGTTCAAAACGCGGGTATTGTTATTGTGTTTTGGAGGGGACGGAAAGTAGGGCAAGAATCGAAGATGATTGTTCCGGTCCGGTGCTTCACTTGCGGGAAAGTAAGCTCGATTTCAACTTCAGTTTCACGAACCCCTCATGCTCTTGCTGATGTTCTTTGATTCTCGAAACCGTCGATTCGAACCTGTTTTGCGTTCTAGGGTTTTCTAGATATCTGTGTGTGTTGATTTTGTTTTTGAACTCCTATGTGTATTTTTCAGGTCATTGGAAACAAATGGGACAAGTATCTCGATCTTCTCCAGTCTGATTACGGCGAACCGTCAGTATGAACACTCTGTGCTGCGCTGTATCTGTTTGATGTATATCCATGGATGTATATAGACTGTGTGTTTTCTGCTTGATGGATATAATTATCAAGCATGTGCAAAAGAAACATACGAGATTATAGTCTGAATGCATGCCAAGCCTGTTGATTGATAGTCCCTTCATGTATACTTCTAGGAGTAGTGCCAGAGTTTCTTTCTTCTTTTCGCTATAGCTTTGAGGCATTTCTAGGCTCTAGCATCGCGGTTGCTGGTTGAGGCGAAAGTCGAGTTCTTTTTCCTGCCAAGCTGGACCCAGTTATCCGAGTTGAGTATGGTAGTGGATCTTTTGTGCAATTTGGGTCCATTGATTCCTCTGTTTATGACACACTTGCGAAAGTCTTATGGTATGTCTCTTTGAGTATGTAATCTCAGCGTGATATTACAAAGAAAGAAAACGATAGAACATGAGACATAGGTGAGAGAGGAATAGTGGTTACAGAGAGAAGCCACAGAAGGCAAGAACTTGGAGTCTTGTGGTTATTTAGTTTGAGTTTTTTAGCGACAGTTTTGTCCCTTTCGTAGCCTTGGCTCAAGGGAAAAAACTAACAACTATTGTTAACTCGATGACGGGAGCCTTAGTAGTAGACGCACCAGAGAGAGCCAAGCGCTTCTACTATATATTTATTGCAGCTCAGGAACATTCAGTTAGAGGCGGGATTTTTTTACTTAGTTTCAAAATATGTTTCTATTGGGAGAAATTGTGAATTGAGAAATGTCACGAGCCAGCTTCATTTTCGTGTTCACTCCCGTTGAGTTGTTGGCTTGATATGAAAGTACTGGTATGTTTTTGAAAGGAATAAACTTTCCAAGTTCTGAAGGAGTTTCTGGCCCAAGTTTCTGGCTCTGCTTTCTAGGTGTTTTTTGGTCTTTCTTTTTGCTTTTTCTGTGGACGGGAAGCTGTTTTCTGATGATGCCATTTCGTGACTAGATCCAAGTGATTGATTATTGGTGGTTTCTTGGTGTTAAATTTGTGCTTGGAAGGTTTTGAAAACTGATAGGGCATAGGCTGAACTTTATAATCCTCGTTGCTTTTCAGTGTTTGAGTATCAGTAATTGCGTTCGTTGAAGTTTTGAACAACTGGCTGATCTTTTAAGTCCACTTGATGTGGTATTTCTTGCAAGTAAGCAGTTCTGTTTTGTGGGTTATTTTGTGAGTTGTTTATCCTTTAGAGTGATTTCCACGGCTTTCCAAACTTTAGTATCGATTCTCCTCCTTCAAAGCCCTACTGGCATTTAGAGGGAAGAAATGACAGAAATATATTCATCGTGGTTAGACAAATTTATGCAACTTCTAAATCCTTGGTATGCAGTGATGCCCTTGATGCTTTGGGGTTGGTTCGCTACTGCTGTAGAAGAATGCTCATGACACATATTGACCTCATTGAGAAGCTTCTGAACTACAATAGTACGCTCTCTCCCTCCCTCCCTCTCTCATATATATATATATATATATATATATATTTGTGTGTGTATTTGGATTCTTTCTTTCGTCCTTAGGCGTATGATGGATCATTGGATTGTGTTTCTTTTAAAACTGGTTAAAGTTTTCAAAGGGAATAACTTAATATGAATATGGGCAAAAAGATTGAAACAAGTATAATAAAGTATGATCCATAATCTGCTTAAAGGGATATATTGTGCGCAATTGTGGGAGGAAGTAAACCACCATATATGGGGTTAATTTTATAATGATGGTGAGGTTGGTTTTGTGGTGTTGCGTTGCTTTTTTGTTTTCCTACAAGGGGTGGCGGTTGGTTTGGGTTTGAGAGTTGCGAACTAACACGACAATTTTTGTTGCAGCTCCGGAGAAGTTTGAAGGAACTTGAGGAAGCTTATGGAGTTGCAAGAACTCAGTAGTGTTTTATCTTTCCACATTCGACAGCTACGTGTCTTCGTATGTTTTGATGTGGGTGATTTGGCATGAAAGGAATTGGAGATACTTTGAAGGGGTTGAAAACCTTTATTTAAAACCAAAAGTTTTTTTTTTGTTAAATAGCTTGTATAGTTGGGCCAAGAGTGATTGTTTTCCATCTCTTGACCACTTTTTAGATTGGTTTGAACTTTTTCAGTCGCATAGGAGTGCAAGTGTATAGGGCCTTTTATTGGATACGGGCGGTATACCCTTAATGTCTTTTTGGCAAGAGTATAATCTTTTACTTATCAAAGAAAAAAAAAGTTTTGAGACTTGGGAAACTTAAATGTTGGGTCATGGTATTCATGTACGCTGTATGATGAAGCAATCGTCGTTTGACATGACATCCTCGTAAGGAATGTGCAATTTTAGTCGAATGTTTAGTAGTATCTTTTCCATTTGGTGCAGATTTTTTTGGCCCACTTCTTGATTGGTGTCGCATAATAAGATGAGCTTCTATATGACCTGTGATCATAAGCCGAATCCCCTAGGGTTATTGAAATGAGCTCAGTGAGATTGGCCTGGTGCTTGTCTTTTGGTAGGTGCTGCCTTTTCGTTATTGTGGATACATAATCGTTTTGGTGATTTCCGGCCTAGGGCTTACTGCCCAGCTGAAATAAGAGATCCCAGAGAGTAAAGAATAAAGAGTGATGCAAGATTTAAACAATCAGAAATCCTATTGGTACCGACGGTACCCATAGGGAAAATGTACCGACGGCCACCGGACGGCCGTCTCCGGTCACCGGACGGCCGATCCGAGCCGTCCAAAAATTTTAAAAAATAAAACCGAGTGGCCTTACGCGAGAATCAATGGCATTCGAGGTGTGTAGGGTACTTGATCCGAGCACCCATTTTTCGTGTATATTTGTATATACGTGTATATACACGAAAAAGGGGTACTCGGATCAAGTACTCTACACACCTCGGATGCCATTGATTCTCGCGTAAGCCCACTCGATTTTATTTTTTAAAATTTTTGGACGGCTCGGATCGGCCGTCCGGTGACCGGAGACGGCCGTCCGGTGGCCGTCGGTGCATTTTCCCTATGGGTACCGTCGGTACCCATAGCAGTACTCTTAAACAATAGGTGGACAAATTTGCTCTTTGCAAGGATAAGAACTGATTTACTTCGGCTTCAAGTGGGCTTCTACTAGTGAAGTTTATGGTTCTCCAGAATTCGTCAAGGTGCATATAAGATGGTCCGGACATTTGGTTATCAAAAAAAAAAAAAGAACAGAGAGAAGGATAAGAACAAATTGGAACTCTATTTCCAAATTGCACCCCAACCTGGTCCTGCAACTAATCACCGTTGAAGTATCAAGTCGCTATCCATGGCTTTTCCATGTGTGTTGAAAGCTACATGGAGGCTGGTCACAGGATATTGAACCAAGCTTCATCTTCTTTCACCCAAATCTCAACCATTTCACATCAATTCTTGCAGAAATGAACAAAGAAACGCGAGAGAACACTTGCTTTTACTAACTTGAATCTGTGTTACTCAAAAGAACAAACACTGTTTACTTACCATTGTTACCAATCTATACACACCAAATCACAACCTTAGAGTACATGTGTGAAACTTATCTAATACTAAATCAATCTTCCCTCTCTCTCTCTACCGTCTGAATTACGCAAGAGCTGTTTCGAGTCTCCTTGTTTACTGGTTTCACTGTCCATTAGTTCTTCAGCCAAGCCATGATCAATCTCCACCAGCAATTTCCTTCCCCTTATAACTACCGCTATCACTACTCCCCGTGCCACCACGACCCGCCCCACTTCCACCACCGGGTTGACCCGGATTAACCCCCCCACCATCTTTCTTCACAATCCCAATAAGGTAATGCTTCCTGTGGTAAGGATGCTCGTGCTTATAAAACCCAACCAAATCCCCTGCTTCCAGACCCCTCTCCTTCACAAACTCATGCCACCCATCAATCACCATATACTTCTCCTCACTATACCTTACAATATTCATATACCAATTCTTAGATTGAGCATCAGTAAACCTCATTATCTTCTTCTCCCTGTTCCTCCCCTGCATCTTGACCCCGGGGAAATTCCTCACATCGTCCCTCGCCAAGAAAACCCTCTTGAATCCAATGTCGCTCCGTTCCAACTCAATCTGGAAAAGGAAATTCTCTTCTCTGAATTCCGGGATTTCGACCCTCCCCTGTTTCTTCTCGACCTCGATGATGAAATGCTGGGCGTGGAGACGGGGTACGGGTTTGTAAACGCGGATCAAATCCATGGGTTTCAGATCGTACTGGGTGGAAAACTCTTGCCACCCGGTTAGGATCATGAACCCGCGTTCGTCGCGGTAGTACTGGATCGGCATGTACCATTCGTGGTTCTGGGAGTCTGTGAATTGGAGGGTTTCGACCTCGTTCGGTTTTCGGGTGGCGAGAGGGGGGAAATGGGTTGAGGCTAATTCGAGGGGAATGACGAGTCGGTTCGTGCTTGGGGCTTCCATTTCGAAGAGGAACACTTCGTCTGGCCAGTACTTGTTTTCGTCTGAGTCCATGTCGGAGTCTGAGTCAGAGCCGGAGCTGGGTTCATTGGGGTCAGTGTTGGGTTGTACATCTTCAGAGGGTTGCTTGGATCGGTCTCTGTAATGGGGATGGAAAGAGGTTGTTAGGCAATGTGATCAAATGCAATTGACTCGTCATATTGATAGATAGATATATAGGGAGAGAGATATTAGAGAGAGAAGATTCAAGAAAATTCTTGAAAATCAAGAGCTTTCTTGGCGAAAAACAGAATCATTACCCAGATTGTGCTTGGGGAACATTGCTCTGTTTCAACTTCTTCTTTGACGGTGAATCGTCGGAATCGACGTTTTCTTCTCCAGAAGTACGCAAATTCTTTTTCTCAGCAACCTCTGTATTTGAAGCTTCCTCTGAAACATTCGCCTCTGATTTCCGTTCTTCTTTTCCTTTTCCTTCACCCTGTGAATCCTTCCCTTTTTCCCCTTCTTTATCACTTGGGCCTGAATCAAGTTCTCTGCTTTCAGACATTTTCTTGATCTTTCTTGAATGTGGTTAGCGCTTGCTGATGATGGCTTTGAGAGAGAGAGAGAGAGGCGGATTCTTTGTTTGAGAGAGGTCAGTATATATAGTTTCTGGTTACAGAGTTTCTATCTTGCTTCAGTTAAATCTGTTTTCAGTTGGCCGTTTGATCAAAAAGAGAAGTCGTTAGAGAGTGCCCTATTGTAAACTCCAAAGGAAAAAGAAAAGTGGGATTTAGTGAGCGTATTTTTCTGTTTAGGTATTGGATCCTCTCCGATCTTTAATTTGGAACAAATCGGATCCGGATCATTCATTGCTGCAATTAATGATTCGAATTTGCTTATCATCTCTTACCGGTAAGAGTTTGTGAGCAAATCCGAACCATTGATTATATAAACATATGATCCAAATTTTGACTGTCCCATCTAGTCCAAATCTTGGACTTGAGAGGATGCAATCTGGGTGTTCATCCTCCTCTTGACCTCCCAATTGGGTTCAAATTGCCAATGATCAGGATAGAGAAAACCCTAAAATTCTTAGTCGGGAATTACGAACTTGTAGTATTTCTTGTTCTAAATAACATAATAGGTTCCAAAGTGTGAGCAAATTTTCAGTCTTTTTAAGTGTTCTCTTTTTCACGCCGCCGCTTGAAACCACTTCTGACAATAGTTCTCTTACCCTAAAACAAAAAATAAGCATGAACTTGTGCTTTTTCTTATGTTGGTCGGCCTCTCCTCCGTCCTTTTTCGCCTACCCGAAAACAAAAACAGCAGCACAATTTGTTGCAGCCCTAGCTAGTTCTTTAGGCTTATCAGCTCATGTCTCCCAATTTCAGTAACTAGAATTAAGCATGACCAAAACAAGTAAGCAATACACTGAGACCTACTGTTCCATTACAATAGAGTATCCATTCCACACAACAAAAACACTAATCCTCACTTTGCAACAGATCTTCTACCTGACTCTCCACAACCTATCCACGAAGCAATTCCCTTTCCCTTTGAGCTGCCGCCGTGACTCGGCCCTGCAAGGTTAGCTCCCCCACCGCGGTTTTTGACAATCTCGATAAGAAAATGCTTCTTGTGAGAAGGGTTCACCGGCTTGTAAAACCTGATCACATCCATGGCTCCCAATTCATGCTTTTGCACAAACTCCTCCCATCCCTTTACGATTCTGTACGAGGAAACATCGTATCGCACGATGTCCATGAGCCAATTCTTGCATTTACTGTCGGTTAATTTTATCGTCACCGTCTTCTGGATTCCTGGAGGGATCCTAACCTCGGGGAGATGGATCAGCACTTCTACTTGTGGAAGGGAAATCCTCGCTTTCTGGTCCAACTCGAGCGGGAACAAGAAGTTTTCCGGTCTGAATTCGGGTTTCTGATCCTCGGATTCCTGTCTCCTGTCGAACTCAATCAGGTAATGCCCGAGGTTCAAACGAGGGACCGGTCTATAAAAGAGAATCAAATCGGACTCTTTCAACTTGTGGAGATAGGAAATTTGTGCCCACACGATTGCATTCATAAAAGCTTGTTCCTCAGGGTGGTATTCGAACGGAATCTCCCAGTTCCTTGCTTCGGCATCGGTGAATTGTAGTATTAGTTTCTCGTCTGGAATAGCTTCGTGGAGAGATAGAATGGTGAAGTATTCGGCCGCCATTTGTGCCGGTATGGTGAGAATGTTGTCGTTTGGTGCTTGCATTTCGAAGAGAAACAGGTCATTGGGCCAATCAGCCTCCTCTTCTTCAAGGAGCAACTCGAGGTCCCTACTGTTGTAACGAACGCTATAAACGCAAGCTAAGAACGAGAAATTGAAAAAACTAAACAAGAAATCACAAAGACACAAGATATACGTGGTTCCCCAAGTTGGGTACGTCCACGGGCGAGGAGAGAGAGGATTCACTAACCAACGTGAAGAAGAGATACAAAGAGCCGGCTATGATCCGTAACTCGTCTAGAAAGGCCACCAATATGACAGCCCCAAAAGGATACAATAGAAGTTCCCCAAAAGCCCTATTTATAATAGGCTACATAAATAGGAGCAACATAGTTAACCAATGTGGGACTAAAGAATACAAGGCATAAACAAGGCATTCCCAACAATTCTCCACCTTGACTTGAATTCCACCGAACCAAATCACCAAATATAGCTATCCCCTTCTAACCTCTCACTCGCCAAACGCCCCCGAGGGGCGATCAACTGCAAATACCAAGCAAGCCCAAGCAATGCTTGAACTTGGCAACTGGAACCGGTTTAGTCAACATATCTGCTGGGTTATCTGCCGTACCCACTTTCTTCACCTCAACTTGCTTCTGTGAGATGATATCCCGAACGAAGTGATACCTGACATCGATATGCTTGGTCCTCTCATGATACATCAGATTTTTAGTCAAATGTATAGCACTCTGCGAATCACAAAATACTGAACTCACACCCTGTGTAAGACCAAGCTCACAAAGCAAACCTCTCATCCACAATGCCTCCTTCACAGCTTCAGCAATGGCCATATACTCCGCTTCTGTTGTAGACAGCGCAACTGTAGCCTGTAAAGTAGCTTTCCAACTAATGGCACTTCCGGACAGAGTAAAGACATAACCTGTCAGAGACCTCCTCTTATCGTGGTCACCGGCAAAATCCGAATCAACATAACCAACAGCATGATCACCAGAATTGACAATCCCAAACAATAGACCAACACCTGCAGTTCCGCACAAATACCGTAGTATCCATTTCACAGCCTCCCAATGTGCCTTTCCTGGACGCCCCATATAACGACTAACGACACTAACTGCATGTGAAATATCAGGACGAGTACATACCATGGCGTACATAAGGCTCCCAACTGCGCACGAATATGGAACCTGAGACATATACTTCTCCTCATCCTCCGACTGTGGTGACAACTCAGCTGAAAGTCGAAAGTGTGCTGCCAAAGGGGTACTGACTGGCTTCGAGTTCTGCATGGCAAAGCGCTCAAGCACTTTAAGAACATAAGACTTCTGATTCAAAAATAGTTTGCCAGCTACTCGATCTCTGCAAATCTCCATACCCAAAATACGTTTTGCTGCACCCAAATCTTTCATCTCAAATTCACCACCTAACTGTTGTTTCAACCTGTTGATTTCTGATACACTCTTGGCAGCAATAAGCATATCATCAACATACAACAGTAGATAAACAAATGAACCATCTGGAAGTTTTCGAAAATATACACAACTGTCATACTCACTTCTTGAATATGACTGGCTTATCATAAAAGTATCAAACCGCTTATACCACTGCCTAGGGGATTGCTTGAGGCCATACAAAGATTTACGAAGTAAACAAACGTGATCCTCCTTACCAGAAACAACAAATCCCTCAGGCTGACGCATATAAATCTGTTCCTCAAGCTCGCCATGCAAAAACGCAGTTTTGACATCAAGTTGCTCTAACTCAAGATCATAACATGCAACAATAGCAAGTAAAGTGCGAATGGAACTATGTTTTACAACTGGTGAAAATACCTCATTGTAGTCAACACCCTCCTTCTGGCTGTATCCTTTCGCCACTAGCCGAGCTTTAAACCGAGCGTCTTCTACCCCTGGAATACCTGGTTTGCGCTTGAAGATCCACTTGCATCCAACAATCCTCTTCCCTTTCAGCGGTTCTACTAACTCCCATGTCTGATTCTTCTGAAGAGACTCAATCTCCTCATTCATAGCAACAAACCACTGTGCAGACTCAGCGCTCAAAATAGCTTCCGTATAGCTTGAAGGCTCCTCATACTCAACTGTTTCAGCAACTGATAAAGCATAGGCCACCATCTCAGAATAAGCCGAATACCTTTCAGGAGGCCGAATCTCCCTCCTTGGCCTATCTTTAGCAATAGTGCGTGGTTGCTCAACTAATGCATCAACCTCTGTGTCTGAACTCTTGAACTCCTCTTCAATTTGCTTCTCAATGTGCTTCTTCCCTGAGTCGGAAGCTTCACCCAAAAACTCCACCTGCTTTGGAACACTATGTTCCTGAACTGTATCATCAACCTGCTTAGACTCCTTAATCAGATAATTTTCATCAAAAGTCACATCCCTACTGATCAAAAACTTCAAATCATCAGAGCACCATAACCTGTACCCTTTGACACCTGCTGCATAACCCAAGAAAATACACTTCTTGGCCCGTGGCTCCAGTTTACCTTCATTCACATGAGCGTAAGCTGGACACCCAAAAACACGCAACACAGAATAATCAGCCGGATGACCTGACCATACCTCAAACGGAGTCTTACACTCAATAGCAGTCGACGGAGACCTGTTCACCAAATAGCATGTTGTGGAAACGGCTTCAGCCCAAAATTCTTTGCCCAATCCGGAATTGGACAACATACAACGTGCCTTCTCCAAAAGAGTCCTGTTCATTCGTTCAGCCACACCATTCTGCTGAGGGGTTTTTCTCACTGTGTGATGCCTCACAATGCCCTCATCACTGCAGAACCTATCAAACTCACCAAGACAAAACTCCATACCATTGTCAGTTCTCAAACGTTTTATTTTCTTACCAGTCTGATTCTCAATCAAAGTTTTAAACTGTTTGAATGTATTAAAGGCGTCACTCTTATGTTTCAACATATACACCCAAACTTTACGAGAGAAATCATCTATAATACTCATAAAATATCGAAAACCACCTTTAGAAGTTACCTCTGCGGGACCCCAAAGATCCGAGTGAAAATAATCCACCGTGCCTTTGGTGCGATGAACAGCTGTACTGAATTTTACCCTGCACTGCTTGCCGTAAACACAATGCTCACAGAAATCCAGCTTCTCAATTTTCTGGCCACATAGCAAACCCTGTTTGCTCAAAACCGTCATCCCCCTCTCGCTCATATGCCCAAGGCGCATATGCCACAAACGAGTCAAGTCTGAATCTGAAACCTTGGATGAAGCAACCGTTGCTGCAGCACCTAAAACTGTACTGCCCTGGAGTGTATAAAGGTTACCACGCTTTTGACCCTTCATCAGTACTAATGCACCCCTTGAGACTTTCAAAACTCCACCTTCACCGAGGAATTTGCAACCATGAGAATCAAGAGCACCCAGGGATATAAGATTTTTCTTCAAATCCGGAACATGTCGAACCTCAGATAAAGTCCTAACAATACCGTCATGCATCCTAAGCTGAATCGTTCCTGAACCAACAGTCTTACAGGCCATGTTGTTGCCCATCAAAACTGTACCACCATTGACCGCCTCATAAGTAGAAAACCACTCTCTATGCGGACACATATGGTATGAACATCCAGAATCTAGAATCCACTCGGTATTAGAGCGAGAATCGCCCTCTGTAACTGATAACACATTATCTGACTCATCTGAACTTTCAGCAATTCCAGCAATTACTTTACCCCCTTTCTGGTCTTCTTTTTCCTTCTCTTTGAGTTTTAAACAGTCACTTTTCCAGTGCCCGGGTTTCTTGCAATAATTACACTTTCCCTTCTTCTTACCTGATGACTTGGATCTTCCCCTATTACTCGACTCCACCCTTTCTGTTGTTCTTCCCCTAACAAATAAACCCTCCGCATGGGCATCACCCTCACCTGACACTTTTTTCCTCAATTCTTTCGAATATAGGCTGGCTTTAACATCCTCCATGGATATCGTGTCTTTGCCATACAATAGGGTTGTAACAAAGTGCTCATACGAAAGTGGTAAAGAACATAGCAAAATTAGGGCTTGGTCCTCATCCTCAATTTTACTATCAATATTTTTCAGATCCATAATAATACGGTTGAACTCGTCTAAATGATCTTTAACAGGTATACCTTCTCGCATACGAAACGTATAAAGACGTTGTTTGAGATATAACCTGTTGGTGAGCGACTTCGTCATATATATGCCTTCCAACTTCAGCCAAATTCCTGCTGCTGAAGTTTCTTCTTCCACCTCGCGAAGAACGTCATCTGCCAGACTCAACTGAATAGAACTCAGAGCTTTGGCATCCGTATCATCCCAATCTTCCTCTTTGATTCCAGAACTAGTCTTGCCTAACAAAACCTTGTGCAATCCTTGTTGGGTTAGCAGAGCCTTCATCTTTACTCTCCAAAGACTGAAACTGCTGCTCTGCCCATCAAACTTCGCAATCTCAAATTTAGCCGCCATAGCCACAATCGGAAACGAAACCCTAGTTTTTGCAACCTAAGGCTCTGATACCAATTTGTTGTAACGAACGCTATAAACGCAAGCTAAGAACGAGAAATTGAAAAAACTAAACAAGAAATCACAAAGACACAAGATATACGTGGTTCCCCAAGTTGGGTACGTCCACGGGCGAGGAGAGAGAGGATTCACTAACCAACGTGAAGAAGAGATACAAAGAGCCGGCTATGATCCGTAACTCGTCTAGAAAGGCCACCAATATGACAGCCCCAAAAGGATACAATAGAAGTTCCCCAAAAGCCCTATTTATAATAGGCTACATAAATAGGAGCAACATAGTTAACCAATGTGGGACTAAAGAATACAAGGCATAAACAAGGCATTCCCAACACCTACTGTAGCCTGCTTTCGCGGCTGGTAACTTTTGGGTGGCTCTCTTGTATAAGTATCTGAAATGGGGAAGGAAATAAGTGCCCGTATGTCAAAAGTGATCGATCGTTAGAGGCGAATTGGCTCGAAAAATAAAATCATGCCCCTAAAGTACAACTGAAATCTGATGTAGAACACGTGGAGGCCCAATTCCATGATCAGCTGGACCGAGCCAAGCCCCGAAAGTCCAAACGGTATTTAATTTCAGATTACCCAAATTGGTTAAATTCGGACGAGCTCGGAATAGGCCCAAACTTGGTGGGCTGACTTATTTTCGCGCTCCGGTCAATACTCATAAACCCTAAGTTGATGATCGATGGTGCTTTTCGACCTAATTCCTTCGTTTAGGCATTCAATTGCGTTATTTTGCTGTTTTAGGAAAGATTTGTTTCGTTAATAACTCTTAGACCGTAATTCCTTTTAAGTTGATTCTTTTTGGGAAAATCTTGTTTTTCTTTCCCGTTTTCAATTTTAGGAAAAGCCCCAAATTCTGGGACTTTTTATTTTCCAAATTTATTTTTAGGGTTTCTAGGGTTTCAGCCTATTTAAGGGTTTGTAACCTAGAGTTTATGCAGCTTATTATCAATAATATTCAGACTTTGTCTTTTTCTCTTGAAGATTCAAGAACTGCTCGTGGCTACGAGTACCTATCATTCGTTTGATTAGTACGCAACTAATCTCTTTGTTAATTCCGCTGCGTTAAGTGGTATCAGAGCCAGGTTTTGCCTGGTTCGATGGCACCAAACACAGAAGAAGACACACCCATTGACGTTGGTCGTGGGCTTACTGACCTAAGGAGGATGGTGGAGGATCAACAGGCACAATTAACCGAGATCCGTCAGGATACTCACACTCAATTCGCTCAGATCCGTGAGTTGCTGCAGGAGTTGACTCTACAAAATCGTCGAAGGCCAGAAAGGGTTGAGGAGGAACGCGCGGTGGGGTTTGCCCATCGTCAACCTCGTAACCAGGATCAGGAGCACGCTGAAGGATTTGCCCGAGGCCCACCCGGTGATCGACGGGTTGCAAGGAACCTTCGTCATCGTGCTGATACCGAAGATTCTGAACCTGAAGATGAAGAAGAGGTACAAGGAGGACGCCGTCCAGCATGGCAACAACAGTGGTTTGATGATTACAAAGTGAAGGTGGATCTTCCCACGTTCAACGGTAATCTGCATATTGAGGATTTTCTTGACTGGCTTTCTGAGGTTGAGAGATTCCTTAATATGATGGAGGTTTCTGAGACCAAACAGGTGAAGTTGGTCGCCTACAAGTTGAAGAGCGGCGCTGCAGTTTGGTGGGATCAGTTACAAACGAAACGGTATAGGCAGGGAAAAGAGCCTGTGAGGACATGGCGCCGGATGAAGCAACTGATGATGGAAAGATTCTTGCCGCCTGATTATGATCAACATCTATTCCGGTCATATCAAAACTGTTCGCAGGGATCTAAATCTGTGTTTGACTACACGACTGAATTTAGTCGACTTTCAGATCGTAATAATCTGAATGAGACCGAAGGTCAGCGCGTAGCCAGATATATAAATGGATTGAAGCCTTCAATTCAAGAGAAAATTGGGATGCAGGTTGTGTGGGATGTTGAGGAAGCCTATAACCTAGCTTTGAAGGCTGAGCAGTTTGAGCGTAAACCGACCACTTCGGGATTCCGCCGAGGTCCAGGGGAGTCGTTTGTTCCTTCTTCTGAAAGGGGGAAGGAAAAGCAGCATGCGGTTCCAGTGGTTCCAGCGTTTCAATCAAAGGGTGTTGCTGGTGGTGGAACGAAGTTTGGAGGACCTAACCAGGCGGGTAGCTCTAACAACAGAAACGTGGCCAAGGATCCGAACCCTTATGCCAAACCGAGGGGTGACAAGTGCTTTCGGTGTAACAAACCCGGTCACTTGTCTAACGCATGCCCAGATAGGAAGGTGGGCCTGGTAGAGGAAGACGGGCAAATTGAAGAAGATTCTGAGAATGATCTTGATGATGTGGATTATGCCGAGGAAGATGGGGAACGGGTCAATTGTGTGGTTCAACGGGTGCTGTTTGCGCCAAAATCGGAGGGTTCTAGCCAACGTCATAGCATATTTCGATCGCGCTGTTCAGTCAACCAGAAAGTTTGTGATTTAATTGTGGATAGTGGGAGTTGCGAGAATTTTGTGGCAAGGAGACTAGTGGAGTATTTGAAGTTGTCGACGGAACCCCATCCCGCGCCTTACAGCATTGGGTGGATCAAAAAGGGCCCCACGGTGAAGGTAACTCAAATCTGCAAACTTCCTCTTTCAATTGGGAAATTTTATAGAGCTGAAGTTACTTGTGATGTTATTGAGATGGATGCTAGTCATGTGCTGTTAGGTAGACCCTGGCAGTTTGATGTAGACGTTGTTTATAAGGGTCGTGACAACACTTACTGTTTTAATTGGGAGTCCCATAGGTTGTTATGGTACCCACCAATCATAAGGTGTCTGTCGAGCCTTCTAAAGTAGAGGGGTCCTCGTTTTTAACCATTGCTAGTTCCGAAGCTGAGTTTGTTGCAGGTTTGAAAGAGTCTGAACAGGTTTATGCAATGGTGGTAAAATCGTTGGTTGTGCACGGAGTGAATGATGCAGTGATTTCAGTGCCTAAACAGATACAACCGTTACTGGAAGAGTTTGAGGAGCTGGTTACTGATGATGTGCCTAATGAACTCCCTCCCATGAGGGATATTCAGCATCAGATTGATTTGGTGCCTGGGGCAAGTTTGCCCAACTTACCACATTATCGTATGAGTCCTAAAGAGAATGAGATCCTGAGAGAAAAGGTAGAAGAGCTATTGCAGAAAGGGCATATCCGAGAGAGTCTGAGTCCTTGTGGTGTGCCGGCTTTGTTAACACCAAAGAAGGATGGTAGTTGGCGTATGTGTGTTGATAGTCGAGCTATTAACAAGATTACCATCAAGTACAGGTTTCCTATTCCGCGTTTGGATGATATGCTGGATATGTTGTATGGGTCGAAGTGGTTTTCAAAAATCGATCTACGAAGTGGGTACCATCAGATTCGTATCCAACCGGGCGATGAGTGGAAGACAGCGTTCAAAACTAAGGATGGCCTTTACGAGTGGCTGGTTATGCCATTCGGCCTTTCTAATACGCCAAGCACTTTTATGCGAATTATGAATCAGATTTTGCGCCCTTTTACTAGAAAGTTTGTTGTCGTTTATTTCGACGACATACTGATCTATAGTAAGTCCAAGGAGGAGCACGTGGAGCACGTACGCCAAGTGTTGATGGTGCTGCAAGAAAATAAGTTGTACATTCAACTCAAGAAGTGCAGTTTCTTGACTAACAGCTTATTGTTCTTGGGTTATGTGGTTAGTTCTGATGGGATTCATGTGGATGAAGATAAGGTTCGAGCCATTCGTGACTGGCCAACGCCGAAATCTGTTACTGAGGTTCGAAGCTTCCATGGGTTGGCCACTTTCTATCGGCGTTTTATTCGGAATTTCAGTTCTATTGTGGCACCGATCACTGAGTGTTTGAAGAAAGGCAAGTTCTTATGGGGAGATGAAGCAGAGAAGAGCTTTACAGTGATTAAGGAGAAGCTATGCACTGCGCCGGTTTTGGCACTACCTAGCTTTGAAAAGATTTTCGAAGTTGAGTGCGATGCTAGTGGGATTGGTATTGGGGCTGTACTGTCCCAAGAAAAAAGGCCGGTGGCTTTCTTTAGTGAGAAGTTAAGTGAAGCAAGGCAGAAGTGGAGTACATATGATTAGGAATTCTATGCTGTGGTGAGCGCTCTCAAACATTGGGAACATTATCTGATTCAAAGGGAGTTTGTTTTGTATACTGATCATCAGGCGCTGAAATTTATCAATAGTCAGAATAAGCTGGATAGTATACACGTGCGTTGGGCGACGTTTTTGCAGAAATTTCCTGTTACTATTCGGCATAAGTCTGGGGTAACAAATCGTGTGACTGATGCTTTGAGTCGTCGAGCCGATCTATTGGTGACCTTAGCACATGAGATTGTGGGCTTTGAATTTCTGAAGGAGCTGTACCCAGAGGATGATGACTTTAAAGATATTTGGGATGTATATGTGCAAAATCGGCCTATGAGTGATTTCCATATTACTGATGGGTATTTGTTTCGAGGCAATCGCTTGTGTATTCCAAAGTCTTCCTTAAGGGAAAGCTTAATCCGAGACTTACATGGTGGAGGATTAAGTGGTCACTTAGGGAGGGATAAAATTGTGGCCAGTTTGGAGGAACGATATTATTGGCCTCAGTTGAAGCGAGATGCTGGGAATTTTGTAAGGAAGTGCTACACTTGTCAGGTGTCTAGAGGTCAGTCCCAAAACACTGGTCTTTACACGCCTTTGCCTGTTCCTAATAGCATTTGGGAGGACTTGTCGATGGATTTCGTGCTGGGTCTACCTCGTACTCAACGAGGAGTAGATTCTGTGTTTGTGGTGGTGGACAGGTTTTCGAAGATGGTGCACTTTATTGCTTGCCGAAAAACATCTGATGCTTCTCATGTGGCTCGTTTGTTTTTCCGTGAGGTGGTGCATTTGCATGGGGTGCCACAGTCCCTTACTTCTGATCGTGATGTGAAGTTTCTTAGCCATTTTTGGGTAACTTTGTGGAAGATGTTCGATACGTCACTGAAAAGGAGCTCTACTGCACATCCACAAACGGATGGCCAAACTGAGGTGACTAATCGGAGTTTGGGAAATTTGATTCGCAGTATTTGTGGGGACAAGCCGAAACAGTGGGATTTTGCTCTACCGCAGGCTGAGTTTGCTTTCAATAGCGCAGTTCACAGTGCCACAGGAAAATCACCTTTTTCTTTGGTGTATGTGACCCCTCCAAAGCATGTGGTGGATTTGGTTCAGTTTTCTCGAGGACCTGGGGTTAGCGTTGCAGCTGAGGCAATGGCTAAGCAGGCTCAAGAGGTGCATGAGCAAGTAAAACAGAAGCTAACTGAGACTAATGCGAAATACAAGAGGGCTGCAGACAAACACAGGTGTAAGAAATTGTTCAAGGAAGGGGATTTTGTGATGGTGTTTTTGCGCGAGGAGCGGTTTCCAGTGGGAACTTATAACAAGCTAAAGCCCAGAAAGTATGGTCCATATGAAGTTTTGAAGAAGATTGGTGACAATGCTTATGTAATTGATCTTCCTGATTCCATGAAGATTTCAAAGGTTTTTAATGTTGCTGATTTATCTGAGTATCATGCTGAGGAGCCGCTGTATCCAGATTTGAATTCGAGGTCGAGTTCTTTCGAAGAAGAGGGGACTGATGTAGAACACGTGGAGGCCCAATTCCATGATCAGCTGGACCGAGCCAAGCCCCGAAAGTCCAAACGGTGTTTAATTTCAGATTACCCAAATTGGTTAAATTCGGACGAGCTCGGAATAGGCCCAAACTTGGTGGGCTGACTTATTTTCGCGCTCCGGTCAATACTCATAAACCCTAAGTTGATGATCGATGGTGCTTTTCGGCCTAATTCCTTCGTTTAGGCATTCAATTGCGTTATTTTGCTGTTTTAGGAAAGATTTGTTTCGTTAATAACTCTTAGACCGTAATTCCTTTTAAGTTGATTCTTTTTGGGAAAGTCTTGTTTTTCTTTCCCGTTTTCAATTTTAGGAAAAGCCCCAAATTCTGGGACTTTTTATTTTCCAAGTTTATTTTTAGGGTTTCTAGGGTTTCAGCCTATTTAAGGGTTTGTAACCTAGAGTTTATGCAGCTTATTATCAATAATATTCAGACTTTGTCTTTTTCTCTTGAAGATTCAAGAACTGCTCGTAGCTACGAGTACCTATCATTCGTTTGATTAGTACGCAACTAATCTCTTTGTTAATTCCGCTGCGTCAAAATCACTTATTGATGGGACTGTTTTATTGTAACAGATTGTGTAGACTCCAAGAATCTTGCTGAAAAAGTCGGTTTTCTTGGTGAAGAACAAGACTACACGAGCACGATGAACCAAATGTAAAACCACGAGACAAGTCTAGTGCTCTAGCTGCTTCTTGAGAAACACTGAGAAATGGAAACACGTTACAGGATTTTAAGATGTTCTGCCGTATCATCTCCAAAAAGGTTGAAATTGAGTTCCCAATCGTAGCCTGTGTCTCTGGCCGGTTGTGCCACTTTCTTGGCTTCCTCAAACAGTGAGTCTCTGAAATGGGAAAGGAAAGCACTCATGAGTCCCTGTGATCAATCCTTAAAAGGCAATTTGGCACCAAAAGTAACAGAAGGAGGACAAGTTAGTTAAGTTAATTACGTGGTTTGTGGTTCGGGTTCTGAATCACCATGAATCAATGTGGCGCTGGGGTTCTGAACGTGGCCGCCTGTCGTATCATCGTTGCTTTGTTGAAGAAGAAAAGGGTTCCAGTCGAAATTCGTAGAATACCATCTCTAAAAGATTTCACACATAGGAATATGTGGGTATTAATAATGTATTGACAGATATATATATATATATATATATATATATATATATATATATATAGAGAGAGAGAGAGAGAGAGAGAGAGAGAGAGAGAGAGAGAGAGAGAGAGGAGATTTAAGATTGAGTTTTCTTGGCGAAGAACAAGAGTTATTTACCCAGGTTTGGATTGGAGAACTGGCATCGCTGGGGTTCTTCTGGGTACTTTGATCATGGCTCTGTTCTTCTGAAACATCCTCCTTTGACTTTGCTTCCTCCTCTTCTTCTTTTTCTTTACCCTTGGAATCCTTCTTTCTTTTCTCTCCAATGTCACTCGGGATGGCATCAAGTTCTCCTCTTTCAGACATTTTCTTGATCTTTCTTGAATGTGGTGAGTGCTTCTGACTATGGTTGAGAGAGAGAGAGAGAGAGAGAGAGAGAGAGAGAGAGACTGTGGGAGTGGGCTAGTATATATAGGTAACGGTCACTCCAGAGCTTATGGGTTTCTATAGTTATATACTCCAACGTTGCAAGTCCGTTTTTGCAGTTGGCGGTTTGATCAGAATATAAATCGTTAACCAGTGCAGTCAGGTCCATAGTTTTCTTTTGATTTTTGCTTAATTCTAGTCATGCTTAATTACCCTCAATTGCTTGAGAGTTCCACGAATCTGAAACATATTAGCGTTAGTTCGAGATCCGTCACACCTCTTGTAGAGAACAGAACGGGACAGTCGCTGAAACTTCACTCCTTGATGTATTAGCTATTGAAGTTCACAGTTACGGACTATGAAATTTGAATTTCTATGCACAATTTTTACCTTAGACTTCACTAGAAACTGAAATATCCCTCCCCCAATTATATCCTGGTTTTGTGAAAGTTTCCTCACTCCTGCTACTTTCACTAACAACGTCAAAATTGCTACTGCAGTGCTCATATTTGATTCTTCCCGATGACAAAAATGAAAATCAATACCAAAGGGAGACTTATCATCTTCTGCATGTCGTGAAGTTTACGCTTAAAACGCTCTATATAGTGTACCCATTCTTGTCCAACTCGAGCTGGAGCAGGAAATTTTCCACTTTCAACTCTGGGAAGTGATATTCATCTCTCCTGTCAAATTCAATGAGATAATGGCCAGTGTGTAAACATCGAATGGTCTGTAAAAGAGGATAAAAGCCGAAGTGTCCAAATTGTGGACTCTGGAAATTTGTTGCTACTTGGTTGTGTTCGTAAAGGCTTGTTCTTTGCGGATATAAGCGAATGGAATGTTCCATTCCTGCGTTTGGACAGCGGTGAATTGTACTAGCATTTGTTCCCCTTCTGGATTTGCTTCACTGGAAGATAGAATGGTGAATAGCCTGCATCACTGGCCTGTACCATGAAAATACAAAATCGTACCAGAAGACGGATAAGGAGGTACAAAAATATATGCACTTTGGTTACATTTGAAATTACTGTTTGATGGGGACCGTATGAGTTTGTGGTTCGAATTTCAGAAGTTCTTTTACAGGAAAATTTGGTAAGATTAGATTTAGTCTTCGGCGCGCCTTCTATGAGCTCGAATACAAGGCCTCATCCTTGAAACCAAGGGAAATGGAAACTTGGGCTAAATTCAATGGAATTAAAATGTGCACACTTTGATTATGAACCATACTTAACAGGTGTGAATCTGTTCTACACAAAACTTCGAATAGGTCTTCCTCTTCGTCGCAATTAATCACAACTGCTGCCACCATCAGCGAAACTTGCTGCTGCCGACTGAGTCGGATTGGTCTTGCCCTCCACCTTTCGTGCAATTTCAATGAGGAAGTGCTTCTTGTGAGAAGCATGAACCGGTTTGTAAAACCTGATCGAATCCATAGCTTCCAAACTGTGCTCTTTCACGAATTCATCCCACCCGTCCATGATCATGTAGGAACCAGCATCGTACCGAATGATATCCATGTACCAATTCTTGTTCCCGGCATCAGTAAATTTCGCAATCTCCTTCTTGTGCTGTGTTCCGTGAATCTGTTTGATCGCGGGGAAATGGATTTCCACTTCTTTCCAAGGAATGAATAGCCTGCTGTACCCAATGTCACCGGTGTTCAACTCGATCCGAAACAGGAAATTTTCCCTCCTGAATTCTGGAGTTGTGGCTAAATTTTCCTGTCTTCGCTCGTGTAGGACAAGGTAATGGTGCGGGGCCAAACGGGGTACAGGTAGATAGAATTTGATCACATCCATAGCTTCCAAATTGTGACAAGCAGCAAATTCTGTCCACCCTTTTGTGAACATGAAGACACTTTCTTCGCTATAGTATGTGAAAGACATGTCCCATTCACCTTCCAGGTAGTCGTTGATTTGCAGTACCTCTGCAGCATCAGCTCCGACAGATACAGAAGGAAAAAAGTCCGCGGCTAATTCTACGGGAACGACAAGCCTGTTGCTGCGTGCTAGCCGCAGTTTAAAGAGAAAAATGTTCGGCAGCTCGGATTCATCGACGTCATTCTCAGATGAGTCTCTGGAGAAGGTAAAGCTTGTCAAACAAAAATGCTTAAGATAAACGACACCAAGATTTTCTGTTTGGTTGCCATGATCAAAAGGGAAAATTTTGAACAGTTTCTAGTCTTCTTGGCCCGGAAGCCAGATGATTATCGGTACATGGTACGCGTATATAGTCATGCAATTGACTCGTCATATTGATAGATAGATAGATATAGAGCGATAGAGAGGATTTAAGAAAATTCTTGAAAATTAAGAGCTTTCTTGGCGAAAATTAGAAGAATTACTCAGATTGTTCTTGGGGAACATTGCTCTGTTTCAGCTTCTTCTTTGACGGGGAATCGTCGGAATCGACATTTTCTTCTCCAGAAGTACGCGCATTCTTTTTCTCGGCAACCTCTGTATCAGCGACGGAAGCTTCCCCTGAAACATTCTCCTCTGATTTCTCTTCTTCTTTTCCTTTTCCTTCACCCTGTGAATCCTTCCCTTTTTCCCCTTCTTTATCACTTGGGCCTGAATCAAGTTCTCTGCTTTCAGACATTTTCTTGATCTTTCTTGAATGCGGTGCGCGCTTACTGATGATGGCTGAGAGAGAGAGAGAGAGAGAGAGAGAGGCGGCTTCTTAATTTGTTTGAGAGAGGTTAGTATATATAGTTTCCGGTTACAGAGTTATCTATCTTGCTGCAGTTAAATCTGTTTTCAGTTGGCCGTTTGATCAAAAAGAGAAGTCGTTAGAAAGTGCCCTATTGTAATTCCGAAGGAAAAAGAAAAGTGGGATTTAGTAGGCGTATTTTTCTGCTTAGGAATTGGATCCTCTCCGATCCTTAATTTGAAATGAACGGGATCTAGATCGTTCGTTGCTGCAATTAATGATTCAGATTTGCTTATCAACTCTTACCGGTAAGAGTCTGTGAGCAAATCCGAACTATTCATTATATAAATCTGTGATCCAAAGTTTTACTGTCCTGTCTATTCCAAATCTTGAACTTAACAGGAGGGAATCTGGGTGACCACTGACCATCCTCCTCTTGACCTCCCAATTGGGTTCAAATTGCCAATGATCAGGATAGAGAAAACCCTAAAATTCCTAGTTGGGAATTACGAACTTGTATTTCTTGTTCTAAATCACATAATAGGTTTCAAAGTGTGAGCAAATTCATAATCTTTTTAAGTGTACGCTCTTTTTCACGCAATCACAGAGTTGAAACCACTTCCGATAGTAGTTCTCTTATCCTAAAACAAAAAATAAACATGAACTTGCGCTTTTTCTTACGTTGTTCGGCCCCTCCTCCATCCTTTTTCGCCTAAGCACAATTTGTTGCAGCTCTAGGAAGGTCTATGCACAACTTGTACCTTAGACAAACTGAAATATCCCTCCCCCAATTATATCCTGGTTTTGTGAAAGTTTCTTCACTCCTGCTACTTTTACTAACAACGTCGAAATTGCTACTGCAGTGCTCATTTTTTATTCTTCCCGATGACAAAATGAAAATCAATTACCAACGTCGAAATTGCTACATACTGCAGCATCGGCTCTGCCGGATAGAGAAGGGAAAAAATCCGCGGCTTCTTCTACAGTAATGACAAGCCTGTTGCTGCGTGCTAGCCGCAGTTTAAAGAGAAAAATGTTCGGCAGCTCGGTTTCATCGATGTCATTCTCAGATGAGTCTCAGGAGAAGGTAAAGCTTGTCAAACAAAAATGCGAAAGATAATCGACACCAAGATTTTCTGTTTGGTTGTCAAGAAAAGGGAAAATTTTGAACAATTTCTATTTTTCTTGGCCCGGAAGCCAGCTGATTATCGGTACATGGCGCGCGTATATATCTATACGGGGCGTGTATACTGTATAGTCATGCATTCTTGTCATATATTGGTACACACAAAATACTCAAAAGAAGTTACTTTTCCGAAAATCGAACTCGAAACACGAACTTTTTTTGGTGATGTAGAACAAGTAGTTACCCTGAATCAGACCCCGTCGTATTAGTAGCAACCTTTGATTCTTCTTCTTCTTCTTCATGTTGTTGCTGTTGAATTACTGGGTTTTCATCTTGCTTCTTTAGTTGTAAAAGGAGAACAATGTTTTTTTTTCATCGAGAAGCCTTCGCAATCGTTCGGTCAGAACCAGAACACTTTTGTGGGGCTCCGTTGATCGTGGCTCGCTTCCTCTGGAACTGTGGTTTGAGTGAGGGTGACTCCTAACTCCCACTTAGTCTGCACAAGGAAGCACGACTAAAAGACCCGTACCTTCCTGATGAAAGATAGAGGTATATTGTTCGTATGAAGAAGAACTGGCCGTACTATTTAATGTTGCACAAATTGCCAAGCTTGAAATTTTTCTTAGGACTCAGCTTCTCTCTTTTAAATCTATACATGCACGATCAAATCGAAAGAATTTTAAATAGCTTTTAATTTTTTTTTTCAAACTCTAAGTACATATTCTAAAAATGTATGATATCTGTCTAGTTTTGCTTCTAAGAAAAAATTATTTATTGAAAGCACTTTCAAGCGATTACGATGACAGGCCGGACTGCGCTCTTAATGAAGCCAAAATATTTTATTCAAGTCATACACAAAAACATATTTATTTGTCCACCATATTTTAAGGAGGCGACTATTTGCAGCCCCGTATTTTTTCTCTTAGCCCATTAAAAATTTTCAATTATACTCGACAGTTAATTACCGAAATTGAGATATATTTTCCGAAATTTAATATTTTTTCCAACAGTTATTTACCGAAAATGTATGTTCGGTTGTTTACTGAAGGTTGAACATATTTTCGACATGTAGTTACCGAAATATAATCTTGTTTTCAACAGCTATTTACTAGTTACCAAAATATAATAGTATTGTTTTCAACAGCTATTTACCGAAATGTTATGTATAATTTTCAACAACTATTTACCGAAATGTAGTGGGCTAAGGGAGAAAATACGGGGTTGCGAATAGTCGCCCCCTATTTTAATACTAGTACAGTGTGAATGTCACCCACACATTGGCTATTGGCACAATATCGGAGTATTTAATCTTGAAAAATTACGCTTTATCTATTAATTAATGTTTACGTTTTACTCCATATATTAGGTTATGTACTAGTATTTGAGTCAGTGCCTTTCAATAAATTTTTACCGGTGACATTTCCATATCGCCGGAGCAAATAATTTGTAAACTGAAACTCGTTCACCAATCATGGTAACATTTTTACGAAAGTTTTTTTTTTTCCCTCAATAATAATTCTTCTACCCAATAAACTCGTCCAGCCTAATTTCGGGTTTTCTCGGTTGGGCGTGGTGGGCGCACAAATGAAGGGAGAAGTCAAAAGATTTTGACAATTTCAGTTAAAATGTGTCATTTAGATCATACATGATATATATTTTTCCTGTAATACTAAAGAAGATTATTGACGACAAAAACCTATCTTATAGTATAACAGTGTCAATGTCACACACAGACATTTGCAATTTCATAATAATTATTCTCGTAGAAATCAAATGAAATCAAGCTTCAAATCCTAATTAATTGTGATTGACTAATATATATAGTAAGTTCTATTAAGTATCCCCTTAAAAAAAAAAGTCATTTTGCAGGTGACATTCCAAGTACTAATGCCATGCAAAACAATTTTTTAAACCGAAGCTTTCACTAATAAAAAAGAGAATACTCAGTGCATGAGAATAATTTAATTTAATCCAAGCTTTAATAAAAAAAAAATTGAATTTAATGGGAGATTAAGAGTAGTAAATGCTGATTATCACACACTAACTGGGATAGGTTAGATGCTGGCATACTGCTACCACAATCGCATACCTTGATTGTATTTAAGGAAGGAAAAATGACGGCACTGTGAATTGGGTACCAATGAATTAAACCCTCACAATAAATCGAGATACACGTAAACCAGTTTGAATACCTGGAGTACTATAAAAACTTTAGGTTTGGATAAAATAAAGGTGAAAATGAATTGGGTACCAATGAATTAAGGATGGTGCTGTGCAGTGGTTTGTGCAGTATCCTATTGTGCACTATCTAGCCGTCGGATCGTGCATCCAATGGCTCGAATCTTATCTCGACAATGAATAATTCTCGATCGTTGATTGTCGAGATAAGATTCGAACCTTCGAATGTACGACTAGCCGGCTCAAAAGTGCGCAGTACGGTATTGTGCACACAGTACCTGCATGAAGGCCGGTCCCAATTATTGGAACCTGGCACTGGACCAATCCACACCGACAGACACTCTCACTGTCACAGCAGATAATCACCCCTTTCTTCACTTTGCCAGTTGCCTCCAACTAACTCCATCATCTCTCCCCCTCCTTCACGAGAGAGAGAGAGAGAGAGTCCGGCTACGAGCAAACACTCACTCAACACAAATCTCCTCTTAACTCTCTCTATACTTTCCATCCCTATCAATCAAGCAAGCAAGCCCTAGGAAATGGCGAACACGACGACGCTCCGGAACTCCCGCGCATCGCTCTCCGATCGAAGCACCGGATTCAGAGCCCCCGCGTCTTTCATCTTCAGGATCTTCGCTTCCGCCTTGACCGTAGCCGTTTTCATCTTCCTCACACTCTCTCTCCTCTTCACTTCCTCCTCCAATCCTTCCGGTCTCGACATCGTAAGTACACGCATTCCTCCATTTCTGTATCCTAAGTTAGCATCATTTTCTAAAGGAGAGTCCTTTCTCACCGAATCTCACGATTGTGATGAGATTTGATGAGAAAGGGACAGAAGCCAATTAAAAATATAATTTTTTATACTCTTCTCTCCATTTCTCGCTAAAAATATCATTTTGATGAGATTTTCTTGCCAATTAGTGTTTTAATTCCGGTTTAATACTATATAAGTAAGCATTTCTATATTTCTGTATCTGTAGTTTGCGTCATTTCTAAATGTCGGTGTGTGTATTTGGCGTGATTTCTCTGGCGAATTAGGGTTTCAATTCGAACGGAGTGGGATCGATCAGGAGATCGGTGCTCGCGCTCAAATCCGATCCGTTGAAACCACGGCTGGATCAGATTCGAAAGCAAGCGGACGATCACCGATCACTTGTTCTCGCTTACGCTTCGTACGCTCGGAAGCTGAAGCTCGAGAACTCGAAGCTACTTAGGGTTTTCGCCGATCTAAGTCGGAACTACACGGATCTGATATCGAAACCTGGATACAAAGGTCTTTTCCACTCGGATGTGAGCTCAATCGACGAATCCGTGCTTCGACAGTTCGAAAAGGAGGTGAAGGAGAGAATTAAGGTCACGAGGCAACTGATAACAGACGCGAAAGAGTCATTTGACACTCAGCTTAAGATACAGAAGCTTAAAGACACAATTTTCGCCGTAAACGAACAGTTAACCAAGGCGAAGAAGCAAGGGGCGTTTTCGAGCTTGATTGCCGCGAAATCGATCCCAAAAAGCCTGCATTGCGTCGCTATGAGGTTGATGGAGGAGCGAATTGCACATCCAGATAAGTATTCGGATGAGGGGAAGCCGGTGGTGCCGGAGTTGGAGGATCCGAAGCTTTACCACTACGCGATTTTCTCGGATAATGTTGTGGCGGCATCAGTTGTGGTGAATTCGGCGGTGAAGAATCAGAAAGAGCCGTGGAAGCATGTGTTTCATGTTGTGACTGACAAGATGAATCTTGGGGCAATGCAGGTTATGTTTAAGATGAGGGATTATAATGGAGCGCACGTCGAGGTGAAGGCCGTGGAGGATTACAAGTTCTTGAATTCGTCATACGTGCCAGTGCTTCGACAGCTTGAATCCGCAAACCTGCAGAGGTTTTACTTTGAGAACAAGCTAGAGAATGCGACGAAAGACACGACTAACATGAAATTTAGGAATCCCAAGTACTTGTCGATGTTGAATCATCTTAGATTTTATTTGCCTGAAATGTACCCGAAATTGCACAGGATACTGTTTTTGGATGATGACGTGGTTGTTCAGAGGGACCTTACTGGGTTGTGGAAGATAGATATGGATGGGAAAGTGAATGGGGCTGTTGAAACTTGTTTCGGGTCGTTCCATCGGTATGCGCAGTATATGAATTTCTCCCACCCTTTGATCAAAGAGAAGTTCAATCCAAAAGCATGTGGATGGGCTTATGGGATGAACTTTTTCGATTTGGATGCTTGGAGGAAGGAGAAGTGCACAGAACAGTACCACTACTGGCAGAATCTGGTGAGATTCGATTTCACTGGAAATTACTTCCCTCTTTGAATTACTAATGAGTTAACCAATACAAACCTTTGATGTGTTGTATTATATGATTCATGGCTACCTTATTAAGAAACTTAAGTTATTTGAGTTGTTGACTAGTTACCCACTCTTCAATTGCACAGTGTCATGAACCAGTGAAATCTTGTGGTATGTTTGCTCCTTCACAAACACCATACTCTGGATCATCTTGTCTGAGATTGCCAGAAAATGATAAACCATATGGTACCAGCTAGTAAATTTAGGTTATGTCAGCGTTTTGCTTGTTTTTTTCTGCAAAGATTAAGGGCTTTTTATTTGTTGAGTTAACTGCTTGACCATTTTTTTGCTATAACTGACTAGATGTTTAATATTTGATGCAGAATGAGAACCGGACTTTGTGGAAATTGGGTACATTGCCCCCTGGCTTGATTACATTTTACTCCACAACAAAGCCGCTAGAAAAATCTTGGCATGTTCTTGGGCTTGGCTATAATCCAAGCATAAGCTTGGAAGAGATTCGCAATGCTGCAGTCGTGCACTTCAACGGGAATATGAAACCGTGGCTTGATATTGGCATGAACCAATTTCGGCCACTTTGGACAAAGCATGTGGACTATGACAATGAGTACATCCAGGCCTGCAATTTCGGTCTTTAGACAAAGGCTTGTAGTTTGGAGCATACACTTGGGGATCTGCCAATGCTTAGTCCTGGTGCAAGCGTCTGTTCTGCGAGGCTCATCATGTCTCCTTACACGTAATTAAGTGTTCCTACTAGTGCCTTTGTAGCTTAGTATCTACTCGAGTATGCCAGTCTTCTTTTGCTATATTTGTTCGTAGTTCTGCATCACTTGTTCATATATCGTTTTATGATCAAATTAATATCAGCTAAATGTCTAGTTTTTAGAAGTTCATAAATTTTTGCTTTTCTGTTGAACACTTAAATACGGAGTACTTGCAATTAAAGAGGAGCCAACGTTCCAATATATTTCATTTTTTTGATTGCAACATAATGTCATTGCTGATTGCTAGTTTGTCTGTCTACCATTTGATTATCTTTGTAGGAAAGTATTAGAGCCATGCTATCATTTTGTTTTGATCGGCTTGAGCCATACTATCTTTGCTGATTGGTACTTTATTTGTCATTTCTATTTAATAGCTTCATAGGGAAGTACTAGAGTCATACGACTCATACCACTTCAATGCTTTCAGTTCTTTACCAGGATGGTATCCATGATAAAACCCATGGAAGGAAATGCTACATGCCATAGCGAACTCTAATCTCTGCCTAATGATTAGTAAACTTCTATCCCTACTAGAGCCAGAAGTTGTTAGTTTTTGAATTTTCGGTCAAAGAGTAGGAACGGGGATCAAAATACTCGTCATACCTGTAATAACTAGGATTAGGGTGTTATTTGCTTTAGTAGGCAATGAGGACGAGCCCCAAGTTGCACACAATTATAAGAAAGAGAAAGATAACCCATGGTCTCAATTCACGTGGTCCTTCCATTTAAAAATATTTCATGTGCAGCTTGGAGATAACAAAAGTTCTCCTATTTGATATGTTTTTGAATGGAAGGCTCATGTGTGTTGCAACCATTGGTTTTTTTCCTCTGAGATATATTAGGCAATATGCATTGTCAAATGCAAAAAACAGGTGGCAAACGATTGAATTGTGAAGACTGCCGTAAGATCATTATGAGTCATCAGATCTCAATCCTCACTACAAGTTTTGGTAAAGGACGATGAGTATGATGTCAGTCTCCCTCATGACGTCGTGTGAAATCCAAATTTGGTGCTGGAATGTGCTCTGATGGCAAATAGTTCTTACAATATCAAGTGTCCAAATTAAACAACAAAAGTTGAGGTATCCAATTTTGTATAGGTTATGTTAGTTCAGGAATTGTATTGGCTTGTCTAGAGCGGAAAGAAGTTATAAGCTACATGTTGAACATCTCATTTACAACACAAACAAAACGTACCCAAAACAGGGCACAATCTTGCCTCTCTTTCTAGGTGTTGGTATACAGATAATATCTAAACTTGATGGTTAAATTCTCTGTTCTTTCTCTGAGAAGTGAGAATTTACCTCAGTAGAAACTGGAGGTGGCAAGGGGAATGAAGGATGAAGAGAAGAAAAAGGAACTAGAAGAAAGGGACGATTCTTTGGGTTTTCCAGAAAAAGACAATCCTCAATGAGATGCTGCAAACAAAGGCATCAAGAAGTGTTTTAGTCCAAGAAGAAGTTCCCATGATTGAGTTTAGGGACCACGGTATTTTGTTGATTTTCTAAAGTGATTTACGGGTGTTACTGTTCCTAGGTGGGCCATTATGGGTGGCTTTTGGTATGTGTAGACACCACTATGATCTTAGTAGTCTGAAGGGTTAAAGTTCCCCTTTTTAGTACATGCCATGGAGTAGGATCTCAGCTCTTAGTCATTGGTGAACGGCTAAGTAATTCATCTGTTGGAAGGAGTTGAGCTTTGGGAATTTTTTTCATAAGGTCATGGTAGTACTGGCTGGTTCGGTAGACATTCAAAAAAGATCTTCCCTTCAGTTTCACATCATCGGGTTGATCAAAGCTAGTTGACTTAAAGTTGTTACCGTGTGATTGTCTAATGTGCGCCCACCTTTTGTATTTCTAAATAATGCAATGGTGACGCATAAGAGGATAAACAACTTGTGGTAAACAAACTTGGTCAAGGCAACATTATTGTGTGAGAGAGGTCTTTGCTGGGTTTTGTAACAGTCTCATTCCTATGGTGGTGTTTGATTTGCCATGGTTAATGGAACAGTTCACCCAAAAGAATGTCTCTCTTCTGGTAACTAATTTAACTATTTTCCTTATTAGGTATTACTGCCTTCTTATGAAGGACAATGGTGTAGTTCTTGTTCAATTTTTATTTATTTATTTAAATTTTTTTTTTTTTTTTTTTGAGGACTTGTTCGTATTAATGAAGTATCACATACGATGAGACATAATTGGGGGCTTCAAGGGTAAGTGTTGTCTACCGTAGTGTTTGCACCATTAAGAAAACCGCGAATTGGGAATGCAATATAAGGTTGAAACTTTTTGAGGACTTGTTCGTATTAATGAAGTATCACATACGATGAGACATAATTGGGGCTTAAAGGGCAAGTGTTGTCTACCGTAGTGTTTGCACCATTAAGAAAACCGCGAATTGCGAATGCAATATAAGGTTGAAACTCTTGGGAACAAATCTGCACTGGGAGAGATGTTGGCACTGTTTCTAACAAATCTCCTCTGGGGATTTTGAATATGAGTGTTGAAGATTGCTCTTTCGATTTAGTATTCAAAGAGTAGTAGCGTGTTGTGGTGCATCAAGTTAGACCAATTTTTTTCTTTTGGGTTGTCCTCTTACAACGGAGAACGGAAGGAAAGAGTGAAATTACAGCAGCAGCAAATTTTATTTTATTAAATTACAGTGGCAGCAATTGATCTCTGTGATTGAGACACCCTTCCGTCGTAACATGTTTTTGGGACTAGATGCTTACAGTTTAGATGCTAATGGTGTTGATTTATTCGCAGGAACTGGAGAGGTATCATCGTCCTTAAAAAGTTAAACGTGGGAATGAAATGGAGTCCTGTATTTTTTTCACTCGTACGTGGTCGACTGAAATTATTGAACTTTAAGAGTATCTGGGTGTTGTTTGTGATGACTTGAGATGGTGAAGGTTCATATTCATCCCCTTTCTGATACAGTAACAGGAAAACCATTGCTTGCAACGTCTGCATTCCATATATTTTCATTTGCTTTCTCGTTCACTACTAGCAGCAAATCAATCTCTCTCTCTCTCTCTCTCTCTCTCTCTCTCTCTCCATGTTGATTACATCTACATGAATGCAACTTTCTGAAAATTTGCTATTAAGCTAATTACCAGACAAGTTCTGTTCCTTCTTTTGTCCATGAAGTGCGGACAGAGTGAGTCAAAGCAACAAGCATTTGTAATTTTGTACCAATCCCAAGAACTTAAGCCGAAAAGGTCCAAACGGCATTTGTGCCACAGTTCTTGCAAATCAAATGAAATTTCCGATTCTGTGGGGGACCAATACAAATTTTCCCAAGCCGTTATGAGAGGTCAGCATCCGAAGGCCAAAACCCATTAAAGACCCCATAAAATAGTCCCTTGGTCCCAATTTTTTACTCCCTCCGTCCCATAATGTTTGTCCGGTCCGCAAAACGAAGACGTAAAAATAATACAATTTTTGCAAGAAAAATTTAATTTTTTTTTCAACAATTCATTAGATATCGATGAAAATTTTTAATTTATGAAAAAAGTTTAAATTTTTTCTTAAAGGAAATACATTATTTTTTAGTCCTCGTTTTGCGGACAGAACAAACATTTTAGAACGGAGATAGTATTTTTTTTAAGAATTCGTGCCATTTTTCAATTGAATATGTTTTGTAATATACTCCCTCCGTCCCCTTATTATAGTCCAGTATTCCATTTTTGGCTGTCCCTTAATAAGTGTCCATTTGGTAAAGTTAGTGGATAAAAGTTGGTACATTGTCTATTTTGTCCCTAAAAGTAAATTTCATTTTGAAAAGTTAGTGAGTAAAAAGTGTAATGATGATGGGTAAGTAGGAAAAGTGAAGGAAAAAGTTGATGTGAAAGGTATAATGATGATGTTTTTTTAATAATTTCGAATTACGAAGTAGGACATTTAAAAAGGGACGGAGGGAGTAGTATAATATTTTATAGGTGATTTTAAAAAATTTATTTGAAAGAACTAGTAATTGATATCTATCAAATAAGATCTGTATATAAGAAAAATTATCAATTGAAAAGTATAACTAATTTTTTATCCTATTAAAATAGAACGAGAAACACAAAAAATGAGAACAAAGAGAGTACTTAATTCAACAATACTGACACGAAAATAGTATTTTTTTTTATAACCAAGGGTCCGTACTAGTTCACGTGCATCTTGACAAGCATATAGAAGTAGCAAGTATTCAGGAATGACAATTTGAGGGTGTTCATCTATTGGCTTCTAGCAGACATAACTACACATGTACAGTTATATGGATTACAATGCCATGAAGCCTGGAGATATACTCCTCATATGCAGTACAAGCAATAAAATAAAATGGCATAACATATATCCGGAAGACAATATACCAATCCTGCACGAGCTGACCCGATAAAAAAGATAAAAGACGAAGATAGCTGCAATCATGTATCATTCCCACTATGTATCAAAAGCCATGGAGCTCTAAAAGAGACTCTTGACCGAATCCGAAATGCCCACATAGCAAATATAAGCAAACCCTGGGCAGCACATACGCTTGTAAACTACCAAACAAAATCTACCTCAACTCATCTTCTAGTTAACTTATACCTCGCCCAATAACAGGGGAGAAATGTGCAACAACAGTAAGGATATTAACCTCCAATTTCTTGACTTCTACTTGGAAAAAAGGGTAAGGTATCCCTCCATTTTGAAAGGGCCAAAAAAAACTACACTAATCCCTCACTGACCACCTCTGGTTTCCTCAAGCAGAAGCAGACACCTGTGGTGCTGCAGTTTTAGCTGTTCCGTTAGAAGCCATCCCACCACCACGATTCATACGGCCATCATTACTGCCCATGTTATCAACTCTTTGATATCCACCACGGCTAGAAAACCCACCTCGATAGCCACCCCTAAAACCACCATGCTGTGTCCTGCCGAAATCACCACGCGTGTTGCCTCTGACATTTCCATAGTTTCCATCTTGCCTGAACTCATGTGCCCTTGCAGTTGGATACCGCCCCCTATACCCGTTCACTGAAAAAGATAAAGAAGATAGCTATAGTAAAGAAAGCGGGATTTGGATATGCCAAATGAACAAATTGATCTTTGAAGCTGTCGTAAAACTTCATTTTTACTGTTAAGCAATCAAACCAAGTTGGACTCAGGGACCAACCAAGTCGGACTCTGGGACCAATCAGCCCCAAAATAACAGATAACCCTCTTTCTTAATCAACAAAGTATTTAGTTGACAGTTTCCGATGTATTGAAAAAATAAGTATTCAGGTAACCAAACTTGCTCACCAATCACATAGTGCCAAAAAACCTAAACAAAAAGGGTATTTCATATTCAGATTTTCCCTCAAACTTAAAATAGTGAAGCTGCATGATAAAACTTGACTTGCCTCGGGAACAAGTAGACCTCTTTTCCTCAACAACAGCTCGACGTCCACCAATTGAAAGAGGGGAAGCCTAAAGACAAATTTTGCCACAAACAAGAATAACTATACTTCAAGATCGAAAAGCTGGAAGAAATTGAATCCCTGAACAGAGGAAGAATACAAGCAACATTGCATGATTAACCTCCAGAAGTCAGCCATGAAATCTGACGTCCAAAGCGTAGTTTAAGGGTGTTAGGCTGTTAGCTGTTAAACTCCTTTTGACCCATTTCATTGGCCAACCCACAGGCAACCAAGCTTGTTTGCCCATGCTGGTTCTTATGGTTTGGGCAAATCTACTTACCCAAGGGTCGAACAAATACAGCCTCCAGACAATATTAACAAAATAAGATTCTAAACCACATAAATTATAGAAATTGGTAAACCCCAACTAAAATGAATTAATGTGGTAGAAACATAATGTTGAGTTGTTTGGGTACAGAACCTGGGTACCAAAAAAAACAAACCCGATTTGCCAAGAAACAAATTTGAAAGAAAAAGTAAATCAAGAAATGTTTAAAGAGTTCTTCCTTCAGCTCGACCAACCGCTGGCCTCGTGTTGAGCACTTTTTCTGTCAAGGTTGCTAGATTCCTATATATTGTTTTGCCACCCTAAATTTTCGGTGGAGGCGGTAGAGATTGGAAGTAATGCATCTCAATAATACGAGAGAACAAAGAAAGTACATTGTAAATTGCTCTAGGGCCATGCAGCATATACTATAATATCATGAAATGCAAATCACATTTAATTTGAATTAACTCAAGAGTAAGAGACAATTGCACGAACAATATTATTGAAGTCATAAACATTAAAATACATGTCACCTACAATTTGCAAGCAAACAGTGACCTTAAGAATATGCATGTTAAGGTTAATATGAACTTCAGTACCTCAATGCAAATTCTGTAACTGATCACAATTAAGTAGTGAAGGTTTCATACTCTTATCATTGACGCAGCTTATTTATAAACTTTAACTTTAAGGAAGTGGGAACAATTAGAACACATAAGGCAGCAATGCTATTTTTATCTCATATACAGAGAAGCCAGAGAATTTCAAGTTTAAACAGCAGAGATAATTACGAGCCATCGATCTTCTCATTCCAATGATACACCCATACAAATTTGGCACAGAGATCTTTTCATTAAGCACAGATTAATTTTCACCTCAATTGCTCTTTGCGCAGCTGTTGCCACCTCAAATTCCACAAAGCCAAAACAGAAAAAGTCCTGCTATAATACATATACCGTTTAGTACCGATTACAAACATAACCATATGGATCGACTTGTAAAGATCACTTGGTACATACTTGGTTACTCCGAACTTGAATACCGCCACTCTTTATAGCTCCAAACCTCTTGAATTCATCCTCAAGCAGGGCAGGTGTTATATCATAAGGCAGATTCTTTACGTAAATTGAATAACCATCAGCTGCCAAAAAAAGGGAGGGGAGTAAATAGGGATAAATAGATTCCTCAATTCCAACCAAAAGTCACTTGTGAAGTGAAAGGACATTGAGGAAGTAGCAACCAGAACAGAAAAATGGCTGCATACCTTCTTCCTCTTGATCTTCACCATCCTCTATGGCATCCGGACCAGAAACTGGAGTCTCTGCCACTGAGGCTGATGCCTGAACAATGTTCTCTTGTTGCTGCTCTTGGCTCTTTGCAACAGACTGCCGAGGAGGAGGTGAAGGAGATAACTGCACATCACTCTCCTTCATATTCATGACCTGAAAACGCCAAACAAAATAACTGATGAATTGTCCTCTAAATGCACCAACAGTAAGGTTCAGGTACTACGTAATAGACCAGCTAAACACCATCTATACCCAACCTCCATTTTAGCACTACAACGTCATACATATATGTATTCTCAAACCCAAAAAAGAAAAAAAAATACCCTACATATATGTAGAAATTACACAGGTGCAACGCCATACATAAGCGTATTCTCAAACCAAAAAAAAAAATATATATATATATACACACACACACACACACACACACACACACACACACGTAAACATGTAGAAATTACACAGGTGCAATGTCCCCTTGTAAATCATGTAAGTTCCTCCCACGGTGACAAAGACACTAAAATCACAGTGTACTGGATCAATGATTGCTTACAATAGCAGCATACGACTTCTTTGGAACTTCAATTTTGGATTGCGATTCAACCACAAGCTGTGATTCATCTGGTACTTCGTCAATAACCTCAGGCACTGAAACCTCTTCCACAACTGATACCTCCTTGTAGTCCTCTTCAACAACGGATACTTCTTCATTGTCCTCTTCCCAACCTGATAATTCTCGATTGTGGGAGGGATTGGGTGCTTCTTCCCTATTAAGTTCTACGGGGACCTTTGTTTCCTCAGCGACATGAATCTCCTGCACAGGAAACTGATCTGCCAACCACACAGAAAACAGGGCTTTCGATCAACCAGACAAAAGAAAAATACGCAGCAGGGAAATTGGAGCTTAACAATTACCCTGCTTTGGAGAAAGAGGAGCCCCCATGTCAGTAGAGGAATTCTGGTTTCCTCTAAGATGATTGATGTCCTCTATGTACCGAAATACGTCATTCAAAACAAAGTAGCCTTTTTCTTGTGGCGCGAGGAAGAAAGTTTGCGTGAAATTCCTAATGATCATGTTATCCTTCCCCTCAAAATACCCAATTACAAGGACATGCACTCCCCCATTGTAAGATTCCTGTGCATCCACATATGTAATCTCTGCTCTGTATTGGCCACAGTTAAGGGACAGTATCTTCTCATTGATAGCCTGTGAAATCAGATCGAATCAAACATAGAAAGGAGAATGGAGGAAAGAAAGAAAAAAACTACTCAATTTCTTCCCCTTAAAATTACCCATAAACCGTTATGTTGATTCACGCTTTCTTTACAAATGGAGTACGGAGGAAAGAAAGAAAAATTATGCAGAGAGTTTCCTTTTGGTCATTTGGCTGTGTTGAGAAATAGAGAGGATAACAAACATTAGAACAAATAGTTGGAAATTCGAACTGCAGAGGGGGGGAAAAACTGCGTAAGGCAACAAGGGAACACGTGAAAAGTTATGGATAAGAGAGGTTAAACTTTTTCTTCATAATTCATGTCCTTCCTTTGTTCTCCATTCTGTTTACCCTGTTGTTTGGCTTTATATTTCCTTCCTTTCCTTTATTTCTCAAATAACTAAGTAGACCTCAAAAGTAGGAGCAAAAACAAGATGAAGAATCACAAACTCTTTATTATTTTCCATCCCGGGACCCAGGGTTGTACACCAATGCTTCTCTAAGAGGTGAAAGATGAACTTATTGCCCAACAGAACAACAGCAGCAGAAAAACATGAAATCACCAACCTGTTGCGTAAAGTCAGGTCACCCCTACAACCCATAAAATGCTTAAACAAGACGATACCAATTCCAATGGAATCAACATTTTTCTACGGACATACAAATAGAAAGAGGGCAACACCTGCAGCGTTGTGGTCGTGCTCATTGTCCCATCATCCTCGGGACGACCCAGTTTACTCTCTTCCTGATAGAATCGATGAACGAGGCCCGGCGATTGCTGTTGTATGAGGTAGTATTGCTGAACAAACGCATTAGCAACCTAAAAACCATGTACGAAATCCATTTAAAAATCCAAACAGGCTTAGCATGGTATACATCTACGCCAAATGCTAATTTCCACTAAAAGTCGACATAATGTACAGTACAGACGCAACCGTTCTTCAGCCATTTAGGTTTTTACACAATGCTCGTTACAAATGGAATCATTCTTCAGCCATTTAGGGGAATAAACAGTCCAGCGAATCAAACACTACTGTAACGTAAAAGCAATAACGGAATAGTACACGAAAGAAATGAATAAGATACGTACAACTTGAGCAGGGACTCGTATTTCTCGCGCCACCGCCATCACGGATAGACGTACGGACAGCAATAAAAAGCCTATCGAAGTCGAAATCGTTACTAACTATCAGAACAGCTACGGAAAAACCCATTCGAAACCCTAACATTCTCATTCATGCACTGATCTCGCAAAGAAGCGCAAAAAAGGAACGGAAATAGAACGCGTACCTGTAAGTGAGGAGAGAGAAAAGGTTCTTTCCTTCTCTCTCTCACTCTCTCTCTAGGGTTTTTGCTGAAGAGGTGGAAGGGAAGGGAAGGGAGTAGGAGAGAGAAAAAGGGTTTCTGAGATTTATATAGAGAGAGGTTTTAGAGTGAGGGTAGTGGTTACAGAGATTCCACTGTTAATGGAGTATTACACCTGGATTATGTTCTCTCTCGAGGGATTATTATGGTTTTCTAATCTCTTGTTTTGGGGGGTTAAATACGCTGTGAGTCCTTCATGTTTGATTCATTTTCATATTGTTCGTAATGTGCTTTTTATACCAATGTAGCCCTTAACATTTCAGATGTTTGTCAGTGGTCACCCAAACTCAACCGACATATGGACACTTTTTCCGACGGAAAATACCACATCCATTTTTTGGTCGGAAAATGCCACGTGACACTCCAAACTTTCCCCAAATCAACTCTTTTTTCAATTCTGGTTACTTCTTATCCATAATTAAAATGTTGGACGAATGTGAAATTACAATCACCTTGCTTGGATTGACATTTTGGGAGTAACTTTTAACTCTCGGCACAGTTTTCAATAAATTTTTCTCTCTATCTCTCTCCACTCATTACCACTCCAACTCTCAAAAATAACTTTCTAAAATCTAAACCAAACAAAGTGTGTTTGTCAAATAGGTAGATGAGACGGTGAACCGTAAGTAGGAATGTGCATGAGTCGTGTTGGGTGGGTTGAGACCATATCTTTTTAACCAATCCATAATTGGGGGTTGACATTTAGTACTATACATGTCCCGATATCTCTCACTTTAGAAATGATGCGTTGGGTTAATCTTCAAGTGGTTTTACTCAACAACTTGGCGGATTAAACATGAGAGCTAAATGAGGAAAAATAGTAAAGAAGCCTCCTTTTGTTTTCTTTTTGTCTCCCTTTATCAAAATTTATAATAGTATAAAAGACATAGAAGACTCACTAATTGACGAGAACAAGACCAAGGAAAGAGATGTTCTATATGCTGTATGTTTTTAAATTTCGCATGTGGAGTTATGGGTATGATTGTATAAGACGATTTACTAAATTTGACACGTATTACTTAATTTAACAAGACCAAGGAAAGAGATGTTCTAGAACGATAATACTTATATTAAGTGTCGGGTAGTGTATGGGTTACTAAATTTGACACGTATTTCTACAGATCCGCTGAAAATAAATCTTTCACTCGTGGAACCCAAGGTCCATCTTCTTAAGTCCTTAAGCCACGAATCTTTGGCATGAGTCGGTTTGGATTGGGTCAGCTTGCCCAACTGCCAGTTTTTTCACATCCCTAACTGATTAGGATCCACATCCACATCCTCTCCATTACATTCTATTGGTGATCTCCATTCCATTCAATGTGTCGATGATACCTCAAGTATTTCACAATGGACGTCCAAGATGATCCTGACTTTTTGAGTTTAATGAGACTACTTCGTTTTAATTACTTAATTTATAAAATCTAACCATACAATAGGGACTTTTGTGCAGCTCCAGAGTTTCTCGCCATTAAATTCAGATATTGACGAATGTTGCCCACACAATAAAACACTTTCTTGCCGAATAGCAAATCTCTGTTCTATTTTGAACCGTCAAAGTTATAGGTATTCTTATATTTGTTTATTAGATATATGCACAAAGGTAAACGCTACATAAAATCAGCATATTTCTACTCGACTACAAATAAAATGAGCATATTGTTTCATACAATTCCTTTCGATTAAAAGCTTAATTGATAAATGCAGTCAATTAATCAAAACGACGCAGTTTTATTATTATAAAATAAAAAGGTCATAATCACCTTAAGCATTCACTGGAGAAATACATGAGTTGTCACTGCTGCTGTATTAAATGAAAATGAAGAACTCCATTTCGCGAGTGGAATGGAGAGGATAGGATGTGGGATTGGTTAGTGCAAATGCCCTTTTGTTTTTAAGGCTTGTTATTTTGAGGCATTGCATCCAAAGTCTTAGCTTCGTCTTAAAAAGGAGGGTTGAATTCTGAAAACCAAACAAGACTAACAAAGTAAACCCAAAGCTAATTTTTTTTGTTTAAGATACAATCGGTAAAATGTTTAATACTAATAATAAGAACATGGTAGTAGTATTAATTACTTAAAACATCATCTATCATTTATAGTTGAAGTTCTTTCAGAATTTTGTAGAATCCACTAGTGAAGTTTAACAACCATTGGATGATCAAACGGCTTGTAAGAAGCCCTTGTTGAAACACAGGGCATTTGTGAAAGGGAAGGCGTATCGAGCCCCTGACCTCCGGCTGCCTTCAATGGGTTTGGGGATTGAATAGGCTTCTCATCTGGATCTGGGGTGCCTTTGACATGGTTCCTTTATTTGGGCTGGACCGGATGATATGGGGCGAAACTGCGTTGCCAGTGTTCGCTGTTTTACCGGTGGCTTGGGTGGAGTGATCCGTTTGGTGAGAGGGAACACCGTGCTCGCCTGTATGTTTCGACTGGGATTGTTCTGCTTTGCAATGACTTGAATGGCTTCCAGTATCACTGCTGCTGGTGCCACCTGCAGAGATAAAAAGGAGGCAATTTCAAGTCTAGGGCCAAGAGAGGAAGATTCATGAGCAGCAGAGGAAGTCCAGATTCGATAATGGATCGATCCGAGGCTAATAAATATTTAACGACTTCAAATGTTGAGACAAATCCATCATCACGGAACTATACTTTCTGAAAAGCTTTTGCACATAATCTGAAGCTTCAAGCTTGAACTTCCCTCTTTACAAAAAAAACATCAAAAATTGGGGAAAATAATGTTAAAAGATGAGGCTAGTTTTTGGTTAATGGAAACAGCTCCTGAAGCAAAAAAAGGAAATTACTAAGACAAAATCAGAAAACAAAAATTTTGAAGGCTTTACCTTGCTGGGAACTGCTCTGATTTTCCGAAACGAAAGAAGAACCGCAAACCGGAGACCCATTCGGCACTGCAATCCGATTCCTACCATCGTTACCACAATCTGAAACCCCGTCATTCTTCTCGCTCCCACCACTACTCCCTGTCGGACCCACACAAGGCACAACACATGATGGTGCAAAATTGTTTCCTCGGAAAACGCATAAGATGTCCCACACCGCCACTCCAACACATAAAGTACTAGCACATGCGACATAGACAATCCATCCGAGTCCGTATGGAATGAAGAAGGACACAATGCAGGCTAGGCAAACAACTCCTGAAATCGGAGCGAGACTGTTGAGGAGTCGATAGCAGTAGTAGAGAATACGCCACATGAGAATTTGTTGTTGTTTCCCGTCCAATATGATTGGTCTAGTCCGAGCTGCTGCGAAGCCATAGATGGAGAGCGCTATGACTGAAAAGGTCATGGTGGCAGGGCGGGAACGAAATGGATTATCACTTGTATTTTGAAACTTCACCTCGGCGAGGGCTATCAGTGCTGCAATAGTGGCCAAGACCACCGTAGGGTTTTCCGTGGGCCAAGACAATTCTGGTTGCCTTCCCAACCGTTCTGGTTGGATTTCCAACAGTTCTGGCTGCCTTCCCAATTCAGGTTGCCTTCCCAATATTCAAAGCACCCACAGAGAAAAAAGTTTATTAGAAATGGATCAGACTACTTCAATTTTAGAATACTAGTAGTATCTTTGAACATCATTGACACAGTATGGATTACACAGTTTCATCCTTCAAAAAAATTGACACAAAACTAAGAAAAGCAAAGAAAGAAGTTACGTAGACATAAAGCTATCAAATACTACTAAAGTTGAGCACCTATCCTAGGTTATCCTAAGTTAAATCGAGAGAGCCGAATATGACATTTCACGCTAAGACACACAAGGCTATTAAGAGGCAAAGAAAAAAAAAACAAAGAGAAAGAAACAACGAAGGAAGATTAAAGGAAGTGGTAACAGAGCCGCACATGTTTGTGTTAAGAAGACCCTTTCTTGTGGTTTGTTCAACATGTGGACTTTCATTTTGCGTCCATGGGTTCTACGCGTTCTGAAGTATAGATGTTTTTGTCTGTCAGATTAATAAAATCTTTTCACTTTTGTGAAAAATAAGAAGACAATAATATATTGTCACGTATATAAACATGATTTATAAGGACAAGGTGTCTCTCCGTACAATTTTTTGAATAAGCCTGAACATTCATTTTCGTATAATTAATGTTATTTAAACAAGGGACTAAAATTTTAATATTTTTTCAGTTGAGTACCTTGAGGTGCCCTATATCCCGTAATTCAATTCTTCATCAGATTTATAAACGGTAGGGGAGCACAAACAATAAACATAACAACGAAAAAACAATAATAGGAAAAAAAAAGAGTTGAGCAGAATCTAAGTTCAGTTTCCTCAAATCAAAAACTAAAAAAACGATAAACAGAAAACACAAAAATGTGACTAAAAGAAGTAGGCCCCGTTTGACTAAAGTAATTTTCTGGATTAGTAATATTTTTTTCCTTTTAGGGAATTGATTTTATTGCTCTCCTTTTGTTAATGACACTCTCATTCTCTCACAAAATAAATCATCTACTCAAGACACAAAGGGGAGTGACATTTACAAAAAAGGGAGTGGCAAAATCGGACCTGGAGACCCTGCCAAGCAGGGGTGCTTGGCAGAGGGTGCCGAGCACATCTCGGCCGTCCAAAAGTGTTTTAGACGGCCCAAATGTAAAGGTACCGAATGGATTTAAAAAACCAAAAAGGAAAAGAAAAAAGATGTTTCGATCCAGGCTGTTGATTTCAAGATAAACGGCCGGATTGGCCGTTCGGCACCCGCTTGGCAGGGGTGCCGCTCGGTAGGGTCCCCGGATCCGGCAAAATCACTCTCCTTCTTTTATCAGTTTTGCGTCAATTTTTTAGATGATGTATTCTTCCTAGAAAAGTACTCCTCAAAGTAATGACCAAGTTTGGCTTCACATTTAGAATTACTATTATCTTTAGCGAATTTTTGACAAATTTGATTCATATTACTTCACTTTTTCAAATTAAAATTAACACAAAATTAAAACAAAAGTATACAAACATAAAACAATCAAATCCTAAAGTAGAGCCAAACCTATAACAGTGTATCGTGGGTTAGAGGAAAAAGGAAAAAGAAAATTAAAGGGCCCGTATTTATCCAATTTCAATCTAACGATGTACCATGGGTTAGAGAGAGGAAATGTGATCAACCATTGGATCAAATTTGGATCCAAATTGTGATAAGGGAAAATTATAACGGTAGTTTCAAAATTCAAGCTCTCTCTCCTTTTCCTTCTCCTCCTCCTCCTCCTCCCAAAAAGGCCAAAATCCTTCCCATAGCAGCTCTCAGTTAACCTCTCAACTCTGTCTCCTCATCCATAACCGCCTCATCTTATCCCCTCCTCCTAGCTTGCCGATTTCAACCGCACGACGATGGAAGCTTTACTGTTCGAAGCTGGACGGAGTGGGGTTTTGGAATTTTGCCTCTCTCCCCTCTCCCTCTCTCTCTTCCAATTTTGATTCCTTTGACCAGTCTTTCTTCGTAAGACTCTAGTCTCTACATGTAACAGATACAGATATACCTTCAAGACCCAAAACGACATGAAACAATGAAAAAAAAAAAAAAAAACGAAAGTGTCACTGTTACATGTAGAGACCAGAGTCTTACGAAGAAATGAAGAGCTGAAACAAAAAAACAGGGGATGAGAAATAGAGAAATATGGTGATATCTAAACAGAGAGGGTCCAATTCCCGGGCATCACCCGTCGATCCCTACCTAATTATATGATCGTTGTTAAGCTTATGTGAGTATGTAACGCGGCAGTTTTGTATAACATACAGTAACAAATTACAATACGCAAGTAAAGTGCAGAGTAACCAGAGAGAGAAAGAATCTTTACTGCATTCGTTGATCTCCCTGACGATCATCATCACGGCGTATTTCAGGACCTCCGTGACAAAAACTCAGACTGGAATTATTTCCGGAATTGATCTCTGGGCTTCGAAGAAGAGAATGGTTTTGCTGAAGCTTCTGCATGGTAAACTGTGTGAGAGAGAGAGAAGGATTATGCTAAAGGGACGAGCTAATGAGATCGCTAAAGGCAGACTATGGGGGTGTTTGGATTGTCCATTTTTTCATTTTCCGTTTCTCTTTTTCCTGTTTTAGCTGTTTGGCCAAGAATTCCAACCATGAGAATGAGTTCTCTAATTTAAAGAGAGGAGAAGAGTAGTGAATAAAGAGGTCCGCAAGAAGAATAGTGAAAAAAAGAGGTCCGCAAGAAGTCCGCAAGAAGAGTAGTGAAGTAGTGTAAAAAAGAGGTCCGCAAGAAGAGTAGTGGAAGAGTAGTGAAAGGCAGGAGCTTTTTTTATTCTTCTTTTGCGGCTGAGAAAAAGACAGTCATGCCCTCTCCGTTTGCACATACTTTTTTCGTCCTTAAATAAGTGTATGGCTCGTAAATATAGGCTTTCAAAAAGATACATTTATTTCGTTAAGAAAATAAAATTTTTTCACAAATCAATAGATGACAATAAGTTCTATTAGATTGTGAAAAAAATTTAATTTTTTTAATAAAAAATATGCATGTTTTGTAAAGTTTAATTTTACGCGTCGAACACTTATTTAAAAACGGAAAAAGTAATACCCATGCCCAGTCTGCAAATCAGCACATGCTTCCTACCAAGTGTCATATCATGAGCTACGTACTCCTAGAAGGGAAAATTCCTTCAGCATAAGTCTGAAAGAAATCAAGGTACTTTAATTCCAAAAACCTTATTTCTAATTTCAGCAAAAGAAATGAATTTCGATTGATACTATAGTTTGAAGTGTTCTTGTTTTTTTGCAATTACTTCTATTTAATTTAATTGTTATTTTAATTTAAAAGTCAAAACATTGTTGGAGGAAAGTAAGAACAAAAAATATCGGACGGCTCGAATGAGCCGAGCGGATATCACGTGGGATATATCCGCTCCACTAAAAAATCCCTCGCCCATTAGAATTGCTTCATATGTGATGTCCTGCTCCTTCCGTATGTGATATCTAGGGGTGTAAACGAGCCGAGCTGAATCGAGTTTTGGCGAGCTGGAGCTCGGCTCGTTTACTTAATGAGCCAAAACTTCGAGCCTTAACGAGCCGAGCTTAGTCATTTACTAAACGAGCCTCTTTAATCGAGTCAAGTCTTCCTTAATGAGCCGAGTTTTTGTCGAACGAGCTGAGCTCCATTCGGCTCGTTTAGTAAACGAGTCAAATACTCGACCTCGGCTCATTTACTTAACAAGCCGAATCAAACCGAACTTTAATGAGTCAAACCGAACCCAACTCGCGAACTGCTCAATTCATTTACCGCCCTAGTCACAGATGTCCTCCTCCTTTTGTTCCCATAATATTTGACCGGCTATATCCGCCAGGTCCTACTGTCCAACTACCAGGTCCTACTGTCCCACCATACACACAACTGACAACACAGCTATCTGCCGAAATATCGTATAACAGTCAATTTCCGACTTACCAAATAAAAAACGTCTAACATTCCCTTTAGCTCTTGCCTTTGTCATGTGAGGTGTTTGTGAGCTTATTTTTTAGTTTTTCATTTTTAATATTTTGGTTTTTTTATTTTTTGGATTATGGTCAAAAAGTATTTTATATCTGGTAAAATATTTGTATAATATGTGCAAAATACATTTTGCAGCAGGAATAGTGTTTGAGAGATAAGAAATGAAAATGCATTATGTGATATTTTTTACTATATTACCCCTGGTTATAAATGTAACGACCCGGATTTTTACCATAATTTTTTTTAATAAAGAAATTATTTTTAATCAAATAGTCTATAGTAATCGACTAATTATTTAAAAAGTATTATTAATAATAAAACTAATTCTTTTTCTTAAAAAGATATATGCAAATATAATTATCTTATCCTATTTTTATTTTTTCCAATTTGCATGCATGCACACCTCTTCCATCTCTCACTCTCCTACTAAGTTTCTACTTTCTCCCTAACCCTAAAATCAAGCCAAATTCATCTATTCCAAATCTCATGAACCCAACTCCATTAAATTCACTTTTATCCAACCTCTTCCAAATTCACCTATATAACCCCTCTCCATTGACCTACGAAATTTACACCACAATATTCCTCACGCCCCACCAGTCCAAAAGAGAGAGAAAAACCAGAGAAAATTAAGCTTCAATCCATGGAGTTTTAGAGAGAGAAAGAAAGAAAGAGAAAAGTGGGTTTCGTACCAAGATCCAACCGAAACTCAATCCGACCATTCCAATCTCTTCCTACTATTCCTAGCATCACCAAACGTCGTCCAATTCGGTCCCAAGTTCCCCTGATCAAAGAACCCGAAGTTGTCTTCTCCAAATTCTAAGTTTTGGTTTAAAATCAATTCGATCCAATTCAAGATATTATAATCCATTCCAACCCCTTCTCCAACTATATTAAGTGTTTATATGTTTAACCCTTATGTCCCGAATGAAAAAAATATAGTTCACCGCGCGTTTTCTGCCGTATTTATCAGTTTGATATTATTTTTGAGATTGACACTTTTTGTAATTATTCACTAAGAAGATGACCATTATGATATTTATTTTACAATCTTTATGATATTAATATTATAAAAAACTACTTAATTGATATTATTTTCTTACAATGTAATATCATATTAGTATAAAACGTATTAATTATATCATTTTAATTTATATACTCTTATTTAGTAACTTTAAATGTTTCGAAACCACTTTTCGACATTCCAAACACTATTTTTGACACCCGGACTAATTTTTTTTAGACTTCTCACACTTCAAAGATCATAACTTGTTAATTTAATTTTTTTTATTTATTTTACTAATTATTATATTTTTATAATGTTTCCAAACAAAATTTCCTTACGACCTTATAAACCTTATTATAAATGTCCGAATAATTTTATTGACTCCTTACCTTCCGAAGATGAAACGTTATTAACCTCGACCTATCTTATTTATTAAATAATTTATTATCATTTATTTTACTTTCAACAACTTTCGTTAATATTATTATTTAAAATAATCCAGCGGCCCTCCGAACCCAACTCTTGACACTCAACTGGTTGCGTAGGACTTTTAAGACTCTTATTAAGATCATGATTAATGTTCTAATGTTTTTATCTAATTAAGGTATTTAATTGGTTTTTAAAATTAATCTATTATCTTACAATTAATTAATAAAAGCCCAAAAAATTTAATGCTTCCGATTTTATTCCCAAAAATCGGGGCGTTACAAAACGAGCCGAGCTCTAGCTTGCCGAAGCTTGATTCGGCTCGGCTCGTTTACACCCCTAGATATCACATACGAAAATAGCAGGACATCACATATGAAGCAATTCTAATGGGCGAGGGATTTTTCAGTGGAGCGGGTATATCTCACGTGATATCCGCTCGGCTCATTCGAGCCGTCCGATACATTTTTGAATGACTCTAATTAAAACTCTCTCTCTCCTCACACTCCAACACTTTATCTCTCATTTTCTCTTTCCAAATCTGAACCGTTCAAAAATAAAATGAACGGTTCGAATATTCGAGCGTGCACCACGTGATACCCGCTCGGCTCTAAATTTTTTTCCCTAATAGGTAAATGCACGATTGAAACTATTTATCAAGCGCTGGATTGTGTGGCATTGAGGGCCCGTTTGGTTGCTGCTCTATGGACGCTTGACTTGCACGCTTGACTATTTTTACAACGTCCATCGTCTCACACGTCTTTACCCAAATTACAAAATTAACCCTACGGGCCTACGCAGAGCAGCACTTCATTTGTTCTTTTCAGACTTTGAATAAAAAGTACTCCTATCACGGTGAATTTTAAAATTATTTACATGTTGTATAATTTAAACTCCATCCATCCTAAAATAAATGTCTGGATCACAAATTTAGGCTTTTAAAAAAATACATTTGTATTGCTAAAATATTCAAAAAAAATCACAAATTAATAGATATTAATAAGTTCTTTTAAAATGTGAAAAAAGTTTGAATTTTTTAACGAAAAATTGCATATTTGTGAAAGCCTATGTTTACGGGGTTGAACATTTATTTATGGACGAAAGAAGTTATAATTTTTGTGATCTTAAAAATTTTATGTAACAAAATTAAGAGATCTATAAAATGAGATACATATTGCATATGAAATTCATAGGAATTAGCAAAATGGTCTAGGATTGGGACTTAGGGGTTTGTTGATTTGTTCTTCTAAGTTTTCAGGTTCAATTCTCTTTGCCAACAATTCTTGGGGTTATCTCATTCCATTTGTAAGCGTCGGAAATGACTGTGGGATAGACTGTATGGAATAGTCTGTCATGCGCACAAACTGGCTTAGGACACCCTACATTACCAGTAAAAAAATATAATCATATGCAATATGAACATTCTTTTTTGGGACGAAAGAAATATCAAAAATGGCAACATCAATTCTTTCGATTTTTTGTCCCTGCTAAAATTGATTGAGTCGACCAGCTCTTATCAACATTTAATTAAGTTGATTTTGTAATAAACTTAAGGAGTAACACATTTAAACCAATTAAACGGGTCGGAGCATTTGTGTGAGACCTAAAAATGAATCGCATATAGTTTAGTGTACATTTGGTGTACCCAAATTTGTTTTCAGGACATTCGATATCGCACTCGTAAGTTTGTTTTTAGAGCAGTTACAGGGGTGATATTATGCAACCAAATCCACGTGACACTTTGGGCTCAACAATCACATCGAGACAAATTAATAATTATAAAAAATTTCAACATAAACTAAACAAAAAAATTACAAAAAATAGAAATATTGGATTAACAGAGTGAAAATTTAAGAAGAATAACTATTACTCCATCCGTCCCAGTTTAAATATCCCCTACGAAAATTTGTGCATTTCCAAACTCCAAAAAATATTATTTCTATATATAATTTTATTTTTTAAACCAAATTAAAGAAGTCAATGTGTATTTTAATTTGATGAAAAAAATAAAAGAAATAAAATATAGTAGCATATTTTTTTTGAACCCAATGTTTGGTTCCTTTATTTTCACCTTCTCATTAACTCACTTTTGCATTTTGGATGTTTGGCTTGTCCATTAGAGCATCCGCATCGGCCTCAGCTAATTTTGAACCAAATTAATCCTCAAAAATCACTTTTCTACTTTAGCTCTTCAGTTTTTAACAATTATACAGCATCAGACTTTTTACTCGCACTCTCTATCATAATTTTTTAATATTAAGACTAGTGTGCACAGTGCAATGAAAATATTAAAATAACTGTGAACAGTGAAATAAGCGTGAACAGTGAAATAAAAAATATTAAAATATTGAGAAGCAAATGAATAGTTGCTCGGGACTTTGCACGAGGTACTGTAGCATTTGTTAAAATTTGGTTAAAGTAAAACGCTACAAGCGAGGCTGATGAAGGGATATTTTTAGGGATTGACTTGCTACTTTAGCTTAGAGAAGGGAATAGAGAGGGAGGTGTGGATGCTCTTATACAATCCATTCTAACAAAATGAGTTAACCGATTTTCATTTTCTAGGAAAGAAGCCAAAAAAGGTCTGGAGGTCCTTTTTGGATTATGGGATTTTCATATTCTCATTTCAATTACTAAAATACCCTCACTCAAGTTAGGTAATTACCACTTGTACCCTCACATTACTCTTATCTTTTATAGGTGTACTATTTTTTGCTTCAGTTGGTAATTTTGTTTATTTTTCAATAACGACGGTTTGTGATTTTTTTTGGTTGTCTATATAGACTGTGATTTTGGTTAATCGTCAATTTGAGTTAATGATTTTTTTTATTTCAAATATTACTTGGATGATATTTATACACCATTATTAAAAACCACGGGCAACATAGTAAAAACTAACCCATAATTTATTTTCATTTCATATCTCCCAAACACTACCACTATTTCAAAATATATTCTGCACGTATATTTCAAACACTCCTATCATATTCAAAACACATTCTGACTATAATCCAAAAAAACAAAAAGCCAAAAATAAAAAGCCAAAAAGTAGACTTCTAGACATCCCCAGAGTCTGTTCTATTGGCAAATAGTGAGAGTTAATTGAGACCTTTGTAAAACTTGAAATATTTCGGGGAAAATTTTGCTTTCTGTCCATATCAAATATTTCAGGAACTACAGTATTATTTCACCTGTGGTATCAAATACTCCGTATTTCAGGAACTATTATTTCACCTGTCTGTATCAAATATTTCAGGAACTATTATTTTAGAGAATCGGTAACAATGAATGCAATTGTCTTGTCTGCCCTTTATTTGTTTACAAAATGACAAATTTAACCCCAATCACTTTAAAGTTCATTACGCTTAGCAAAAAAATGACAAATTTAACCCCAATCACTTTAAAGTTCATTACGCTTAGCAAAAAAAAGTTCATTACTCGAGCATGAGAATGATGTACGCGTACAGTGCTAAGGGGGTGTTTGGCAACCTCATTTTTCCATTTTTGCATTCCCATTTTGGGTGTTTCGCAAGCCCATTTTGAAAAAAGTCAGTCAAAGAGTATCTTATTTCCATTTTCATTTTCGTCCGTGCTAGTATTTGATTTCTAACTATGAATAATTGAGCAAATTGGGTAGCGATTATGATTTGAAAAAAGTTGGGGAAAAAATGTTGCGACGTTAATCCCTGTCCTTTGTAAGGTATAATATCATCGTTACTTTCTTCTTCCTTTTTTAATTTTTTTATTATCTATTAAAAGTTTTTGAAATTTTGAATCCAATAAATCAATCTTCTTTGTTTGCCCGCATGTTTTTCTACTACCTCTTGATTTGGAAATTTACTTCCCCTTCTTTCTTTTGAAAAAAAAATAATGCTTTCAAAAGTGAAAAAACATAAATTTAATTTACTTTGTTCGAGTCACATGCTTTTAAGTAATGTCACTGGCGTTAATTTATATCGGATCGACTATGGTAACTTATTGGCATGGCACAGCCAGATTTATGCAAGTAAATTGTGTAAGAAAAGGAAAACCAAACAAGAATTGACCAGCGGTAAACAGCATCGTAAATTATAATAGTCACAACATAATTAGACAAAAAAAAAAAAAAAGGAGTACTACACAAGGAAAAAGCGAATCTTTCGTTGGAAGAGCTCATGCAATTAACGACCATACACAAAGTTTCTACCAATAATTCTCAATTTCTTTCAGACCTTGCCTCTGTCCAATTTTGGCAGGCATAGCGGTACGAAACAAAACCAACGAAAGGGGATTCCTACGCCTTGAGTTTTTAGCTCATCATCCCAAAGCGGAAGGAATCACCGTAATGTGATGTGCCTCAGGGGATGAGTAAAGAGTAATATCCTTGCCCCCTGCATGCTCCACAAACTCAGCCGGGGAGAATGAGCTTCCATGGCAGACACAAACGATGCTCACCTCCGTTTGGGTATATAGTATGTACCTGTACAAGAACCCGGTAATGGTTTTCGCATCTGGGCCGTTTCCTGTTGTTGAAACACAGGGCGTTTGTTAAAGGGAAGGGGTATCGAGACCCTGATCTCTGGCTACTGCCAATGGGGTTGGTGATTTAATCGGCTTCTCATTTGGATCTAGGTGCGCCTCTGACTCGGTTCTTTTATTTGGGCTGGATTGGATGATATGGGGCGAAACTGCATTGCCGGTGTTCGCTTTTTTTACCGTTGGCTTGGGTTGAGTGATCCGTCTGGTAAGAGGGAACACCATGCTTGCATGTACTATATTTCAACTGGGATTGTTCTGCTTTGCACTGACTTGAATGGCTTCCGGTATCACTGCTGCTGCTGCCACCACCTGCACGGCTGGGGTGAAAAACTGTCCTCCATATATGCTGCATCTCTTCTTAATCTTCTAAACACTAATTTGTGTGATTCATCCCGATAATCTGAACCGTTCAACTCGTGGCAATCGTTGAAAATTTTGCTGGCAAAAAAAAAAAAAAACTTGATTGGTTGGACATTAATATACTCATGAAAAATTGTCTATACAATATATGGACGTCTATTATGGGGATGTTTTCATGTTGCAACTGGAGAACAAAAGTCAGGCAAAGAGTATTATTTCCAGTTTCATTGTCGTTCGTCCTATTGGATTTCTAATTGGGTTTGTCTTCTACCTCAATTGAGCAAATTGAGGAGAGATTATAATTAGAAACCAGGGGGGAAGAATGTGAAAGAAATTAAATAGGCATCCTATTTATAATTGGGTTTTCCTACCACCTCTTGGTTTAGAAATTTGGAATTTATTTCATTCCTTTCTTTCTCTTGGAAAAAAGTAAAACTTTCAAAAGTGAAAAAGCTTAAAACACATTTTAAAAATACTTTTCCAAATTGTGCACAGGTCCAAATACCGATCTTATGCTTTTTTTTTGGGTATAACTGATGCTCATTTAATTTACATTATTCGAATTACATGCCACTGGACTGGTGTTAATTTATGTTGGGTCGACAACAATAATTCATTGAATCGTCACAAATGTTTTTTTTTTATTGACCAAAAGTATTTTTGCTTGGGAATTGTAACAAATATTTACCATCTATGTATAGCACGGGCTTATACTAATAAATTTCAAAAGGAACAAGAAAACCAAACAAGAATCGACTAGCGCTAAACAGCATCTTAAACTAATAGTCACAACATATTACACAACAAAGAGTATACAAGAAAAAGGCGAATCTCCTCTGTCCATTACTCTCAGAAGAGCTCATGCAATTAACGACCACACAAAATTTCAACCAACAATTCACAACTACTTTTGAGACCTCGCCCTGTCCAATTTTGGCAGGCATACCGGAACAAAACAAAACCGACAAAAAGGAATTCCTATGCCTTGAGGGTTTAGCTTATCATCCGAAAGCAGAAGGAATCACCGTTATATGCCTCAGGGGATGAGTAATATCCTTTCCCCCGGCATGCTCCACAAACTCAGCTGGGGAGAATGAGCTTCCATGACAGACACAAACGATGCTCACCTCCGTTTTGGTATATCTGTATAAGAACCCGGTTATAGTTTTCCCATTGGGGCCGTTTCCTGTTGTTGAAACACAGGGCATTTGTGAAAGGGAAGGTGCATCAAGTCTCTGATCACTGGCCACCTTCATTGAACCAGGGTTCGGGTTTCGAGATGTAAGGGGCTTATCCTCTGGATTGGGTTGGGTTTCCGAGTCAGATTGTTCCATAAGTTTAGTCGGGCTGGATTTGATGGCTCTGGACGGAACTGCCCTATTAGTGTTCTTTGTTGTTTCGCAGTTTGCGTGGGTGGTCTCTGTTTGGCTAGAAGGAACACCATGCTCCCATGAATATTTCAGCTGGGATTGATCTGGTTTGCAGTGACTTGAATGGCTTCCAGTATCACTGCTGCTGCTGCCACCTACAAAGATATAAGCAATCGAACTTATTCTAGGGCCAAGCAAGGAAGATATACGAGCATCGAAGGACATCCAAATTCGAAAATTGAGCGATTGAAAGGAGCAAATATTTAACTGATCCAACGACTTCAATATCGTGTTAGAAGAATGAATGCTACTCCCTCATTTATTCTCAATTCCACTGGTTTCCACTTTCTTTATGATCTCAGCCTTAGGAGATGGCTTGTGATAAGTTCATAATTCTTGAGCTAACGTTCTGAAAAGCTTTAGTCCAAAAATCTGAAGCTTGAATTTCCCTCTTTACAACAGAAAGAAAAATATATGTCTCAGACTCTCAACGAAACTCTGTTTTAGAAAGGATGCTAATAACTCGCCCAAAAGCAATCGACTGTTGCCATCTGACTTTGCATTACACGAGAGAAATCAAACTTCTGTTCATCTCATAAAAAAGAGATTGGAACACTTTGAAAGAGTTCTGTGCATTATAATACAGTGGAGTCACTTGCCTATCCAATTTCTGCAAGAGTGAGGCTTGTAGGATTTTGAATGGCCCCAATTGAGCTGTCCTAATGCTGGGAGTTTTCAGAGCCAGATTTAAACAAGAAGGAAAATCAACAACATGCTTATTGCTTAACAAAGTGGCACAAGTATGTATATGAATCACGAATGACCTGACGACCATAAGGGATTTTCACAACTTGAAAATCAGTGATCCATTAATCCAACACGGTGGTTATCTAGTACTCCAAAAAGCGTTTTCACAACCATTCCAAAAAAACGTTTCCCTACCATCCACAAACAAACTTATTCGAGAAATTCTTAGTACTCCAAAAAGCGTTTTCACAACCAATCCAAATCGATGGCCTGTTGAAAATGAACCCACGAGTTCACAGCAGTGTGATATATTAGCCTCAACTCCTGCTCTTCTTTGCCCATCCAAATTGATGGTGTATGTATTTTCAATCAGATTTTATTTACAGTCCAAAATGGAAAATAACTTACAAATCCTATCTGCTTTTACTTTGTTATTTCAGCAACCGGATTAATGGCCGAAAACTCTCTTACTCAAATCAAGGGAGACTAAGAATTTTACTCAAATTTTGCTAGGCCATTTGCCCCTCCCAGATTTACAACTATACCATCAATGAAACTTTTAATCAAATTCGTGCTTAGCTTTGGGTTTACTTTACCCATCGGAATGCATCATACCACCAAATAAAGTTTTTCCTCAATTTTTTTTGGTAAGGTCTGGAGATGCTCTACCATCAACTCAAAATCATTCAACTGCTCCATATCAACCATGATTCTCCTCTCCATCAACTAGCTTCTATTGATGTTCAAGCTAGTGGTTTGATGAGACATTCATGGAAGATTCAGGAATTAACAGAGTAGAATGCATCGTAATAAACATCCAATTGAAGTGAAGAATTTCCGAATTTTCAAATGCTTACCTTGCTGTGAACTGCTCTGATTTTCCGAAGCCACAGACGAACCGCAAACCGGAGACCCATTCGACTCCGCAATCCGATTCCCACCATCTTTACCACCATTATAATCACAATCCGAACCACTCATCACCAAATCACCAGGCCTCAAACCCCCCTGCCCCGGCCAAAAACTCCGACAAGCCACCGGCCGTAAAACATTCCCTTCGTTCTTCTCGCTCCCAACACTAGTCACCGTCGGAGCCAAACACGGCACAACACAAGGGTACACAAATCCGTCCGCCAAAGGCACAAACTGCAGCGGCGGATACGGCACCACCGGAGGAACCGTGCCCTGACTCAGATTCTGGGCTCCATTGTTGTTGTCCCCTCTCTCTTCAATCTTCTCTCTCGTATCACATTCTCGTCCTTCAACTTTAGCCTCGTTCTCTCTCATCTCTCTATCTCTCGCCCTCATCTGAACCCGTTGCGCTTCCACCCCCATATCATACTCGCAAAAACCACTCCCAGCAGTTATCAAACCACGTTTCCTCAGCTTCTCCTCTCTCTTCCTCCGCGCCTCCTGTCTCTTCAACGCGTGAACCTCCCGTTTCCTCTGCGGATCCATAAACTCCGAGCAATTTCGATTTTCCGGGCCCAGATCTTCGCCGGCATTCGCCGTCTTCTGCTCTTCTGCATTCAATTTCGGGGATTTTCTGGAATTCCCCCCAATGGACAAACCCAAACTCAGCTCAATCTCTTCCCCTCCTTCCTCCGCACCAACGCTAAAATCCTCCATCGTTGGACAATCCTTCGCCATTGAAGGCTATAAACACATCAGTTTTTTGGCGAAAAGCTTAAACTTTTGTTTTACGGAGCTTGCCTCTTCTTCTCCTCCTCCTATCTGGTTTTGAATTGATTGGTGTTATAGAGAGAGAGAGAGAAAGAAAAAAAAAGGAGGAGAGAGAGAGGGAGGGAGGGGAGAGAATGGCACGTGGAGGGCGGGAGAGGGAGGGAAGGACGGTGGGGGACGACGCGTAGGATGATTGGGTTAATTAGGGAAGCTGATTTTGGATTAGGCGGTAATTAATTAAGGGAAGCCCGCGGTTTAAGTTTAGCGGAAAGGCGGTTTTGGTGGTTGGTTTTATATTAATTTTTCTTGTGATTTTGGTTTTAACGGATTTTTGCATGCGGTTGGAGCGACACGTGGCGGGCGTGGACGGCACGAGTGCGAGGAGAATGAGGGCCCGACACGTGTTCGAAGGTGTGGAGCTGGTCGCCCAGCTGTATCTGCTGGCATTGGGCACGTGGGTCGGATTTTGGGGGTCGGGTGGGGCCGGTCATCCGTACGAGGTGAGGGTGTACCAACAGAAATCATTGGGACCATGTTCGTTTTGGAATTTAAGAATTTCTCTTTGTACATAATTTTTAATAAATTTTCTCTCCATTAGAGTTTTTATTTCTCTATTTATTTTTATTCACTCATTAGTTATTATCCAAAATTTCAAAACGAACATCTGTCCTTGGTTGTTTGCTCTTTATCTAGAAGTGACGTGACAGTGTGTGGTTACAAGCAACGAAAGTGCATCTGAACCATTAATTTCTTTTTTCAGGATAATTTGTCGAGATACTCATCCAAGATAAGTTAATTTGTCGGGTAATTATTTTCTCTTAATTTTACTTGTTTTTTTTTTTCATACTATAAGAATATTTTCCGATTTTAATGTATTATATTTTTATCACTTTTTATCATTATTCTCATCTAGAAGATCGATGTTTTGTAAAAAATTAAGGGAATTGATTTTGCCACTATCCTTTTTGTTAATGTCACTCTCCTTTTCTCACAAAACAAATAATCTAATCAAAATACAAAGGAGAGCGGCATTAACAAGAAGGGGAGTGGGAAAATCACTCGCCAAAATTAATCCAAATCTAATACAATGAAAAAAAAATCAAAAGAATTTTCCAAAAAAATCCTTAAAAAGTTAAACCAATGGAGCCAAATGATTGGTGGCACGCACGAGGTGCGAGTGTACTAGTTTGGCTTGGTCAATTTGGAAGCTTCAAAAACCTAGTTACAATCAATGAGGTTTTCGTTCGATTAGAATCGTATTAAATTGAACCGAACTGTTTATTCTTTAACTTGACTCAATAACCTGTAACCGGTCCTAGTCTTACATGAGAAATAATTTCATCACTAACGCTAACCCGAAGGCAAGCTAACGCAATCGAAATTAACATCTTTGTTTCTAGTGCTGTCCCAAAATTCCATCCCTTTCTCACTCTTTGAAACGGATTGCGGTGCCTAGGCTCTCTCATCGTTCATCTTTATCTTTTAGAACTCACTAACCGGACCAAATCAAATGTACCAAACCGGATCAAAACCGAACTTACATCCGTTTTCAGTTTAAAAGATTGTAATGGTGCACTGCCCAATCTAGTCTCATTCCTGCATTTCACTGAAACTGATAGTAATTCGTTTTTGCATGTTGTGGAGGGGGCCAGGGTAATACAACTAAAGTTCTAATTTATGTCATTGCTATTTGTTTTTTTTATCGGTTCATTGCTATTTGGGCCAAATAACCAGATAAAATTTATTTTTGAAGCAATCAAAACAGAAGGAAGGGGGAAAAGGGGGAGGGAAAGAAGGAAAGGAAAAAAAAAAAAAGAAAGAAGAAGAGGAAAACGGGTTGGGGTCGAACAGGTTTGGGTTTGACTTGACCCGTTTCAACCCGTTTACTATTTGATCCATCCATATTTGACCCGTGACCCATTTCAACCCGCCGATTTGCCACCTCTACTCATAAGTTCATAACTGACTTCCTTTTCTCCCATATTTGCTTTATTTCACCAGCCCATATCATATTGAGCTACTGCTGATCAGGAAGTAGGATAAATACTTCTTGATAACTCTAGAAGTCTAGTTTAAAATCCAGCATTTGAAAAACCAAATGTACATTGTTACGCCACCACAAGTTTGAAATCAGAACCCTAGACAGGAGGCAGGCTCATTAGGAGTTGGCCGTTCACGACGCTGCATATCAGAAAATGAAACAAAAATGCAAATCACCAAGTGTTTATAATTGAAGAACTGAAGGGATTGAAATTGGCACATGAAAATGGAACGTCAGCCGTAAAGTTTGGAAGGGCTCACCTCTTGACATAGTAGTAACAGAAGTCAGCCAAGATAAAAGTTTGAATGATTTCCGAGAGGAGAACCATAGGGGCCCAAAAGTACCCGCTACCGACCAAGTACAGACTCTTACCAGCAGTATCGTACACCTGTACATATAATGGAAGATGAATTTGCTGATTTCTTCATTTGTTTTCTTTTTGAAGTTACTGGAAAACATTAATATTATCCATCTCTTGAGTCTTGACCTAACTTCTTGGAGGTCGAGAAATGGATCTCTTAAGTCTGTTCAGTTTGGGGATTTTGTGGAGGGATGCACAGGGAAAAAGTATAATTTCAGGGAAACTAAAGAATTAAGTTTAGTTTTTCACTTTCATTAACTTCTTGCTTTCCCTTAAGACATTTTCATTTTCATCCACCTATAATCCATGATCCAAACGCAACCTAAATGGATAAGAAAGGCCAAATTGTCATTCCTGCTATTGGACAACATCCGCCCTAATCATAATATGCTTCTTTCCCCACTGAAATCACTCCAGAAATTAGGCAAACAAGCGACACCGAGGTATGATGAGTCAACTCTTGCCCTGATAAAAGATGATGAAAAAACAAAAAGGGCCAAAACCATCATACACAACCACTATCACCAAGCTTGTATGCCTGCCCTAATGCTCAGGCCAACCATTACTTTTGACTCATCTAATTAAGGATTTTCTACACAATTTGTACATGTTTATGGCAAAAGGTATGGGTATTATTCACATCATGTGTACTTAAAAACCCGCAAGACATGATATATAACAACTAACCTGAAGGATCCAATGAGCACATCCCAAGAATCTTGCAACACCCAATGCAAATACATAATGGGCTGTAAATGGCTCAACCATCTGCAAAAAAGAAAAAAGAGAAAAAAGAGGCATTTGTCCAAGAAGAAATGAATTTTTGTTGGAAGCTAATGACATACTGAGCTAGTGAGCTGGAAGAAGAGATTACTGAGAGACAACATTAACCTTGGCATTCTGTATTAAACGGAGTTGAGGCAGCACTGAAACAGATTCTAAGTAGACACAAAATGCCCACATCATTTTGCTGATGGTTGAATGCTGTGTATATGGGTGGATAAGAATGGCAAGGACGGCAGAAGGAATAACCTGGAAACAGATGGGGAAAATGTATTGGCAGTAATTCAACAAATGAGTGTTTACATGAGTCCCCATATGAGTATACAGTACGAACTTAAATTCAATAAAGTAAACAAGAAAGATAAGTATTACGCCTTGACGAAAATAAAGATCAAACATAGAACTATTTGTGTAAAAGCAACGTCAAGGTTGCATGTGACAAGAAATGAAAACAAGTGGACAAGTCACTAGACTGAACTTTAACAAGGCCTCAAAATCGTGGACAAGTCTATATCATGTAAGATCCAATTGGATTGCAAAAAGTTCCTAACGGAGAATGAGGGTGCCAACGCTACCTAACATCCTTTCACAAATACTCAAGTAACTCAACAATATAGAAGCGTATGTCAAAGACAAAATGCAAATAATCAAAGCATGGTAATGACATTACAAATAAATGGCTGCATAGAGATACAACATGCTTTTTTTTAATACCAAAAAACATGGCTAAAAAGGAAGTATCAAGCCTTTACCATATAGTACAGGGGCAAGTTGTCTAGCTCTGCAATGTAGGATGACTTCAACTTGAACCTTATCATGTACAAAACCCATGCAGTTGACACAAGAGTGGCAAAATCAAGCACTGTATGAATGTCACCTTCCATGACAAAACTACAGTACAATCTTACAGCCAGGAATAACGCTGTAAGCTCTTGCGTCTTCAGAGAAAGACCTAAAGAGAAGGAGAAAACCAACTATATGATCAGTTGAGACCTTGTATACTGCAACAAATAACTACAACATAACAACATAACATAACCCATCTAGTCCCCAATCATTGGGGGTATGGGTGGGGGATGATTGGAGACAGACCTAACCTTTGGCAATATATGCACAAAGTGGCTGCTCTCAGAATACCACTAAAACAATGGCCCCCCTAAACCTCCAAGAACCGAGGAGCTACAAGGACGTTTTGTTGTAAATCCATGCCCCCAAATCAAAGCCAAATGGCATCAGAGAGGTCAGGCCTAGAGACCCAAAAAGCATGTCGTACCCCTACAGAGTATACTTGGTTTGGCACTTTCACAGTACTTTTGCATGCATAACAGGTACATAAAACGCATAAACCAAATGTGTATACCTTGTAGTGTATATGTAGTTTTCACTTCTACATGATTCTTTTTGTTACATAGCAATTAAAAAAGCTGGAAAACGGGGTTCACACTATTTTGGTTCAAAATCTTGATACAGGCAAACAAGTTAAAATAGCTACCAAAAGACTTGCCTAGAAATAATAGGCTGTGAAGAATGTTGAGAGCAAAATAATGTGGAAGACTATTAGGAGACATGAATAAAGGTTAGGTAAGGTGCAGAACCTTTGCATCCAATTCATAAGATTAAGCAGCCAACATGTATAATTGGTGATTAACCAGTCCAACCCCTATCACTGTCGCATTCTCTAAGACTGTAATTGTTTAGCACTGACAGACAAAGGCATATGGCATGTTTCCATTCAGGCTCTGTTTGGGAGCCGGATTTTCTCATTATGCATTTTTGCATGTTTGAGAGTTGATTCTAAAATGCATTCTGAAATATGAACCGAGAATGTAGAATCTAAAAATCACCCCTTGGAGGAGCTTTTTGGATATTAGTTATACTTCACAAAACTCTCATGCATAATTTATTCAGTCTGCACATACTCATATAAACACTTTTACAGGTTCTCATTAAAATCCTAAAATCTATAATCTGCCATCAATAAACCGGAATATAAAACATAATTGACTCATAGTTGTATTTACGGAAGAAAGCATGGTAAAACAGCCATTCTACAAAGTTGTAAAAAAAAGAAGAAGTGAATTCCATCATAGGACTTTGAAGCTAACTCCATATTTCATTATAGATTGACGGAGCGCTGCCAAGCTGGTGATTCTAACAAATTAATTTTTCAATAATCAATACGAGCAAATTAAGAAGCAAGACGGTCTAGTTTCAATATTAGGATATTAGCAGATGTCTTCCTAACACAACTCGACAATCCACGGGTCTGTGGAGCTCATGGATGCATGATCCAGTCATTCGGTAGAATTCTGTGTAGGTCATCCACTAAAAATGTAGTCATAATCATGCACTTTTAGGCCCATGATTTCGTTACATTAATACATTCATCTAGGAAAAAAACGACTTTCAAAAAAAAAATCTAGGGAAAAAACACCACCTCATATGACTCTAAAAAATGATCAATTGTTTGCCGAACCAATGGGAAGAAATCATTCCCTAGTTATGATGGGTGACATGACTGTACAGCTTTGTCTTAACATCCTATATTAATCGCGCCATTTGTTTATCAATGACAGCAATTAAATTCCCAACCCCAATTTTTACAACCAAAAATACTGCGTAAATGCTAAGGGGACCGACCAAAACCATACCGATTTCCATACTGATTTGGTACCAACCATGAGTGGGCCCCATTTTGGGATCCGCACAAATGATCCAAACCTTTCATTATTTTCTAAATAATTTTTCGCGGTCACTTGAAAAAATTTCCGCTTGATCCGATAAATGTAAGTGCTTGATCTAATTGTCCAATGTTTCTTTCAAAATCTAGGATCCTGATTGTCCAATGTTTCTTTCAAAATCTAGGATCCTGAATTCTGAAAGAAAAGTTGAACATTTGATCAAGTACTTACATTTATCGGATTGGTCTGAAATTTTAGAAAATAATGAATGGTACGGATCGTTTGTGTAGAACCTCAAAATTGGGCCCACACAGCCACACATCGTCAGCAAAAATGATAGAGGTACAGAAAATTGGGGACCGAATCCGGACCGACGGCCGCCGGCGAGCCATCTCCGGCCACCGGACGGCCGATCCGAGCCGTCCAAAAATTCTAAAAAAAAAAACCGAGGGGCCCCACGCGGGAATCAACGTCATCCGAGGTGTGTAGGGTGCTTGATCGGAGCACCCCTTTTCGTGTGTATATGTATAATACATATACACACGAAAAGGGGTGCTCCGATCAAGCACCCTACACACCTCGGATGACGTTGATTCCCGCGTGGGGCCCCTCGGTTTTTTTTTTTAGAATTTTTGGACGGCTCGGATCGGCCGTCCGGTGGCCGGAGATGGCTCGCCGGCGGCCGTCGGTCCGGATTCGGTCCCCAATTTTCTGTACCTCTATCATTTTTGCTGACGATGTGTGGCTGTGTGGGCCCAATTTTGAGGTTCTACACAAACGATCCGTACCATTCATTATTTTCTAAAATTTCAGACCAATCCGATAAATGTAAGTACTTGATCAATACCCCATCGATACCGTTTGGTCGGATCCTAAAGACAGCCTCAGAAACCTATGGGTGTGGAATCCATCTTGAGCCCACACAAATGACCCAAGACATTTATTTTCGTTTAAAATTATTTTTTAATGTGCTTTCCAAAAATCAATTTATTCGAACATCGAAAAGTGCTTGATCAATTCTTTCAACTTTTTATTTCGACTTTGGATTAAAATGGAACAAATTCATTGACCTCCGAAGAATAAATTACGCATTTGAACAAAGTTATTTGTATGAAACCCCGGGTGGGCCCCACACGGGGGTCGTTCTATCATCCGTAACTTCCCGCCGGTACCCGTAGTCGGTCTCTTGCAGAACAATAAAGAACGGCAAAAGAACTCAAAAACCCACAATCCAAAACTAAAAGCTAAAAGAACGATGAGATTGCTAAAAAAAACAACATTTTAAAGAAATCTACCAGAGCAAGTCTTCTGAGTGGTGAGCTTGTAAATCAAGACCAGAATTCCGGCGGCGTGGATCGCTTCGGAGGCGACGAAGAAGTGGTTGCGATCTCTAATCAGGAGTTTCAGCGCCACCAGAGAGCAGAGCACGGCCGTGACGGCCAAGAACGTCTTGACCTTCATCGACTGGCTCCGGACCCACGCGAACAGCTTGTTCACCGGCGAACTCCTCCTCCTCCCCATCTCTGCTTCTCCGCCTTCGAATGAGAGAGAGCTAAAGTTTTAGAGAGAGAGAGAGAGCGGTGGGAGTGGTTTTTGGCGCAAAATGGAAAGGTTAGAGGCGTTTTGGAGACGACACGAAGGGCGTGAACGAACAAATGTGGAGTTTTTGGCAGTGGGATTACGGGGCGGGGATTCGTGTTGACCGGTGGAAAGCGGATTTAATTATGGGGATTTAAATGCGTTTGGTGACCAGAAATACTATCAGTAATGACCAAAAACCTGATACTCTTCCTGACCTTACGTGTAAAGTAGAATAATAATTACATTACAGACCAACATTTCCAGTAGTTTTAAAACTAATAACAGTACCTTAGGTACACTTTTCCAGAATTTTTAGATATTCACAGATAGGACCTTCTAGATTATTCTATGTTTCAATCTTCATTCCGCATTTATTTCCGCATTTATCTTTACACAGTCTATACAGTACCCCAGCCCAAAATTGGTATCAAAGCCTACAGTACTATTTGTTAATTCAAATAGCCAGATTATTAGCCATCATTTAAAATTGTTTAGTTTTCATAAAATAGTTTAGTTTAATATTTACTATCTATTAAGCTTAGTTTTATGATTGAAGAACTTTTAAGGGCTATTAGTCCTAGTTTAAGTGAAATCAGATTTCAACAGTCTAGACAGTATATTCAGGCTAAAACAGGGTTTCAGTTAGTAGAACAGCTTAGTTGTGATTTTGACAAGAAAATCAGTTTAGAAATTAAAAGGAATGTAATAACCAGAAATCAGTTTGAAGAGTTTACGAAAAAATCTCTTGACCAAACTACCCAGATTTTAGAAAAAATTAGTAGATCTAAGCCTCTTAAGCAATTAGAAAATCTAGATTACTTTAAAGATTTACATTCAGAAATACTTAAAAGAATAAATAAATTAGAAGAAAAACAGTTAGTTCTATCAGACAAATTGCCTTGCAAGCAAGATATAATAAATTTAACTAGTAAATTAGATACTACCCAGCCAAAAGATATTGAAACAGAGATTAGAAATTTAGTTAAAGATCTCAGAGTTGAAGTCGACAGAATAAAACAGAGCTCAGTTGAAATCAGGAGAGAGATTGACGAGAAACTCCAGAAGATGGAGATTCTTTTGGAAGAAGTAAAGAAGTTAGCAAATGGAGAATAATCGTGATAGTTTATTTTATAGGATAGCATTAGAAAACTCAGGAAAAATTCAATCTGATCCTATTGGATTATCCAGTTTCAAACCAACGGGAAAAACAGACGAGGTTGTCATTAAGCAAAATAATACTATCATAGAACTTCTAATTAGTCTTAGCCATAGATTAGCAGACGCATCAGAAAAGATAGACCAGTTATCTACTAGAGTAGATAAGCTTCAAGAAGAAAACGCTTTAGAGACTTTAACCTCTAAAATAAACCAGGTTAGTATCTCGTCCTCAACTGGACACTTAGAACCCAGAAAATCCAGTAAATCTCTACAGAACAATACCTTTTATTATAATATATTTGGCATCCCAGATCCAAACAAAGGAAAGAAACTAGAAATTCCTCAATCCTCAGGAACTCAGTAATGGCATCTAGTAGTAAGACCAAGGTCAGTGGAATTCCTTTATTTAATAGAGTATTTGGAAAACAGCCAATAGAAGAAAATAGAATTGAAGGAATCATAGATCCAGAAATACAACTAGATAGATTTAGGAATCACAGTTTAGAGATATTGGATCCAGAAGTTTTATATAAATCACAAAATTTCTTCAATAAAGGAGTCAGAACTTACACCAGTTATCAAGAAAAGCCAATTAGTGTAGTAACAGAAGACCAGACAGAAGTCTTAGAAATAATCACTCAAGAAAGCTTTAATAAGCTCAAAAGGTTAAGATTAGGTCTCATACACTTAGGATTAATTACCATAGGAGTCAAGGGATTAGCTAGACAAGATTTAGGAACCAAAGTATTAATTATGATCTTTGACAATAGATTTACAAATCAAGAGCAGGCTTTGATAGGAAGCATGGAATTAGACATGAACAACAATTGCCAGATTGTCTATTGCACACCAGGTTTTCAGGTAACTCTAGATGAGTTTTACCAGCATATAAGAATAGGAATTAAAGCAAAGGGATATCATATGATTCCTAATGCGCAGAATCTGTTAGCATGCATAAGTTTTATAGGAAAACTAAGCAATCACAGTAGCACCAAATACAAGCTCAGAACAGACCAGTATTTGAAAGCTTTAGGCACTAGAGGAATTCAAGTGATAGAAGCCAAAAAACGAGACTCAGAGATGTTAGCCGGACTTGAATGGAAAGTCACTAATTTAGTTCCAAAAACACAACTTAAACCCAATAGTAATAGTTTTTATACCACGAGTTCAGGAGAAGTTAATCTCAGATTTAGCAATTATACTTCCGTCGGTAGACATTCAGATGTTAGTAGTTCCACTCAGTCAGAAATAGAAACAGAACACATTTATATGGCATATGAACAGACTCATTTTACTCTAGATCAGTTATTTAAATTTAGTGAATCGGACATAATCAGGTTAAAAGAACTCCTAGAACCAGTTTATAGATCAGATTTAGATTATTATGATTATCAGATTTTGGAAGGATATTATACTCAAAAACTTGAGTATGAGCATCCAGAAATAGATGATAGCTCTCAGAGACAATATCTAATACAAAATAATATATTTGTTCTAGAAGAAAAATTTTTAGAATATGACACTAGTAGAAAAAACAATCTTTCAGTCGAAGATATGTTTTGCCACTCAGACCCTAGATCTAGATATTACCAACTACCAGTACCAGTAGAAAATATAGAAAGTCATATGGTAGAAGTCAAAATGGAGACATATGACAATACTCCACCAGTACTCCCAAATCAAGTATATGAAATGGGAAACATCCCAATCAGCAGATCTAGAATAGAGCCATCAGCTCAAGAATTAGAATTCAGAACCTATGGGAAAAGGTTACCAGTAGACAGAGATATAACCCTTATGGCGCAAGCAGGTACGGGATTAATGCTAGATATTGCGGCATTTGATCCTCAGTTTCATAAAGCAGTAATAGACAGATGGGAACAAGCCCTAGTTAGAAAACTTTTAGAAATGACCAATTGGCACTCTTCAGCAGAGATGTGGTCATATTGCGAATCATTTCTAGGGGATACAGCGAAAGGAATTGTAGAAGCATACAAAAGAGATTTTGAAATTCAATATGCGGCTTTGATAGCCCAAGGACCAAATGTCTACAATTTCACCAGTTTAGTTAAAACTCTAATTATAGGAGCAGATCCTAATAGAGGAAACACCACATACCAGAATGTAGCTATAAGACAGTTAGAACAGCTTAAGTTACATAAATGGAAATATATAGTCAGTTTTTGCAATGACTTTATAGCCCTTGCATCCCAGACAGGCAGAGCATTAGATCCAGAAATTAGTGATAAATTCTTCAGAAAACTTCCAGGCCCATTAGGAGAAGAAATATGGGAAAAATGGAAAGTTACTAATGGTGATGAAAATCAACATTTAGGAATAGGTCCTAGAATTCAGTTTGTTTTTACAGTCTTAAGAGACAAGTGTACAACACTTGAAATCCAGAAAGGCATAAAGAAAAATAAGTTAAATTTCTGTAGTCAAGTCATATATACTCCACAACAGTATGGATATGACCAGGGGAAAAGAAAGAAAAAGAAAAATAAATTTTATAAATATCAGAAGAAAGCCAGTAAATACCATAAGAAAATAGCACAAACAGGAAAATATAATTATATATACCAGAAACATGGCTATTATCCCAGAAAGAGATATAGGAAAAGTCAATCCTATGAACAAGCATCCAGTAAAAGACAGTTTAAACCAAGGCCTAAGAAACATTTTAGGAAGAAGGTTCAATCAACCCAGAACCGAAAATGTAAATGCTTTATATGCGACTCAGAAGATCATTTAGCCAATAAATGCCCTAATAAAGGAAAAAATCGGAGAAATGCAGAGAAAGCCAATCTTATGACAGAATTAGAAGATTTTGATAATATAGAGTTTATAGAAATAAAACTAGAAGACAGTGACACTGAATCAATATATAGTTTGATCAGTACAGAACCAGAGGAGATAAATTTTTTAGAAGAAAGTAATAGTGATAGTAGTAGTAGTTCAGAAGAGGAACTTCCCAGTTATCTACCAGAATATACTTTTATGATTAAAAGTAGTACAGAATGCATACACCAGTGGAAACATAATATAGGTCAAGACAGTGAACCTTGCTCAGAATGCAATGGTTATCCTTTTAGATTATTTAGAAGTATCTGTGAACATTGTAAGAAAAATATTTGCAAATTTTGTCTCAAGAAAAACTATCAGATAGATAGAGATTTGATAGATTTAAGTGGTAGCATACAGCAACCAGTGTTAAACCAGAATTCTAAATTAGCACTCCAAGAAGCCAAGTTAGAAGCAGCTACAATTAGGTTAGATTTGGATAGAACCAAATTTCAGTTAGAAAAACAAGTAGGAGAGCTAGAAAAGAAAATAGAAATTTTATCTATAGAATTGGAAACATATAGAATAGAAAATGGTAGATTAAGAAACCAGTTACATGAGAAAAACCAGCCCTTAAAATCAGTTGAGGTATTAGAAGACCACTGTAACATTGTTGAGTCGGTCAACAGAATAGGCGAAAACAGCCTTATAGAGATAAATTGTGAGATCTTATTGCCAGCTAAAGGAAAAAATCCAGGTAAAATCATAGAAACCAAAGCTATGGTAGATACAGGAGCCAGTAAGAGTCACATTAGCCGTGATCTTATACCAATAGAATATTTTACCAAACCAGGATATATAGCTAGAGCAGATCTTATGAATAACACCAGCATCATTTATGATACATGTCTCATGAATAGCAGCATTAGGTTTACCAACAGACTTCAACAGCAGCATACCTACCCATTACCCATGGTATGGATAGGCGATATTAATCACAGCTATAAGTTTATCTTAGGATTAAACTTTATAGACAGTATGAATGGAAGCATCACATTTAGTAAACACTTTGTGACGTTTCATAAACGAAGTCTACAGGTAGAAACACTTCATGCCCAGAATATAGAATCAGAGCTGTCAGCTAAGCGTGGTGAAACCATAATAGATACAACTGAAAAAATAGCAGAAGAAAATAGGATAGTAAAGGCAAAAATAGCAGAAGCGTTAAGAGACGTACCATCTCCAGATACACAGTTAGATTCATACGAAGAAACCATAGAAGACACCATTGAAACAGATCTAGAATGGTTAATGGAAGAACAGCTAAGTGAACAGCCAATCCAGTTAGACCATGATATAATAGATTTTTGCCAAATAGAACATTCTTTATCAGTTCTTGATCGCAAAAAGAAGAAAAGAACAGATAAAGATCTGCTAGAAGAACTAATTAGATTAGCAGAAGAGACTCAGATTTTAGGAGAAAATCCAATCAAACATTGGAATAAAACCAAAACTTTAGCACATTTAGAAATCATTAATCCAGACTTTAAGATCAGTACCCAGAAAATAGTATATAGTCCTCTAGATATAAAAGAATTTGAAAAACAGATTAAAGAATTGTTAGATCTTAAGGTAATAACAGAAAGTATAAGTCCTCACAGAAGTACAGCCTTTATGGTAAGAAACCATGCAGAAATCAAACGAGACAAGGCGCGAATGGTCATAAACTATAAACGCCTTAATGATAATATCCAGTTAGATAGTTATGATATACCTAGTAAAGAACAGCTTATTAATAATATTCAAGATGCAGTAATTTTTAGTAAATTTGATTGTAAATCAGGATTTTGGCAGATTATGTTAGATCAGTCCAGCAGACCATGGACAGCATTCACATGTCCTCAAGGGTGTTATGAATGGATAGTCATGCCCTTTGGTTTAAAAACAGCCCCTAGCATTTTTCAAAGAAAGATGGATAATATATTTAAAAATTACAATTCTTTCATTCTTGTTTATATTGATGATATTCTTGTTTTCAGTAAGACACAGGATGAACATTATAGGCATCTTAGAATTGTTTTTCAATTATTCTTAGATAATGGTTTAATCATTAGTAAAAAGAAAATGGAATTAAATAAAGAATATATAGAATATTTAGGAGTAAGAATAGGAAAAGGAAAAATTCAGCTTCAACCACACATAGCACAAAAAATTTTAGAATTTCCGGATAAAATAGAGGATAGGAAAAAACTCCAGTCATTCTTAGGAACCTTGAATTATGCTAGACCTTACATAAAGGATCTTAGCAAAATCATAGGACCCTTATACAGTAAAACGACCCCAACCGGTCAAAAATACTTCAACCAGCAAGATATTAATCTTGTCAGAAAAATCAAAGAAATTTGTAGAAATCTACCAGAACTAGATTTACCATTAGAATCTGATTACATAGTAATAGAGGTAGATGCCAGTGAAAAGGGATGGGGAGCAATACTCCTCAGTAAATCTACTAAATATTCAGCAAAATCTACAGAAAAAATTTGTAGGTATTCCAGTGGAAAATACAAAGAAAAAGGAAATTTAGCCAGCATAGATTGTGAAATATTAGGAGTTGTTAACGCCATTAATAGCTTCAAGTTATGGTTATTTAAACCTTTTACAGTCAGAACAGATTGCGAAGCAATTGTTAAATTTCATAAGCTTCTCAATGAGAAAAAGATTAGTACTCGTAGATGGCTTAATTTTGTAGATACCATAACAGGTAATGGTTACACAGTAGAATTTGAACACATCAAAGGAAAAGAAAACACTTTAGCAGATTATTTATCTAGAGAAATAAATACTAATATTTTGATTTTTCAGATGGCATCTTCCAGCAGTATAACCAGTTCAACCAGAACAGATCAGAAGTTTTTAACTTTTGGGAGTGTAACTCTCAGAGTCTTTCCTGAACAATCCAGATCTAAATTCAGGTACCTCATCCACAATATCAGTGAGGAACAGAAGTGTCTTTTAGATAATCTCTGGGACTCTCACAAAGATGTTCCTAGATTTTTAGGTTGTCTAAACGCTTTAAACATTTTCTTTAATCAACAAAATGGGTCAAACCCAACAAAAAGATTTTCATTTTATTGTGTAGCCATAGGCCGTGTTCCAGGAATTTATTCCTATTGGCCAGAAGTTTTAAAACAGGTAGATGGAATCCCTTCCTCAACATGGAAAGGTTTTCATACTTTTGCAGAAGCAAATCAATGGGCAAATCGTGCCATTGGAAATAATTTTTATGTCTCAGAGTCTTCTAGAAGGTTAAATACTCAAGCGGCCCTTGAGATTGCAGGTTTTGAAAATAACCAGGTCTTCAACCAACCACCTTCTAATCAGCCATTTGCTCAGCAAATAAGATTTTGTAGTCATTGCGAAACAATGACTAGAAATTTTAAACTTTTAAATAAAAGAAACCAAGATTTTGAGCAAGCCAATCAACAGTTAATCAACAACCAGCGAAGGCTTGAAGAAGAAATAACAACTCTCAAAAAGAAGTTGTTAGAATCAGAAAAGGAGCTCAAAAAGATTAGAAGCCCTTTTACCCCACTGGTAAAAGTGAGAAAGCAGTCTTCCCCACTGGAAGATGAAGAAAAGAGTGAGTGGAGTAAGGAATATGATCCAATTGAGCTTTTACAGCCAAAAGCTTTTACCTTCCTCTCAAAATTCCCTTCAGATGTTATTAACCATATTCAGCACTTAGCCAGACAAGATAGAGCTCATTTCCAGGAATTTTTATTCTCAGAGCTGATCAAAATCAACCAAAATGAAGGATGCATTCCGGGTCTCACAATTTCCTGGAAAACCCTTTATTTACAAGAAAAGGATGTTGTTCCATGCCCAGAAATCAAACCAACCTGCATTCAAATACCTTTAGAACGGATGACCTGTACTTGTCAACTCATTTACAGTATTCCCATGGCCAACATAGACATGAAGAATTTCAAACCCTTTAATCTTAATTTCAAAGATAAAGTGGTAGAAATTACAGAAGCAACTCTTTTGGATTTTGGATATATTCAGCAAATTATATTCCATGACCCAGAAGACACTAACAGATTTGGAAGAAAGATTGCAGCTTGTGTTCTTAATTCCATGGCAGAACAGGGTACAGCAGTAGAAGCGGTAATGGAATCAAAACTTCCAGAATGGACGTCTACAGGACAACTCATTCCCGCTTACCACAACATTCACATTAATACCAATCCAGCCAATACAATCCTCAGACGCATTCATCACTGCGATAATGACGCCCCATGGATTTGCGAAACAAATTCAATAAGAAAACAGATCAGACATGCTATTGCTTTCTCCATAGCGGAAGGATTTCATTATGACAGTCTATATGATTACGGGAAGGCACCATTAATATGTGAAGACCTATTTCAAAAAATTAGGTCCAATGATCACATTCCAGAACTAAAATTTCATTTTGAAACAGGACATGATAATTTAGTCAGATATTATTTGGAGCAGAAAGAACAGCAAAGAGCCATGACAACAGGAGAAGTTTTATCCAGCCATGATTATGATTTTGATGACGAGGCCGTTCAAAATCTCAATAATGCAATGGAAGGATAGAGATGAAGCGCCGACAACATCACTATCATCCACCGAAAGTAGAAATCATCAACAACTTTTACTGTTTCAGCCACTATCTGACAGACAGATTCAACCACTTTCTACTATTTCAACCACCTTTCACCAGCAGCAATAATCAAGGGTCTTCTTTTTCAAAAGAGAAAGTTGAAAGATGTGACGATGCGGGCCAGAGATCACGCGGCATCTACTATTCTCTTTAGGAAACCGGATCTCTTTTGTTAATAAGTTACCAGTCATTTTAACTTTAGATTGATCTATAAATAGCCCAGAGTTTTTCATTTGAAAGCACGACTCTCCTAACACTTGAACGATTGCTATCTAAAGCATTTGTTGCAATTGTAATTGGTCGAGTCAATCTTCAGCAATTGAGTCTTTGTAATCAGCAGTTGGCAATAATATTGTAAGCCTTTCTTCAAGTTCTCTATTGTTCTTTAGGGACTCCCGAAAGGGAACACCCCTATGATTATAAATGTTATGTATACTGTTTGAATTATATACTTGTATTACCCAGAGAAATTTTTAATCCAGTTTTCATATAGTTAACACCTTGAAATTTAAAATTTTAAAGGAGTAATGACTTCAGGCCTTTAAACCGTAAAGCCTTCTTGAGTCTTGTACCCGTTTTGCCAAAGGATGGCGTTGAGGGAGTAGTATTCGGAGGTAGGTTAAGAAGGAAAATAAGGAATTTCTCTAAATAAAATTTTGACACATAAGGGGTGAGTAATATGAAAAGAAAGATTAATCAATGGGTAATATGATATATAATTTTTGCAGTATTCAAATCATTTTAAACAGTTTATCTGGATCATGTGGTGGTAAGTACCGAGTAGGATTTACAAATACTTGATCACAAACCTTTTACATACATGAACAAGAAAGAGCTTATTTTAATTCATATTCATCGATTGAGAGAAGAAATATATTTCCAGAATTTCTTAATAGACACACTTTTAAGGACACCCATATATATTCACAGACCTAGATATAGCACCACTCTTACCAGATTTATAAGAGAAGAACAGAATAAACTTAGAGAATTAGAAAACCAGCTAGCAGAAGCAAAACTCCAGTATCACAGAGCGAGACCATTCCAGAATTAGAACTAAACCATAATAGTTTAAAATTGAAGGTATAAAGTATAATTAATTAGATTTGTCTCTACCAGGATCCCTACCAGTGTCTCTACTCATAGCAGAATTCTTTGGTGACCAATGATTCGGATAGGGGTTGATTGATACTCCCGACTTGTTTATCCAATCTCGAAAGGAAATTGATTTCTACATTTTTTTTTAAACAATTAATGCAATTTTTTTTTCAGCAAGTGAATTTACAAAACATTCTTTGCATGTGTTAAATTCACCCGCTAAAGGACAAAAAAAATAGTGTTTGCATCAATTAGTGGGAATTGGAGAATGGTGTTGTACAGTGGTGTACGCAGTACCGTACTGAACATCTATCCGACGGCTCAGATCTCATCTCGACAATAAACGGCTTTCAATCGTTGGTTGTCGAGATAAGATCTGAGCCGTCGGATACACAATCCACTCGAAAGTGCGTAGTATGGTGCTACAGCACCTACTGGAAGTCCAATTAGTGAAGTGTATAAACAAATTTCAATCTCGAAAATCTTACTCTTTTTAAAAAATACTATGATTACATCTAAAAAGACTACAAATTTTCACATTTACTCTCGAACTGTTTTTAAAGGATACTTTACACTAATAAGGAAAGGATAAAAAGAGAAATTGGAATCATTTAAAAGTCAAATGGTCGAATATTTTGGAGCACTTTAAAAGTAAAAAAGCGGACAAATAAATTGAGACGGATAGAGTGTGTTGGTGCTCACCATTGTTGGTTCATATTTTTTTTACAACTCAAATGTTCGAGTCAGTTTTGCGCACCTCAACTATTCATTTTTCTAATTTGACTTTTATTTATTTATTATTTTTGCATATTTTCACGGTTTTGAACAAATGAGTAGTTGGCTTAACGTTTGTGTAGTTATACTTAGGTGCAATGCGGCTGTAGGTTGAACCCATATAAATGTGCTAATTGGTTTGTGATTAGGATAGGGTAACTTCTTCTAAAATCTAACAGAAAAAGAAAAAATGGCTATGAAGAAGTCAATACGCAAAAACTTGGTTATTTTATTCTTTACATTTCAGAAGACTAGTAGTATGACAAATCTCCAAAATACAGTGGTGATATATATTTTTTTATTTCTGATGTAAGAAAAATTCAAAACATGAAAAATACAATAATGGTGTTTGCTTTTAAAAATAATCTCCAAAATGGACCTATGATTAGTTCTATATTAAGAAAAACAGTAACCAGCATATCGATTCAAATGTTTCATGACAATAAAATGATATAAAAGCGGTGATATAATCAAATTAATATAGTGGATCTTTTTTGAATGCTTAATGCTTTGATTCTCTTTACAATTCAAAAAGAATTTTTCAAAAAATACCCCCTAGATTCCTTCTAGATTTTTCATATTTTTAACATTTCTCTCTTTATCTCTCCCCACTTATTATCCTTATTATTTTTCAAAAAAAAAATTAAAAACCAAACCAAACATAGCATAAATATCAACTTGAACCACTACTGTGGCCATCCAATCATATTCTTATTAAAGTAGTAGCAATTCGATAAAAAAATAAAATACTCCTACAGAGAAGTGACCTCTACCAAATCTCACTTTCTTCAAATATTTTTTTAATCCAAATCCAAAAAGTTTGAGACCAAACACATAATTTCACTAGCGTTTATGCCCGTTTGATGCACCGGATAACAAAAATTCATTGATATATTTTATTCCCGTGTATCAAACAAGCAAATTAAACGTTAGTTGATAGATTAATTTTTTATTCGGTCCCGTGTTCGATGCACGTTAGTATTGGTCTCATTTTATATATTGAAAGATGCGTGATGAACAATGAATTTGGAGTACCATGTGATGGTGCTCAGTGGCATAAAATAATTTTTTCTCTCTTTCTCCCTCGCCCACGTTTCTCTCTCTCTCTCTCTAAACAATAAAAAAGTACGTGCAAGTGTGAAAACTTGTGGGGCTCAGACACATTTCTATAGTATATTGATAGATATGCTGACAACCAGCTCTCACACATACTAAATTTTTGCACGTTTGAATTAAAGCCTTTTTACCGGTATGATGCATGAAAAAGATACTTCATCCTTCGGAAATGGGCATGGGTGATGCGCAGGGAGTGCACAACACCGTGCTGTGCCCTTTTAATCCAATGATTCAAATTTTATCTCGATAATAAAGAACTCGGATGCTACAAAGTGAATCTCATTGTTTATATATACAACTCGGTACTTGCTTTGCATACATCATCATACTTTGATCATAGCCTTGGATAGAAATTGTCAAATCATCACTGAAGCATCTTATTATCCCATAGAAATTAAGTTGGACCAACCACTTGCTAGCTACCCGGCCATTTTGAATGTAATTCAAAACATTTCATTGTACTATCTCACTACCTGTTACAACTACAAGCCACCGAAATTCTAGTTGTGATTCTTGTGAAGGTAATCAAGGCATGCACTTTGAGTTGATGATCCTAGGGTTGAAATTACTAGTTGTGATTTTTTGCTTTTAGATGGGGAAATTAGTTCAAGTAGTTAAGCAAAGGCAAACTACTTAAATAAACTATTGCCTCGGTGGACCTGGAAAGAATGCAATCCTATGCAAAAAGTCTATGGAGACAGCAAAACTGTGCATAGATTGTGTTGTGGGGCTCATTACGGGTCCCACGCAAATGATCCCAAGCCGTTTGTTATGTTTAAAACATTTTTCTAAGGGTTTTCGCAAAAAAATCAACTCAACCCGACACCTATAAATACTTGATCTAATCGTCTAACTTATGAAAAGTTAGACGATTAGATCAAGTACTTATAGGTATTATATTGAGCTAATTTTTTGCAGAGGCCTTAAAAAAATATTTTAAACATAATGGATGGCTTGGATCATTTTTTTGAGACCTATAATGGAGTTGAGTTTTGTTCATCCTCCACTTAGGAGGGTAAACATTACTTTCCTTCATATTGGTTGAAATAATGTGGATCCCACCATAAAATGATATCATACTTACTGAAAAGTGTATTGCATGATAAACATGACCCATGAAACCGTTTGTTTACATTTTGAAGAAGCTCGATAAAGGCCCAAAAACGCTTCCAAATTCTTTAACTGGGTATGTGACAAAAATGGGTTTAGACCCAGTTCTGCCATTTATACAGTCTCGTGCTTCGGATTTTCGCTAACAAGGAGTCAATGAAGCAGTTTTGGGCAACCATTACACAGATGAAAGAACTAGGGTACGGTTCTTGGAGTTTTTAGGAATTCGAAGATGGGTAACGATGTCACGGCTTGGAAAACTTTCAAGGGCCCCCCCCTCTACTTCTCCAAAAATCGAGATATTACGTCATGGAACCATGCTCCCAAAGCATCATAGAGGGAACGCATAGAATGATAAGTAAGCCAAGCTAAAGTATTCTTTAAGCTCGTTAGTTTTGATAGCCAAGCTTGAAAAACTCATTACTCGGCTCCGCTTGGCTTGGCTTGTTCACATGCCTATTTATTTCTGCAAATAGCGTGACAAGAGACTAATGTTTTAGCAAATATCATTTGTTTCATTCGAATCTCCTGGGGATTTGAAAACAGTTATTTGGTGTCTCTGGTCTTTGTCATTCCATTTCATTACTAAATGTGGCACCTCTTGGTGACCAACTGTTTACCATTTTGGTGTTGCATTAAAATGTTTCGGTTGATTACCTACACTGCTATGTTCCTTGGTGAGTTTTGTGTTTGGAATGTTGAATGGAAGAAAGAAAACATAATTATCTGTTATCTTTATGTCCTTGGTGAGGTTTTTTTTTTTTTTTGAATGGGAGGAAGAAAAACAAAATTATAAGTATCCTTGTGATTACTTTTATCTGTATTGTTGGTTTCTGTTTGTGAAGAATTAGTCCGTATTTCTGATGTTTGTTAATGTGTTCTGTCAGACAAAGCCCAGTGTCAAAACAAGCTTGCTCACATCATATAATACTGGTGGTAGACATTCAGTCCCACTGTTACATAGTGGTCCTAAGCCAGGTCTTGCTTACCAATCTGTGGGACTACAAGCTTTATCAGGCAGATGCATCTCCACGATGGACAATTCAGCCGACTCTGTTGCGCAGGAAGCTACTGCTTCTGTACCTGGTGTTCCTCCACGCATCAAATTCATAAGGCTTGATAAAACAGCCAAGCACCTAATGCTGGCATGCATATATTTGTTACCTTTATTTTAACATATGGAAGGAGCACGTTCTCTGATATGATTAAGATTTTTCGGTTGGTATGACATTTCAGGTTCTTGATAAGGAGGCTGTGGAGGAAGTGAGGAACCAGAGAGAAATACCAGATATTAGGCCTGGCTATATCATCCAGCTCAAAGTGGTATGGAAATTGTTTGTTTTTGTTGCTTTGGTAGAACCGGAATTGCTGTGAGGAGCATCTATTGATTTGTTGTGATAAAAACCTTTGCATGAGCAGGAGGTGCCCGACAATAGAAGGTGTGTTTCGATCCTCAAAGGCATTGTTATAGCAAGGCGTAATGCTGGTCTAAATACTACATTAAGACTAAGAAGGCTTGTGGCAGGAGTTGGGGTAGAATCCCTCTTCCCCCTGTAAGTAAATTGAAACTATCTTCAGATTATTCCAGATGTAATTGTAGGATTTTGAGCTTCTGTGCCGTGCGAATTAAACATGGAATAACAAATTCTAAGTAGGTAATAAGTGTAGTTCAAACACTTGAGGAAAGTACAGATACTTCCCAGACCAGGTCTCTTCAGAAAATACAGATGCATCTGAAGAATATTAAGAGGGATGCTTGTCTCAGTTGTTCATGCCTAGGCCCCAAAAGGCCCAGGTTCATTAATGCTTGTAGTCTCATAGAATATAGACAGGTTGATGCTATAGAAGGCCAGATCCTTCCACTAGGCCCACATTAATCCCTTGGTCCTGCACCTTGTAGAGTTCAGCTCAAGAACATGGTTTTTTCAAATAACCCTTGTAAATTTATCTTTTATTTTTTCTTGGTGCTTTCACTAATTGCTGCTACTTATATCACATGCATATTTCTGTAGGTGAATTAGCATTGTTTAATCATTGCTTTTTCCACAATCTGTTGTTATTAGATACTCTTCTCTACCGGGTTTTTGGTAAATGAGAGATTGATGTCAGGTACTCACCCAACATAAAGGAGATAAAGGTGCTGGACAAAAAGAAGGTGAGGAGGGCTAAGCTTTACTAAGTGAGGGATAAGATGAATGCTCTAAGTAATAGCAAATCTACAACTACAAGTAACTGGAGACCGAAAGGTGTATGTATTCAGGAATGCTGGAGCAGGGTTATTCAACCCCAAAAGCTAACTATTTAAGTGAGGACGTCCTCATGGTTATATGCATCATATTGCTTTGGTACCCTCGCGATGTGAAACTTCACTTCACGCCCTTCCTCACGCATGAGCCGAATCGAGCTGAGCTCAAGGAAAATTTGACGAGCTAAGCTTGCCTAGGTTTGACTCGAACTTAAACTTTGTTCATGAGCCTTAATGAATAAAAAATATGGGATATTTATGATCTCATGCCGGTCTAGAACTGCAAACAATATTTTTATTTTGTACATAAATAAGTTCATACATATATAAAACGGGGCGGTTCTAGGGACACCTAAAACATCTAAAAATACACCTCAAATCTCAATCTCATAGTTCACGATCAAATTTTTATAATCTGAACCGTTCGATGTGTGCAGAATGTGATTTTAATGGTGCCCGCGATAAATTAGCAAAAAATATGACTGAAAAGTGCTTATTTTGAGCAATTTTTAATTGAACCGTTCATCAAAACTAAGCTAAAAACTGCTCAAATCAAGTCCTTCCTTATCATTGTTTTTGCTGATTTCTCGCGGGTACCCTTAAAATCACGTTTTGATTACATTGAGCGGCTCAGCTCATCAAATTTTGATTGGGAACTATAAGATGTTTTTTTTAAATATTTTTATAAAATTATTAAAACATATTGAAATTTCAAGCTTATGGTACTTTTAAAAGTTTATTATACATGTACAAGTTATAAATTTTTTTTATATACATGTAAAATGTTCATGCATATTCAAGGTTATATGTGAAATTCTTATGACACACACAGTTCGCTAGCCTAATTGAGCCAAATACAGTAAAGTTTAGGGTTAGCTCATTTATTAATCAAGCTTAAAATTGAGGCTCAGATTTGGTTCGTTTAGTATCTGAATCGATCTCGAACGAGTCTTTACTGTCGAGTCTCAAACAGTTCACGAACGGCTCGGTTCATTTGCAGCCCTGTCGTGCAGTGTGCTCAAGGGTTGCTGTTGCGTGCAGGGGTTA